>NW_027192648.1:4313982-5751976 GCF_949987515.2 Delphinus delphis
CAGATTTCCTTTGCAAGCTTGCTTGGTTGGCCAAAAAGGGCGTATGCGTTTTTTCCTGAATATATTCAGGAAAAAACGCATACGCCCTTTTTGGCCAAGTGCATCATTGTGGACGTTCTGCCTCTTTTCCTATGCTTTCAATGCAATTCCAGTCTACCTCCTGAAATCGGTTTCCTGCAATTCTGCCCCGCTTTCAAGTCCTCTTGGCAGCCTTACTTCAGTCTATTTTTGGACGATAGCTGTCATTTATAACTCTGCAGGTTTGTGAATTACAGTGCCCCTGAGCTCCTTTCTTCAACTCGCTTTCTTGTGACCTGGCCGCAACACCGCAGGATGGCTTCAGGCCCTAATCTGGTTCCAGTACGGCACGCTGAGCCTTTGGTTATTTCCTCTTCCTGGTGGGAAATGAGAGTTAAATTTGCCCGTCCAGACACCTCCAGCTGGCCTCTCATTGGTTCTCGCTATTCCTGTTCATCTTCCGCAGAAATTGCAAACTGGGCCAAACAGGAGGTTAAAGGCGCTGACTCTCCAAGTGGGGAGAGTGTTAGTAAAGCGTCTGGAATGTTGCACCCGAGTACCAGGGGAGGAAAACTGAGACATATTTGAACACGTCTCCCGTTCACATGGTTGATCATACTCTGGGTTCCACATGCATGTTTTAGCTGAAGGAAGAATACCTTAAACCTGGAGAGTTGAGACCCGTGGAATGGGTACCATGCAATATGACTTCAAAGGGTCTTCATTTGCTCACCGAACCTCTCCAATCCTATCACTGCTGCGTTTATGCCCCTGTACACACGCTTGATTCTCTTTTGGAGACATAGCAATCCATAGGTTTTAAGATACTTACTAGTCAGGTACATTCTTTGGCGTTTAATATGCGGTGTTGAGTCCATTTCGTTGAGCAAGGAGTAGCTCTTGTCTATTCCATATTTGGCTGAAGGAACTTTATCTGTGCTCATTTCAATCTCTGGCTTTATGCAGCAACCCAACTCACCTTTCCCCTTAAGCAAGCATAAGTTGGTTTTCTCAATTTGAGAACCTTTTCTGTTTTGGAATTCAGTTCCTGTGTAGCCAAGTTTACATTCCGTATATTAGTGATATCTTATGATGTTTCTTTTTCTGTGTGACTTATTTCAGTTAGAATCATCGTACCTGAATCTACTCATTATGCTGCTACGGGCCTGATGACATAGATTTCATTGCTGAGTGATACTGCATTGTACGTAAGTACCACAACTTCTTTATCCATTTTTCACTTTCTGCGATGTTGAACTTGTACTGTAAACGAGGTTCTTGTAAACAGAGGCGTCCCAAACTTTGGGGTGGCTGTGTCTTTTTGATTTTAATTTCCCTAAGCTATAGGACCATAAGTGGAAGTGCCCTAGGCTCTTTTGCTTTGTTTTTTAGTTGTTTCAGGAAACACCATACACTTCTCCCGAGTGTCTGTTGGCAATTTACATCCCGCCCATCAGCATAACAAGGCTCCCAGTTCTCAATGGCCTGTTGCCTTTCTGGATTTTACACTTTTTTCAGATGGCCCTTTTGACCGGGTGGAAGTGAGACTTCATTGTAGTGCAGATTTCCTTTGCAAGCTTGCTTGGTTGGCCAAAAAGGGCGTATGCGTTTTTTCCTGAATATATTCAAGAAAAAACGCATACGCCCTTTTTGGCCAAGTGCATCATTGTGGACGTTCTGCCTCTTTTCCTATGCTTTCAATGCAATTCCAGTCTACCTCCTTAAATCGGTTTCCTGCAATTCTGCCCCGCATTCAAGTCCTCTTGGCAGCCTTACTTCAGTCTATTTTTGGACGATAGCTGTCATTTATAACTCTGCAGGTTTGTGAATTACAGTGCCCCTGAGCTCCTTTCTTCAACTCGCTTTCTTTTGAGATGGCCGCAACACCGCAGGATGGCTTCAGGCCCTAATCTGGTTCCGGTACGGCACGCTGAGCCTTTGGTTATTTCCTCTTCCTGGTGGGAAATGAGAGTTAAATTTGCCAGTCCAGACACCTCCAGCTAGCCTCTCATTGGTTCTCGCCATTCCTGTTCATCTTCCGCAGAAATTGCAAACTGGGCCAAACAGGAGGTTAAAGGCGCTGACTCTCCAAGTGGGGAGAGTGTTAGTAAAGCGTCTGGAATGTTGCACCCGAGTACCAGGGGAGGAAAACTGAGACATATTTGAACACGTCTCCCGTTCACATGGTTGATCATACTTGGGTTCCACATGCATGTTTTAGCTGAAGGAAGAATACCTTAAACCTGGAGAGTTGAGACCCGTGTAATGGGTACCATGCAATATGACTTCAAAGGGTCTTCATTTGCTCACCGAACCTCTCCAATCCTATCACTGCTGCGTTTATGCCCCTGTACACA
Organism: Delphinus delphis; assembly: GCF_949987515.2. Lineage (NCBI taxonomy): Eukaryota > Metazoa > Chordata > Mammalia > Artiodactyla > Delphinidae > Delphinus > Delphinus delphis. Next base: position 4,316,358 of record NW_027192648.1, read on the forward strand.
TGCTTGATTCTCTTTTGGAGACATAGCAATCCATAGGTTTTACGATACTTACTAGTCAGGTACATTCTTAGGCGTTTAATATGCGGTGTTGAGTCCATTTCGTTGAGCAAGGAGTAGCTCTTGTCTATTCCATATTTGACTTACGGAACTTTATCTGTGCTCATTTCAATCTCTGGTTTTATGCAGCACCCCAACTCACCTTTACCCTTAAGCAAGCATAAGTTGGTTTTCTAAATTTGAGACCCTGTTCTGTTCTGTAATTCAGTTCCTGTGTAGCCAAGTTTCCATTCCGTGTATTACTGATATCTTATGATGTTTCTTTTTCTGTGTGACTTGTTTCAGTTAGAATCATCATACCTGAATCCACTCATTGTGATGCTAAGGGCCTGATGACATAGATTTCATTGCTGAGTGATATTGCTTTGTAAGTAAATACCACAACTTCTTTATCCATTTTTCACTTTCTGCGATGTTGAACTTGTACTGTAAACGAGGTTCTTGTAAACAGAGGCGTCCCAAACTTTGGGGTGGCTGTGTCTTTTTGATTTTAATTTCCCTAAGCTATAGGACCATAAGTGGCAGTGCCCTAGGCTCTGTTGCTTTGTTTTTTAGATGTTTCAGGAAACACCATACACTTCTCCCGAGTGTCTGTTGGCAATTTACATCCCGCCCATCAGCATAACAAGGCTCCCAGTTGTCCATGGCCTGTCCTGCCTTTCTGGATTTTACACTTTTTTCAGATGGCCCTTTTGACCGGGGGGAAGTGAGACTTCATTGTAGTGCAGATTTCCTTTGCAAGCTTGCTTGGTTGGCCAAAAAGGGCGTATGCGTTTTTTCCTGAATATATTCAGGAAAAAACGCATACGCCCTTTTTGGCCAAGTGCATCATTGTGGACGTTCTGCCTCTTTTCCTATGCTTTCAATGCAATTCCAGTCTACCTCCTGAAATCGGTTTCCTGCAATTCTGCCCCGCTTTCAAGTCCTCTTGGCAGCCTTACTTCAGTCTATTTTTGGACGATAGCTGTCATTTATAACTCTGCAGGTTTGTGAATTACAGTGCCCCTGAGCTCCTTTCTTCAACTCGCTTTCTTGTGACCTGGCCGCAACACCGCAGGATGGCTTCAGGACCTAATCTGGTTGCGGCACGGCACGCTGAGCCTCTGGTTAATTCCTCTTCCTGGTGGGAAATGAGAGTTAAATTTGCCCGTTCAGACACCTCCAGGTAGTCTCTCATTGGTTCTCGCTATTCCTGTTCATCTTCCACAGAAATTGCAAACTGGGCCAAACAGGAGGTTAAAGGGACTGACTCTCCAAGTGGGGAGAGTGTTAGTAAAGCGTCTGGAATGTTGCACCCAAGTACCAGGGGAGGAAAACTGAGACATATTTGAACACGTCTCCCGTTCACATGGTTGATCATACTCTGGGTTCCACATGCATGTTTTAGCTGAAGGAAGAATACCTTAAACCTGGAGAGTTAAGACCCGTGTAATGGGTACCATGCAATATGATTTCAAAGGGTCTTCATTTGCTCACCGAACCTCTCCAATCCTATCACTGCTGCGTTTATGCCCCTGTACACATGCTTGATTCTCTTTCGGAGACATAGCAATCCATAGGTTTTAAGATACTTACTAGTCAGGTACATTCTTAGGCGTTTAATATGCGGTGTTGAGTCCATTTCGTTGAGCAAGGAGTAGCTCTTGTCTATTCCATATTTGACTTAAGGAACTTTATCTGTGCTCATTTCAATCTCTGGTTTTATGCAGCACCCCAACTCACCTTTCCCCTTAAGCAAGCATAAGTTGCTTTTCTAAATTTGAGACCCTGTTCTGTTCTGTAATTCAGTTCCTGTGTAGCCAAGTTTCCATTCCGTGTATTACTGATATCTTATGATGTTTCTTTTTCTGTGTGACTTACTTCAGTTAGAATCATCATACCTGAATCCACTCATTGTGCTGCTAAGGGCCTGATGACACAGATTTCATTGCTGAGTGATATTGCTTTGTAAGTAAATACCACAACTTCTTTATCCATTTTTCACTTTCTGCGATGTTGAACTTGTACTGTAAACGAGGTTCTTGTAAACAGAGGCGTCCCAAACTTTGGGGTGGCTGTGTCTTTTTGATTTTAATTTCCCTAAGCTATAGGACCATAAGTGGAAGTGCCCTAGGTTCTGTTGCTTTGTTTTTTAGATGTTTCAGGAAACACCATACACTTCTCCCAAGTGGTTGTTGGCAATTTACATCCCGCCCATCAGCATAACAAGGCTCCCAGTTCTCCATGGCCTGTCCTGCCTTTCTGGATTTTACACTTTTTTCAGATGGCCCTTTTGACCGGGGGGAAGTGAGACTTCATTGTAGTGCAGATTTCCTTTGCAAGCTTGCTTGGTTGGCCAAAAAGGGCGTATGCGTTTTTTCCTGAATATATTCAGGAAAAAACGCATACGCCCTTTTTGGCCAAGTGCATCATTGTGGACGTTCTGCCTCTTTTCCTATGCTTTCAATGCAATTCCAGTCTACCTCCTGAAATCGGTTTCCTGCAATTCTGCCCCGCTTTCAAGTCCTCTTGGCAGCCTTACTTCAGTCTATTTTTGGACGATAGCTGTCATTTATAACTGCAGGTTTGTGAATTACAGTGCCCCTGAGCTCCTTTCTTCAACTCGGTTTCTTTTGAGCTGGCCGCAACACCGCAGGATGGCTTCAGGCCCTAATCTGGTTCCTGTACGGAACGCTGAGCCTTTGGTTATTTCCTCTTCCTGTTGCGAAATGAGAGTTAAATTTGCCCGTCCAGACACCTCCAGCTAGCCTCTCATTGGTTCTCGCTATTCCTGTTCATCTTCCGCAGAAATTGCAAACTGTGCCAAACAGGAGGTTAAAGGCGCTGACTCTCCAAGTGGGGAGAGTGTTAGTAAAGCGTCTGGAATGTTGCACCCGAGTACCAGGGGAGGAAAACTGAGACATATTTGAACACGTCTCCCGATCACATGGTTGATCATACTCTGGGTTCCACATGCATGTTTTAGCTGAAGGAAGAATACCTAAAACCTGGGTAGTTGAAACCCGTGGAATGGGTACCATGCAATATGACTTCAAAGGGTCTTCATTTGCTCACCGAACCTCTCCAATCCTATCACTGCTGCGTTTATGCCCCTGTACACATGCTTGATTCTCTTTTGGAGACATAGCAATCCATAGGTTTTAAGATACTTACTAGTCAGGTACATTCTTAGGCGTTTAATATGCGGTGTTGAGTCCATTTCGTTGAGCAAGGAGTAGCTCTTGTCTATTCTATATTTGGCTTAAGGAACTTTATCTGTGCTCATTTCAATCTCTGGCTTTATGCAGCAACCCAACTAACCTTTCCCCTTAAGCAAGCATAAGTTGGTTTTCTAAATTTGAGAACCTTTTCTGTTTTGGAATTCAGTTCCTGTGTAGCCAAGTTTACATTCCGTGTATTAGTGATATCTTATGATGTTTCTTTTTCTGTGTGACTTATTTCAGTTAGAATCATCGTACCTGAATCTACTCATTATGCTGCTACGGGCCTGATGACATAGATTTCATTGCTGAGTGATACTGCATTGTACGTAAGTACCACAAGTTCTTTATCCATTTTTCACTTTCTGCGATGTTGAACTTGTACTGTAAACGAGGTTCTTGTAAACAGAGGCGTCCCAAACTTTGGGGTGGCTGTGTCTTTTTGATTTTAATTTCCCTAAGCTATAGGACCATAAGTGGAAGTGCCCTAGGCTCTGTTGCTTTGTTTTTCAGATGTTTCAGGAAACACCATACACTTCTTCAGAGTGTCTGTTGGCAATTTACATCCCGCCCATCAGCATAACAAGGCTCCCAGTTCTCAATGGCCTGTTGCCTTTCTGGATTTTACACTTTTTTCAGATGGCCCTTTTGACCGGGGGGAAGTGAGACTTCATTGTAGTGCAGATTTCCTTTGCAAGCTTGCTTGGTTGGCCAAAAAGGGCGTATGCGTTTTTTCCTGAATATATTCAGGAAAAAACGCATACGCCCTTTTTGGCCAAGTGCATCATTGTGGACGTTCTGCCTCTTTTCCTATGCTTTCAATGCAATTCCAGTCTACCTCCTGAAATCGGTTTCCTGCAATTCTGCCCCGCTTTCAAGTCCTCTTGGCAGCCTTACTTCAGTCTATTTTTGGACGATAGCTGTCATTTATAACTCTGCAGGTTTGTGAATTACAGTGCCCCTGAGCTCCTTTCTTCAACTCGCTTTCTTGTGACCTGGCCGCAACACCGCAGGATGGCTTCAGGCCCTAATCTGGTTCCGGCCCAGCATGCTGAGCCTTTGGTTAATTCCTCTTCCTGGTGGGAATTGAGAGTTAAATTTGCCCGTTCAGACACCTCCAGGTAGTCTCTCATTGGTTCTCGCTATTCCTGTTCATCTTCCGCAGAAATTGCAAACTGGGCCAAACAGGAGGTTAAAGGCGCTGACTCTCCAAGTGGGGAGAGTGTTAGTAAAGCGTCTGGAATGTTGCACCCGAGTACCAGGGGAGGAAAACTGAGACATATTTGAACACGTCTACCGTTCACATGGTTGATCATACTCTGGGTTCCACATGCATGTTTTAGCTGAAGGAAGAATACCTTAAACCTGGAGAGTTGAGACCCGTGGAATGGGTACCATGCAATATGACTTCAAAGGGTCTTCATTTGCTCACCGAACCTCTCCAATCCTATCACTGCTGCGTTTATGCCCCTGTACACACGCTTGATTCTCTTTTGGAGACATAGCAATCCATAGGTTTTAAGATACTTACTAGTCAGGTACATTCTTAGGCGTTTAATATGGGGTGTTGAGTCCATTTCGTTGAGCAAGGAGTAGCTCTTGTCTATTCCATATTTGGCTTAAGGAACTTTATCTGTGCTCATTTCAATCTCTGGTTTTATGCAGCACCCCAACTCACCTTTCCCCTTAAGGAAGCATAAGTTGTTTTTCTCAATTTGAGACCCTGTTCTGTTCTGTAATACAGTTCCTGTGTAGCCAAGTTTACATTCCGTGTATTACTGATATCTTATGATGTTTCTTTTTCTGTGTGACTTACTTCAGTTAGAATCATCATACCTGAATCCACTCATTGTGCTGCTAAGGGCCTGATGACACAGATTTCATTGCTGAGTGATATTGTTTTGTAAGTAAATACCACATCTTCTTTATCCATTTTTCACTTTCTGCGATGTTGAACTTGTACTGTAAACGAGGTTCTTGTAAACAGAGCCGTTCCAAACTTTGGGGTGGCTGTGTCTTTTTGATTTTAATTTCCCTAAGCTATAGGACCATAAGTGGAAGTGCCCTAGGTTCTGTTGCTTTGTTTTTTAGATATTTCAGGAAACACCATACACTTCTCCCGAGTGGTTGTTGGCAATTTACATCCCGCCCATCAGCATAACAAGGCTCCCAGTTCTCCATGGCCTGTCCTGCCTTTCTGGATTTTACACTTTTTTCAGATGGCCCTTTTGACCGGGGGGAAGTGAGACTTCATTGTAGTGCAGATTTCCTTTGCAAGCTTGCTTGGTTGGCCAAAAAGGGCGTATGCGTTTTTTCCTGAATATATTCAGGAAAAAACGCATACGCCCTTTTTGGCCAAGTGCATCATTGTGGACGTTCTGCCTCTTTTCCTATGCTTTCAATGCAATTCCAGTCTACCTCCTGAAATCGGTTTCCTGCAATTCTGCCCCGCTTTCAAGTCCTCTTGGCAGCCTTACTTCAGTCTATTTTTGGACGATAGCTGTCATTTATAACTCTGCAGGTTTGTGAATTACAGTGCCCCTGAGCTCCTTTCTTCAACTCGCTTTCTTGTGACCTGGCCGCAACACCGCAGGATGGCTTCAGGCCCTAATCTGGTTCCGGCCCGGCATGCTGAGCCTTTGGTTAATTCCTCTTCCCGGTGGGAATTGAGAGTTAAATTTGCCCGTTCAGACACCTCCAGGTAGTCTCTCATTGGTTCTCGCTATTCCTGTTCATCTTCCGCAGAAATTGCAAACTGGGCCAAACAGGAGGTTAAAGGGACTGACTCTCCAAGTCGGGAGAGTGTTAGTAAAGCGTCTGGAATGTTGCACCCGAGTACCAGGGGAGGAAAACTGAGACATATTTGAACACGTCTCCCGTTCACATGGTTGATCATACTTGGGTTCCACATGCATGTTTTAGCTGAAGGAAGAATACCTTAAACCTGGAGAGTTGAGACCCGTGGAATGGGTACCATGCAATATGACTTCAAAGGGTCTTCATTTGCTCACCGAACCTCTCCAATCCTATCACTGCTGCGTTTATGCCCCTGTACACATGCTTGATTCTCTTTTGGAGACATAGCAATCCATAGGTTTTATGATACTTACTAGTCAGGTACATTCCTAGGCGTTTAATATGCGGTGTTGAGTCCATTTCGTTGAGCAAGGAGCAGCTCTTGTCTCTTCCATATTTGACTTAAGGAACTTTACCTGTGCTCATTTCAATCTCTGGTTTTATGCAGCACCCCAACTCACCTTTACCCTTAAGCAAGCATAAGTTGGTTTTCTAAATTTGAGACCCTGTTCTGTTCTGTAATTCAGTTCCTGTGTAGCCAATTTTCCATTCCGTGTATTACTGATATCTTATGATGTTTCTTTTTCTGTGTGACTTATTTCAGTTAGAATCATCATACCTGAATCCACTCATTGTGATGCTAAGGGCCTGATGACATAGATTTCATTGCTGAGTGATATTGCTTTGTAAGTAAATACCACAAATTCTTTATCCATTTTTCACTTTCTGCGATGTTGAACTTGTACTGTAAACGAGGTTCTTGTAAACAGAGGCGTCCCAAACTTTGGGGTGGCTGTGTCTTTTTGATTTTAATTTCCCTAATCTATAGGACCATAAGCGGCAGTGCCCTAGGCTCTGTTGCTTTGTTTTTTAGATGTTTCAGGAAACACCATACACTTCTCCCGAGTGTCTGTTGGCAATTTACATCCCGCCCATCAGCATAACAAGGCTCCCAGTTCTCCATGGCCTGTCCTGCCTTTCTGGAGTTTACACTTTTCTCAGATGGCCCTTTTGACCGGGGGGAAGTGAGACTTCATTGTAGTGCAGATTTCCTTTGCAAGCTTGCTTGGTTGGCCAAAAAGGGCGTATGCGTTTTTTCCTGAATATATTCAGGAAAAAACGCATACGCCCGTTTTGGCCAAGTGCATCATTGTGGACGTTCTGCCTCTTTTCCTATGCTTTCAATGCAATTCCAGTCTACCTCCTGAAATCGGTTTCCTGCAATTCTGCCCCGCTTTCAAGTCCTCTTGTCAGCCTTACTTCAGTCTATTTTTGTATGATAGCTGTCATTTATAACTCTGCAGGATTTTGAATTACAGTGCCCCTGAGCTCCTTTCTTCAACTCGCTTTCTTGTGACCTGGCCGCAACACCGCAGGATGGCTTCAGGCCCTAATCTGGTTCCGGCCCGGCATGCTGAGCCTTTGGTTAATTCCTCTTCCTGGTGGGAAATGAGAGTTAAATTTGCCCGTCCAGACACCTCCAGCTAGCCTCTCATTGGTTCTCGCTATTCCTGTTCATCTTCCGCAGAAATTGCAAACTGGGCCAAACAGGAGGTTAAAGGGACTGACTCTCCAAGTGGGGAGAGTGTTAGTAAAGCGTCTGGAATGTTGCACCCGAGTACCAGGGGAGGAAAACTGAGACATATTTGAACACGTCTCCCGATCACATGGTTGATCATACTCTAGGTTCCACATGCATGTTTTAGCTGAAGGAAGAATACCTTAAACCTGGGTAGTTGAAACCTGTGGAATGGGTACCATGCAATATGACTTCAAAGGGTCTTCATTTGCTCACCGAACCTCTCCAATCCTATCACTGCTGCGTTTATGCCCCTGTACACATGCTTGATTCTCTTTCGGAGACATAGCAATCCATAGGATTTAAGATACTTACAAGTCAGGTACATTCTTAGGCGTTTAATATGCGGTGTTGAGTCCATTTCGTTGAGCAAGGAGTAGCTCTTGTCTATTCCATATTTGGCTTAAGGAACTTTATCTGTGCTCATTTCAATCTCTGGTTTTATGCAGCACCCCAACTCACCTTTACCCTTAAGCAAGCATAAGTTGGTTTTCTAAATTTGAGACCCTGTTCTGTTCTGTAATTCAGTTCCTGTGTAGCCAAGTTTCCATTCCGTGTATTACTGATATCTTATGATGTTTCTTTTTCTGTGTGACTTATTTCAGTTAGAATCATCATACCTGAATCCACTCATTGTGCTGCTAAGGGCCTGATGACATAGATTTCATTGCTGAGTGATATTGCTTTGTAAGTGAATACCACAACTTCTTTATCAATTTTTCACTTTCTGCGATGTTGAACTTGTACTGTAAATGAGGTTCTTGTAAACAGAGCCGTTCCAAACTTTGGGGTGGCTGTGTCTTTTTGATTTTAATTTCCCTAAGCTATAGGACCATAAGTGGAAGTGCCCTAGGCTCTGTTGCTTTGTTTTTTAGATGTTTCAGGAAACACCATACACTTCTCCCAAGTGTCTGTTGGCAATTTACATCCCGCCCATCAGCATAACAAGGTTCCCAGTTCTCAATGGCCTGTTGCCTTTCTGGATTTTACACTTTTTTCAGATGGCCCTTTTGACCGGGGGGAAGTGAGACTTCATTGTAGTGCAGATTTCCTTTGCAAGCTTGCTTGGTTGGCCAAAAAGGGCGTATGCGTTTTTTCCTGAATATATTCAGGAAAAAATGCATACGCCCTTTTTGGCCAAGTGCATCATTGTGGACGTTCTGCCTCTTTTCCTATGCTTTCAATGCAATTCCAGTCTACCTCCTGAAATCGGTTTCCTGCAATTCTGCCCCGCTTTCAAGTCCTCTTGGCAGCCTTACTTCAGTCTATTTTTGGACGATAGCTGTCATTTATAACTCTGCAGGTTTGTGAATTACAGTGCCCCTGAGCTCCTTTCTTCAACTCGCTTTCTTTTGAGCTGGCCGCAACACCGCAGGATGGCTTCAGGCCCTAATCTGGTTCCGGCCCGGCATGCTGAGCCTTTGGTTAATTCCTCTTCCTGGTGGGAAATGAGAGTTAAATTTGCCCGTCCAGACACCTCCAGCTAGCCTCTCATTGGTTCTCGCTATTCCTGTTCATCTTCCGCAGAAATTGCATACTGGGCCAAACAGGAGGTTAAAGGCGCTGACTCTCCAAGTGGGGAGAGTGTTAGTAAAGCGTCTGGAATGTTGCACCCGAGTACCAGGGGAGGAAAACTGAGACATATTTGAACACGTCTCCCGATCACATGGTTGATCATACTCTAGGTTCCACATGCATGTTTTAGCTGAAGGAAGAATACCTTAAACCTGGGTAGTTGAAACCCGTGGAATGGGTACCATGCAATATGACTTCAAAGGGTCTTCATTTGCTCACCGAACCTCTCCAATCCTATCACTGCTGCGTTTATGCCCCTGTACACATGCTTGATTCTCTTCCGGAGACATAGCAATCCATAGGTTTTAAGATACTTACTAGTCAGGTACATTCTTAGGCGTTTAATATGGGGTGTTGAGTCCATTTCGTTGAGCAAGGAGTAGCTCTTGTCTATTCCATATTTGGCTTAAGGAACTTTATCTGTGCTCATTTCAGTCTCTGGTTTTATGCAGCACCCCATCTCACCTTTACCCTTAAGCAAGAATAAGTTGGTTTTCTAAATTTGAGACCCTGTTCTGTTCTGTAATTCAGTTCCTGTGTAGCCAAGTTTCCATTCCGTGTATTACTGATATCTTATGATGTTTCTTTTTCTGTGTGACTTATTTCAGTTAGAATCATCATACCTGAATCCACTCATTGTGCTGCTAAGGGCCTGATGACACAGATTTCATTGCTGAGTGATATTGCTTTGTAAGTAAATACCACAACTTCTTTATCCATTTTTCACTTTCTGCGATGTTGAACTTGTACTGTAAACGAGGTTCTTGTAAACAGAGCCGTTCCAAACTTTGGGGTGGCTGTGTCTTTTTGATTTTAATTTCCCTAAGCTATAGGACCATAAGTGGAAGTGCCCTAGGTTCTGTTGCTTTGTTTTTTAGATGTTTCAGGAAACACCATACACTTCTCCCGAGTGTCTGTTGGCAATTTACATCCCGCCCATCAGCATAACAAGGCTCCCAGTTCTCCATGGCCTGTCCTGCCTTTCTGGATTTTACACTTTTTTCAGATGGCCCTTTTGACCGGGGGGAAGTGAGACTTCATTGTAGTGCAGATTTCCTTTGCAAGCTTGCTTGGTTGGCCAAAAAGGGCGTATGCGTTTTTTCCTGAATATATTCGGGAAAAAACGCATACGCCCTTTTTGGCCAAGTGCATCATTGTGGACGTTCTGCCTCTTTTCCTATGCTTTCAATGCAATTCCAGTCTACCTCCTGAAATTGGTTTCCTGCAATTCTGTCCCGCTTTCAAGTCCTCTTGGCAGCCTTACTTCAGTCTATTTTTGGATGATAGCTGTCATGTATAACTCTGCAGGTTTGTGAATTACAGTGCCCCTGAGCTCCTTTGTTCAACTCGGTTTCTTTTGAGCTGGCCGCAACACCGCAGGATGGCTTCAGGCCCTAATCTGGTTCCGGCACGGCACGCTGAGCCTTTGGTTATTTCCTCTTCCTGGTGGGAAATGAGAGTTAAATTTGCCCGTCCAGACACCTTCAGCTAGCCTCTCATTGGTTCTCGCTATTCCTGTTCATCTTCCGCAGAAATTGCAAACTGGGCCAAACAGGAGGTTAAAGGCGCTGACTCTCCAAGTGGGGAGAGTGTTAGTAAAGCGTCTGGAATGTTGCACCCGAGTACCAGGGGAGGAAAACTGAGACATATTTGAACACGTCTCCCGTTCACATGGTTGATCATACTTGGGTTCCACATGCATGTTTTAGCTGAAGGAAGAATACCTTAAACCTGGAGAGTTGAGACCCGTGTAATGGGTACCATGCAATATGACTTCAAAGGGTCTTCATTTGCTCACCGAACCTCTCCAATCCTATCACTGCTGCGTTTATGCCCCTGTACACATGCTTGATTCTCTTTCGGAGACATAGCAATCCATAGGTTTTACGATACTTACTAGTCAGGTACATTCTTAGGCGTTTAATATGCGGTGTTGAGTCCATTTCGTTGAGCAAGGAGTAGCTCTTGTCTATTCCATATTTGACTTAAGGAACTTTATCTGTGCTCATTTCAATCTCTGGTTTTATGCAGCACCCCAACTCACCTTTACCCTTAAGCAAGCATAAGTTGGTTTTCTAAATTTGAGACCCTTTTCTGTTCTGTAATTCAGTTCCTGTGTAGCCAAGTTTACATTCCGTGTATTACTGATATCTTATGATGTTTCTTTTTCTGTGTGACTTATTTCAGTTAGAATCTTCATACCTGAATCCACTCATTGTGATGCTAAGGGCCTGATGACATAGATTTCATTGCTGAGTGATATTGCTTTGTAAGTATATACCACAACTTCTTTATCCATTTTTCACTTTCTGCGATGTTGATCTTGTACTGTAAATGAGGTTCTTGTAAACAGAGGCGTCCCAAACTTTGGGGTGGCTGTGTCTTTTTGATTTTAATTTCCCTAAGCTATAGGACCATAAGTGGCAGTGCCCTAGGCTCTGTTGCTTTGTTTTTTAGATGTTTCAGGAAACACCATACACTTCTCCCGAGTGTCTGTTGGCAATTTACATCCCGCCCATCAACATAACAAGGCTCCTAGTTCTCCATGGCCTGTCCTGCCTTTCTGGATTTTACACTTTCTTCAGATGGCCCTTTTGACCGGGGGGAAGTGAGACTTCATTGTAGTGCAGATTTCCTTTGCAAGCTTGCTTGGTTGGCCAAAAAGGGCGTATGCGTTTTTTCCTGAATATATTCAGGAAAAAACGCATACGCCCTTTTTGGCCAAGTGCATCATTGTGGACGTTCTGCCTCTTTTCCTATGCTTTCAATGCAATTCCAGTCTACCTCCTGAAATCGGTTTCCTGCAATTCTGCCCCGCTTTCAAGTCCTCTTGGCAGCCTTACTTCAGTCTATTTTTGGACGATAGCTGTCATTTATAACTCTGCAGGTTTGTGAATTACAGTGCCCCTGAGCTCCTTTCTTCAACTCGCTTTCTTGTGACCTGGCCGCAACACCGCAGGATGGCTTCAGGCCCTAATCTGGTTCCGGCCCGGCACGCTGAGCCTTTGGTTAATTCCTCTTCCTGGTGGGAAATGAGAGTTAAATTTGCCCGTCCAGACACCTCCAGCTAGCCTCTCATTGGTTCTCGCTATTCCTGTTCATCTTCCGCAGAAATTGCAAACTGGGCCAAACAGGAGGTTAAAGGGACTGACTCTCCAAGTGGGGAGAGTGTTAGTAAAGCGTCTGGAATGTTGCACCCGAGTACCAGGGGAGGAAAACTGAGACATATTTAAACATGTCTCCCGATCACATGGTTGATCATACTCTAGGTTCCACATGCATGTTTTAGCTGAAGGAAGAATACCTTAAACCTGGGTAGTTGAAACCCGTGGAATGGGTACCATGCAATATGACTTCAAAGGGTCTTCATTTGCTCACCGAACCTCTCCAATCCTATCACTGCTGCGTTTATGCCCCTGTACACATGCTTGATTCTCTTTCGGAGACATAGCAATCCATAGGTTTTAAGATACTTACTAGTCAGGTACATTCTTAGGCGTTAATATGCGGTGTTGAGTCCATTTTGTTGAGCAAGGAGTAGCTCTTGTCTATTCCATATTTGGCTTAAGGAACTTTATCTGTGCTCATTTCAATCTCTGGTTTTATGCAGCACCCCATCTCACCTTTACCCTTAAGCAAGCATAAGTTGGTTTTCTAAATTTGAGACCCTGTTCTGTTCTGTAATTCAGTTCCTGTGTAGCCAAGTTTCCATTCCGTGTATTACTGATATCTTATGATGTTTCTTTTTCTGTGTGACTTATTTCAGTTAGAATCATCATACCTGAATCCACTCATTGTGCTGCTAAGGGCCTGATGACATAGATTTCATTGCTGAGTGATATTGCTTTCTAAGTGAATACCACAACTTCTTTATCCATTTTTCACTTTCTGCGATGTTGAACTTGTACTGTAAACGAGGTTCTTGTAAACAGAGCCGTTCCAAACTTTGGGGTGGCTGTGTCTTTTTGATTTTAATTTCCCTAAGCTATAGGACCATAAGTGGAAGTGCCCTAGGCTCTGTTGCTTTGTTTTTTAGATGTTTCAGGAAACACCATACACTTCTCCCAAGTGTCTGTTGGCAATTTACATCCCGCCCATCAGCATAACAAGGCTCCCAGTTCTCAATGGCCTGTTGCCTTTCTGGATTTTACACTTTTTTCAGATGGCCCTTTTGACCGGGGGGAAGTGAGACTTCATTGTAGTGCAGATTTCCTTTGCAAGCTTGCTTGGTTGGCCAAAAAGGGCGTATGCGTTTTTTCCTGAATATATTCAGGAAAAAACGCATACGCCCTTTTTGGCCAAGTGCATCATTGTGGACGTTCTGCCTCTTTTCCTATGCTTTCAATGCAATTCCAGTCTACCTCCTGAAATCGGTTTCCTGCAATTCTGCCCCGCTTTCAAGTCCTCTTGGCAGCCTTACTTCAGTCTATTTTTGGACGATAGCTGTCATTTATAACTCTGCAGGTTTGTGATTTACAGTGCCCCTGAGCTCCTTTCTTCAACTCGCTTTCTTGTGACCTGGCCGCATCACCGCAGGATGGCTTCAGGCCCTAATCTGGTTCCGGGACGGCACGCTGAGCCTTTGGTTATTTCCTCTTCCTGGTGGGAAATGAGAGTTAAATTTGCCCGTCCAGACACCTCCAGCTAGTCTCTAATTGGATCTCACTATTTCTGTTCATCTTCCGCAGAAATTGCAAACTGGGCCAAACAGGAGGTTAAAGGCGCTGACTCTCCAAGTGGGGAGAGTGTTAGTAAAGCGTCTGGAATGTTGCACCCGAGTACCAGGGGAGGAAAACTGAGACATATTTGAACACGTCTCCCGTTCACATGGTTGATCATACTTGGGTTCCACATGCATGTTTTAGCTGAAGGAAGAATACCTTAAACCTGGAGAGTTAAGACCCGTGTAATGGGTACCATGCAATATGACTTCAAAGTGTCTTCATTTGCTCACCAAACCTCTCCAATCCTATCACTGCTGCGTTTATGCCCCTGTACACATGCTTGATTCTCTTTCGGAGAGATAGCAATCCATAGGTTTTAAGATACTTACTAGTCAGGTACATTCTTAGGCGTTTAATATGTGGTGTTGAGTCCATTTCGTTGAGCAAGGAGTAGCTCTTGTCTATTGCATATTTGACTTAAGGAACTTTATCTGTGCTCATTTCAATCTCTGGTTTTATGCAGCACCCCAACTCACCTTTACCCTTAAGCAAGCATAAGTTGGTTTTCTAAATTTGAGACCCTGTTCTGTTCTGTAATTCAGTTCCTGTGTAGCCAAGTTTACATTCCGTGTATTACTGATATCTTATGATGTTTCTTTTTCTGTGTGACTTACTTCAGTTAGAATCATCATACCTGAATCCACTCATTGTGCTGCTAAGGGCCTGATGACACAGATTTCATTGCTGAGTGATATTGCTTTGTAAGTAAATACCACAACTTCTTTATCCATTTTTCACTTTCTGCGATGTTGAACTTGTACTGTAAACGAGGTTCTTGTAAACAGAGCCGTTCCAAACTTTGGGGTGGCTGTGTCTTTTTGATTTTAATTTCCCTAAGCTTTAGGACCATAAGTGGAAGTGCCCTAGGCTCTGTTGCTTTGTTTTTTAGATGTTTCAGGAAACACCATACACTTCTCCCGAGTGTCTGTTGGCAATTTACATCCCGCCCATCAGCATAACAAGGCTCCCAGTTCTCTATGGCCTGTCCTGCCTTTCTGGATTTTACACTTTTTTCAGATGGCCCTTTTGACCGGGGGGAAGTGAGACTTCATTGTAGTGCAGATTTCCTTTGCAAGCTTGCTTGGTTGGCCAAAAAGGGCGTATGCGTTTTTTCCTGAATATATTCAGGAAAAAACGCATACGCCCTTTTTGGCCAAGTGCATCATTGTGGACGTTCTGCCTCTTTTCCTATGCTTTCAATGCAATTCCAGTCTACCTCCTGAAATCGGTTTCCTGCAATTCTGCCCCGCTTTCAAGTCCTCTTGGCAGCCTTACTTCAGTCTATTTTTGGACGATAGCTGTCATTTATAACTCTGCAGGTTTGTGAATTACAGTGCCCCTGAGCTCCTTTCTTCAACTCGCTTTCTTGTGACCTGGCCGCATCACCGCAGGATGGCTTCAGGCCCTAATCTGGTTCCGGGACGGCACGCTGAGCCTTTGGTTATTTCCTCTTCCTGGTGGGAAATGAGAGTTAAATTTGCCCGTCCAGACACCTTCAGCTAGCCTCTCATTGGTTCTCGCTATTCCTGTTCATCTTCCGCAGAAATTGCAAACTGGGCCAAACAGGAGGTTAAAGGCGCTGACTCTCCAAGTGGGGAGAGTGTTAGTAAAGCGTCTGGAATGTTGCACCCGAGTACCAGGGGAGGAAAACTGAGACATATTTGAACACGTCTCCCGTTCACATGGTTGATCATACTTGGGTTCCACATGCATGTTTTAGCTGAAGGAAGAATACCTTAAACCTGGAGAGTTGAGACCCGTGTAATGGGTACCATGCAATATGACTTCAAAGGGTCTTCATTTGCTCACCGAACCTCTCCAATCCTATCACTGCTGCGTTTATGCCCCTGTACACATGCTTGATTCTCTTTCGGAGACATAGCAATCCATAGGTTTTACGATACTTACTAGTCAGGTACATTCTTAGGCGTTTAATATGCGGTGTTGAGTCCATTTCGTTGAGCAAGGAGTAGCTCTTGTCTATTCCATATTTGACTTAAGGAACTTTATCTGTGCTCATTTCAATCTCTGGTTTTATGCAGCACCCCAACTCACCTTTACCCTTAAGCAAGCATAAGTTGGTTTTCTAAATTTGAGACCCTGTTCTGTTCTGTAATTCAGTTCCTGTGTAGCCAAGTTTCCATTCCGTGTATTACTGATATCTTATGATGTTTCTTTTTCTGTGTGACTTATTTCAGTTAGAATCATCATACCTGAATCCACTCATTGTGATGCTAAGGGCCTGATGACATAGATTTCATTGCTGAGTGATATTGCTTTGTAAGTAAATACCACAACTTCTTTATCCATTTTTCACTTTCTGCGATGTTGAACTTGTACTGTAAACGAGGTTCTTGTAAACAGAGGCGTCCCAAACTTTGGGGTGGCTGTGTCTTTTTGATTTTAATTTCCCTAAGCTATAGGACCATAAGTGGCAGTGCCCTAGGCTCTGTTGCTTTGTTTTTTAGATGTTTCAGGAAACACCATACACTTCTCCCGAGTGTCTGTTGGCAATTTACATCCCGCCCATCAGCATAACAAGGCTCCCAGTTGTCCATGGCCTGTCCTGCCTTTCTGGATTTTACACTTTTTTCAGATGGCCCTTTTGACCGGGGGGAAGTGAGACTTCATTGTAGTGCAGATTTCCTTTGCAAGCTTGCTTGGTTGGCCAAAAAGGGCGTATGCGTTTTTTCCTGAATATATTCAGGAAAAAACGCATACGCACTTTTTGGCCAAGTGCATCATTGTGGACGTTCTGCCTCTTTTCCTATGCTTTCAATGCAATTCCTGTCTACCTCCTGAAATCGGTTTCCTGCAATTCTGCCCCGCTTTCAAGTCCTCTTGGCAGCCTTACTTCAGTCTATTTTTGGACGATAGCTGTCATTTATAACTCTGCAGGTTTGTGAATTACAGTGCCCCTGAGCTCCTTTCTTCAACTCGCTTTCTTGTGACCTGGCCGCAACACCGCAGGATGGCTTCAGGCCCTAATCTGGTTCCGGCCCGGCATGCTGAGCCTTTGGTTAATTCCTCTTCCTGGTGGGAAATGAGAGTTAAATTTGCCCGTCCAGACACCTTCAGCTAGCCTCTCATTGGTTCTCGCTATTCCTGTTCATCTTCCGCAGAAATTGCAAACTGGGCCAAACAGGAGGTTAAAGGGACTGACTCTCCAAGTCGGGAGAGTGTTAGTAAAGCGTCTGGAATGTTGCACCCGAGTACCAGGGGAGGAAAACTGAGACATATTTGAACATGTCTCCCGATCACATGGTTGATCATACTCTAGGTTCCACATGCATGTTTTAGCTGAAGGAAGAATACCTTAAACCTGGGTAGTTGAAACCCGTGGAATGGGTACCATGCAATATGACTTCAAAGGGTCTTCATTTGCTCACCGAACCTCTCCAATCCTATCACTGCTGCGTTTATGCCCCTGTACACATGCTTGATTCTCTTTGGGAGACATAGCAATCCATAGGTTTTAAGATACTTACAAGTCAGGTACATTCTTAGGCGTTTAATATGCGGTGTTGAGTCCATTTCGTTGAGCAAGGTGTAGCTCTTGTCTATTCCATATTTGGCTTAAGGAACTTTATCTGTGCTCATTTCAATCTCTGGTTTTATGCAGCACCCCAACTCACCTTTACCCTTAAGCAAGCATAAGTTGTTTTTGTAAATTTGAGACCCTGTTCTGTTCTGTAATTCAGTTCCTGTGTAGCCAAGTTTCCATTCCGTGTATTACTGATATCTTATGATGTTTCTTTTTCTGTGTGACTTATTTCAGTTAGAATCATCATACCTGAATCCACTCATTGTGCTGCTAAGGGCCTGATGACATAGATTTCATTGCTGAGTGATATTGCTTTGTAAGTGAATACCACAACTTCTTTATCCATTTTTCAATTTCTGCGATGTTGAACTTGTACTGTAAACGAGGTTCTTGTAAACAGAGCCATTCCAAACTTTGGGGTGGCTGTGTCTTTTTGATTTTAATTTCCCTAAGCTATAGGACCATAAGTGGCAGTGCCCTAGGCTCTGTTGCTTTGTTTTTTAGATGTTTCAGGAAACACCATACACTTCTCCCGAGTGTCTGTTGGCAATTTACATCCCGCCCATCAGCATAACAAGGCTCCCAGTTCTCCATGGCCTGTCCTGCCTTTCTGGATTTTACACTTTTTTCAGATGGCCCTTTTGACCGGGGGGAAGTGAGACTTCATTGTAGTGCAGATTTCCTTTGCAAGCTTGCTTGGTTGGCCAAAAAGGGCGTATGCGTTTTTTCCTGAATATATTCAGGAAAAAACGCATACGCCCTTTTTGGCGAAGTGCATCATTGTGGACGTTCTGCCTCTTTTCCTATGCTTTCAATGCAATTCCAGTCTACCTCCTGAAATCGGTTTCCTGCAATTCTGCCCCGCTTTCAAGTCCTCTTGGCAGCCTTACTTCAGTCTATTTTTGGACGATAGCTGTCATTTATAACTCTGCAGGTTTGTGATTTACAGTGCCCCTGAGCTCCTTTCTTCAACTCGCTTTCTTGTGACCTGGCCGCATCACCGCAGGATGGCTTCAGGCCCTAATCTGGTTCCGGGACGGCACGCTGAGCCTTTGGTTATTTCCTCTTCCTGGTGGGAAATGAGAGTTAAATTTGCCCGTCCAGACACCTCCAGCTAGTCTCTAATTGGATCTCGCTATTTCTGTTCATCTTCCGCAGAAATTGCAAACTGGGCCAAACAGGAGGTTAAAGGCGCTGACTCTCCAAGTGGGGAGAGTGTTAGTAAAGCGTCTGGAATGTTGCACCCGAGTACCAGGGGAGGAAAACTGAGACATATTTGAACACGTCTCCCGTTCACATGGTTGATCATACTTGGGTTCCACATGCATGTTTTAGCTGAAGGAAGAATACCTTAAACCTGGAGAGTTAAGACCCGTGTAATGGGTACCATGCAATATGACTTCAAAGTGTCTTCATTTGCTCACCGAACCTCTCCAATCCTATCACTGCTGCGTTTATGCCCCTGTACACATGCTTGATTCTCTTTCGGAGAGATAGCAATCCATAGGTTTTAAGATACTTACTAGTCAGGTACATTCTTAGGCGTTTAATATGTGGTGTTGAGTCCATTTCGTTGAGCAAGGAGTAGCTCTTGTCTATTCCATATTTGACTTAAGGAACTTTATCTGTGCTCATTTCAATCTCTGGTTTTATGCAGCACCCCAGCTCACCTTTACCCTTAAGCAAGCATAAGTTGGTTTTCTAAATTTGAGACTCTGTTCTGTTCTGTAATTCAGTTCCTGTGTAGCCAAGTTTACATTCCGTGTATTACTGATATCTTATGATGTTTCTTTTTCTGTGTGACTTACTTCAGTTAGAATCATCATACCTGAATCCACTCATTGTGCTGCTAAGGGCCTGATGACACAGATTTCATTGCTGAGTGATATTGCTTTGTAAGTAAATACCACAACTTCTTTATCCATTTTTCACTTTCTGCGATGTTGAACTTGTACTGTAAACGAGGTTCTTGTAAACAGAGCCGTTCCAAACTTTGGGGTGGCTGTGTCTTTTTGATTTTAATTTCCCTAAGCTTTAGGACAATAAGTGGAAGTGCCCTAGGCTCTGTTGCTTTGTTTTTTAGATGTTTCAGGAAACACCATACACTTCTCCCGAGTGTCTGTTGGCAATTTACATCCCGCCCATCAGCATAACAAGGCTCCCAGTTCTCTATGGCCTGTCCTGCCTTTCTGGATTTTACACTTTTTTCAGATGGCCCTTTTGACCGGGGGGAAGTGAGACTTCATTGTAGTGCAGATTTCCTTTGCAAGCTTGCTTGGTTGGCCAAAAAGGGCGTATGCGTTTTTTCCTGAATATATTCAGGAAAAAACGCATACGCCCTTTTTGGCCAAGTGCATCATTGTGGACGTTCTGCCTCTTTTCCTATGCTTTCAATGCAATTCCAGTCTACCTCCTGAAATCGGTTTCCTGCAATTCTGCCCCGCTTTCAAGTCCTCTTGGCAGCCTTACTTCAGTCTATTTTTGGACGATAGCTGTCATTTATAACTCTGCAGGTTTGTGAATTACAGTGCCCCTGAGCTCCTTTCTTCAACTCGCTTTCTTGTGACCTGGCCGCAACACCGCAGGATGGCTTCAGGCCCTAATCTGGTTCTGGCACGGCATGCTGAGCCTTTGGTTATTTCCTCTTCCTGGTGGGAAATGAGAGTTAAATTTGCCCGTCCAGAAATCTCCAGCTAGTCTCTCATTGGTTCTCGCTATTCCTGTTCATCTTCCGCAGAAATTGCAAACTGGGCCAAACAGGAGGTTAAAGGGACTGACTCTTCAAGTGGGGAGAGTGTTAGTAAAGCGTCTGGAATGTTGCACCCGAGTACCAGGGGAGGAAAACTGAGATATATTTGAACACGTCTCCCGATCACATGGTTGATCATACTCTGGGTTCCACATGCATGTTTTAGCTGAAGGAAGAATACCTAAAACCTGGGTAGTTGAAACCCGTGGAATGGGTACCATGCAATATGACTTCAAAGGGTCTTCATTTGCTCACCAAACCTCTCCAATCCTATCACTGCTGCGTTTATGCCCCTGTACACATGCTTGATTCTCTTTCGGAGACATAGCAATCCATAGGTTTTACGATACTTACTAGTCAGGTACATTCTTAGGCGTTTAATATGCGGTGTTGAGTCCATTTCGTTGAGCAAGGAGTAGCTCTTGTCTATTCCATATTTGACTTAAGGAACTTTATCTGTGCTCATTTCAATCTCTGGTTTTATGCAGCACCCCAACTCACCTTTACCCTTAAGCAAGCATAAGTTGGTTTTCTAAATTTGAGACCCTGTTCTGTTCTGTAATTCAGTTCCTGTGTAGCCAAGTTTCCATTCCGTGTATTACTGATATCTTATGATGTTTCTTTTTCTGTGTGACTTATTTCAGTTAGAATCAACATACCTGAATCCACTCATTGTGCTGCTAAGGGCCTGATGACATAGATTTCATTGCTGAGTGATATTGCTTTGTAAGTAAATACCACAACTTCTTTATCCATTTTTCACTTTCTGCGATGTTGAACTTGTACTGTAAACGAGGTTCTTGTAAACAGAGGCGTTCCAAACTTTGGGGTGGCTGTGTCATTTTGATTTTAATTTCCCTAAGCTATAGGACTATAAGTGGAAGTGCCCTAGGATCTGTTGCTTTGTTTTTTAGATGTTTCAGGAAACACCATACACTTCTCCCAAGTGTCTGTTGGCAATTTACATCCCGCCCATCAGCATAACAAGGCTCCCAGTTCTCAATGGCCTGTTGCCTTTCTGGATTTTACACTTTTTTCAGATGGCCCTTTTGACCGGGGGGAAGTGAGACTTCATTGTAGTGCAGATTTCCTTTGCAAGCTTGCTTGGTTGGCCAAAAAGGGCGTATGCGTTTTTTCCTGAATATATTCAGGAAAAAACGCATACGCCCTTTTTGGCCAAGTGCATCATTGTGGACGTTCTGCCTCTTTTCCTATGCTTTCAATGCAATTCCAGTCTACCTCCTGAAATCGGTTTCCTGCAATTCTGCCCCGCTTTCAAGTCCTCTTGGCAGCCTTACTTCAATCTATTTTTGGACGATAGCTGTCATTTATAACTCTGCAGGTTTGTGAATTACAGTGCCCCTGAGCTCCTTTCTTCAACTCGCTTTCTTGTGACCTGGCCACAACACCGCAGGATGGCTTCAGGCCCTAATCTGGTTCCGGCACGGCACGCTGAGCCTTTGGTTATTTCCTCTTCCTGGTGGGAAATGAGAGTTAAATTTGCCCGTCCAGACACCTCCAGCTAGTCTCTCATTGGTTCTCGCTATTCCTGTTCATCTTCCGCAGAAATTGCAAACTGGGCCAAACAGGAGGTTAAAGGCGCTGACTCTCCAAGTGGGGAGAGTGTTAGTAAAGCGTCTGGAATGTTGCACCCGAGTACCAGGGGAGGAAAACTGAGACATATTTGAACACGTCTCCCGTTCACATGGTTGATCATACTCTGGGTTCCACATGCATGTTTTAGCTGAAGGAAGAATACCTTAAACCTGGAGAGTTAAGACCCGTGTAATGGGTACCATGCAATATGACTTCAAAGGGTCTTCATTTGCTCACCGAACCTCTCCAATCCTATCACTGCTGCGTTTATGCCCCTGTACACATGCTTGATTCTCTTTCGGAGACATAGCAATCCATAGGTTTTAAGATACTTACTAGTCAGGTACATTCTTAGGCGTTTAATATGCGGTGTTGAGTCCATTTCGTTGAGCAAGGAGTAGCTCTTGTCTATTCCATATTTGACTTAAGGAACTTTATCTGTGCTCATTTCAATCTCTGGTTTTATGCAGCACCCCAACTCACCTTTACCCTTAAGCAAGCATAAGTTGGTTTTCTAAATTTGAGACCCTGTTCTGTTCTGTAATTCAGTTCCTGTGTAGCCAAGTTTACATTCCATGTGTTACTGATATCTTATGATGTTTCTTTTTCTGTGTGACTTATTTCAGTTAGAATCATCATACCTGAATCCACTCATTGTGCTGCTAAGGGCCTGATGACATAGATTTCATTGCTGAGTGATATTGCTTTGTAAGTGAATACCACAACTTCTTTATCCATTTTTCACTTTCTGCGATGTTGAACTTGTACTGTAAACGAGGTTCTTGTAAACAGAGCCGTTCCAAACTTTAGGGTGGCTGTGTCTTTTTGATTTTAATTTCCCTAAGCTATAGGACCATAAGTGGAAGTGCCCTAGGCTCTGTTGCTTTGTTTTTTAGATGTTTCAGGAAACACCATACACTTCTCCCAAGTGTCTGTTGGCAATTTACATCCCGCCCATCAGCATAACAAGGTTCCCAGTTCTCAATGGCCTCTTGCCTTTCTGGATTTTACACTTTTTTCAGATGGCCCTTTTGACCGGGGGGAAGTGAGACTTCATTGTAGTGCAGATTTCCTTTGCAAGCTTGCTTGGTTGGCCAAAAAGTGCGTATGCGTTTTTTCCTGAATATATTCAGGATAAAACGCATACGCCCTTTTTGGCCAAGTGCATCATTGTGGACGTTCTGCCTCTTTTCCTATGCTTTCAATGCAATTCCAGTCTACCTCCTGAAATCGGTTTCCTGCAATTCTGCCCCGCTTTCAAGTCCTCTTGGCAGCCTTACTTCAGTCTATTTTTGGACGATAGCTGTCATGTATAACTCTGCAGGTTTGTGAATTACAGTGCCCCTGAGCTCCTTTCTTCAACTCGCTTTCTTTTGAGCTGGCCGCAACACCGCAGGATGGCTTCAGGCCCTAATCTGGTTCCGGTACGGCACGCTGAGCCTTTGGTTATTTCCTCTTCCTGGTGGGAAATGAGAGTTAAATTTGCCCGTCCAGACACCTCCAGCTAGCCTCTCATTGGTTCTCGCTATTCCTGTTCATCTTCCGCAGAAATTTCAAACTGGGCCAAACAGGAGTTTAAAGGCGCTGACTCTCCAAGTGGGGAGAGTGTTAGTAAAGCGTCTGGAATGTTGCACCCGAGTATCAGGGGAGGAAAACTGAGACATATTTGAAAACGTCTCCCGTTCACATGGTTGATCATACTTGGGTTCCACATGCATGTTTTAGCTGAAGGAAGAATACCTTAAACCTGGAGAGTTGAGACCCGTGTAATGGGTACCATGCAATATGACTTCAAAGGGTCTTCATTTGCTCACCAAACCTCTCCAATCCTATCACTGCTGCGTTTATGCCCCTGTACACATGCTTGATTCTCTTTTGGAGACATAGCAATCCATAGGTTTTACAATACTTAATAGTCAGGTACATTCTAAGGCGTTTAATATGCGGTGTTGAGTCCATTTCGTTGAGCAAGGAGTAGCTCTTGTCTATTCCATATTTGACTTAAGGAAGTTTATCTGTGCTCATTTCAATCTCTGGTTTTATACAGCACCCCAACTCACCTTTACCCTTAAGCAAGCATAAGTTGGTTTTCTAAATTTGAGACCCTGTTCTGTTCTGTAATTCAGTTCCTGTGTAGCCAAGTTTCCATTCCGTGTATTGCTGATATCTTATGATGTTTCTTTTTCTGTGTGACTGATTTCAGTTAGAATCATCATACCTGAATCCACTCATTGTGATGCTAAGGGCCTGATGACATAGATTTCATTGCTGAGTGATATTGCTTTGTAAGTAAATACCACAACTTCTTTATCCATTTTTCACTTTCTGCGATGTTGAACTTGTACTGTAAACGAGGTTCTTGTAAACAGAGGCGTCCCAAACTTTGGGGTGGCTGTGTCTTTTTGATTTTAATTTCCCTAAGCTATAGGACCATAAGCGGCAGTGCCCTAGGCTCTGTTGCTTTGTTTTTTAGATGTTTCAGGAAACACCATACACTTCTCCCGAGTGTCTGTTGGCAATTTACATCCCGCCCATCAGCATAACAAGGCTCCCAGTTCTCCATGGCCTGTCCTGCCTTTCCGGATTTTACACTTTTTTCAGATGGCCCTTTTGACCGGGGGGAAGTGAGACTTCATTGTAGTGCAGATTTCCTTTGCAAGCTTGCTTGGTTGGCCAAAAAGGGCGTATTCGTTTTTTCCTGAATATATTCAGGAATAATTTGCCCGTCTAGACACCTCCAGCTAGCCTCTCATTGGTTCTCGCTATTCCTGTTCATCTTCCGCAGAAATTGCAAACTGGGCCAAACAGGAGGTTAAAGGCGCTGACTCTCCAAGTGGGGAGAGTGTTAGTAAAGCGTCTGGAATGTTGCACCCGAGTACCAGGGGAGGAAAACTGAGACATATTTGAACACGTCTCCCGTTCACATGGTTGATCATACTTGGGTTCCACATGCATGTTTTAGCTGAAGGAAGAATACCTTAAACCTGGAGAGTTGAGACCCGTGTAATGGGTACCATACAATATGACTTCAAAGGGTCTTCATTTGCTCACCGAACCTCTCCAATCCTATCACTGCTGCGTTTATGCCCCTGTACACATGCTTGATTCTCTTTTGGAGACATAGCAATCCATAGGTTTTACGATACTTACTAGTCAGGTACATTCTTAGGCGTTTAATATGCGGTGTTGAGTCCATTTCATTGAGCAAGGAGTAGCTCTTGTCTATTCCATATTTGACTTAAGGAACTTTATCTGTGCTCATTTCAATCTCTAGTTTTATGCAGCACCCCAACTCACCTTTACCCTTAAGCAAGCATAAGTTGGTTTTCTAAATTTGAGACCCTGTTCTGTTCTGTAATTCAGTTCCTGTGTAGCCAAGTTTCCATTCCGTGTATTACTGATATCTTATGATGTTTCTTTTTCTGTGTGACTTATTTCAGTTAGAATCATCATACCTGAATCCACTCATTGTGATGCTAAGGGCCTGATGACATAGATTTCATTGCTGAGTGATATTGCTTTGTAAGTAAATACCACAACTTCTTTATCCATTTTTCACTTTCTGCGATGTTGAACTTGTACTGTAAACGAGGTTCTTGTAAACAGAGGCGTCCCAAACTTTGGGGTGGCTGTGTCTTTTTGATTTTAATTTCCCTAAGCTATAGGACCATAAGCGGCAGTGCCCTAGGCTCTGTTGCTTTGTTTTTTAGATGTTTCAGGAAACACCATACACTTCTCCCGAGTGTCTGTTGGCAATTTACATCCCGCCCATCAGCATAACAAGGCTCCCAGTTCTCCATGGCCTGTCCTGCCTTTCCGGATTTTACACTTTTTTCAGATGGCCCTTTTGACCAGGGGGAAGTGAGACTTCATTGTAGTGCAGATTTCCTTTGCAAGCTTGCTTGGTTGGCCAAAAAGGGCGTATGCGTTTTTTCCTGAATATATTCAGGAAAAAACGCATACGCCCTTTTTGGCCAAGTGCATCATTGTGGACGTTCTGCCTCTTTTCCTATGCTTTCAATGCAATTCCAGTCTACCTCCTGAAATCGGTTTCCTGCAATTCTGCCCCGCTTTCAAGTCCTCTTGGCAGCCTTACTTCAGTCTATTTTTGGACGATAGCTGTCATTTATAACTCTGCAGGTTTGTGAATTACAGTGCCCCTGAGCTCCTTTCTTCAACTCGCTTTCTTGTGACCTGGCCGCAACACCGCAGGATGGCTTCAGGCCCTAATCTGGTTCCGGTACGGCACGCTGAGCCTTTGGTTATTTCCTCTTCCTGGTGGGAAATGAGAGTTAAATTTGCCCGTCCAGACACCTCCAGCTAGCCTCTCATTGGTTCTCGCTATTCCTGTTCATCTTCCGCAGAAATTGCAAACTGGGCCAAACAGGAGGTTAAAGGCGCTGACTCTCCAAGTGGGGAGAGTGTTAGTAAAGCGTCTGGAATGTTGCACCCGAGTACCAGGGGAGGAAAACTGAGACATATTTGAACACGTCTCCCGTTCACATGGTTGATCATACTTGGGTTCCACATGCATGTTTTAGCTGAAGGAAGAATACCTTAAACCTGGAGAGTTGAGACCCGTGTAATGGGTACCATGCAATATGACTTCAAAGGGTCTTCATTTGCTCACCGAACCTCTCCAATCCTATCACTGCTGCGTTTATGCCCCTGTACACATGCTTGATTCTCTTTTGGAGACATAGCAATCCATAGGTTTTACGATACTTACTAGTCAGGTACATTCTTAGGCGTTTAATATGCGGTGTTGAGTCCATTTCGTTGAGCAAGGAGTAGCTCTTGTCTATTCCATATTTGACTTAAGGAACTTTATCTGTGCTCATTTCAATCTCTGGTTTTATGCAGCACCCCAACTCACCTTTACCCTTAAGCAAGCATAAGTTGGTTTTCTAAATTTGAGACCCTGTTCTGTTCTGTAATTCAGTTCCTGTGTAGCCAAGTTTACATTCCGTGTATTACTGATATCTTATGATGTTTCTTTTTCTGTGTGACTTATTTCAGTTAGAGTCATCATACCTGAATCCACTCATTGTGTAGCTAAGGGCCTGATGACATAGATTTCATTGCTGAGTGATATTGCTTTGTAAGTAAATACCACAACTTCTTTATCCATTTTTCACTTTCTGCGATGTTGAACTTGTACTGTAAACGAGGTTCTTGTAAACAGAGGCGTCCCAATCTTTGGGGTGGCTGTGTCTTTTTGATTTTAATTTCCCTAAGCTATAGGACCATAAGTGGCAGTGCCCTAGGCTCTGTTGCTTTGTTTTTTAGATGTTTCAGGAAACACCATACACTTCTCCCGAGTGTCTGTTGGCAATTTACATCCCGCCCATCAGCATAACAAGGCTCCCAGTTCTCCATGGCCTGTCCTGCCTTTCCGGATTTTACACTTTTTTCAGATGGCCCTTTTGACCAGGGGGAAGTGAGACTTCATTGTAGTGCAGATTTCCTTTGCAAGCTTGCTTGGTTGGCCAAAAAGGGCGTATGCGTTTTTTCCTGAATATATTCAGGAAAAAACGCATACGCCCTTTTTGGCCAAGTGCATCATTGTGGACGTTCTGCCTCTTTTCCTATGCTTTCAATGCAATTCCAGTCTACCTCCTGAAATCGGTTTCCTGCAATTCTGCCCCGCTTTCAAGTCCTCTTGGCAGCCTTACTTCAGTGTATTTTTGGACGATAGCTGTCATTTATAACTCTGCAGGTTTGTGAATTACAGTGCCCCTGAGCTCCTTTCTTCAACTCGCTTTCTTGTGACCTGGCCGCAACACCGCAGGATGGCTTCAGGCCCTAATCTGGTTCCGGTCCGGCACGCTGATCCTTTGGTTAATTCCTCTTCCTGGTGGGAAATGAGAGTTAAATTTGCCCGTCCAGACACCTCCAGCTAGCCTCTCATTGGTTCTCGCTATTCCTGTTCATCTTCCGCAGAAATTGCAAACTGGGCCAAACAGGAGGTTAAAGGGACTGACTCTCCAAGTGGGGAGAGTGTTAGTAAAGCGTCTGGAATGTTGCACCCGAGTACCAGGGGAGGAAAACTGAGACATATTTGAACACGTCTCCCGATCACATGGTTGATCATACTCTAGGTTCCACATGCATGATTTAGCTGAAGGAAGAATACCTTAAACCTGGAGAGTTAAGACCCGTGTAATGGGTACCATGCAATATGACTTCAAAGGGTCTTCATTTGCTCACCGAACCTCTCCAATCCTATCACTGCTGCGTTTATGCCCCTGTACACATGCTTGATTCTCTTTCGGAGACATAGCAATCCATAGGTTTTAAGATACTTACTAGTCAGGTACATTCTTAGGCGTTTAATATGGGGTGTTGAGTCCATTTCGTTGAGCAAGGAGTAGCTCTTGTCTATTCCATATTTGGCTTAAGGAACTTTATCTGTGCTCATTTCAATCTCTGGTTTTATGCAGCACCCCAACTCACCTTTACCCTTAAGCAAGAATAAGTTGGTTTTCTAAATTTGGGACCCTGTTCTGTTCTGTAATTCAGTTCCTGTGTAGCCAAGTTTACATTCCGTGTATTACTGATATCTTATGATGTTTCTTTTTCTGTGTGACTTATTTCAGTTAGAATCATCATACCTGAATCCACTCATTGTGCTGCTAAGGGCCTGATGACACAGATTTCATTGCTGAGTGATATTGCTTTGTAAGTAAATACCACAACTTCTTTATCCATTTTTCACTTTCTGCGATGTTGAACTTGTACTGTAAACGAGGTTCTTGTAAACAGAGGCATCCCAAACTTTGGGGTGGCTGTGTCTTTTTGATTTTAATTTCCCTAAGCTATAGGACCATAAGTGGAAGTGCCCTAGGTTCTGTTGCTTTGTTTTTTAGATGTTTCAGGAAACACCATACACTTCTCCCGAGTGGTTGTTGGCAATTTACATCCCGCCCATCAGCATAACAAGGCTCCCAGTTCTCCATGGCCTGTCCTGCCTTTCTGGATTTTACACTTTCTTCAGATGGCCCTTTTGACCGGGGGGAAGTGAGACTTCATTGTAGTGCAGATTTCCTTTGCAAGCTTGCTTGGTTGGCCAAAAAGGGCGTATGCGTTTTTTCCTGAATATATTCAGGAAAAAACGCATACGCCCTTTTTGGCCAAGTGCATCATTGTGGACGTTCTGCCTCTTTTCCTATGCTTTCAATGCAATTCCAGTCTACCTCCTGAAATCGGTTTCCTGCAATTCTGCCCCGCTTTCAAGTCCTCTTGGCAGCCTTACTTCAGTCTATTTTTGGACGATAGCTGTCATTTATAACTCTGCAGGTTTGTGAATTACAGTGCCCCTGAGCTCCTTTCTTCAACTCGCTTTCTTGTGACCTGGCCGCAACACCGCAGGATGGCTTCAGGCCCTAATCTGGTTCCGGCCCGGCACGCTGAGCCTTTGGTTAATTCCTCTTCCTGGTGGGAAATGAGAGTTAAATTTGCCCGTCCAGACACCTCCAGCTAGCCTCTCATTGGTTCTCGCTATTCCTGTTCATCTTCCGCAGAAATTGCAAACTGGGCCAAACAGGAGGTTAAAGGGACTGACTCTCCAAGTGGGGAGAGTGTTAGTAAAGCGTCTGGAATGTTGCACCCGAGTACCAGGGGAGGAAAACTGAGACATATTTGAACATGTCTCCCGATCACATGGTTGATCATACTCTAGGTTCCACATGCATGTTTTAGCTGAAGGAAGAATACGTTAAACCTGGGTAGTTGAAACCCGTGGAATGGGTACCATGCAATATGACTTCAAAGGGTCTTCATTTGCTGACCGAACCTCTCCAATCCTATCACTGCTGCGTTTATGTCCCTGTACACATGCTTGATTCTCTTTCGGAGACATAGCAATCCATAGGTTTTAAGATACTTACAAGTTCGGTACATTCTTGGGCGTTTAATATGCGGTGTTGAGTCCATTTCGTTGAGCAAGGAGTAGCTCTTGTCTATTCCATATTTGGCTTAAGGAACTTTATCTGTGCTCATTTCAATCTCTGGTTTTATGCAGCACCCCAACTCACCTTTACCCTTAAGCAAGCATAAGTTGGTTTTCTAAATTTGAGACCCTGTTCTGTTCTGTAATTCAGTTCCTGTGTAGCCAAGTTTCCATTCCGTGTATTACTGATATCTTATGATGTTTCTTTTTCTGTGTGACTTATTTCAGTTAGAATCATCATACCTGAATCCACTCATTGTGCTGCTAAGGGCCTGATGACACAGATTTCATTGCTGAGTGATATTGCTTTGTAAGTAAATACCACAACTTCTTTATCCATTTTTCACTTTCTGCGATGTTGAACTTGTACTGTAAACGAGGTTCTTGTAAACAGAGCCGTTCCAAACTTTGGGGTGGCTGTGTCTTTTTGATTTTAATTTCCCTAAGCTATAGGACCATAAGTGGAAGTGCCCTAGGTTCTGTTGCTTTGTTTTTTAGATGTTTCAGGAAACACCATACACTTCTCCCGAGTGGTTGTTGGCAATTTACATCCCGCCCATCAGCATAACAAGGCTCCCAGTTCTCCATGGCCTGTCCTGCCTTTCTGGATTTTACACTTTTTTCAGATGGCCCTTTTGACCGGGGGGAAGTGAGACTTCATTGTAGTGCAGATTTCCTTTGCAAGCTTGCTTGGTTGGCCAAAAAGGGCGTATGCGTTTTTTCCTGAATATATTCAGGAAAAAACGCATACGCCCTTTTTGGCCAAGTGCATCATTGTGGACGTTCTGCCTCTTTTCCTATGCTTTCAATGCAATTCCAGTCTACCTCCTGAAATCGGTTTCCTGCAATTCTGCCCCGCTTTCAAGTCCTCTTGGCAGCCTTACTTCAGTCTATTTTTGGATGATAGTTGTCATTTATAACTCTGCAGGTTTGTGAATTACAGTGCCCCTGAGCTCCTTTGTTCAACTCGCTTTCTTTTGAGCTGGCCGCAACACCGCAGGATGGCTTCAGGCCCTAATCTGGTTCCGGCCCGGCACGCTGAGCCTTTGGTTATTTCCTCTTCCTGGTGGGAAATGAGAGTTAAATTTGCCCGTCCAGACACCTTCAGCTAGCCTCTCATTGGTTCTCGCTATTCCTGTTCATCTTCCGCAGAAATTGCAAACTGGGCCAAACAGGAGGTTAAAGGCGCTGACTCTCCAAGTGGGGAGAGTGTTAGTAAAGCGTCTGGAATGTTGCACCCGAGTACCAGGGGAGGAAAATTGAGACATATTTGAACACGTCTCCCGTTCACATGGTTGATCATACTTGGGTTCCACATGCATGTTTTAGCTGAAGGAAGAATACCTTAAACCTGGGTAGTTGAAACCCGTGGAATGGGTACCATGCAATATGACTTCAAAGGGTCTTCATTTGCTCACCGAACCTCTCCAATCCTATCACTGCTGCGTTTATGCCCCTGTACACATGCTTGATTCTCTTTCGGAGACATAGCAAACCATAGGTTTTAAGATACTTACTAGTCAGGTACATTCTTAGGCGTTTAATATGCGGTGTTGAGTCCATTTCGTTGAGCAAGGAGTAGCTCTTGTCTATTCCATATTTGACTTAAGGAACTTTATCTGTGCTCATTTCAATCTCTGGTTTTATGCAGCACCCCAACTCACCTTTACCCTTAAGCAAGCATAAGTTGGTTTTCTAAATTTGAGACCCTGTTCTGTTCTGTAATTCAGTTCCTGTGTAGCCAAGTTTACATTCCGTGTATTACTGATATCTTATGATGTTTCTTTTTCTGTGTGACTTATTTCAGTTAGAATCATCATACCTGAATCCACTCATTGTGCTGCTAAGGGCCTGATGACACAGATTTCATTGCTGAGTGATATTGCTTTGTAAGTAAATACCACAACTTCTTTATCCATTTTTCACTTTCTGCGATGTTGAACTTGTACTGTAAACGAGGTTCTTGTAAACAGAACCATTCCAAACTTTGGGGTGGCTGTGTCTTTTTGATTTTAATTTCCCTAAGCTATAGGACCATAAGTGGAAGTGCCCTAGGTTCTGTTGCTTTGTTTTTTAGATGTTTCAGGAAACACCTTACACTTCTCCTGAGGGGTTGTTGGCAATTTACATCCCGCCCATCAGCATAACAAGGCTCCCAGTTCTCCATGGCCTGTCCTGCCTTTCTGGATTTTACACTTTTTTCAGATGGCCCTTTTGACCGGGGGGAAGTGAGACTTCATTGTAGTGCAGATTTCCTTTGCAAGCTTTCTGAGTTGGCCAAAATGGCGTATGCGTTTTTTCCTGAATATATCACGAAAAAACGCATACGCCCTTTTTGGCCAAGTGCATCATTGTGGACGTTCTGCCTCTTTTCCTATGCTTTCAATGCAATTCCAGTCTACCTCCTGAAATCGGTTTCCTGCAATTCTGCCCCGCTTTCAAGTCCTCTTGGCATCCTTACTTCAGTCTATTTTTGGACGATAGCTGTCATTTATAACTCTGCAGGTTTGTGAATTACAGTGCCCCTGAGCTCCTTTCTTCAACTTGCTTTCTTGTGACCTGGCCGCAACACCGCAGGATGGCTTCAGGCCCTAATCTGGTTCCGGCATGGCACGCTGAGCCTTTGGTTATTTCCTCTTCCTGGTGGGAAATGAGAGTTAAATTTGCCCGTCCAGACACCTTCAGCTAGCCTCTCATTGGTTCCCGCTATTCCTGTTCATCTTCCGCAGAAATTGCAAACTGGGCCAAACAGGAGGTTAAAGGCGCTGACTCTCCAAGTGGGGAGAGTGTTAGTAAAGCGTCTGGAATGTTGCACCCGAGTACCAGGGGAGGAAAACTGAGACATATTTGAACACGTCTCCCGTTCACATGGTTGATCATACTTGGGTTCCACATGCATGTTTTAGCTGAAGGAAGAATACCTTAAACCTGGAGAGTTGAGACCCGTGTAATGGGTACCATGCAATATGACTTCAAAGGGTCTTCATTTGCTCACCGAACCTCTCCAATCCTATCACTGCTGCGTTTATGCCCCTGTACACATGCTTGATTCTCTTTCGGAGACATAGCAATCCATAGGTTTTACGATACTTACTAGTCAGGTACATTCTTAGGCGTTTAATATGCGGTGTTGAGTCCATTTCGTTGAGCAAGGAGTAGCTCTTGTCTATTCCATATTTGACTTAAGGAACTTTATCTGTGCTCATTTCAATCTCTGGTTTTATGCAGCACCCCAACTCACCTTTCCCCTTAAGCAAGCATAAGTTGCTTTTCTAAATTTGAGACCCTGTTCTGTTCTGTAATTCAGTTCCTGTGTAGCCAAGTTTACATTCCGTGTATTACTGATATCTTATGATGTTTCTTTTTCTGTGTGACTTATTTCAGTTAGAATCATCATACCTGAATCCACTCATTGTGATGCTAAGGGCCTGATGACACAGATTTCATTGCTGAGTGATATTGCTTTGTAAGTAAATACCACAACTTCTTTATCCATTTTTCACTTTCTGTGATGTTGAACTTGTACTGTAAACGAGGTTCTTGTAAACAGAGGCGTCCCAAACTTTGGGGTGGCTGTGTCTTTTTGATTTTAATTTCCCTAAGCTATAGGACCATAAGTGGCAGTGCCCTAGGCTCTGTTGCTTTGTTTTTAAGATGTTTCAGGAAACACCATACACTTCTCCGGAGTGTCTGTTGGCAA
This sequence comes from Delphinus delphis, assembly GCF_949987515.2. Taxonomy (NCBI): domain Eukaryota; kingdom Metazoa; phylum Chordata; class Mammalia; order Artiodactyla; family Delphinidae; genus Delphinus; species Delphinus delphis. Next base: position 4,349,829 of record NW_027192648.1, read on the forward strand.
TTTACATCCCGCCCATCAGCATAACAAGGCTCCCAGTTCTCCATGGCCTGTCCTGCCTTTCTGGATTTTACACTTTTTTCAGATGGCCCTTTTGACCGGGGGGAAGTGAGACTTCATTGTAGTGCAGATTTCCTTTGCAAGCTTGCTTGGTTGGCCAAAAAGGGCGTATGCGTTTTTTCCTGAATATATTCAGGAAAAAACGCATACGCCCTTTTTGGCCAAGTGCATCATTGTGGACGTTCTGCCTCTTTTCCTATGCTTTCAATGCAATTCCAGTCTACCTCCTGAAATCGGTTTCCTGCAATTCTGCCCCGCTTTCAAGTCCTCTTGGCAGCCTTACTTCAGTCTATTTTTGGACGATAGCTGTCATTTATAACTCTGCAGGTTTGTGAATTACAGTGTCCCTGAGCTCCTTTCTTCAACTCGCTTTCTTGTGAGCTGGCCGCAACACCGCAGGATGGCTTCAGGCCCTAATCTGGTTCCGGCACGGCATGCTGAGCCTTTGGTTATTTCCTCTTCCTGGTGGGAAATGAGAGTTAAATTTGCCCGTCCAGACACCTCCAGCTAGCCTCTCATTGGTTCTCGCTATTCCTGTTCATCTTCCGCAGAAATTGCAAACTGGGCCAAACAGGAGGTTAAAGGGACTGACTCTCCAAGTGGGGAGAGTGTTAGTAATGCGTCTGGAATGTTGCACCTGAGTACCAGGGGAGGAAAACTGAGACATATTTGAACATGTCTCCCGATCACATGGTTGATCATACTCTAGGTTCCACATGCATGTTTTAGCTGAGGAAGAATACCTTAAACCTGGGTAGTTGAAACCCGTGGAATGGGTACCATGCAATATGACTTCAAAGGGTCTTCATTTGCTCACCGAACCTCTCCAATCCTATCACTGCTGCGTTTATGCCCCTGTACACATGCTTGATTCTCTTTCGGAGACATAGCAATCCATAGGTTTTAAGATACTTACAAGTCAGGTACATTCTTAGGCGTTTAATATGCGGTGTTGAGTCCATTTCGTTGAGCAAGGAGTAGCTCTTGTCTATTCCATATTTGACTTAAGGAACTTTATCTGTGCTCATTTCAATCTCTGGTTTTATGCAGCACCCCAACTCACCTTTACCCTTAAGCAAGCATAAGTTTTTTTTCTAAATTTGAGACCCTGTTCTGTTCTGTAATTCAGTTCCTGTGTAGCCAAGTTTCCATTCCGTGTATTACTGATATCTTATGATGTTTCTTTTTCTGTGTGACTTATTTCAGTTAGAATCATCATACCTGAATCCACTCATTGTGCTGCTAAGGGCCTGATGACACAGATTTCATTGCTGAGTGATATTGCTTTGTAAGTAAATACCACAACTTCTTTATCCATTTTTCACTTTCTGCGATGTTGAACTTGTACTGTAAAAGAGGTTCTTGTAAACAGAGGCGTCCCAAACTTTGGGGTGGCTGTGTCTTTTTGATTTTAATTTCCCTAAGCTATAGGACCATAAGTGGAAGTGCCCTAGGTTCTGTTGCTTTGTTTTTTAGATGTTTCAGGAAACTCCTTACACTTCTCCTGAGGGGTTGTTGGCAATTTACATCCCGCCCATCAGCATAACAAGGCTCCCAGTTCTCCATGGCCTGTCCTGCCTTTCTGGATTTTACACTTTTTTCAGATGGCCCTTTTGACCGGGGGGAAGTGAGACTTCATTGTAGTGCAGATTTCCTTTGCAAGCTTGCTGGGTTGGCCAAAATGGCGTATGCGTTTTTTCCTGAATATATTCAGGAAAAAACGCATACGCCCTTTTTGGCCAAGTGCATCATTGTGGACGTTCTGTCTCTTTTCCTATGCTTTCAATGCAATTCCAGTCTACCTCCTGAAATCGGATTCCTGCAATTCTGCCCCGCTTTCAAGTCCTCTTGGCATCCTTACTTCAGTCTATTTTTGGACGATAGCTGTCATTTATAACTCTGCAGGTTTGTGAATTACAGTGCCCCTGAGCTCCTTTCTTCAACTTGCTTTCTTGTGACCTGGCCGCAACACCGCAGGATGGCTTCAGGCCCTAATCTGGTTCCGGCATGGCACGCTGAGCCTTTGGTTATTTCCTCTTCCTGGTGGGAAATGAGAGTTAAATTTGCCCGTCCAGACACCTTCAGCTAGCCTCTCATTGGTTCCCGCTATTCCTGTTCATCTTCCGCAGAAATTGCAAACTGGGCCAAACAGGAGGTTAAAGGCGCTGACTCTCCAAGTGGGGAGAGTGTTAGTAAAGCGTCTGGAATGTTGCACCCGAGTACCAGGGGAGGAAAACTGAGACATATTTGAACACGTCTCCCGTTCACATGGTTGATCATACTTGGGTTCCACATGCATGTTTTAGCTGAAGGAAGAATACCTTAAACCTGGAGAGTTGAGACCCGTGTAATGGGTACCATGCAATATGACTTCAAAGGGTCTTCATTTGCTCACCGAACCTCTCCAATCCTATCACTGCTGCGTTTATGCCCCTGTACACATGCTTGATTCTCTTTCGGAGACATAGCAATCCATAGGTTTTACGATACTTACTAGTCAGGTACATTCTTAGGCGTTTAATATGCGGTGTTGAGTCCATTTCGTTGAGCAAGGAGTAGCTCTTGTCTATTCCATATTTGACTTAAGGAACTTTATCTGTGCTCATTTCAATCTCTGGTTTTATGCAGCACCCCAACTCACCTTTACCCTTAAGCAAGCATAAGTTGCTTTTCTAAATTTGAGACCCTGTTCTGTTCTGTAATTCAGTTCCTGTGTAGCCAAGTTTACATTCCGTGTATTACTGATATCTTATGATGTTTCTTTTTCTGTGTGACTTATTTCAGTTAGAATCATCATACCTGAATCCACTCATTGTGCTGCTAAGGGCCTGATGACACAGATTTCATTGCTGAGTGATATTGCTTTGTAAGTAAATACCACAACTTCTTTATCCATTTTTCACTTTCTGCGATGTTGAACTTGTACTGTAAACGAGGTTCTTGTAAACAGAGCCGTTCCAAACTTTGGGGTGGCTGTGTCTTTTTGATTTTAATTTCCCTAAGCTATAGGACCATAAGTGGAAGTGCCCTAGGTTCTGTTGCTTTGTTTTTTAGATGTTTCAGGAAACACCATACACTTCTCCCGAGTGGTTGTTGGCAATTTACATCCCGCCCATCAGCATAACAACGCTCCCAGTTCTCCATGGCCTGTCCTGCCTTTCTGGATTTTACACTTTTTTCAGATGGCCCTTTTGACCAGGGGGAAGTGAGACTTCATTGTAGTGCAGATTTACTTTGCAAGCTTGCTGGGTTGGCCAAAATGGCGTATGCGTTTTTTCCTGAATATATTCAGGAAAAAACGCATACGCCCTTTTTGGCCAAGTGCATCATTGTGGACGTTCTGCCTCTTTTCCTATGCTTTCAATGCAATTCCAGTCTACCTCCTGAAATCGGTTTCCTGCAATTCTGCCCCGCTTTCAAGTCCTCTTGGCAGCCTTACTTCAGTCTATTTTTGGACGATAGCTGTCATTTATAACTCTGCAGGTTTGTGAATTACAGTGCCCCTGAGCTCCTTTCTTCAACTTGCTTTCTTGTGACCTGGCCGCAACACCGCAGGATGGCTTCAGGCCCTAATCTGGTTCCGGCATGGCACGCTGAGCCTTTGGTTATTTCCTCTTCCTGGTGGGAAATGAGAGTTAAATTTGCCCGTCCAGACACCTTCAGCTAGCCTCTCATTGGTTCTCGCTATTCCTGTTCATCTTCCGCAGAAATTGCAAACTGGGCCAAACAGGAGGTTAAAGGCGCTGACTCTCCAAGTGGGGAGAGTGTTAGTAAAGCGTCTGGAATGTTGCACCCGAGTACCAGGGGAGGAAAACTGAGACATATTTGAACACGTCTCCCGTTCACATGGTTGATCATACTTGGGTTCCACATGCATGTTTTAGCTGAAGGAAGAATACCTTAAACCTGGAGAGTTGAGACCCGTGTAATGGGTACCATGCAATATGACTTCAAAGGGTCTTCATTTGCTCACCGAACCTCTCCAATCCTATCACTGCTGCGTTTATGCCCCTGTACACATGCTTGATTCTCTTTCGGAGACATAGCAATCCATAGGTTTTACGATACTTACTAGTCCGGTACATTCTTAGGCGTTTAATATGCGGTGTTGAGTCCATTTCGTTGAGCAAGGAGTAGCTCTTGTCTATTCCATATTTGACTTAAGGAACTTTATCTGTGCTCATTTCAATCTCTGGTTTTATGCAGCACCCCAACTCACCTTTACCCTTAAGCAAGCATAAGTTGGTTTTCTAAATTTGAGACCCTGTTCTGTTCTGTAATTCAGTTCCTGTGTAGCCAAGTTTCCATTCCGTGTATTACTGATATCTTATGATGTTTCTTTTTCTGTGTGACTTATTTCAGTTAGAATCATCATACCTGAATCCACTCATTGTGATGCTAAGGGCCTGATGACATAGATTTCATTGCTGAGTGATATTGCTTTGTAAGTAAATACCACAACTTCTTTATCCATTTTTCACTTTCTGCGATGTTGAACTTGTACTGTAAACGAGGTTCTTGTAAACAGAGGCGTCCCAAACTTTGGGGTGGCTGTGTCTTTTTGATTTTAATTTCCCTAAGCTATAGGACCATAAGTGGCAGTGCCCTAGGCTCTGTTGCTTTGTTTTTTAGATGTTTCAGGAAACACCATACACTTCTCCCGAGTGTCTGTTGGCAATTTACATCCCGCCCATCAGCATAACAAGGCTCCCAGTTCTCCATGGCCTGTCCTGCCTTTCTGGATTTTACACTTTTTTCAGATGGCCCTTTTGACCGGGGGGAAGTGAGACTTCATTGTAGTGCAGATTTACTTTGCAAGCTTGCTGGGTTGGCCAAAATGGCGTATGCGTTTTTTCCTGAATATATTCAGGAAAAAACGCATACGCCCTTTTTGGCCAAGTGCATCATTGTGGACGTTCTGCCTCTTTTCCTATGCTTTCAATGCAATTCCAGTCTACCTCCTGAAATCGGTTTCCTGCAATTCTGCCCCGCTTTCAAGTCCTCTTGGCAGCCTTACTTCAGTCTATTTTTGGACGATAGCTGTCATTTATAACTCTGCATGTTTGTGAATTACAGTGTCCCTGACCTCCTTTCTTCAACTCGCTTTCTTGTGACCTGGCCGCAACACCGCAGGATGGCTTCAGGCCCTAATCTGGTTCCGGCCCGGCACGCTGAGCCTTTGGTTAATTCCTCTTCCTGGTGGGAAATGAGAGTTAAATTTGCCCGTCCAGACACCTCCAGCTAGCCTCTCATTGGTTCTCGCTATTCCTGTTCATCTTCCGCAGAAATTGCAAACTGGGCCAAACAGGAGGTTAAAGGGACTGACTCTCCAAGTGGGGAGAGTGTTAGTAAAGCGTCTGGAATGTTGCACCCGAGTACCAGGGGAGGAAAACTGAGACATATTTGAACACGTCTCCCGTTCACATGGTTGATCATACTTGGGTTCCACATGCATGTTTTAGCTGAAGGAAGAATACCTTAAACCTGGGTAGTTGAAACCCGTGGAATGGGTACCATGCAATATGACTTCAAAGGGTCTTCATTTGCTCACCGAACCTCTCCAATCCTATCACTGCTGCGTTTATGCCCCTGTACACATGCTTGATTCTCTTTCGGAGACATAGCAATCCATAGGTTTTAAGATACTTACAAGTCAGGTACATTCTTAGGCGTTTAATATGCGGTGTTGAGTCCATTTCGTTGAGCAAGGAGTAGCTCTTGTCTATTCCATATTTGGCTTAAGGAACTTTATCTGTGCTCATTTCAATCTCTGGTTTTATGCAGCACCCCAACTCACCTTTACCCTTAAGCAAGCATAAGTTGTTTTTCTAAATTTGAGACCCTGTTCTGTTCTGTAATTCAGTTCCTGTGTAGCCAAGTTTACATTCCGTGTATTACTGATATCTTATGATGTTTCTTTTTCTGTGTGACTTATTTCAGTTAGAATCATCATACCTGAATCCACTCATTGTGCTGCTAAGGGCCTGATGACATAGATTTCATTGCTGAGTGATATTGCTTTGTAAGTGAATACCACAACTTCTTTATCCATTTTTCAATTTCTGCGATGTTGAACTTGTACTGTAAACGAGGTTCTTGTAAACAGAGCCGTTCCAAACTTTGGGGTGGCTGTGTCTTTTTGATTTTAATTTCCCTAAGCTATAGGACCATAAGTGGAATTGCCCTAGGCTCTGTTGCTTTGTTTTTTAGATGTTTCAGGAAACACCATACACTTCTCCCAAGTGTCTGTTGGCAATTTACATCCCGCCCCTAAGCATAACAAGGATCCCAGTTCTCAATGGCCTGTTGCCTTTCTGGATTTTACACTTTTTTCAGATGGCCCTTTTGACCGGGGGGAAGTGAGACTTCATTGTAGTGCAGATTTCCTTTGCAAGCTTGCTTGGTTGGCCAAAAAGGGCGTATGCGTTTTTTCCTGAATATATTCAGGAAAAAACGCATACGCCCTTTTTGGCCAAGTGCATCATTGTGGACGTTCTGCCTCTTTTCCGATGCTTTCAATGCAATTCCAGTCTACCTCCTGAAATCGGTTTCCTGCAATTCTGCCCCGCTTTCAAGTCCTCTTGGCAGCCTTACTTCAGTCTATTTTTGGACGATAGCTGTCATTTATAACTCTGCAGGTTTGTGAATTACAGTGCCCCTGAGCTCCTTTCTTCAACTCGCTTTCTTGTGACCTGGCCGCAACACCGCAGGATGGCTTCAGGCCCTAAGCTGGTTCCGGCACGGCATGCTGAGCCTTTGGTTATTTCCTCTTCCTGGTGGGAAATGAGAGTTAAATTTGCCCGTCCAGACACCTCCAGCTAGCCTCTCATTGGTTCTCGCTATTCCTGTTCATCTTCTGCAGAAATTGCAAACTGGGCCAAACAGGAGGTTAAAGGCGCTGACTCTCCAAGTCGGGAGAGTGTTAGTAAAGCGTCTGGAATGTTGCACCCGAGTACCAGGGGAGGAAAACTGAGACATATTTGAACACGTCTCCCGATCACATGGTTGATCATACTTGGGTTCCACATGCATGTTTTAGCTGAAGGAAGAATACCTTAAACCTGGAGAGTTAAGACCCGTGTAATGGGTACCATGCAATATGACTTCAAAGGGTCTTCATTTGCTCACCAAACCTCTCCAATCCTATCACTGCTGCGTTTATGCCCCTGTACACATGCTTGATTCTCTTTCGGAGACATAGCAATCCATAGGTTTTAAGATACTTACTAGTCAGGTACATTCTTAGGCGTTTAATATGCGGTGTTGAGTCCATTTCGTTGAGCAAGGAGTAGCTCTTGCCTACTCCATATTTGACTTAAGGAACTTTATCTGTGCTCATTTCAATCTCTGGTTTTATGCAGCACCCCAACTCACCTTTACCCTTAAGCAAGCATAAGTTGGTTTTCTAAATTTGAGACCCTGTTCTGTTCTGTAATTCAGTTCCTGTGTAGCCAAGTTTACATTCCGTGTATTACTGATATCTTATGATGTTTCTTTTTCTGTGTGACTTACTTCAGTTAGAATCATCATACCTGAATCTACTCATTGTGATGCTAAGGGCCTGATGACATAGATTTCATTGCTGTGTGATATTGCTTTGTAAGTAAATACCACAACTTCTTTATCCATTTTTCACTTTCTGCGATGTTGAACTTGTACTGTAAACGAGGTTCTTTTAAACAGAGGCGTCCCAAACTTTGGGGTGGCTGTGTCTTTTTGATTTTAATTTCCCTAAGCTATAGGACCATAAGTGGCAGTGCCCTAGGCTCTGTTGCTTTGTTTTTTAGATGTTTCAGGAAACACCATACACTTCTCCCGAGTGGTTGTTGGCAATTTACATCCCGCCCATCAGCATAACAAGGCTCCCAGTTCTCCATGGCCTGTCCTGCCTTTCTGGATTTTACACTTTTTTCAGATGGCCCTTTTGACCGGGGGGAAGTGAGACTTCATTGTAGTGCAGATTTCCTTTGCAAGCTTGCTTGGTTGGCCAAAAAGGGCGTATGCGTTTTTTCCTGAATATATTCAGGAAAAAACGCATACGCCCTTTTTGGCCAAGTGCATCATTGTGGACGTTCTGCCTCTTTTCCTATGCTTTCAATGCAATTCCAGTCTACCTCCTGAAATCGGTTTCCTGCAATTCTGCCCCGCTTTCAAGTCCTCTTGGCAGCCTTACTTCAGTCTATTTTTGGACGATAGCTGTCATTTATAACTCTGCAGGTTTGTGAATTACAGTGCCCCTGAGCTCCTTTCTTCAACTCGCTTTCTTGTGACCTGGCCGCAACACCGCAGGATGGCTTCAGGCCCTAAGCTGGTTCCGGCACGGCATGCTGAGCCTTTGGTTATTTCCTCTTCCTGGTGGGAAATGAGAGTTAAATTTGCCCGTCCAGACACCTCCAGCTAGCCTCTCATTGGTTCTCGCTATTCCTGTTCATCTTCTGCAGAAATTGCAAACTGGGCCAAACAGGAGGTTAAAGGCGCTGACTCTCCAAGTCGGGAGAGTGTTAGTAAAGCGTCTGGAATGTTGCACCCGAGTACCAGGGGAGGAAAACTGAGACATATTTGAACACGTCTCCCGATCACATGGTTGATCATACTTGGGTTCCACATGCATGTTTTAGCTGAAGGAAGAATACCTTAAACCTGGAGAGTTAAGACCCGTGTAATGGGTACCATGCAATATGACTTCAAAGGGTCTTCATTTGCTCACCAAACCTCTCCAATCCTATCACTGCTGCGTTTATGCCCCTGTACACATGCTTGATTCTCTTTCGGAGACATAGCAATCCATAGGTTTTAAGATACTTACTAGTCAGGTACATTCTTAGGCGTTTAATATGCGGTGTTGAGTCCATTTCGTTGAGCAAGGAGTAGCTCTTGTCTATTCCATATTTGACTTAAGGAACTTTATCTGTGCTCATTTCAATCTCTGGTTTTATGCAGCACCCCAACTCACCTTTCCCCTTAAGCAAGCATAAGTTGGTTTTCTAAATTTGAGACCCTGTTCTGTTCTGTAATTCAGTTCCTGTGTAGCCTAGTTTACATTCCGTGTATTACTGATATCTTATGATGTTTCTTTTTCTGTGTGACTTACTTCAGTTAGAATCATCATACCTGAATCCACTCATTGTGCTGCTAAGGGCCTGATGACACAGATTTCATTGCTGAGTGATATTGCTTTGTAAGTAAATACCACAACTTCTTTATCCATTTTTCACTTTCTGCGATGTTGAACTTGTACTGTAAACGAGGTTCTTGTAAACAGAGCCGTTCCAAACTTTGGGGTGGCTGTGTCTTTTTGATTTTAATTTCCCTAAGCTATAGGACCATAAGTGGAAGTGCCCTAGGTTCTGTTGCTTTGTTTTTTAGATGTTTCAGGAAACACCATACACTTCTCCCGAGTGGTTGTTGGCAATTTACATCCCGCCCATCAGCATAACAAGGCTCCCAGTTCTCCATGGCCTGTCCTGCCTTTCTGGATTTTACACTTTTTTCAGATGGCCCTTTTGACCGGGGGGAAGTGAGACTTCATTGTAGTGCAGATTTCCTTTGCAAGCTTGCTTGGTTGGCCAAAAAGGGCGTATGCGTTTTTTCCTGAATATATTCAGGAAAAAACGCATACGCCCTTTTTGGCCAAGTGCATCATTGTGGACGTTCTGCCTCTTTTCCTATGCTTTCAATGCAATTCCAGTCTACCTCCTGAAATCGGTTTCCTGCAATTCTGCCCCGCTTTCAAGTCCTCTTGGCAGCCTTACTTCAGTCTATTTTTGGACGATAGCTGTCATTTATAACTCTGCAGGTTTGTGAATTACAGTGCCCCTGAGCTCCTGTCTTCAACTCGTTTTCTTGTGACCTGGCCGCAACACCGCAGGATGGCTTCAGGCCCTAATCTGGTTCCGGCACGGCATGATGAGCCTTTGGTTATTTCCTCTTCCTGGTGGGAAATGAGAGTTAAATATGCCCGTCCAGACACCTCCAGCTAGTCTCTCATTGGTTCTCGCTATTCCTGTTCATCTTCCGCAGAAATTGCAAACTGGGCCAAACAGGAGGTTAAAGGCGCTGACTCTCCAAGTCGGGAGAGTGTTAGTAAAGCGTCTGGAATGTTGCACCCGAGTACCAGGGGAGGAAAACTGAGACATATTTGAACACGTCTCCCGATCACATGGTTGATCATACTTGGGTTCCACATGCATGTTTTAGCTGAAGGAAGAATACCTTAAACCTGGAGAGTTAAGACCCGTGTAATGGGTACCATGCAATATGACTTCAAAGGGTCTTCATTTGCTCACCAAACCTCTCCAATCCTATCACTGCTGCGTTTATGCCCCTGTACACATGCTTGATTCTCTTTCGGAGACATAGCACTCCATAGGTTTTAAGATACTTACTAGTCAGGTACATTCTTAGGCGTTTAATATGCGGTGTTGAGTCCATTTCGTTGAGCAAGGAGTAGCTCTTGTCTATTCCATATTTGGCCTAAGGAACTTTATCTGTGCTCATTTCAATCTCTGGTTTTATGCAGCACCCCAACTCACCTTTACCCTTAAGCAAGCATAAGTTGGTTTTCTAAATTTGAGACCCTGTTCTGTTCTGTAATTCAGTTCCTGTGTAGCCAAGTTTACATTCCGTGTATTACTGATATCTTATGATGTTTCTTTTTCTGTGTGACTTATTTCAGTTAGAATCATCATACCTGAATCCACTCATTGTGCTGCTAAGGGCCTGATGACATAGATTTCATTGCTGAGTGATATTGCTTTGTAAGTGAATACCACAACTTCTTTATCCATTTTTCACTTTCTGCGATGTTGAACTTGTACTGTAAACGAGGTTCTTGTAAACAGAGCCGTTCCAAACTTTGGGGTGGCTGTGTCTTTTTGATTTTAATTTCCCTAAGCTATAGGACCATAAGTGGAAGTGCCCTAGGCTCTGTTGCTTTGTTTTTTAGATGTTTCAGGAAACACCATACACTTCTCCCAAGTGTCTGTTGGCAATTTACATCCCGCCCGTCAGCTTAACAAGGCTCCCAGTTCTCAATGGCCTGTTGCCTTTCTGGATTTTACACTTTTTTCAGATGGCCCTTTTGACCGGGGAGAAGTGAGACTTCATTGTAGTGCAGATTTCCTTTGCAAGCTTGCTTGGTTGGCCAAAAAGGGCGTATGCGTTTTTTCCTGAATATATTCAGGAAAAAACGCATACGCCCTTTTTGGCCAAGTGCATCATTGTGGACGTTCTGCCTCTTTTCCTATGCTTTCAATGCAATTCCAGTCTACCTCCTGAAATCGGTTTCCTGCAATTCTGCCCCGCTTTCAAGTCCTCTTGGCAGCCTTACTTCAGTCTATTTTTGGACGATAGCTGTCATTTATAACTCTGCAGGTTTGTGAATTACAGTGCCCCTGAGCTCCTTTCTTCAACTTGCTTTCTTTTGAGCTGGCCGCAACACCGCAGGATGGCTTCAGGCCCTAATCTGGTTCCGGTACGGCACGCTGAGCCTTTGGTTATTTCCTCTTCCTGGTGGGAAATGAGAGTTAAATTTGCCCGTCCAGACACCTCCAGCTAGCCTCTCATTGGTTCTCGCTATTCCTGTTCATCTTCCGCAGAAATTGCAAACTGGGCCAAACAGGAGGTTAAAGGGACTGACTCTCCAAGTGGGGAGAGTGTTAGTAAAGCATCTGGAATGTTGCACCCGAGTACCAGGGGAGGAAAACTGAGACATATTTGAACACGTCTCCCGATCACATGGTTGATCATACTCTAGGTTCCACATGCATGTTTTAGCTGAAGGAAGAATACCTTAAACCTGGAGAGTTAAGACCCGTGTAATGGGTACCATGCAATATGACTTCAAAGGGTCTTCATTTGCTCACCGAACCTCTCCAATCCTATCACTGCTGCCTTTATGCCCCTGTACACATGCTTGATTCTCTTTCGGAGACATAGCAATCCATAGGTTTTAAGATACTTACTAGTCAGGTACATTCTTAGGCGTTTAATATGCGGTGTTGAGTCCATTTCGTTGAGCAAGGAGTAGCTCTTGTCTATTCCATATTTGACTTAAGGAACTTTATCTGTGCTCATTTCAATCTCTGGTTTTATGCAGCACCCCAACTCACCTTTACCCTTAAGCAAGCATAAGTTGGTTTTCTAAATTTGAGACCCTGTTCTGTTCTGTAATTCAGTTCCTGTGTAGCCAAGTTTACATTCCGTGTATTACTGATATCTTATGATGTTTCTTTTTCTGTGTGACTTACTTCAGTTAGAATCATCATACCTGAATCCACTCATTGTGCTGCTAAGGGCCTGATGACACAGATTTCATTGCTGAGTGATATTGCTTTGTAAGTAAATACCACAACTTCTTTATCCATTTTTCACTTTCTGCGATGTTGAACTTGTACTGTAAACGAGGTTCTTGTAAACAGAGCCGTTCCAAACTTTGGGGTGGCTGTGTCTTTTTGATTTTAATTTCCCTAAGCTATAGGACCATAAGTGGAAGTGCCCTAGGTTCTGTTGCTTTGTTTTTTAGATGTTTCAGGAAACACCATACACTTCTCCCGAGTGGTTGTTGGCAATTTACATCCCGCCCATCAGCATAACAAGGCTCCCAGTTCTCCATGGCCTGTCCTGCCTTTCTGGATTTTACACTTTTTTCAGATGGCCCTTTTGACCGGGGGGAAGTGAGACTTCATTGTAGTGCAGATTTCCTTTGCAAGCTTGCTTGGTTGGCCAAAAGGTGCGTATACGTTTTTTCCTGAATATATTCAGGAAAAAACGCATACGCCCTTTTTGGCCAAGTGCATCATTGTGGACGTTCTGCCTCTTTTCCTATGCTTTCAATGCAATTCCAGTCTACCTCCTGAAATCGGTTTCCTGCAATTCTGCCCCGCTTTCAAGTCCTCTTGGCAGCCTTACTTCAGTCTATTTTTGGACGATAGCTGTCATTTATAACTCTGCAGGTTTGTGAATTACAGTGCCCCTGAGCTCCTTTCTTCAACTCGCTTTCTTTTGAGCTGGCCGCAACACCGCAGGATGGCTTCAGGCCCTAATCTGGCTCCGGTACGGCACGCTCAGCCTTTGGTTATTTCCTCTTCCTGGTGGGAAATGAGAGTTAAATTTGCCCGTCCAGACACCTCCAGCTAGCCTCTCATTGGTTCTCGCTATTCCTGTTCATCTTCCGCAGAAATTGCAAACTGGGCCAAACAGGAGGTTAAAGGCGCTGACTCTCCAAGTGGGGAGAGTGTTAGTAAAGCGTCTGGAATGTTGCACCCGAGTACCAGGGGAGGAAAACTGAGACATATTTGAACACGTCTCCCGTTCACATGCTTGATCATACTTGGGTTACACATGCATGTTTTAGCTGAAGGAAGAATACCTTAAACCTGCAGAGTTGAGACCCGTGTAATGGGTACCATGCAATATGACTTCAAAGGGTCTTCATTTGCGCACCGAACCTCTCCAATCCTATCACTGCTGCGTTTATGCCCCTGTACACATGCTTGATTCTCTTTTGGAGACATAGCAATCCATAGGTTTTACGATACTTACTAGTCAGGTACATTCTTAGGCGTTTAATATGCGGTGTTGAGTCCATTTCGTTGAGCAAGGAGTAGCTCTGGTCTATTCCATATTTGACTTAAGGAACTTTATCTGTGCTCATTTCAATCTCTGGTTTTATGCAGCACCCCAACTCACCTTTACCCTTAAGCAAGCATAAGTTGGTTTTCTAAATTTGAGACCCTGTTCTGTTCTGTAATTCAGTTCCTGTGTAGCCAAGTTTCCATTCCGTGTATTACTGATATCTTATGATGTTTCTTTTTCTGTGTGACTTATTTCAGTTAGAATCATCATACCTGAATCCACTCATTGTGATGCTAAGGGCCTGATGACATAGATTTCATTGCTGAGTGATATTGCTTTGTAAGTAAATACCACAAATTCGTTCTCCATTTTTCACTTTCTGCGATGTTGAACTTGTACTGTAAACGAGGTTCTTGTAAACAGAGCCGTTCCAAACTTTGGGGTGGCTGTGTCTTTTTGATTTTAATTTCCCTAAGCTATAGGACCATAAGTGGCAGTGCCCTAGGCTCTGTTGCTTTGTTTTTTAGATGTTTCAGGAAACACCATACACTTCTCCCGAGTGTCTGTTGGCAATTTACATCCCGCCCATCAGCATAACAAGGCTCCCAGTTCTCCATGGCCTGTCCTGCCTTTCTGGATTTTACACTTTTTTCAGATGGCCCTTTTGACCGGGGGGAAGTGAGACTTCATTGTAGTGCAGATTTCCTTTGCAAGCTTGCTTCGTTGGCCAAAAAGGGCGTATGCGTTTTTTCCTGAATATATTCAGGAAAAAACGCATACGCCCTTTTTGGCCAAGTGCATCATTGTGGACGTTCTGCCTCTTTTCCTATGCTTTCAATGCAATTCCAGTCTACCTCCTGAAATCGGTTTCCTGCAATTCTGCCCCGCTTTCAAGTCCTCTTGGCAGCCTTACTTCAGTCTATTTTTGGACGATAGCTGTCATTTATAACTCTGCAGGTTTGTGAATTACAGTGCCCCTGAGCTCCTTTCTTCAACTCGCTTTCTTGTGACCTGGCCGCAACACCGCAGGATGGCTTCAGGCCCTAATCTGGTTCCGGCACGGCATGCTGAGCCTTTGGTTATTTCCTCTTCCTGGTGGGAAATGAGAGTTAAATTTGCCCGTCCAGACACCTCCAGCTAGCCTCTCATTGGTTCTCGCTATTCCTGTTCATCTTCTGCAGAAATTGCAAACTGGGCCAAACAGGAGGTTAAAGGCGCTGACTCTCCAAGTCGGGAGAGTGTTAGTAAAGCGTCTGGAATGTTGCACCCGAGTACCAGGGGAGGAAAACTGAGACATATTTGAACACGTCTCCCGATCACATGGTTGATCATACTTGGGTTCCACATGCATGTTTTAGCTGAAGGAAGAATACCTTAAACCTGGAGAGTTAAGACCCGTGTAATGGGTACCATGCAATATGACTTCAAAGGGTCTTCATTTGCTCACCGAACCTCTCCAATCCTATCACTGCTGCGTTTATGCCCCTGTACACATGCTTGATTCTCTTTCGGAGACATAGCAATCCATAGGTTTTAAGATACTTACTAGTCAGGTACATTCTTAGGCGTTTAATATGCGGTGTTGAGTCCATTTCGTTGAGCAAGGAGTAGCTCTTGTCTATTCCATATTTGACTTAAGGAACTTTATCTGTGCTCATTTCAATCTCTGGTTTTATGCAGCACCCCAACTCACCTTTCCCCTTAAGCAAGCATAAGTTGGTTTTCTAAATTTGAGACCCTGTTCTGTTCTGTAATTCAGTTCCTGTGTAGCCTAGTTTACATTCCGTGTATTACTGATATCTTATGATGTTTCTTTTTCTGTGTGACTTACTTCAGTTAGAATCATCATACCTGAATCCACTCATTGTGCTGCTAAGGGCCTGATGACACAGATTTCATTGCTGAGTGATATTGCTTTGTAAGTAAATACCACAACTTCTTTATCCATTTTTCACTTTCTGCGATGTTGAACTTGTACTGTAAACGAGGTTCTTGTAAACAGAGCCGTTCCAAACTTTGGGGTGGCTGTGTCTTTTTGATTTTAATTTCCCTAAGCTATAGGACCATAAGTGGAAGTGCCCTAGGTTCTGTTGCTTTGTTTTTTAGATGTTTCAGGAAACACCATACACTTCTCCCGAGTGGTTGTTGGCAATTTACATCCCGCCCATCAGCATAACAAGGCTCCCAGTTCTCCATGGCCTGTCCTGCCTTTCTGGATTTTACACTTTTTTCAGATGGCCCTTTTGACCGGGGGGAAGTGAGACTTCATTGTAGTGCAGATTTCCTTTGCAAGCTTGCTTGGTTGGCCAAAAAGGGCGTATGCGTTTTTTCCTGAATATATTCAGGAAAAAACGCATACGCCCTTTTTGGCCAAGTGCATCATTGTGGACGTTCTGCCTCTTTTCCTATGCTTTCAATGCAATTCCAGTCTACCTCCTGAAATCGGTTTCCTGCAATTCTGCCCCGCTTTCAAGTCCTCTTGGCAGCCTTACTTCAGTCTATTTTTGGACGATAGCTGTCATTTATAACTCTGCAGGTTTGTGAATTACAGTGCCCCTGAGCTCCTGTCTTCAACTCGTTTTCTTGTGACCTGGCCGCAACACCGCAGGATGGCTTCAGGCCCTAATCTGGTTCCGGCACGGCATGATGAGCCTTTGGTTATTTCCTCTTCCTGGTGGGAAATGAGAGTTAAATTTGCCCGTCCAGACACCTCCAGCTAGTCTCTCATTGGTTCTCGCTATTCCTGTTCATCTTCCGCAGAAATTGCAAACTGGGCCAAACAGGAGGTTAAAGGCGCTGACTCTCCAAGTCGGGAGAGTGTTAGTAAAGCGTCTGGAATGTTGCACCCGAGTACCAGGGGAGGAAAACTGAGACATATTTGAACACGTCTCCCGATCACATGGTTGATCATACTTGGGTTCCACATGCATGTTTTAGCTGAAGGAAGAATACCTTAAACCTGGAGAGTTAAGACCCGTGTAATGGGTACCATGCAATATGACTTCAAAGGGTCTTCATTTGCTCACCAAACCTCTCCAATCCTATCACTGCTGCGTTTATGCCCCTGTACACATGCTTGATTCTCTTTTGGAGACATAGCACTCCATAGGTTTTAAGATACTTACTAGTCAGGTACATTCTTAGGCGTTTAATATGCGGTGTTGAGTCCATTTCGTTGAGCAAGGAGTAGCTCTTGTCTATTCCATATTTGGCCTAAGGAACTTTATCTGTGCTCATTTCAATCTCTGGTTTTATGCAGCACCCCAACTCACCTTTACCCTTAAGCAAGCATAAGTTGGTTTTCTAAATTTGAGACCCTGTTCTGTTCTGTAATTCAGTTCCTGTGTAGCCAAGTTTACATTCCGTGTATTACTGATATCTTATGATGTTTCTTTTTCTGTGTGACTTATTTCAGTTAGAATCATCATACCTGAATCCACTCATTGTGCTGCTAAGGGCCTGATGACATAGATTTCATTGCTGAGTGATATTGCTTTGTAAGTGAATACCACAACTTCTTTATCCATTTTTCACTTTCTGCGATGTTGAACTTGTACTGTAAACGAGGTTCTTGTAAACAGAGCCGTTCCAAACTTTGGGGTGGCTGTGTCTTTTTGATTTTAATTTCCCTAAGCTATAGGACCATAAGTGGAAGTGCCCTAGGCTCTGTTGCTTTGTTTTTTAGATGTTTCAGGAAACACCATACACTTCTCCCAAGTGTCTGTTGGCAATTTACATCCCGCCCGTCAGCTTAACAAGGCTCCCAGTTCTCAATGGCCTGTTGCCTTTCTGGATTTTACACTTTTTTCAGATGGCCCTTTTGACCGGGGAGAAGTGAGACTTCATTGTAGTGCAGATTTCCTTTGCAAGCTTGCTTGGTTGGCCAAAAAGGGCGTATGCGTTTTTTCCTGAATATATTCAGGAAAAAACGCATACGCCCTTTTTGGCCAAGTGCATCATTGTGGACGTTCTGCCTCTTTTCCTATGCTTTCAATGCAATTCCAGTCTACCTCCTGAAATCGGTTTCCTGCAATTCTGCCCCGCTTTCAAGTCCTCTTGGCAGCCTTACTTCAGTCTATTTTTGGACGATAGCTGTCATTTATAACTCTGCAGGTTTGTGAATTACAGTGCCCCTGAGCTCCTTTCTTCAACTCGCTTTCTTGTGACCTGGCCGCAACACCGCAGGATGGCTTCAGGCCCTAATCTGGTTCCGGCCCGGCATGCTGAGCCTTTGGTTAATTCCTCTTCCTGGTGGGAAATGAGAGTTAAATTTGCCCGTCCAGACACCTCCAGCTAGCCTCTCATTGGTTCTCGCTATTCCTGTTCATCTTCCGCAGAAATTGCAAACTGGGCCAAACAGGAGGTTAAAGGGACTGACTCTCCAAGTGGGGAGAGTGTTAGTAAAGCGTCTGGAATGTTGCACCCGAGTACCAGGGGAGGAAAACTGAGACATATTTGAACACGTCTCCCGATCACATGGTTGATCATACTCTAGGTTCCACATGCATGTTTTAGCTGAAGGAAGAATACCTTAAACCTGGAGAGTTAAGACCCGTGTAATGGGTACCATGCAATATGACTTCAAAGGGTCTTCATTTGCTCACCGAACCTCTCCAATCCTATCACTGCTGCCTTTATGCCCCTGTACACATGCTTGATTCTCTTTCGGAGACATAGCAATCCATAGGTTTTAAGATACTTACTAGTCAGGTACATTCTTAGGCGTTTAATATGCGGTGTTGAGTCCATTTCGTTGAGCAAGGAGTAGCTCTTGTCTATTCCATATTTGACTTAAGGAACTTTATCTGTGCTCATTTCAATCTCTGGTTTTATGCAGCACCCCAACTCACCTTTACCCTTAAGCAAGCATAAGTTGGTTTTCTAAATTTGAGACCCTGTTCTGTTCTGTAATTCAGTTCCTGTGTAGCCAAGTTTACATTCCGTGTATTACTGATATCTTATGATGTTTCTTTTTCTGTGTGACTTACTTCAGTTAGAATCATCATACCTGAATCCACTCATTGTGCTGCTAAGGGCCTGATGACACAGATTTCATTGCTGAGTGATATTGCTTTGTAAGTAAATACCACAACTTCTTTATCCATTTTTCACTTTCTGCGATGTTGAACTTGTACTGTAAACGAGGTTCTTGTAAACAGAGCCGTTCCAAACTTTGGGGTGGCTGTGTCTTTTTGATTTTAATTTCCCTAAGCTATAGGACCATAAGTGGAAGTGCCCTAGGTTCTGTTGCTTTTTTTTTTAGATGTTTCAGGAAACACCATACACTTCTCCCGAGTGGTTGTTGGCAATTTACATCCCGCCCATCAGCATAACAAGGCTCCCAGTTCTCCATGGCCTGTCCTGCCTTTCTGGATTTTACACTTTTTTCAGATGGCCCTTTTGACCGGGGGGAAGTGAGACTTCATTGTAGTGCAGATTTCCTTTGCAAGCTTGCTTGGTTGGCCAAAAGGTGCGTATACGTTTTTTCCTGAATATATTCAGGAAAAAACGCATACGCCCTTTTTGGCCAAGTGCATCATTGTGGACGTTCTGCCTCTTTTCCTATGCTTTCAATGCAATTCCAGTCTACCTCCTGAAATCGGTTTCCTGCAATTCTGCCCCACTTTCAAGTCCTCTTGGCAGCCTTACTTCAGTCTATTTTTGGAAGATAGCTGTCATTTATAACTCTGCAGGTTTGTGAATTACAGTGCCCCTGAGCTCCTTTCTTCAACTCGCTTTCTTTTGAGCTGGCCGCAACACCGCAGGATGGCTTCAGGCCCTAATCTGGCTCCGGTACGGCACGCTCAGCCTTTGGTTATTTCCTCTTCCTGGTGGGAAATGAGAGTTAAATTTGCCCGTCCAGACACCTCCAGCTAGCCTCTCATTGGTTCTCGCTATTCCTGTTCATCTTCCGCAGAAATTGCAAACTGGGCCAAACAGGAGGTTAAAGGCGCTGACTCTCCAAGTGGGGAGAGTGTTAGTAAAGCGTCTGGAATGTTGCACCCGAGTACCAGGGGAGGAAAACTGAGACATATTTGAACACGTCTCCCGTTCACATGCTTGATCATACTTGGGTTACGCATGCATGTTTTAGCTGAAGGAAGAATACCTTAAACCTGCAGAGTTGAGACCCGTGTAATGGGTACCATGCAATATGACTTCAAAGGGTCTTCATTTGCGCACCGAACCTCTCCAATCCTATCACTGCTGCGTTTATGCCCCTGTACACATGCTTGATTCTCTTTTGGAGACATAGCAATCCATAGGTTTTACGATACTTACTAGTCAGGTACATTCTTAGGCGTTTAATATGCGGTGTTGAGTCCATTTCGTTGAGCAAGGAGTAGCTCTGGTCTATTCCATATTTGACTTAAGGAACTTTATCTGTGCTCATTTCAATCTCTGGTTTTATGCAGCACCCCAACTCACCTTTACCCTTAAGCAAGCATAAGTTGGTTTTCTAAATTTGAGACCCTGTTCTGTTCTGTAATTCAGTTCCTGTGTAGCCAAGTTTCCATTCCGTGTATTACTGATATCTTATGATGTTTCTTTTTCTGTGTGACTTATTTCAGTTAGAATCATCATACCTGAATCCACTCATTGTGATGCTAAGGGCCTGATGACATAGATTTCATTGCTGAGTGATATTGCTTTGTAAGTAAATACCACAAATTCGTTCTCCATTTTTCACTTTCTGCGATGTTGAACTTGTACTGTAAACGAGGTTCTTGTAAACAGAGCCGTTCCAAACTTTGGGGTGGCTGTGTCTTTTTGATTTTAATTTCCCTAAGCTATAGGACCATAAGTGGAAGTGCCCTAGGTTCTGTTGCTTTGTTTTTTAGATGTTTCAGGAAACACCATACACTTCTCCCGAGTGGTTGTTGGCAATTTACATCCCGCCCATCAGCATAACAAGGCTCCCAGTTGTCCATGGCCTGTCCTGCCTTTCTGGATTTTACACTTTTTTCAGATGGCCCTTTTGACCAGGGGGAAGTGAGACTTCATTGTAGTGCAGATTTCCTTTGCAAGCTTGCTTGGTTGTCCAAAAAGGGCGTATGCGTTTTTTCCTGAATATATTCAGGAAAAAACGCATACGCCCTTTTTGGCCAAGTGCATCATTGTGGACGTTCTGCCTCTTTTCCTATGCTTTCAATGCAATTCCAGTCTACCTCCTGAAATCGGTTTCCTGCAATTCTGCCCCCCTTTGAAGTCCTCTTGGCAGCCTTACTTCAGTCTATTTTTGGACGATAGCTGTCATTTATAACTCTGCAGGTTTGTGAATTACAGTGCCCCTGAGCTCCTTTCTTCAACTCGCTTTCTTGTGACCTGGCTGCAACACCGCAGGATGGCTTCAGGCCCTAATCTGGTTCCGGTACGGCACGCTGAGCCTTTGGTTATTTCCTCTTCCTGTTGGGAAATGAGAGTTAAATTTGCCCGTCCAGACACCTCCAGCTAGCCTCTCATTGGTTCTCGCTATTCCTGTTCATCTTCCGCAGAAATTGCAAACTGGGCCAAACAGGAGGTTAAAGGGACTGACTCTCCAAGTGGGGAGAGTGTTAGTAAAGCGTCTGGAATGTTGCACCCGAGTACCAGGGGAGGAAAACTGAGATATATTTGAACACGTCTCCCGATCACATGGTTGATCATACTCTGGGTTCCACATGCATGTTTTAGCTGAAGGAAGAATACCTAAAACCTGGGTAGTTGAAACCCGTGGAATGGGTACCATGCAATATGACTTCAAAGGGTCTTCATTTGCTCACCAAACCTCTCCAATCCTATCACTGCTGCGTTTATGCCCCTGTACACATGCTTGATTCTCTTTCGGAGACATAGCAATCCATAGGTTTTAAGATACTTACTAGTCAGGTACATTCTTAGGCGTTTAATATGCGGTGTTGAGTCCATTTCGTTGAGCAAGGAGTAGCTCTTGTCTATTCCATATTTGGCTTAAGGAACTTTATCTGTGCTCATTTCAATCTCTGGTTTTATGCAGCAACCCAACTCACCTTTCCCCTTAAGCAAGCATAAGTTGGTTTTCTAAATTTGAGAACCTGTTCTGTTTTGGAATTCAGTTCCTGTGTAGCCAAGTTTACATTCCGTGTATTAGTGATATCTTATGATGTTTCTTTTTCTGTGTGACTTATTTCAGTTAGAATCATCGTACCTGAATCTACTCATTATGCTGCTACGGGCCTGATGACATAGATTTCATTGATGAGTGATACTGCATTGTACGTAAGTACCACAAGTTCTTTATCCATTTTTCACTTTCTGCGATGTTGAACTTGTACTGTAAACGGGGTTCTTGTAAACAGAGCCGTTCCAAAGTTTGGGGTGGCTGTGTCTTTTTGATTTTAATTTCCCTAAGCTATAGGACCATAAGTGGAAGTGCCCTAGGCTCTGTTGCTTTGTTTTTTAGATGTTTCAGGAAACACCATACACTTCTCCCGAGTGTCTGTTGGCAATTTACATCCCGCCCGTCAGCTTAACAAGGCTCCCAGTTCTCAATGGCCTGTTGCCTTTCTGGATTTTACACTTTTTTCAGATGGCCCTTTTGACCGGGGAGAAGTGAGACTTCATTGTAGTGCAGATTTCCTTTGCAAGCTTGCTTGGTTGGCCAAAAAGGGCGTATGCGTTTTTTCCTGAATATATTCAGGAAAAAACGCATACGTCCTTTTTGGCCAAGTGCATCATTGTGGACGTTCTGCCTCTTTTCCTATGCTTTCAATGCAATTCCAGTCTACCTCCTGAAATCGGTTTCCTGCAATTCTGCCCCGCTTTCAAGTCCTCTTGGCAGCCTTACTTCAGTCTATTTTTGGACGATAGCTGTCATTTATAACTCTGCAGGTTTGTGAATTACAGTGCCCCTGAGCTCCTTTCTTCAACTCGCTTTCTTGTGACCTGGCCGCAACACCGCAGGATGGCTTCAGGCCCTAATCTGGTTCCGGCCCGGCATGCTGAACCTTTGGTTAATTCCTCTTCCTGGTGGGAAATGAGAGTTAAATTTGCCCGTCCAGACACCTCCAGCTAGCCTCTCATTGGTTCTCGCTATTCCTGTTCATCTTCCGCAGAAATTGCAAACTGGGCCAAACAGGAGGTTAAAGGGACTGACTCTCCAAGTGGGGAGAGTGTTAGTAAAGCGTCTGGAATGTTGCACCCGAGTACCAGGGGAGGAAAACTGAGACATATTTGAACACGTCTCCCGATCACATGGTTGATCATACTCTAGGTTCCACATGCATGTTTTAGCTGAAGGAAGAATACCTTAAACCTGGAGAGTTAAGACCCGTGTAATGGGTACCATGCAATATGACTTCAAAGGGTCTTCATTTGCTCACCGAACCTCTCCAATCCTATCACTGCTGCGTTTATGCCCCTGTACACATGCTTGATTCTCTTTCGGAGACATAGCAATCCATAGGTTTTAAGATACTTACTAGTCAGGTACATTCTTAGGCGTTTAATATGCGGTGTTGAGTCCATTTCGTTGAGCAAGGAGTAGCTCTTGTCTATTCCATATTTGACTTAAGGAACTTTATCTGTGCTCATTTCAATCTCTGGTTTTATGCAGCACCCCAACTCACCTTTACCCTTAAGCAAGCATAAGTTGGTTTTCTAAATTTGAGACCCTGTTCTGTTCTGTAATTCAGTTCCTGTGTAGCCAAGTTTACATTCCGTGTATTACTGATATCTTATGATGTTTCTTTTTCTGTGTGACTTACTTCAGTTAGAATCATCATACCTGAATCCACTCATTGTGCTGCTAAGGGCCTGATGACACAGATTTCATTGCTGAGTGATATTGCTTTGTAAGTAAATACCACAACTTCTTTATCCATTTTTCACTTTCTGCGATGTTGAACTTGTACTGTAAACGAGGTTCTTGTAAACAGAGCCGTTCCAAACTTTGGGGTGGCTGTGTCTTTTTGATTTTAATTTCCCTAAGCTATAGGACCATAAGTGGAAGTGCCCTAGGTTCTGTTGCTTTGTTTTTTAGATGTTTCAGGAAACACCATACACTTCTCCCGAGTGGTTGTTGGCAATTTACATCCCGCCCATCAGCATAACAAGGCTCCCAGTTCTCCATGGCCTGTCCTGCCTTTCTGGATTTTACACTTTTTTCAGATGGCCCTTTTGACCGGGGGGAAGTGAGACTTCATTGTAGTGCAGATTTCCTTTGCAAGCTTGCTTGGTTGGCCAAAAGGTGCGTATACGTTTTTTCCTGAATATATTCAGAAAAAAACGCATACGCCCTTTTTGGCCAAGTGCATCATTGTGGACGTTCTGCCTCTTTTCCTATGCTTTCAATGCAATTCCAGTCTACCTCCTGAAATCGGTTTCCTGCAATTCTGCCCCGCTTTCAAGTCCTCTTGGCAGCCTTACTTCAGTCTATTTTTGGACGATAGCTGTCATTTATAACTCTGCAGGTTTGTGAATTACAGTGCCCCTGAGCTCCTTTCTTCAACTCGCTTTCTTTTGAGCTGGCCGCAACACCGCAGGATGGCTTCAGGCCCTAATCTGGCTCCGGTACGGCACGCTCAGCCTTTGGTTATTTCCTCTTCCTGGTGGGAAATGAGAGTTAAATTTGCCCGTCCAGACACCTCCAGCTAGCCTCTCATTGGTTCTCGCTATTCCTGTTCATCTTCCGCAGAAATTGCAAACTGGGCCAAACAGGAGGTTAAAGGGACTGACTCTCCAAGTGGGGAGAGTGTTAGTAAAGCGTCTGGAATGTTGCACCCGAGTACCAGGGGAGGAAAACTGAGATATATTTGAACACGTCTCCCGATCACATGGTTGATCATACTCTGGGTTCCACATGCATGTTTTAGCTGAAGGAAGAATACCTAAAACCTGGGTAGTTGAAACCCGTGGAATGGGTACCATGCAATATGACTTCAAAGGGTCTTCATTTGCTCACCAAACCTCTCCAATCCTATCACTGCTGCGTTTATGCCCCTGTACACATGCTTGATTCTCTTTCGGAGACATAGCAATCCATAGGTTTTAAGATACTTACTAGTCAGGTACATTCTTAGGCGTTTAATATGCGGTGTTGAGTCCATTTCGTTGAGCAAGGAGTAGCTCTTGTCTATTCCATATTTGGCTTAAGGAACTTTATCTGTGCTCATTTCAATCTCTGGTTTTATGCAGCAACCCAACTCACCTTTCCCCTTAAGCAAGCATAAGTTGGTTTTCTAAATTTGAGAACCTGTTCTGTTTTGGAATTCAGTTCCTGTGTAGCCAAGTTTACATTCCGTGTATTAGTGATATCTAATGATGTTTCTTTTTCTGTGTGACTTATTTCAGTTAGAATCATCGTACCTGAATCTACTCATTATGCTGCTACGGGCCTGATGACATAGATTTCATTGATGAGTGATACTGCATTGTACGTAAGTACCACAAGTTCTTTATCCATTTTTCACTTTCTGCGATGTTGAACTTGTACTGTAAACGGGGTTCTTGTAAACAGAGCCGTTCCAAAGTTTGGGGTGGCTCTGTCTTTTTGATTTTAATTTCCCTAAGCTATAGGACCATAAGTGGAAGTGCCCTAGGCTCTGTTGCTTTGTTTTTTAGATGTTTCAGGAAACACCATACACTTCTCCCGAGTGTCTGTTGGCAATTTACATCCCGCCCGTCAGCTTAACAAGGCTCCCAGTTCTCAATGGCCTGTTGCCTTTCTGGATTTTACACTTTTTTCAGATGGCCCTTTTGACCGGGGAGAAGTGAGACTTCATTGTAGTGCAGATTTCCTTTGCAAGATTGCTTGGTTGGCCAAAAAGGGCGTATGCGTTTTTTCCTGAATATATTCAGGAAAAAACGCATACGCCCTTTTTGGCCAAGTGCATCATTGTGGACGTTCTGCCTCTTTTCCTATGCTTTCAATGCAATTCCAGTCTACCTCCTGAAATCGGTTTCCTGCAATTCTGCCCCGCTTTCAAGTCCTCTTGGCAGCCTTACTTCAGTCTATTTTTGGACGATAGCTGTCATTTATAACTCTGCAGGTTTGTGAATTACAGTGCCCCTGAGCTCCTTTCTTCAACTCGCTTTCTTGTGACCTGGCCGCAACACCGCAGGATGGCTTCAGGCCCTAATCTGGTTCCGGCCCGGCATGCTGAGCCTTTGGTTAATTCCTCTTCCTGGTGGGAAATGAGAGTTAAATTTGCCCGTCCAGACACCTCCAGCTAGCCTCTCATTGGTTCTCGCTATTCCTGTTCATCTTCCGCAGAAATTGCAAACTGGGCCAAACAGGAGGTTAAAGGGACTGACTCTCCAAGTGGGGAGAGTGTTAGTAAAGCGTCTGGAATGTTGCACCCGAGTACCAGGGGAGGAAAACTGAGACATATTTGAACACGTCTCCCGATCACATGGTTGATCATACTCTAGGTTCCACATGCATGTTTTAGCTGAAGGAAGAATACCTTAAACCTGGAGAGTTAAGACCCGTGTAATGGGTACCATGCAATATGACTTCAAAGGGTCTTCATTTGCTCACCGAACCTCTCCAATCCTATCACTGCTGCCTTTATGCCCCTGTACACATGCTTGATTCTCTTTCGGAGACATAGCAATCCATAGGTTTTAAGATACTTACTAGTCAGGTACATTCTTAGGCGTTTAATATGCGGTGTTGAGTCCATTTCGTTGAGCAAGGAGTAGCTCTTGTCTATTCCATATTTGGCTTAAGGAACTTTATCTGTGCTCATTTCAATCTCTGGTTTTATGCAGCAACCCAACTCACCTTTCCCCTTAAGCAAGCATAAGTTGGTTTTCTAAATTTGAGAACCTGTTCTGTTTTGGAATTCAGTTCCTGTGTAGCCAAGTTTACATTCCGTGTATTAGTGATATCTTATGATGTTTCTTTTTCTGTGTGACTTATTTCAGTTAGAATCATCGTACCTGAATCTACTCATTATGCTGCTACGGGCCTGATGACATAGATTTCATTGATGAGTGATACTGCATTGTACGTAAGTACCACAAGTTCTTTATCCATTTTTCACTTTCTGCGATGTTGAACTTGTACTGTAAACGGGGTTCTTGTAAACAGAGCCGTTCCAAAGTTTGGGGTGGCTGTGTCTTTTTGATTTTAATTTCCCTAAGCTATAGGACCATAAGTGGAAGTGCCCTAGGCTCTGTTGCTTTGTTTTTTAGATGTTTCAGGAAACACCATACACTTCTCCCGAGTGTCTGTTGGCAATTTACATCCCGCCCGTCAGCTTAACAAGGCTCCCAGTTCTCAATGGCCTGTTGCCTTTCTGGATTTTACACTTTTTTCAGATGGCCCTTTTGACCGGGGAGAAGTGAGACTTCATTGTAGTGCAGATTTCCTTTGCAAGCTTGCTTGGTTGGCCAAAAAGGGCGTATGCGTTTTTTCCTGAATATATTCAGGAAAAAACGCATACGCCCTTTTTGGCCAAGTGCATCATTGTGGACGTTCTGCCTCTTTTCCTATGCTTTCAATGCAATTCCAGTCTACCTCCTGAAATCGGTTTCCTGCAATTCTGCCCCGCTTTCAAGTCCTCTTGGCAGCCTTACTTCAGTCTATTTTTGGACGATAGCTGTCATTTATAACTCTGCAGGTTTGTGAATTACAGTGCCCCTGAGCTCCTTTCTTCAACTCGCTTTCTTGTGACCTGGCCGCAACACCGCAGGATGGCTTCAGGCCCTAATCTGGTTCCGGCCCGGCATGCTGAGCCTTTGGTTAATTCCTCTTCCTGGTGGGAAATGAGAGTTAAATTTGCCCGTCCAGACACCTCCAGCTAGCCTCTCATTGGTTCTCGCTATTCCTGTTCATCTTCCGCAGAAATTGCAAACTGGGCCAAACAGGAGGTTAAAGGGACTGACTCTCCAAGTGGGGAGAGTGTTAGTAAAGCGTCTGGAATGTTGCACCCGAGTACCAGGGGAGGAAAACTGAGACATATTTGAACACGTCTCCCGATCACATGGTTGATCATACTCTAGGTTCCACATGCATGTTTTAGCTGAAGGAAGAATACCTTAAACCTGGAGAGTTAAGACCCGTGTAATGGGTACCATGCAATATGACTTCAAAGGGTCTTCATTTGCTCACCGAACCTCTCCAATCCTATCACTGCTGCCTTTATGCCCCTGTACACATGCTTGATTCTCTTTCGGAGACATAGCAATCCATAGGTTTTAAGATACTTACTAGTCAGGTACATTCTTAGGCGTTTAATATGCGGTGTTGAGTCCATTTCGTTGAGCAAGGAGTAGCTCTTGTCTATTCCATATTTGACTTAAGGAACTTTATCTGTGCTCATTTCAATCTCTGGTTTTATGCAGCACCCCAACTCACCTTTACCCTTAAGCAAGCATAAGTTGGTTTTCTAAATTTGAGACCCTGTTCTGTTCTGTAATTCAGTTCCTGTGTAGCCAAGTTTACATTCCGTGTATTACTGATATCTTATGATGTTTCTTTTTCTGTGTGACTTACTTCAGTTAGAATCATCATACCTGAATCCACTCATTGTGCTGCTAAGGGCCTGATGACACAGATTTCATTGCTGAGTGATATTGCTTTGTAAGTAAATACCACAACTTCTTTATCCATTTTTCACTTTCTGCGATGTTGAACTTGTACTGTAAACGAGGTTCTTGTAAACAGAGCCGTTCCAAACTTTGGGGTGGCTGTGTCTTTTTGATTTTAATTTCCCTAAGCTATAGGACCATAAGTGGAAGTGCCCTAGGTTCTGTTGCTTTGTTTTTTAGATGTTTCAGGAAACACCATACACTTCTCCCGAGTGGTTGTTGGCAATTTACATCCCGCCCATCAGCATAACAAGGCTCCCAGTTCTCCATGGCCTGTCCTGCCTTTCTGGATTTTACACTTTTTTCAGATGGCCCTTTTGACCGGGGGGAAGTGAGACTTCATTGTAGTGCAGATTTCCTTTGCAAGCTTGCTTGGTTGGCCAAAAGGTGCGTATACGTTTTTTCCTGAATATATTCAGAAAAAAACGCATACGCCCTTTTTGGCCAAGTGCATCATTGTGGACGTTCTGCCTCTTTTCCTATGCTTTCAATGCAATTCCAGTCTACCTCCTGAAATCAGTTTCCTGCAATTCTGCCCCGCTTTCAAGTCCTCTTGGCAGCCTTACTTCAGTCTATTTTTGGACGATAGCTGTCATTTATAACTCTGCAGGTTTGTGAATTACAGTGCCCCTGAGCTCCTTTCTTCAACTCGCTTTCTTTTGAGCTGGCCGCAACACCGCAGGATGGCTTCAGGCCCTAATCTGGCTCCGGTACGGCACGCTCAGCCTTTGGTTATTTCCTCTTCCTGGTGGGAAATGAGAGTTAAATTTGCCCGTCCAGACACCTCCAGCTAGCCTCTCATTGGTTCTCGCTATTCCTGTTCATCTTCCGCAGAAATTGCAAACTGGGCCAAACAGGAGGTTAAAGGCGCTGACTCTCCAAGTGGGGAGAGTGTTAGTAAAGCGTCTGGAATGTTGCACCCGAGTACCAGGGGAGGAAAACTGAGACATATTTGAACACGTCTCCCGTTCACATGCTTGATCATACTTGGGTTACACATGCATGTTTTAGCTGAAGGAAGAATACCTTAAACCTGCAGAGTTGAGACCCGTGTAATGGGTACCATGCAATATGACTTCAAAGGGTCTTCATTTGCGCACCGAACCTCTCCAATCCTATCACTGCTGCGTTTATGCCCCTGTACACATGCTTGATTCTCTTTTGGAGACATAGCAATCCATAGGTTTTACGATACTTACTAGTCAGGTACATTCTTAGGCGTTTAATATGCGGTGTTGAGTCCATTTCGTTGAGCAAGGAGTAGCTCTGGTCTATTCCATATTTGACTTAAGGAACTTTATCTGTGCTCATTTCAATCTCTGGTTTTATGCAGCACCCCAACTCACCTTTACCCTTAAGCAAGCATAAGTTGGTTTTCTAAATTTGAGACCCTGTTCTGTTCTGTAATTCAGTTCCTGTGTAGCCAAGTTTCCATTCCGTGTATTACTGATATCTTATGATGTTTCTTTTTCTGTGTGACTTATTTCAGTTAGAATCATCATACCTGAATCCACTCATTGTGATGCTAAGGGCCTGATGACATAGATTTCATTGCTGAGTGATATTGCTTTGTAAGTAAATACCACAAATTCGTTCTCCATTTTTCACTTTCTGCGATGTTGAACTTGTACTGTAAACGAGGTTCTTGTAAACAGAGCCGTTCCAAACTTTGGGGTGGCTGTGTCTTTTTGATTTTAATTTCCCTAAGCTATAGGACCATAAGTGGAAGTGCCCTAGGTTCTGTTGCTTTGTTTTTTAGATGTTTCAGGAAACACCATACACTTCTCCCGAGTGGTTGTTGGCAATTTACATCCCGCCCATCAGCATAACAAGGCTCCCAGTTGTCCATGGCCTGTCCTGCCTTTCTGGATTTTACACTTTTTTCAGATGGCCCTTTTGACCAGGGGGAAGTGAGACTTCATTGTAGTGCAGATTTCCTTTGCAAGCTTGCTTGGTTGTCCAAAAAGGGCGTATGCGTTTTTTCCTGAATATATTCAGGAAAAAACGCATACGCCCTTTTTGGCCAAGTGCATCATTGTGGACGTTCTGCCTCTTTTCCTATGCTTTCAATGCAATTCCAGTCTACCTCCTGAAATCGGTTTCCTGCAATTCTGCCCCCCTTTGAAGTCCTCTTGGCAGCCTTACTTCAGTCTATTTTTGGACGATAGCTGTCATTTATAACTCTGCAGGTTTGTGAATTACAGTGTCCCTGAGCTCCTTTCTTCAACTCGCTTTCTTGTGACCTGGCTGCAACACCGCAGGATGGCTTCAGGCCCTAATCTGGTTCCGGTACGGCACGCTGAGCCTTTGGTTATTTCCTCTTCCTGTTGGGAAATGAGAGTTAAATTTGCCCGTCCAGACACCTCCAGCTAGCCTCTCATTGGTTCTCGCTATTCCTGTTCATCTTCCGCAGAAATTGCAAACTGGGCCAAACAGGAGGTTAAAGGGACTGACTCTCCAAGTGGGGAGAGTGTTAGTAAAGCGTCTGGAATGTTGCACCCGAGTACCAGGGGAGGAAAACTGAGATATATTTGAACACGTCTCCCGATCACATGGTTGATCATACTCTGGGTTCCACATGCATGTTTTAGCTGAAGGAAGAATACCTAAAACCTGGGTAGTTGAAACCCGTGGAATGGGTACCATGCAATATGACTTCAAAGGGTCTTCATTTGCTCACCGAACCTCTCCAATCCTATCACTGCTGCGTTTATGCCCCTGTACACATGCTTGATTCTCTTTCGGAGACATAGCAATCCATAGGTTTTAAGATACTTACTAGTCAGGTACATTCTTAGGCGTTTAATATGGGGTGTTGAGTCCATTTCATTGAGCAAGGAGTAGCTCTTGTCTATTCCATATTTGGCTTAAGGAACTTTATCTGTGCTCATTTCAATCTCTGGTTTTATGCAGCACCCCAACTCACCTTTCCCCTTAAGCAAGCATAAGTTGGTTTTCTAAATTTGAGAACCTGTTCTGTTTTGGAATTCAGTTCCTGTGTAGCCAAGTTTACATTCCGTGTATTAGTGATATCTTATGATGTTTCTTTTTCTGTGTGACTTATTTCAGTTAGAATCATCGTACCTGAATCTACTCATTATGCTGCTACGGGCCTGATGACATAGATTTCATTGATGAGTGATACTGCATTGTACGTAAGTACCACAAGTTCTTTATCCATTTTTCACTTTCTGCGATGTTGAACTTGTACTGTAAACGGGGTTCTTGTAAACAGAGCCGTTCCAAAGTTTGGGGTGGCTGTGTCTTTTTGATTTTAATTTCCCTAAGCTATAGGACCATAAGTGGAAGTGCCCTAGGCTCTGTTGCTTTGTTTTTTAGATGTTTCAGGAAACACCATACACTTCTCCCAAGTGTCTGCTGGCAATTTACATCCCGCCCATCAGCATAACAAGGCTCCCAGTTCTCCATGGCCTGTCCTGCCTTTCTGGATTTTACACTTTTTTCAGATGGCCCTTTTGACCGGGGGGAAGTGAGACTTCATTGTAGTGCAGATTTCCTTTGCAAGCTTGCTTGGTTGGCCAAAAGGTGCGTATGCGTTTTTTCCTGAATATATTCAGGAAAAAACGCATACGCCCTTTTTGGCCAAGTGCATCATTGTGGACGTTCTGCCTCTTTTCCTATGCTTTCAATGCAATTCCAGTCTACCTCCTGAAATCGGTTTCCTGCAATTCTGCCCCGCTTTCAAGTCCTCTTGGCAGCCTTACTTCAGTCTATTTTTGGACGATAGCTGTCATTTATAACTCTGCAGGTTTGTGAATTACAGTGCCCCTGAGCTCCTTTCTTCAACTCGGTTTCTTTTGAGCTGGCCGCAACACCGCAGGATGGCTTCAGGCCCTAATCTGGCTCCGGTACGGCACGCTGAGCCTTTGGTTAATTCCTCTTCCTGGTAGGAAATGAGAGTTAAATTTGCCCGTCCAGACACCTCCAGATAGTCTCCATTGGTTCTCGCTATTCCTGTTCATCTTCCGCAGAAATTGCAAACTGGGCCAAACAGGAGGTTAAAGGGACTGACTCTTCAAGTCGGGAGAGTGTTAGTAAAGCGTCTGGAATGTTGCACCCGAGTACCAGGGTACGAAAACTGAGACATATTTGAACACGTCTCCCGATCACATGGTTGATCATACTCTAGGTTCCACATGCATGATTTAGCTGAAGGAAGAATACCTTAAACCTGGGTAGTTGAAACCCGTGGAATGGGTACCATGCAATATGACTTCAAAGGGTCTTCATTTGCTCACCGAACCTCTCCAATCCTATCACTGCTGCGTTTATGCCCCTGTACACATGCTTGATTCTCTTTTGGAGACATAGCAATCCATAGGTTTTAAGATACTTACTAGTCAGGTACATTCTTAGGCGTTTAATATGCGGTGTTGAGTCCATTTCGTTGAGCAAGGAGTAGCTCTTGTCTATTCCATATTTGGCTTAAGGAACTTTATCTGTGCTCATTTCAATCTCTGGTTTTATGCAGCACCCCAACTCACCTTTACCCTTAAGCAAGCATAAGTTGGTTTTCTAAATTTGAGACCCTGTTCTGTTCTGTAATTCAGTTCCTGTGTAGCCAAGTTTCCATTCCGTGTATTACTGATATCTTATGATGTTTCTTTTTCTGTGTGACTTATTTCAGTTAGAATCATCATACCTGAATCCACTCATTGTGATGCTAAGGGCCTGATGACATAGATTTCATTGCTGAGTGATATAGCTTTGTAAGTAAATACCACAACTTCTTTATCCATTTTTCACTTTCTGCGATGTTGAACTTGTACTGTAAACGAGGTTCTTGTAAACAGAGGTGTCCCAAACTTTAGGGTGGCTGTGTCTTTTTGATTTTAATTTCCCTAAGCTATAGGACCATAAGTGGCAGTGCCCTAGGCTCTGTTGCTTTGTTTTTTAGATGTTTCAGGAAACACCATACACTTCTCCCGAGTGTCTGTTGGCAATTTACATCCCGCCCATCAGCATAACAAGGCTCCCAGTTCTCCATGGCCTGTCCTGCCTTTCTGGATTTTACACTTTTTTCAGATGGCCCTTTTGACTGGGGGGAAGTGAGACTTCATTGTAGTGCACATTTCCTTTGCAAGCTTGCTTGGTTGGCCAAAAAGGGCGTATGCGTTTTTTCCTGAATATATTCAGGAAAAAACGCATACGCCCTTTTTGGCCAAGTGCATCATTGTGGACGTTCTGCCTCTTTTCCTATGCTTTCAATGCAATTCCAGTCTACCTCCTGAAATCGGTTTCCTGCAATTCTGCCCCGCTTTCAAGTCCTCTTGGCAGCCTTACTTCAGTCTATTTTTGGACGATAGCTGTCATTTATAACTCTGCAGGTTTGTGAATTACAGTGCCCCTGAGCTCCTTTCTTCAACTCGCTTTCTTTTGAGCTGGCCGCAACACCGCAGGATGGCTTCAGGCCCTAATCTGATTCTGGCATGGCACGCTGAGCCTTTGGTTAATTCCTCTTCCTGGTAGGAAATGAGAGTTAAATTTGCCCGTCCAGACACCTCCAGCTAGCCTCTCATTGGTTCTTGCTATTCCTGTTCATCTTCCGCAGAAATTGCAAACTGGGCCAAACAGGAGGTTAAAGGGACTGACTCTCCAAGTCGGGAGAGTGTTAGTAAAGTGTCTGGAATGTTGCACCCGAGTAACAGGGTACGAAAACTGAGACATATTTGAACACGTCTCCCGATCACATGGTTGATCATACTCTAGGTTCCACATGCATGTTTTAGCTGAAGGAAGAATACCTTAAACCTGGGTAGTTCAAACCCGTGGAATGGGTACCATGCAATATGACTTCAAAGGGTCTTCATTTGCTCACCGAACCTCTCCAATCCTATCACTGCTGCGTTTATGCCCCTGTACACATGCTTGATTCTCTTTTGGAGACATAGCAATCCATAGGTTTTAAGATACTTACTAGTCAGGTACATTCTTAGGCGTTTAATATGCGGTGTTGAGTCCATTTCGTTGAGCAAGGAGTAGCTCTTGTCTATTCCATATTTGGCTTAAGGAACTTTATCTGTGCTCATTTCAATCTCTGGTTTTATGCAGCACCCCAACTCTCCTTTACCCTTAAGCAAGAATAAGTTGGTTTTCTAAATTTGAGACCCTGTTCTGTTCTGTAATTCAGTTCCTGTGTAGCCAAGTTTACTTTCCGTGTATTACTGATATCTTATGATGTTTCTTTTTCTGTGTGACTTATTTCAGTTAGAATCATCATACCTGAATCCACTCATTGTGCTGCTAAGGGCCTGATGACACAGATTTCATTGCTGAGTGATATTGCTTTGTAAGTAAATACCACAACTTCTTTATCCATTTTTCACTTTCTGCGATGTTGAACTTGTACTGTAAACGAGGTTCTTGTAAACAGAGCCTTTCCAAACTTGGGGTGGCTGTGTCTTTTTGATTTTAAATTCCCTAAGCTATAGGACCATAAGTGGAAGTGCCCTAGGCTCTGTTGCTTTGTTTTTTAGATGTTTCAGGAAACACCATACACTTCTCCCGAGTGGTTGTTGGCAATTTACATCCCGCCCATCAGCATAACAACGCTCCCAGTTCTCCATGGCCTGTCCTGCCTTTCTGGATTTTACACTTTTTTCAGATGGCCCTTTTGACCAGGGGGAAGTGAGACTTCATTGTAGTGCAGATTTCCTTTGCAAGCTTGCTTGGTTGGGCAAAAAGGGCGTATGCGTTTTTCCTGAATATATTCAGGAAAAAACGCATACGCCCTTTTTGGCCAAGTGCATCATTGTGGACGTTCTGCCTCTTTTCCTATGCTTTCAATGCAATTCCAGTCTACCTCCTGAAATCGGTTTCCTGCAATGCTGCCCCGCTTTCAAGTCCTCTTGGCAGCCTTACTTCAGTCTATTTTTGGACGATAGCTGTCATTTATAACTCTGCAGGTTTGTGAATTACAGTGCCCCTGAGCTCCTTTCTTCAACTCGCTTTCTTGTGAGCTGGCCGCAACACCGCAGGATGGCTTCAGGCCCTAATCTGGTTCCGGCACGGCACGCTGAGCCTTTGGTTATTTCCTCTTCCTGGTGGGAAATGAGAGTTAAATTTGCCCGTCCAGACACCTCCAGCTAGTCTCTCATTGGTTCTCGCTATTCCTGTTCATCTTCCGCAGAAATTGCAAACTGGGCCAAACAGGAGGTTAAAGGCGCTGACTCTCCAAGTCGGGAGAGTGTTAGTAAAGCGTCTGGAATGTTGCACCCGAGTACCAGGGTACGAAAAGTGAGACATATTTGAACACGTCTCCCGTTCACACGGATGATCATACTCTTGGTTCCACATGCATGTTTTAGCTGAAGGAAGAATACCTTAAACCTGGGTAGTTGAAACCCGTGGAATGGGTACCATGCAATATGACTTCAAAGGGTCTTCATTTGCTCACCGAACCTCTCCAATCCTATCACTGCTGCGTTTATGCCCCTGTACACATGCTTGATTCTCTTTCGGAGACATAGCAATCCATAGGTTTTAAGATACTTACTAGTCAGGTACATTCTTAGGCGTTTAATATGCGGTGTTGAGTCCATTTCGTTGAGCAAGGAGTAGCTCTTGTCTATTCCATATTTGACTTAAGGAACTTTATCTGTGCTCATTTCAATCTCTGGTTTTATGCAGCACCCCAACTCACCTTTACCCTTAAGCAAGCATAAGTTGGTTTTCTAAATTTGAGACCCTGTTCTGTTCTGTAATTCAGTTCCTGTGTAGCCAAGTTTACTTTCCGTGTATTACTGATATCTTATGATGTTTCTTTTTCTGTGTGACTTATTTCAGTTAGAATCATCATACCTGAATCCACTCATTGTGCTGCTAAGGGCCTGATGACACAGATTTCATTGCTGAGTGATATTGCTTTGTAAGTAAATACCACAACTTCTTTATCCATTTTTCACTTTCTGCGATGTTGAACTTGTACTGTAAACGAGGTTCTTGTAAACAGAGCCTTTCCAAACTTTGGGGTGGCTGTGTCTTTTTGATTTTAATTTCCCTAAGCTATAGGACCATAAGTGGAAGTGCCCTAGGCTCTGTTGCTTTGTTTTTTCGATGTTTCAGGAAACACCATACACTTCTCCCGAGTGGTTGTTGGCAATTTACATCCCGCCCTTCAGCATAACAACGCTCCCAGTTCTCCATGGCCTGTCCTGCCTTTCTGGAGTTTACACTTTTTTCAGATGGCCCTTTTGACCGGGGGGAAGTGAGACTTCATTGTAGTGCAGATTTCCTTTGCAAGCTTGCTTGGTTGGCCAAAAAGGGCGTATGCGTTTTTCCTGAATATATTCAGGAAAAAACGCATACGCCCTTTTTGGCCAAGTGCATCATTGTGGACGTTCTGCCTCTTTTCCTATGCTTTCAATGCAATTCCAGTCTACCTCCTGAAATCGGTTTCCTGCAATGCTGCCCCGCTTTCAAGTCCTCTTGGCAGCCTTACTTCAGTCTATTTTTGGACGATAGCTGTCATTTATAACTCTGCAGGTTTGTGAATTACAGTGCCCCTGAGCTCCTTTCTTCAACTCGCTTTCTTGTGAGCTGGCCGCAACACCGCAGGATGGCTTCAGGCCCTTATCTGGTTCCAGCACGGCACGCTGAGCCTTTGGTTATTTCCTCTTCCTGGTGGGAAATGAGAGTTAAATTTGCCCGTCCAGACACCTCCAGCTAGTCTCTCATTGGTTCTCGCTATTCCTGTTCATCTTCCGCAGA
Source organism: Delphinus delphis (assembly GCF_949987515.2). Taxonomy (NCBI): domain Eukaryota; kingdom Metazoa; phylum Chordata; class Mammalia; order Artiodactyla; family Delphinidae; genus Delphinus; species Delphinus delphis. The sequence goes on from NW_027192648.1 coordinate 4,386,747, forward strand.
AATTGCAAACTGGGCCAAACAGGAGGTTAAAGGCGCTGACTCTCCAAGTGGGGAGAGTGTTAGTAAAGCGTCTGGAATGTTGCACCCGAGTACCAGGGTACGAAAACTGAGACATATTTGAACACGTCTCCCGTTCACATGGATGATCATACTCTTGGTTCCACATGCATGTTTTAGCTGAAGGAAGAATACCTTAAACCTGGGTAGTTGAAACCCGTGGAATGGGTACCATGCAATATGACTTCAAAGGGTCTTCATTTGCTCACCGAACCTCTCCAATCCTATCACTGCTGCGTTTATGCCCCTGTACACATGCTTGATTCTCTTTCGGAGACATAGCAATCCATAGGTTTTAAGATACTTACTAGTCAGGTACATTCTTAGGCGTTTAATATGCGGTGTTGAGTCCATTTCGTTGAGCAAGGAGTAGCTCTTGTCTATTCCATATTTGACTTAAGGAACTTTATCTGTGCTCATTTCAATCTCTGGTTTTATGCAGCACCCCAACTCACCTTTACCCTTAAGCAAGCATAAGTTGGTTTTCTAAATTTGAGACCCTGTTCTGTTCTGTAATTCAGTTCCTGTGTAGCCAAGTTTACATTCCGTGTATTACTGATATCTTATGATGTTTCTTTTTCTGTGTGACTTATTTCAGTTAGAATCATCATACCTGAATCCACTCATTGTGCTGCTAAGGGCCTGATGACACAGATTTCATTCCTGAGTGATATTGATTTGTAAGTAAATACCACAACTTCTTTATCCATTTTTCACTTTCTGCGATGTTGAAATTGTACTGTAAACGCGGTTCTTGTAAACAGAGCCGTTCCAAACTTTGGGGTGGCTGTGTCTTTTTGATTTTAATTTCCCTAAGCTATAGGACCATAAGTGGAAGTGCCCTAGGTTCTGTTGCTTTGTTTTTTAGATGTTTCAGGAAACACCATACACTTCTCCCGAGTGGTTGTTGGCAATTTACATCCCGCCCATCAGCATAACAACGCTCCCAGTTCTCCATGGCCTGTCCTGCCTTTCTGGATTTTACACTTTTTTCAGATGGCCCTTTTGACCGGGGAGAAGTGAGACTTCATTGTAGTGCAGATTTCCTTTGCAAGCTTGCTTGGTTGGCCAAAAAGGGCGTATGCGTTTTTTCCTGAATATATTCAGGAAAAAACGCATACGCCCTTTTTGGCCAAGTGCATCATTGTGGACGTTCTGCCTCTTTTCCTATGCTTTCAATGCAATTCCAGTCTACCTCCTGAAATCGGTTTCCTGCAATTCTGCCCCGCTTTCAAGTCCTCTTGGCAGCCTTACTTCAGTCTATTTTTGGACGATAGCTGTCATTTATAACTCTGCAGGTTTGTGAATTACAGTGCCCCTGAGCTCCTTTCTTCAACTCGCTTTCTTGTGACCTGGCCGCAACACCGCAGGATGGCTTCAGGACCTAATCTGGTTCCGGCACGGCACGCTGAGCCTTTGGTTAATTCCTCTTCCTGGTGGGAAATGAGAGTTAAATTTGCCCGTCCAGACACCTCCAGCTAGCCTCTCATTGGTTCTCGCTATTCCTGTTCATCTTCCGCAGAAATTGCAAACTGGGCCAAACAGGAGGTTAAAGGGACTGACTCTCCAAGTGGGGAGAGTGTTAGTAAAGTGTCTGGAATGTTGCACCCGAGTACCAGGGTACGAAAACTGAGACATATTTGAACACGTCTCCCGATCACATGGTTGATCATACTCTAGGTTCCACATGCATGTTTTAGCTGAAGGAAGAATACCTTAAACCTGGGTAGTTGAAACCCGTGGAATGGGTACCATGCAATATGACTTCAAAGGGTCTTCATTTGCTCACCGAACCTCTCCAATCCTATCACTGCTGCGTTTATGCCCCTGTACACATGCTTGATTCTCTTTTGGAGACATAGCAATCCATAGGTTTTAAGATACTTACTAGTCAGGTACATTCTTAGGCGTTTAATATGGGGTGTTGAGTCCATTTCGTGGAGCAAGGAGTAGCTCTTGTCTATTCCATATTTGGCTTAAGGAACTTTATCTGTGCTCATTTCAATCTCTGGTTTTATGCAGCACCCCAACTCTCCTTTACCCTTAAGCAAGAATAAGTTGGTTTTCTAAATTTGAGACCCTGTTCTGTTCTGTAATTCAGTTCCTGTGTAGCCAAGTTTACATTCCGTGTATTACTGATATCTTATGATGTTTCTTTTTCTGTGTGACTTATTTCAGTTAGAATCATCATACCTGAATCCACTCATTGTGCTGCTAAGGGCCTGATGACACAGATTTCATTGCTGAGTGATATTGCTTTGTAAGTAAATACCACAACTTCTTTATCCATTTTTCACTTTCTGCAATGTTGAACTTGTACTGTAAACGAGGCTCTTGTAAACAGAGCCTTTCCAAACTTTGGGGTGGCTGTGTCTTTCTGATTTCAAATTCCCTAAGCTATAGGACCATAAGTGGAAGTGCCCTAGGCTCTGTTGCTTTGTTTTTTAGATGTTTCAGGAAACACCATACACTTCTCCCGAGTGGTTGTTGGCAATTTACATCCCGCCCGTCAGCTTAACAAGGCTCCCAGTTCTCAATGGCCTGTCCTGCCTTTCTGGAGTTTACACTTTTTTCAGATGGCCCTTTTGACAGGGGGGAAGTGAGACTTCATTGTAGTGCAGATTTCCTTTGCAAGCTTGCTTGGTTGGCCAAAAAGGGCGTATGCGTTTTTCCTGAATATATTCAGGAAAAAACGCATATGCCCTTTTTGGCCAAGTGCATCATTGTGGACGTTCTGCCTCTTTTCCTATGCTTTCAATGCAATTCCAGTCTACCTCCTGAAATCGGTTTCCTGCAATGCTGCCCCGCTTTCAAGTCCTCTTGGCAGCCTTACTTCAGTCTATTTTTGGACGATAGCTGTCACTTATAACTCTGCAGGTTTGTGAATTACAGTGCCCCTGAGCTCCTTTCTTCAACTCGCTTTCTTGTGACCTGGCCGCAACACCGCAGGATGGCTTCAGGCCCTAATCTGGTTCCGGCACGGCATGCTGAGCCTTTGGTTAATTCTTCTTCCTGGTGGGAAATGAGAGTTAAATTTGCCCATGCAGACACCTCCAGCTAGTCTCTCATTGATTCTCGCTGTTCCTGTTCATCTTCCGCAGAAATTGCAAACTGGGCCAAACAGGAGGTTAAAGGGACTGACTCTCCAAGTGGGGAGAGTGTTAGTAAGCGTCTGGAATGTTGCACCCGAGTACCAGGGTACGAAAATTGAGACATATTTGAACACGTCTCCCGATCACATGGTTGATCATACTCTAGGTTCCACATGCATGTTTTAGCTGAAGGAAGAATACCTTAAACCTGGGTAGTTGAAACCCGTGGAATGGGTACCATGCAATATGACTTCAAAGGGTCTTCATTTGCTCACGAACCTCTCCAGTCCTATCACTGCTGCGTTTATGCCCCTGTACACATGCTTGATTCTCTTTCGGAGACATAGCAATCCATAGGTTTTAAGATACTTACTAGTCAGGTACATTCTTAGGCGTTTAATATGCGGTGTTGAGTCCATTTCGTTGAGCAAGGAGTAGCTCTTGTCTATTCCATATTTGGCTTAAGGAACTTTATCCGTGCTCATTTCAATCTGTGGTTTTATGCAGCACCCCAACTCACCTTTACCCTTAAGCAAGCATAAGTTGGTTTTCTAAATTTGAGACCCTGTTCTGTTCTGTAATTCAGTTCCTGTGTAGCCAAGTTTACATTCCGTGTATTACTGATATCTTATGATGTTTCTTTTTCTGTGTGACTTATTTCAGTTAGAATCATCATACCTGAATCCACTCATTGTGCTGCTAAGGGCCTGATGACATAGATTTCATTGCTGAGTGATATTGCTTTGTAAGTAAATACCACAACTTCTTTATCCATTTTTCACTTTCTGCGATGTTGAACTTGTACTGTAAACGAGGTTCTTGTAAACAGAGCCGTCCCAAACTTTGGGGTGGCTGTGTCTTTTTGATTTTAATTTCCCTAAGCTATAGGACCATAAGTGGAAGTGCCCTAGGCTCTGTTGCTTTGTTTTTTCGATGTTTCAGGAAACACCATACACTTCTCCCGAGTGTCTGTTGGCAATTTACATCCCGCCCATCAGCATAACAAGGCTCCCAGTTCTCCATGGCCTGTCCTGCCTTTCTGGATTTTACACTTTTTTCAGATGGCCCTTTTGACCGGGGGGAAGTGAGACTTCATTGTAGTGCAGATTTCCTTTGCAAGCTTGCTTGGTTGGCCAAAAAGGGCGTATGCGTTTTTTCCTGAATATATTCAGGAAAAAACGCATACGCCCTTTTTGGCCAAGTGCATCATTGTGGACGTTCTGCCTCTTTTCCTATGCTTTCAATGTAATTCCAGTCTACCTCCTGAAATCGGTTTCCTGCAATTCTGCCCCGCTTTCAAGTCCTCTTGGCATCCTTACTTCAGTCTATTTTTGGACGATAGCTGTCATTTATAACTCTGCAGGTTTGTGAGTTACAGTGCCCCTGAGCTCCTTTGTTCAACTCGCTTTCTTTTGAGCTGGCCGCAACACCGCAGGATGGCTTCAGGCCCTAATCTGGTTCCGGTACGGCACGCTGAGCCTTTGGTTATTTCCTCTTCCTGGTGGGAAATGAGAGTTAAATTTGCCCGTCCAGACACCTCCAGCTAGTCTCTCATTGGTTCTCCCTATTCCTGTTCATCTTCCGCAGAAATTGCAAACGGGGCCAAACAGGAGGTTAAAGGTGCTGACTCTCCAAGTGGGGAGAGTGTTAGTAAAGCATCTGGAATGTTGCACCCGAGTACCAGGGGAGGAAAACTGAGACATATTTGAACACGTCTCCCGTTCACACAGTTGATCATACTCTGGGTTCCACATGCATGTTTTAGCTGAAGGAAGAATACCTTAAACCTGGAGAGTTGAGACCCGTGTAATGGGTACCATGCAATATGACTTCAAAGGGTCTTCATTTGCTCACCGAACCTCTCCAATCCTATCACTGCTGCGTTTATGCCCCTGTACACACGCTTGATTCTCTTTTGGAGACATAGCAATCCATAGGTTTTAAGATACTTACTACTCAGGTACATTCTTAGGCGTTTAATATGGGGTGTTGAGTCCATTTCGTTGAGCAAGGAGTAGCTCTTGTCTATTCCATATTTGGCTTAAGGAACTTTATCTGTGCTCATTTCAATCTCTGGTTTTATGCAGCACCCCAACTCACCTTCCCCGTTAAGCAAGCATAAGTTGGTTTTCTAAACTTGAGACAATGTTCTGTTTTGTAATTCAGTTCATGTGTAGCCAAGTTCACATTCTGTGTATTAGTGATACCTTATGATGTTTCTTTTCTGTGTGACTTATTTCAGTTCGAATCATCATACCTGAATCCACTCATTATGCTGCTACGGGCCTGATGACATAGATTTCATTGCTGAGTGATATTGCATTGTACGTAAGTACCACAAGTTCTTTATCCATTTTTCACTTTCTGCGATATTGAACTTGTACTGTAAACGAGGTTCTTGTAAACAGAGCCCTCCCAAACTTTGGGGTGGCTGTGTCTTTTTGATTTTAATTTCCCTAAGCTATAGGACCATAAGTGGAAGTGCCCTAGGTTCTTTTGCTTTGTTTTTTAGATGTTTCAGGAAACACCATACACTTCTTCAGAGTGGCTGTTGGCAATTTACATCCCGCCCATCTGCATAAGAAGGCTCCCAGTTCTCCATGGCCTGTCGTGCCTTTATGGATTTTACACTTTTCTCAGATGGCCCTTTTGACCAGGTGGAAATGAGACTTCATTGTAGTGCAGATTTCCTTTGCAAGCTTGCTTGGTTGGCCAAAAAGTGCGTATGCGTTTTTTCCTGAATATATTCAGGAAAAAAGACATACGCCCTTTTTGGCCAAGTGCATCATTGTCGAGTTTCTGACTCTCTTCATATGCTTTCAATGCAATTCCAGTCTACCTCCTGAAATCGGTTTCCTGCAATTCTGCCTTGCTTTCAATGCCTCTTCATAGCCTTACCTCAATATATTTTTTAAAAATAGTTGGCCTTTATAACTCTGCAGGTTTTTGAATTGCAGTGGCCCTTAGCTCCATTTTTTAGCTCTTATTTTTGTGGTATTGCCCCATAACCACAGGATTCCTTGAAGCCCTATTTTTCTTCTGGGGCACCTGCTGTGCCTTTGGTTAATTCTTCTTACTGATGTGATATTAGAGTGACATGTGCCCATTGAAACCGCTACAGCTAGTTTCTCACTGGTTCCCCCTATTCCCATTCATCCTCTGCACTAACTGCAGACTGTGCGATACCAGAACTTAAAGGCATTGACTCCATGTGGGGATGTTGTTAGTAAAGCGGCTGGAATGTCGATCCGGAGCCCCAGGAGAGGAAAAATGAGGTGCGTTTTAGAAACCTTTCCCGATCATATGGTATACCAGTCGCTGGGTTTCCCAAGCATGGTTTAGCTGTAGGAAGATTCCCTTCCACCTGGAGTGTTGGGACCCTTGGCCTGAGTAGCATGAAGTATTGCATTAAACTTTCGGCAGTTGCTCACCAAAGCTCACCAATCCTGTCAGCCCCAAGTGTCCAGCCTTATGTCTTATCCAGCTGTGGGTTTATATGTGGTCAATCCAGGTTGCATCACAGCCCCTGAGCGAATTTTGTAAGAATTTTTCTCTCTTTCATTGTTTCAGCGTTTTGTTTTTAAAATTTATTTCTATAATGGGGTTTAGCTCCTTTTCACTGCTGTGTTTGTGCCGCTCTGCACACACTTGATTCCCTTATGGAGATATATCAATACATGGGTTTTAAGATTCTTATTCCTCAGATATATTTCTCTGCGGTGTATAGGGTGTGTTGAGGCCTGTTCATTGAGCAAGGTGTAGATCTTGTCTAATACCTATTTGGTTTATTGAACGGTATCTGTGCTAATTTCAAACTCTGGTTTTATGCATCACCCCACCTCTCCTTTCCCCTTAAGCTGACATAAGTGTGTTTTCTAAATGTGAGACACTGTTCTGTTCTGTAATTCATTTCTTGTGCAGCCATATTTACCCTCCCTCTATAAGTGATATCTTATGATATGTTTCTTTTTCTGTTTGACTTATTTCAAGTAGTATTATCAGACCTAAATCCACTCTTTATCCTTCTACTAGCCTTATTACATTGATTTCATGGTGAAGAGATATTCCATTGTACATAAGTACCACATCTTCTTTATCCATTGTTCTCTTTCCTGGGATATTTAAGGTGTACTGAAGTTGAGGTTCTTGTAAACAGAGTAGCCCTAAACTGTGGTGTGCTTGTGTCTTGTTGATTTTTAGACTTCCCTAGATATACTCCCATGATTGGAAGTGTCCTATGCTCTGTAGCTCTGTTTTTTAGATGATTTAGGAACCACCATACACTTCTCCAGAGTGGCTCTCGGCAGTTCACACACTGCCCATCAGCGTATAAAGGCTCCCTGTTCTCCATGGCCTGTCCTGCATTTCTGGTTTTTACAATTTTTTAGGATGGCCCTTTTGACCGGTGGGAAGTGAGACTTCTTTGTTGTGCACATTTGCATTGCTTGCTTGCTTCGTTGCCCATAAAGTGCGTATGCGTTTTTTCCTGGATATAATCAGGAAAAAACGCATACGCCCTTTTGGGCCAACTGCATCATTGTCGAAATTCTGCCGCTTTTCATGTGCGTTAAAGACGAGTCCAATCTATCTCTTGAAATCTGTTTCTTGCAATTCTGTCTTGCATTCAGATCCTCTTCTTTGCCTTACCTCAACATATTTTTGGACGTTAGTTTTCATTTATAACTCTGCAGGTTTGTGAATTGCAGTGACCCTGAGCTCCATTTTTTAAGTTGCTCTTTTGTGAGCTGGCCTCAAACCCGCAGGATTGCTTCAGGCCCTATTTTGGCTCCGGCGAGGCAGGCTGAGCCTTTCTTTAATTCTTATTCTTAATGGGAAATTAGAGTGATATGTGCCCGTCCAAACCCCTACAACTCTTCTCTCATTGGTTCCCCCTCTTCCCGTTCATCCTCCTCACAATTTGCAAAATGTGTGAAACAGAAGTTTAAATGTGCTGATTCTCCAAGTGGGGAGATTCTAAGTAGCGTGGCTGGAATGGTGAACAGGAGCACCAGGAGAGGATAAATGAGGTGCATTTTAGACACATCTCCCGATCACATGGTGTACAGTCCTCTGGGTTTTCCATGCATGTTTTAGCTGTAGGAAGATCCCTTGAACCTGCAGATTTGGGACCCATTGAATGGGTACCAGGTAGTATTACTTTAAAGGGTGTGCATTTCCTCACCCAACCTCACATTTCTCTTAGTGTAAACAGTTTCCAGCCTTATGTCTCATCCTGCTGTGGGTCTAGATGTGTTCAATCCATGTTGCATCACCGTCCCTGAGGAAAAGTTGTAAGAGGTTTTCTCTGTCTCTCTGTCGTTTATTTTTTTCAATTTATTACTATATTGGTTACAGCTGATTTTCAAAGCTCTGTTTCTTGCTGCTGTACATCCACTTGATTCGCGTACAGAGAGACATCAATAAATTCTTTTTCAGATTCTTACCAGTCGTATATATTCTTTTCCGGTGACTTGAGTGTGCTGAGTGCAGTTCTTTTAGCTACCGTGTAGGCCTTGTTGATTATCAGTTTGGTATTTGGAATGGTATCTTTGCTAATTTCAACCTCCTGGATGATGCCTCACCCCTCCCCACCTTTCCCGTTTAGCAGCCTTATGCGTGTTTTCTACATATTTGACTATGTTTTTGTTTTGTAATTTATTTCATGTGTAGCCATTTTGGATTCCACCTTTAAGTGATATCTTATGATATGTGTCTTTTTCTTTTTGAATTCTGTCACTTAGAATGATCATACGTAACTCCTCCGGAGTCGTTACAACTGGCCATATTTCATTGATTTCCAGGCTGAATAATATTCCACTCTACCTAAGTACCACATCTCTATCCATTTTTTCCCTCCAGAGACATTTAAGTTATATCCTAGTCGAGGATCTTTTAAACAGAGAGGGGGTAAACATTGGGGTGCCTGTGTCCTCTCGATTTTTGTTTTTCCCAAGATATACGCCCATGAGTGCAAGTGCCCTATGCTCTGTAGCTCATTTTTTAGATGCTTTAGTAAACACAATACACTTCTCCAGAATGGCCGTTGGCAATATACATTTCCACTATAAGTCTCACAGGGCTCCCTCTTCTCGTTGCCCTGTCCTGCATTTCTGTTGTTTACGCTTTATGAGGATGGCTCTTCTGACTGATGCGAAGTGATATCTTTTGTAGTATTGACTTCCAGTGCCCACCTGTTTGGTTGGCTAAAAAAGTGTATGCCCTTTTCTTGAATATATACAGAAAAGAACGCATACACCCTTTTTGGCCAACTGCAATGTTGGCAATGTTCAGCTCCTTTTCTTGTGCTTAATGGCGAGTCCTTTCTACCTCCTCAAATCCCTTTCCTGCCATTCTCCCTTGCTTACAAGTCCTTTTCTCTGACTTTCCTCAAGACATTTTTCAGTGATGGATATTTTCAACTCTGCAGTTTTGTGAATTTTACTGCCCCTGAGTTCCATTGTTCAACTCGTGTTTATGGGAACTGGCCACAAAGCAGCGGGATTTCCTCAAGCCCTATACTGTTTCCATGGGCAACCCTAGCCTTTGGTCAATTCGTCTTCCTGATTGGAAATTAGAGTGACATGTGCCTGTCTGAACACCTAGGACTTGTCTCTCATTGTTCCTCATCCTTCCGCTTCATCCTCTGGACAAATTCCAAACTGTACGCAACAGGATGTTGACAGTGCTGACATCTCCAAGTGGGGAGACTGTTAGTAAAGACGCTGGAGGGGTGAACCCGAGCACCAGGAGATGAGGAGATGAGATGCCTTTTCCAAACTCTTCCCGATCAGACGGTATACCATCCTCTGGGTGTGACAGACATGTTTTAGCAGTAGGAAGAGTCCCATTCATGTAAGGAGAACACCAGGGCTTTTTCAAAATCAGTGTCTCCCCGAAACCCAAACTGGGGAAGTTTTTAAGCTACGGCTACACATATGTTCATTAAGGGCCTTGGGGAGTAGGCAGAGTCCAAACTTTAGATGATTGAAGTCTTCAGGGTCAGAAGCACTCACCACCAGCTTCCCTTAGGCTACACTTTAACTGTCATTGATAGATGATGTCAATAAAAATATCTATTCTTTTTCAGATTATTTCCCCTTATAGGTTATTGCAAAATGTTGAGTGTAGTTCCCTGTGCTATACAGTAGTTCCTTGTTGATGATCTATTTTATACATAGCAGTGTGTATGTGTTCATTCCAAACTGTTAATTTATCCCTCCTCCCACCTTTCCCCTTTGGTAATAATAAATTATAAGATTTTATACTTCTCAGAAATGGGGGAGCTGAAAGAGAGGTATCATTTTCAATGGAAAAGCATTTAAAACAAGATTGAAGGTTTAACCAAGATTATTAGCTGTACATCCTTGGAAAGAAATCACTTCGTTTCTCTAATATTGACCTGACAAATAAGACAAACCTTTTCACTGAACTTGCTTATAAAAAGTGATGGAAATATCAAATGGAAGTGTTAAAAACATCTTATTTTACCCGAGCCTTATACACTGTTCTATGTTAACTACAGTTTGGCTCACACATCTGTTCATTGAGGTTACAATAGTCTCAATTTCTGTTACTGATCCTCCAGAGTGGACCCCAACAAGTGTCCCCCTGCCCAGTGTCATTGGGGCCAAGAGATCGAGACTGAGTTTGGTTCACAAGCAAAGGAAACTTTATATTTTGATCAGAGAATGGAGAGGTGAGAGCATGCACTACCCCGTGGGCTGTGGGCTGGGCTGCTGTGTAGAGATCCTGTCAGAGTCAGTGGGAGGGAGGGAGGAGGCGGAGCTCTCGAGGGCTGGGTTGGCTGTAGCTCAGGCTCTATATCGTGGAGTCTGCACTGGGCCCCAGGAGCTGAGGTGTCGACCCAGCCATTCTGCACTAGGAAATCTGGTCTGAAGTGCCGGGTGTGGAACCTCTGCATGCGGGACCCTAGGAGCACGTGAAATTAGACAAAGCACAAAGGATAAAAAAGGTTAGACTTGACTTTATTGCCCAGATTCTATTTTTATCTCCCAGGGATTTTTAATGGGCTTTGCTGGGGACAAACCCCTCCTCTGCCTTTTGTCCCGTTCCTCATTCTTGGAGTGCTGAGGGTGCAGACCCTTCTTCTGTAACTGCTGAGTGCTGAGTTGGGAGCCCTCATACCCTGGGGCGAGGGTCAGAGCTTCTCCCCAGCAGCCTCCCGGTGACGTTGATTGTCCCCAGGACCCCTGCCTCCCTGCTCGTCCACCTGAGCACCAGCATTGGAAGTGTTATAGATTCTAATGACCTTTAAGGGTCCAGGAAAGAGATGTGCAGAGACGCTGTGGGGGCCGGTTTCACCCCGCCCCACATTTGTTCGGCCACCTTAGGCTGACCGTCTCTGCCAGCCTAGATGCTCTGACCAGTAGTCTGCGCTTTCTTCAGTTAGGCCCCTGAATTAACGTACAAACAGCACCAGGTGTCAGAGCCCTGCCCGCTCAACTCCCAGACAGTCCAGGGTCAGTGGTGATCAAGGACCATGATGGCTACTGAGTCAACAGCCTTTTGAAGTAAACAGGAGTCCAGCCGGTCTTATTGGCCACCATCATCATGGTGTCTGTAGGCTTTTCTATGGTGACAGTGTGGTATACTGTTCCCCCGCCAAGATTATTAGCTCCCCTCTGGGTGCAGTAAGTCCTGCAAGCAGTAGTCTACTCTTTTGGGACACACTCTTGTTGTTTTATGAGAGAAACTCCAGGTCAAGTGATGTTCACACGAGTCGTCATGGTGCCCTGTTGCCCCCGGTTATCTCTCTGGATGTTGGAGTTGGAGGGCCTCCTCACTCGAGGTCGGTGTGCCCACGGAGCGAACCCTGCAACTTCAGGGCATGGTTGGTGGTTAGGATCACCACGTGGGGTCCTTTTCCCTTAGGAGGGAGGTGGCCTTTTGGGCTGCTGATTTCCAGGTTTTTAGATACCGCCAGTATCTTGGCCAGATGTGGCAGTGGGCCAAGCCCCTTAGTGACCGTAGTTTATCCTACCTGGATGGCATTCTTGCATTGTTCCATTTCAAGTGGTCCCAGTTTTTGCACTAATTCTCCAATGGCGATTCACCTTTCACCGGGAATGTAAAGGTCAAAGGGTTTAGCTAAATTAGGGAGTTCCAGGGCAAGGGTCTGAATTGACTGCTCTTTCCATTCTTGAAAGGCCACTTCTGGATTCTATTCAAAAGGATCATCATCTTTTCCTTTCAGTGTTTCATATAGAGGCCCAGCTAGTAGACTGTAGCTAGGGATCCAGAAGCAGCAAACCCTGGCCTCCCCAGGAACCCCTAAGCTGTCTTCTAGTTTTAGAAAGGGGTAAGGCTGAAAATGGTTTCTTCCCTTTCCTGGGATGGGCTTCTCTGACCTTCTGTGAGAATGAAGCCCAGGCAGGTCACCGCAGTCTGTGATATTTGAGCTTTTTCTTGGACAACTTCTATCCTTTATTGGCTTGGTAGTTCAGAGGCCTCCTTAGTAGGGCTGGTGATCAGAATGTCGTCTGCATATTGAAGGAGGGTTTCCTTTTCCAGAGGTAGAACTTTTAGGTCTTTAGCTAAGCTTTCCCCAAAGATGGTGTGGGAATTTTTGCACCCTTGGGGCCAGACGGCCCGGAAGTATTGTTTTAGTTGTATGTTGAGTCCTGCCACTCACAAGCCAAAATTTCTTGTGACTCTGGGACTAATGGAATACAAAAGAAGGCATCATTGAAGACTAATACAGAATACCATGTCCTGGTGGTTGGTAGAATGACCAGCAGGGTGTAGGAATTAGGAGCAACTGGAGGTATATCCTCGGTGGCTTCACTGACTGTCCTGACATCCTTTACCATGTCCCCAGCAGCCCATGGGGCTCTCGTGGTCAGACCAATCCCAGAATATGGAGCTCACCTGGGCAGGTACCCCACCCCCACCCCAGCCCACAGGGCTCTCGTGGTCAGGCCCCTCCCAGGATACAGAGCTACCCTTGCAGGTACCGTGGCAGGGCTGGGCACACAGGAACCGTGCACATAGCCCTCATTGCAGAGCACCCCCAGCTCACCTGTCGCTCAGAGCTGACACAGAGCACCTCAGAGCAGGACTTGAACTAACAAACAGCAGCTGCGACAGGTCTGTGACCCTGGGCATCACTCCGTGAGGCCTCCCTCCACCTGGTCTTCCAGAGACTTCCACTGCACCTGGGGCACCAAACCTCTGTCTCCAACCACCACCCACCCCTCCTCTCCCTGACTCCTGGGTTCCTCTCATTAGGAGAGGGTTTTCTTGAAGTTGTCTCCCACTCATGGGCCAGATAAAATGATTAGAAAACAAGCCAAAGCTGCAGCCCCTTGTCTATCCTGACTCTCAGGAGCCCACACCTGTTCCTTGGACCTGGCCGGTTCAGCAAGTTCCATTTTCTGCAACTGTGAGCCCCTGAGGGGTGATGATTGGCTGACCTGGGCAGCCTTACCGTGCCGGCCAGCCCTCCCCAGGTGTGCCTGGGTTGAGATCAATATAAATACCACTCCAGGCAGCAAGAGCCCCTGCAGCCGTGCCTGACGCCATTTTCTCTGCCCTGTCAGCAGTCTCGGGGCTGGGCTGGTGGGAGGGAGTGAGAGGCCACGGCTTTGTGGGTGGCCCAGTGTGAGTGGGGCTCTGCTGGACTTTCTGCAGCAGTTGCCAGGCTGCCACCTGCTAAAGAAGAGGATGTGTCACCCATACCTGCTGCTGGAATTTCTCCCTGGGCAGAGGTGAGGAAGGAAAAAAGCAGTGGGGGCAGGGACAGGACGGGTATCTCAGGCAGGGAAATGGAAATCTTCCAGAAGAGCACCCAGGGCCAGGACCATCCTGGCTGGCCTGCAGGCACCAAGTCGGCCGGCATGCTGTCACTCGTGTGGCTCTATGGCCCTTCCTCTAGGCTTTCAAGTCCTTGTATATATTCAGGTGTTTTACCTGGGATGGGTGGGAATAGTTCAGCAGCAACTGGCCTGGGGCTCAGCTCACGTTTACTCACAGATGCCTCGGCACGGTGCCCCAGCTTTGCAATGAGGACGCTTGTTGCGTGGGGGCTGCTGGCTGAATGGGAGACGATTCCCCACCACTGACCAACTTCAGAATTGTTTACAACTGGAGCAAGTGCCCTGATATGGTTTTCCTCTGTGTAACTGGTGGGTTCTGTGTTTTTTTTCTCTTTTTCGTTTTTGGTTCAAGGTAGATTTTATTCCTCTTTTTTGTATTTACAGATATAAGCATGGAAATAATTTATTCATATAAATACATGTATGTGCAGGGAATAATTGTTTTTTCTGTTTTATTTTTTAAATTTTACTTCTTTTTAATTTTGAATTTTATTTTATATTTTTATACAGCAGGTTCTTATTGGTTATCTATTTTATACATATAAATGTATACATGCCAATCCCAGTCTCTCAACTCCTCCCACCACCACCCCCCCAACAGCTTTCCCCCCTTGTTGTCCATACGTTTGTTGTCTACATCTGTTGCTCTATTTATGCCTTGCAAAATGGTTAATCTGTACAGTTTTTCTAGGTTCCACATATATGCATGAATATACAAGATTTGTTTTTCTCTTTCTGACTTACTTCACTCTGTATGACAGTCTCTAGATCCATCGACGTCTCTACAAATGACCCAATTTCATTCCTTTTCATGGCTTAGTAATATTCCATTTTATATATGTACCACAGCTTTATGCATTCGTCTGTCTGTGGGCATTTAGGTTGCTTCCATTACCTCGATATTGTAAATAGTGATGCAATGAACATTGCGGTGAATGACTCTTTTTGATTTATGGTTTTGTCTGGGTATATGTCCAGTACTGGGATTGCTGTATCATATGGTAATTCTATTGTTAGTTTCTTAAGAAATTCCATATTGTTCTCCATAATGACTGTATCAATTTATATTCCCAACAATAGTGGAAGAGGGTTCCTTTTCTCCACACCCTTTCCAGCATTTTTTGTTTGTAGATTTTCAATGATGCCTATTCTACCAGGTGTGAGGTGATACCTCATTGTTGAATCCATTTCGTTGAGCAAGGGGTAGCTCTTGTCTATTACATATTTGGCTTATGGAACGGTATCTGTGCTAATTTCAAACTCTGCTTTTATGCAGCACCCCAACTCACCTTCCCCCTTAAGCAGGCATAAGTTGGTTTTCTAAACTTGAGACCCTGTTCTGTTTTGGAATGCAGTTCATGTGTAGCCAAGTTCACATTCCGTGTATTAGTGATACCTTATGATGTTTCTTTTTCTGTGTGACTTATTTCACTTAGAATCATCATGCCTCAATGCACTCATTATGCTGGTACGGGCCTGGTGACATAGATTTCATTGCTGAGTGGTATTCTGTTGTACATAAGTACCGCAACTTCTTTATCCATTATTTGCTCTCTGGGATATTTAACTTGTGCCGTAGAAGAGATTTCTGTAAAAAGAGCCATCCCAAATTTTGGAGTTGCTGTGTCTTTTTGATATTAATTTCCCTAAGCTATAGGACCATAAGTGGAAGTGCCCTAGGCCCTGTTGCTTTGTTTTTTAGATGTTTCAGGAAACACCATACACATCTCCCGAGTGTCTGTTGGCAATTTACATCCTGCCCATCAGCATAACAAGGCTCCCAGTTCTCCATGGCCTGTCCTGCCTTTCTGGGTTTTACACTTTTTTCAGATGGCCCTTTTGACCGGGGGGAAGTGAGACTTCATTGTAGTGCAGATTTCCTTTGCAAGCTTGCTTGGTTGGCCAAAAAGGGCGTATGCGTTTTTTCCTGAATATATTCAGGAAAAAACGCATACGCCCTTTTGGCAAAGTGCATCATTGTGGACGTTCTGCCTCTTTTCCTATGCTTTCAATGCAATTCCAGTCTACCTCCTGAAATCGGTATCCTGCAATTCTGCCCCGCTTTCAAGTCCTCTTGGCAGCCTTACTTCAGTCTATTTTTGGACGATAGCTGTCATTTATAACTCTGCAGATTTGTGAATTACAGAGACCCTGAGCTCCTTTCTTCAAATCGCTTTCTTTTGAGCTGGCCGCAACACCGCAGGATGGCTTCAGGCCCTAATATGGTTCCGGCACGGCACGCTGAGCCTTTGGTTATTTCCTCTTCCTGGTGGGAAATGAGAGTTAAATTTGCCCGTCCAGACACCTCCAGCTAGTCTCTCATTGGTTCTCCCTATTCCTGTTCATCTTCCGCAGAAATTGCAAACTGGGCCAAACAGGAGGTTAAAGGCGCTGACTCTCGAAGTCGGGAGAGTGTTAGTAAAGGGTCTGGAATGTTGCACCCGAGTACCAGGGGAGGAAAACTGAGACATATTTGAACACGTCTCCCGTTCACATGGTTGATCATACGCGGGGTTCCACATGCATGTTTCAGCTGAAGGAAGAATACCTTAAACCTGGAGAGTTGAGACCCGTGTAATGGGTACCATGCAATATGACTTCAAAGGGTCTTCATTTGCTCACCGAACCTCTCCAATCCTATCACTGCTGCGTTCATGACCCTGTACACATGCTTGATTCTCTTTCGGAGACATAGCAATCCATAGGTTTTAAGATACTTACTAGTCAGGTACATTCTTAGGCGTTTAATATGCGGTGTTGAGTCCATTTCGTTGAGCAAGGAGTAGCTCTTGTCTACTCCATATTTGGCTTAAGGAACTTTATCTGTGCTCATTTCAATCTCTGGTTTTATGCAGCACCCCAACTCACCTTTCCCCTTAAGCAAGCATAAGTTGGTTTTCTAAATTTGAGACCCTGTTCTGTTCTGTAATTAAGTTCCTCTGTAGCCAAGTTTACATTCCGTGTATTACTGATATCTTATGATGTTTCTTTTTCTGTGTGACTTATTTCAGTTAGAATCATCATACCTGAATCCACTCATTGTTCTGCTAAGGGCCTGATGACATAGATTTCATTGCTGAGTGATATTGCTTTGTAAGTAAATACCACAAATTCTTTATCCATTTTTCACTTTCTGCGATGTTGAACTTGTACTGTAAACGAGGTTCTTGTAAACAGAGGCGTCCCAAACTTTGGGGTGGCTGTGTCTTTTTGATTTTAATTTCCCTAAGCTATAGGACCATAAGTGGCAGTGCCCTAGGCTCTGTTGCTTTGTTTTTTAGATGTTTCGGGAAACACCATACACTTCTCCCAAGTGTCTGTTGGCAATTTACATCCCGCCCATCAGCATAACAAGGCTCCCAGTTCTCCGTGGCCTGTCCTGCCTTTCTGGATTTTACACTTTTTTCAGATGGCCCTTTTGACCGGGGGGAAGTGAGACTTCATTGTAGTGCAGATTTCCTTTGCAAGCTTGCTTGGTTGGCCAAAAAGGGCGTATGCGTTTTTTCCTGAATATATTCAGGAAAAAACGCATACGCCCTTTTTGGCCAAGTGCATCATTGTGGACGTTCTGCCTCTTTTCCTATGCTTTCAATGCAATTCCAGTCTACCTCCTGAAATCGGTTTCCTGCAATTCTGCCCCGCTTTCAAGTCCTTTTGGCAGCCTTACTTCAGTATATTTTTGGACGATAGCTGTCATTTATAACTCTGCAGGTTTGTGAATTACAGTGCCCCTGAGCTCCTTTCTTGAACTCGCTTTCTTGTGAGCTGGCCGCAACACCGCAGGATGGCTTCAGGCCCTAATCTGGTTCCGGCACGGCACACTGAGCCTTTGGTTATTTCCTCTTCCTGGTGGGAAATGAGAGTTAAATTTGCCCGTCCAGACACCTCCAGCTAGTCTCTCATTGGTTCTCGCTATTCCTGTTCATCTTCCGCAGAAATTGCAAACTGGGCCAAACAGGAGGTTAAAGGCGCTGACTCTCCAAGTGGGGAGAGTGTTAGTAAAGTGTCTGGAATGTTGCACCCGAGTACCAGGGGAGGAAAACTGAGACATATTTGAACACGTCTCCCATTCACATGGTTGATCATACTTGGGTTCCACATGCATGTTTTAGCTGAAGGAAGAATACCTTAAACCTGGAGAGTTAAGACCCGTGTAATGGGTACCATGCAATATGACTTCAAAGGTTCTTCATTTGCTCACCGAAACTCTCCAATCCTATCACTGCTGCGTTTATGCCCCTGTACACATGCTTGATTCTCTTTCGGAGACATAGCAATCCATAGGTTTTAAGATACTTACTAGTCAGGTACATTCTTAGGCGTTTAATATGCGGTGTTGAGTCCATTTCATTGAGCAAGGAGTAGCTCTTGTCTATTCCATATTTGGCTTAAGGAACTTTATCTGTGCTCATTTCAATCTCTGCTTTTATGCAGCACCCCAACTCACCTTTCCCCTTAAGCAAGCATAAGTTGGTTTTCTAAATTTGAGACCCTGTTCTGTTCTGTAATTCAGTTCCTGTGTAGCCAAGTTTACATTCCGTGTATTACTGATATCTTATGATGTTTCTTTTTCTGTGTGACTTATTTCAGTTAGAATCATCATACCTGAATCCACTCATTGTGCTGCTAAGGGCCTGATGACACAGATTTCATTGCTGAGTGATATTGCTTTGTAAGTAAATACCACAACTTCTTTCTCCATTTTTCACTTTCTGCGATGTTGAACTTGTACTGTAAACGAGGTTCTTGTAAACAGAGCCGTTCCAAACTTTGGGGTGGCTGTGTCTTTTTGATTTTAATTTCCCTAAGCTATAGGACCATAAGTGGAAGTGCCCTAGGTTCTGTTGCTTTGTTTTTTAGATGTTTCAGGAAACACCATACACTTCTCCCGAGTGGTTGTTGGCAATTTACATCCCGCCCATCAGCATAACAAGGCTCCCAGTTCTCCATGGCCTGTCCTGCCTTTCTGGATTTTACACTTTTTTCAGATGGCCCTTTTGACCGGGGGGAAGTGAGACTTCATTGTAGTGCAGATTTCCTTTGCAAGCTTGCTTGGTTTGCCAAAAAGGGCGTATGCGTTTTTTCCTGAATATATTCAGGAAAAAACGCATACGCCCTTTTTGGCCAAGTGCATCGTTGTGGACGTTCTGCCACTTTTCCTATGCTTTCAATGCAATTCCAGTCTACCTCCTGAAATTGGTTTCCTGCAATTCTGCCCCGCTTTCAAGTCCTCTTGGCAGCCTTACTTCAGTCTATTTTTGGACGATAGCTGTCATTTATAACTCTGCAGGTTTGTGAATTACAGTGCCCCTGAGCTCCTTTCTTCAACTCGCTTTCTTGTGAGCTGGCCGCAACACCGCAGGATGGCTTCAGGCCCTAATCTGGTTCCGGCACGGCACGCTGAGCCTTTGGTTAATTCCTCTTCCTGGTGGGAAATGAGAGTTAAATTTGCCCGTCCAGAAACCTCCAGCTAGTCTCTCATTGGTTCTCGCTATTCCTGTTCATCTTCCGCAGAAATTGCAAACTGGGCCAAACAGGAGGTTAAAGGGACTGACTCTCCAAGTCGGGAGAGTGTTAGTAAAGCGTCTGGAATGTTGCACCCGAGTACCAGGGGAGGAAAACTGAGACATATTTGAACACGTCTCCCGTTCACATGGTTGATCATACTCTGGGTTCCCCATGCATGTTTTAGCTGAAGAAAGAATACCTTAAACCTGGAGAGTTGGGACCCGTGTAATGGGTACCATGCAATATGACTTCAAAGGGTCTTCATTTGCTCACCGAACCTCTCCAATCCTATCACTGCTGCGTTTATGCCCCTGTACACACGCTTGATTCTCTTTTGGAGACATAGCAATCCATAGGTTTTAAGATCCTAACTAGTCAGGTACATTTTTAGGCGTTTAATATGGGGTGTTGAGTCCATTTCGTTGAGCAAGGAGTAGCTCTTGTGTATTCCATATTTGGCTTAATGACCTTTATCTGTGCTCATTTCAATCTCTGGTTTTATACAGCACCCCAACTCACCTTTCCCCTTAAGCAAGCATAAGTTGGTTTTCTAAATTTGAGACCCTGTTCTGTTTTGGAATGCAGTTCCTGTGTAGCCAAGTTTACATTCCGTGTATTAGTGATATCTTATGATGTTTCTTTTTCTGTGTGACTTGTTTCAGTTAGAATCATCGTACCTGAATCCACTCATTATGGTGCTATGGGCCTGATGACATAGATTTCATTGCTGAGTGATACTGCATTGTACGTAAGTACCACAAGTTCTTTATCCATTTTTCACTTTCTGTGATATTGAACTTGTACGGTAAACGCGGTTCTTGTAAACGGAGGCGTCCCAAACTTTGGGGTGGCTGTGTCTTTTTGATTTTAATTTCCCTAAGCTATAGGACCATAAGTGGAAGTGCCCTAGGCTCTGTTGCTTTGTTTTTTAGATGTTTCAGGAAACACCATACACTTCTCCTGAGTGTCTGTTGGCAATTTACATCCCGCCCATCAGCATAACAAGGCTCCCAGTTCTCCATGGCCTGTCCTGCCTTTCTGGATTTTACACTTTTTTCAGATGGACCTTTTGACCGGGGAGAAGTGAGACTTCATTGTAGTGCAGATTTCCTTTGCAAGTTTGCTTGGTTGGCCAAAAAGGGCGTATGCGTTTTTTCCTGAATATATTCAGGAAAAAACGCATATGCCCTTTTTGGCCAAGTGCATCATTGTGGACGTTCTGCCTCTTTTCCTATGCTTTCAATGCAATTCCAGTCTACCTCCTGAAATCGGTTTCCTGCAATTCTGCCCCGCTTTCAAGTCCTCTTGGCAGCCTTACTTCAGTATATTTTTGGACGATAGCTGTCATTTATAACTCTGCAGGTTTGTGAATTACAGTGCCCCTGAGCTCCTTTCTTCAACTCGCTTTCTTTTGAGCTGGCCGCAACACCGCAGGATGTCTTCAGGCTCTAATCTGGTTCTGGCACGGCACGCTGAGCCTTTGGTTATTTCCTCTTCCTGGTGGGAAATGAGAGTTAAATTTGCCCGTCCAGACACCTCCAGCTAGTCTCTCATTGGTTCTCGCTATTCCTGTTCATCTTCCGCAGAAATTGCAAACTGGGCCAAACAGGAGGTTAAAGGCGCTGACTCTCCAAGAGGGGAGAGTGTTAGTAAAGTGTCTGGAATGTTGCACCCGAGTACCAGGGGAGGAAAACTGAGACATATTTGAACACGTCTCCCGTTCACATGGTTGATCATACTTGGGTTCCACATGCATGTTTTAGCTGAAGGAAGAATACCTTAAACCTGGAGAGTTAAGACCCGTGTAATGGGTACCATGCAATATGACTTCAAAGGGTCTTCATTTGCTCACCAAACCTCTCCAATCCTATCACTGCTGCGTTTATGCCCCTGTACACATGCTTGATTCTCTTTCGGAGACATAGCAATCCATAGGTTTTAAGATACTTACTAGTCAGGTACATTCTTAGGCGTTTAATATGCGGTGTTGAGTTCATTTCGTTGAGCAAGGAGTAGCTCTTGTCTATTCCATATTTGGCTTAAGGAACTTTATCTGTGCTCATTTCAATCTCTGCTTTTATGCAGCACCCCAACTCACCTTTCCCTTTAAGCAAGCATAAGTTGGTTTTCTAAATTTGAGACCATGTTCTGCTCTGTAATTCAGTTCCTGTGTAGCCAAGTTTACATTCCGTGTATTACTGATATCTTATGATGTTTCTTTTTCTGTGTGACTTATTTCAGTTAGAATCATCATACCTGAATCCACTCATTGTGCTGCTAAGGGCCTGATGACACAGATTTCATTGCTGAGTGATATTGCTTTGTAAGTAAATACCACAACTTCTTTATCCATTTTTCACTTTCTGCGATGTTGAACTTGTACTGTAAACGAGGTTCTTGTAAACAGAGCCGTTCCAAACTTTGGGGTGGCTGTGTCTTTTTGATTTTAATTTCCCTAAGCTATAGGACCATAAGTGGAAGTGCCCTAGGTTCTGTTGCTTTGTTTTTTAGATGTTTCAGGAAACACCATACACTTCTCCCGAGTGGTTGTTGGCAATTTACATCCCGCCCATCAGCATAACAAGGCTCCCAGTTCTCCATGGCCTGTCCTGCCTTTCTGGATTTTACACTTTTTTCAGATGGCCCTTTTGACCGGGGGGAAGTGAGACTTCATTGTAGTGCAGATTTCCTTTGCAAGCTTGCTTGGTTGGCCAAAAAGGGCGTATGCGTTTTTTCCTGAATATATTCAGGAAAAAACGCATACGCCCTTTTTGGCCAAGTGCATCGTTGTGGACGTTCTGCCACTTTTCCTATGCTTTCAATGCAATTCCAGTCTACCTCCTGAAATCGGTTTCCTGCAATTCTGCCCCGCTTTCAAGTCCTCTTGGCAGCCTTACTTCAGTCTATTTTTGGACGATAGCTGTCATTTATAACTCTGCAGGTTTGTGAATTACAGTGCCCCTGAGCTCCTTTCTTCAACTCGCTTTCTTGTGAGCTGGCCGCAACACCGCAGGATGGCTTCAGGCCCTAATCTGGTTCCGGCACGGCATGCTGAGACTTTGGTTAATTCCTCTTCCTGGTGGGAAATGAGAGTTAAATTTGCCCGTCCAGACACCTCCAGCTAGTCTCTCATTGGTTCTCGCTATTCCTGTTCATCTTCCGCAGAAATTGCAAACTGGGCCAAACAGGAGGTTAAAGGCGCTGACTCTCCAACTGGGGAGAGTGTTAGTAAAGTGTCTGGAATGTTGCACCCGAGTACCAGGGGAGGAAAACTGAGACATATTTGAACACGTCTCCCGTTCACATGGTTGATCATACTTGGGTTCCACATGCATGTTTTAGCTGAAGGAAGAATACCTTAAACCTGGAGAGTTAAGACCCGTGTAATGGGTACCATGCAATATGACTTCAAATGGTCTTCATTTGCTCACCGAACCTCTCCAATCCTATCACTGCTGCGTTTATGCCCCTGTACACATGCTTGATTCTCTTTCGGAGACATAGCAATCCATAGGTTTTAAGATACTTACTAGTCAGGTACATTCTTAGGCGTTTAATATGCGGTGTTGAGTCCATTTCGTTGAACAAGGAGTAGCTCTTGTCTATTCCATATTTGGCTTAAGGAACTTTATCTGTGCTCATTTCAATCTCTGGTTTTATGCAGCACCCCAACTCACCTTTCCCCTTAAGCAAGCATAAGTTGGTTTTCTAAATTTGAGACACGTTTCTCTTCTGTAATTCAGTTCCTGTGTAGCCAAGTTTACATTCCGTGTATTACTGATATCTTATGATGTTTCTTTTTCTGTGTGACTTATTTCAGTTAGAATCATCATACCTGAATCCACTCATTGTGCTGCTAAGGGCCTGATGACACAGATTTCATTGCTGAGTGATATTGCTTTGTAAGTAAATACCACAAATTCTTTATCCATTTTTCACTTTCTGCGATGTTGAACTTGTACTGTAAACGAGGTTCTTGTAAACAGAGGCGTCCCAAACTTTGGGGTGGCTGTGTCTTTTTGATTTTAATTTCCCTAAGCTATAGGACCATAAGTGGCAGTGCCCTAGGCTCTGTTGCTTTGTTTTTTAGATGTTTCAGGAAACACCATACACTTCTCCGGAGTGTCTGTTGGCAATTTACATCCCGCCCATCAGCATAACAAGGCTCCCAGTTCTCCATGGCCTGTCCTGCCTTTCTGGATTTTACACTTTTTTCAGATGGCCCTTTTGACCGGGGGGAAGTGAGACTTCATTGTAGTGCAGATTTCCTTTGCAAGCTTGCTTGGTTGGCCAAAAAGGGCGTATGCGTTTTTTCCTGAATATATTCAGGAAAAAACGCATACGCCCTTTTTGGCCAAGTGCATCATTGTGGACGTCCTGCCTCTTTTCCTATGCTTTCAATGCAATTCCAGTCTACCTCCTGAAATCGGTTTCCTGCAATTCTGCCCCGCTTTCAAGTCCTCTTGGCAGCCTTACTTCAGTCTATTTTTGGACGATAGCTGTCATTTATAACTCTGCAGGTTTGTGAATTACAGTGCCCCTGAGCTCCTTTCTTCAACTCGCTTTCTTGTGAGCTGGCCGCAACACCGCAGGATGGCTTCAGGCCCTAATCTGGTTCCAGCACGGCACGCTGAGCCTTTGGTTAATTCCTCTTCCTGGTGGGAAATGAGAGTTAAATTTGCCCGTCCAGAAACCTCCAGCTAGTCTCTCATTGGTTCTCGCTATTCCTGTTCATCTTCCGCAGAAATTGCAAACTGGGCCAAACAGGAGGTTAAAGGCGCTGACTCTCCAAGTGGGGAGAGTGTTAGTAAAGCGTCTGGAATGTTGCACCCGAGTACCAGGGGAGGAAAACTGAGACATATTTGAACACGTCTCCCGTTCACATGGTTGATCATACTCTGGGTTCCACATGCAGGATTTAGCTGAAGGAAGAATACCTTAAACCTAGAGAGTTAAGACCCGTGTAATGGGTACCATGCAATATGACTTCAAAGGGTCTTCATTTGCTCACCGAACCTCTCCAATCCTATCACTGCTGCGTTTATGCCCCTGTACACATGCTTGATTCTCTTTCGGAGACATAGCAATCCATAGGTTTTAAGATACTTACTAGTCAGGTACATTCTTAGGCGTTTAATATGCGGTGTTGAGTCCATTTCGTTGAGCAAGGAGTAGCTCTTGTCTATTCCATATTTGGCTTAAGGAACTTTATCTGTGCTCATTTCAATCTCTGGTTTTATGCAGCACCCCAACTCACCTTTCCCCTTAAGCAAGCATAAGTTGGTTTTCTAAATTTGAGACCCTGTTCTGTTCTGTAATTCAGTTCCTGTGTAGCCAAGTTTACATTCTGTGTATTACTGATATCTTATGATGTTTCTTTTTCTGTGTGACTTATTTCAGTTAGAATCATCATACCTGAATCCACTCATTGTGCTGCTAAGGGCCTGATGACACAGATTTCATTGCTGAGTGATATTGCTTTGTAAGTAAATACCACAACTTCTTTATCCATTTTTCACTTTCTGCGATGTTGAACTTGTACTGTAAACGAGGTTCTTGTAAACAGAGCCGTTCCAAACTTTGGGGTGGCTGTGTCTTTTTGATTTTAATTTCCCTAAGCTATAGGACCATAAGTGGAAGTGCCCTAGGTTCTGTTGCTTTGTTGTTTACATGTTTCAGGAAACACCATACACTTCTCCCGAGTGGTTGTTGGCAATTTACATCCCGCCCATCAGCATAACAAGGCTCCCAGTTCTCCATGGCCTGTCCTGCCTTTCTGGATTTTACACTTTTTTCAGATGGCCCTTTTGACCGGGGGGAAGTGAGAGTTCATTGTAGTGCAGATTTCCTTTGCAAGCTTGCTTGGTTGGCCAAAAAGGGCGTATGCGTTTTTTCCTGAATATATTCAGGAAAAAACGCATACGCCCTTTTTGGCCAAGTGCATCATTGTGGACGTTCTGCCTCTTTTCCTATGCTTTCAATGCAATTCCAGTCTACCTCCTGAAATTGGTTTCCTGCAATTCTGCCCCGCTTTCAAGTCCTCTTGGCAGCCTTACTTCAGTCTATTTTTGGACAATAGCTGTCATTTATAACTCTGCAGGTTTGTGAATTACAGTGCCCCTGAGCTCCTTTCTTCAACTCGCTTTCTTGTGACCTGGCCGCAACACCGCAGGATGGCTTCAGGCCCTAATCTGGTTCCGGCACGGCACGCTGAGCCTTTGGTTAATTCCTCTTCCTGGTGGGAAATGAGAGTTAAATTTGCCCGTCCAGAAACCTCCAGCTAGTCTCTCATTGGTTCTCGCTATTCCTGTTCATCTTCCGCAGAAATTGCAAACTGGGCCAAACAGGAGGTTAAAGGGACTGACTCTCCAAGTCGGGAGAGTGTTAGTAAAGCGTCTGGAATGTTGCACCCGAGTACCAGGGGAGGAAAACTGAGACATATTTGAACACGTCTCCCGATCACATGGTTGATCATACTCTGGGTTCCCCATGCATGTTTTAGCTGAAGAAAGAATACCTTAAACCTGGAGAGTTGGGACCCGTGTAATGGGTACCATGCAATATGACTTCAAAGGGTCTTCATTTGCTCACCGAACCTCTCCAATCCTATCACTGCTGCGTTTATGCCCCTGTACACACGCTTGATTCTCTTTTGGAGACATAGCAATCCATAGGTTTTAAGATACTAACTAGTCAGGTACATTTTTAGGCGTTTAATATGGGGTGTTGAGTCCATGTCGTTGAGCAAGGAGTAGCTCTTGTGTATTCCATATTTGGCTTAATGACCTTTATCTGTGCTCATTTCAATCTCCGGTTTTATACAGCACCCCAACTCACCTTTCCCCTTAAGCAAGCATAAGTTGGTTTTCTAAATTTGAGACCCTGTTCTGTTTTGGAATGCAGTTCCTGTGTAGCCAAGTTTACATTCCGTGTATTAGTGATATCTTATGATGTTTCTTTTTCTGTGTGACTTATTTCAGTTAGAATCATCGTACCTGAATCCACTCATTATGGGGCTATGGGCCTGATGACATAGATTTCATTGCTGAGTGATACTGCATTGTACGTAAGTACCACAAGTTCTTTATCCATTTTTCACTTTCTGTGATATTGAACTTGTACGGTAAACGCGGTTCTTGTAAACGGAGGCGTCCCAAACTTTGGGGTGGCTGTGTCTTTTTGATTTTAATTTCCCTAAGCTATAGGACCATAAGTGGCAGTGCCCTAGGCTCTGTTGCTTTGTTTTTTAGATGTTTCAGGAAACACCATACACTTCTCCGGAGTGTCTGTTGGCAATTTACATCCCGCCCATCAGCATAACAAGGCTCCCAGTTCTCCATGGCCTGTCCTGCCTTTCTGGATTTTACACTTTTTTCAGATGGCCCTTTTGACCGGGGGGAAGTGAGACTTCATTGTAGTGCAGATTTCCTTTGCAAGCTTGCTTGGTTGGCCAAAAAGGGCGTATGCGTTTTTTCCTGAATATATTCAGGAAAAAACGCATACGCCCTTTTTGGCCAAGTGCATCATTGTGGACGTCCTGCCTCTTTTCCTATGCTTTCAATGCAATTCCAGTCTACCTCCTGAAATCGGTTTCCTGCAATTCTGCCCCGCTTTCAAGTCCTCTTGGCAGCCTTACTTCAGTCTATTTTTGGACGATAGCTGTCATTTATAACTCTGCAGGTTTGTGAATTACAGTGCCCCTGAGCTCCTTTCTTCAACTCGCTTTCTTGTGAGCTGGCCGCAACACCGCAGGATGGCTTCAGGCCCTAATCTGGTTCCAGCACGGCACGCTGAGCCTTTGGTTATTTCCTCTTCCTGGTGGGAAATGAGAGTTAAATTTGCCCGTCCAGACACCTCCAGCTAGTCTCTCATTGGGTCTCGCTATTCCTGTTCATCTTCCGCAGAAATTGCAAACTGGGCCAAACAGGAGGTTAAAGGCGCTGACTCTCCAAGTGGGGAGAGTGTTAGTAAAGCGTCTGGAATGTTGCACCCGAGTACCAGGGGAGGAAAACTGAGACATATTTGAACACGTCTCCCGTTCACATGGTTGATCATACTCTGGGTTCCACATGCAGGATTTAGCTGAAGGAAGAATACCTTAAACCTAGAGAGTTAAGACCCGTGTAATGGGTACCATGCAATATGACTTCAAAGGGTCTTCATTTGCTCACCGAACCTCTCCAATCCTATCACTGCTGCGTTTATGCCCCTGTACACATGCTTGATTCTCTTTCGGAGACATAGCAATCCATAGGTTTTAAGATACTTACTAGTCAGGTACATTCTTAGGCGTTTAATATGCGGTGTTGAGTCCATTTCGTTGAGCAAGGAGTAGCTCTTGTCTATTCCATATTTGGCTTAAGGAACTTTATCTGTGCTCATTTCAATCTCTGGTTTTATGCAGCACCCCAACTCACCTTTCCCCTTAAGCAAGCATAAGTTGGTTTTCTAAATTTGAGACCCTGTTCTGTTCTGTAATTCAGTTCCTGTGTAGCCAAGTTTACATTCTGTGTATTACTGATATCTTATGATGTTTCTTTTTCTGTGTGACTTATTTCAGTTAGAATCATCATACCTGAATCCACTCATTGTGCTGCTAAGGGCCTGATGACACAGATTTCATTGCTGAGTGATATTGCTTTGTAAGTAAATACCACAACTTCTTTATCCATTTTTCACTTTCTGCGATGTTGAACTTGTACTGTAAACGAGGTTCTTGTAAACAGAGCCGTTCCAAACTTTGGGGTGGCTGTGTCTTTTTGATTTTAATTTCCCTAAGCTATAGGACCATAAGTGGAAGTGCCCTAGGTTCTGTTGCTTTGTTGTTTACATGTTTCAGGAAACACCATACACTTCTCCCGAGTGGTTGTTGGCAATTTACATCCCGCCCATCAGCATAACAAGGCTCCCAGTTCTCCATGGCCTGTCCTGCCTTTCTGGATTTTACACTTTTTTCAGATGGCCCTTTTGACCGGGGGGAAGTGAGAGTTCATTGTAGTGCAGATTTCCTTTGCAAGCTTGCTTGGTTGGCCAAAAAGGGCGTATGCGTTTTTTCCTGAATATATTCAGGAAAAAACGCATACGCCCTTTTTGGCCAAGTGCATCATTGTGGACGTTCTGCCTCTTTTCCTATGCTTTCAATGCAATTCCAGTCTACCTCCTGAAATTGGTTTCCTGCAATTCTGCCCCGCTTTCAATTCCTCTTGGCAGCCTTACTTCAGTCTATTTTTGGACAATAGCTGTCATTTATAACTCTGCAGGTTTGTGAATTACAGTGCCCCTGAGCTCCTTTCTTCAACTCGCTTTCTTGTGACCTGGCCGCAACACCGCAGGATGGCTTCAGGCCCTAATCTGGTTCCGGCACGGCACGCTGAGCCTTTGGTTAATTCCTCTTCCTGGTGGGAAATGAGAGTTAAATTTGCCCGTCCAGAAACCTCCAGCTAGTCTCTCATTGGTTCTCGCTATTCCTGTTCATCTTCCGCAGAAATTGCAAACTGGGCCAAACAGGAGGTTAAAGGGACTGACTCTCCAAGTCGGGAGAGTGTTAGTAAAGCGTCTGGAATGTTGCACCCGAGTACCAGGGGAGGAAAACTGAGACATATTTGAACACGTCTCCCGATCACATGGTTGATCATACTCTGGGTTCCCCATGCATGTTTTAGCTGAAGAAAGAATACCTTAAACCTGGAGAGTTGGGACCCGTGTAATGGGTACCATGCAATATGACTTCAAAGGGTCTTCATTTGCTCACCGAACCTCTCCAATCCTATCACTGCTGCGTTTATGCCCCTGTACACACGCTTGATTCTCTTTTGGAGACATAGCAATCCATAGGTTTTAAGATACTAACTAGTCAGGTACATTTTTAGGCGTTTAATATGGGGTGTTGAGTCCATGTCGTTGAGCAAGGAGTAGCTCTTGTGTATTCCATATTTGGCTTAATGACCTTTATCTGTGCTCATTTCAATCTCCGGTTTTATACAGCACCCCAACTCACCTTTCCCCTTAAGCAAGCATAAGTTGGTTTTCTAAATTTGAGACCCTGTTCTGTTTTGGAATGCAGTTCCTGTGTAGCCAAGTTTACATTCCGTGTATTAGTGATATCTTATGATGTTTCTTTTTCTGTGTGATTATTTCAGTTAGAATCATCGTACCTGAATCCACTCATTATGGGGCTATGGGCCTGATGACATAGATTTCATTGCTGAGTGATACTGCATTGTACGTAAGTACCACAAGTTCTTTATCCATTTTTCACTTTCTGTGATATTGAACTTGTACGGTAAACGCGGTTCTTGTAAACGGAGGCGTCCCAAACTTTGGGGTGGCTGTGTCTTTTTGATTTTAATTTCCCTAAGCTATAGGACCATAAGTGGAAGTGCCCTAGGCTCTGTTGCTTTGTTTTTTAGATGTTTCAGGAAACACCATACACTTCTCCTGAGTGTCTGTTGGCAATTTACATCCCGCCCATCAGCATAACAAGGCTCCCAGTTCTCCATGGCCTGTCCTGCCTTTCTGGATTTTACACTTTTTTCAGATGGACCTTTTGACCGGGGAGAAGTGAGACTTCATTGTAGTGCAGATTTCCTTTGCAAGTTTGCTTGGTTGGCCAAAAAGGGCGTATGCGTTTTTTCCTGAATATATTCAGGAAAAAACGCATACGCCCTTTTTGGCCAAGTGCATCATTGTGGACGTTCTGCCTCTTTTCCTATGCTTTCAATGCAATTCCAGTCTACCTCCTGAAATCGGTTTCCTGCAATTCTGCCCCGCTTTCAAGTCCTCTTGGCAGCCTTACTTCAGTCTATTTTTGGACGATAGCTGTCATTTATAACTCTGCAGGTTTGTGAATTACAGTGCCCCTGAGCTCCTTTCTTCAACTCGCTTTCTTTTGAGCTGGCCGCAACACCGCAGGATGGCTTCAGGCCCTAATCTGGTTCCGGCACGGCACGCTGAGCCTTTGGTTAATTCCTCTTCCTGGTGGGAAATGAGAGTTAAATTTGCCCGTCCAGACACCTCCAGCTAGTCTCTCATTGGTTCTCGCTATTCCTGTTCATCTTCCGCAGAAATTGCAAACTGGGCCAAACAGGAGGTTAAAGGTGCTGACTCTCCAAGTGGGGAGAGTGTTAGTAAAGCGTCTGGAATGTTGCACCCGAGTACCAGGGTCCGAAAACTGAGACATATTTGAACACGTCTCCCGATCACATGGTTGATCATACTCTGGGTTCCACATGCATGTTTTAGCTGAAGGAAGAATACCTAAAACTTTGGTAGTTGAAACCCGTGGAATGGGTACCATGCAATATGACTTCAAAGGGTCTTCATTTGCTCACCGAACCTCTCCAATCCTATCACTGCTGCGTTTATGCCCCTGTACACATGCTTGATTCTCCTTCGGAGACATAGCAATCCATAGGTTTTAAGATACTTACTAGTCAGGTACATTCTTAGGCGTTTAATATGCGGTGTTGAGTCCATTTCGTTGAGCAAGGAGTAGCTCTTGTCTATTCCATATTTGGCTTAAGGAACTTTATCTGTGCTCATTTCAATCTCTGCTTTTATGCAGCACCCCAACTCACCTTTCCCCTTAAGCAAGCATAAGTTGGTTTTCTAAATTTGAGACCCTGTTCTGTTCTGTAATTCAGTTCCTGTGTAGCCAAGTTTACATTCCGTGTATTACTGATATCTTATGATGTTTCTTTTTCTGTGTGACTTATTTCAGTTAGAATCATCATACCTGAATCCACTCATTGTGCTGCTAAGGGCCTGATGACACAGATTTCATTGCTGAGTGATATTGCTTTGTAAGTAAATACCACAACTTCTTTATCCATTTTTCACTTTCTGCGATGTTGAACTTGTACTGTAAACGAGGTTCTTGTAAACAGAGCCGTTCCAAACTTTGGGGTGGCTGTGTCTTTTTGATTTTAATTTCCCTAAGCTATAGGACCATAAGTGGAAGTGCCCTAGGTTCTGTTGCTTTGTTTTTTAGATGTTTCAGGAAACACCATACACTTCTCCCGAGTGGTTGTTGGCAATTTACATCCCGCCCATCAGCATAACAAGGCTCCCAGTTCTCCATGGCCTGTCCTGCCTTTCTGGATTTTACACTTTTTTCAGATGGCCCTTTTGACCGGGGGGAAGTGAGACTTCATTGTAGTGCAGATTTCCTTTGCAAGCTTGCTTGGTTGGCCAAAAAGGGCTTATGCGTTTTTTCCTGAATATATTCAGGAAAAAACGCATACGCCCTTTTTGGCCAAGTGCATCATTGTGGACGTTCTGCCTCTTTTCCTATGCTTTCAATGCAATTCCAGTCTACCTCCTGAAATCGGTTTCCTGCAATTCTGCCCCGCTTTCAAGTCCTCTTGGCAGCCTTACTTCAGTCTATTTTTGGACGATAGCTGTCATTTATAACTCTGCAGGTTTGTGAATTACAGTGCCCCTGAGCTCCTTTCTTCAACTCGCTTTCTTGTGAGCTGGCCGCAACACCGCAGGATGGCTTCAGGCCCTAATCTGGTTCCGGCACGGCACGCTGAGCCTTTGGTTAATTCCTCTTCCTGGTGGGAAATGAGAGTTAAATTTGC
Source organism: Delphinus delphis (assembly GCF_949987515.2). Taxonomy (NCBI): domain Eukaryota; kingdom Metazoa; phylum Chordata; class Mammalia; order Artiodactyla; family Delphinidae; genus Delphinus; species Delphinus delphis. The sequence continues at coordinate 4,418,820 of NW_027192648.1, forward strand.
CCGTCCAGACACCTCCAGCTAGTCTCTCATTGGTTCTCGCTATTCCTGTTCATCTTCCGCAGAAATTGCAAACTGGGCCAAACAGGAGGTTAAAGGTGCTGACTCTCCAAGTGGGGAGAGTGTTAGTAAAGCGTCTGGAATGTTGCACCCGAGTACCAGGGTCTGAAAACTGAGACATATTTGAACACGTCTCCCGATCACATGGTTGATCATACTCTGGGTTCCACATGCATGTTTTAGCTGAAGGAAGAATACCTTAAACCTGGGTAGTTGAAACCCGTGGAATGGGTACCATGCAATATGACTTCAAAGGGTCTTCATTTGCTCACCGAACCTCTCCAATCCTATCACTGCTGCGTTTATGCCCCTGTACACATGCTTGATTCTCTTTCGGAGACATAGCAATCCATAGGTTTTAAGATACTTACTAGTCAGGTACATTCTTAGGCGTTTAATATGGGGTTTTGAGTCCATTTCGTTGAGCAAGGAGTAACTCTTGTCTATTCCATATTTGGCTTAAGGAACTTTATCTGTGCTCATTTCAATCTCTGGTTTTATGCAGCACCCCAACTCACCTTTCCCCTTAAGCAAGCATAAGTTGGTTTTCTAAATTTGAGACCCTGTTCTGTTTTGGAATGCAGTTCCTGTGTAGCCAAGTTTACATTCCGTGTATTAGTGATATCTTATGATGTTTCTTTTTCTGTGTGACTTATTTCAGTTAGAATCATCGTACCTGAATCCACTCATTATGCTGCTACGGGCCTGATGACATAGATTTCATTGCTGAGTGATACTGTATTGTACGTAAGTACCACAAGTTCTTTATCCATTTTTCACTTTCTGTGATATTGAACTTGTACGGTAAACGAGGTTCTTGTAACTGGAGGCGTCCCAAATTTTGGGTGGCTGTGTCTTTTTGATTTTAATTTCCCTAAGCTATAGGACCATAAGTGGAAGTGCCCTAGGCTCTGTTGCTTTGTTTTTTAGATGTTTCAGGAAACACCATACACTTCTCCGCAGTGTCTGTTGGCAATTTACATCCCGCCCATCAGCATAACAAGGCTCCCAGTTCTCCATGGCCTGTCCTGCCTTTCTGGATTTTACACTTTTTTCAGATGGCCCTTTTGACCATGGGGAAGTGAAACTTCATTGTAGTGCAGATTTCCTTTGCAAGCTTGCTTGGTTGGCCAAAAAGGGCGTATGCGTTTTTTCCTGAATATATTCAGGAAAAAACGCATACGCCCTTTTTGGCCAAGTGCATCATTGTGGATGTTCTGCCTCTTTTCCTATGCTTTCAATGCAATTCCAGTCTACCTCCTGAAATCGGTTTCCTGCAATTCTGCCCCGCTTTCAAGTCCTCTTGGCATCCTTACTTCAGTCTATTTTTGGACGATAGCTGTCATTTATAACTCTGCAGGTTTGTGAATTACAGTGCCCCTGAGCTCCTTTCTTCAACTCGCTTTCTTGTGAGCTGGCCGCAACACTGCAGGATGGCTTCAGGCCCTAATCTGGTTCCGGCACGGCACGCTGAGCCTTTGGTTAATTCCTCTTCCTGGTGGGAAATGAGAGTTAAATTTGCCCGTCCAGACACCTCCAGCTAGTCTCTCATTGGTTCTCGCTATTCCTGTTCATCTTCCGCAGAAATTGCAAGCTGGGCCAAACAGGAGGTTAAAGGTGCTGACTCTCCAAGTGGGGAGAGTGTTAGTAAAGCGTCTGGAATGTTGCACCCGAGTACCAGGGTCTGAAAACTGAGACATATTTGAACACGTCTCCCGATCACATGGTTGATCATACTCTGGGTTCCACATGCATGTTTTAGCTGAAGGAAGAATACCTAAAACCTGGGTAGTTGAAACCCGTGGAATGGGTACCATGCAATATGACTTCAAAGGGTCTTCATTTGCTCACCGAACCTCTCCAATCCTATCACTGCTGCGTTTATGCCCCTGTACACATGCTTGATTCCCCTTCAGAGACATAGCAATCCATAGGTTTTAAGATACTTACTAGTCAGGTACATTCTTAGGCGTTTAATATGCCGTGTTGAGTCCATTTCGTTGAGCAAGGAGTAGCTCTTGTCTATTCCATATTTGGCTTAAGGAACTTTATCTGTGCTCATTTCAATCTCTGGTTTTATGCAGCACCCCAACTCACCTTTCCCCTTAAGCAAGCATAAGTTGGTTTTCTAAATTTGAGACCCTGTTCTGTTTTGGAATGCAGTTCCTGTGTAGCCAAGTTTACATTCCGTGTATTACTGATATCTTATGATGTTTCTTTTTCTGTGTGACTTATTTCAGTTAGAATCATCATACCTGAATCCACTCATTATGCTGCTATGGGCCTGATGACATAGATTTCATTGCTGAGTGATACTGCATTGTACGTAAGTACCACAAATTCTTTATCCATTTTTCACTTTATGTGATATTGAACTTGTACGGTAAACGGGGTTCGTGTAAACGGAGGCGTCCCAAACTTTGGGGTGGCTGTGTCTTTTTGATTTTAATTTCCCTAAGCTATAGGACCATAAGTGGAAGTGCCCTAGGCTCTGTTGCTTTGTTTTTTAGATGTTTCAGGAAACACCATACAGTTCTCCCGAGTGTCTTTTGGCAATTTACATCCCGCCCATCAGCATAACAAGGCTCCCAGTTCTCCATGGCCTGTCCTGCCTTTCTGGATTTTACACTTTTTTCAGATGGCCCTTTTGACCGGGGGGAAGTGAGACTTCATTGTAGTGCAGATTTCCTTTGCAAGCTTGCTTGGTTGGCCAAAAAGGGCGTATGCGTTTTTTCCTGAATATATTCAGGAAAAAACGCATACGCCCTTTTTGGCCAAGTGCATCATTGTGGACGTTCTGCCTCTTTTCCTATGCTTTCAATGCAATTCCAGTCTACCTCCTGAAATCGGTTTCCTGCAATTCTGCCCCGCTTTCAAGTCCTCTTGGCAGCCTTACTTCAGTCTATTTTTGGACGATAGCTGTCATTTATAACTCTGCAGGTTTGTGAATTACAGTGCCCCTGAGCTCCTTTCTTCAACTCGCTTTCTTGTGAGCTGGCCGCAACACCGCAGGATGGCTTCAGACCCTAATCTGGTTCCGGCACGGCACGCTGAGCCTTTGGTTAATTCCTCTTCCTGGTGGGAAATGAGAGTTAAATTTGCCCGTCCAGACACCTCCAGCTAGTCTCTCATTGGTTCTCCCTATTCCTGTTCATCTTCCACAGAAATTGCAAACTGGGCCAAACAGGAGGTTAAAGGTGCTGACTCTCCAAGTGGGGAGAGTGTTAGTAAAGCGTCTGGAATGTTGCACCCGAGTACCAGGGTACGAAAACTGAGACATATTTGAACACGTCTCCCGATCACATGGTTGATCATACCCTGGGTTCCACATGCATGTTTTAGCTGAAGGAAGAATACCTAAAACTTTGGTAGTTGAAACCCGTGGAATGGGTACCATGCAATATGACTTCAAAGGGTCTTCATTTGCTCACCGAACCTCTCCAATCCTATCACTGCTGCGTTTATGCCCCTGTACACATGCTTGATTCTCCTTCGGAGACATAGCAATCCATAGGTTTTAAGATACTTACTAGTCAGGTACATTCTTAGGCGTTTAATATGCGGTGTTGAGTCCATTTCGTTGAGCAAGGAGTAGCTCTTGTCTATTCCATATTTGGCTTAAGGAACTTTATCTGTGCTCATTTCAATCTCTGCTTTTATGCAGCACCCCAACTCACCTTTCCCCTTAAGCAAGCATAAGTTGGTTTTCTAAATTTGAGACCCTGTTCTGTTCTGTAATTCAGTTCCTGTGTAGCCAAGTTTACATTCCGTGTATTACTGATATCTTATGATGTTTCTTTTTCTGTGTGATTTATTTCAGTTAGAATCATCATACCTGAATCCACTCATTGTGCTGCTAAGGGCCTGATGACACAGATTTCATTGCTGAGTGATATTGCTTTGTAAGTAAATACCACAACTTCTTTATCCATTTTTCACTTTCTGCGATGTTGAACTTGTACTGTAAACGAGGTTCTTGTAAACAGAGCCATTCCAAACTTTGGGGTGGCTGTGTCTTTTTGATTTTAATTTCCCTAAGCTATAGGACCATAAGTGGAAGTGCCCTAGGTTCTGTTGCTTTGTTTTTTAGATGTTTCAGGAAACACCATACACTTCTCCCGAGTGGTTGTTGGCAATTTACATCCCGCCCATCAGCATAACAAGGCTCCCAGTTCTCCATGGCCTGTCCTGCCTTTCTGGATTTTACACTTTTTTCAGATGGCCCTTTTGACCGGGGGGAAGTGAGACTTCATTGTAGTGCAGATTTCCTTTGCAAGCTTGCTTGGTTGGCCAAAAAGGGCGTATGCGTTTTTTCCTGAATATATTCAGGAAAAAACGCATACGCCCTTTTTGGCCAAGTGCATCATTGTGGACGTTCTGCCTCTTTTCCTATGCTTTCAATGCAATTCCAGTCTACCTCCTGAAATCGGTTTCCTGCAATTCTGCCCCGCTTTCAAGTCCTCTTGGCAGCCTTACTTCAGTCTATTTTTGGACGATAGCTGTCATTTATAACTCTGCAGGTTTGTGAATTACAGTGCCCCTGAGCTCCTTTCTTCAACTCGCTTTCTTGTGAGCTGGCCGCAACACCGCAGGATGGCTTCAGGCCCTAATCTGGTTCCGGCACGGCACGCTGAGCCTTTGGTTAATTCCTCTTCCTGGTGGGAAATGAGAGTTAAATTTGCCCGTCCAGACACCTCCAGCTAGTCTCTCATTGGTTCTCGCTATTCCTGTTCATCTTCCACAGAAATTGCAAACTGGGCCAAACAGGAGGTTAAAGGTGCTGACTCTCCAAGTGGGGAGAGTGTTAGTAAAGCGTCTGGAATGTTGCACCCGAGTACCAGGGTCTGAAAACTGAGACATATTTGAACACGTCTCCCGATCACATGGTTGATCATACTCTGGTTTCCACATGCATGTTTTAGCTGAAGGAAGAATACCTTAAATCTGGGTAGTTGAAACCCGTGGAATGGGTACCATGCAATATGACTTCAAAGGGTCTTCATTTGCTCACCGAACCTCTCCAATCCTATCACTGCTGCGTTTATGCCCCTGTACACATGCTTGATTCTCTTTCGGAGACATAGCAATCCATAGGTTTTAAGATACTTACTAGTCAGGTACATTCTTAGGCGTTTAATATGGGGTTTTGAGTCCATTTCGTTGAGCAAGGAGTAACTCTTGTCTATTCCATATTTGGCTTAAGGAACTTTATCTGTGCTCATTTCAATCTCTGGTTTTATGCAGCACCCCAACTCACCTTTCCCCTTAAGCAAGCATAAGTTGGTTTTCTAAATTTGAGACCCTGTTCTGTTTTGGAATGCAGTTCCTGTGTAGCCAAGTTTACATTCCGTGTATTAGTGATATCTTATGATGTTTCTTTTTCTGTGTGACTTATTTCAGTTAGAATCATCGTACCTGAATCCACTCATTATGCTGCTACGGGCCTGATGACATAGATTTCATTGCTGAGTGATACTGTATTGTACGTAAGTACCACAAGTTCTTTATCCATTTTTCACTTTCTGTGATATTGAACTTGTACGGTAAACGAGGTTCTTGTAACTGGAGGCGTCCCAAATTTGGGGTGGCTGTGTCTTTTTGATTTTAATTTCCCTAAGCTATAGGACCATAAGTGGAAGTGCCCTAGGCTCTGTTGCTTTGTTTTTTAGATGTTTCAGGAAACACCATACACTTCTCCCCAGTGTCTGTTGGCAATTTACATCCCGCCCATCAGCATAACAAGGCTCCCAGTTCTCCATGGCCTGTCCTGCCTTTCTGGATTTTACACTTTTTTCAGATGGCCCTTTTGACCAGGGGGAAGTGAAACTTCATTGTAGTGCAGATTTCCTTTGCAAGCTTCCTTGGTTGGCCAAAAAGGGCGTATGCGTTTTTTCCTGAATATATTCAGGAAAAAACGCATACGCCCTTTTTGGCCAAGTGCATCATTGTGGACGTTCTGCCTCTTTTCCTATGCTTTCAATGCAATTCCAGTCTACCTCCTGAAATCGGTTTCCTGCAATTCTGCCCCGCTTTCAAGTCCTCTTGGCAGCCTTACTTCAGTCTATTTTTGGACGATAGCTGTCATTTATAACTCTGCAGGTTTGTGAATTACAGTGCCCCTGAGCTCCTTTCTTCAACTCGCTTTCTTGTGACCTGGCCGCAACACCGCAGGATGGCTTCAGGCCCTAATCTTGTTCCGGCACGGCATGCTGAGCCTTTGGTTAATTCCTCTTCCTGGTGGGAAATGAGAGTTAAATTTGCCCGTCCAGACACCTCCAGCTAGCCTCTCATTGGTTCTCGCTATTCCTGTTCATCTTCCGCAGAAATTGCAAACTGGGCCAAACAGGAGGTTAAAGGGACTGACTCTCCAAGTCGGGAGAGTGTTAGTAAAGCGTCTGGAATGTTGCACCCGAGTACCAGGGGAGGAAAACTGAGACATATTTGAACACGTCTCCCGTTCACATGGTTGATCATTCTCTGGGTTCCACATGCATGTTTTAGCTGAAGGAAGAATACCTTAAACCTGGAGAGTTGAGACCCGTGTAATGGGTACCATGCAATATGACTTCAAAGGGTCTTCATTTGCTCACCGAACCTCTCCAATCCTATCACTGCTGCGTTTATGCCCCTGTACACACGCTTGATTCTCTTTTGGAGACATAGCAATCCATAGGTTTTAAGATACTTACTAGTCAGGTACATTCTTAGGCGTTTAATATGGGGTTTTGAGTCCATTTCGTTGAGCAAGGAGTAGCTCTTGTCTATTCCATATTTGGCTTAAGGAACTTTATCTGTGCTCATTTCAATCTCTGGTTTTATGCAGCACCCCAACTCACCTTTCCCCTTAAGCAAGCATAAGTTGGTTTTCTAAATTTGAGACCCTGTTCTGTTTTGGAATGCAGTTCCTGTGTAGCCAAGTTTACATTCCGTGTATTAGTGATATCTTATGATGTTTCTTTTTCTGTGTGACTTATTTCAGTTAGAATCATCGTACCTGAATCCACTCATTATGCTGCTACGGGCCTGATGACATAGATTTCATTGCTGAGTGATACTGCATTGTACGTAAGTACCACAAGTTCTTTATCCATTTTTCACTTTCTGTGATATTGAACTTGTACGGTAAACGAGGTTCTTGTAAACGGAGGCGTCCCAAACTTTGGGGTGGCTGTGTCTTTTTGATTTTAATTTCCCTAAGCTATAGGACCATAAGTGGAAGTGCCCTAGGCTCTGTTGCTTTGTTTTTTAGATGTTTCAGGAAACACCATACACTTCTCCCGAGTGTCTGTTGGCAATTTACATCCCGCCCATCAGCATAACAAGGCTCCCAGTTCTCCATGGCCTGTCCTGCCTTTCTGGATTTTACACTTTTTTCAGATGGCCCTTTTGACCGGGGGGAAGTGAGACTTCATTGTAGTGCACATTTCCTTTGCAAGCTTGCTTGGTTGGCCAAAAAGGGCGTATGCGTTTTTTCCTGAATATATTCAGGAAAAAACGCATACGTCCTTTTTGGCCAAGTGCATCATTGTGGACGTTCTGCCTCTTTTCCTATGCTTTCAATGCAATTCCAGTCTACCTCCTGAAATCGGTTTCCTGCAATTCTGCCCCGCTTTCAAGTCCTCTTGGCAGCCTTACTTCAGTCTATTTTTGGACGATAGCTGTCATTTATAACTCTGCAGGTTTGTGAATTACAGTGCCCCTGAGCTCCTTTCTTCAACTCGCTTTCTTGTGAGCTGGCCGCAACACCGCAGGATGGCTTCAGGCCCTAATCTGGTTCCGGCACGGCACGCTGAGCCTTTGGTTAATTCCTCTTCCTGGTGGGAAATGAGAGTTAAATTTGCCCGTCCAGACACCTCCAGCTAGCCTCTCATTGGTTCTCGCTATTCCTGTTCATCTTCCGCAGAAATTGCAAACTGGGCCAAACAGGAGGTTAAAGGTGCTGACTCTCCTAGTGGGGAGAGTGTTAGTAAAGCGTCTGGAATGTTGTACCCGAGTACCAGGGTACGAAAACTGAGACATATTTGAACACGTCTCCCGATCACATGGTTGATCATACTCTGGGTTCCACATGCATGTTTTAGCTGAAGGAAGAATACCTAAAACCTGGGTAGTTGAAACCCGTGGAATGGGTACCATGCAATATGACTTCAAAGGGTCTTCATTTGCTCACCGAACCTCTCCAATCCTATCACTGCTGCGTTTATGCCCCTGTACACATGCTTGATTCCCCTTCGGAGACATAGCAATCCATAGGTTTTAAGATACTTACTAGTCAGGTACATTCTTAGGCGTTTAATATGCCGTGTTGAGTCCATTTCGTTGAGCAAGGAGTAGCTCTTGTCTATTCCATATTTGGCTTAAGGAACTTTATCTGTGCTCATTTCAATCTCTGGTTTTATGCAGCACCCCAACTCACCTTTCCCCTTAAGCAAGCATAAGTTGGTTTTCTAAATTTGAGACCCTGTTCTGTTTTGGAATGCAGTTCCTGTGTAGCCAAGTTTACATTCCGTGTATTAGTGATATCTTATGATGTTTCTTTTTCTGTGTGACTTATTTCAGTTAGAATCATCGTACCTGAATCCACTCATTATGCTGCTACGGGCCTGATGACATAGATTTCATTGCTGAGTGATACTGCATTGTACGTAAGTACCACAAGTTCTTTATCCATTTTTCACTTTCTGTGATATTGAACTTGTATGGTAAACGAGGTTCTTGTAAACAGAGCCGTTCCAAACTTTGGGGTGGCTGTGTCTTTTTGATTTTAATTTCCCTAAGCTATAGGACCATAAGTGGAAGTGCCCTAGGCTCTGTTGCTTTGTTTTTTAGATGTTTCAGGAAACACCATACACTTCTCCCGAGTGTCTGTTGGCAATTTACATCCCGCCCATCAGCATAACAAGGCTCCAAGTTCTCCATGGCCTGTCCTGCCTTTCTGGATTTTACACTTTTTTCAGATGGCCCTTTTGACCGGGGGAAGTGAAACTTCATTGTAGTGCAGATTTCCTTTGCAAGCTTGCTTGGTTGGCCAAAAAGGGCGTATGCGTTTTTTCCTGAATATATTCAGGAAAAAACGCATACGCCCTTTTTGGCCAAGTGCATCATTGTGGACGTTCTGCCTCTTTTCCTATGCTTTCAATGCAATTCCAGTCTACCTCCTGAAATCGGTTTCCTGCAATTCTGCCCCGCTTTCAAGTCCTCTTGGCAGCCTTACTTCAGTCTACTTTTGGACGATAGCTGTCATTTATAACTCTGCAGGTTTGTGAATTACAGTGCCCCTGAGCTCCTTTCTTCAACTCGCTTTCTTGTGACCTGGCCGCAACACCGCAGGATGGCTTCAGGCCCTAATCTGGTTCCGGCACGGCACGCTGAGCCTTTGGTTAATTCCTCTTCCTGGTGGGAAATGAGAGTTAAATTTGCCCGTCCAGACACCTCCAGCTAGTCTCTCATTGGTTCTCGCTATTCCTGTTCATCTTCCGCAGAAATTGCAAACTGGGCCAAACAGGAGGTTAAAGGTGCTGACTCTCCAAGTGGGGAGAGTGTTAGTAAAGCGTCTGGAATGTTGCACCCGAGTACCAGGGTACGAAAACTGAGACATATTTGAACACGTCTCCCGATCACATGGTTGATCATACTCTGGGTTCCACATGCATGTTTTAGCTGAAGGAAGAATACCTAAAACCTGGGTAGTTGAAACCCGTGGAATGGGTACCATGCAATATGACTTCAAAGGGTCTTCATTTGCTCACCGAACCTCTCCAATCCTATCACTGCTGCGTTTATGCCCCTGTACACATGCTTGATTCCCCTTTGGAGACATAGCAATCCATAGGTTTTAAGATACTTACTAGTCAGGTACATTCTTAGGCGTTTAATATGCGGTGTTGAGTCCATTTCATTGAGCAAGGAGTAGCTCTTGTCTATTCCATATTTGGCTTAAGGAACTTTATCTGTGCTCATTTCAATCTCTGGTTTTATGCAGCACCCCAACTCACCTTTCCCCTTAAGCAAGCATAAGTTGGTTTTCTAAATTTGAGACCCTGTTCTGTTTTGGAATGCAGTTCCTGTGTAGCCAAGTTTACATTCCGTGTATTAGTGATATCTTATGATGTTTCTTTTTCTGTGTGACTTATTTCAGTTAGAATCATTGTACCTGAATCCACTCATTATGCTGCTACGGGCCTGATGACATAGATTTCATTGCTGAGTGATACTGCATTGTACGTAAGTACCACAAGTTCTTTATCCATTTTTCACTTTCTGTGATATTGAACTTGTATGGTAAACGAGGTTCTTGTAAACAGAGCCGTTCCAAACTTTGGGGTGGCTGTGTCTTTTTGATTTTAATTTCCCTAAGCTATAGGACCATAAGTGGAAGTGCCCTAGGCTCTGTTGCTTTGTTTTTTAGATGTTTCAGGAAACACCATACACTTCTCCCGAGTGTCTGTTGGCAATTTACATCCCGCCCATCAGCATAACAAGGCTCCCAGTTCTCCATGGCCTGTCCTGCCTTTCTGGATTTTACACTTTTTTCAGATGGCCCTTTTGACCGGGGGGAAGTGAAACTTCATTGTAGTGCAGATTTCCTTTGCAAGCTTGCTTGGTTGGCCAAAAAGGGCGTATGCGTTTTTTCCTGAATATATTCAGGAAAAAACGCATACGCCCTTTTTGGCCAAGTGCATCATTGTGGACGTTCTGCCTCTTTTCCTATGCTTTCAATGCAATTCCAGTCTACCTCCTGAAATCGGTTTCCTGCAATTCTGCCCCGCTTTCAAGTCCTCTTGGCAGCCTTACTTCAGTCTATTTTTGGACGATAGCTGTCATTTATAACTCTGCAGGTTTGTGAATTACAGTGCCCCTGAGCTCCTTTCTTCAACTCGCTTTCTTGTGAGCTGGCCGCAACACCGCAGGATGGCTTCAGGCCCTAATCTGGTTCCGGCACGGCACGCTGAGCCTTTGGTTAATTCCTCTTCCTGGTGGGAAATGAGAGTTAAATTTGCCCGTCCAGACACCTCCAGCTAGCCTCTCATTGGTTCTCGCTATTCCTGTTCATCTTCCGCAGAAATTGCAAACTGGGCCAAACAGGAGGTTAAAGGTGCTGACTCTCCAAGTGGGGAGAGTGTTAGTAAAGCGTCTGGAATGTTGCACCCGAGTACCAGGGTACGAAAACTGAGACATATTTGAACACGTCTCCCGATCACATGGTTGATCATACTCTGGGTTCCACATGCATGTTTTAGCTGAAGGAAGAATACCTAAAACCTGGGTAGTTGAAACCCGTGGAATGGGTACCATGCAATATGACTTCAAAGGGTCTTCATTTGCTCACCGAACCTCTCCAATCCTATCACTGCTGCGTTTATGCCCCTGTACACATGCTTGATTCCCCTTCGGAGACATAGCAATCCATAGGTTTTAAGATACTTACTAGTCAGGTACATTCTTAGGCGTTTAATATGCGGTGTTGAGTCCATTTCGTTGAGCAAGGAGTAGCTCTTGTCTATTCCATATTTGGCTTAAGGAACTTTATCTGTGCTCATTTCAATCTCTGGTTTTATGCAGCACCCCAACTCACCTTTCCCCTTAAGCAAGCATAAGTTGGTTTTCTAAATTTGAGACCCTGTTCTGTTTTGGAATGCAGTTCCTGTGTAGCCAAGTTTACATTCCGTGTATTAGTGATATCTTATGATGTTTCTTTTTCTGTGTGACTTATTTCAGTTAGAATCATCGTACCTGAATCCACTCATTATGCTGCTACGGGCCTGATGACATAGATTTCATTGCTGAGTGATACTGCATTGTACGTAAGTACCACAAGTTCTTTATCCATTTTTCACTTTCTGTGATATTGAACTTGTACGGTAAACGAGGTTCTTGTAAACGGAGGCGTCCCAAACTTTGGGGTGGCTGTGTCTTTTTGATTTTAATTTCCCTAAGCTATAGGACCATAAGTGGAAGTGCCCTAGGCTCTGTTGCTTTGTTTTTTAGATGTTTCAGGAAACACCATACACTTCTCCCGAGTGTCTGTTGGCAATTTACATCCCGCCCATCAGCATAACAAGGCTCCCAGTTCTCCATGGCCTGTCCTGCCTTTCTGGATTTTACACTTTTTTCAGATGGCCCTTTTGACCGGGGGGAAGTGAAACTTCATTGTAGTGCAGATTTCCTTTGCAAGCTTGCTTGGTTGGCCAAAAAGGGCGTATGCGTTTTTTCCTGAATATATTCAGGAAAAAACGCATACGCCCTTTTTGGCCAAGTGCATCATTGTGGACGTTCTGCCTCTTTTCCTATGCTTTCAATGCAATTCCAGTCTACCTCCTGAAATCGGTTTCCTGCAATTCTGCCCCGCTTTCAAGTCCTCTTGGCAGCCTTACTTCAGTCTATTTTTGGACGATAGCTGTCATTTATAACTCTGAAGGTTTGTGAATTACAGTGCCCCTGAGCTCCTTTCTTCAACTCGCTTTCTTGTGAGCTGGCCGCAACACCGCAGGATGGCTTCAGGCCCTAATCTGGTTCCGGCACGGCACGCTGAGCCTTTGGTTAATTCCTCTTCCTGGTGGGAAATGAGAGTTAAATTTGCCCGTCCAGACACCTCCAGCTAGTCTCTCATTGGTTCTCGCTATTCCTGTTCATCTTCCGCAGAAATTGCAAACTGGGCCAAACAGGAGGTTAAAGGCGCTGACTCTCCAAGTCGGGAGAGTGTTAGTAAAGCGTCTGGAATGTTGCACCCGAGTACCAGGGGAGGAAAACTGAGACATATTTGAACACGTCTCCCGATCACATGGTTGATCATACTCTGGGTTCCACATGCATGTTTTAGCTGAAGGAAGAATACCTAAAACCTGGGTAGTTGAAACCCGTGGAATGGGTACCATGCAATATGACTTCAAAGGGTCTTCATTTGCTCACCGAACCTCTCCAATCCTATCACTGCTGCGTTTATGCCCCTGTACACATGCTTGATTCCCCTTCGGAGACATAGCAATCCATAGGTTTTAAGATACTTACTAGTCAGGTACATTCTTAGGCGTTTAATATGCCGTGTTGAGTCCATTTCGTTGAGCAAGGAGTAGCTCTTGTCTATTCCATATTTGGCTTAAGGAACTTTATCTGTGCTCATTTCAATATCTGGTTTTATGCAGCACCCCAACTCACCTTTCCCCTTAAGCAAGCATAAGTTTGTTTTCTAAATTTGAGACCCTGTTCTGTTTTGGAATGCAGTTCCTGTGTAGCCAAGTTTACATTCCGTGTATTAGTGATATCTTATGATGTTTCTTTTTCTGTGTGACTTATTTCAGTTAGAATCATCGTACCTGAATCCACTCATTATGCTGCTATGGGCCTGATGACATAGATTTCATTGCTGAGTGATACTGCATTGTACGTAAGTACCACAAGTTCTTTATCCATTTTTCACTTTCTGTGATATTGAACTTGTACGGTAAACGAGGTTCTTGTAAACGGAGGCGTCCCAAACTTTGGGGTGGCTGTGTCTTTTTGATTTTAATTTCCGTAAGCTATAGGACCATAAGTGGAAGTGCCCTAGGCTCTGTTGCTTTGTTTTTTAGATGTTTCAGGAAACACCATACACTTCTCCCGAGTGTCTGTTGGCAATTTACATCCCGCCCATCAGCATAACAAGGCTCCCAGTTCTCCATGGCCTGTCCTGCCTTTCTGGATTTTACACTTTTTTCAGATGGCCCTTTTGACCGGGGGGAAGTGAAACTTCATTGTAGTGCAGATTTCCTTTGCAAGCTTGCTTGGTTGGCCAAAAAGGGCGTATGCGTTTTTTCCTGAATATATTCAGGAAAAAACGCATACGCCCTTTTTGGCCAAGTGCATCATTGTGGACGTTCTGCCTCTTTTCCTATGCTTTCAATGCAATTCCAGTCTACCTCCTGAAATCGGTTTCCTGCAATTCTGCCCCACTTTCAAGTCCTCTTGGCAGCCTTACTTCAGTCTATTTTTGGACGATAGCTGTCATTTATAACTCTGAAGGTTTGTGAATTACAGTGCCCCTGAGCTCCTTTCTTCAACTCGCTTTCTTGTGAGCTGGCCGCAACACCGCAGGATGGCTTCAGGCCCTAATCTGGTTCCGGCACGGCACGCTGAGCCTTTGGTTAATTCCTCTTCCTGGTGGGAAATGAGAGTTAAATTTGCCCGTCCAGACACCTCCAGCTAGTCTCTCATTGGTTCTCGCTATTCCTGTTCATCTTCCGCAGAAATTGCAAACTGGGCCAAACAGGAGGTTAAAGGCGCTGACTCTCCAAGTGGGGAGAGTGTTAGTAAAGCGTCTGGAATGTTGCACCCGAGTACCAGGGTACGAAAACTGAGACATATTTGAACACGTCTCCCGATCACATGGTTGATCATACTCTGGGTTCCACATGCATGTTTTAGCTGAAGGAAGAATACCTTAAACCTGGAGAGTTGAGACCCGTGTAATGGGTACCATGCAATATGACTTCAAAGGGTCTTCATTTGCTCACCGAACCTCTCCAATCCTATCACTGCTGCGTTTATGCCCCTGTACACACGCTTGATTCTCTTTTGGAGACATAGCAATCCATAGGTTTTAAGATACTTACTAGTCAGGTACATTCTTAGGCGTTTAATATGGGGTTTTGAGTCCATTTCGTTGAGCAAGGAGTAGCTCTTGTCTATTCCATATTTGGCTTAAGGAACTTTATCTGTGCTCATTTCAATCTCTGGTTTTATGCAGCACCCCAACTCACCTTTCCCCTTAAGCAAGCATAAGTTGGTTTTCTAAATTTGAGACCCTGTTCTGTTTTGGAATGCAGTTCCTGTGTAGCCAAGTTTACATTCCGTGTATTAGTGATATCTTATGATGTTTCTTTTTCTGTGTGACTTATTTCAGTTAGAATCATCGTACCTGAATCCACTCATTATGCTGCTACGGGCCTGATGACATAGATTTCATTGCTGAGTGATACTGCATTGTACGTAAGTACCACAAGTTCTTTATCCATTTTTCACTTTCTGTGATATTGAACTTGTACGGTAAACGAGGTTCTTGTAAACGGAGGCGTCCCAAACTTTGGGGTGGCTGTGTCTTTTTGATTTTAATTTCCGTAAGCTATAGGACCATAAGTGGAAGTGCCCTAGGCTCTGTTGCTTTGTTTTTTAGATGTTTCAGGAAACACCATACACTTCTCCCGAGTGTCTGTTGGCAATTTACATCCCGCCCATCAGCATAACAAGGCTCCCAGTTCTCCATGGCCTGTCCTGCCTTTCTGGATTTTACACTTTTTTCAGATGGCCCTTTTGACCGGGGGGAAGTGAAACTTCATTGTAGTGCAGATTTCCTTTGCAAGCTTGCTTGGTTGGCCAAAAAGGGCGTATGCGTTTTTTCCTGAATATATTCAGGTAAAAACGCATACGCCCTTTTTGGCCAAGTGCATCATTGTGGACGTTCTGCCTCTTTTCCTATGCTTTCAATGCAATTCCAGTCTACCTCCTGAAATCGGTTTCCTGCAATTCTGCCCCGCTTTCAAGTCCTCTTGGCAGCCTTACTTCAGTCTATTTTTGGACGATAGCTGTCATTTATAACTCTGCAGGTTTGTGAATTACAGTGCCCCTGAGCTCCTTTCTTCAACTCGCTTTCTTGTGAGCTGGCTGCAACACCGCAGGATGGCTTCAGGCCCTAATCTGGTTCCGGCACGGCACGCTGAGCCTTTGGTTAATTCCTCTTCCTGGTGGGAAATGAGAGTTAAATTTGCCCGTCCAGACACCTCCAGCTAGCCTCTCATTGGTTCTCGCTATTCCTGTTCATCTTCCGCAGAAATTGCAAACTGGGCCAAACAGGAGGTTAAAGGTGCTGACTCTCCAAGTGGGGAGAGTGTTAGTAAAGCGTCTGGAATGTTGCACCCGAGTACCAGGGTATGAAAACTGAGACATATTTGAACACGTCTCCCGATCACATGGTTGATCATACTCTGGGTTCCACATGCATGTTTTAGGTGAAGGAAGAATACTTAAAACCTGGGTAGTTGAAACCCGTGGAATGGGTACCATGCAATATGACTTCAAAGGGTCTTCATTTGCTCACCGAACCTCTCCAATCCTATCACTGCTGCGTTTATGCCCCTGTACACATGCTTGATTCCCCTTCGGAGACATAGCAATCCATAGGTTTTAAGATACTTACTAGTCAGGTACATTCTTAGGCGTTTAATATGCCGTGTTGAGTCCATTTCGTTGAGCAAGGAGTAGCTCTTGTCTATTCCATATTTGGCTTAAGGAACTTTATCTGTGCTCATTTCAATCTCTGGTTTTATGCAGCACCCCAACTCACCTTTCCCCTTAAGCAAGCATAAGTTGGTTTTCTAAATTTGAGACCCTGTTCTGTTTTGGAATGCAGTTCCTGTGTAGCCAAGTTTACATTCCGTGTATTAGTGATATCTTATGATGTTTCTTTTTCTGTGTGACTTATTTCAGTTAGAATCATCGTACCTGAATCCACTCATTATGCTGCTACGGGCCTGATGACATAGATTTCATTGCTGAGTGATACTGCATTGTACGTAAGTACCACAAGTTCTTTATCCATTTTTCACTTTCTATGATATTGAACTTGTACGGTAAACGAGGTTCTTGTAAACGGAGGCGTCCCAAACTTTGGGGTGGCTGTGTCTTTTTGATTTTAATTTCCGTAAGCTATAGGACCATAAGTGGAAGTGCCCTAGGCTCTGTTGTTTTGTTTTTTAGATGTTTCAGGAAACACCATACACTTCTCCCGAGTGTCTGTTGGCAATTTACATCCCGCCCATCAGCATAACAAGGCTCCCAGTTCTCCATGGCCTGTCCTGCCTTTCTGGATTTTACACTTTTTTCAGATGGCCCTTTTGACCGGGGGGAAGTGAGACTTCATTGTAGTGCAGATTTCCTTTGCAAGCTTGCTTGGTTGGCCAAAAAGGGCGTATGCGTTTTTTCCTGAATATATTCAGGAAAAAACGCATACGCCCTTTTTGGCCAAGTGCATCATTGTGGACGTTCTGCCTCTTTTCCTATGCTTTCAATGCAATTCCAGTCTACCTCCTGAAATCGGTTTCCTGCAATTCTGCCCCACTTTCAAGTCCTCTTGGCAGCCTTACTTCAGTCTATTTTTGGACGATAGCTGTCATTTATAACTCTGAAGGTTTGTGAATTACAGTGCCCCTGAGCTCCTTTCTTCAACTCGCTTTCTTGTGAGCTGGCCGCAACACCGCAGGATGGCTTCAGGCCCTAATCTGGTTCCGGTACGACACGCTGAGCCTTTGGTTATTTCCTCTTCCTGGTGGGAAATGAGAGTTAAATTTGCCCGTCCAGACACCTCCAGCTAGTCTCTCATTGGTTCTCGCTATTCCTGTTCATCTTCCGCAGAAATTGCAAACTGGGCCAAACAGGAGGTTAAAGGCGCTGACTCTCCAAGTGGGGAGAGTGTTAGTAAAGCGTCTGGAATGTTGCACCCGAGTACCAGGGTACGAAAACTGAGACATATTTGAACACGTCTCCCGATCACATGGTTGATCATACTCTGGGTTCCACATGCATGTTTTAGCTGAAGGAAGAATACCTTAAACCTGGAGAGTTGAGACCCGTGTAATGGGTACCATGCAATATGACTTCAAAGGGTCTTCATTTGCTCACCGAACCTCTCCAATCCTATCACTGCTGCGTTTATGCCCCTGTACACACGCTTGATTCTCTTTTGGAGACATAGCAATCCATAGGTTTTAAGATACTTACTAGTCAGGTACATTCTTAGGCGTTTAATATGGGGTTTTGAGTCCATTTCGTTGAGCAAGGAGTAGCTCTTGTCTATTCCATATTTGGCTTAAGGAACTTTATCTGTGCTCATTTCAATCTCTGGTTTTATGCAGCACCCCAACTCACCTTTCCCCTTAAGCAAGCATAAGTTGGTTTTCTAAATTTGAGACCCTGTTCTGTTTTGGAATGCAGTTCCTGTGTAGCCAAGTTTACATTCCGTGTATTAGTGATATCTTATGATGTTTCTTTTTCTGTGTGACTTATTTCAGTTAGAATCATCGTACCTGAATCCACTCATTATGCTGCTACGGGCCTGATGACATAGATTTCATTGCTGAGTGATACTGCATTGTACGTAAGTACCACAAGTTCTTTATCCATTTTTCACTTTCTATGATATTGAACTTGTACGGTAAACGAGGTTCTTGTAAACGGAGGCGTCCCAAACTTTGGGGTGGCTGTGTCTTTTTGATTTTAATTTCCCTAAGCTATAGGACCATAAGTGGAAGTGCCCTAGGCTCTGTTGTTTTGTTTTTTAGATGTTTCAGGAAACACCATACACTTCTCCCGAGTGTCTGTTGGCAATTTACATCCCGCCCATCAGCATAACAAGGCTCCCAGTTCTCCATGGCCTGTCCTGCCTTTCTGGATTTTACACTTTTTCCAGATGGCCCTTTTGACCGGGGGGAAGTGAGACTTCATTGTAGTGCAGATTTCCTTTGCAAGCTTGCTTGGTTGGCCAAAAAGGGCGTATGCGTTTTTTCCTGAATATATTCAGGAAAAAACGCATACGCCCTTTTTGGCCAAGTGCATCATTGTGGACGTTCTGCCTCTTTTCCTATGCTTTCAATGCAATTCCAGTCTACCTCCTGAAATCGGTTTCCTGCAATTCTGCCCCGCTTTCAAGTCCTCTTGGCAGCCTTACTTCAGTCTATTTTTGGACGATAGCTGTCATTTATAACTCTGCAGGTTTGTGAATTACAGTGCCCCTGAGCTCCTTTCTTCAACTCGCTTTCTTGTGAGCTGGCCGCAACACCGCAGGATGGCTTCAGGCCCTAATCTGGTTCCGGCATGGCACGCTGAGCCTTTGGTTAATTCCTCTTCCTGGTGGGAAATGAGAGTTAAATTTGCCCGTCCAGACACCTCCAGCTAGCCTCTCATTGGTTCTCACTATTCCTGTTCATCTTCCGCAGAAATTGCAAACTGGGCCAAACAGGAGGTTAAAGGTGCTGACTCTCCAAGAGGGGAGAGTGTTAGTAAAGCGTCTGGAATGTTGCACCCGAGTACCAGGGTACGAAAACTGAGACATATTTGAACACGTCTCCCGATCACATGGTTGATCATACTCTGGGTTCCACATGCATGTTTTAGCTGAAGGAAGAATACCTTAAACCTGGGTAGTTGAAACCCGTGGAATGGGTACCATGCAATATGACTTCAAAGGGTCTTCATTTGCTCACCGAACCTCTCCAATCCTATCACTGCTGCGTTTATGCCCCTGTACACATGCTTGATTCCCCTTCGGAGACATAGCAATCCATAGGTTTTAAGATACTTACTAGTCAGGTACATTCTTAGGCGTTTAATATGCGGTGTTGAGTCCATTTCGTTGAGCAAGGAGTAGCTCTTGTCTATTCCATATTTGGCTTAAGGAACTTTATCTGTGCTCATTTCAATCTCTGGTTTTATGCAGCACCCCAACTCACCTTTACCCTTAAGCAAGCATAAGTTGGTTTTTTAAATTTGAGACCCTGTTCTGTTTTGGAATGCAGTTCCTGTG
The DNA here is from genome assembly GCF_949987515.2 of Delphinus delphis. Lineage (NCBI taxonomy): Eukaryota > Metazoa > Chordata > Mammalia > Artiodactyla > Delphinidae > Delphinus > Delphinus delphis. The sequence goes on from NW_027192648.1 coordinate 4,438,426, forward strand.
TAGCCAAGTTTACATTCCGTGTATTAGTGATATCTTATGATGTTTCTTTTTCTGTGTGACTTATTTCAGTTAGAATCATCGTACCTGAATCCACTCATTATGCTGCTACGGGCCTGATGACATAGATTTCATTGCTGAGTGATACTGCATTGTACGTAAGTACCACAAGTTCTTTATCCATTTTTCACTTTCTGTGATATTGAACTTGTACGGTAAACGAGGTTCTTGTAAACGGAGGCGTCCCAAACTTTGGGGTGGCTGTGCCTTTTTGATTTTAATTTCCATAAGCTATAGGACCATAAGTGGAAGTGCCCTAGGCTCTGTTGCTTTGTTTTTTAGATGTTTCAGGAAACACCATACACTTCTCCCGAGTGTCTGTTGGCAATTTACATCCCGCCCATCAGCATAACAAGGCTGCCAGTTCTCCATGGCCTGTCCTGCCTTTCTGGATTTTACACTTTTTTCAGATGGCCCTTTTGACCGGGGGGAAGTGAAACTTCATTGTAGTGCAGATTTCCTTTGCAAGCTTGCTTGGTTGGCCAAAAAGGGCGTATGCGTTTTTTCCTGAATATATTCAGGAAAAAACGCATACGCCCTTTTTGGCCAAGTGCATCATTGTGGACGTTCTGCCTCTTTTCCTATGCTTTCAATGCAATTCCAGTCTACCTCCTGAAATCGGTTTCCTGCAATTCTGCCCCGCTTTCAAGTCCTCTTGGCAGCCTTACTTCAGTCTATTTTTGGACGATAGCTGTCATTTATAACTCTGCAGGTTTGTGAATTACAGTGCCCCTGAGCTCCTTTCTTCAACTCGCTTTCTTGTGAGCTGGCCGCAACACCACAGGATGGCTTCAGGCCCTAATCTGGTTCCGGCACGGCACGCTGAGCCTTTGGTTAATTCCTCTTCCTGGTGGGAAATGAGAGTTAAATTTGCCCGTCCAGACACCTCCAGCTAGCCTCTCATTGGTTCTCGCTATTCCTGTTCATCTTCCGCAGAAATTGCAAACTGGGCCAAACAGGAGGTTAAAGGTGCTGACTCTCCAAGTGGGGAGAGTGTTAGTAAAGCGTCTGGAATGTTGCACCCGAGTACCAGGGTACGAAAACTGAGACATATTTGAACACGTCTCCCGATCACATGGTTGATCATACTCTGGGTTCCACATGCATGTTTTAGCTGAAGGAAGAATACCTAAAACCTGGGTAGTTGAAACCCGTGGAATGGGTACCATGCAATATGACTTCAAAGGGTCTTCATTTGCTCACCGAACCTCTCCAATCCTATCACTGCTGCGTTTATGCCCCTGTACACATGCTTGATTCCCCTTCGGAGACATAGCAATCCATAGGTTTTAAGATACTTACTAGTCAGGTACATTCTTAGGCGTTTAATATGCGGTGTTGAGTCCATTTCGTTGAGCAAGGAGTAGCTCTTGTCTATTCCATATTTGGCTTAAGGAACTTTATCTGTGCTCATTTCAATCTCTGGTTTTATGCAGCACCCCAACTCACCTTTCCCCTTAAGCAAGCATAAGTTGGTTTTCTAAATTTGAGACCCTGTTCTGTTTTGGAATGCAGTTCCTGTGTAGCCAAGTTTACATTCCGTGTATTAGTGATATCTTATGATGTTTCTTTCTCTGTGTGACTTATTTCAGTTAGAATCATCGTACCTGAATCCACTCATTATGCTGCTACGGGCCTGATGACATAGATTTCATTGCTGAGTGATACTTCATTGTACGTAAGTACCACAAGTTCTTTATCCATTTTTCACTTTCTGTGATATTGAACTTGTACGGTAAACGAGGTTCTTGTAAACGGAGGCGTCCCAAACTTTGGGGTGGCTGTGTCTTTTTGATTTTAATTTCCCTAAGCTATAGGACCATAAGTGGAAGTGCCCTAGGTTCTGTTGCTTTGTTTTTTAGATGTTTCAGGAAACACCATACACTTCTCCCGAGTGTCTGTTGGCAATTTACATCCCGCCCATCAGCATAACAAGGCTCCCAGTTCTCCATGGCCTGTCCTGCCTTTCTGGATTTTACACTTTTTTCAGATGGCCCTTTTGACCGGGGGGAAGTGAAACTTCATTGTAGTGCAGATTTCCTTTGCAAGCTTGCTTGGTTGGCCAAAAAGGGCGTATGCGTTTTTTCCTGAATATATTCAGGAAAAAACGCATACGCCCTTTTTGGCCAAGTGCATCATTGTGGACGTTCTGCCTCTTTTCCTATGCTTTCAATGCAATTCCAGTCTACCTCCTGAAATCGGTTTCCTGCAATTCTGCCCCGCTTTCAAGTCCTCTTGGCAGCCTTACTTCAGTCTATTTTTGGACGATAGCTGTCATTTATAACTCTGCAGGTTTGTGAATTACAGTGCCCCTGAGCTCCTTTCTTCAACTCGCTTTCTTGTGAGCTGGCCGCAACACCACAGGATGGCTTCAGGCCCTAATCTGGTTCCGGCACGGCACGCTGAGCCTTTGGTTAATTCCTCTTCCTGGTGGGAAATGAGAGTTAAATTTGCCCGTCCAGACACCTCCAGCTAGCCTCTCATTGGTTCTCGCTATTCCTGTTCATCTTCCGCAGAAATTGCAAACTGGGCCAAACAGGAGGTTAAAGGTGCTGACTCTCCAAGTGGGGAGAGTGTTAGTAAAGCGTCTGGAATGTTGCACCCGAGTACCAGGGTACGAAAACTGAGACATATTTGAACACGTCTCCCGATCACATGGTTGATCATACTCTGGGTTCCACATGCATGTTTTAGCTGAAGGAAGAATACCTAAAACCTGGGTAGTTGAAACCCGTGGAATGGGTACCATGCAATATGACTTCAAAGGGTCTTCATTTGCTCACCGAACCTCTCCAATCCTATCACTGCTGCGTTTATGCCCCTGTACACATGCTTGATTCCCCTTCGGAGACATAGCAATCCATAGGTTTTAAGATACTTACTAGTCAGGTACATTCTTAGGCGTTTAATATGCGGTGTTGAGTCCATTTCGTTGAGCAAGGAGTAGCTCTTGTCTATTCCATATTTGGCTTAAGGAACTTTATCTGTGCTCATTTCAATCTCTGGTTTTATGCAGCACCCCAACTCACCTTTCCCCTTAAGCAAGCATAAGTTGGTTTTCTAAATTTGAGACCCTGTTCTGTTTTGGAATGCAGTTCCTGTGTAGCCAAGTTTACATTCCGTGTATTAGTGATATCTTATGATGTTTCTTTCTCTGTGTGACTTATTTCAGTTAGAATCATCGTACCTGAATCCACTCATTATGCTGCTACGGGCCTGATGACATAGATTTCATTGCTGAGTGATACTTCATTGTACGTAAGTACCACAAGTTCTTTATCCATTTTTCACTTTCTGTGATATTGAACTTGTACGGTAAACGAGGTTCTTGTAAACGGAGGCGTCCCAAACTTTGGGGTGGCTGTGTCTTTTTGATTTTAATTTCCCTAAGCTATAGGACCATAAGTGGAAGTGCCCTAGGTTCTGTTGCTTTGTTTTTTAGATGTTTCAGGAAACACCATACACTTCTCCCGAGTGTCTGTTGGCAATTTACATCCCGCCCATCAGCATAACAAGGCTCCCAGTTCTCCATGGCCTGTCCTGCCTTTCTGGATTTTACACTTTTTTCAGATGGCCCTTTTGACCGGGGGGAAGTGAAACTTCATTGTAGTGCAGATTTCCTTTGCAAGCTTGCTTGGTTGGCCAAAAAGGGCGTATGCGTTTTTTCCTGAATATATTCAGGAAAAAACGCATACGCCCTTTTTGGCCAAGTGCATCATTGTGGACGTTCTGCCTCTTTTCCTATGCTTTCAATGCAATTCCAGTCTACCTCCTGAAATCGGTTTCCTGCAATTCTGCCCCGCTTTCAAGTCCTCTTGGCAGCCTTACTTCAGTCTATTTTTGGACGATAGTTGTCATTTATAACTCTGAAGGTTTGTGAATTACAGTGCCCCTGAGCTCCTTTCTTCAACTCGCTTTCTTGTGAGCTGGCCGCAACACCACAGGATGGCTTCAGGCCCTAATCTGGTTCCGGCACGGCACGCTGAGCCTTTGGTTAATTCCTCTTCCTGGTGGGAAATGAGAGTTAAATTTGCCCGTCCAGACACCTCCAGCTAGTCTCTCATTGGTTCTCGCTATTCCTGTTCATCTTCCGCAGAAATTGCAAACTGGGCCAAACAGGAGGTTAAAGGCGCTGACTCTCCAAGTGGGGAGAGTGTTAGTAAAGCGTCTGGAATGTTGCACCCGAGTACCAGGGTACGAAAACTGAGACATATTTGAACACGTCTCCCGATCACATGGTTGATCATACTCTGGGTTCCACATGCATGTTTTAGCTGAAGGAAGAATACCTAAAACCTGGGTAGTTGAAACCCGTGGAATGGGTACCATGCAATATGACTTCAAAGGGTCTTCATTTGCTCACCGAACCTCTGCAATCCTATCACTGCTGTGTTTATGCCCCTGTACACATGCTTGATTCCCCTTCGGAGACATAGCAATCCATAGGTTTTAAGATACTTACTAGTCAGGTACATTCTTAGGCGTTTAATATGCCGTGTTGAGTCCATTTCGTTGAGCAAGGAGTAGCTCTTGTCTATTCCATATTTGGCTTAAGGAACTTTATCTGTGCTCATTTCAATCTCTGGTTTTATGCAACACCCCAACTCACCTTTCCCCTTAAGCAAGCATAAGTTGGTTTTCTAAATTTGAGACCCTGTTCTGTTTTGGAATGCAGTTCCTGTGTAGCCAAGTTTATATTCCGTGTATTAGTGATATCTTATGATGTTTCTTTTTCTGTGTGACTTATTTCAGTTAGAATCATCGTACCTGAATCCACTCATTATGCTGCTATGGGCCTGATGACATAGATTTCATTGCTGAGTGATACTGCATTGTACGTAAGTACCACAAGTTCTTTATCCATTTTTCACTTTCTGTGATATTGAACTTGTACGGTAAACGAGGTTCTTGTAAACGGAGGCGTCCCAAACTTTGGGGTGGCTGTGTCTTTTTGATTTTAATTTCCGTAAGCTATAGGACCATAAGTGGAAGTGCCCTAGGCTCTGTTGCTTTGTTTTTTAGATGTTTCAGGAAACACCATACACTTCTCCCGAGTGTCTGTTGGCAATTTACATCCCGCCCATCAGCATAACAAGGCTCCCAGTTCTCCATGGCCTGTCCTGCCTTTCTGGATTTTACACTTTTTTCAGATGGCCCTTTTGACCGGGGGGAAGTGAAACTTCATTGTAGTGCACATTTCCTTTGCAAGCTTGCTTGGGTGGCCAAAAAGGGCGTATGCGTTTTTTCCTGAATATATTCAGGAAAAAACGCATACGCCCTTTTTGGCCAAGTGCATCATTGTGGACGTTCTGCCTCTTTTCCTATGCTTTCAATGCAATTCCAGTCTACCTCCTGAAATCGGTTTCCTGCAATTCTGCCCCACTTTCAAGTCCTCTTGGCAGCCTTACTTCAGTCTATTTTTGGACGATAGCTGTCATTTATAACTCTGCAGGTTTGTGAATTACAGTGCCCCTGAGCTCCTTTCTTCAACTCGCTTTCTTGTGAGCTGGCCGCAACACCGCAGGATGGCTTCAGGCCCTAATCTGGTTCCGGCACGGCACGCTGAGCCTTTGGTTAATTCCTCTTCCTGGTGGGAAATGAGAGTTAAATTTGCCCGTCCAGACACCTCCAGCTAGTCTCTCATTGGTTCTCGCTATTCCTGTTCATCTTCCGCAGAAATTGCAAACTGGGCCAAACAGGAGGTTAAAGGCGCTGACTCTCCAAGTGGGGAGAGTGTTAGTAAAGCGTCTGGAATGTTGCACCCGAGTACCAGGGTACGAAAACTGAGACATATTTGAACACGTCTCCCGATCACATGGTTGATCATACTCTGGGTTCCACATGCATGTTTTAGCTGAAGGAAGAATACCTAAAACCTGGGTAGTTGAAACCCGTGGAATGGGTACCATGCAATATGACTTCAAAGGGTCTTCATTTGCTCACCGAACCTCTCCAATCCTATCACTGCTGCGTTTATGCCCCTGTACACATGCTTGATTCCCCTTCGGAGACATAGCAATCCATAGGTTTTAAGATACTTACTAGTCAGGTACATTCTTAGGCGTTTAATATGCGGTGTTGAGTCCATTTCGTTGAGCAAGGAGTAGCTCTTGTCTATTCCATATTTGGCTTAAGGAACTTTAACTGTGCTCATTTCAATCTCTGGTTTTATGCAGCACCCCAACTCACCTTTCCCCTTAAGCAAGCATAAGTTGGTTTTCTAAATTTGAGACCCTGTTCTGTTTTGGAATGCAGTTCCTGTGTAGCCAAGTTTACATTCCGTGTATTAGTGATATCTTATGATGTTTCTTTTTCTGTGTGACTTATTTCAGTTAGAATCATCGTACCTGAATCCACTCATTATGCTGCTACGGGCCTGATGACATAGATTTCATTGCTGAGTGATACTGCATTGTACGTAAGTACCACAAGTTCTTTATCCATTTTTCACTTTCTGTGATATTGAACTTGTATGGTAAACGAGGTTCTTGTAAACAGAGGCATCCCAAACTTTGGGGTGGCTGTGTCTTTTTGATTTTAATTTCCCTAAGCTATAGGACCATAAGTGGAAGTGCCCTAGGCTCTGTTGCTTTGTTTTTTAGATGTTTCAGGAAACACCATACACTTCTCCCGAGTGTCTGTTGGCAATTTACATCCCGCCCATCAGCATAACAAGGCTCCCAGTTCTCCATGGCCTGTCCTGTCTTTCTGGATTTTACACTTTTTTCAGATGGCCCTTTTGACCGGGGGGAAGTGAGACTTCATTGTAGTGCACATTTCCTTTGCAAGCTTGCTTGGTTGGCCAAAAAGGGCGTATGCGTTTTTTCCTGAATATATTCAGGAAAAAACGCATACGCCCTTTTTGGCCAAGTGCATCATTGTGGACGTTCTGCCTCTTTTCCTATGCTTTCAATGCAATTCCAGTCTACCTCCTGAAATCGGTTTCCTGCAATTCTGCCCCGCTTTCAAGTCCTCTTGGCAGCCTTACTTCAGTCTATTTTTGGACGATAGCTGTCATTTATAACTCTGCAGGTTTGTGAATTACAGTGCCCCTGAGCTCCTTTCTTCAACTCGCTTTCTTGTGAGCTGGCCGCAACACCGCAGGATGGCTTCAGGCCCTAATCTGGTTCCGGCACGGCACGCTGAGCCTTTGGTTAATTCCTCTTCCTGGTGGGAAATGAGAGTTAAATTTGCCCGTCCAGACACCTCCAGCTAGTCTCTCATTGGTTCTCGCTATTCCTGTTCATCTTCCGCAGAAATTGCAAACTGGGCCAAACAGGAGGTTAAAGGCGCTGACTCTCCAAGTGGGGAGAGTGTTAGTAAAGCGTCTGGAATGTTGCACCCGAGTACCAGGGTACGAAAACTGAGACATATTTGAACACGTCTCCCGATCACATGGTTGATCATACTCTGGGTTCCACATGCATGTTTTAGCTGAAGGAAGAATACCTAAAACCTGGGTAGTTGAAACCCGTGGAATGGGTACCATGCAATATGACTTCAAAGGGTCTTCATTTGCTCACCGAACCTCTCCAATCCTATCACTGCTGCGTTTATGCCCCTGTACACATGCTTGATTCCCCTTCGGAGACATAGCAATCCATAGGTTTTAAGATACTTACTAGTCAGGTACATTCTTAGGCGTTTAATATGCGGTGTTGAGTCCATTTCGTTGAGCAAGGAGTAGCTCTTGTCTATTCCATATTTGGCTTAAGGAACTTTATCTGTGCTCATTTCAATCTCTGGTTTTATGCAGCACCCCAACTCACCTTTCCCCTTAAGCAAGCATAAGTTGGTTTTCTAAATTTGAGACCCTGTTCTGTTTTGGAATGCAGTTCCTGTGTAGCCAAGTTTACATTCCGTGTATTAGTGATATCTTATGATGTTTCTTTTTCTGTGTGACTTATTTCAGTTAGAATCATCGTACCTGAATCCACTCATTATGCTGCTACGGGCCTGATGACATAGATTTCATTGCTGAGTGATACTGCATTGTACGTAAGTACCACAAGTTCTTTATCCATTTTTCACTTTCTGTGATATTGAACTTGTATGGTAAACGAGGTTCTTGTAAACAGAGGCATCCCAAACTTTGGGGTGGCTGTGTCTTTTTGATTTTAATTTCCCTAAGCTATAGGACCATAAGTGGAAGTGCCCTAGGCTCTGTTGCTTTGTTTTTTAGATGTTTCAGGAAACACCATACACTTCTCCCGAGTGTCTGTTGGCAATTTACATCCCGCCCATCAGCATAACAAGGCTCCCAGTTCTCCATGGCCTGTCCTGCCTTTCTGGATTTTACACTTTTTTCAGATGGCCCTTTTGACCGGGGGGAAGTGAGACTTCATTGTAGTGCACATTTCCTTTGCAAGCTTGCTTGGTTGGCCAAAAAGGGCGTATGCGTTTTTTCCTGAATATATTCAGGAAAAAACGCATACGCCCTTTTTGGCCAAGTGCATCATTGTGGACGTTCTGCCTCTTTTCCTATGCTTTCAATGCAATTCCAGTCTACCTCCTGAAATCGGTTTCCTGCAATTCTGCCCCGCTTTCAAGTCCTCTTGGCAGCCTTACTTCAGTCTATTTTTGGACGATAGCTGTCATTTATAACTCTGCAGGTTTGTGAATTACAGTGCCCCTGAGCTCCTTTCTTCAACTCACTTTCTTGTGACCTGGCCGCAACACCGCAGGATGGCTTCAGGCCCTAATCTTGTTCCGGCCCGGCATGCTGAGCCTTTGGTTAATTCCTCTTCCTGGTGGGAAATGAGAGTTAAATTTGCCTGTCCAGACACCTCCAGCTAGCCTCTCTTTGGTTCTCGCTATTCCTGTTCATCTTCGGCAGAAATTGCAAACTGGGCCAAACAGGAGGTTAAAGGGACTGACTCTCCAAGTCGGGAGAGTGTTAGTAAAGCGTCTGGAATGTTGCACCCGAGTACCAGGGGAGGAAAACTGAGACATATTTGAACACGTCTCCCGTTCACATGGTTGATCATACTCTGGGTTCCACATGCATGTTTTAGCTGAAGGAAGAATACCTTAAACCTGGAGAGTTGAGACCCGTGTAATGGGTACCATGCAATATGACTTCAAAGGGTCTTCATTTGCTCCCCGAACCTCTCCAATCCTATCACTGCTGCGTTTATGCCCCTGTACACATGCTTGATTCTCTTTTGGAGACATAGCAATCCATAGGTTTTAAGATACTTACTAGTCAGGTACATTCTTAGGCGATTAATATGCCGTGTTGAGTCCATTTCATTGAGCAAGGAGTAGCTCTTGTCTATTCCATATTTGACTTAAGGAACTTTATCTGTGCTCATTTCAATCTCTGGTTTTATGCAGCACCCCAACTCACCTTTCCCCTTAAGCAAGCATAAGTTGGTTTTCTAAATTTGAGACCCTGTTCTGTTTTGGAATGCAGTTCCTGTGTAGCCAAGTTTACATTCCGTGTATTAGTGATATCTTATGATGTTTCTTTTTCTGTGTGACTTATTTCAGTTAGAATCATCGTACCTGAATCCACTCATTATGCTGCTACGGGCCTGATGACATAGATTTCATTGCTGAGTGATACTGCATTGTACGTAAGTACCACAAGTTCTTTATCCATTTTTCACTTTCTGTGATATTGAACTTGTACGGTAAACGAGGTTCTTGTAAACGGAGGCGTCCCAAACTTTGGGGTGGCTGTGTCTTTTTGATTTTAATTTCCCTAAGCTATAGGACCATAAGTGGAAGTGCCCTAGGCTCTGTTGCTTTGTTTTTTAGATGTTTCAGGAAACACCATACACTTCTCCCGAGTGTCTGTTGGCAATTTACATCCCGCCCATCAGCATAACAAGGCTCCCAGTTCTCCATGGCCTGTCCTGCCTTTCTGGATTTTACACTTTTTTCAGATGGCCCTTTTGACCGGGGGGAAGTGAAACTTCATTGTAGTGCAGATTTCCTTTGCAAGCTTGCTTGGTTGGCCAAAAAGGGCGTATGCGTTTTTTCCTGAATATATTCAGGAAAAAACGCATACGCCCTTTTTGGCCAAGTGCATCATTGTGGACGTTCTGCCTCTTTTCCTATGCTTTCAATGCAATTCCAGTCTACCTCCTGAAATCGGTTTCCTGCAATTCTGCCCCGCTTTCAAGTCCTCTTGGCAGCCTTACTTCAGTCTATTTTTGGACGATAGCTGTCATTTATAACTCTGCAGGTTTGTGAATTACAGTGCCCCTGAGCTCCTTTCTTCAACTCGCTTTCTTGTGAGCTGGCCGCAACACCACAGGATGGCTTCAGGCCCTAATCTGGTTCCGGCACGGCACGCTGAGCCTTTGGTTAATTCCTCTTCCTGGTGGGAAATGAGAGTTAAATTTGCCCGTCCAGACACCTCCAGCTAGCCTCTCATTGGTTCTCGCTATTCCTGTTCATCTTCCGCAGAAATTGCAAACTGGGCCAAACAGGAGGTTAAAGGTGCTGACTCTCCAAGTGGGGAGAGTGTTAGTAAAGCGTCTGGAATGTTGCACCCGAGTAGCAGGGTACGAAAACTGAGACATATTTGAACACGTCTCCCGATCACATGGTTGATCATACTCTGGGTTCCACATGCATGTTTTAGCTGAAGGAAGAATACCTAAAACCTGGGTAGTTGAAAGCCGTGGAATGGGTACCATGCAATATGACTTCAAAGGGTCTTCATTTGCTCACCGAACCTCTCCAATCCTATCACTGCTGCGTTTATGCCCCTGTACACATGCTTGATTCCCCTTCGGAGACATAGCAATCCATAGGTTTTAAGATACTTACTAGTCAGGTACATTCTTAGGCGTTTAATATGCGGTGTTGAGTCCATTTCGTTGAGCAAGGAGTAGCTCTTGTCTATTCCATATTTGGCTTAAGGAACTTTATCTGTGCTCATTTCAATCTCTGGTTTTATGCAGCACCCCAACTCACCTTTCCCCTTAAGCAAGCATAAGTTGGTTTTCTAAATTTGAGACCCTGTTCTGTTTTGGAATGCAGTTCCTGTGTAGCCAAGTTTACATTCCGTGTATTAGTGATATCTTATGATGTTTCTTTCTCTGTGTGACTTATTTCAGTTAGAATCATCGTACCTGAATCCACTCATTATGCTGCTACGGGCCTGATGACATAGATTTCATTGCTGAGTGATACTGCATTGTACGTAAGTACCACAAGTTCTTTATCCATTTTTCACTTTCTGTGATATTGAACTTGTACGGTAAACGAGGTTCTTGTAAACGGAGGCGTCCCAAACTTTGGGGTGGCTGTGTCTTTTTGATTTTAATTTCCCTAAGCTATAGGACCATAAGTGGAAGTGTCCTAGGCTCTGTTGCTTTGTTTTTTAGATGTTTCAGGAAACACCATACACTTCTCCCGAGTGTCTGTTGGCAATTTACATCCCGCCCATCAGCATAACAAGGCTCCCAGTTCTCCATGGCCTGTTGCCTTTCTGGATTTTACACTTTTTTCAGATGGCCCTTTTGACCGGGGGGAAGTGAGACTTCATTGTAGTGCAGATTTCCTTTGCAAGCTTGCTTGGTTGGCCAAAAAGGGCGTATGCGTTTTTTCCTGAATATATTCAGGAAAAAACGCATACGCCCTTTTTGGCCAAGTGCATCATTGTGGACGTTCTGCCTCTTTTCCTATGCTTTCAATGCAATTCCAGTCTACCTCCTGAAATCGGTTTCCTGCAATTCTGCCCCGCTTTCAAGTCCTCTTGGCAGCCTTACTTCAGTCTATTTTTGGACGATAGCTGTCATTTATAACTCTGCAGGTTTGTGAATTACAGTGCCCCTGAGCTCCTTTCTTCAACTCGCTTTCTTTTGAGCTGGCCGCAACACCGCGGGATGGCTTCAGGCCCTAATCTGGTTCCGGCACGGCACGCTGAGCCTTTGGTTATTTCCTCTTCCTGGTGGGAAGTGAGAGTTAAATTTGCCCGTCCAGACACCTCCAGCTAGCCTCTCATTGGTTCTCGCTATTCCTGTTCATCTTCCGCAGAAATTACAAACTGGGCCAAACAGGAGGTTAAAGGCGCTGACTCTCCAAGTGGGGAGAGTGTTAGTAAAGCATCTGGAATGTTGCACCCGAGTACCAGGGGAGGAAAACTGAGACATATTTGAACACGTCTCCCGTTCACATGGTTGATCATACTTGGGTTCCACATGCATGTTTTAGCTGAAGGAAGAATACCTTAAACCTGGAGAGTTGAGACCCGTGTAATGGGTACCATGCAATATGACTTCAAAGGGTCTTCATTTGCTCACCGAACCTCTCCAATCCTATCACTGCTGCGTTTATGCCCCTGTACACATGCTTGATTCTCTTTCGGAGACATAGCAATCCATAGGTTTTAAGATACTTACTAGTCAGGTACATTCTTAGGCGTTTAATATGCGGTGTTGAGTCCATTTCGTTTTGCAAGGAGTAGCTCTTGTCTATTCCATATTTGACTTAAGGAACTTTATCTGTGCTCATTTCAATCTCTGGTTTTATGCAGCACCCCAACTCACCTTTACCCTTAAGCAAGCATAAGTTGGTTTTCTAAATTTGAGACCCTGTTCTGTTCTGTAATTCAGTTCCTGTGTAGCCAAGTTTACATTCCGTGTATTACTGATATCTTATGATGTTTCTTTTTCTGTGTGACTTACTTCAGTTAGAATCTTCATACCTGAATCCACTCATTGTGATGCTAAGGGCCTGATGACATAGATTTCATTGCTGAGTGATATTGCTTTGTAAGTAAATACCACAACTTCTTTATCCATTTTTCACTTTCTGCGATGTTGAACTTGTACTGTAAACGAGGTTCTTGTAAACAGAGGCGTCCCAAACTTTGGGGTGGCTGTGTCTTTTTGATTTTAATTTCCCTAAGCTATAGGACCATAAGTGGCAGTGCCCTATGCTCTGTTGCTTTGTTTTTTAGATGTTTCAGGAAACACCATACACTTCTCCTGAGTGTCTGTTGGCAATTTACATCCCGCCCATCAGCATAACAAGGCTCCCAGTTCTCTATGGCCTGTCCTGCCTTTCTGGATTTTACACTTTTTTCAGATGGTCCTTTTGATCGGGGGGAAGTGAGACTTCATTGTAGTGCAGATTTCCTTTGCAAGCTTGCTTGGTTGGCCAAAAAGGGCGTATGCGTTTTTTCCTGAATATATTCAGGAAAAAACGCATACGCCCTTTTTGGCCAAGTGCATCATTGTGGACGTTCTGCCTCTTTTCCTATGCTTTCAATGCAATTCCAGTCTACCTCCTGAAATCGGTTTCCTGCAATTCTGCCCCGCTTTCAAGTCCTCTTGGCAGCCTTACTTCAGTCTATTTTTGGACGATAGCTGACATTTATAACTCTGCAGGTTTGTGAATTACAGTGCCCTTGAGCTCCTTTCTTCAACTCGCTTTCTTGTGACCTGGCCGCAACACAGCAGGATTGCTTCAGGCCCAAATCTGGCTCCGGCCCGGCATGCTGAGCCTTTGGTTAATTCCTCTTCCTGTTGGGAAATGAGAGTTAAATTTGCCCGTCCAGACACCTCCAGCTAGCCTCTCATTGGTTCTCGCTATTCCTGTTCATCTTCCGCAGAAATTGCAAACTGGGCCAAACAGGAGGTTAAAGGGACTGACTCTCCAAGTGGGGAGAGTGTTAGTAAAGCGTCTGGAATGTTGCACCCGAGTACCAGGGGAGGAAAACTGAGACATATTTGAACACGTCTCCCGATCACATGGTTGATCATACCCTAGGTTCCACATGCATGTTTTAGCTGAAGGAAGAATACCTTAAACCTGGAGAGTTAAGACCCGTGTAATGGGTACCATGCAATATGACTTCAAAGGGTCTTCATTTGCTCACCGAACCTCTCCAATCCTATCACTGCTGCGTTTATGCCCCTGTACACATGCTTGATTCTCTTTTGGAGACATAGCAATCCATAGGTTTTAAGATAATTACTAGTCAGGTACATTCTTAGGCGTTTAATATGCGGTGTTGAGTCCATTTCGTTGAGCAAGGAGTAGCTCTTGTCTATTCCATATTTGACTTAAGGAACTTTATCTGTGCTCATTTCAATCTCTGGTTTTATGCAGCACCCCAACTCACCTTTACCCTTAAGCAAGAATAAGTTGGTTTTCTAAATTTGAGACCCTGTTCTGTTCTGTAATTCAGTTCCTGTGTAGCCAAGTTTACATTCCGTGTATTACTGATATCTTATGATGTTTCTTTTTCTGTGTGACTTACTTCAGTTAGAATCATCATTACTGAATCCACTCATTGTGCTGCTAAGGGCCTGATGACACAGATTTCATTGCTGAGTGATATTGCTTTATAAGTAAATACCACAACTTCTTTATCCATTTTTCACTTTCTGCGATGTTGAACTTGTACTGTAAACGAGGTTCTTGTAAACAGAGCCGTTCCAAACTTTGGGGTGGCTGTGTCTTTTTGATTTTAATTTCCCTAAGCTATAGGACCATAAGTGGAAGTGCCCTAGGTTCTGTTGCTTTGTTTTTTAGATGTTTCAGGAAACACCATACACTTCTCCCGAGTGGTTGTTGGCAATTTACATCCCGCCCATCAGCATAACAAGGCTCCCAGTTCTCCATGGCCTGTCCTGCCTTTCTGGATTTTACACTTTTTTCAGATGGCCCTTTTGACCGGGGGGAAGTGAGACTTCATTGTAGTGCAGATTTCCTTTGCAAGCTTGCTTGGTTGGCCAAAAAGGGCGTATGCGTTTTTTCCTGAATATATTCAGGAAAAAACGCATACGCCCTTTTTGGCCAAGTGCATCATTGTGGACGTTCTGCCTCTTTTCCTATGCTTTCAATGCAATTCCAGTCTACCTCCTGAAATCGGTTTCCAGCAATTCTGCCCCGCTTTCAAGTCCTCTTGGCAGCCTTACTTCAGTCTATTTTTGGATGATAGCTGTCATTTATAACTCTGCAAGTTTGTGAATTACAGTGCCCCTGAGCTCCTTTCTTCAACTCGCTTTCTTTTCAGCTGGCCGCAACACCGCAGGATGGCTTCAGGCCCTAATCTGTTTCCGGTACGGCACGCTGAGCCTTTGGTTATTTCCTCTTCCTGGTGGGAAATGAGAGTTAAATTTGCCCGTTCAGACACCTCCAGCTAGCCTCTCATTGGTTCTCGCTATTCCTGTTCATCTTCCGCAGAAATTGCAAACTGGGCCAAACAGGAGGTTAAAGGGACTGACTCTCCAAGTGGGGAGAGTGTTAGTAAAGCGTCTGGAATGTTGCACCCGAGTACCAGGGGAGGAAAACTGAGACATATTTGAACACGTCTCCTGATCACATGGTTGATCATACTCTAGGTTCCACATGCATGTTTTAGCTGAAGGAAGAATACCTTAAACCTTTGTAGTTGAAACCCGTGGAATGGGTACCATGCAATATGACTTCAAAGGGTCTTCATTTGCTCACCGAACCTCTCCAATCCTATCACTGCTGCGTTTATGCCCCTGTACACATGCTTGATTCTCTTTCGGAGACATAGCAATCCATAGGTTTTAAGATACTTACTAGTCAGGTACATTCTTAGGCGTTTAATATGCGGTGTTGAGTCCATTTCGTTGAGCAAGGAGTAGCTCTTGTCTATTCCATATTTGGCTTAAGGAACTTTATCTGTGCTCATTTCAATCTCTGGTTTTATGCAGCACCCCAACTCACCTTTCCCCTTAAGCAAGCATAAGTTGGTTTTCTAAATTTGAGACCCTGTTCTGTTTTGGAATGCAGTTCCTGTGTAGCCAAGTTTACATTCCGTGTATTAGTGATATCTTATGATGTTTCTTTTTCTGTGTGACTTATTTCAGTTACAATCATCGTACCTGAATCCACTCATTATGCTGCTACGGGCCTGATGACATAGATTTCATTGCTGAGTGATACTGCATTGTACGTAAGTACCACAAGTTCTTTATCCATTTTTCACTTTCTGTGATATTGAACTTGTACGGTAAACGAGGTTCTTGTAAACAGAGGCGTCCCAAACTTTGGGGTGGCTGTGTCTTTTTGATTTTAATTTCCCTAAGCTATAGGACCATAAGTGGAAGTGCCCTAGGCTCTGTTGCTTTGTTTTTTAGATGTTTCAGGAAACACCATACACTTCTCCCGAGTGTCTGTTGGCAATTTACATCCCGCCCATCAGCATAACAAGGCTCCCAGTTCTCCATGGCCTGTCCTGCCTTTCTGGATTTTACACTTTTTTCAGATGGCCCTTTTGACCGGGGGGAAGTGAAACTTCATTGTAGTGCAGATTTCCTTTGCAAGCTTCCTTGGTTGGCCAAAAAGGGCGTATGCGTTTTTTCCTGAATATATTCAGGAAAAAACGCATACGCCCTTTTTGGCCAAGTGCATCATTGTGGACGTTCTGCCTCTTTTCCTATGCTTTCAATGCAATTCCAGTCTACCTCCTGAAATCGGTTTCCTGCAATTCTGCCCCGCTTTCAAGTCCTCTTGGCAGCCTTACTTCAGTCTATTTTTGGACGATAGCTGTCATTTATAACTCTGCAGGTTTGTGAATTACAGTGCCCCTGAGCTCCTTTCTTCAACTCGCTTTCTTGTGAGCTGGCCGCAACACCACAGGATGGCTTCAGGCCCTAATCTGGTTCCGGCACGGCACGCTGAGCCTTTGGTTAATTCCTCTTCCTGGTGGGAAATGAGAGTTAAATTTGCCCGTCCAGACACCTCCAGCTAGCCTCTCATTGGTTCTCGCTATTCCTGTTCATCTTCCGCAGAAATTGCAAACTGGGCCAAACAGGAGGTTAAAGGTGCTGACTCTCCAAGTGGGGAGAGTGTTAGTAAAGCGTCTGGAATGTTGCACCCGAGTACCAGGGTACGAAAACTGAGACATATTTGAACACGTCTCCCGATCACATGGTTGATCATACTCTGGGTTCCACATGCATGTTTTAGCTGAAGGAAGAATACCTAAAACCTGGGTAGTTGAAAGCCGTGGAATGGGTACCATGCAATATGACTTCAAAGGGTCTTCATTTGCTCACCGAACCTCTCCAATCCTATCACTGCTCCGTTTATGCCCCTGTACACATGCTTGATTCCCCTTCGGAGACATAGCAATCCATAGGTTTTAAGATACTTACTAGTCAGGTACATTCTTAGGCGTTTAATATGCGGTGTTGAGTCCATTTCGTTGAGCAAGGAGTAGCTCTTGTCTATTCCATATTTGGCTTAAGGAACTTTATCTGTGCTCATTTCAATCTCTGGTTTTATGCAGCACCCCAACTCACCTTTCCCCTTAAGCAAGCATAAGTTGGTTTTCTAAATTTGAGACCCTGTTCTGTTTTGGAATGCAGTTCCTGTGTAGCCAAGTTTACATTCCGTGTATTAGTGATATCTTATGATGTTTCTTTTTCTGTGTGACTTATTTCAGTTAGAATCATCGTACCTGAATCCACTCATTATGCTGCTACGGGCCTGATGACATAGATTTCATTGCTGAGTGATACTTCATTGTACGTAAGTACCACAAGTTCTTTATCCATTTTTCACTTTCTGTGATATTGAACTTGTACGGTAAATGAGGTTCTTGTAAACGGAGGCGTCCCAAATTTTGGGGTGGCTGTGTCTTTTTGATTTTAATTTCCCTAAGCTATAGGACCATAAGTGGAAGTGCCCTAGGTTCTGTTGCTTTGTTTTTTAGATGTTTCAGGAAACACCATACACTTCTCCCGAGTGTCTGTTGGCAATTTACATCCCGCCCATCAGCATAACAAGGCTCTCAGTTCTCCATGGCCTGTCCTGCCTTTCTGGATTTTACACTTTTTTC
The DNA here is from genome assembly GCF_949987515.2 of Delphinus delphis. Taxonomy (NCBI): domain Eukaryota; kingdom Metazoa; phylum Chordata; class Mammalia; order Artiodactyla; family Delphinidae; genus Delphinus; species Delphinus delphis. Next base: position 4,456,268 of record NW_027192648.1, read on the forward strand.
AGATGGTCCTTTTGACCGGGGGGAAGTGAAACTTCATTGTAGTGCAGATTTCCTTTGCAAGCTTGCTTGGTTGGCCAAAAAGGGCGTATGCGTTTTTTCCTGAATATATTCAGGAAAAAACGCATACGCCCTTTTTGGCCAAGTGCATCATTGTGGACGTTCTGCCTCTTTTCCTATGCTTTCAATGCAATTCCAGTCTACCTCCTGAAATCGGTTTCCTGCAATTCTGCCCCGCTTTCAAGTCCTCTTGGCAGCCTTACTTCAGTCTATTTTTGGACGATAGCTGTCATTTATAACTCTGCAGGTTTGTGAATTACAGTGCCCCTGAACTCCTTTCTTCAACTCGCTTTCTTGTGAGCTGGCCGCAACACCGCAGGATGGCTTCAGGCCCTAATCTGGTTCCGGCACGGCACGCTGAGCCTTTGGTTAATTCCTCTTCCTGGTGGGAAATGAGAGTTAAATTTGCCCGTCCAGACACCTCCAGCTAGTCTCTCATTGGTTCTCGCTATTCCTGTTCATCTTCCGCAGAAATTGCAAACTGGGCCAAACAGGAGGTTAAAGGTGCTGACTCTCCAAGTGGGGAGAGTGTTAGTAAAGCGTCTGGAATGTTGCACCCGAGTACCAGGGGAGGAAAACTGAGACATATTTGAACACGTCTCCCGATCACATGGTTGTTCATACTCTGGGTTCCACATGCATGTTTTAGCTGAAGGAAGAATACCTTAAACCTGGGTAGTTGAAACCCGTGGAATGGGTACCATGCAATATGACTTCAAAGGGTCTTCATTTGCTCACCGAACCTCTCCAATCCTATCACTGCTGCGTTTATGCCCCTGTACACATGCTTGATTCCCCTTCGGAGACATAGCAATCCATAGGTTTTAAGATACTTACTAGTCAGGTACATTCTTAGGCGTTTAATATGCGGTGTTGAGTCCATTTCGTTGAGCAAGGAGTAGCTCTTGTCTATTCCATATTTGGCTTAAGGAACTTTATCTGTGCTCATTTCAATCTCTGGTTTTATGCAGCACCCCAACTCACCTTTCCCCTTAAGCAAGAATAAGTTGGTTTTCTAAATTTGAGACCCTGTTCTGTTTTGGAATGCAGTTCCTGTGTAGCCAAGTTTACATTCCGTGTATTACTGATATCTTATGATGTTTCTTTTTCTGTGTGACTTACTTCAGTTACAATCATCGTACCTGAATCCACTCATTATGCTGCTACGGGCCTGATGACATAGATTTCATTGCTGAGTGATACTTCATTGTACGTAAGTACCACAAGTTCTTTATCCATTTTTCACTTTCTGCGATGTTGAACTTGTACTGTAAACGAGGTTCTTGTAAACAGAGCCGTTCCAAACTTTGGGGTGGCTGTGTCTTTTTGATTTTAATTTCCCTAAGCTATAGGACCATAAGTGGAAGTGCCCTAGGTTCTGTTGCTTTGTTTTTTAGATGTTTCAGGAAACACCATACACTTCTCCCGAGTGTCTGTTGGCAATTTACATCCCGCCCATCAGCATAACAAGGCTCCCAGTTCTCCATGGCCTGTCCTGCCTTTCTGGATTTTACACTTTTTTCAGATGGCCCTTTTGACCAGGGGGAAGTGAGACTTCATTGTAGTGCAGATTTCATTTGCAAGCTTGCTTGGTTGGCCAAAAAGGGCGTATGCGTTTTTTCCTGAATATATTCAGGAAAAAACGCATACGCCCTTTTTGGCCAAGTGCATCATTGTGGACGTTCTGCCTCTTTTCCTATGCTTTCAATGCAATTCCAGTCTACCTCCTGAAATCGGTTTCCTGCAATTCTGCCCCGCTTTCAAGTCCTCTTGGCAGCCTTACTTCAGTCTATTTTTGGACGATAGCTGTCATTTATAACTCTGCAGGTTTGTGAATTACAGTGCCCCTGAGCTCCTTTCTTCAACTCGCTTTCTTGTGACCTGGCCGCAACACCGCAGGATGGCTTCAGGCCCTAATCTGGTTCCGGTACGGCACGCTGAGCCTTTGGTTAATTCCTCTTCCTGTTGGGAAATGAGAGTTAAATTTGCCCGTCCACACACCTCCAGCTAGCCTCTCATTGGTTCTCGCTATTCCTGTTCATCTTCCGCAGAAATTGCAAACTGGGCCAAACAGGAGGTTAAAGGCGCTGACTCTCCAAGTGGGGAGAGTGTTAGTAAAGCGTCTGGAATGTTGCACCCGAGTACCAGGGGAGGAAAACTGAGACATATTTGAACACGTCTCCCGATCACATGGTTGATCATACTCTGGGTTCCACATGCATGTTTTAGCTGAAGGAAGAATACCTAAAACCTGGGTAGTTGAAACCCGTGGAATGGGCACCATGCAATATGACTTCAAAGGGTCTTCATTTGCTCACCGAACCTCTCCAATCCTATCACTGCTGCGTTTATGCCCCTGTACACATGCTTGATTCTCTTTCGGAGACATAGCAATCCATAGGTTTTAAGATACTTACTAGTCAGGTACATTCTTAGGCGTTTAATATGCGGTGTTGAGTCCATTTCGTTGAGCAAGGAGTAGCTCTTGTCTATTCCATATTTGGCTCAAGGAACTTTATCTGTGCTCATTTCAATCTCTGGTTTTATGCAGCAACCCAACTCACCTTTCCCCTTAAGCAAGCATAAGTTGGTTTTCTAAATTTGAGACCCTGTTCTGTTTTGGAATGCAGTTCCTGTGTAGCCAAGTTTACATTCCGTGTATTAGTGATATCTTATGATGTTTTTTTTTCTGTGTGACTTATTTCAGTTAGAATCATCGTACCTGAATCCACTCATTATGCTGCTACGGGCCTGATGACATAGATTTCATTGCTGAGTGATACTGCATTGTACGTAAGTACCACAAGTTCTTTATCCATTTTTCACTTTTTGTGATATTGAACTTGTACGGTAAACGAGGTTCTTGTAAACGGAGGCGTCCCAAACTTTGGGGTGGCTGTGCCTTTTTGATTTTAATTTCCCTAAGCTATAGGACCATAAGTGGAAGTGCCCTAGGCTCTGTTGCTTTGTTTTTTAGATGTTTCAGGAAACACCATACACTTCTCCCGAGTGTCTGTTGGCAATTTACATCCCGCCCATCAGCATAACAAGGCTCCCAGTTCTCCATGGCCTGTCCTGCCTTTCTGGATTTTACACTTTTTTCAGATGGCCCTTTTGACCGGGGGGAAGTGAGACTTCATTGTAGTGCAGATTTCCTTTGCAAGCTTGCTTGGTTGGCCAAAAAGGGCGTATGTGTTTTTTCCTGAATATATTCAGGAAAAAACGCATACGCCCTTTTTGGCCAAGTGCATCATTGTGGACGTTCTGCCTCTTTTCCTATGCTTTCAATGCAATTCCAGTCTACCTCCTGAAATCGGTTTCCTGCAATTCTGCCCCGCATTCAAGTCCTCTTGGCAGCCTTACTTCAGTCTATTTTTGGACGATAGCTGTCATTTATAACTCTGCAGGTTTGTGAATTACAGTGCCCCTGAGCTCCTTTCTTCAACTCGCTTTCTTTTGAGGTGGCCGCAACACGGCAGGATGGCTTCAGGCCCTAATCTGGTTCCGGCATGGCACGCTGAGCCTTTGGTTAATTCCTCTTCCTGGTAGGAAATGAGAGTTAAATTTGCCCGTCCAGACACCTCCAGCTAGCCTCTCATTTGTTCTCGCTATTCCTGTTCATCTTCCACAGAAATTGCAAACTGGGCCAAACAGGAGGTTAAAGGGACTGACTCTCCAAGTCGGGAGAGTGTTAGTAAAGCGTCTGGAATGTTGCACCCGAGTACCAGGGGAGGAAAACTGAGACATATTTGAACACGTCTCCCGATCACATGGTTGATCATACTCTAGGTTCCACATGCATGTTTTAGCTGAAGGAAGAATACCTTAAACCTGGGTAGTTGAAACCCGTGGAATGGGTACCATGCAATATGACTTCAAAGGGTATTCATTTGCTCACCGAACCTCTCCAATCCTATCACTGCTGCGTTTATGCCCCTGTACACATGCTTGATTCTCTTTTGGAGACATAGCAATCCACAGGTTTTAAGATACTTACAAGTCAGGTACATTCTTAGGCGTTTAATATGCGGTGTTGAGTCCATTTCGTTGAGCAAGGAGTAGCTCTTGTCTATTCCATATTTGGCTTAAGGAACTTTATCTGTGCTCATTTCAATCTCTGGTTTTATGCAGCACCCCAACTCACCTTTACCCTTAAGCAAGCATAAGTTGTTCTTCTAAATTTGAGTCCCTGTTCTGTTCTGTAATTCAGTTCCTGTGTAGCCAAGTTTACATTCCGTGTATTACTGATATCTTATGATGTTTCTTTTTCTGTGTGACTTACTTCAGTTAGAATCATCATACCTGAATCCACTCATTGTGCTGCTAAGGGCCTGATGACACAGATTTCATTGCTGAGTGATATTGCTTTGTAAGTAAATACCACAACTTCTTTATCCATTTTTCACTTTCTGCGATGTTGAACTTGTACTGTAAACGAGGTTCTTGTAAACAGAGCCGTTCCAAACTTTGGGGTGGCTGTGTCTTTTTGATTTTAATTTCCCTAAGCTATAGGACCATAAGTGGAAGTGCCCTAGGTTCTGTTGCTTTGTTTTTTAGATGTTTCAGGAAACACCATACACTTCTCCCGAGTGGTTGTTGGCAATTTACATCCCGCCCATCAGCATAACAAGGCTCCCAGTTCTCCATGGCCTGTCCTGCCTTTCTGGATTTTACACTTTTTTCAGATGGCCCTTTTGACCGGGGGGAATTGAGACTTCATTGTAGTGCAGATTTCATTTGCAAGCTTGCTTGGTTGGCCAAAAAGGGCGTATGCGTTTTTTCCTGAATATATTCAGGAAAAAACGCATACGCCCTTTTTGGCCAAGTGCATCATTGTGGACGTTCTGCCTCTTTTCCTATGCTTTCAATGCAATTCCAGTCTACCTCCTGAAATCGGTTTCCTGCAATTCTGCCCCGCTTTCAAGTCCTCTTGGCAGCCTTACTTCAGTCTATTTTTGGATGATAGCTGTCATTTATAACTCTGCAGGTTTGTGAATTACAGTGCCCCTGAGCTCCTTTCTTCAACTCGCTTTCTTTTGAGCTGGCCGCAACACCGCAGGATGGCTTCAGGCCCTAATCTGGTTCCGGTACGGCACGCTGAGCCTTTGGTTATTTCCTCTTCCTGGTGGGAAATGAGAGTTAAATTTGCCCGTCCAGACACCTCCAGCTAGCCTCTCATTGGTTCTCGCTATTCCTGTTCATCTTCCGCAGAAATTGCAAACTGTGCCAAACAGGAGGTTAAAGGCGCTGACTCTCCAAGTGGGGAGAGTGTTAGTAAAGCGTCTGGAATGTTGCACCCGAGTACCAGGGGAGGAAAACTGAGACATATTTGAACACGTCTCCCGATCACATGGTTGATCATACTCTGGGTTCCACATGCATGTTTTAGCTGAAGGAAGAATACCTTAAACCTGGGTAGTTGAAACCCGTGGAATGGGCACCATGCAATATGACTTCAAAGGGTCTTCATTTGCTCACCGAACCTCTCCAATCCTATCACTGCTGCGTTTATGCCCCTGTACACATGCTTGATTCTCTTTCGGAGACATAGCAATCCATAGGTTTTAAGATACTTACTAGTCAGGTACATTCTTAGGCGTTTAATATGCGGTGTTGAGTCCATTTCGTTGAGCAAGGAGTAGCTCTTGTCTATTCCATATTTGGCTCAAGGAACTTTATCTGTGCTCATTTCAATCTCTGATTTTATGCAGCAACCCAACTCACCTTTCCCCTTAAGCAAGCATAAGTTGGTTTTCTAAATTTGAGACCCTGTTCTGTTTTGGAATGCAGTTCCTGTGTAGCCAAGTTTACATTCCGTGTATTAGTGATATCTTATGATGTTTTTTTTTCTGTGTGACTTATTTCAGTTAGAATCATCGTACCTGAATCCACTCATTATGCTGCTACGGGCCTGATGACATAGATTTCATTGCTGAGTGATACTGCATTGTACGTAAGTACCACAAGTTCTTTATCCATTTTTCACTTTTTGTGATATTGAACTTGTACGGTAAACGAGGTTCTTGTAAACGGAGGCGTCCCAAACACTGGGGTGGCTGTGTCTTTTTGATTTTAATTTCCCTAAGCTATAGGACCATAAGTGGAAGTGCCCTAGGCTCTGTTGCTTTGTTTTTTAGATGTTTCAGGAAACACCATACACTTCTCCCTAGTGGTTGTTGGCAATTTACATCCCGCCCATCAGCATAACAAGGCTCCCAGTTCTCCATGGCCTGTCCTGCCTTTCTGGATTTTACACTTTTTTCAGATGGCCCTTTTGACCGGGGGGAAGTGAGACTTCATTGTAGTGCAGATTTCCTTTGCAAGCTTGCTTGGTTGGCCAAAAAGGGCGTATGTGTTTTTTCCTGAATATATTCAGGAAAAAACGCATACGCCCTTTTTGGCCAAGTGCATCATTGTGGACGTTCTGCCTCTTTTCCTATGCTTTCAATGCAATTCCAGTCTACCTCCTGAAATCGGTTTCCTGCAATTCTGCCCCGCATTCAAGTCCTCTTGGCAGCCTTACTTCAGTCTATTTTTGGACGATAGCTGTCATTTATAACTCTGCAGGTTTGTGAATTACAGTGCCCCTGAGCTCCTTTCTTCAACTCGCTTTCTTTTGAGGTGGCCGCAACACGGCAGGATGGCTTCAGGCCCTAATCTGGTTCTGGCATGGCACGCTGAGCCTTTGGTTAATTCCTCTTCCTGGTAGGAAATGAGAGTTAAATTTGCCCGTCCAGACACCTCCAGCTAGCCTCTCATTGGTTCTCGCTATTCCTGTTCATCTTCCGCAGAAATTGCAAACTGGGCCAAACAGGAGGTTAAAGGGACTGACTCTCCAAGTCGGGAGAGTGTTAGTAAAGCGTCTGGAATGTTGCACCCGAGTACCAGGGGAGGAAAACTGAGACATATTTGAACACGTCTCCCGATCACATGGTTGATCATACTCTAGGTTCCACATGCATGTTTTAGCTGAAGGAAGAATACCTTAAACCTGGGTAGTTGAAACCCGTGGAATGGGTACCATGCAATATGACTTCAAAGGGTATTCATTTGCTCACCGAACCTCTCCAATCCTATCACTGCTCCGTTTATGCCCCTGTACACATGCTTGATTCTCTTTTGGAGACATAGCAATCCACAGGTTTTAAGATACTTACAAGTCAGGTACATTCTTAGGCGTTTAATATGCGGTGTTGAGTCCATTTCGTTGAGCAAGGAGTAGCTCTTGTCTATTCCATATTTGGCTTAAGGAACTTTATCTGTGCTCATTTCAATCTCTGGTTTTATGCAGCACCCCAACTCACCTTTACCCTTAAGCAAGCATAAGTTGTTCTTCTAAATTTGAGTCCCTGTTCTGTTCTGTAATTCAGTTCCTGTGTAGCCAAGTTTACATTCCGTGTATTACAGATATCTTATGATGTTTCTTTTTCTGTGTGACTTACTTCAGTTAGAATCATCATACCTGAATCCACTCATTGTGCTGCTAAGGGCCTGATGACACAGATTTCATTGCTGAGTGATATTGCTTTGTAAGTAAATACCACAACTTCTTTATCCATTTTTCACTTTCTGCGATGTTGAACTTGTACTGTAAACGAGGTTCTTGTAAACAGAGCCGTTCCAAACTTTGGGGTGGCTGTGTGTTTTTTATTTTAATTTCCCTAAGCTATAGGACCATAAGTGGAAGTGCCCTAGGTTCTGTTGCTTTGTTTTTTAGATGTTTCAGGAAACACCATACACTTCTCCTGAGTGGTTGTTGGCAATTTACATCCCGTCCATCAGCATAACAAGGCTCCCAGTTCTCCATGGCCTGTCCTGCCTTTCTGGATTTTACACTTTTTTCAGATGGCCCTTTTGACCGTGGGGAAGTGAGACTTCATTGTAGTGCAGATTTCATTTGCAAGCTTGCTTGGTTGGCCAAAAAGGGCGTATGCGTTTTTTCCTGAATATATTCAGGAAAAAACGCATACGCCCTTTTTGGCCAAGTGCATCATTGTGGACGTTCTGCCTCTTTTCCTATGCTTTCAATGCAATTCCAGTCTACCTCCTGAAATCGGTTTCCTGCAATTCTGCCCCGCTTTCAAGTCCTCTTGGCAGCCTTACTTCAGTCTATTTTTGGACGATAGCTGTCATTTATAACTCTGCAGGTTTGTGAATTACAGTGCCCCTGAGCTCCTTTCTTCAACTCGCTTTCTTTTGAGCTGGCCGCAACACCGCAGGATGGCTTCAGGCCCTAATCTGGTTCCGGTATGGCACGCTGAGCCTTTGGTTATTTCCTCTTCCTGGTGGGAAATGAGAGTTAAATTTGCCCGTCCAGACACCTCCAGCTAGCCTCTCATTGGTTCTCGCTATTCCTGTTCATCTTCCGCAGAAATTACAAACTGGGCCAAACAGGAGGTTAAAGGCGCTGACTCTCCAAGTGGGGAGAGTGTTAGTAAAGCATCTGGAATGTTGCACCCGAGTACCAGGGGAGGAAAACTGAGACATATTTGAACACGTCTCCCGATCACATGGTTGATCATACTTGGGTTCCACATGCATGTTTTAGCTGAAGGAAGAATACCTTAAACCTGGAGAGTTGAGACCCGTGTAATGGGTACCATGCAATATGACTTCAAAGGGTCTTCATTTGCTCACCGAACCTCTCCAATCCTATCACTGCTGCGTTTATGCCCCTGTACACATGCTTGATTCTCTTTCGGAGACATAGCAATCCATAGGTTTTAAGATACTTACTAGTCAGGTACATTCTTAGGCGTTTAATATGCGGTGTTGAGTCCATTTCGTTGAGCAAGGAGTAGCTCTTGTCTATTCCATATTTGGCTTAAGGAACTTTATCTGTGCTCATTTCAATCTCTGGTTTTATGCAGCACCCAAACTCACCTTTACCCTTAAGCAAGAATAAGTTGGTTTTCTAAATTTGAGACCCTGTCCTGTTCTGTAATTCAGTTCCTGTGTAGCCAAGTTTACATTCCGTGTATTACTGATATCTTATGATGTTTCTTTTTCTGTGTGACTTATTTCAGTTAGAATCATCATACCTGAATCCACTCATTGTGCTGCTAAGGGCCTGATGACACAGATTTCATTGCTGAGTGATATTGCTTTGTAAGTAAATACCACAACTTCTTTATCCATTTTTCACTTTCTGCGATGTTGAACTTGTACTGTAAACGAGGTTCTTGTAAACAGAGCCGTTCCAAACTTTGGGGTGGCTGTGTCTTTTTGATTTTAATTTCCCTAAGCTATAGGACCATAAGTGGAAGTGCCCTAGGTTCTGTTGCTTTGTTTTTTAGATGTTTCAGGAAACACCATACACTTCTCCCGAGTGGTTGTTGGCAATTTACATCCCGCCCATCAGCATAACAAGGCTCCCAGTTCTCCATGGCCTGTCCTGCCTTTCTGGATTTTACACTTTTTTCAGATGGCCCTTTTGACCGGGGGGAAGTGAGACTTCATTGTAGTGCAGATTTCATTTGCAAGCTTGCTTGGTTGGCCAAAAAGGGCGTATGCGTTTTTTCCTGAATATATTCAGGAAAAAACGCATACGCCCTTTTTGGCCAAGTGCATCATTGTGGACGTTCTGCCTCTTTTCCTATGCTTTCAATGCAATTCCAGTCTACCTCCTGAAATCGGTTTCCTGCAATTCTGCCCCGCTTTCAAGTCCTCTTGGCAGCCTTACTTCAGTCTATTTTTGGACGATAGCTGTCATTTATAACTCTGCAGGTTTGTGAATTACAGTGCCCCTGAGCTCCTTTCTTCAACTCGCTTTCTTGTGACCTGGCCGCAACACCGCAGGATGGCTTCAGGCCCTAATCTGGTTCCGGTACGGCACACTGAGCCTTTGGTTAATTCCTCTTCCTGTTGGGAAATGAGAGTTAAATTTGCCCGTCCAGACACCTCCAGCTAGCCTCTCATTGGTTCTCGCTATTCCTGTTCATCTTCCGCAGAAATTGCAAACTGTGCCAAACAGGAGGTTAAAGGCGCTGACTCTCCAAGTGGGGAGAGTGTTAGTAAAGCGTCTGGAATGTTGCACCCGAGTACCAGGGGAGGAAAACAGACATATTTGAACACGTCTCCCGATCACATGGTTGATCATACTCTGGGTTCCACATGCATGTTTTAGCTGAAGGAAGAATACCTAAAACCTGGGTAGTTGAAACCCGTGGAATGGGCACCATGCAATATGACTTCAAAGGGTCTTCATTTGCTCACCGAACCTCTCCAATCCTATCACTGCTGCGTTTATGCCCCTGTACACATGCTTGATTCTCTTTCAGAGACATAGCAATCCATAGGTTTTAAGATACTTACTAGTCAGGTACATTCTTAGGCGTTTAATATGCGGTGTTGAGTCCATTTCGTTGAGCAAGGAGTAGCTCTTGTCTATTCCATATTTGGCTCAAGGAACTTTATCTGTGCTCATTTCAATCTCTGGTTTTATGCAGCAACCCAACTCACCTTTCCCCTTAAGCAAGCATAAGTTGGTTTTCTAAATTTGAGACCCTGTTCTGTTTTGGAATGCAGTTCCTGTGTAGCCAAGTTTACATTCCGTGTATTAATGATATCTTATGATGTTTTTTTTTCTGTGTGACTTATTTCAGTTAGAATCATCGTACCTGAATCCACTCATTATGCTGCTACGGGCCTGATGACATAGATTTCATTGCTGAGTGATACTGCATTGTACGTAAGTACCACAAGTTCTTTATCCATTTTTCACTTTTTGTGATATTGAACTTGTACGGTAAACGAGGTTCTTGTAAACGGAGGCGTCCCAAACTCTGGGGTGGCTGTGTCTTTTTGATTTTAATTTCCCTAAGCTATAGGACCATAAGTGGAAGTGCCCTAGGCTCTGTTGCTTTGTTTTTTAGATGTTTCAGGAAACACCATACACTTCTCCCTAGTGGTTGTTGGCAATTTACATCCCGCCCATCAGCATAACAAGGCTCCCAGTTCTCCATGGCCTGTCCTGCCTTTCTGGATTTTACACTTTTTTCAGATGGCCCTTTTGACCGGTGGGAAGTGAGACTTCATTGTAGTGCAGATTTCCTTTGCAAGCTTGCTTGGTTGGCCAAAAAGGGCGTATGTGTTTTTTCCTGAATATATTCAGGAAAAAACGCATACGCCCTTTTTGGCCAAGTGCATCATTGTGGACGTTCTGCCTCTTTTCCTATGCTTTCAATGCAATTCCAGTCTACCTCCTGAAATCGGTTTCCTGCAATTCTGCCCCGCATTCAAGTCCTCTTGGCAGCCTTACTTCAGTCTATTTTTGGACGATAGCTGTCATTTATAACTCTGCAGGTTTGTGAATTACAGTGCCCTTGAGCTCCTTTCTTCAACTCGCTTTCTTTTGAGGTGTCCGCAACACGGCAGGAGGGCTTCAGGCCCTAATCTGGTTCTGGCATGGCACGCTGAGCCTTTGGTTAATTCCTCTTCCTGGTAGGAAATGAGAGTTAAATTTGCCCGTCCAGACACCTCCAGCTAGCCTCTCATTGGTTCTCGCTATTCCTGTTCATCTTCCGCAGAAATTGCAAACTGGGCCAAACAGGAGGTTAAAGGGACTGACTCTCCAAGTGGGGAGAGTGTTAGTAAAGCGTCTGGAATGTTGCACCCGAGTACCAGGGGAGGAAAACTGAGACATATTTGAACACGTCTCCCGATCACATGGTTGATCATACTCTAGGTTCCACATGCATGTTTTAGCTGAAGGAAGAATACCTTAAACCTGGGTAGTTGAAACCCGTGGAATGGGTACCATGCAATATGACTTCAAAGGGTATTCATTTGCTCACCGAACCTCTCCAATCCTATCACTGCTCCGTTTATGCCCCTGTACACATGCTTGATTCTCTTTTGGAGACATAGCAATCCACAGGTTTTAAGATACTTACAAGTCAGGTACATTCTTAGGCGTTTAATATGCGGTGTTGAGTCCATTTCGTTGAGCAAGGAGTAGCTCTTGTCTATTCCATATTTGGCTTAAGGAACTTTATCTGTGCTCATTTCAATCTCTGGTTTTATGCAGCACCCCAACTCACCTTTACCCTTAAGCAAGCATAAGTTGTTCTTCTAAATTTGAGTCCCTGTTCTGTTCTGTAATTCAGTTCCTGTGTAGCCAAGTTTACATTCCGTGTATTACTGATATCTTATGATGTTTCTTTTTCTGTGTGACTTACTTCAGTTAGAATCATCATACCTGAATCCACTCATTGTGCTGCTAAGGGCCTGATGACACAGATTTCATTGCTGAGTGATATTGCTTTGTAAGTAAATACCACAACTTCTTTATCCATTTTTCACTTTCTGCGATGTTGAACTTGTACTGTAAACGAGGTTCTTGTAAACAGAGCCGTTCCAAACTTTGGGGTGGCTGTGTCTTTTTGATTTTAATTTCCCTAAGGTGTAGGACCATAAGTGGAAGTGCCCTAGGTTCTGTTGCTTTGTTTTTTAGATGTTTCAGGAAACACCATACACTTCTCCTGAGTGGTTGTTGGCAATTTACATCCCGCCCATCAGCATAACAAGGCTCCCAGTTCTCCATGGCCTGTCCTGCCTTTCTGGATTTTACACTTTTTTCAGATGGCCCTTTTGACCGGGGGGAAGTGAGACTTCATTGTAGTGCAGATTTCATTTGCAAGCTTGCTTGGTTGGCCAAAAAGGGCGTATGCGTTTTTTCCTGAATATATTCAGGAAAAAACGCATACGCCCTTTTTGGCCAAGTGCATCATTGTGGACGTTCTGCCTCTTTTCCTATGCTTTCAATGCAATTCCAGTCTACCTCCTGAAATCGGTTTCCTGCAATTCTGCCCCGCTTTCAAGTCCTCTTGGCAGCCTTACTTCAGTCTATTTTTGGACGATAGCTGTCATTTATAACTCTGCAGGTTTGTGAATTACAGTGCCCCTGAGCTCCTTTCTTCAACTCGCTTTCTTTTGAGCTGGCCGCAACACCGCAGGATGGCTTCAGGCCCTAATCTGGTTCCGGTACGGCACGCTGAGCCTTTGGTTATTTCCTCTTCCTGGTGGGAAATGAGAGTTAAATTTGCCCGTCCAGACACCTCCAGCTAGCCTCTCATTGGTTCTCGCTATTCCTGTTCATCTTCCGCAGAAATTGCAAACTGGGCCAAACAGGAGGTTAAAGGCGCTGACTCTCCAAGTGGGGAGAGTGTTAGTAAAGCGTCTGGAATGTTGCACCCGAGTACCAGGGGAGGAAAACTGAGACATATTTGAACACGTCTCCCGATCACATGGTTGATCATACTCTGGGTTCCACATGCATGTTTTAGCTGAAGGAAGAATACCTAAAACCTGGGTAGTTGAAACCCGTGGAATGGGCACCATGCAATATGACTTCAAAGGGTCTTCATTTGCTCACCGAACCTCTCCAATCCTATCACTGCTGCGTTTATGCCCCTGTACACATGCTTGATTCTCTTTCGGAGACATAGCAATCCATAGGTTTTAAGATACTTACTAGTCAGGGACATTCTTAGGCGTTTAATATGCGGTGTTGAGTCCATTTCGTTGAGCAAGGAGTAGCTCTTGTCTATTCCATATTTGGCTCAAGGAACTTTATCTGTGCTCATTTCAATCTCTGGTTTTATGCAGCACCCCAACTCACCTTTCCCCTTAAGCAAGCATAAGTTGGTTTTCTAAATTTGAGACCCTGTTCTGTTTTGGAATGCAGTTCCTGTGTAGCCAAGTTTACATTCCGTGTATTAGTGATATCTTATGATGTTTCTTTTTCTGTGTGACTTATTTCAGTTAGAATCATCATACCTGAATCCACTCATTATGCTGCTACGGGCCTGATGACATAGATTTCATTGATGAGTGATACTGCATTGTATGTAAGTACCACAAGTTCTTTATCCATTTTTCACTTTCTGTGATATTGAACTTGTACGGTAAACGAGGTTCTTGTAAACGGAGGCGTCCCAAACTTTGGGGTGGCTGTGTCTTTTTGATTTTAATTTCCCTAAGCTATAGGACCATAAGTGGAAGTGCCCTAGGCTCTGTTGCTTTGTTTTTTAGATGTTTCAGGAAACACCATACACTTCTCCCGAGTGTCTGTTGGCAATTTACATCCCGCCCATCAGCATAACAAGGCTCCCAGTTCTCCATGGCCTGTCCTGCCTTTCTGGATTTTACACTTTTTTCAGATGGCCCTTTTGACCGGGGGGAAGTGAGACTTCATTGTAGTGCAGATTTCCTTTGCAAGCTTGCTTGGTTGGCCAAAAAGGGCGTATGCGTTTTTTCCTGAATATATTCAGGAAAAAACGCATACGCCCTTTTTGGCCAAGTGCATCATTGTGGACGTTCTGCCTCTTTTCCTATGCTTTCAATGCAATTCCAGTCTACCTCCTGAAATCGGTTTCCTGCAATTCTGCCCCGCTTTCAAGTCCTCTTGGCAGCCTTACTTCAGTCTATTTTTGGACGATAGCTGTCATTTATAACTCTGCAGGTTTGTGAATTACAGTGCCCCTGAGCTCCTTTCTTCAACTCGCTTTCTTTTGAGCTGGCCGCAACACCGCAGGATGGCTTCAGGCCCTAATCTGGTTCCGGTACGGCACGCTGAGCCTTTGGTTATTTCCTCTTCCTGGTGGGAAATGAGAGTTAAATTTGCCCGTCCAGACACCTCCAGCTAGCCTCTCATTGGTTCTCGCTATTCCTGTTCATCTTCCGCAGAAATTGCAAACTGGGCCAAACAGGAGGTTAAAGGCGCTGACTCTCCAAGTGGGGAGAGTGTTAGTAAAGTGTCTGGAATGTTGCACCCGAGTACCAGGGGAGGAAAACTGAGACATATTTGAACACGTCTCCCGTTCACATGGTTGATCATACTTGGGTTCCACATGCATGATTTAGCTGAAGGAAGAATACCTTAAACCTGGGTAGTTGAAACCCGTGGAATGGGTACCATGCAATATGACTTCAAAGGGTCTTCATTTGCTCACCGAACCTCTCCAATCCTATCACTGCTGCGTTTATGCCCCTGTACACATGCTTGATTCTCTTTCGGAGACATAGCAATCCATAGGTTTTAAGATACTTACAAGTCAGGTACATTCTTAGGCGTTTAATATGGGGTGTTGAGTCCATTTCGTTGAGCAAGGAGTAGCTCTTGTCTATTCCATATTTGGCTTAAGGAACTTTATCTGTGCTCATTTCAATCTCTGGTTTTATGCAGCACCCCAACTCACCTTTATCCTTAAGCAAGAATAAGTTGGTTTTCTAAATTTGAGACCCTGTTCTGTTCTGTAATTCAGTTCCTGTGTAGCCAAGTTTACATTCCGTGTATTACTGATATCTTATGATGTTTCTTTTTCTGTGTGACTTATTTCAGTTAGAATCATCATACCTGAATCCACTCATTGTGCTGCTAAGGGCCTGATGACACAGATTTCATTGCTGAGTGATATTGCTTTGTAAGTAAATACCACAACTTCTTTATCCATTTTTCACTTTCTGCGATGTTGAACTTGTACTGTAAACGAGGTTCTTGTAAACAGAGCCGTTCCAAACTTTGGGGTGGCTGTGTCTTTTTAATTTTAATTTCCCTAAGCTATAGGACCATAAGTGGAAGTGCCCTAGGTTCTGTTGCTTTGTTTTTTAGATGTTTCAGGAAACACCATACACTTCTCCCGAGTGTCTGTTGGCAATTTACATCCCGCCCATCAGCATAACAAGGCTGCCAGTTCTCCATGGCCTGTCCTGCCTTTCTGGATTTTACACTTTTTTCAGATGGCCCTTTTGACCGGGGGGAAGTGAGACTTCATTGTAGTGCAGATTTCCTTTGCAAGCTTGCTTGGTTGGCCAAAAAGGGCGTATGCGTTTTTTCCTGAATATATTCAGGAAAAAACGCATACGCCCTTTTTGGCCAAGTGCATCATTGTGGACGTTCTGCCTCTTTTCCTATGCTTTCAATGCAATTCCAGTCTACCTCCTGAAATCGGTTTCCTGCAATTCTGCCCCGCTTTCAAGTCCTCTTGGCAGCCTTACTTCAGTCTATTTTTGGACGATAGCTGTCATTTATAACTCTGCAGGTTTGTGAATTACAGTGCCCCTGAGCTCCTTTCTTCAACTCGCTTTCTTTTGAGCTGGCCGCAACACCGCAGGGTGGCTTCAGGCCCTAATCTGGTTCCGGTACGGCACGCTGAGCCTTTGGTTATTTCCTCTTCCTGGTGGGAAATGAGAGTTAAATTTGCCCGTCCAGACACCTCCAGCTAGCCTCTCATTGGTTCTCGCTATTCCTGTTCATCTTCCGCAGAAATTGCAAACTGGGCCAAACAGGAGGTTAAAGGCGCTGACTCTCCAAGTGGGGAGAGTGTTAGTAAAGCGTCTGGAATGTTGCACCCGAGTACCAGGGGAGGAAAACTGAGACATATTTGAACACGTCTCCCGTTCACATGGTTGATCATACTTGGGTTCCACATGCATGATTTAGCTGAAGGAAGAATACCTTAAACCTGGGTAGTTGAAACCCGTGAAATGGGTACCATGCAATATGACTTCAAAGGGTCTTCATTTGCTCACCGAACCTCTCCAATCCTATCACTGCTGCGTTTATGCCCCTGTACACATGCTTGATTCTCTTTCGGAGACATAGCAATCCATAGGTTTTAAGATACTTACTAGTCAGGTACATTCTTAGGCGTTTAATATGGGGTGTTGAGTCCATTTCGTTGAGCAAGGAGTAGCTCTTGTCTATTCCATATTTGGCTTAAGGAACTTTATCTGTGCTCATTTCAATCTCTGGTTTTATGCAGCACCCCAACTCACCTTTATCCTTAAGCAAGAATAAGTTGGTTTTCTAAATTTGAGACCCTGTTCTGTTCTGTAATTCAGTTCCTGTGTAGCCAAGTTTACATTCCGTGTATTACTGATATCTTATGATGTTTCTTTTTCTGTGTGACTTATTTCAGTTAGAATCATCATACCTGAATCCACTCATTGTGCTGCTAAGGGCCTGATGACACAGATTTCATTGCTGAGTGATATTGCTTTGTAAGTAAATACCACAACTTCTTTATCCATTTTTCACTTTCTGCGATGTTGAACTTGTACTGTAAAGGAGGTTCTTGTAAACAGAGCCGTTCCAAACTTTGGGGTGGCTGTGTCTTTTTAATTTTAATTTCCCTAAGCTATAGGACCATAAGTGGAAGTGCCCTAGGTTCTGTTGCTTTGTTTTTTAGATGTTTCAGGAAACACCATACACTTCTCCCGAGTGGTTGTTGGCAATTTACATCCCGCCCATCAGCATAACAAGGCTCCCAGTTCTCCATGGCCTGTCCTGCCTTTCTGGATTTTACACTTTTTTCAGATGGCCCTTTTGACCGGGGGGAAGTGAGACTTCATTGTAGTGCAGATTTCCTTTGCAAGCTTGCTTGGTTGGCCAAATAGGGCATATGCGTTTTTTCCTGAATATATTCAGGAAAAAACGCATACGCCCTTTTTGGCCAAGTGCATCATTGTGGACGTTCTGCCTCTTTTCCTATGCTTTCAATGCAATTCCAGTCTACCTCCTGAAATCGGTTTCCTGCAATTCTGCCCCGCTTTCAAGTCCTCTTGGCAGCCTTACTTCAGTCTATTTTTGGACGATAGCTGTCATTTATAACTCTGCAGGTTTGTGAATTACAGTGCCCCTGAGCTCCTTTCTTCAACTTGCTTTCTTGTGACCTGGCCGCAACACCGCAGGATGGCTTCAGGCCCTAATCTGTTTCCGGCATGGCACGCTGAGCCTTTGGTTATTTCCTCTTCCTGGTGGGAAATGAGAGTTAAATTTGCCCGTCCAGACACCTCCAGCTAGCCTCTCATTGGTTCTCGCTATTCCTGTTCATCTTCCGCAGAAATTGCAAACTGTGCCAAACAGGAGGTTAAAGGGACTGACTCTCCAAGTGGGGAGAGTGTTAGTAAAGCGTCTGGAATGTTGCACCCGAGTACCAGGGGAGGAAAACTGAGACATATTTGAACACGTCTCCCGATCACATGGTTGATCATACTCTAGGTTCCACATGCATGTTTTAGCTGAAGGAAGAATACCTTAAACCTGGGTAGTTGAAACCCGTGGAATGGGTACCATGCAATATGACTTCAAAGGGTATTCATTTGCTCACCGAACCTCTCCAATCCTATCACTGCTCCGTTTATGCCCCTGTACACATGCTTGATTCTCTTTTGGAGACATAGCAATCCACAGGTTTTAAGATACTTACAAGTCAGGTACATTCTTAGGCGTTTAATATGCGGTGTTGAGTCCATTTCGTTGAGCAAGGAGTAGTTCTTGTCTATTCCATATTTGGCTTAAGGAACTTTATCTGTGCTCATTTCAATCTCTGGTTTTATGCAGCACCCCAACTCACCTTTACCCTTAAGCAAGCATAAGTTCTTCTAAATTTGAGTCCCTGTTCAGTTTTGGAATTCAGTTCCTGTGTAGCCAAGTTTACATTCCGTGTATTAGTGATATCTTATGATGTTTCTTTTTCTGTGTGACTTATTTCAGTTAGAATCATCGTACCTGAATCCACTCATTATGCTGCTACGGGCCTGATGACATAGATTTCATTGATGAGTGATACTGCATTGTATGTAAGTACCACAAGTTCTTTATCCATTTTTCACTTTCTGTGATATTGAACTTGTACGGTAAACGAGGTTCTTGTAAACGGAGGCGTCCCAAACTTTGGGGTGGCTGTGTCTTTTTGATTTTAATTTCCCTAAGCTATAGGACCATAAGTGGAAGTGCCCTAGGCTCTGTTGCTTTGTTTTTTAGATGTTTCAGGAAACACCATACACTTCTCCCGAGTGTCTGTTGGCAATTTACATCCCGCCCATCAGCATAACAAGGCTCCCAGTTCTCCATGGCCTGTCCTGCCTTTCTGGATTTTACACTTTTTTCAGATGGCCCTTTTGACCGGGGGGAAGTGAGACTTCATTGTAGTGCAGATTTCCTTTGCAAGCTTGCTTGGTTGGCCAAAAAGGGCGTATGCGTTTTTTCCTGAATATATTCAGGAAAAAACGCATACGCCCTTTTTGGCCAAGTGCATCATTGTGGACGTTCTGCCTCTTTTCCTATGCTTTCAATGCAATTCCAGTCTACCTCCTGAAATCGGTTTCCTGCAATTCTGCCCCGCTTTCAAGTCCTCTTGGCAGCCTTACTTCAGTCTATTTTTGGACGATAGCTGTCATTTATAACTCTGCAGGTTTGTGAATTACAGTGCCCCTGAGCTCCTTTCTTCAACTCGCTTTCTTGTGAGCTGGCCGCAACACCGCAGGATGGCTTCAGGCCCTAATCTGGTTCCGGTACGGCACGCTGAGCCTTTGGTTATTTCCTCTTCCTGGTGGGAAATGAGAGTTAAATTTGCCCGTCCAGACACCTCCAGCTAGCCTCTCATTGGTTCTCGCTATTCCTGTTCATCTTCCGCAGAAATTGCAAACTGGGCCAAACAGGAGGTTAAAGGCGCTGACTCTCCAAGTGGGGAGAGTGTTAGTAAAGCGTCTGGAATGTTGCACCCGAGTACCAGGGGAGGAAAACTGAGACATATTTGAACACGTCTCCCGTTCACATGGTTGATCATACTTGGGTTCCACATGCATGATTTAGCTGAAGGAAGAATACCTTAAACCTGGGTAGTTGAAACCCGTGGAATGGGTACCATGCAATATGACTTCAAAGGGTCTTCATTTGCTCACCGAACCTCTCCAATCCTATCACTGCTGCGTTTATGCCCCTGTACACATGCTTGATTCTCTTTCGGAGACATAGCAATCCATAGGTTTTAAGATACTTACAAGTCAGGTACATTCTTAGGCGTTTAATATGGGGTGTTGAGTCCATTTCGTTGAGCAAGGAGTAGCTCTTGTCTATTCCATATTTGGCTTAAGGAACTTTATCTGTGCTCATTTCAATCTCTGGTTTTATGCAGCACCCCAACTCACCTTTATCCTTAAGCAAGAATAAGTTGGTTTTCTAAATTTGAGACCCTGTTCTGTTCTGTAATTCAGTTCCTGTGTAGCCAAGTTTACATTCCGTGTATTACTGATATCTTATGATGTTTCTTTTTCTGTGTGACTTACTTCAGTTAGAATCATCATACTGAATCCACTCATTGTGCTGCTAAGGGCCTGATGACACAGATTTCATTGCTGAGTGATATTGCTTTGTAAGTAAATACCACAACTTCTTTATCCATTTTTCACTTTCTGCGATGTTGAACTTGTACTGTAAACGAGGTTCTTGTAAACAGAGCCGTTCCAAACTTTGGGGTGGCTGTGTCTTTTTGATTTTAATTTCCCTAAGCTATAGGACCATAAGTGGAAGTGCCCTAGGTTCTGTTGCTTTGTTTTTTAGATGTTTCAGGAAACACCATACACTTCTCCCGAGTGTCTGTTGGCAATTTACATCCCGCCCATCAGCATAACAAGGCTCCCAGTTCTCCATGGCCTGTCCTGCCTTTCTGGATTTTACACTTTTTTCAGATGGCCCTTTTGACCGGGGGGAAGTGAGACTTCATTGTAGTGCAGATTTCCTTTGCAAGCTTGCTTGGTTGGCCAAAAAGGGCGTATGCGTTTTTTCCTGAATATATTCAGGAAAAAACGCATACGCCCTTTTTGGCCAAGTGCATCATTGTGGACGTTCTGCCTCTTTTCCTATGCTTTCAATGCAATTCCAGTCTACCTCCTGAAATCGGTTTCCTGCAATTCTGCCCCGCTTTCAAGTCCTCTTGGCAGCCTTACTTCAGTCTATTTTTGGACGATAGCTGTCATTTATAACTCTGCAGGTTTGTGAATTACAGTGCCCCTGAGCTCCTTTCTTCAACTTGCTTTCTTGTGACCTGGCCGCAACACCGCAGGATGGCTTCAGGCCCTAATCTGTTTCCGGCATGGCACGCTGAGCCTTTGGTTATTTCCTCTTCCTGGTGGGAAATGAGAGTTAAATTTGCCCGTCCAGACACCTCCAGCTAGCCTCTCATTGGTTCTCGCTATTCCTGTTCATCTTCCGCAGAAATTGCAAACTGTGCCAAACAGGAGGTTAAAGGGACTGACTCTCCAAGTGGGGAGAGTGTTAGTAAAGCGTCTGGAATGTTGCACCCGAGTACCAGGGGAGGAAAACTGAGACATATTTGAACACGTCTCCCGATCACATGGTTGATCATACTCTGGGTTCCACATGCATATTTTAGCTGAAGGAAGAATACCTAAAACCTTGGTAGTTGAAACCCGTGGAATGGGTACCATGCAATATGACTTCAAAGGGTCTTCATTTGCTCACCGAACCTCTCCAATCCTATCACTGCTGCGTTTATGCCCCTGTACACATGCTTGATTCTCTTTCGGAGACATAGCAATCCATAGGTTTTAAGATACTTACTAGTCAGGTACATTCTTAGTCGTTTAATATGCGGTGTTGAGTCCATTTCGTTGAGCAAGGAGTAGCTCTTGTCTATTCCATATTTGGCTTAAGGAACTTTATCTGTGCTCATTTCAATCTCTGGTTTTATGCAGCACCCCAACTCACCTTTCCCCTTAAGCAAGCATAAGTTGGTTTTGTAAATTTGAGACCCTGTTCAGTTTTGGAATTCAGTTCCTGTGTAGCCAAGTTTACATTCCGTGTATTAGTGATATCTTATGATGTTTCTTTTTCTGTGTGACTTATTTCAGTTAGAATCATCGTACCTGAATCCACTCATTATGCTGCTACGGGCCTGATGACATAGATTTCATTGATGAGTGATACTGCATTGTATGTAAGTACCACAAGTTCTTTATCCATTTTTCACTTTCTGTGATATTGAACTTGTACGGGAAACGAGGTTCTTGTAAACGGAGGCGTCCCAAACTTTGGGGTGGCTGTGTCTTTTTGATTTTAATTTCCCTAAGCTATAGGACCATAAGTGGAAGTGCCCTAGGCTCTGTTGTTTTGTTTTTTAGATGTTTCAGGAAACACCATACACTTCTCCCGAGTGTCTGTTGGCAATTTACATCCCGCCCATCAGCATAACAAGGCTCCCAGTTCTCCATGGCCTGTCCTGCCTTTCTGGATTTTACACTTTTTTCAGATGGCCCTTTTGACCGGGGGGAAGTGAGACTTCATTGTAGTGCAGATTTCCTTTGCAAGCTTGCTTGGTTGGCCAAAAAGGGCGTATGCGTTTTTTCCTGAATATATTCAGGAAAAAACGCATACGCCCTTTTTGGCCAAGTGCATCATTGTGGACGTTCTGCCTCTTTTCCTATGCTTTCAATGCAATTCCAGTCTACCTCCTGAAATCGGTTTCCTGCAATTCTGCCCCGCTTTCAAGTCCTCTTGGCAGCGTTACTTCAGTCTATTTTTGGACGATAGCTGTCATTTATAACTCTGCAGGTTTGTGAATTACAGTGCCCCTGAGCTCCTTTCTTCAACTTGCTTTCTTGTGACCTGGCCGCAACACCGCAGGATGGCTTCAGGCCCTAATCTGGTTCCGGTACGGCATGCTGAGCCTTTGGTTATTTCCTCTTCCTGGTGGGAAATGAGAGTTAAATTTGCCCGTCCAGACACCTCCAGCTAGCCTCTCATTGGTTCTCGCTATTCCTGTTCATCTTCCGCAGAAATTGCAAACTGGGCCAAACAGGAAGTTAAAGGCGCTGACTCTCCAAGTGGGGAGACTGTTAGTAAAGCGTCTGGAATGTTGCACCCGAGTACCAGGGCAGGAAAACTGAGACATATTTGAACATGTCTCCCGTTCACATGGTTGATCA
This sequence comes from Delphinus delphis, assembly GCF_949987515.2. Classification (NCBI taxonomy): domain Eukaryota; kingdom Metazoa; phylum Chordata; class Mammalia; order Artiodactyla; family Delphinidae; genus Delphinus; species Delphinus delphis. Next base: position 4,479,056 of record NW_027192648.1, read on the forward strand.
TACTTGGGTTCCACATGCATGTTTTAGCTGAAGGAAGAATACCTTAAACCTGGAGAGTTGAGACCCGTGTAATGGGTTACATGCAATATGACTTCAAAGGGTCTTCATTTGCTCACCGAACCTCTCCAAACCTATCACTGCTGCGTTTATGCCCCTGTACACATGCTTGATTCTCTTTTGGAGACATAGCAATCCATAGGTTTTACGATACTTACTAGTCAGGTACATTCTTAGGCGTTTAATATGCGGTGTTGAGTCCATTTCGTTGAGCAAGGAGTAGCTCTTGTCTATTCCATATTTGACTTAAGGAACTTTATCTGTGCTCATTTCAATCTCTGGTTTTATGCAGCACCCCAACTCACCTTTACCCTTAAGCAAGCATAAGTTGGTTTTCTAAATTTGAGACCCTGTTCTGTTCTGTAATTCAGTTCCTGTGTAGCCAAGTTTACATTCCGTGTATTACTGATATCTTATGATGTTTCTTTTTCTGTGTGACTTATTTCAGTTAGAATCATCATACCTGAATCCACTCATTGTGCTGCTAAGGGCCTGATGACACAGATTTCATTGCTGAGTGATATTGCTTTGTAAGTAAATACCACAACTTCTTTATCCATTTTTCACTTTCTGCGATGTTGAACTTGTACTGTAAACGAGGTTCTTGTAAACAGAGCCGTTCCAAACTTTGGGGTGGCTGTGTCTTTTTGATTTTAATTTCCCTAAGCTATAGGACCATAAGTGGAAGTGCCCTAGGTTCTGTTGCTTTGTTTTTTAGATGTTTCAGGAAACACCATACACTTCTCCCGAGTGGTTGTTGGCAATTTACATCCCGCCCATCAGCATAACAAGGCTCCCAGTTCTCCATGGCCTGTCCTGCCTTTCTGGATTTTACACTTTTTTCAGATGGCCCTTTTGACCGGGGGGAAGTGAGACTTCATTGTAGTGCAGATTTCCTTTGCAAGCTTGCTTGGTTGGCCAAAAAGGGCGTATGCGTTTTTTCCTGAATATATTCAGGAAAAAACGCATACGCCCTTTCTGGCCAAGTGCATCATTGTGGACGTTCTGCCTCTTTTCCTATGCTTTCAATGCAATTCCAGTCTACCTCCTGAAATCGGTTTCCTGCAATTCTGCCCCGCTTTCAAGTCCTCTTGGCAGCCTTACTTCAGTCTATTTTTGGACGATAGCTGTCATTTATAACTCTGCAGGTTTGTGAATTACAGTGCCCCTGAGCTCCTTTCTTCAACTTGCTTTCTTGTGAACTGGCCGCAACACCGCAGGATGGCTTCAGGCCCTAATCTGGTTCCGGCACGGCACGCTGAGCCTTTGGTTATTTCCTCTTCCTGGTGGGAAATGAGAGTTAAATTTGCCCGTCCAGACACCTCCAGCTAGCCTCTCCTTGGTTCTCGCTATTCCTGTTCATCTTCCGCAGAAATTGCAAACTGTGCCAAACAGGAGGTTAAAGGCGCTGACTCTCCAAGTGGGGAGAGTGTTAGTAAAGCGTCTGGAATGTTGCACCCGAGTACCAGGGTACGAAAACTGAGACATATTTGAACACGTCTCCCGATCACATGGTTGATCATACTCTGGGTTCCACATGCATGTTTTAGCTGAAGGAAGAATACCTAAAACCTGGGTAGTTGAAACCCGTGGAATGGGTACCATGCAATATGACTTCAAAGGGTCTTCATTTGCTCACCGAACCTCTCCAATCCTATCACTGCTGCGTTTATGCCCCTGTACACATGCTTGATTCTCTTTCGGAGACATAGCAATCCATAGGTTTTAAGATACTTACTAGTCACGTACATTCTTAGGCGTTTAATATGCGGTGTTGAGTCCATTTCGTTGAGCAAGGAGTAGCTCTTGTCTATTCCATATTTGGCTTAAGGAACTTTATCTGTGCTCATTTCAATCTCTGGTTTTATGCAGCAACCGAACTCACCTTTCCCCTTAAGCAAGCATAAGTTGGTTTTCTAAATTTGAGAACCTGTTCTGTTTTGGAATTCAGTTCCTGTGTAGCCAAGTTTACATTCCGTGTATTAGTGATATCTTATGATGTTTCTTTTTCTGTGTGACTTATTTCAGTTAGAATCATCGTACCTGAATCTACTCATTATGCTGCTACGGGCCTGATGACATAAATTTCATTGCTGAGTGATACTGCATTGTACGTAAGTACCACAAGTTCTTTATCCATTTTTCACTTTCTGCGATGTTGAACTTGTACTGTAAACGAGGTTCTTGTAAACAGAGCCGTTCCAAACTTTGGGGTGGCTGTGTCTTTTTGATTCTAATTTCCCTAAGCTATAGGACCATAAGTGGAAGTGCCCTAGGCTCTGTTGCTTTGTTTTTTAGATGTTTCAGGAAACACCATACACTTCTCCCACGTGTCTGTTGGCAATTTACATCCCGCCCATCAGCATAACAAGGCTCCCAGTTCTCAATGGCCTGTTGCCTTTCTGGATTTTACACTTTTTTCAGATGGCCCTTTTGACCGGGGGGAAGTGAGACTTCATTGTAGTGCAGATTTCCTTTGCAAGCTTGCTTGGTTGGCCAAAAAGGACGTATGCGTTTTTTCCTGAATATATTCAGGAAAAAACGCATACGCCCTTTTTGGCCAAGTGCATCATTGTGGACGTTCTGCCTCTTTTCCTATGCTTTCAATGCAATTCCAGTCTACCTCCTGAAATCGGTTTCCTGCAATTCTGCCCCGCATTCAAGTCCTCTTGGCAGCCTTACTTCAGTCTATTTTTGGACGATAGCTGTCATTTATAACTCTGCAGGTTTGTGAATTACAGTGCCCCTGAGCTCCTTTCTTCAACTCGCTTTCTTGTGACCTGGCCGCAACACCGCAGGATGGCTTCAGGCCCTAATCTGGTTCCGGCCCGGCATGCTGAGCCTTTGGTTAATTCCTCTTCCTGGTGGGAAATGAGAGTTAAATTTGCCCGTCCAGACACCTCCAGCTAGCCTCTCATTGGTTCTCGCTATTCCTGTTCATCTTCCGCAGAAATTGCAAACTGGGCCAAACAGGAGGTTAAAGGGACTGACTCTCCAAGTGGGGAGAGTGTTAGCAAAGTGTCTGGAATGTTACACCCGAGTACCAGGGGAGGAAAACTGAGACATATTTGAACACGTCTCCCGTTCACATGGTTGATCATACTTGGGTTCCACATGCATGTTTTAGCTGAAGGAAGAATACCTTAAACCTTGAGAGTTGAGACCCGTGTAATGGGTACCATGCAATATGACTTCAAAGGGTCTTCATTTGCTCACCGAACCTCTCCAATCCTATCACTGCTGCGTTTATGCCCCTGTACACATGCTTGATTCTCTTTTGGAGACATAGCAATCCATAGGTTTTACGATACTTACTATTCAGGTACATTCTTAGGCGTTTAGTATGCGGTGTTGAGTCCATTTCGTTGAGCAAGGAGTAGCTCTTGTCTATTCCATATTTGACTTAAGGAACTTTATCTGTGCTCATTTCAATCTCTGGTTTTATGCAGCACCCCACCTCACCTTTACCCTTAAGCAAGCATAAGTTGGTTTTCTAAATTTGAGACCCTGTTCTGTTCTGTAATTCAGTTCCTGTGTAGCCAAGTTTACATTCCGTGTATTACTGATATCTTATGATGTTTCTTCTTCTGTGTGACTTATTTCAGTTAGAATCATCATACCTGAATCCACTCATTGTGATGCTAAGGGCCTGATGACATAGATTTCATTGCTGAGTGATATTGCTTTGTAAGTAAATACCACAACTTCTTTATCCATTTTTCACTTTCTGCGATGTTGAACTTGTACTTAAACGAGGTTCTTGTAAACAGAGGCGTCCCAAACTTTGGGGTGGCTGTGTCTTTTTGATTTTAATTTCCCTAAGGTGTAGGACCATAAGTGGCAGTGCCCTAGGCTCTGTTGCTTTGTTTTTTAGATGTTTCAGGAAACACCATACACTTCTCCCGAGTGGTTGTTGGCAATTTACATCCCGCCCATCAGCATAACAAGGCTCCCAGTTCTCCATGGCCTGTCCTGCCTTTCTGGATTTTACACTTTTTTCAGATGGCCCTTTTGACCGGGGGGAAGTGAGACTTCATTGTAGTGCAGATTTCCTTTGCAAGCTTGCTTGGTTGGCCAAAAAGGGCGTATGCGTTTTTTCCTGAATATATTCAGGAAAAAACGCATACGCCCTTTTTGGCCAAGTGCATCATTGTGGACGTTCTGCCTCTTTTCCTATGCTTTCAATGCAATTCCAGTCTACCTCCTGAAATCGGTTTCCTGCAATTCTGCCCCGCTTTCAAGTCCTCTTGGCAGCCTTACTTCAGTCTATTTTTGGACGATAGCTGTCATTTATAACTCTGCAGGTTTGTGAATTACAGTGCCCCTGAGCTCCTTTCTTCAACTCGCTTTCTTGTGACCTGGCCGCAACACCGCAGGATGGCTTCAGGCCCTAATCTGGTTCCGGCCCGGCATGCTGAGCCTTTGGTTAATTCCTCTTCCTGGTGGGAAATGAGAGTTAAATTTGCCCGTCCAGACACCTCCAGCTAGCCTCTCATTGGTTCTCGCTATTCCTGTTCATCTTCCGCAGAAATTGCAAACTGGGCCAAACAGGAGGTTAAAGGGACTGACTCTCCAAGTGGGGAGAGTGTTAGTAAAGCGTCTGGAATGTTGCACCCGAGTACCAGGGGAGGAAAACTGAGACATATTTGAACACGTCTCCCGTTCACATGGTTGATCATACTTGGGTTCCACATGCATGTTTTAGCTGAAGGAAGAATACCTTAAACCTTGAGAGTTGAGACCCGTGTAATGGGTACCATGCAATATGACTTCAAAGGGTCTTCATTTGCTCACCGAACCTCTCCAATCCTATCACTGCTGCGTTTATGCCCCTGTACACATGCTTGATTCTCTTTTGGAGACATAGCAATCCATAGGTTTTACGATACTTACTATTCAGGTACATTCTTAGGCGTTTAGTATGCGGTGTTGAGTCCATTTCGTTGAGCAAGGAGTAGCTCTTGTCTATTCCATATTTGACTTAAGGAACTTTATCTGTGCTCATTTCAATCTCTGGTTTTATGCAGCACCCCACCTCACCTTTACCCTTAAGCAAGCATAAGTTGGTTTTCTAAATTTGAGACCCTGTTCTGTTCTGTAATTCAGTTCCTGTGTAGCCAAGTTTACATTCCGTGTATTACTGATATCTTATGATGTTTCTTCTTCTGTGTGACTTATTTCAGTTAGAATCATCATACCTGAATCCACTCATTGTGATGCTAAGGGCCTGATGACATAGATTTCATTGCTGAGTGATATTGCTTTGTAAGTAAATACCACAACTTCTTTATCCATTTTTCACTTTCTGCGATGTTGAACTTGTACTTAAACGAGGTTCTTGTAAACAGAGGCGTCCCAAACTTTGGGGTGGCTGTGTCTTTTTGATTTTAATTTCCCTAAGGTGTAGGACCATAAGTGGCAGTGCCCTAGGCTCTGTTGCTTTGTTTTTTAGATGTTTCAGGAAACACCATACACTTCTCCCGAGTGGTTGTTGGCAATTTACATCCCGCCCATCAGCATAACAAGGCTCCCAGTTCTCCATGGCCTGTCCTGCCTTTCTGGATTTTACACTTTTTTCAGATGGCCCTTTTGACCGGGGGGAAGTGAGACTTCATTGTAGTGCAGATTTCCTTTGCAAGCTTGCTTGGTTGGCCAAAAAGGGCGTATGCGTTTTTTCCTGAATATATTCAGGAAAAAACGCATACGCCCTTTTTGGCCAAGTGCATCATTGTGGACGTTCTGCCTCTTTTCCTATGCTTTCAATGCAATTCCAGTCTACCTCCTGAAATCGGTTTCCTGCAATTCTGCCCCGCTTTCAAGTCCTCTTGGCAGCCTTACTTCAGTCTATTTTTGGACGATAGCTGTCATTTATAACTCTGCAGGTTTGTGAATTACAGTGCCCCTGAGCTCCTTTCTTCAACTCGCTTTCTTGTGACCTGGCCGCAACACCGCAGGATGGCTTCAGGCCCTAATCTGGTTCTGGCACGGCACGCTGAGCCTTTGGTTATTTCCTCCTCCTGGTGGGAAATGAGAGTTAAATTTGCCCGTCCAGACACCTCCAGCTAGCCTCTCATTGGTTCTCGCTATTCCTGTTCATCTTCCGCAGAAATTGCAAACTGTGCCAAACAGGAGGTTAAAGGCGCTGACTCTCCAAGTGGGGAGAGTGTTAGTAAAGCGTCTGGAATGTTGCACCCGAGTACCAGGGGAGGAAAACTGAGACATATTTGAACACGTCTCCCGATCACATGGTTGATCATACTCTGGGTTCCACATGCATGTTTTAGCTGAAGGAAGAATACCTAAAACCTGGGTAGTTGAAACCCGTGGAATGGGTACCATGCAATATGACTTCAAAGGGTCTTCATTTGCTCACCGAACCTCTCCAATCCTATCACTGCTGCGTTTATGCCCCTGTACACATGCTTGATTCTCTTTCGGAGACATAGCAATCCATAGGTTTTAAGATACTTACTAGTCAGGTACATTCTTAGGCGTTTAATATGCGGTGTTGAGTCCATTTCGTTGAGCAAGGAGTAGCTCTTGTCTATTCCATATTTGGCTTAAGGAACTTTATCTGTGCTCATTTCAATCTCTGGTTTTATGCAGCAACCCAACTCACCTTTCCCCTTAAGCAAGCATAAGTTGGTTTTCTAAATTTGAGAACCTGTTCTGTTTTCGAATTCAGTTCCTGTGTAGCCTAGTTTACATTCCGTGTATTAGTGATATCTTATGATGTTTCTTTTTCTGTGTGACTTATTTCAGTTAGAATCATCGTACCTGGATCTACTCATTATGCTGCTACGGGCCTGATGACATAGATTTCATTGCTGAGTGATACTGCATTGTACGTAAGTACCACAAGTTCTTTATCCATTTTTCACTTTCTGCGATGTTGAACTTGTACTGTAAACGAGGTTCTTGTAAACAGAGCCGTGCCAAACTTTGGGGTGGCTGTGTCTTTTTGATTTTAATTTCCCTAAGCTATAGGACCATAAGTGGAAGTGCCCTAGGCTCTGTTGCTTTGTTTTTTAGATGTTTCAGGAAACACCATACACTTCTCCCACGTGTCTGTTGGCAATTTACATCCCGCCCATCAGCATAACAAGGCTCCCAGTTCTCAATGGCCTGTTGCCTTTCTGGATTTTACACTTTTTTCAGATGGCCCTTTTGACCGAGGGGAAGTGACACTTCATTGTAGTGCAGATTTCCTTTGCAAGCTTGCTTGGTTGGCCAAAAAGGGCGTATGCGTTTTTTCCTGAATATATTCAGGAAAAAACGCATACGCCCTTTTTGGCCAAGTGCATCATTGTGGACGTTCTGCCTCTTTTCCTATGCTTTCAATGCAATTCCAGTCTACCTCCTGAAATCGGTTTCCTGCAATTCTGCCCCGCTTTCAAGTCCTCTTGGCAGCCTTACTTCAGTCTATTTTTGGACGATAGCTGTCATTTATAACTCTGCAGGTTTGTGAATTACAGTGCCCCTGAGCTCCTTTCTTCAACTCGCTTTCTTGTGACCTGGCCGCAACACCGCAGGATGGCTTCAGGCCCTAATCTGGTTCTGGCACGGCACGCTGAGCCTTTGGTTATTTCCTCCTCCTGGTGGGAAATGAGAGTTAAATTTGCCCGTCCAGACACCTCCAGCTAGCCTCTCATTGGTTCTCGCTATTCCTGTTCATCTTCCGCAGAAATTGCAAACTGTGCCAAACAGGAGGTTAAAGGCGCTGACTCTCCAAGTGGGGAGAGTGTTAGTAAAGCGTCTGGAATGTTGCACCCGAGTACCAGGGGAGGAAAACTGAGACATATTTGAACACGTCTCCCGATCACATGGTTGATCATACTCTGGGTTCCACATGCATGTTTTAGCTGAAGGAAGAATACCTAAAACCTGGGTAGTTGAAACCCGTGGAATGGGTACCATGCAATATGACTTCAAAGGGTCTTCATTTGCTCACCGAACCTCTCCAATCCTATCACTGCTGCGTTTATGCCCCTGTACACATGCTTGATTCTCTTTCGGAGACATAGCAATCCATAGGTTTTAAGATACTTACTAGTCAGGTACATTCTTAGGCGTTTAATATGCGGTGTTGAGTCCATTTCGTTGAGCAAGGAGTAGCTCTTGTCTATTCCATATTTGGCTTAAGGAACTTTATCTGTGCTCATTTCAATCTCTGGTTTTATGCAGCAACCCAACTCACCTTTCCCCTTAAGCAAGCATAAGTTGGTTTTCTAAATTTGAGAACCTGTTCTGTTTTCGAATTCAGTTCCTGTGTAGCCTAGTTTACATTCCGTGTATTAGTGATATCTTATGATGTTTCTTTTTCTGTGTGACTTATTTCAGTTAGAATCATCGTACCTGAATCTACTCATTATGCTGCTACGGGCCTGATGACATAGATTTCATTGCTGAGTGATACTGCATTGTACGTAAGTACCACAAGTTCTTTATCCATTTTTCACTTTCTGCGATGTTGAACTTGTACTGTAAACGAGGTTCTTGTAAACAGAGGCGTGCCAAACTTTGGGGTGGCTGTGTCTTTTTGATTTTAATTTCCCTAAGCTATAGGACCATAAGTGGAAGTGCCCTAGGCTCTGTTGCTTTGTTTTTTAGATGTTTCAGGAAACACCATACACTTCTCCCACGTGTCTGTTGGCAATTTACATCCCGCCCATCAGCATAACAAGGCTCCCAGTTCTCAATGGCCTGTTGCCTTTCTGGATTTTACACTTTTTTCAGATGGCCCTTTTGACCGAGGGGAAGTGACACTTCATTGTAGTGCAGATTTCCTTTGCAAGCTTGCTTGGTTGGCCAAAAAGGGCGTATGCGTTTTTTCCTGAATATATTCAGGAAAAAACGCATACGCCCTTTTTGGCCAAGTGCATCATTGTGGACGTTCTGCCTCTTTTCCTATGCTTTCAATGCAATTCCAGTCTACCTCCTGAAATCGGTTTCCTGCAATTCTGCCCCGCTTTCAAGTCCTCTTGGCAGCCTTACTTCAGTCTATTTTTGGACGATAGCTGTCATTTATAACTCTGCAGGTTTGTGAATTACAGTGCCCCTGAGCTCCTTTCTTCAACTCGCTTTCTTGTGACCTGGCCGCAACACCGCAGGATGGCTTCAGGCCCTAATCTGGTTCTGGCCCGGCATGCTGAGCCTTTGGTTAATTCCTCTTCCTGGTGGGAAATGAGAGTTAAATTTGCCCGTCCAGACACCTCCAGCTAGCCTCTCATTGGTTCTCACTATTCCTGTTCATCTTCCGCAGAAATTGCAAACTGGGCCAAACAGGAGGTTAAAGGGACTGACTCTCCAAGTGGGGAGAGTGTTAGCAAAGCGTCTGGAATGTTACACCCGAGTACCAGGGGAGGAAAACTGAGACATATTTGAACACGTCTCCCGTTCACATGGTTGATCATACTTGGGTTCCACATGCATGTTTTAGCTGAAGGAAGAATACCTTAAACCTTGAGAGTTGAGACCCGTGTAATGGGTACCATGCAATATGACTTCAAAGGGTCTTCATTTGCTCACCGAACCTCTCCAATCCTATCACTGCTGCGTTTATGCCCCTGTACACATGCTTGATTCTCTTTTGGAGACATAGCAATCCATAGGTTTTACGATACTTACTACTCAGGTACATTCTTAGGCGTTTAGTATGCGGTGTTGAGTCCATTTCGTTGAGCAAGGAGTAGCTCTTGTCTATTCCATATTTGACTTAAGGAACTTTATCTGTGCTCATTTCAATCTCTGGTTTTATGCAGCACCCCACCTCACCTTTACCCTTAAGCAAGCATAAGTTGGTTTTCTAAATTTGAGACCCTGTTCTGTTCTGTAATTCAGTTCCTGTGTAGCCAAGTTTACATTCCGTGTATTACTGATATCTTATGATGTTTCTTCTTCTGTGTGACTTATTTCAGTTAGAATCATCATACCTGAATCCACTCATTGTGATGCTAAGGGCCTGATGACATAGATTTCATTGCTGAGTGATATTGCTTTGTAAGTAAATACCACAACTTCTTTATCCATTTTTCACTTTCTGCGATGTTGAACTTGTACTGTAAACGAGGTTCTTGTAAACAGAGGCGTCCCAAACTTTGGGGTGGCTGTGTCTTTTTGATTTTAATTTCCCTAAGGTGTAGGACCATAAGTGGCAGTGCCCTAGGCTCTGTTGCTTTGTTTTTTAGATGTTTCAGGAAACACCATACACTTCTCCCGAGTGGTTGTTGGCAATTTACATCCCGCCCATCAGCATAACAAGGCTCCCAGTTCTCCATGGCCTGTCCTGCCTTTCTGGATTTTACACTTTTTTCAGATGGCCCTTTTGACCGGGGGGAAGTGAGACTTCATTGTAGTGCAGATTTCCTTTGCAAGCTTGCTTGGTTGGCCAAAAAGGGCGTATGCGTTTTTTCCTGAATATATTCAGGAAAAAACGCATACGCCCTTTTTGGCCAAGTGCATCATTGTGGACGTTCTGCCTCTTTTCCTATGCTTTCAATGCAATTCCAGTCTACCTCCTGAAATCGGTTTCCTGCAATTCTGCCCCGCTTTCAAGTCCTCTTGGCAGCCTTACTTCAGTCTATTTTTGGACGATAGCTGTCATTTATAACTCTGCAGGTTTGTGAATTACAGTGCCCCTGAGCTCCTTTCTTCAACTCGCTTTCTTGTGACCTGGCCGCAACACCGCAGGATGGCTTCAGGCCCTAATCTGGTTCCGGTACGGCACGCTGAGCCTTTCGTTATTTCCTCTTCCTGGTGGGAAATGAGAGTTAAATTTGCCCGTCCAGACACCTCCAGCTAGCCTCTCATTGGTTCTCGCTATTCCTGTTCATCTTCCGCAGAAATTGCAAACTGGGCCAAACAGGAGGTTAAAGGCGCTGACTCTCCAAGTGGGGAGAGTGTTAGTAAAGCGTCTGGAATGTTGCACCCGAGTACCAGGGGAGGAAAACTGAGACATATTTGAACACGACTCCCGTTCACATGGTTGATCATACTTGGGTTCCACATGCATGTTTTAGCTGAAGGAAGAATACCTTAAACCTGGAGAGTTAAGACCCGTGTAATGGGTACCATGCAATATGACTTCAAAGGGTCTTCATTTGGTCACCGAACCTCTCCAATCCTATCACTGCTGCGTTTATGCCCCTGTACACATGCTTGATTCTCTTTTGGAGACATAGCAATCCATAGGTTTTACGATACTTACTATTCAGGTACATTCTTAGGCGTTTAGTATGCGGTGTTGAGTCCATTTCGTTGAGCAAGGAGTAGCTCTTGTCTATTCCATATTTGACTTAAGGAACTTTATCTGTGCTCATTTCAATCTCTGGTTTTATGCAGCACCCCACCTCACCTTTACCCTTAAGCAAGCATAAGTTGGTTTTCTAAATTTGAGACCCTGTTCTGTTCTGTAATTCAGTTCCTGTGTAGCCAAGTTTACATTCCGTGTATTACTGATATCTTATGATGTTTCTTCTTCTGTGTGACTTATTTCAGTTAGAATCATCATACCTGAATCCACTCATTGTGATGCTAAGGGCCTGATGACATAGATTTCATTGCTGAGTGATATTGCTTTGTAAGTAAATACCACAACTTCTTTATCCATTTTTCACTTTCTGCGATGTTGAACTTGTACTGTAAACGAGGTTCTTGTAAACAGAGGCGTCCCAAACTTTGGGGTGGCTGTGTCTTTTTGATTTTAATTTCCCTAAGGTGTAGGACCATAAGTGGCAGTGCCCTAGGCTCTGTTGCTTTGTTGTTTAGATGTTTCAGGAAACACCATACACTTCTCCCGAGTGGTTGTTGGCAATTTACATCCCGCCCATCAGCATAACAAGGCTCCCAGTTCTCCATGGCCTGTCCTGCCTTTCTGGATTTTACACTTTTTTCAGATGTCCCTTTTGACCGGGGGGAAGTGAGACTTCATTGTAGTGCACATTTCCTTTGCAAGCTTGCTTGGTTGGCCAAAAAGGGCGTATGCGTTTTTTCCTGAATATATTCAGGAAAAAACGCATACGCCCTTTTTGGCCAAGTGCATCATTGTGGACGTTCTGCCTCTTTTCCTATGCTTTCAATGCAATTCCAATCTACCTCCTGAAATCGGTTTCCTGCAATTCTGCCCCGCTTTCAAGTCCTCTTGGCAGCCTTACTTCAGTCTATTTAGGGACGATAGCTGTCATTTATAACTCTGCAGGTTTGTGAATTACAGTGCCCCTGAGCTCCTTTCTTCAACTCGCTTTCTTTTGAGCTGGCCGTAACACCGCAGGATGGCTTCAGGCCCTAATCTGGTTCCGGTACGGCACGCTGAGCCTTTGGTTATTTCCTCTTCCTGGTGGGAAATGAGAGTTAAATTTGCCCGTCCAGACACCTCCAGCTAGCCTCTCATTGGTTCTCGCTATTCCTGTTCATCTTCCGCAGAAATTGCAAACTGGGCCAAACAGGAGGTTAAAGGCGCTGACTCTCCAAGTGGGGAGAGTGTTAGTAAAGCGTCTGGAATGTTGCACCCGAGTACCAGGGGAGGAAAACTGAGACATATTTGAACACGTCTCCCGTTCACATGGTTGATCATACTTGGGTTCACATGCATGTTTTAGCTGAAGGAAGAATACCTAAAACCTGGGTAGTTGAAACCCGTGAAATGGGTACCATGCAATATGACTTCAAAGGGTCTTCATTTGCTCACCGAACCTCTCCAATCCTATCACTGCTGCGTTTATGCCCCTGTACACATGCTTGATTCTCTTTCGGAGACATAGCAATCCATAGGTTTTAAGATACTTACTAGTCAGGTACATTCTTAGGCGTTTAATATGCGGTGTTGAGTCCATTTCATTGAGCAAGGAGTAGCTCTTGTCTATTCCATATTTGGCTTAAGGAACTTTATCTGTGCTCATTTCAATCTCTGGTTTTATGCAGCAACCCAACTCACCTTTCCCCTTAAGCAAGCATAAGTTGGTTTTCAAATTTGAGAACCTTTTCTGTTTTGGAATTCAGTTCCTGTGTAGCCAAGTTTACATTCCGTGTATTAGTGATATCTTATGATGTTTCTTTTTCTGTGTGACTTATTTCAGTTAGAATCATCGTACCTGAATCTACTCATTATGCTGCTACGGGCCTGATGACATAGATTTCATTGCTGAGTGATACTGCATTGTACGTAAGTACCACAAGTTCTTTATCCATTTTTCACTTTCTGCGATGTTGAACTTGTACTGTAAACGAGGTTCTTGTAAACAGAGCCGTTCCAAACTTTGGGGTGGCTGTGTCTTTTTGATTTTAATTTCCCTAAGCTATAGGACCATAAGTGGAAGTGCCCTAGGCTCTGTTGCTTTGTTTTTTAGATGTTTCAGGAAACACCATACACTTCTCCCGAGTGTCTGTTGGCAATTTACATCCCGCCCATCAGCATAACAAGGCTCCCAGTTCTCAATGGCCTGTTGCCTTTCTGGATTTTACACTTTTTTCAGATGGCCCTTTTGACCGGGGGGAAGTGAGACTTCATTGTAGTGCAGATTTCCTTTGCAAGCTTGCTTGGTTGGCCAAAATGGGCGTATGCGTTTTTTCCTGAATATATTCAGGAAAAAACGCATACGCCCTTTTTGGCCAAGTGCATCATTGTGGACGTTCTGCCTCTTTTCCTATGCTTTCAATGCAATTCCAGTCTACCTCCTGAAATCGGTTTCCTGCAATTCTGCCCCGCTTTCAAGTCCTCTTGGCAGCCTTACTTCAGTCTATTTTTGGACGATAACTGTCATTTATAACTCTGCAGGTTTGTGAATTACAGTGCCCCTGAGCTCCTTTCTTCAACTCGCTTTCTTGTGACCTGGCCGCAACACCGCAGGATGGCTTCAGACCCTAATCTGGTTCCGGCACGGCACGCTGAGCCTTTGGTTATTTCCTCTTCCTGGTGGGAAATGAGAGTTAAATTTGCCCGTCCAGACACCTCCAGCTAGTCTCTCATTGGTTCTCGCTATTCCTGTTCATCTTCCGCAGAAATTGCAAACTGGGCCAAACAGGAGTTTAAAGGGACTGACTCTCCAAGTCGGGAGAGTGTTAGTAAAGCGTCTGGAATGTTGCACCCGAGTACCAGGGGAGGAAAACTGAGACATATTTGAACACATCTACTGTTCACATGGTTGATAATACTCTGGGTTCCACATGCATGTTTTAGCTGAAGGAAGAATACCTTAAACCTGGAGAGTTAAGACCCGTGTAATGGGTACCATGCAATATGACTTCAAAGGGTCTTCATTTGCTCACCGAACCTCTCCAATCCTATCACTGCTGCGTTTATGCCCCTGTACACATGCTTGATTCTCTTTCGGAGACATAGCAATCCATAGGTTTTAAGATACTTACTAGTCAGGTACATTCTTAGGCGTTTAATATGCGGTGTTGAGTCCATTTCATTGAGCAAGGAGTAGCTCTTTTCTATTCCATATTTGACTTAAGGAACTTTATCTGTGCTCATTTCAATCTCTGGTTTTATGCAGCACCCCAACTCACCTTTACCCTTAAGCAAGCATAAGTTGGTTTTCTAAATTTGAGACCCTGTTCTGTTCTGTAATTCAGTTCCTGTGTAGCCAAGTTTACATTCCGTGTATTACTGATATCTTATGATGTTTCTTTTTCTGTGTGACTTACTTCAGTTAGAATCATCATACCTGAATCCACTCATTGTGCTGCTAAGGGCCTGATGACACAGATTTCATTGCTTAGTGATATTGCTTTGTAAGTAAATACCACAACTTCTTTATCCATTTTTCACTTTCTGCGATGTTGAACTTGTACTGTAAACGAGGTTCTTGTAAACAGAGCCGTTCCAAACTTTGGGGTGGCTGTGTCTTTTTGATTTTAATTTCCCTAAGCTATAGGACCATAAGTGGAAGTGCCCTAGGTTCTGTTGCTTTGTTTTTTAGATGTTTCAGGAAACACCATACACTTCTCCCGAGTGTCTGTTGGCAATTTACATCCCGCCCATCAGCATAACAAGGCTCCCAGTTCTCCATGGCCTGTCCTGCCTTTCTGGATTTTACACTTTTTTCAGATGGCCCTTTTGACCGGGGGGAAGTGAGACTTCATTGTAGTGCAGATTTCCTTTGCAAGCTTGCTTGGTTGGCCAAAAAGGGCGTATGCGTTTTTTCCTGAATATATTCAGGAAAAAACGCATACGCCCTTTTTGGCCAAGTGCATCATTGTGGACGTTCTGCCTCTTTTCCTATGCTTTCAATGCAATTCCAGTCTACCTCCTGAAATCGGTTTCCTGCAATTCTGCCCCGCTTTCAAGTCCTCTTGGCAGCCTTACTTCAGTCTATTTTTGGACGATAGCTGTCATTTATAACTCTGCAGGTTTGTGAATTACAGTGCCCCTGAGCTCCTTTCTTCAACTTGCTTTCTTTTGAGCTGGCTGCAACACCGCAGGATGGCTTCAGGCCCTAATCTGGTTCCGGTACGGCACGCTGAGCCTTTGGTTATTTCCTCTTCCTGGTGGGAAATGAGAGTTAAATTTGCCCGTCCAGACACCTCCAGCTAGTCTCTCATTGGTTCTCGCTATTCCTGTTTATCTTCCGCAGAAATTGCAAACTGGGCCAAACAGGAGGTTAAAGGCGCTGACTCTCCAAGTGGGGAGAGTGTTAGTAAAGCGTCTGGAATGTTGCACCCGAGTACCAGGGGAGGAAAACTGAGACATATTTGAACACGTCTCCCATTCACATGGTTGATCATACTTGGGTTCCACATGCATGTTTTAGCTGAAGGAAGAATACCTTAAACCTGGAGAGTTAAGACCCGTGTAATGGGTACCATGCAATATGACTTCAAAGGGTCTTCATTTGCTCACCGAACCTCTCCAATCCTATCACTGCTGCGTTTATGCCCCTGTACACATGCTTGATTCTCTTTCGGAGACATAGCAATCCATAGGTTTTAAGATACTTACTAGTCAGGTACATTCTTAGGCGTTTAATATGCGGTGTTGAGTCCATTTCGTTGAGCAAGGAGTAGCTCTTGTCTATTCCATATTTGACTTAAGGAACTTTATCTGTGCTCATTTCAATCTCTGGTTTTATGCAGCACCCCAACTCACCTTTACCCTTAAGCAAGCATAAGTTGGTTTTCTAAATTTGAGACCCTGTTCTGTTCTGTAATTCAGTTCCTGTGTAGCCAAGTTTACATTCCGTGTATTACTGATATCTTATGATGTTTCTTTTTCTGTGTGACTTACTTCAGTTAGAATCATCATACCTGAATCCACTCATTGTGCTGCTAAGGGCCTGATGACACAGATTTCATTGCTTAGTGATATTGCTTTGTAAGTAAATACCACAACTTCTTTATCCATTTTTCACTTTCTGCGATGTTGAACTTGTACTGTAAACGAGGTTCTTGTAAACAGAGCTGTTCCAAACTTTGGGGTGGCTGTGTCTTTTTGATTTTAATTTCCCTAAGCTATAGGACCATAAGTGGAAGTGCCCTAGGTTCTGTTGCTTTGTTTTTTAGATGTTTCAGGAAACACCATACACTTCTCCCGAGTGGTTGTTGGCAATTTACATCCCGCCCATCAGCTTAACAAGGCTCCCAGTTCTCCATGGCCTGTCCTGCCTTTCTGGAGTTTACACTTTTTTCAGATGGCCCTTTTGACCGGGGGAAGTGAGACTTCATTGTAGTGCAGATTTCCTTTGCAAGCTTGCTTGGTTGGCCAAAAAGGGCGTATGCGTTTTTTCCTGAATATATTCAGGAAAAAACGCATACGCCCTTTTTGGCCAAGTGCATCATTGTGGACGTTCTGCCTCTTTTCCTATGCTTTCAATGCAATTCCAGTCTACCTCCTGAAATCGGTTTCCTGCAATTCTGCCCCGCTTTCAAGTCCTCTTGGCAGCCTTACTTCAGTCTATTTTTGGACGATAGCTGTCATTTATAACTCTGCAGGTTTGTGAATTACAGTGCCCCTGAGCTCCTTTCTTCAACTTGCTTTCTTTTGAGCTGGCCGCAACACCGCAGGATGGCTTCAGGCCCTAATCTGGTTCCGGTACGGCACGCTGAGCCTTTGGTTATTTCCTCTTCCTGGTGGGAAATGAGAGTTAAATTTGCCCGTCCAGACACCTCCAGCTAGCCTCTCATTGGTTCTCGCTATTCCTGTTCATCTTCCGCAGAAATTGCAAACTGGGCCAAACAGGAGGTTAAAGGCGCTGACTCTCCAAGTGGGGAGAGTGTTAGTAAAGCGTCTGGAATGTTGCACCCGAGTACCAGGGGAGGAAAACTGAGACATATTTGAACACGTCTCCCGTTCACATGGTTGATCATACTTGGGTTCCACATGCATGTTTTAGCTGAAGGAAGAATACCTTAAACCTGGAGAGTTAAGACCCGTGTAATGGGTACCATGCAATATGACTTCAAAGGGTCTTCATTTGCTCACCGAACCTCTCCAATCCTATCACTGCTGCGTTTATGCCCCTGTACACATGCTTGATTCTCTTTCGGAGACATAGCAATCCATAGGTTTTAAGATACTTACTAGTCAGGTACATTCTTAGGCGTTTAATATGCGGTGTTGAGTCCATTTCGTTGAGCAAGGAGTAGCTCTTGTCTATTCCATATTTGACTTAAGGAACTTTATCTGTGCTCATTTCAATCTCTGGTTTTATGCAGCACCCCACCTCACCTTTACCCTTAAGCAAGCATAAGTTGGTTTTCTAAATTTGAGACCCTGTTCTGTTCTGTAATTCAGTTCCTGTGTAGCCAAGTTTACATTCCGTGTATTACTGATATCTTATGATGTTTCTTTTTCTGTGTGACTTACTTCAGTTAGAATCATCATACCTGAATCCACTCATTGTGCTGCTAAGGGCCTGATGACACAGATTTCATTGCTTAGTGATATTGCTTTGTAAGTAAATACCACAACTTCTTTATCCATTTTTCACTTTCTGCGATGTTGAACTTGTACTGTAAACGAGGTTCTTGTAAACAGAGCCGTTCCAAACTTTGGGGTGGCTGTGTCTTTTTGATTTTAATTTCCCTAAGCTATAGGACCATAAGTGGAAGTGCCCTAGGTTCTGTTGCTTTGTTTTTTAGATGTTTCAGGAAACACCATACACTTCTCCCGAGTGGTTGTTGGCAATTTACATCCCGCCCATCAGCATAACAAGGCTCCCAGTTCTCCATGGCCTGTCCTGCCTTTCTGGATTTTACACTTTTTTCAGATGGCCCTTTTGACCGGGGGGAAGTGAGACTTCATTGTAGTGCAGATTTCCTTTGCAAGCTTGCTTGGTTGGCCAAAAAGGGCGTATGCGTTTTTTCCTGAATATATTCAGGAAAAAACGCATACGCCCTTTTTGGCCAAGTGCATCATTGTGGACGTTCTGCCTCTTTTCCTATGCTTTCAATGCAATTCCAGTCTACCTCCTGAAATCGGTTTCCTGCAATTCTGCCCCGCTTTCAAGTCCTCTTGGCAGCCTTACTTCAGTCTATTTTTGGACGATAGCTGTCATTTATAACTCTGCAGGTTTGTGAATTACAGTGCCCCTGAGCTCCTTTCTTCAACTTGCTTTCTTTTGAGCTGGCCGCAACACCGCAGGATGGCTTCAGGCCCTAATCTGGTTCCGGTACGGCATGCTGAGCCTTTGGTTATTTCCTCTTCCTGGTGGGAAATGAGAGTTAAATTTGCCCGTCCAGACACCTCCAGCTAGCCTCTCATTGGTTCTCGCTATTCCTGTTCATCTTCCGCAGAAATTGCAAACTGGGCCAAACAGCAGGTTAAAGGCGCTGACTCTCCAAGTGGGGAGAGTGTTAGTAAAGCGTCTGGAATGTTGCACCCAAGTACCAGGGGAGGAAAACTGAGACATATTTGAACACGTCTCCCGTTCACATGGTTGATCATACTTGGGTTCCACATGCATGTTTTAGCTGAAGGAAGAATACCTTAAACCTGGAGAGTTAAGACCCGTGTAATGGGTACCATGCAATATGACTTCAAAGGGTCTTCATTTGCTCACCGAACCTCTCCAATCCTATCACTGCTGCGTTTATGCCCCTGTACACATGCTTGATTCTCTTTCGGAGACATAGCAATCCATAGGTTTTAAGATACTTACTAGTCAGGTACATTCTTAGGCGTTTAATATGCGGTGTTGAGTCCATTTCGTTGAGCAAGGAGTAGCTCTTGTCTATTCCATATTTGACTTAAGGAACTTTATCTGTGCTCATTTCAATCTCTGGTTTTATGCAGCACCCCAACTCACCTTTACCCTTAAGCAAGCATAAGTTGGTTTTCTAAATTTGAGACCCTGTTCTGTTCTGTAATTCAGTTCCTGTGTAGCCAAGTTTACATTCCGTGTATTACTGATATCTTATGATGTTTCTTTTTCTGTGTGACTTACTTCAGTTAGAATCATCATACCTGAATCCACTCATTGTGCTGCTAAGGGCCTGATGACACAGATTTCATTGCTTAGTGATATTGCTTTGTAAGTAAATACCACAACTTCTTTATCCATTTTTCACTTTCTGCGATGTTGAACTTGTACTGTAAACGAGGTTCTTGTAAACAGAGCCGTTCCAAACTTTGGGGTGGCTGTGTCTTTTTGATTTTAATTTCCCTAAGCTATAGGACCATAAGTGGAAGTGCCCTAGGTTCTGTTGCTTTGTTTTTTAGATGTTTCAGGAAACACCATACACTTCTCCCGAGTGGTTGTTGGCAATTTACATCCCGCCCATCAGCATAACAAGGCTCCCAGTTCTCCATGGCCTGTCCTGCCTTTCTGGATTTTACACTTTTTTCAGATGGCCCTTTTGACCGGGGGGAAGTGAGACTTCATTGTAGTGCAGATTTCCTTTGCAAGCTTGCTTGGTTGGCCAAAAAGGGCGTATGCGTTTTTTCCTGAATATATTCAGGAAAAAACGCATACGCCCTTTTTGGCCAAGTGCATCATTGTGGACGTTCTGCCTCTTTTCCTATGCTTTCAATGCAATTCCAGTCTACCTCCTGAAATCGGTTTCCTGCAATTCTGCCCCGCTTTCAAGTCCTCTTGGCAGCCTTACTTCAGTCTATTTTTGGACGATAGCTGTCATTTATAACTCTGCAGGTTTGTGAATTACAGTGCCCCTGAGCTCCTTTCTTCAACTTGCTTTCTTTTGAGCTGGCCGCAACACCGCAGGATGGCTTCAGGCCCTAATCTGGTTCCGGTACGGCACGCTGAGCCTTTGGTTATTTCCTCTTCCTGGTGGGAAATGAGAGTTAAATTTGCCCGTCCAGACACCTCCAGCTAGTCTCTCATTGGTTCTCGCTATTCCTGTTTATCTTCCGCAGAAATTGCAAACTGGGCCAAACAGGAGGTTAAAGGCGCTGACTCTCCAAGTGGGGAGAGTGTTAGTAAAGCGTCTGGAATGTTGCACCCGAGTACCAGGGGAGGAAAACTGAGACATATTTGAACACGTCTCCCATTCACATGGTTGATCATACTTGGGTTCCACATGCATGTTTTAGCTGAAGGAAGAATACCTTAAACCTGGAGAGTTAAGACCCGTGTAATGGGTACCATGCAATATGACTTCAAAGGGTCTTCATTTGCTCACCGAACCTCTCCAATCCTATCACTGCTGCGTTTATGCCCCTGTACACATGCTTGATTCTCTTTCGGAGACATAGCAATCCATAGGTTTTAAGATACTTACTAGTCAGGTACATTCTTAGGCGTTTAATATGCGGTGTTGAGTCCATTTCGTTGAGCAAGGAGTAGCTCTTGTCTATTCCATATTTGACTTAAGGAACTTTATCTGTGCTCATTTCAATCTCTGGTTTTATGCAGCACCCCAACTCACCTTTACCCTTAAGCAAGCATAAGTTGGTTTTCTAAATTTGAGACCCTGTTCTGTTCTGTAATTCAGTTCCTGTGTAGCCAAGTTTACATTCCGTGTATTACTGATATCTTATGATGTTTCTTTTTCTGTGTGACTTACTTCAGTTAGAATCATCATACCTGAATCCACTCATTGTGCTGCTAAGGGCCTGATGACACAGATTTCATTGCTTAGTGATATTGCTTTGTAAGTAAATACCACAACTTCTTTATCCATTTTTCACTTTCTGCGATGTTGAACTTGTACTGTAAACGAGGTTCTTGTAAACAGAGCTGTTCCAAACTTTGGGGTGGCTGTGTCTTTTTGATTTTAATTTCCCTAAGCTATAGGACCATAAGTGGAAGTGCCCTAGGTTCTGTTG
Organism: Delphinus delphis; assembly: GCF_949987515.2. Classification (NCBI taxonomy): domain Eukaryota; kingdom Metazoa; phylum Chordata; class Mammalia; order Artiodactyla; family Delphinidae; genus Delphinus; species Delphinus delphis. The sequence continues at coordinate 4,500,336 of NW_027192648.1, forward strand.
CTTTGTTTTTTAGATGTTTCAGGAAACACCATACACTTCTCCCGAGTGGTTGTTGGCAATTTACATCCCGCCCATCAGCTTAACAAGGCTCCCAGTTCTCCATGGCCTGTCCTGCCTTTCTGGATTTTACACTTTTTTCAGATGGCCCTTTTGACCGGGGGGAAGTGAGACTTCATTGTAGTGCAGATTTCCTTTGCAAGCTTGCTTGGTTGGCCAAAAAGGGTGTATGCGTTTTTTCCTGAATATATTCAGGAAAAAACACATACGCCCTTTTTGGCCAAGTGCATCATTGTGGACGTTCTGCCTCTTTTCCTATGCTTTCAATGCAATTCCAGTCTACCTCCTGAAATCGGTTTCCTGCAATTCTGCCCCGCTTTCAAGTCCTCTTGGCAGCCTTACTTCAGTCTATTTTTGGACGATAGCTGTCATTTATAACTCTGCAGGTTTGTGAATTACAGTGCCCCTGAGCTCCTTTGTTCAACTCGCTTTCTTTTGAGCTGGCCGCAACACCGCAGGATGGCTTCAGGCCCTAATCTGGTTCCGGTACGGCACGCTGAGCCTTTGGTTATTTCCTCTTCCTGGTGGGAAATGAGAGTTAAATTTGCCCGTCCAGACACCTCCAGCTAGCCTCTCATTGGTTCTCGCTATTCCTGTTCATCTTCCGCAGAAATTGCAAACTGGGCCAAACAGCAGGTTAAAGGCGCTGACTCTCCAAGTGGGGAGAGTGTTAGTAAAGCGTCTGGAATGTTGCACCCGAGTACCAGGGGAGGAAAACTGAGACATATTTGAACACGTCTCCCGTTCACATGGTTGATCATACTTGGGTTCACATGCATGTTTTAGCTGAAGGAAGAATACCTAAAACCTGGGTAGTTGAAACCCGTGAAATGGGTACCATGCAATATGACTTCAAAGGGTCTTCATTTGCTCACCGAACCTCTCCAATCCTATCACTGCTGCGTTTATGCCCCTGTACACATGCTTGATTCTCTTTCGGAGACATAGCAATCCATAGGTTTTAAGATACTTACTAGTCAGGTACATTCTTAGGCGTTTAATATGCGGTGTTGAGTCCATTTCGTTGAGCAAGGAGTAGCTCTTGTCTATTCCATATTTGGCTTAAGGAACTTTATCTGTGCTCATTTCAATCTCTGGTTTTATGCAGCAACCCAACTCACCTTTCCCCTTAAGCAAGCATAAGTTGGTTTTCTAAATTTGAGACCCTGTTCTGTTCTGTAATTCAGTTCCTGTGTAGCCAAGTTTACATTCCGTGTATTACTGATATCTTATTATGTTTCTTTTTCTGTGTGACTTATTTCAGTTAGAATCATCATACCTGAATCCACTCATTGTGCTGCTAAGTGCCTGATGACACAGATTTCATTGCTGAGTGATATTGCTTTGTAAGTAAATACCACAACTTCTTTATCCATTTTTCACTTTCTGCGATGTTGAACTTGTACTGTAAACGAGGTTCTTGTAAACAGAGCCGTCCAGACTTTGGGGTGGCTGTGTCTTTTTGATTTTAATTTCCCTAAGCTATAGGACCATAAGTGGAAGTGCCCTAGGTTCTGTTGCTTTGTTTTTTAGATGTTTCAGGAAACACCATACACTTCTCCCGAGTGGTTGTTGGCAATTTACATCCCGCCCATCAGCATAACAAGGCTCCCAGTTCTCCATGGCCTGTCCTGCCTTTCTGGATTTTACACTTTTTTCAGATGGCCCTTTTGACCGGGGGGAAGTGAGACTTCATTGTAGTGCAGATTTCCTTTGCAAGCTTGCTTGGTTGGCCAAAAAGGGCGTATGCGTTTTTTCCTGAATATATTCAGGAAAAAACGCATACGCCCTTTTTGGCCAAGTGCATCATTGTGGACGTTCTGCCTCTTTTCCTATGCTTTCAATGCAATTCCAGTCTACCTCCTGAAATCGGTTTCCTGCAATTCTGCCCCGCTTTCAAGTCCTCTTGGCAGCCTTACTTCAGTCTATTTTTGGACGATAGCTGTCATTTATAACTCTGCAGGTTTGTGAATTACAGTGCCCCTGAGCTCCTTTCTTCAACTTGCTTTCTTGTGACCTGGCCGCAACACCGCAGGATGGCTTCAGGCCCTAATCTGGTTCCGGCACGGCACGCTGAGCCTTTGGTTATTTCCTCTTCCTGGTGGGAAATGAGAGTTAAATTTGCCCGTCCAGACACCTCCAGCTAGTCTCTCATTGGTTCTCGCTATTCCTGTTCATCTTCCGCAGAAATTGCAAACTGGGCCAAACAGGAGGTTAAAGGCGCTGACTCTCCAAGTGGGGAGAGTGTTAGTAAAGCGTCTGGAATGTTGCACCCGAGTACCAGGGGAGGAAAACTGAGACATATTTGAACACGTCTCCCGTTCACATGGTTGATCATACTTGGGTTCCACATGCATGTTTTAGCTGAAGGAAGAATACCTTAAACCTGGAGAGTTAAGACCCGTGTAATGGGTACCATGCAATATGACTTCAAAGGGTCTTCATTTGCTCACTGAACCTCTCCAATCCTATCACTGCTGCGTTTATGCCCCTGTACACATGCTTGATTCTCTTTCGGAGACATAGCAATCCATAGGTTTTAAGATACTTACTAGTCAGGTACATTCTTAGGCGTTTAATATGCGGTGTTGAGTCCATTTCGTTGAGCAAGGAGTAGCTCTTGTCTATTCCATATTTGGCTTAAGGAACTTTATCTGTGCTCATTTCAATCTCTGGTTTTATGCAGCAACCCAACTCACCTTTCCCCTTAAGCAAGCATAAGTTGGTTTTCTAAATTTGAGACCCTGTTCTGTTCTGTAATTCAGTTCCTGTGTAGCCAAGTTTACATTCCGTGTATTACTGATATCTTATTATGTTTCTTTTTCTGTGTGACTTATTTCAGTTAGAATCATCATACCTGAATCCACTCATTGTGCTGCTAAGTGCCTGATGACACAGATTTCATTGCTGAGTGATATTGCTTTGTAAGTAAATACCACAACTTCTTTATCCATTTTTCACTTTCTGCGATGTTGAACTTGTACTGTAAACGAGGTTCTTGTAAACAGAGCCGTTCCAAACTTTGGGGTGGCTGTGTCTTTTTGATTTTAATTTCCCTAAGCTATAGGACCATAAGTGGAAGTGCCCTAGGTTCTGTTGCTTTGTTTTTTAGATGTTTCAGGAAACACCATACACTTCTCCCGAGTGGTTGTTGGCAATTTACATCCCGCCCATCAGCATAACAAGGCTCCCAGTTCTCCATGGCCTGTCCTGCCTTTCTGGATTTTACACTTTTTTCAGATGGCCCTTTTGACCGGGGGGAAGTGAGACTTCATTGTAGTGCAGATTTCCTTTGCAAGCTTGCTTGGTTGGCCAAAAAGGGCGTATGCGTTTTTTCCTGAATATATTCAGGAAAAAACGCATACGCCCTTTTTGGCCAAGTGCATCGTTGTGGACGTTCTGCCACTTTTCCTATGCTTTCAATGCAATTCCAGTCTACCTCCTGAAATCGGTTTCCTGCAATTCTGCCCCGCTTTCAAGTCCTCTTGGCAGCCTTACTTCAGTCTATTTTTGGACGATAGCTGTCATTTATAACTCTGCAGGTTTGTGAATTACAGTGCCCCTGAGCTCCTTTCTTCAACTTGCTTTCTTGTGACCTGGCCGCAACACCGCAGGATGGCTTCAGGCCCTAATCTGGTTCCAGCACGGCACGCTGAGCCTTTGGTTATTTCCTCTTCCTGGTGGGAAATGAGAGTTAAATTTGCCCGTCCAGACACCTCCAGCTAGTCTCTCATTGGTTCTCGCTATTCCTGTTTATCTTCCGCAGAAATTGCAAACTGGGCCAAACAGCAGGTTAAAGGCGCTGACTCTCCAAGTGGGGAGAGTGTTAGTAAAGCGTCTGGAATGTTGCACCCGAGTACCAGGGGAGGAAAACTGAGACATATTTGAACACGTCTCCCATTCACATGGTTGATCATACTTGGGTTCCACATGCATGTTTTAGCTGAAGGAAGAATACCTTAAACCTGGAGAGTTAAGACCCGTGTAATGGGTACCATGCAATATGACTTCAAAGGGTCTTCATTTGCTCACCGAACCTCTCCAATCCTATCACTGCTGCGTTTATGCCCCTGTACACATGCTTGATTCTCTTTCGGAGACATAGCAATCCATAGGTTTTAAGATACTTACTAGTCAGGTACATTCTTAGGCGTTTAATATGCGGTGTTGAGTCCATTTCGTTGAGCAAGGAGTAGCTCTTGTCTATTCCATATTTGGCTTAAGGAACTTTATCTGTGCTCATTTCAATCTCTGGTTTTATGCAGCAACCCAACTCACCTTTCCCCTTAAGCAAGCATAAGTTGGTTTTCTAAATTTGAGACCCTGTTCTGTTCTGTAATTCAGTTCCTGTGTAGCCAAGTTTACATTCCGTGTATTACTGATATCTTATTATGTTTCTTTTTCTGTGTGACTTATTTCAGTTAGAATCATCATACCTGAATCCACTCATTGTGCTGCTAAGGGCCTGATGACACAGATTTCATTGCTGAGTGATATTGCTTTGTAAGTAAATACCACAACTTCTTTATCCATTTTTCACTTTCTGCGATGTTGAACTTGTACTGTAAACGAGGTTCTTGTAAACAGAGCCGTTCCAAACTTTGGGGTGGCTGTGTCTTTTTGATTTTAATTTCCCTAAGCTATAGGACCATAAGTGGAAGTGCCCTAGGTTCTGTTGCTTTGTTTTTTAGATGTTTCAGGAAACACCATACACTTCTCCCGAGTGGTTGTTGGCAATTTACATCCTGCCCATCAGCATAACAAGGCTCCCAGTTCTCCATGGCCTGTCCTGCCTTTCTGTATTTTACACTTTTTTCAGATGGCCCTTTTGACCGGGGGGAAGTGAGACTTCATTGTAGTGCAGATTTCCTTTGCAAGCTTGCTTGGTTGGCCAAAAAGGGCGTATGCGTTTTTTCCTGAATATATTCAGGAAAAAACGCATACGCCCTTTTTGGCCAAGTGCATCATTGTGGACGTTCTGCCTCTTTTCCTATGCTTTCAATGCAATTCCAGTCTACCTCCTGAAATCGGTTTCCTGCAATTCTGCCCCGCTTTCAAGTCCTCTTGGCAGCCTTACTTCAGTCTATTTTTGGACGATAGCTGTCATTTATAACTCTGCAGGTTTGTGAATTACAGTGCCCCTGAGCTCCTTTCTTCAACTTGCTTTCTTGTGACCTGGCCGCAGCACCGCAGGATGGCTTCAGGCCCTAATCTGGTTCCGGTACGGCACGCTGAGCCTTTGGTTATTTCCTCTTCCTGGTGGGAAATGAGAGTTAAATTTGCCCGTCCAGACACCTCCAGCTAGTCTCTCATTGGTTCTCGCTATTCCTGTTCATCTTCCGCAGAAATTGCAAACTGGGCCAAACAGGAGGTTAAAGGCGCTGACTCTCCAAGTGGGGAGAGTGTTAGTAAAGCGTCTGGAATGTTGCACCCGAGTACCAGGGGAGGAAAACTGAGACATATTTGAACACGTCTCCCATTCACATGGTTGATCATACTTGGGTTCCACATGCATGTTTTAGCTGAAGGAAGAATACCTTAAACCTGGAGAGTTAAGACCCGTGTAATGGGTACCATGCAATATGACTTCAAAGGGTCTTCATTTGCTCACCGAACCTCTCCAATCCTATCACTGCTGCGTTTATGCCCCTGTACACATGCTTGATTCTCTTTCGGAGACATAGCAATCCATAGGTTTTAAGATACTTACTAGTCAGGTACATTCTTAGGCGTTTAATATGCGGTGTTGAGTCCATTTCGTTGAGCAAGGAGTAGCTCTTGTCTATTCCATATTTGACTTAAGGAACTTTATCTGTGCTCATTTCAATCTCTGGTTTTATGCAGCACCCCAACTCACCTTTACCCTTAAGCAAGCATAAGTTGGTTTTCTAAATTTGAGACCCTGTTCTGTTCTGTAATTCAGTTCCTGTGTAGCCAAGTTTACATTCCGTGTATTACTGATATCTTATGATGTTTCTTTTTCTGTGTGACTTACTTCAGTTAGAATCATCATACCTGAATCCACTCATTGTGCTGCTAAGGGCCTGATGACACAGATTTCATTGCTTAGTGATATTGCTTTGTAAGTAAATACCACAACTTCTTTATCCATTTTTCACTTTCTGCGATGTTGAACTTGTACTGTAAACGAGGTTCTTGTAAACAGAGCCGTTCCAAACTTTGGGGTGGCTGTGTCTTTTTTATTTTAATTTCCCTAAGCTATAGGACCATAAGTGGAAGTGCCCTAGGTTCTGTTGCTTTGTTTTTTAGATGTTTCAGGAAACACCATACACTTCTCCCGAGTGGTTGTTGGCAATTTACATCCCGCCCATCAGCTTAACAAGGCTCCCAGTTCTCCATGGCCTGTCCTGCCTTTCTGGATTTTACACTTTTTTCAGATGGCCCTTTTGACCGGGGGGAAGTGAGACTTCATTGTAGTGCAGATTTCCTTTGCAAGCTTGCTTGGTTGGCCAAAAAGGGTGTATGCGTTTTTTCCTGAATATATTCAGGAAAAAACGCATACGCCCTTTTTGGCCAAGTGCATCATTGTGGACGTTCTGCCTCTTTTCCTATGCTTTCAATGCAATTCCAGTCTACCTCCTGAAATCGGTTTCCTGCAATTCTGCCCCGCTTTCAAGTCCTCTTGGCAGCCTTACTTCAGTCTATTTTTGGACGATAGCTGTCATTTATAACTCTGCAGGTTTGTGAATTACAGTGCCCCTGAGCTCCTTTGTTCAACTCGCTTTCTTTTGAGCTGGCCGCAACACCGCAGGATGGCTTCAGGCCCTAATCTGGTTCCGGTACGGCACGCTGAGCCTTTGGTTATTTCCTCTTCCTGGTGGGAAATGAGAGTTAAATTTGCCCGTCCAGACACCTCCAGCTAGCCTCTCATTGGTTCTCGCTATTCCTGTTCATCTTCCGCAGAAATTGCAAACTGGGCCAAACAGCAGGTTAAAGGCGCTGACTCTCCAAGTGGGGAGAGTGTTAGTAAAGCGTCTGGAATGTTGCACCCGAGTACCAGGGGAGGAAAACTGAGACATATTTGAACACGTCTCCCGTTCACATGGTTGATCATACTTGGGTTCACATGCATGTTTTAGCTGAAGGAAGAATACCTAAAACCTGGGTAGTTGAAACCCGTGAAATGGGTACCATGCAATATGACTTCAAAGGGTCTTCATTTGCTCACCGAACCTCTCCAATCCTATCACTGCTGCGTTTATGCCCCTGTACACATGCTTGATTCTCTTTCGGAGACATAGCAATCCATAGGTTTTAAGATACTTACTAGTCAGGTACATTCTTAGGCGTTTAATATGCGGTGTTGAGTCCATTTCGTTGAGCAAGGAGTAGCTCTTGTCTATTCCATATTTGGCTTAAGGAACTTTATCTGTGCTCATTTCAATCTCTGGTTTTATGCAGCAACCCAACTCACCTTTCCCCTTAAGCAAGCATAAGTTGGTTTTCTAAATTTGAGACCCTGTTCTGTTCTGTAATTCAGTTCCTGTGTAGCCAAGTTTACATTCCGTGTATTACTGATATCTTATTATGTTTCTTTTTCTGTGTGACTTATTTCAGTTAGAATCATCATACCTGAATCCACTCATTGTGCTGCTAAGTGCCTGATGACACAGATTTCATTGCTGAGTGATATTGCTTTGTAAGTAAATACCACAACTTCTTTATCCATTTTTCACTTTCTGCGATGTTGAACTTGTACTGTAAACGAGGTTCTTGTAAACAGAGCCGTTCCAAACTTTGGGGTGGCTGTGTCTTTTTGATTTTAATTTCCCTAAGCTATAGGACCATAAGTGGAAGTGCCCTAGGTTCTGTTGCTTTGTTTTTTAGATGTTTCAGGAAACACCATACACTTCTCCCGAGTGGTTGTTGGCAATTTACATCCCGCCCATCAGCATAACAAGGCTCCCAGTTCTCCATGGCCTGTCCTGCCTTTCTGGATTTTACACTTTTTTCAGATGGCCCTTTTGACCGGGGGGAAGTGAGACTTCATTGTAGTGCAGATTTCCTTTGCAAGCTTGCTTGGTTGGCCAAAAAGGGCGTATGCGTTTTTTCCTGAATATATTCAGGAAAAAACGCATACGCCCTTTTTGGCCAAGTGCATCATTGTGGACGTTCTGCCTCTTTTCCTATGCTTTCAATGCAATTCCAGTCTACCTCCTGAAATCGGTTTCCTGCAATTCTGCCCCGCTTTCAAGTCCTCTTGGCAGCCTTACTTCAGTCTATTTTTGGACGATAGCTGTCATTTATAACTCTGCAGGTTTGTGAATTACAGTACCCCTGAGCTCCTTTCTTCAACTTGCTTTCTTGTGACCTGGCCGCAACACCGCAGGATGGCTTCAGGCCCTAATCTGGTTCCAGCACGGCACGCTGAGCCTTTGGTTATTTCCTCTTCCTGGTGGGAAATGAGAGTTAAATTTGCCCGTCCAGACACCTCCAGCTAGTCTCTCATTGGTTCTCGCTATTCCTGTTCATCTTCCGCAGAAATTGCAAACTGGGCCAAACAGGAGGTTAAAGGCGCTGACTCTCCAAGTGGGGAGAGTGTTAGTAAAGCGTCTGGAATGTTGCACCCGAGTACCAGGGGAGGAAAACTGAGACATATTTGAACACGTCTCCCATTCACATGGTTGATCATACTTGGGTTCCACATGCATGTTTTAGCTGAAGGAAGAATACCTTAAACCTGGAGAGTTAAGAACCGTGTAATGGGTACCATGCAATATGACTTCAAAGGGTCTTCATTTGCTCACCGAACCTCTCCAATCCTATCACTGCTGCGTTTATGCCCCTGTACACATGCTTGATTCTCTTTCGGAGACATAGCAATCCATAGGTTTTAAGATACTTACTAGTCAGGTACATTCTTAGGCGTTTAATATGCGGTGTTGAGTCCATTTCGTTGAGCAAGGAGTAGCTCTTGTCTATTCCATATTTGACTTAAGGAACTTTATCTGTGCTCATTTCAATCTCTGGTTTTATGCAGCACCCCAACTCACCTTTACCCTTAAGCAAGCATAAGTTGGTTTTCTAAATTTGAGACCCTGTTCTGTTCTGTAATTCAGTTCCTGTGTAGCCAAGTTTACATTCCGTGTATTACTGATATCTTATGATGTTTCTTTTTCTGTGTGACTTACTTCAGTTAGAATCATCATACCTGAATCCACTCATTGTGCTGCTAAGGGCCTGATGACACAGATTTCATTGCTTAGTGATATTGCTTTGTAAGTAAATACCACAACTTCTTTATCCATTTTTCACTTTCTGCGATGTTGAACTTGTACTGTAAACGAGGTTCTTGTAAACAGAGCCGTTCCAAACTTTGGGGTGGCTGTGTCTTTTTGATTTTAATTTCCCTAAGCTATAGGACCATAAGTGGAAGTGCCCTAGGTTCTGTTGCTTTGTTTTTTAGATGTTTCAGGAAACACCATACACTTCTCCCGAGTGGTTGTTGGCAATTTACATCCCGCCCATCAGCTTAACAATGCTCCCAGTTCTCCATGGCCTGTCCTGCCTTTCTGGATTTTACACTTTTTTCAGATGGCCCTTTTGACCGGGGGGAAGTGAGACTTCATTGTAGTGCAGATTTCCTTTGCAAGCTTGCTTGGTTGGCCAAAAAGGGTGTATGCGTTTTTTCCTGAATATATTCAGGAAAAAACGCATACGCCCTTTTTGGCCAAGTGCATCATTGTGGACGTTCTGCCTCTTTTCCTATGCTTTCAATGCAATTCCAGTCTACCTCCTGAAATCGGTTTCCTGCAATTCTGCCCCGCTTTCAAGTCCTCTTGGCAGCCTTACTTCAGTCTATTTTTGGACGATAGCTGTCATTTATAACTCTGCAGGTTTGTGAATTACAGTGCCCCTGAGCTCCTTTCTTCAACTTGCTTTCTTTTGAGCTGGCCGCAACACCGCAGGATGGCTTCAGGCCCTAATCTGGTTCCGGTACGGCACGCTGAGCCTTTGGTTATTTCCTCTTCCTGGTGGGAAATGAGAGTTAAATTTGCCCGTCCAGACACCTCCAGCTAGCCTCTCATTGGTTCTCGCTATTCCTGTTCATCTTCCGCAGAAATTGCAAACTGGGCCAAACAGCAGGTTAAAGGCGCTGACTCTCCAAGTGGGGAGAGTGTTAGTAAAGCGTCTGGAATGTTGCACCCGAGTACCAGGGGAGGATACCTGAGACATATTTGAACACGTCTCCCGTTCACATGGTTGATCATACTTGGGTTCACATGCATGTTTTAGCTGAAGGAAGAATACCTAAAACCTGGGTAGTTGAAACCCGTGAAATGGGTACCATGCAATATGACTTCAAAGGGTCTTCATTTGCTCACCGAACATCTCCAATCCTATCACTGCTGTGTTTATGCCCCTGTACACATGCTTGATTCTCTTTCGGAGACATAGCAATCCATAGGTTTTAAGATACTTACTAGTCAGGTACATTCTTAGGCGTTTAATATGCGGTGTTGAGTCCATTTCGTTGAGCAAGGAGTAGCTCTTGTCTATTCCATATTTGGCTTAAGGAACTTTATCTGTGCTCATTTCAATCTCTGGTTTTATGCAGCAACCCAACTCACCTTTCCCCTTAAGCAAGCATAAGTTGGTTTTCTAAATTTGAGTCCCTGTTCTGTTCTGTAATTCAGTTCCTGTGTAGCCAAGTTTACATTCCGTGTATTACTGATATCTTATGATGTTTCTTTTTCTGTGTGACTTATTTCAGTTAGAATCATCATACCTGAATCCACTCATTGTGCTGCTAAGTGCCTGATGACACAGATTTCATTGCTGAGTGATATTGCTTTGTAAGTAAATACCACAACTTCTTTATCCATTTTTCACTTTCTGCGATGTTGAACTTGTACTGTAAACGAGGTTCTTGTAAACAGAGCCATTCCAGACTTTGGGGTGGCTGTGTCTTTTTGATTTTAATTTCCCTAAGCTATAGGACCATAAGTGGAAGTGCCCTAGGTTCTGTTGCTTTGTTTTTTAGATGTTTCAGGAAACACCATACACTTCTCCCTAGTGGTTGTTGGCAATTTACATCCCGCCCATCAGCATAACAAGGCTCCCAGTTCTCCATGGCCTGTCCTGCCTTTCTGGATTTTACACTTTTTTCAGATGGCCCTTTTGACCGGGGGGAAGTGAGACTTCATTGTAGTGCAGATTTCCTTTGCAAGCTTGCTTGGTTGGCCAAAAAGGGCGTATGCGTTTTTTCCTGAATATATTCAGGAAAAAACGCATACGCCCTTTTTGGCCAAGTGCATCATTGTGGACGTTCTGCCTCTTTTCCTATGCTTTCAATGCAATTCCAGTCTACCTCCTGAAATCGGTTTCCTGCAATTCTGCCCCGCTTTCAAGTCCTCTTGGCAGCCTTACTTCAGTCTATTTTTGGACGATAGCTGTCATTTATAACTCTGCAGGTTTGTGAATTACAGTGCCCCTGAGCTCCTTTCTTCAACTTGCTTTCTTGTGACCTGGCCGCAACACCGCAGGATGGCTTCAGGCCCTAATCTGGTTCCGGCACGGCACGCTGAGCCTTTGGTTATTTCCTCTTCCTGGTGGGAAATGAGAGTTAAATTTGCCCGTCCAGACACCTCCAGCTAGTCTCTCATTGGTTCTCGCTATTCCTGTTCATCTTCCGCAGAAATTGCAAACTGGGCCAAACAGGAGGTTAAAGGCGCTGACTCTCCAAGTGGGGAGAGTGTTAGTAAAGCGTCTGGAATGTTGCACCCGAGTACCAGGGGAGGAAAACTGAGACATATTTGAACACGTCTCCCGTTCACATGGTTGATCATACTTGGGTTCCACATGCATGTTTTAGCTGAAGGAAGAATACCTTAAACCTGGAGAGTTAAGACCCGTGTAATGGGTACCATGCAATATGACTTCAAAGGGTCTTCATTTGCTCACCGAACCTCTCCAATCCTATCACTGCTGCGTTTATGCCCCTGTACACATGCTTGATTCTCTTTCGGAGACATAGCAATCCATAGGTTTTAAGATACTTACTAGTCAGGTACATTCTTAGGCGTTTAATATGCGGTGTTGAGTCCATTTCGTTGAGCAAGGAGTAGCTCTTGTCTATTCCATATTTGACTTAAGGAACTTTATCTGTGCTCATTTCAATCTCTGGTTTTATGCAGCACCCCAACTCACCTTTACCCTTAAGCAAGCATAAGTTGGTTTTCTAAATTTGAGACCCTGTTCTGTTCTGTAATTCAGTTCCTGTGTAGCCAAGTTTACATTCCGTGTATTACTGATATCTTATGATGTTTCTTTTTCTGTGTGACTTACTTCAGTTAGAATCATCATACCTGAATCCACTCATTGTGCTGCTAAGGGCCTGATGACACAGATTTCATTGCTTAGTGATATTGCTTTGTAAGTAAATACCACAACTTCTTTATCCATTTTTCACTTTCTGCGATGTTGAACTTGTACTGTAAACGAGGTTCTTGTAAACAGAGCCGTTCCAAACTTTGGGGTGGCTGTGTCTTTTTTATTTTAATTTCCCTAAGCTATAGGACCATAAGTGGAAGTGCCCTAGGTTCTGTTGCTTTGTTTTTTAGATGTTTCAGGAAACACCATACACTTCTCCCGAGTGGTTGTTGGCAATTTACATCCCGCCCATCAGCTTAACAAGGCTCCCAGTTCTCCATGGCCTGTCCTGCCTTTCTGGATTTTACACTTTTTTCAGATGGCCCTTTTGACCGGGGGGAAGTGAGACTTCATTGTAGTGCAGATTTCCTTTGCAAGCTTGCTTGGTTGGCCAAAAAGGGTGTATGCGTTTTTTCCTGAATATATTCAGGAAAAAACGCATACGCCCTTTTTGGCCAAGTGCATCATTGTGGACGTTCTGCCTCTTTCCCTATGCTTTCAATGCAATTCCAGTCTACCTCCTGAAATCGGTTTCCTGCAATTCTGCCCCGCTTTCAAGTCCTCTTGGCAGCCTTACTTCAGTCTATTTTTGGACGATAGCTGTCATTTATAACTCTGCAGGTTTGTGAATTACAGTGCTCCTGAGCTCCTTTCTTCAACTTCCTTTCTTTTGAGCTGGCCGCAACACCGCAGGATGGCTTCAGTCTCTAATCTGGTTCCGGTACGGCATGCTGAGCCTTTGGTTATTTCCTCTTCCTGGTGGGAAATGAGAGTTAAATTTGCCCGTCCAGACACCTCCAGCTAGCCTCTCATTGGTTCTCGCTATTCCTGTTCATCTTCCGCAGAAATTGCAAACTGGGCCAAACAGCAGGTTAAAGGCGCTGACTCTCCAAGTGGGGAGAGTGTTAGTAAAGCGTCTGGAATGTTGCACCCGAGTACCAGGGGAGGAAAACTGAGACATATTTGAACACGTCTCCCGTTCACATGGTTGATCATACTTGGGTTCACATGCATGTTTTAGCTGAAGGAAGAATACCTAAAACCTGGGTAGTTGAAACCCGTGAAATGGGTACCATGCAATATGACTTCAAAGGGTCTTCATTTGCTCACCAAACCTCTCCAATCCTATCACTGCTGCGTTTATGCCCCTGTACACATGCTTGATTCTCTTTCGGAGACATAGCAATCCATAGGTTTTAAGATACTTACTAGTCAGGTACATTCTTAGGCGTTTAATATGCGGTGTTGAGTCCATTTCATTGAGCAAGGAGTAGCTCTTGTCTATTCCATATTTGGCTTAAGGAACTTTATCTGTGCTCATTTCAATCTCTGGTTTTATGCAGCAACCCAACTCACCTTTACCCTTAAGCAAGCATAAGTTGGTTTTCTAAATTTGAGAACCTTTTCTGTTTTGGAATTCAGTTCCTGTGTAGCCAAGTTTACATTCCGTGTATTAGTGATATCTTATGATGTTTCTTTTTCTGTGTGACTTATTTCAGTTAGAATCATCGTACCTGAATCTACTCATTATGCTGCTACGGGCCTGATGACATAGATTTCATTGCTGAGTGATACTGCATTGTACTTAAGTACCACAAGTTCTTTATCCATTTTTCACTTTCTGCGATGTTGAACTTGTACTGTAAACGAGGTTCTTGTAAACAGAGCCATTCCAAACTTTGGGGTGGCTGTGTCTTTTTTATTTTAATTTCCCTAAGCTATAGGACCATAAGTGGAAGTGCCCTAGGCTCTGTTGCTTTGTTTTTTAGATGTTTCAGGAAACACCATACACTTCTCCCTAGTGTCTGTTGGCAATTTACATCCCGCCCATCAGCATAACAAGGCTCCCAGTTCTCAATGGCCTGTTGCCTTTCTGGATTTTACACTTTTTTCACAAGGCCCTTTTGACCGGGGGGAAGTGAGACTTCATTGTAGTGCAGATTTCCTTTGCAAGCTTGCTTGGTTGGCCAAAAAGGGCATATGCGTTTTTTCCTGAATATATTCAGGAAAAAACGCATTTGCCCTTTTTGGCCAAGTGCATCATTGTGGACGTTCTGCCTCTTTTCCTATGCTTTCAATGCAATTCCAGTCTACCTCCTGAAATCGGTTTCCTGCAATTCTGCCCCGCTTTCAAGTCCTCTTGGCAGCCTTACTTCAGTCTATTTTTGGACGATAGCTGTCATTTATAACTCTGCAGGTTTGTGAATTACAGTGCCCCTGAGCTCCTTTCTTCAACTCGCTTTCTTGTGACCTGGCCGTAACACCGCAGGATGGCTTCAGGCCCTAATCTGGTTCCGGCCCGGCATGCTGAGCCTTTGGTTAATTCCTCTTCCTGGTGGGAAATGAGAGTTAAATTTGCCCGTTCAGACACCTCCAGCTAGCCTCTCATTGGTTCTCGCTATTCCTGTTCATCTTCCGCAGAAATTGCAAACTGGGCCAAACAGGAGGTTAAAGGGACTGACTCTCCAAGTCGGGAGAGTGTTAGTAAAGCGTCTGGAATGTTGCACCCGAGTACCAGGGGAGGAAAACTGAGACATATTTGAACACGTCTCCCATTCACATGGTTGATCATACTCTGGGTTCCACATGCATGTTTTAGCTGAAGGAAGAATACCTTAAACCTGGAGAGTTGAGACCCGTGGAATGGGTACCATGCAATATGACTTCAAAGGGTCTTCATTTGCTCACCGAACCTCTCCAATCCTATCACTGCTGCGTTTATGCCCCTGTACACATGCTTGATTCTCTTTCGGAGACATAGCAATCCATAGGTTTTAAGATACTTACTAGTCAGGTACATTCTTAGGCGTTTAATATGGGGTGTTGAGTCCATTTCGTTGAGCAAGGAGTAGCTCTTGTCTATTCCATATTTGACTTAAGGAACTTTATCTGTGCTCATTTCAATCTCTGGTTTTATGCAGCACCCCCACTCACCTTTACCCTTAAGCAAGAATAAGTTGGTTTTCTAAATTTGAGACCCTGTTCTGTTCTGTAATTCAGTTCCTGTGTAGCCAAGTTTACATTCCGTGTATTACTGATATCTTATGATGTTTCTTTTTCTGTGTGACTTACTTCAGTTAGAATCATCATACCTGAATCCACTCATTGTGCTGCTAAGGGCCTGATGACACAGATTTCATTGCTTAGTGATATTGCTTTGTAAGTAAATACCACAACTTCTTTATCCATTTTTCACTTTCTGCGATGTTGAACTTGTACTGTAAACGAGGTTCTTGTAAACAGAGCCGTTCCAAACTTTGGGGTGGCTGTGTCTTTTTGATTTTAATTTCCCTAAGCTATAGGACCATAAGTGGAAGTGCCCTAGGTTCTGTTGCTTTGTTTTTTAGATGTTTCAGGAAACACCATACACTTCTCCCGAGTGGTTGTTGGCAATTTACATCCCGCCCATCAGCTTAACAAGGCTCCCAGTTCTCCATGGCCTGTCCTGCCTTTCTGGATTTTACACTTTTTTCAGATGGCCCTTTTGACCGGGGGGAAGTGAGACTTCATTGTAGTGCAGATTTCCTTTGCAAGCTTGCTTGGTTGGCCAAAAAGGGCGTATGCGTTTTTTCCTGAATATATTCAGGAAAAAACGCATACGCCCTTTTTGGCCAAGTGCATCATTGTGGACGTTCTGCCTCTTTTCCTATGCTTTCAATGCAATTCCAGTCTACCTCCTGAAATCGGTTTCCTGCAATTCTGCCCCGCTTTCAAGTCCTCTTGGCAGCCTTACTTCAGTCTATTTTTGGACGATAGCTGTCATTTATAACTCTGCAGGTTTGTGAATTACAGTGCCCCTGAGCTCCTTTCTTCAACTTGCTTTCTTTTGAGCTGGCCGCAACACCGCAGGATGGCTTCAGGCCCTAATCTGGTTCCGGTACGGCACGCTGAGCCTTTGGTTATTTCCTCTTCCTGGTGGGAAATGAGAGTTAAATTTGCCCGTCCAGACACCTCCAGCTAGCCTCTCATTGGTTCTCGCTATTCCTGTTCATCTTCCGCAGAAATTGCAAACTGGGCCAAACAGCAGGTTAAAGGCGCTGACTCTCCAAGTGGGGAGAGTGTTAGTAAAGCGTCTGGAATGTTGCACCCGAGTACCAGGGGAGGAAAACTGAGACATATTTGAACACGTCTCCCGTTCACATGGTTGATCATACTTGGGTTCACATGCATGTTTTAGCTGAAGGAAGAATACCTAAAACCTGGGTAGTTGAAACCCGTGAAATGGGTACCATGCAATATGACTTCAAAGGGTCTTCATTTGCTCACCGAACCTCTCCAATCCTATCACTGCTGCGTTTATGCCCCTGTACACATGCTTGATTCTCTTTCGGAGACATAGCAATCCATAGGTTTTAAGATACTTACTAGTCAGGTACATTCTTAGGCGTTTAATATGCGGTGTTGAGTCCATTTCGTTGAGCAAGGAGTAGCTCTTGTCTATTCCATATTTGGCTTAAGGAACTTTATCTGTGCTCATTTCAATCTCTGGTTTTATGCAGCAACCCAACTCACCTTTCCCCTTAAGCAAGCATAAGTTGGTTTTCTAAATTTGAGACCCTGTTCTGTTCTGTAATTCAGTTCCTGTGTAGCCAAGTTTACATTCCGTGTATTACTGATATCTTATTATGTTTCTTTTTCTGTGTGACTTATTTCAGTTAGAATCATCATACCTGAATCCACTCATTGTGCTGCTAAGTGCCTGATGACACAGATTTCATTGCTGAGTGATATTGCTTTGTAAGTAAATACCACAACTTCTTTATCCATTTTTCACTTTCTGCGATGTTGAACTTGTACTGTAAACGAGGTTCTTGTAAACAGAGCCATTCCAGACTTTGGGGTGGCTGTGTCTTTTTGATTTTAATTTCC
Source organism: Delphinus delphis (assembly GCF_949987515.2). Taxonomy (NCBI): domain Eukaryota; kingdom Metazoa; phylum Chordata; class Mammalia; order Artiodactyla; family Delphinidae; genus Delphinus; species Delphinus delphis. The sequence goes on from NW_027192648.1 coordinate 4,517,655, forward strand.
CTAAGCTATAGGACCATAAGTGGAAGTGCCCTAGGTTCTGTTGCTTTGTTTTTTAGATGTTTCAGGAAACACCATACACTTCTCCCGAGTGGTTGTTGGCAATTTACATCCCGCCCATCAGCATAACAAGGCTCCCTGTTCTCCATGGCCTGTCCTGCCTTTCTGGATTTTACACTTTTTTCAGATGGCCCTTTTGACCGGGGGGAAGTGAGACTTCATTGTAGTGCAGATTTCCTTTGCAAGCTTGCTTGGTTGGCCAAAAAGGGCGTATGCGTTTTTTCCTGAATATATTCAGGAAAAAACGCATACGCCCTTTTTGGCCAAGTGCATCATTGTGGACGTTCTGCCTCTTTTCCTATGCTTTCAATGCAATTCCAGTCTACCTCCTGAAATCGGTTTCCTGCAATTCTGCCCCGCTTTCAAGTCCTCTTGGCAGCCTTACTTCAGTCTATTTTTGGACGATAGCTGTCATTTATAACTCTGCAGGTTTGTGAATTACAGTGCCCCTGAGCTCCTTTCTTCAACTTGCTTTCTTGTGACCTGGCCGCAACACCGCAGGATGGCTTTAGGCCCTAATCTGGTTCCGGCACGGCACGCTGAGCCTTTGGTTATTTCCTCTTCCTGGTGGGAAATGAGAGTTAAATTTGCCCGTCCAGACACCTCCAGCTAGTCTCTCATTGGTTCTCGCTATTCCTGTTCATCTTCCGCAGAAATTGCAAACTGGGCCAAACAGGAGGTTAAAGGCGCTGACTCTCCAAGTGGGGAGAGTGTTAGTAAAGCGTCTGGAATGTTGCACCCGAGTACCAGGGGAGGAAAACTGAGACATATTTGAACACGTCTCCCGTTCACATGGTTGATCATACTTGGGTTCCACATGCATGTTTTAGCTGAAGGAAGAATACCTTAAACCTGGAGAGTTAAGACCCGTGTAATGGGTACCATGCAATATGACTTCAAAGGGTCTTCATTTGCTCACCGAACCTCTCCAATCCTATCACTGCTGCGTTTATGCCCCTGTACACATGCTTGATTCTCTTTCGGAGACATAGCAATCCATAGGTTTTAAGATACTTACTAGTCAGGTACATTCTTAGGCGTTTAATATGCGGTGTTGAGTCCATTTCATTGAGCAAGGAGTAGCTCTTGTCTATTCCATATTTGGCTTAAGGAACTTTATCTGTGCTCATTTCAATCTCTGGTTTTATGCAGCAACCCAACTCACCTTTACCCTTAAGCAAGCATAAGTTGGTTTTCTAAATTTGAGAACCTTTTCTGTTTTGGAATTCAGTTCCTGTGTAGCCAAGTTTACATTCCGTGTATTAGTGATATCTTATGATGTTTCTTTTTCTGTGTGACTTATTTCAGTTAGAATCATCGTACCTGAATCTACTCATTATGCTACTACGGGCCTGATGACATAGATTTCATTGCTGAGTGATACTGCATTGTACTTAAGTACCACAAGTTCTTTATCCATTTTTCACTTTCTGCGATGTTGAACTTGTACTGTAAACGAGGTTCTTGTAAACAGAGCCGTTCCAAACTTTGGGGTGGCTGTGTCTTTTTGATTTTAATTTCCCTAAGCTATAGGACCATAAGTGGAAGTGCCCTAGGCTCTGTTGCTTTGTTTTTTAGATGTTTCAGGAAACACCATACACTTCTCCCTAGTGTCTGTTGGCAATTTACATCCCGCCCATCAGCATAACAAGGCTCCCAGTTCTCAATGGCCTGTTGCCTTTCTGGATTTTACACTTTTTTCACAAGGCCCTTTTGACCGGGGGGAAGTGAGACTTCATTGTAGTGCAGATTTCCTTTGCAAGCTTGCTTGGTTGGCCAAAAAGGGCGTATGCTTTTTTTCCTGAATATATTCAGGAAAAAACGCATACGCCCTTTTTGGCCAAGTGCATCATTGTGGACGTTCTGCCTCTTTTCCTATGCTTTCAATGCAATTCCAGTCTACCTCCTGAAATCGGTTTCCTGCAATTCTGCCCCGCTTTCAAGTCCTCTTGGCAGCCTTACTTCAGTCTATTTTTGGACGATAGCTGTCATTTATAACTCTGCAGGTTTGTGAATTACAGTGCCCCTGAGCTCCTTTCTTCAACTCGCTTTCTTGTGACCTGGCCGTAACACCGCAGGATGGCTTCAGGCCCTAATCTGGTTCCGGCCCGGCATGCTGAGCCTTTGGTTAATTCCTCTTCCTGGTGGGAAATGAGAGTTAAATTTGCCCGTTCAGACACCTCCAGCTAGCCTCTCATTGGTTCTCGCTATTCCTGTTCATCTTCCGCAGAAATTGCAAACTGGGCCAAACAGGAGGTTAAAGGGACTGACTCTCCAAGTCGGGAGAGTGTTAGTAAAGCGTCTGGAATGTTGCACCCGAGTACCAGGGGAGGAAAACTGAGACATATTTGAACACGTCTCCCATTCACATGGTTGATCATACTCTGGGTTCCACATGCATGTTTTAGCTGAAGGAAGAATACCTTAAACCTGGAGAGTTGAGACCCGTGGAATGGGTACCATGCAATATGACTTCAAAGGGTCTTCATTTGCTCACCGAACCTCTCCAATCCTATCACTGCTGCGTTTATGCCCCTGTACACATGCTTGATTCTCTTTCGGAGACATAGCAATCCATAGGTTTTAAGATACTTACTAGTCAGGTACATTCTTAGGCGTTTAATATGGGGTGTTGAGTCCATTTCGTTGAGCAAGGAGTAGCTCTTGTCTATTCCATATTTGACTTAAGGAACTTTATCTGTGCTCATTTCAATCTCTGGTTTTATGCAGCACCCCCACTCACCTTTACCCTTAAGCAAGAATAAGTTGGTTTTCTAAATTTGAGACCCTGTTCTGTTCTGTAATTCAGTTCCTGTGTAGCCAAGTTTACATTCCGTGTATTACTGATATCTTATGATGTTTCTTTTTCTGTGTGACTTACTTCAGTTAGAATCATCATACCTGAATCCACTCATTGTGCTGCTAAGGGCCTGATGACACAGATTTCATTGCTGAGTGATATTGCTTTGTAAGTAAATACCACAACTTCTTTATCCATTTTTCACTTTCTGCGATGTTGAACTTGTACTGTAAACGAGGTTCTTGTAAACAGAGCCGTTCCAAACTTTGGGGTGGCTGTGTCTTTTTGATTTTAATTTCCCTAAGCTATAGGACCATAAGTGGAAGTGCCCTAGGTTCTGTTGCTTTGTTTTTTAGATGTTTCAGGAAACACCATACACTTCTCCCGAGTGGTTGTTGGCAATTTACATCCCGCCCATCAGCATAACACGGCTCCCAGTTCTCCATGGCCTGTCCTGCCTTTCTGGATTTTACACTTTTTTCAGATGGCCCTTTTGACCGGGGGGAAGTGAGACTTCATTGTAGTGCAGATTTCCTTTGCAAGCTTGCTTGGTTGGCCAAAAAGGGCGTATGCGTTTTTTCCTGAATATATTCAGGAATAATTTGCCCGTCCAGACACCTCCAGCTAGCCTCTCATTGGTTCTCGCTATTCCTGTTCATCTTCCGCAGAAATTGCAAACTGGGCCAAACAGGAGGTTAAAGGCGCTGACTCTCCAAGTGGGGAGAGTGTTAGTAAAGCGTCTGGAATGTTGCACCCGAGTACCAGGGGAGGAAAACTGAGACATATTTGAACACGTCTCCCGTTCACATGGTTGATCATACTTGGGTTCCACATGCATGTTTTAGCTGAAGGAAGAATACCTTAAACCTGGAGAGTTGAGACCCGTGTAATGGGTACCATGCAATATGACTTCAAAGGGTCTTCATTTGCTCACCGAACCTCTCCAATCCTATCACTGCTGCGTTTATGCCCCTGTACACATGCTTGATTCTCTTTTGGAGACATAGCAATCCATAGGTTTTACGATACTTACTAGTCAGGTACATTCTTAGGCGTTTAATATGCGGTGTTGAGTCCATTTCGTTGAGCAAGGAGTAGCTCTTGTCTATTCCATATTTGACTTAAGGAACTTTATCTGTGCTCATTTCAATCTCTGGTTTTATGCAGCACCCCAACTCACCTTTACCCTTAAGCAAGCATAAGTTGGTTTTCTAAATTTGAGACCCTGTTCTGTTCTGTAATTCAGTTCCTGTGTAGCCAAGTTTACATTCCGTGTATTACTGATATCTTATGATGTTTCTTTTTCTGTGTGACTTATTTCAGTTAGAATCATCATACCTGAATCCACTCATTGTGCTGCTAAGTGCCTGCTGACACAGATTTCATTGCTTAGTGATATTGCTTTGTAAGTAAATACCACAACTTCTTTATCCATTTTTCACTTTCTGCGATGTTGAACTTGTACTGTAAACGAGGTTCTTGTAAACAGAGCCGTTCCAAACTTTGGGATGGCTGTGTCTTTTTGATTTTAATTTCCCTAAGCTATAGGACCATAAGTGGAAGTGCCCTAGGTTCTGTTGCTTTGTTTTTTAGATGTTTCAGGAAACACCATACACTTCTCCCGAGTGGTTGTTGGCAATTTACATCCCGCCCATCAGCTTAACAAGGCTCCCAGTTCTCCATGGCCTGTCCTGCCTTTCTGGATTTTACACTTTTTTCAGATGGCCCTTTTGACCGGGGGGAAGTGAGACTTCATTGTAGTGCAGATTTCCTTTGCAAGCTTGCTTGGTTGGCCAAAAAGGGCGTATGCGTTTTTTCCTGAATATATTCAGGAAAAAACGCATACGCCCTTTTTGGCCAAGTGCATCATTGTGGACGTTCTGCCTCTTTTCCTATGCTTTCAATGCAATTCCAGTCTACCTCCTGAAATCGGTTTCCTGCAATTCTGCCCCGCTTTCAAGTCCTCTTGGCAGCCTTACTTCAGTCTATTTTTGGACGATAGCTGTCATTTATAACTCTGCAGGTTTGTGAATTACAGTGCCCCTGAGCTCCTTTCTTCAACTTGCTTTCTTTTGAGCTGGCCGCAACACCGCAGGATGGCTTCAGGCCCTAATCTGGTTCCGGTACGGCACGCTGAGCCTTTGGTTATTTCCTCTTCCTGGTGGGAAATGAGAGTTAAATTTGCCCGTCCAGACACCTCCAGCTAGCCTCTCATTGGTTCTCGCTATTCCTGTTCATCTTCCGCAGAAATTGCAAACTGGGCCAAACAGCAGGTTAAAGGCGCTGACTCTCCAAGTGGGGAGAGTGTTAGTAAAGCGTCTGGAATGTTGCACCCGAGTACCAGGGGAGGAAAACTGAGACATATTTGAACACGTCTCCCGTTCACATGGTTGATCATACTTGGGTTCACATGCATGTTTTAGCTGAAGGAAGAATACCTAAAACCTGGGTAGTTGAAACCCGTGAAATGGGTACCATGCAATATGACTTCAAAGGGTCTTCATTTGCTCACCGAACCTCTCCAATCCTATCACTGCTGCGTTTATGCCCCTGTACACATGCTTGATTCTCTTTCGGAGACATAGCAATCCATAGGTTTTAAGATACTTACTAGTCAGGTACATTCTTAGGCGTTTAATATGCGGTGTTGAGTCCATTTCGTTGAGCAAGGAGTAGCTCTTGTCTATTCCATATTTGGCTTAAGGAACTTTATCTGTGCTCATTTCAATCTCTGGTTTTATGCAGCAACCCAACTCACCTTTCCCCTTAAGCAAGCATAAGTTGGTTTTCTAAATTTGAGAACCTTTTCTGTTTTGGAATTCAGTTCCTGTGTAGCCAAGTTTACATTCCGTGTATTAGTGATATCTTATGATGTTTCTTTTTCTGTGTGACTTATTTCAGTTAGAATCATCGTACCTGAATCTACTCATTATGCTGCTACGGGCCTGATGACATAGATTTCATTGCTGAGTGATACTGCATTGTACTTAAGTACCACAAGTTCTTTATCCATTTTTCACTTTCTGCGATGTTGAACTTGTACTGTAAACGAGGTTCTTGTAAACAGAGCCGTTCCAAACTTTGGGGTGGCTGTGTCTTTTTGATTTTAATTTCCCTAAGGTATAGGACCATAAGTGGAAGTGCCCTAGGCTCTGTTGCTTTGTTTTTTAGATGTTTCAGGAAACACCATACACTTCTCCCGAGTGTCTGTTGGCAATTTACATCCCGCCCATCAGCATAACAAGGCTCCCAGTTCTCAATGGCCTGTTGCCTTTCTGGATTTTACACTTTTTTCACATGGCCCTTTTGACCGGGGGGAAGTGAGACTTCATTGTAGTGCAGATTTCCTTTTCAAGCTTGCTTGGTTGGCCAAAAAGGGCGTATGCGTTTTTTCCTGAATATATTCAGGAAAAAACGCATACGCCCTTTTTGGCCAAGTGCATCATTGTGGACGTTCTGCCTCTTTTCCTATGCTTTCAATGCAATTCCAGTCTACCTCCTGAAATCGGTTTCCTGCAATTCTGCCCCGCTTTCAAGTCCTCTTGGCAGCCTTACTTCAGTCTATTTTTGGACGATAGCTGTCATTTATAACTCTGCAGGTTTGTGAATTACAGTGCCCCTGAGCTCCTTTCTTCAACTCGCTTTCTTGTGACCTGGCCGTAACACCGCAGGATGGCTTCAGGCCCTAATCTGGTTCCGGCCCGGCATGCTGAGCCTTTGGTTAATTCCTCTTCCTGGTGGGAAATGAGAGTTAAATTTGCCCGTCCAGACACCTCCAGCTAGTCTCTCATTGGTTCTCGCTATTCCTGTTCATCTTCCGCAGAAATTGCAAACTGGGCCAAACAGGAGGTTAAAGGGACTGACTCTCCAAGTGGGGAGAGTGTTAGTAAAGCGTCTGGAATGTTGCACCCGAGTACCAGGGGAGGAAAACTGAGACATATTTGAACACGTCTCCCGTTCACATGGTTGATCATACTCTGGGTTCCACATGCATGTTTTAGCTGAAGGAAGAATACCTTAAACCTGGAGAGTTGAGACCCGTGGAATGGGTACCATGCAATATGACTTCAAAGGGTCTTCATTTGCTCACCGAACCTCTCCAATCCTATCACTGCTGCGTTTATGCCCCTGTACACATGCTTGATTCTCTTTCGGAGACATAGCAATCCATAGGTTTTAAGATACTTACTAGTCAGGTACATTCTTAGGCGTTTAATATGGGGTGTTGAGTCCATTTCGTTGAGCAAGGAGTAGCTCTTGTCTATTCCATATTTGGCTTAAGGAACTTTATCTGTGCTCATTTCAATCTCTGGTTTTATGCAGCACCCCAACTCACCTTTCCCCTTAAGCAAGCATAAGTTGTTTTTCTAAATTTGAGACCCTGTTCTGTTCCGTAATTCAGTTCCTGTGTAGCCAAGTTTACATTCCGTGTATTACTGATATCTTATGATGTTTCTTTTTCTGTGTGACTTACTTCAGTTAGAATCATCATACCTGAATCCACTCATTGTGCTGCTAAGGGCCTGATGACACAGATTTCATTGCTGAGTGATATTGCTTTGTAAGTAAATACCACAACTTCTTTATCCATTTTTCACTTTCTGCGATGTTGAACTTGTACTGTAAACGAGGTTCTTGTAAACAGAGCCGTTCCAAACTTTGGGGTGGCTGTGTCTTTTTGATTTTAATTTCCCTAAGCTATAGGACCATAAGTGGAAGTGCCCTAGGTTCTGTTGCTTTGTTTTTTAGATGTTTCAGGAAACACCATACACTTCTCCCGAGTGGTTGTTGGCAATTTACATCCCGCCCATCAGCATAACAAGGCTCCCAGTTCTCCATGGCCTGTCCTGCCTTTCTGGATTTTACACTTTTTTCAGATGGCCCTTTTGACCGGGGGGAAGTGAGACTTCATTGTAGTGCAGATTTCCTTTGCAAGCTTGCTTGGTTGGCCAAAAAGGGCGTATGCGTTTTTTCCTGAATATATTCAGGAAAAAACGCATACGCCCTTTTTGGCCAAGTGCATCATTGTGGACGTTCTGCCTCTTTTCCTATGCTTTCAATGCAATTCCAGTCTACCTCCTGAAATCGGTTTCCTGCAATTCTGCCCCGCTTTCAAGTCCTCTTGGCAGCCTTACTTCAGTCTATTTTTGGACGATAGCTGTCATTTATAACTCTGCAGGTTTGTGAATTACAGTGCCCCTGAGCTCCTTTCTTCAACTTGCTTTCTTGTGACCTGGCCGCAACACCGCAGGATGGCTTCAGGCCCTAATCTGGTTCCGGCCCGGCATGCTGAGCCTTTGGTTATTTCCTCTTCCTGGTGGGAAATGAGAGTTAAATTTGCCCGTCCAGACACCTCCAGCTAGTCTCTCATTGGTTCTCGCTATTCCTGTTCATCTTCCGCAGAAATTGCAAACTGGGCCAAACAGGAGGTTAAAGGCGCTGACTCTCCAAGTGGGGAGAGTGTTAGTAAAGCGTCTGGAATGTTGCACCCGAGTACCAGGGGAGGAAAACTGAGACATATTTGAACACGTCTCCCGTTCACATGGTTGATCATACTTGGGTTCCACATGCATGTTTTAGCTGAAGGAAGAATACCTTAAACCTGGAGAGTTAAGACCCGTGTAATGGATACCATGCAATATGACTTCAAAGGGTCTTCATTTGCTCACCGAACCTCTCCAATCCTATCACTGCTGCGTTTATGCCCCTGTACACATGCTTGATTCTCTTTCGGAGACATAGCAATGCATAGGTTTTAAGATACTTACTAGTCAGGTACATTCTTAGGCGTTTAATATGCGGTGTTGAGTCCATTTCGTTGAGCAAGGAGTAGCTCTTGTCTATTCCATATTTGACTTAAGGAACTTTATCTGTGCTCATTTCAATCTCTGGTTTTATGCAGCACCCCACCTCACCTTTCCCCTTAAGCAAGCATAAGTTGGTTTTCTAAATTTGAGACCCTGGTCTGTTCTGTAATTCAGTTCCTGTGTAGCCAAGTTTACATTCCGTGTATTACTGATATCTTATGATGTTTCTTTTTCTGAGTGACTTACTTCAGTTAGAATCATCATACCTGAATCCACTCATTGTGCTGCTAAGGGCCTGATGACACAGATTTCATTGCTGAGTGATATTGCTTTGTAAGTAAATACCACAACTTCTTTATCCATTTTTCACTTTCTGCGATGTTGAACTTGTACTGTAAATGAGGTTCTTGTAAACAGAGCCGTTCCAAACTTTGGGGTGGCTGTGTCTTTTTGATTTTAATTTCCCTAAGCTATAGGACCATAAGTGGAAGTGCCCTAGGCTCTGTTGCTTTGTTTTTTAGATGTTTCAGGAAACACCATACACTTCTCCCGAGTGGTTGTTGGCAATTTACATCCCGCCCATCAGCATAACAAGGCTCCCAGTTCTCCATGGCCTGTCCTGCCTTTCTGGATTTTACACTTTTTTCAGATGGCCCTTTTGACCGGGGGGAAGTGAGACTTCATTGTAGTGCAGATTTCCTTTGCAAGCTTGCTTGGTTGGCCAAAAAGGGCGTATGCGTTTTTTCCTGAATATATTCAGGAAAAAACGCATACGCCCTTTTTGGCCAAGTGCATCATTGTGGACGTTCTGCCTCTTTTCCTATGCTTTCAATGCAATTCCAGTCTACCTCCTGAAATCGGTTTCCTGCAATTCTGCCCCGCTTTCAAGTCCTCTTGGCAGCCTTACTTCAGTATATTTTTGGACGATAGCTGTCATTTATAACTCTGCAGGTTTGTGAATTACAGTGCCCCTGAGCTCCTTTGTTCAACTCGCTTTCTTTTGAGCTGGCCGCAACACCGCAGGATGGCTTCAGGCCCTAATCTGGTTCCGGTACGGCACGCTGAGCCTTTGGTTATTTCCTCTTCCTGGTGGGAAATTAGAGTTAAATTTGCCCGTCCAGACACCTCCAGCTAGCCTCTCATTGGTTCTCGCTATTCCTGTTCATCTTCCGCAGAAATTGCAAACTGGGCCAAACAGGAGGTTAAAGGCGCTGACTCTCCAAGTGGGGAGAGTGTTAGTAAAGCGTCTGGAATGTTGCACCCGAGTACCAGGGGAGGAAAACTGAGACATATTTGAACACGTCTCCCGTTCACATGGTTGATCATACTTGGGTTCCACATGCATGTTTTAGCTGAAGGAAGAATACCTAAAACATGGGTAGTTGAAACCCGTGGAATGGGTACCATGCAATATGACTTCAAAGGGTCTTCATTTGCTCACCGAACCTCTCCAATCCTATCACTGCTGCGTTTATACCCCTGTACACATGCTTGATTCTCTTTCGGAGACATAGCAATCCATAGGTTTTAAGATACTTACTAGTCAGGTACATTCTTAGGCGTTTAATATGCGGTGTTGAGTCCATTTCGTTGAGCAAGGAGTAGCTCTTGTCTATTCCATATTTGGCTTAAGGAACATTATCTGTGCTCATTTCAATCTCTGGTTTTATGCAGCAACCCAACTCACCTTTCCCCTTAAGCAAGCATAAGTTGGTTTTCTAAATTTGAGACCCTGTTCTGTTTTGGAATTCAGTTCCTGTGTAGCCAAGTTTACATTCCGTGTATTAGGGATATCTTATGATGTTTCTTTTTCTGTGTGACTTATTTCAGTTAGAATCATCGTACCTCAATCTACTCTTTATGCTGCTACGGGCCTGATGACATAGATTTCATTGCTCAGTGATACTGCATTGTACGTAAGTACCACAAGTTCTTTATCCATTTTTCACTTTCTGCGATGTTGAACTTGTACTGTAAACAAGGTTCTTGTAAACAGAGCCGTTCCAAACTTTGGGGTGGCTGTGTCTTTTTGATTTTAATTTCCCTAAGCTATAGGACCATAAGTGGAAGTGCCCTAGGTTCTGATGCTTTGTTTTTTAGATGTTTCAGGAAACACCATACACTTCTCCCGAGTGGTTGTTGGCAATTTACATCCCGCCCATCAGCATAACAAGGCTCCCAGTTCTCCATGGCCTGTCCTGCCTTTCTGGATTTTACACTTTTTTCAGATGGCCCTTTTGACCGGGGGGAAGTGAGACTTCATTGTAGTGCAGATTTCCTTTGCAAGCTTGCTTGGTTGGCCAAAAAGGGCGTATGCGTTTTTTCCTGAATATATTCAGGAAAAAACGCATACGCCCTTTTTGGCCAAGTGCATCATTGTGGACGTTCTGCCTCTTTTCCTATGCTTTCAATGCAATTCCAGTCTACCTCTTGAAATCGGTTTCCTGCAATTCTGCCCCGCTTTCAAGTCCTCTTGGCAGCCTTACTTCAGTCTATTTTTGGACGATAGCTGTCATTTATAACTCTGCAGGTTTGTGAATTACAGTGCCCCTGAGCTCCTTTCTTCAACTCGCTTTCTTGTGACCTGGCCGCAACACCGCAGGATGGCTTCAGGCCCTAATCTGGTTCCGGTACGGCACGCTGAGCCTTTGGTTATTTCCTCTTCCTGGTGGGAAATGAGAGTTAAATTTGCCCGTCCAGACACCTCCAGCTAGCCTCTCATTGGTTCTCGCTATTCCTGTTCATCTTCCGCAGAAATTGCAAACTGGGCCAAACAGGAGGTTAAAGGCGCTTACTCTCCAAGTGGGGAGAGTGTTAGTAAAGCGTCTGGAATGTTGCACCCGAGTACCAGGGGAGGAAAACTGAGACATATTTGAACACGTCTCCCGTTCACATGGTTGATCATACTTGGGTTCCACATGCATGTTTTAGCTGAAGGAAGAATACCTAAAACCTGGGTAGTTGAAACCCGTGGAATGGGTACCATGCAATATGACTTCAAAGGGTCTTCATTTGCTCACCGAACCTCTCCAATCCTATCACTGCTGCGTTTATGCCCCTGTACACATGCTTGATTCTCTTTCGGAGACATAGCAATCCATAGGTTTTAAGATACTTACTAGTCAGGTACATTCTTACGGGTTTAATATGGGGTTTTGAGTCCATTTCGTTGAGCAAGGAGTAGCTCTTGTCTATTCCATATTTGACTTAAGGAACTTTCTGTGCTCATTTCAATCTCTGGTTTTATGCAGCACCCCAACTCACCTTTCCCCTTAAGCAAGCATAAGTTGGTTTTCTAAATTTGAGACACTGTTCTGTTCTGTAATTCAGTTCCTGTGTAGCCAAGTTTACATTCCGTGTATTACTGATATCTTATGATGTTTCTTTTTCTGTGTGACTTATTTCAGTTAGAATCATCATACCTGAATCCACTCATTGTGATGCTAAGGGCCTGATGAGATAGAATTCATTGTTGAGTGATATTGCTTTGTAAGTAAGTACCACAACTTCTTTATCCATTTTTCACTTTCTGCGATGTTGAACTTGTACTGTAAACGAGGTTCTTGTAAACAGAGGCATCCCAAACTTTGGGGTGGCTGTGTCTTTTTGATTTTAATTTCCCTAAGCTATAGGACCATAAGTGGAAGTGCCCTAGGCTCTGTTGCTTTGTTTTTTAGATGTTTCAGGAAACACCATACACTTCTCCCGAGTGTCTGTTGGCAATTTACATCCAGCCCATCAGCATAACAAGGCTCCCAGTTCTCCATGGCCTGTCCTGCCTTTCTGGATTTTACACTTTTTTCAGATGGCCCTTTTGACCGGGGGGAAGTGAGACTTCATTGTAGTGCAGATTTCCTTTGCAAGCTTGCTTGGTTGGCCAAAAAGGGCGTATGCGTTTTTTCCTGAATATATTCAGGAAAAAACGCATATGCCCTTTTTGGCCAAGTGCATCATTGTGGACGTTCTGCCTCTTTTCCTATGCTTTCAATGCAATTCCAGTCTACCTCCTGAAATCGGTTTCCTGCAATTCTGCCCCGCTTTCAAGTCCTCTTGGCAGCCTTACTTCAGTCTATTTTTGGACGATAGCTGTCATTTATAACTCTGCAGGTTTGTGAATTACAGTGCCCCTGAGCTCCTTTCTTCAACTTGCTTTCTTGTGACCTGGCCGCAACACTGCAGGATGGCTTCAGGCCCTAATCTGGTTCCGGCACGGCACGCTGAGCCTTTGGTTATTTCCTCTTCCTGGTGGGAAATGAGAGTTAAATTTGCCCGTCCAGACACCTCCAGCTAGCCTCTCATTGGTTCTCGCTATTCCTGTTCATCTTCCGCAGAAATTGCAAACTGGGCCAAACAGGAGGTTAAAGGGACTGACTCTCCAAGTGGGGAGAGTGTTAGTAAAGCGTCTGGAATGTTGCACCCGAGTACCAGGGAAGGAAAACTGAGACATATTTGAACACGTCTCCCGATCACATGGTTGATCATACTCTGGGTTCCACATGCATATTTTAACTGAAGGAAGAATACCTAAAACCTGGGTAGTTGAAACCCGTGGAATGGGTACCATGCAATATGACTTCAAAGGGTCTTCATTTGGTCACCGAACCTCTCCAATCCTATCACTGCTGCGTTTATGCCCCTGTACACATGCTTGATTCTCTTTCGGAGACATAGCAATCCATAGGTTTTAAGATACTTACTAGTCAGTTACATTCTTAGGCGTTTAATATGCGGTGTTGAGTCCATTTCGTTGAGCAAGGAGTAGCTCTTGTCTATTCCATATTTGGCTTAAGGAACTTTATCTGTGCTCATTTCAATCTCTGGTTTTATGCAGCACCCGAACTCACCTTTCCCCTTAAGCAAGCATAAGTTGGTTTTCTAAATTTGAGACCCTGTTCAGTTTTGGAATGCAGTTCCTGTGTAGCCAAGTTTACATTCCGTGTATTAGTGATATCTTATGATGTTTCTTTTTCTGTGTGACTTATTTCAGTTAGAATCATCGTACCTGAATCCACTCATTATGCTGCTACGGGCCTGATGACATAGATTTCATTGATGAGTGATACTGCATTGTATGTAAGTACCACAAGTTCTTTATCCATTTTTCACTTTCTGTGATATTGAACTTGTACGGTAAACGAGGTTCTTGTAAACGGAGGCATCCCAAACTTTGGGGTGGCTGTGTCTTTTTGATTTTAATTTCCCTAAGCTATAGGACCATAAGTGGAACTGCCCTAGGCTCTGTTGCTTTGTTTTTTAGATGTTTCAGGAAACACCATACACTTCTCCCGAGTGGTTGTTGGCAATTTACATCCCGCCCATCAGCATAACAAGGCTCCCAGTTCTCCATGGCCTGTCCTGCCTTTCTGGATTTTACACTTTTTTCAGATGGCCCTTTTGACAGGGGGGAAGTGAGACTTCATTGTAGTGCAGATTTCCTTTGCAAGCTTGCTTGGTTGGCCAAAAAGGGCGTATGCGTTTTTTCCTGAATATATTCAGGAAAAAACGCATACGCCCTTTTTGGCCAAGTGCATCATTGTGGACGTTCTGCCTCTTTTCCTATGCTTTCAATGCAATTCCAGTCTACCTCCTGAAATCGGTTTCCTGCAATTCTGCCCCGCTTTCAAGTCCTCTTGGCAGCCTTACTTCAGTCTATTTTTGGACGATAGCTGTCATTTATAACTCTGCAGGTTTGTGAATTACAGTGCCCCTGAGCTCCTTTCTTCAACTCGCTTTCTTGTGACCTGGTCGCAACACCGCAGGATGGCTTCAGGCCCTAATCTGGTTCCGGTACGGCACGCTGAGCCTTTGGTTATTTCCTCTTCCTGGTGGGAAATGAGAGTTAAATTTGCCCGTCCAGACACCTCCAGCTAGCCTCTCATTGGTTCTCGCTATTCCTGTTCATCTTCCGCAGAAATTGCAAACTGGGCCAAACAGGAGGTTAAAGGCGCTGACTCTCCAAGTGGGGAGAGTGTTAGTAAAGCGTCTGGAATGTTGCACCCGAGTACCAGGGGAGGAAAACTGAGACATATTTGAACACGTCTCCCGTTCACATGGTTGATCATACTTGGGTTCCACATGCATGTTTTAGCTGAAGGAAGAATACCTTAAACCTGGAGAGTTGAGACCCGTGGAATGGGTACCATGCAATATGACTTCAAAGGGTCTTCATTTGCTCACCGAACCTCTCCAATCCTATCACTGCTGCGTTTATGCCCCTGTACACACGCTTGATTCTCTTTTGGAGACATAGCAATCCATAGGTTTTAAGATACTTACTAGTCAGGTACATTCTTAGGGGTTTAATATGCGGTTTTGAGTCCATTTCGTTGAGCAAGGAGTAGCTCTTGTCTATTCCATATTTGGCTTAAGGAACTTTATCTGTGCTCATTTCAATCTCTGGTTTTATGCAGCACCCCAACTCACCTTTACCCTTAAGCAAGCATAAGTTGGTTTTCTAAATTTGAGACCCTGTTCTGTTCTGGAATGCAGTTCCTGTGTAGCCAAGTTTACATTCCGTGTATTACTGATATCTTATGATGTTTCTTTTTCTTTGTGACTTATTTCAGTTAGAATCATCGTACCTGAATCCACTCATTATGCTGCTACGGGCCTGATGACATAGATTTCATTGCTGAGTGATACTGCATTGTACGTAAGTACCACAAGTTCTTTATCCATTTTTCACTTTCTGTGATATTGAACTTGTATGGTAAACGAGGTTCTTGTAAACGGAGGCGTCCCAAACTTTGGGGTGGCTGTGTCTTTTTGATTTTAATTTCCGTAAGCTATAGGACCATAAGTGGAAGTGCCCTAGGCTCTGTTGCTTTGTTTTTTAGATGTTTCAGGAAACACCATACACTTCTCCCGAGTGGTTGTTGGCAATTTACATCCCGCCCATCAGCATAACAAGGCTCCCAGTTCTCCATGGCCTGTCCTGCCTTTCTGGATTTTACAGTTTTTTCAGATGGCCCTTTTGCCCGGGGGGAAGTGAGACTTCATTGTAGTGCAGATTTCCTTTGCAAGCTTGCTTGGTTGGCCAAAAAGGGCGTATGCGTTTTTTCCTGAATATATTCAGGAAAAAACGCATACGCCCTTTTTGGCCAAGTGCATCATTGTGGACGTTCTGCCTCTTTTCCTATTCTTTCAATGCAATTCCAGTCTACCTCCTGAAATCGGTTTCCTGCAATTCTGCCCTGCTTTCAAGTCCTCTTGGCAGCCTTACTTCAGTCTATTTTTGGACGATAGCTGTCATTTATAACTCTGCAGGTTTGTGAATTACAGTGCCCCTGAGCTCCTTTCTTCAACTCGCTTTCTTTTGAGCTGGCCGCAACACCGCAGGATGGCTTCAGGCCCTAATCTGGTTCCGGCACGGCAGGCTGAGCCTTTGGTTAATTCGTCTTCCTGGTGGGAAATGAGAGTTAAATTTGCCCGTCCAGACACCTCCAGCTAGCCTCTCATTGGTTCTCGCTATTCCTGTTCATCTTCCGCAGAAATTGCAAACTGGGCCAAACAGGAGGTTAAAGGGACTGACTCTCCAAGTGGGGAGAGTGTTAGTAAAGCCTCTGGAATGTTGCACCCGAGTACCAGGGTACGAAAACTGAGACATATTTGAACACGTCTCCCGATCACATGGTTGATCATACTCTAGGTTCCACATGCATGTTTTAGCTGAAGGAAGAATAACTTAAACCTGGGTAGTTGAAACCCGTGGAATGGGTACCATGCAATATGACTTCAAAGGGTCTTCATTTGCTCACCGAACCTCTCCAATCCTATCACTGCTGCGTTTATGCCCCTGTACACATGCTTGATTCTCTTTCGGAGACATAGCAATCCATAGGTTTTAAGATACTTACTAGTCAGGTACATTCTTAGGCGTTTAATATGCGGTGTTGAGTCCATTTCGTTGAGCAAGGAGTAGCTCTTGTCTATTCCATATTTGACTTAAGGAACTTTATCTGTGCTCATTTCAATCTCTGGTTTTATGCAGCACCCCAACTCACCTTTACCCTTAAGCAAGCATAAGTTGGTTTTCTAAATTTGAGTCCCTGTTCTGTTCTGTAATTCAGTTCCTGTGTAGCCAAGTTTACATTCCGTGTATTACTGATATCTTATGATGTTTCTTTTTCTGTGTGACTTACTTCAGTTAGAATCATCATACCTGAATCCACTCATTGTGCTGCTAAGGGCCTGATGACACAGATTTCATTGCTGAGTGATATTGCTTTGTAAGTAAATACCACAATTTCTTTATCCATTTTTCACTTTCTGCGATGTTGAACTTGTACTGTAAACGAGGTTCTTGTAAACAGAGCCGTTCCAAACTTTGGGGTGGCTGTGTCTTTTTGATTTTAATTTCCCTAAGCTATAGGACCATAAGTGGAAGTGCCCTAGGTTCTGTTGCTTTGTTTTTTAGATGTTTCAGGAAACACCATACACTTCTCCCGAGTGGTTGTTGGCAATTTACATCCCGCCCATCAGCATAACAAGGCTCCCAGTTCTCCATGGCCTGTCCTGCCTTTCTGGATTTTACACTTTTTTCAGATGTCCCTTTTGACCGGGGGGAAGTGAGACTTCATTGTAGTGCACATTTCCTTTGCAAGCTTGCTTGGTTGGCCAAAAAGGGCGTATGCGTTTTTTCCTGAATATATTCAGGAAAAAACGCATACGCCCTTTTTGGCCAAGTGCATCATTGTGGACGTTCTGCCTCTTTTCCTATGCTTTCAATGCAATTCCAGTCTACCTCCTGAAATCGGTTTCCTGCAATTCTGCCCCGCTTTCAAGTCCTCTTGGCAGCCTTACTTCAGTCTATTTTTGGACGATAGCTGTCATTTATAACTCTGCAGGTTTGTGAATTACAGTGCCCCTGAGCTCCTTTCTTCAACTCGCTATCTTTTGAGCTGGCCGCAACACCGCAGGATGGCTTCAGGCCCTAATCTGGTTCCGGTACGGCACGCTGAGCCTTTGGTTATTTCCTCTTCCTGGTGGGAAATGAGAGTTAAATTTGCCCGTCCAGACACCTCCAGCTAGCCTCTCATTGGTTCTCGCTATTCCTGTTCATCTTCCACAGAAATTGCAAACTGGGCCAAACAGGAGGTTAAAGGCGCTGACTCTCCAAGTGGGGAGAGTGTTAGTAAAGCATCTGGAATGTTGCACCCGAGTACCAGGGGAGGAAAACTGAGACATATTTGAACACGTCTCCCGTTCACATGGTTGATCATACTTGGGTTCCACATGCATGTTTTAGCTGAAGGAAGAATACCTTAAACCTGGAGAGTTGAGACCCGTGTAATGGGTACCATGCAATATGACTTCAAAGGGTCTTCATTTGCTCACCGAACCTCTCCAATCCTATCACTGCTGCGTTTATGCCCCTGTACACATGCTTGATTCTCTTTTGGAGACATAGCAATCCATAGGTTTTAAGATACTTACTAGTCAGGTACATTCTTAGGCGTTTAATATGGGGTGTTGAGTCCATTTCGTTGAGCAAGGAGTAGCTCTTGTCTATTCCATATTTGGCTTAAGGAACTTTATCTGTGCTCATTTCAATCTCTGGTTTTATGCAGCACCCCAACTCACCTTTACCCTTAAGCAAGCATAAGTTGGTTTTCTAAATTTGAGACACTGTTCTGTTTTGGAATTCAGTTCCTGTGTAGCCAAGTTTACATTCCGTGTATTAGTGATATCTTATGATGTTTCTTTTTCTGTGTGACTTATTTCAGTTAGAATCATCGTACCTGAATCCACTCATTGTGCTGCTAAGGGCCTGATGACACAGATTTCATTGCTGAGTGATATTGCTTTGTAAGTAAATACCACAACTTCTTTATCCATTTTTCACTTTCTGCGATGTTGAACTTGTACTGTAAACGAGGTTCTTGTAAACAGAGCCGTTCCAAACTTTGGGGTGGCTGTGTCTTTTTGATTTTAATTTCCCTAAGCTATAGGACCATAAGTGGCAGTGCCCTAGGCTCTGTTGCTTTGTTTTTTACATGTTTCAGGAAACACCATACACTTCTCCCGAGTGGTTGTTGGCAATTTACATCCCGCCCATCAGCATAACAAGGCTCCCATTTCTCCATGGCCTGTCTTGTCTTTCTGGATTTTACACTTTTTTCAGATGGCCCTTTTGACCGGGGGGAAGTGAGACTTCATTGTAGTACAGATTTCCTTTGCAAGCTTGCTTGGTTGGCCAAAAAGGGCGTATGCGTTTTTTCCTGAATATATTCAGGAAAAAACGCATACGCCCTTTTTGGCCAAGTGCATCATTGTGGACGTTCTGCCTCTTTTCCTATGCTTTCAATGCAATTCCAGTCTACCTCCTGAAATCGGTTTCCTGCAATTCTGCCCCGCTTTCAAGTCCTCTTGGCAGCCTTACTTCAGTCTATTTTTGGACGATAGCTGTCATTTATAACTCTGCAGGTTTGTGAATTACAGTGCCCCTGAGCTCCTTTCTTCAACTCGCTTTCTTGTGACCTGGTCGCAACACCGCAGGATGGCTTCAGGCCCTAATCTGGTTCCGGCCTGGCATGCTGAGCCTTTGGTTAATTCCTCTTCCTGGTGGGAAATGAGAGTTAAATTTGCCCGTCCAGACACCTCCAGCTAGCCTCTCATTGGTTCTCGCTATTCCTGTTCATCTTCCGCAGAAATTGCAAACTGGGCCAAACAGGAGGTTAAAGGGACTGACTCTCCAAGTCGGGAGAGTGTTAGTAAAGCGTCTGGAATGTTGCACCCGAGTACCAGGGGAGGAAAACTGAGACATATTTGAACACGTCTCCCGATCACATGGTTGATCATACTCTAGGTTCCACATGCATGTTTTAGCTGAAGGAAGAATACCTTAAACCTGGGTAGTTGAAACCCGTGGAATGGGTACCATGCAATATGACTTCAAAGGGTCTTCATTTGCTCACCGAACCTCTCCAATCCTATCACTGCTGCGTTTATGCCCCTGTACACATGCTTGATTCTCTTTCGGAGACATAGCAATCCATAGGTTTTACGATACTTACTAGTCAGGTACATTCTTAGGCGTTTAATATGCGGTGTTGAGTCCATTTCGTTGAGCAAGGAGTAGCTCTTGTCTATTCCATATTTGACTTAAGGAACTTTATCTGTGCTCATTTCAATCTCTGGTTTTATGCAGCACCCCAACTCACCTTTACCCTTAAGCAAGCATAAGTTGGTTTTCTAAATTTGAGACCCTGTTCTGTTCTGTAATTCAGTTCCTGTGTAGCCAAGTTTACATTCCGTGTATTACTGATATCTTATGATGTTTCTTTTTCTGTGTGACTTACTTCAGTTAGAATCATCATACCTGAATCCACTCATTGTGCTGCTACGGGCCTGATGACACAGATTTCATTGCTGAGTGATATTGCTTTGTAAGTAAATACCACAATTTCTTTATCCATTTTTCACTTTCTGCGATGTTGAACTTGTACTGTAAACGAGGTTCTTGTAAACAGAGCCGTTCCAAACTTTGGGGTGGCTGTGTCTTTTTGATTTTAATTTCCCTAAGCTATAGGACCATAAGTGGAAGTGCCCTAGGTTCTGTTGCTTTGTTTTTTAGATGTTTCAGGAAACACCATACACTTCTCCCGAGTGGTTGTTGGCAATTTACATCCCGCCCATCAGCATAACAAGGCTCCCAGTTCTCCATGGCCTGTCCTGCCTTTCTGGATTTTACACTTTTTTCAGATGTCCCTTTTGACCGGGGGGAAGTGAGACTTCATTGTAGTGCACATTTCCTTTGCAAGCTTGCTTGGTTGGCCAAAAAGGGCGTATGCGTTTTTTCCTGAATATATTCAGGAAAAAACGCATACGCCCTTTTTGGCCAAGTGCATCATTGTGGACGTTCTGCCTCTTTTCCTATGCTTTCAATGCAATTCCAGTCTACCTCCTGAAATCGGTTTCCTGCAATTCTGCCCCGCTTTCAAGTCCTCTTGGCAGCCTTACTTCAGTCTATTTTTGGACGATAGCTGTCATTTATAACTCTGCAGGTTTGTGAATTACAGTGCCCCTGAGCTCCTTTCTTCAACTCGCTTTCTTTTGAGCTGGCCGCAACACCGCAGGATGGCTTCAGGCCCTAATCTGGTTCCGGTACGGCACGCTGAGCCTTTGGTTATTTCCTCTTCCTGGTGGGAAATGAGAGTTAAATTTGCCCGTCCAGACACCTCCAGCTAGCCTCTCATTGGTTCTCGCTATTCCTGTTCATCTTCCGCAGAAATTGCAAACTGGGCCAAACAGGAGGTTAAAGGCGCTGACTCTCCAAGTGGGGAGAGTGTTAGTAAAGCGTCTGGAATGTTGCACCCGAGTACCAGGGGAGGAAAACTGAGACATATTTGAACACGTCTCCCGTTCACATGGTTGATCATACTTGGGTTCCACATGCATGTTTTAGCTGAAGGAAGAATACCTTAAACCTGGAGAGTTGAGACCCGTGTAATGGGTACCATGCAATATGACTTCAAAGGGTCTTCATTTGCTCACCGAACCTCTCCAATCCTATCACTGCTGCGTTTATGCCCCTGTACACACGCTTGATTCTCTTTTGGAGACATAGCAATCCATAGGTTTTAAGATACTTACTAGTCAGGTACATTCTTAGGCGTTTAATATGGGGTGTTGAGTCCATTTCGTTGAGCAAGGAGTAGCTCTTGTCTATTCCATATTTGGCTTAAGGAACTTTATCTGTGCTCATTTCAATCTCTGGTTTTATGCAGCACCCCAACTCACCTTTACCCTTAAGCAAGCATAAGTTGGTTTTCTAAATTTGAGACACTGTTCTGTTTTGGAATTCAGTTCCTGTGTAGCCAAGTTTACATTCCGTGTATTAGTGATATCTTATGATGTTTCTTTTTCTGTGTGACTTATTTCAGTTAGAATCATCGTACCTGAATCCACTCATTGTGCTGCTAAGGGCCTGATGACACAGATTTCATTGCTGAGTGATATTGCTTTGTAAGTAAATACCACAACTTCTTTATCCATTTTTCACTTTCTGCGATGTTGAACTTGTACTGTAAACGAGGTTCTTGTAAACAGAGCCATTCCAAATTTTGGGGTGGCTGTGTCTTTTTGATTTTAATTTCCCTAAGCTATAGGACCATAAGTGGAAGTGCCCTAGGCTCTGTTGCTTTGTTTTTTACATGTTTCAGGAAACACCATACACTTCTCCCGAGTGGTTGTTGGCAATTTACATCCCGCCCATCAGCATAACAAGGCTCCCAGTTCTCCATGGCCTGTCTTGTCTTTCTGGATTTTACACTTTTTTCAGATGGCCCTTTTGACCGGGGGGAAGTGAGACTTCATTGTAGTGCAGATTTCCTTTGCAAGCTTGCTTGGTTGGCCAAAAAGGGCGTATGCGTTTTTTCCTGAATATATTCAGGAAAAAACGCATACGCCCTTTTTGGCCAAGTGCATCATTGTGGACGTTCTGCCTCTTTTCCTATGCTTTCAATGCAATTGCAGTCTACCTCCTGAAATCGGTTTCCTGCAATTCTGCCCCGCTTTCAAGTCCTCTTGGCAGCCTTACTTCAGTCTATTTTTGGACGATAGCTGTCATTTATAACTCTGCAGGTTTGTGAATTACAGTGCCCCTGAGCTCCTTTCTTCAACTCGCTTTCTTGTGACCTGGCCGCAACACCGCAGGATGGCTTCAGGCCCTAATCTGGTTCTGGCACGGCACGCTGGGCCTTTGATTAATTCCTCTTCCTGGTGAGAAATGAGAGTTAAATTTGCCGGTCCAGACACCTCCAGCTAGCCTCTCATTGGTTCTCGCTATTCCTGTTCATGTTCCGCAGAAATTGCAAACTGGGCCAAACAGGAGGTTAAAGGGACTGACTCTCCAAGTCGGGAGAGTGTTAGTAAAGTGTCTGGAATGTTGCACCCGAGTACCAGGGGAGGAAAACTGACACATATTTGAACACGTCTCCCGTTCACATGGTTGATCATACTCTGGGTTCCACATGCATGTTTTAGCTGAAGGAAGAATACCTTAAACCTGGAGAGTTGAGACCTGTGTAATGGGTACCATGCAATATGACTTCAAAGGGTCTTCATTTGCTCACCGAACCTCTCCAATCCTATCACTGCTGCGTTTATGCCCCTGTACACACGCTTGATTCTCTTTTGGAGACATAGCAATCCATAGGTTTTAAGATACTTACTAGTCAGGTACATTCTTAGGCGTTTAATATGGGGTGTTGAGTCCATTTCGTTGAGCAAGGAGTAGCTCTTGTCTATTCCATATTTGGCTTAAGGAACTTTATCTGTGCTCATTTCAATCTCTGGTTTTATGCAGCACCCCAACTCACCTTTACCCTTAAGCAAGCATAAGTTGGTTTTCTAAATTTGAGACCCTGTTCTGTTTTGGAATGCAGTTCCTGTGTAGCCAAATTTACATTCCGTGTATTAGTGATATCTTATGATGTTTCTTTTTCTGTGTGACTTATTTCAGTTAGAATCATCGTACCTGAATCCACTCATTATGCTGCTACGGGCCTGATGACATAGATTTCATTGCTGAGTGATACTGCATTGTACGTAAGTACCACAAGTTCTTTATCCATTTTTCACTTTCTGTGATATTGTACTTGTATGGTAAACGAGGTTCTTGTAAACGGAGGCGTCCCAAACTTTGGGGTGGCTGTGTCTTTTTGATTTTAATTTCCCTAAGCTATAGGACCATAAGTGGCAGTGCCCTAGGCTCTGTTGCTTTGTTTTTTAGATGTTTCAGGAAACACCATACACTTCTCCCAAGTGGTTGTTGGCAATTTACATCCCGCCCATCAGCATAACAAGGCTCCCAGTTCTCCATGGCCTGTCCTGCCTTTCTGGATTTTACAGTTTTTTCAGATGGCCCTTTTGCCCGGGGGGAAGTGAGACTTCATTGTAGTGCAGATTTCCTTTGCAAGCTTGCTTGGTTGGCCAAAAAGGGCGTATGCGTTTTTTCCTGAATATATTCAGGAAAAAACGCATACGCCCTTTTTGGCCAAGTGCATCATTGTGGACGTACTGCCTCTTTTCCTATGCTTTCAATGCAATTCCAGTCTACCTCCTGAAATCGGTTTCCTGCAATTCTGCCCTGCTTTCAAGTCCTCTTGGCAGCCTTACTTCAGTCTATTTTTGGACGATAGCTGTCATTTATAACTCTGCAGGTTTGTGAATTACAGTGCCCCTGAGCTCCTTTCTTCAACTCGCTTTCTTTTGAGCTGGCCGCAACACCGCAGGATCGTTTCAGGCCCTAATATGGTTCCGGCACGGCACGCTAAGCCTTTGGTTAATTCGTCTTCCTGGTGGGAAATGAGAGTTAAATTTGCCCGTCCAGACACCTCCAGCTAGCCTCTCATTGGTTCTCGCTATTCCTGTTCATCTTCCGCAGAAATTGCAAACTGGGCCAAAGAGGAGGTTAAAGGGACTGACTCTCCAAGTGGGGAGAGTGTTAGTAAAGCGTCTGGAATGTTGCACCCGAGTACCAGGGGAGGAAAACTGAGACATATTTGAACACGTCTCCCGTTCACATGGTTGATCATACTCTAGGTTCCACATGCATGTTTTAGCTGAAGGAAGAATACCTTAAACCTGGGTAGTTGAAACCCGTGGAATGGGTACCATGCAATATGACTTCAAAGGGTCTTCATTTGCTCACCGAACCTCTCCAATCCTATCACTGCTGCGTTTATGCCCCTGTACACATGCTTGATTCTCTTTTGGAGACATAGCAATCCATAGGTTTTACGATACTTACTAGTCAGGTACATTCTTAGGCGTTTAATATGCGGTGTTGAGTCCATTTCGTTGAGCAAGGAGTAGCTCTTGTCTATTCCATATTTGACTTAAGGAACTTTATCTGTGCTCATTTCAATCTCTGGTTTTATGCAGCACCCCAACTCACCTTTACCCTTAAGCAAGCATAATTTGGTTTTCTAAATTTGAGACCCTGTTCTGTTCTGTAATTCAGTTCCTGTGTAGCCAAATTTCCATTCCGTGTATTACTGATATCTTATGATGTTTCTTTTTCTGTGTGACTTATTTCAGTTAGAATCATCATACCTGAATCCACTCATTGTGATGCTAAGGGCCTGATGACATAGATTTCATTGCTGAGTGATATTGCTTTGTAAGTAAATACCACAACTTCTTTATCCATTTTTCACTTTCTGCGATGTTGAACTTGTACTGTAAACGAGGTTCTTGTAAACAGAGGCGTCCCAAACTTTGGGGTGGCTGTGTCTTTTTGATTTTAATTTCCCTAAGCTATAGGACCATAAGTGGCAGTGCCCTAGGCTCTGTTGCTTTGTTTTTTAGATGTTTCAGGAAACACCATACACTTCTCCCGAGTGTCTGTTGGCAATTTACATCCCGCCCATCAGCATAACAAGGCTCCCAGTTGTCCATGGCCTGTCCTGCCTTTCTGGATTTTACACTTTTTTCAGATGGCCCTTTTGACCGGGGGGAAGTGAGACTTCATTGTAGTGCAGATTTCCTTTGCAAGCTTGCTTGGTTGGCCAAAAAGGGCGTATGCGTTTTTTCCTGAATATATTCAGGAAAAAACGCATACGCCCTTTTTGGCCAAGTGCATCATTGTGGACGTTCTGCCTCTTTTCCTATGCTTTCAATGCAATTCCAGTCTATCCCCTGAAATCGGTTTCCTGCAATTCTGCCCCGCTTTCAAGTCCTCTTGGCAGCCTTACTTCAGTCTATTTTTGGACGATAGCTGTCATTTATAACTCTGCAGGTTTGTGAATTACAGTGCCCCTGAGCTCCTTTCTTCAACTCGCTTTCTTGTGACCTGGCCGCAACACCGCAGGATGGCTTCAGGCCCTAATCTGGTTCCGGCCCGGCATGCTGAGCCTTTGGTTAATTCCTCTTCCTGGTGGGAAATGAGAGTTAAATTTGCCCGTCCAGACACCTCCAGCTAGCCTCTCATTGGTTCTCGCTATTCCTGTTCATCTTCCGCAGAAATTGCAAACTGGGCCAAACAGCAGGTTAAAGGCGCTGACTCTCCAAGTGGGGAGAGTGTTAGTAAAGCGTCTGGAATGTTGCACCCGAGTACCAGGGGAGGAAAACTGAGACATATTTGAACACGTCTCCCGATCACATGGTTGATCATACTCTGGGTTCCACATGCATGTTTTATCTGAAGGAAGAATACCTAAAACCTGGGTAGTTGAAACCCGTGGAATGGGTACCATGCAATATGACTTCAAAGGGTCTTCATTTGCTCACCGAACCTCTCCAATCCTATCACTGCTGCGTTTATGCCCCTGTACACATGCTTGATTCGCTTTCGGAGACATAGCAATCCATAGGTTTTAAGATACTTACTAGTCAGGTACATTCTTAGGCGTTTAATATGCGGTGTTGAGTCCATTTCGTTGAGCAAGGAGTAGCTCTTGTCTATTCCATATTTGACTTAAGGAACTTTATCTGTGCTCATTTCAATCTCTGGTTTTATGCAGCACCCCAACTCACCTTTACCCTTAAGCAAGCATAAGTTGGTTTTCTAAATTTGAGACCCTGTTCTGTTCTGTAATTCAGTTCCTGTGTAGCCAAGTTTACATTCCGTGTATTACTGATATCTTATGATGTTTCTTTTTCTGTGTGACTTACTTCAGTTAGAATCATCATACCTGAATCCACTCATTGTGCTGCTAAGGGCCTGATGACACAGATTTCATTGCTGAGTGATATTGCTTTGTAAGTAAATACCACAACTTCTTTATCCATTTTTCACTTTCTGCGATGTTGAACTTGTACTGTAAACGAGGTTCTTGTAAACAGAGCCGTTCCAAACTTTGGGGTGGCTGTGTCTTTTTGATTTTAATTTCCCTAAACAATAGGACCATAAGTGGAAGTGCCCTAGGTTCTGTTGCTTTGTTTTTTAGATGTTTCAGGAAACACCATACACTTCTCCCGAGTGGTTGTTGGGAATTTACATCCCGCCCATCAGCATAACAAGGCTCCCAGTTCTCCATGGCCTGTCCTGCCTTTCTGGATTTTACACTTTTTTCAGATGGCCCTTTTGACCGGGGGGAAGTGAGACTTCATTGTAGTGCAGATTTCCTTTGCAAGCTTGCTTGGTTGGCCAAAAAGGGCGTATGCGTTTTTTCCTGAATATATTCAGGAAAAAACGCATACGCCCTTTTTGGCCAAGTGCATCATTGTGGACGTTCTGCCTCTTTTCCTATGCTTTCAATGCAATTCTAGTCTACCTCCTGAAATCAGTTTCCTGCAATTCTGCCCCGCTTTCAAGTCCTCTTGGCAGCCTTACTTCACTCTATTTTTGGACGATAGCTGTCATTTATAACTCTGCAGGTTTGTGAATTACAGTGCCCCTGAGCTCCTTTCTTCAACTCGCTTTCTTTTGAGCTGGCCGCAACACCGCAGGATGGCTTCAGGCCCTAATCTGGTTCTGGCACAGCACGCTGGGCCTTTGATTAATTCCTCTTCCTGGTCAGAAATGAGAGTTAAATTTGCCCGTCCAGACACCTCCAGCTAGTCTCTCATTGGTTCTCGCTATTCCTGTTCATCTTCCACAGAAATTGCAAACTGGGCCAAACAGGAGGTTAAAGGGACTGACTCTCCAAGTCGGGAGAGTGTTAGTAAAGTGTCTGGAATGTTGCACCCGAGTACCAGGGGAGGAAAACTGAGACATATTTGAACACGTCTCCCGTTCACATGGTTGATCATACTCTGGGTTCCACATGCATGTTTTAGCTGAAGGAAGAATACCTTAAACCTGGAGAGTTGAGACCTGTGTAATGGGTACCATGCAATATGACTTCAAAGGGTCTTCATTTGCTCACCGAACCTCTCCAATCCTATCACTGCTGCGTTTATGCCCCTGTACACACGCTTGATTCTCTTTTGGAGACATAGCAATCCATAGGTTTTAAGATACTTACTAGTCAGGTACATTCTTAGGCGTTTAATATGGGGTGTTGAGTCCATTTCGTTGAGCAAGGAGTAGCTCTTGTCTATTCCATATTTGGCTTAAGGAACTTTATCTGTGCTCATTTCAATCTCTGGTTTTATGCAGCACCCCAACTCACCTTTACCCTTAAGCAAGCATAAGTTGGTTTTCTAAATTTGAGACCCTGTTCTGTTTTGGAATGCAGTTCCTGTGTAGCCAAATTTACATTCCGTGTATTAGTGATATCTTATGATGTTTCTTTTTCTGTGTGACTTATTTCAGTTAGAATCATCGTACCTGAATCCACTCATTATGCTGCTACGGGCCTGATGACATAGATTTCATTGCTGAGTGATACTGCATTGTACGTAAGTACCACAAGTTCTTTATCCATTTTTCACTTTCTGTGATATTGTACTTGTATGGTAAACGAGGTTCTTGTAAACGGAGGCGTCCCAAACTTTGGGGTGGCTGTGTCTTTTTGATTTTAATTTCCCTAAGCTATAGGACCATAAGTGGCAGTGCCCTAGGCTCTGTTGCTTTGTTTTTTAGATGTTTCAGGAAACACCATACACTTCTCCAAGTGGTTGTTGGCAATTTACATCCCGCCCATCAGCATAACAAGGCTCCCAGTTCTCCATGGCCTGTCCTGCCTTTCTGGATTTTACAGTTTTTTCAGATGGCCCTTTTGCCCGGGGGGAAGTGAGACTTCATTGTAGTGCAGATTTCCTTTGCAAGCTTGCTTGGTTGGCCAAAAAGGGCGTATGCGTTTTTTCCTGAATATATTCAGGAAAAAACGCATATGCCCTTTTTGGCCAAGTGCATCATTGTGGACGTACTGCCTCTTTTCCTATGCTTTCAATGCAATTCCAGTCTACCTCCTGAAATCGGTTTCCTGCAATTCTGCCCTGCTTTCAAGTCCTCTTGGCAGCCTTACTTCAGTCTATTTTTGGACGATAGCTGTCATTTATAACTCTGCAGGTTTGTGAATTACAGTGCCCCTGAGCTCCTTTCTTCAACTCGCTTTCTTTTGAGCTGGCCGCAACACCGCAGGATCGTTTCAGGCCCTAATATGGTTCCGGCACGGCACGCTAAGCCTTTGGTTAATTCGTCTTCCTGGTGGGAAATGAGAGTTAAATTTGCCCGTCCAGACACCTCCAGCTAGCCTCTCATTGGTTCTCGCTATTCCTGTTCATCTTCCGCAGAAATTGCAAACTGGGCCAAAGAGGAGGTTAAAGGGACTGACTCTCCAAGTGGGGAGAGTGTTAGTAAAGCGTCTGGAATGTTGCACCCGAGTACCAGGGTACGAAAACTGAGACATATTTGAACACGTCTCCCGTTCACATGGTTGATCATACTCTAGGTTCCACATGCATGTTTTAGCTGAAGGAAGAATACCTTAAACCTGGGTAGTTGAAACCCGTGGAATGGGTACCATGCAATATGACTTCAAAGGGTCTTCATTTGCTCACCGAACCTCTCCAATCCTATCACTGCTGCGTTTATGCCCCTGTACACATGCTTGATTCTCTTTTGGAGACATAGCAATCCATAGGTTTTACGATACTTACTAGTCAGGTACATTCTTAGGCGTTTAATATGCGGTGTTGAGTCCATTTCGTTGAGCAAGGAGTAGCTCTTGTCTATTCCATATTTGACTTAAGGAACTGTATCTGTGCTCATTTCAATCTCTGGTTTTATGCAGCACCCCAACTCACCTTTACCCTTAAGCAAGCATAATTTGGTTTTCTAAATTTGAGACCCTGTTCTGTTCTGTAATTCAGTTCCTGTGTAGCCAAATTTCCATTCCGTGTATTACTGATATCTTATGATGTTTCTTTTTCTGTGTGACTTATTTCAGTTAGAATCATCATACCTGAATCCACTCATTGTGATGCTAAGGGCCTGATGACATAGATTTCATTGCTGAGTGATATTGCTTTGTAAGTAAATACCACAACTTCTTTATCCATTTTTCACTTTCTGCGATGTTGAACTTGTACTGTAAACGAGGTTCTTGTAAACAGAGGCGTCCCAAACTTTGGGGTGGCTGTGTCTTTTTGATTTTAATTTCCCTAAGCTATAGGACCATAAGTGGCAGTGCCCTAGGCTCTGTTGCTTTGTTTTTTAGATGTTTCAGGAAACACCATACACTTCTCCCGAGTGTCTGTTGGCAATTTACATCCCGCCCATCAGCATAACAAGGCTCCCAGTTGTCCATGGCCTGTCCTGCCTTTCTGGATTTTACACTTTTTTCAGATGGCCCTTTTGACCGGGGGGAAGTGAGACTTCATTGTAGTGCAGATTTCCTTTGCAAGCTTGCTTGGTTGGCCAAAAAGGGCGTATGCGTTTTTTCCTGAATATATTCAGGAAAAAACGCATACGCCCTTTTTGGCCAAGTGCATCATTGTGGACGTTCTGCCTCTTTTCCTATGCTTTCAATGCAATTCCAGTCTATCTCCTGAAATCGGTTTCCTGCAATTCTGCCCCGCTTTCAAGTCCTCTTGGCAGCCTTACTTCAGTCTATTTTTGGACGATAGCTGTCATTTATAACTCTGCAGGTTTGTGAATTACAGTGCCCCTGAGCTCCTTTCTTCAACTCGCTTTCTTGTGACCTGGCCGCAACACCGCAGGATGGCTTCAGGCCCTAATCTGGTTCCGGCCCGGCATGCTGAGCCTTTGGTTAATTCCTCTTCCTGGTGGGAAATGAGAGTTAAATTTGCCCGTCCAGACACCTCCAGCTAGCCTCTCATTGGTTCTCGCTATTCCTGTTCATCTTCCGCAGAAATTGCAAACTGGGCCAAACAGCAGGTTAAAGGCGCTGACTCTCCAAGTGGGGAGAGTGTTAGTAAAGCGTCTGGAATGTTGCACCCGAGTACCAGGGGAGGAAAACTGAGACATATTTGAACACGTCTCCCGTTCACATGGTTGATCATACTCTGGGTTCCACATGCATGTTTTAGCTGAAGGAAGAATACCTTAAACCTGGAGAGTTGAGACCTGTGTAATGGGTACCATGCAATATGACTTCAAAGGGTCTTCATTTGCTCACCGAACCTCTCCAATCCTATCACTGCTGCGTTTATGCCCCTGTACACACGCTTGATTCTCTTTTGGAGACATAGCAATCCATAGGTTTTAAGATACTTACTAGTCAGGTACATTCTTAGGCGTTTAATATGGGGTGTTGAGTCCATTTCGTTGAGCAAGGAGTAGCTCTTGTCTATTCCATATTTGGCTTAAGGAACTTTATCTGTGCTCATTTCAATCTCTGGTTTTATGCAGCACCCCAACTCACCTTTACCCTTAAGCAAGCATAAGTTGGTTTTCTAAATTTGAGACCCTGTTCTGTTTTGGAATGCAGTTCCTGTGTAGCCAAATTTACATTCCGTGTATTAGTGATATCTTATGATGTTTCTTTTTCTGTGTGACTTATTTCAGTTAGAATCATCGTACCTGAATCCACTCATTATGCTGCTACGGGCCTGATGACATAGATTTCATTGCTGAGTGATACTGCATTGTACGTAAGTACCACAAGTTCTTTATCCATTTTTCACTTTCTGTGATATTGTACTTGTATGGTAAACGAGGTTCTTGTAAACGGAGGCGTCCCAAACTTTGGGGTGGCTGTGTCTTTTTGATTTTAATTTCCCTAAGCTATAGGACCATAAGTGGCAGTGCCCTAGGCTCTGTTGCTTTGTTTTTTAGATGTTTCAGGAAACACCATACACTTCTCCCAAGTGGTTGTTGGCAATTTACATCCCGCCCATCAGCATAACAAGGCTCCCAGTTCTCCATGGCCTGTCCTGCCTTTCTGGATTTTACAGTTTTTTCAGATGGCCCTTTTGCCCGGGGGGAAGTGAGACTTCATTGTAGTGCAGATTTCCTTTGCAAGCTTGCTTGGTTGGCCAAAAAGGGCGTATGCGTTTTTTCCTGAATATATTCAGGAAAAAACGCATATGCCCTTTTTGGCCAAGTGCATCATTGTGGACGTACTGCCTCTTTTCCTATGCTTTCAATGCAATTCCAGTCTACCTCCTGAAATCGGTTTCCTGCAATTCTGCCCTGCTTTCAAGTCCTCTTGGCAGCCTTACTTCAGTCTATTTTTGGACGATAGCTGTCATTTATAACTCTGCAGGTTTGTGAATTACAGTGCCCCTGAGCTCCTTTCTTCAACTCGCTTTCTTTTGAGCTGGCCGCAACACCGCAGGATCGTTTCAGGCCCTAATATGGTTCCGGCAAGGCACGCTAAGCCTTTGGTTAATTCGTCTTCCTGGTGGGAAATGAGAGTTAAATTTGCCCGTCCAGACACCTCCAGCTAGCCTCTCATTGGTTCTCGCTATTCCTGTTCATCTTCCGCAGAAATTGCAAACTGGGCCAAAGAGGAGGTTAAAGGGACTGACTCTCCAAGTGGGGAGAGTGTTAGTAAAGCGTCTGGAATGTTGCACCCGAGTACCAGGGTACGAAAACTGAGACATATTTGAACACGTCTCCCGTTCACATGGTTGATCATACTCTAGGTTCCACATGCATGTTTTAGCTGAAGGAAGAATACCTTAAACCTGGGTAGTTGAAACCCGTGGAATGGGTACCATGCAATATGACTTCAAAGGGTCTTCATTTGCTCACCGAACCTCTCCAATCCTATCACTGCTGCGTTTATGCCCCTGTACACATGCTTGATTCTCTTTTGGAGACATAGCAATCCATAGGTTTTACGATACTTACTAGTCAGGTACATTCTTAGGCGTTTAATATGCGGTGTTGAGTCCATTTCGTTGAGCAAGGAGTAGCTCTTGTCTATTCCATATTTGACTTAAGGAACTTTATCTGTGCTCATTTCAATCTCTGGTTTTATGCAGCACCCCAACTCACCTTTACCCTTAAGCAAGCATAATTTGGTTTTCTAAATTTGAGACCCTGTTCTGTTCTGTAATTCAGTTCCTGTGTAGCCAAATTTCCATTCCGTGTATTACTGATATCTTATGATGTTTCTTTTTCTGTGTGACTTATTTCAGTTAGAATCATCATACCTGAATCCACTCATTGTGATGCTAAGGGCCTGATGACATAGATTTCATTGCTGAGTGATATTGCTTTGTAAGTAAATACCACAACTTCTTTATCCATTTTTCACTTTCTGCGATGTTGAACTTGTACTGTAAACGAGGTTCTTGTAAACAGAGGCGTCCCAAACTTTGGGGTGGCTGTGTCTTTTTGATTTTAATTTCCCTAAGCTATAGGACCATAAGTGGCAGTGCCCTAGGCTCTGTTGCTTTGTTTTTTAGATGTTTCAGGAAACACCATACACTTCTCCCGAGTGTCTGTTGGCAATTTACATCCCGCCCATCAGCATAACAAGGCTCCCAGTTGTCCATGGCCTGTCCTGCCTTTCTGGATTTTACACTTTTTTCAGATGGCCCTTTTGACCGGGGGGAAGTGAGACTTCATTGTAGTGCAGATTTCCTTTGCAAGCTTGCTTGGTTGGCCAAAAAGGGCGTATGCGTTTTTTCCTGAATATATTCAGGAAAAAACGCATACGCCCTTTTTGGCCAAGTGCATCATTGTGGACGTTCTGCCTCTTTTCCTATGCTTTCAATGCAATTCCAGTCTATCTCCTGAAATCGGTTTCCTGCAATTCTGCCCCGCTTTCAAGTCCTCTTGGCAGCCTTACTTCAGTCTATTTTTGGACGATAGCTGTCATTTATAACTCTGCAGGTTTGTGAATTACAGTGCCCCTGAGCTCCTTTCTTCAACTCGCTTTCTTGTGACCTGGCCGCAACACCGCAGGATGGCTTCAGGCCCTAATCTGGTTCCGGCCCGGCATGCTGAGCCTTTGGTTAATTCCTCTTCCTGGTGGGAAATGAGAGTTAAATTTGCCCGTCCAGACACCTCCAGCTAGCCTCTCATTGGTTCTCGCTATTCCTGTTCATCTTCCGCAGAAATTGCAAACTGGGCCAAACAGCAGGTTAAAGGCGCTGACTCTCCAAGTGGGGAGAGTGTTAGTAAAGCGTCTGGAATGTTGCACCCGAGTACCAGGGGAGGAAAACTGAGACATATTTGAACACGTCTCCCGATCACATGGTTGATCATACTCTGGGTTCCACATGCATGTTTTATCTGAAGGAAGAATACCTAAAACCTGGGTAGTTGAAACCCGTGGAATGGGTACCATGCAATATGACTTCAAAGGGTCTTCATTTGCTCACCGAACCTCTCCAATCCTATCACTGCTGCGTTTATGCCCCTGTACACATGCTTGATTCGCTTTCGGAGACATAGCAATCCATAGGTTTTAAGATACTTACTAGTCAGGTACATTCTTAGGCGTTTAATATGCGGTGTTGAGTCCATTTCGTTGAGCAAGGAGTAGCTCTTGTCTATTCCATATTTGACTTAAGGAACTTTATCTGTGCTCATTTCAATCTCTGGTTTTATGCAGCACCCCAACTCACCTTTACCCTTAAGCAAGCATAAGTTGGTTTTCTAAATTTGAGACCCTGTTCTGTTCTGTAATTCAGTTCCTGTGTAGCCAAGTTTACATTCCGTGTATTACTGATATCTTATGATGTTTCTTTTTCTGTGTGACTTACTTCAGTTAGAATCATCATACCTGAATCCACTCATTATGCTGCTAAGGGCCTGATGACACAGATTTCATTGCTGAGTGATATTGCTTTGTAAGTAAATACCACAACTTCTTTATCCATTTTTCACTTTCTGCGATGTTGAACTTGTACTGTAAACGAGGTTCTTGTAAACAGAGCCGTTCCAAACTTTGGGGTGGCTGTGTCTTTTTGATTTTAATTTCCCTAAACTATAGGACCATAAGTGGAAGTGCCCTAGGTTCTGTTGCTTTGTTTTTTAGATGTTTCAGGAAACACCATACACTTCTCCCGAGTGGTTGTTGGCAATTTACATCCCGCCCATCAGCATAACAAGGCTCCCAGTTCTCCATGGCCTGTCCTGCCTTTCTGGATTTTACACTTTTTTCAGATGGCCCTTTTGACCGGGGGGAAGTGAGACTTCATTGTAGTGCAGATTTCCTTTGCAAGCTTGCTTGGTTGGCCAAAAAGGGCGTATGCGTTTTTTCCTGAATATATTCAGGAAAAAACGCATACGCCCTTTTTGGCCAAGTGCATCATTGTGGACGTTCTGCCTCTTTTCCTATGCTTTCAGTGCAATTCTAGTCTACCTCCTGAAATCAGTTTCCTGCAATTCTGCCCCGCTTTCAAGTCCTCTTGGCAGCCTTACTTCAGTCTATTTTTGGACGATAGCTGTCATTTATAACTCTGCAGGTTTGTGAATTACAGTGCCCCTGAGCTCCTTTCTTCAACTCGCTTTCTTTTGAGCTGGCCGCAACACCGCAGGATGGCTTCAGGCCCTAATCTGGTTCTGGCACGGCACGCTGAGCCTTTGGTTAATTCCTCTTCCTGGTGAGAAATGAGAGTTAAATTTGCCCGTCCACACACCTCCAGCTAGTCTCTCATTGGTTCTCGCTATTCCTGTTCATCTTCCGCAGAAATTGCAAACTGGGCCAAACAGGAGGTTAAAGGGACTGACTCTCCAAGTCGGGAGAGTGTTAGTAAAGCGTCTGGAATGTTGCACCCGAGTACCAGGGGAGGAAAACTGAGACATATTTGAACACGTCTCCCGTTCACATGGTTGATCATACTTGGGTTCCACATGCATGTTTTAGCTGAAGGAAGAATACCTTAAACCTGGAGAGTTGAGACCCGTGTAATGGGTACCATGCAATATGACTTCAAAGGGTCTTCATTTGCTCACCGAACCTCTCCAATCCTATCACTGCTGCGTTTATGCCCCTGTACACATGCTTGATTCTCTTTCGGAGACATAGCAATCCATAGGTTTTAAGATACTTACTAGTCAGGTACATTCTTAGGCGTTTAATATGCGGTGTTGAGTCCATTTCGTTGAGCAAGGAGTAGCTCTTGTCTATTCCATATTTGACTTAAGGAACTTTATCTGTGCTCATTTCAATCTCTGGTTTTATGCAGCACCCCAACTCACCTTTTCCCTTAAGCAAGCATAAGTTGGTTTTCTAAATTTGAGTCCCTGTTCTGTTCTGTAATTCAGTTCCTGTGTAGCCAAGTTTACATTCTGTGTATTACTGATATCTTATGATGTTTCTTTTTCTGTGTGACTTACTTCAGTTAGAATCATCATACCTGAATCCACTCATTGTGCTGCTAAGGGCCTGATGACACAGATTTCATTGCTGAGTGATATTGCTTTGTAAGTAAATACCACAACTTCTTTATCCATTTTTCACTTTCTGCGATGTTGAACTTGTACTGTAAACGAGGTTCTTGTAAACAGAGCCGTTCCAAACTTTGGGGTGGCTGTGTCTTTTTGATTTTAATTTCCCTAAGCTATAGGACCATAAGTGGAAGTGCCCTCGGTTCTGTTGCTTTGTTTTTTAGATGTTTCAGGAAACACCATACACTTCTCCCGAGTGGTTGTTGGCAATTTACATCCCGCCCATCAGCATAACAAGGCTCCCAGTTCTCCATGGCCTGTCCTGCCTTTCTGGATTTTACACTTTTTTCAGATGGCCCTTTTGACCGGGGGGAAGTGAGACTTCATTGTAGTGCAGATTTCCTTTGCAAGCTTGCTTGGTTGGCCAAAAAGGGCGTATGCGTTTTTTCCTGAATATATTCAGGAAAAAACGCATACGCCCTTTTTGGCCAAGTGCATCATTGTGGACGTTCTGCCTCTTTTCCTATGCTTTCAATGCAATTCCAGTCTACCTCCTGAAATCGGTTTCCTGCAATTCTGCCCCGCTTTCAAGTCCTCTTGGCAGCCTTACTTCAGTCTATTTTTGGACGATAGCTGTCATTTATAACTCTGCAGGTTTGTGAATTACAGTGCCCCTGAGCTCCTTTCTTCAACTCGCTTTCTTTTGAGCTGGCCGCAACACCGCAGGATGGCTTCAGGCCCTAATCTGGTTCCGGTACGGCACGCTGAGCCTTTGGTTATTTCCTCTTCCTGGTGGGAAATGAGAGTTAAATTTGCCCGTCCAGACACCTCCAGCTAGCCTCTCATTGGTTCTCGCTATTCCTGTTCATCTTCCGCAGAAATTGCAAACTGGGCCAAACAGGAGGTTAAAGGCGCTGACTCTCCAAGTGGGGAGAGTGTTAGTAAAGCGTCTGGAATGTTGCACCCGAGTACCAGGGGAGGAAAACTGAGACATATTTGAACACGTCTCCCGTTCACATGGTTGATCATACTTGGGTTCCACATGCATGTTTTAGCTGAAGGAAGAATACCTTAAACCTGGAGAGTTGAGACCCGTGTAATGGGTACCATGCAATATGACTTCAAAGGGTCTTCATTTGCTCACCGAACCTCTCCAATCCTATCACTGCTGCGTTTATGCCCCTGTACACACGCTTGATTCTCTTTTGGAGACATAGCAATCCATAGGTTTTAAGATACTTACTAGTCAGGTACATTCTTAGGCGTTTAATATGGGGTGTTGAGTCCATTTCGTTGAGCAAGGAGTAGCTCTTGTCTATTCCATATTTGGCTTAAGGAACTTTATCTGTGCTCATTTCAATCTCTGGTTTTATGCAGCACCCCAACTCACCTTTACCCTTAAGCAAGCATAAGTTGGTTTTCTAAATTTGAGACACTGTTCTGTTTTGGAATTCAGTTCCTGTGTAGCCAAGTTTACATTCCGTGTATTAGTGATATCTTATGATGTTTCTTTTTCTGTGTGACTTATTTCAGTTAGAATCATCGTACCTGAATCCACTCATTGTGCTGCTAAGGGCCTGATGACACAGATTTCATTGCTGAGTGATATTGCTTTGTAAGTAAATACCACAACTTCTTTATCCATTTTTCACTTTCTGCGATGTTGAACTTGTACTGTAAACGAGGTTCTTGTAAACAGAGCCGTTCCAAACTTTGGGGTGGCTGTGTCTTTTTGATTTTAATTTCCCTAAGCTATAGGACTATAAGTGGAAGTGCCCTAGGCTCTGTTGCTTTGTTTTTTGCATGTTTCAGGAAACACCATACACTTCTCCCGAGTGGTTGTTGGCAATTTACATCCCGCCCATCAGCATAACAAGGCTCCCAGTTCTCCATGGCCTGTCTTGTCTTTCTGGATTTTACACTTTTTTCAGATGGCCCTTTTGACCGGGGGGAAGTGAGACTTCATTGTAGTGCAGATTTCCTTTGCAAGCTTGCTTGGTTGGCCAAAAAGGGTGTATGCGTTTTTTCCTGAATATATTCAGGAAAAAACGCATACGCCCTTTTTGGCCAAGTGCATCATTGTGGACGTTCTGCCTCTTTTCCTATGCTTTCAATGCAATTCCAGTCTACCTCCTGAAATCGGTTTCCTGCAATTCTGCCCCGCTTTCAAGTCCTCTTGGCAGCCTTACTTCAGTCTATTTTTGGACGATAGCTGTCATTTATAACTCTGCAGGTTTGTGAATTACAGTGCCCCTGAGCTCCTTTCTTCAACTCGCTTTCTTGTGACCTGGTCGCAACACCGCAGGATGGCTTCAGGCCCTAATCTGGTTCCGGCCTGGCATGCTGAGCCTTTGGTTAATTCCTCTTCCTGGTGGGAAATGAGAGTTAAATTTGCCCGTCCAGACACCTCCAGCTAGCCTCTCATTGGTTCTCGCTATTCCTGTTCATCTTCCGCAGAAATTGCAAACTGGGCCAAACAGGAGGTTAAAGGGACTGACTCTCCAAGTCGGGAGAGTGTTAGTAAAGCGTCTGGAATGTTGCACCCGAGTACCAGGGGAGGAAAACTGAGACATATTTGAACACGTCTCCCGATCACATGGTTGATCATACTCTAGGTTCCACATGCATGTTTTAGCTGAAGGAAGAATACCTTAAACCTGGGTAGTTGAAACCCGTGGAATGGGTACCATGCAATATGACTTCAAAGGGTCTTCATTTGCTCACCGAACCTCTCCAATCCTATCACTGCTGCGTTTATGCCCCTGTACACATGCTTGATTCTCTTTCGGAGACATAGCAATCCATAGGTTTTACGATACTTACTAGTCAGGTACATTCTTAGGCGTTTAATATGCGGTGTTGAGTCCATTTCGTTGAGCAAGGAGTAGCTCTTGTCTATTCCATATTTGACTTAAGGAACTTTATCTGTGCTCATTTCAATCTCTGGTTTTATGCAGCACCCCAACTCACCTTTACCCTTAAGCAAGCATAAGTTGGTTTTCTAAATTTGAGACCCTGTTCTGTTCTGTAATTCAGTTCCTGTGTAGCCAAGTTTACATTCCATGTATTACTGATATCTTATGATGTTTCTTTTTCTGTGTGACTTACTTCAGTTAGAATCATCGTACCTGAATCCACTCATTGTGCTGCTAAGGGCCTGATGACACAGATTTCATTGCTGAGTGATATTGCTTTGTAAGTAAATACCACAACTTCTTTATCCATTTTTCACTTTCTGCGATGTTGAACTTGTACTGTAAACGAGGTTCTTGTAAACAGAGCCGTTCCAAACTTTGGGGTGGCTGTGTCTTTTTGATTTTAATTTCCCTAAGCTATAGGACCATAAGTGGAAGTGCCCTAGGCTCTGTTGCTTTGTTTTTTACATGTTTCAGGAAACACCATACACTTCTCCCGAGTGGTTGTTGTCAATTTACATCCCGCCCATCAGCATAACAAGGCTCCCAGTTCTCCATGGCCTGTCTTGTCTTTCTGGATTTTACACTTTTTTCAGATGGCCCTTTTGACCGGGGGGAAGTGAGACTTCATTGTAGTGCAGATTTCCTTTGCAAGCTTGCTTGGTTGGCCAAAAAGGGCGTATGCGTTTTTTCCTGAATATATTCAGGAAAAAACGCATACGCCCTTTTTGGCCAAGTGCATCATTGTGGACGTTCTGCCTCTTTTCCTATGCTTTCAATGCAATTGCAGTCTACCTCCTGAAATCGGTTTCCTGCAATTCTGCCCCGCTTTCAAGTCCTCTTGGCAGCCTTACTTCAGTCTATTTTTGGACGATAGCTGTCATTTATAACTCTGCAGGTTTGTGAATTACAGTGCCCCTGAGCTCCTTTCTTCAACTCGCTTTCTTGTGACCTGGCCGCAACACCGCAGGATGGCTTCAGGCCCTAATCTGGTTCTGGCACGGCACGCTGAGCCTTTGATTAATTCCTCTTCCTGGTGAGAAATGAGAGTTAAATTTGCCCGTCCAGACACCTCCAGCTAGCCTCTCATTGGTTTTCGCTATTCCTGTTCATCTTCCGCAGAAATTGCAAACTGGGCCAAACAGGAGGTTAAAGGGACTGACTCTCCAAGTCGGGAGAGTGTTAGTAAAGCGTCTGGAATGTTGCACCCGAGTACCAGGGGAGGAAAACTGAGACATATTTGAACACGTCTCCCGTTCACATGGTTGATCATACTCTGGGTTCCACATGCATGTTTTAGCTGAAGGAAGAATACCTTAAACCTGGAGAGTTGAGACCCGTGTAATGGGTACCATGCAATATGACTTCAAAGGGTCTTCATTTGCTCACCGAACCTCTCCAATCCTATCACTGCTGCGTTTATGCCCCTGTACACACGCTTGATTCTCTTTTGGAGACATAGCAATCCATAGGTTTTAAGA
This sequence comes from Delphinus delphis, assembly GCF_949987515.2. Classification (NCBI taxonomy): domain Eukaryota; kingdom Metazoa; phylum Chordata; class Mammalia; order Artiodactyla; family Delphinidae; genus Delphinus; species Delphinus delphis. The sequence goes on from NW_027192648.1 coordinate 4,557,863, forward strand.
TACTTACTAGTCAGGTACATTCTTAGGCGTTTAATATGGGGTGTTGAGTCCATTTCGTTGAGCAAGGAGTAGCTCTTGTCTATTCCATATTTGGCTTAAGGAACTTTATCTGTGCTCATTTCAATCTCTGGTTTTATGCAGCACCCCAACTCACCTTTACCCTTAAGCAAGCATAAGTTGGTTTTCTAAATTTGAGACCCTGTTCTGTTTTGGAATGCAGTTCCTGTGTAGCCAAATTTACATTCCGTGTATTAGTGATATCTTATGATGTTTCTTTTTCTGTGTGACTTATTTCAGTTAGAATCATCGTACCTGAATCCACTCATTATGCTGCTACGGGCCTGATGACATAGATTTCATTGCTGAGTGATACTGCATTGTACGTAAGTACCACAAGTTCTTTATCCATTTTTCACTTTCTGTGATATTGTACTTGTATGGTAAACGAGGTTCTTGTAAACGGAGGCGTCCCAAACTTTGGGGTGGCTGTGTCTTTTTGATTTTAATTTCCCTAAGCTATAGGACCATAAGTGGCAGTGCCCTAGGCTCTGTTGCTTTGTTTTTTAGATGTTTCAGGAAACACCATACACTTCTCCCAAGTGGTTGTTGGCAATTTACATCCCACCCATCAGCATAACAAGGCTCCCATTTCTCCATGGCCTGTCCTGCCTTTCTGGATTTTACAGTTTTTTCAGATGGCCCTTTTGCCCGGGGGGAAGTGAGACTTCATTGTAGTGCAGATTTCCTTTGCAAGCTTGCTTGGTTGGCCAAAAAGGGCGTATGCGTTTTTTCCTGAATATATTCAGGAAAAAACGCATATGCCCTTTTTGGCCAAGTGCATCATTGTGGACGTACTGCCTCTTTTCCTATGCTTTCAATGCAATTCCAGTCTACCTCCTGAAATCGGTTTCCTGCAATTCTGCCCTGCTTTCAAGTCCTCTTGGCAGCCTTACTTCAGTCTATTTTTGGACGATAGCTGTCATTTATAACTCTGCAGGTTTGTGAATTACAGTGCCCCTGAGCTCCTTTCTTCAACTCGCTTTCTTTTGAGCTGGCCGCAACACCGCAGGATGGTTTCAGGCCCTAATATGGTTCCGGCACGGCACGCTGAGCCTTTGGTTAATTCGTCTTCCTGGTGGGAAATGAGAGTTAAATTTGCCCGTCCAGACACCTCCAGCTAGCCTCTCATTCGTTCTCGCTATTCCTGTTCATCTTCCGCAGAAATTGCAAACTGGGCCAAAGAGGAGGTTAAAGGGACTGACTCTCCAAGTGGGGAGAGTGTTAGTAAAGCGTCTGGAATGTTGCACCCGAGTACCAGGGTACGAAAACTGAGACATATTTGAACACGTCTCCCGTTCACATGGTTGATCATACTCTAGGTTCCACATGCATGTTTTAGCTGAAGGAAGAATACCTTAAACCTGGGTAGTTGAAACCCGTGGAATGGGTACCATGCAATATGACTTCAAAGGGTCTTCATTTGCTCACCGAACCTCTCCAATCCTATCACTGCTGCGTTTATGCCCCTGTACACATGCTTGATTCTCTTTTGGAGACATAGCAATCCATAGGTTTTACGATACTTACTAGTCAGGTACATTCTTAGGCGTTTAATATGCGGTGTTGAGTCCATTTCGTTGAGCAAGGAGTAGCTCTTGTCTATTCCATATTTGACTTAAGGAACTTTATCTGTGCTCATTTCAATCTCTGGTTTTATGCAGCACCCCAACTCACCTTTACCCTTAAGCAAGCATAATTTGGTTTTCTAAATTTGAGACCCTGTTCTGTTCTGTAATTCAGTTCCTGTGTAGCCAAATTTCCATTCCGTGTATTACTGATATCTTATGATGTTTCTTTTTCTGTGTGACTTATTTCAGTTAGAATCATCATACCTGAATCCACTCATTGTGATGCTAAGGGCCTGATGACATAGATTTCATTGCTGAGTGATATTGCTTTGTAAGTAAATACCACAACTTCTTTATCCATTTTTCACTTTCTGCGATGTTGAACTTGTACTGTAAACGAGGTTCTTGTAAACAGAGGCGTCCCAAACTTTGGGGTGGCTGTGTCTTTTTGATTTTAATTTCCCTAAGCTATAGGACCATAAGTGGCAGTGCCCTAGGCTCTGTTGCTTTGTTTTTTAGATGTTTCAGGAAACACCATACACTTCTCCCGAGTGTCTGTTGGCAATTTACATCCCGCCCATCAGCATAACAAGGCTCCCAGTTGTCCATGGCCTGTCCTGCCTTTCTGGATTTTACACTTTTTTCAGATGGCCCTTTTGACCGGGGGGAAGTGAGACTTCATTGTAGTGCAGATTTCCTTTGCAAGCTTGCTTGGTTGGCCAAAAAGGGCGTATGTGTTTTTTCCTGAATATATTCAGGAAAAAACGCATACGCCCTTTTTGGCCAAGTGCATCATTGTGGACGTTCTGCCTCTTTTCCTATGCTTTCAATGCAATTCCAGTCTATCTCCTGAAATCGGTTTCCTGCAATTCTGCCCCACTTTCAAGTCCTCTTGGCAGCCTTACTTCAGTCTATTTTTGGACGATAGCTGTCATTTATAACTCTGCAGGTTTGTGAATTACAGTGCCCCTGAGCTCCTTTCTTCAACTCGCTTTCTTGTGACCTAGCCGCAACACCGCAGGATGGCTTCAGGCCCTAATCTGGTTCCGGCCCGGCATGCTGAGCCTTTGGTTAATTCCTCTTCCTGGTGGGAAATGAGAGTTAAATTTGCCCGTCCAGACACCTCCAGCTAGCCTCTCATTGGTTCTCGCTATTCCTGTTCATCTTCCGCAGAAATTGCAAACTGGGCCAAACAGCAGGTTAAAGGCGCTGACTCTCCAAGTGGGGAGAGTGTTAGTAAAGCGTCTGGAATGTTGCACCCGAGTACCAGGGGAGGAAAACTGAGACATATTTGAACACGTCTCCCGATCACATGGTTGATCATACTCTGGGTTCCACATGCATGTTTTATCTGAAGGAAGAATACCTAAAACCTGGGTAGTTGAAACCCGTGGAATGGGTACCATGCAATATGACTTCAAAGGGTCTTCATTTGCTCACCGAACCTCTCCAATCCTATCACTGCTGTGTTTATGCCCCTGTACACATGCTTGATTCTCTTTCGGAGACATAGCAATCCATAGGTTTTAAGATACTTACTAGTCAGGTACATTCTTAGGCGTTTAATATGCGGTGTTGAGTCCATTTCGTTGAGCAAGGAGTAGCTCTTGTCTATTCCATATTTGACTTAAGGAACTTTATCTGTGCTCATTTCAATCTCTGGTTTTATGCAGCACCCCAACTCACCTTTACCCTTAAGCAAGCATAAGTTGGTTTTCTAAATTTGAGACCCTGTTCTGTTCTGTAATTCAGTTCCTGTGTAGCCAAGTTTACATTCCGTGTATTACTGATATCTTATGATGTTTCTTTTTCTGTGTGACTTACTTCAGTTAGAATCATCATACCTGAATCCACTCATTGTGCTGCTAAGGGCCTGATGACACAGATTTCATTGCTGAGTGATATTGCTTTGTAAGTAAATACCACAACTTCTTTATCCATTTTTCACTTTCTGCGATGTTGAACTTGTACTGTAAACGAGGTTCTTGTAAACAGAGCCGTTCCAAACTTTGGGGTGGCTGTGTCTTTTTGATTTTAATTTCCCTAAACTATAGGACCATAAGTGGAAGTGCCCTAGGTTCTGTTGCTTTGTTTTTTAGATGTTTCAGGAAACACCATACACTTCTCCCGAGTGGTTGTTGGCAATTTACATCCCGCCCATCAGCATAACAAGGCTCCCAGTTCTCCATGGCCTGTCCTGCCTTTCTGGATTTTACACTTTTTTCAGATGGCCCTTTTGACCGGGGGGAAGTGAGACTTCATTGTAGTGCAGATTTCCTTTGCAAGCTTGCTTGGTTGGCCAAAAAGGGCGTATGCGTTTTTTCCTGAATATATTCAGGAAAAAACGCATACGCCCTTTTTGGCCAAGTGCATCATTGTGGACGTTCTGCCTCTTTTCCTATGCTTTCAATGCAATTCCAGTCTACCTCCTGAAATCAGTTTCCTGCAATTCTGCCCCGCTTTCAAGTCCTCTTGGCAGCCTTACTTCAGTCTATTTTTGGACGATAGCTGTCATTTATAACTCTGCAGGTTTGTGAATTACAGTGCCCCTGAGCTCCTTTGTTCAACTCGCTTTCTTTTGAGCTGGCCGCAACACCGCAGGATGGCTTCAGGCCCTAATCTGGTTCCGGTACGGCACGCGGAGCCTTTGGTTATTTCCTCTTCCTGGTGGGAAATGAGAGTTAAATTTGCCGGTCCAGACACCTCCAGCTAGCCTCTCATTGGTTCTCGCTATTCCTGTTCATCTTCCGCAGAAATTGCAAACTGGGCCAAACAGGAGGTTAAAGGCGCTGACTCTCCAAGTGGGGAGAGTGTTAGTAAAGCGTCTGGAATGTTGCACCCGAGTACCAGGGGAGGAAAACTGAGACATATTTGAACACGTCTCCCGTTCACATGGTTGATCATACTTGGGTTCCACATGCATGTTTTAGCTGAAGGAAGAATACCTAAAACCTGGGTAGTTGAAACCCGTGGAATGGGTACCATGCAATATGACTTCAAAGGGTCTTCATTTGCTCACCGAACCTCTCCAATCCTATCACTGCTGCGTTTATGCCCCTGTACACATGCTTGATTCTCTTTCGGAGACATAGCAATCCATAGGTTTTAAGATACTTACTAGTCAGGTACATTCTTAGGCGTTTAATATGCGGTGTTGAGTCCATTTCGTTGAGCAAGGAGTAGCTCTTGTCTATTCCATATTTGGCTTAAGGAACTTTATCTGTGCTCATTTCAATCTCTGGTTTTATGCAGCAACCCAACTCACCTTTCCCCTTAAGCAAGCATAAGTTGGTTTTCTAAATTTGAGACCCTGTTCTGTTCTGTAATTCAGTTCCTGTGTAGCCAAGTTTACATTCCGTGTATTACTGATATCTTATGATGTTTCTTTTTCTGTGTGACTTACTTCAGTTAGAATCATCATACCTGAATCCACTCATTGTGCTGCTAAGGGCCTGATGACACAGATTTCATTGCTGAGTGATATTGCTTTGTAAGTAAATACCACAACTTCTTTATCCATTTTTCACTTTCTGCGATGTTGAACTTGTACTGTAAACGAGGTTCTTGTAAACAGAGGCGTCCCAAACTTTGGGGTGGCTGTGTCTTTTTGATTTTAATTTCCCTAAGCTATAGGACCATAAGTGGCAGTGCCCTAGGCTCTGTTGCTTTGTTTTTTAGATGTTTCAGGAAACACCATACACTTTTCCCGAGTGTCTGTTGGCAATTTACATCCCGCCCATCAGCATAACAAGGCTCCCAGTTCTCCATGGCCTGTCCTGCCTTTCTGGATTTTACACTTTTTTCAGATGGCCCTTTTGACCGGGGGGAAGTGAGACTTCATTGTAGTGCAGATTTCCTTTGCAAGCTTGCTTGGTTGGCCAAAAAGGGCGTATGCGTTTTTTCCTGAATATATTCAGGAAAAAACGCATACGCCCTTTTTGGCCAAGTGCATCATTGTGGACGTTCTGCCTCTTTTCCTATGCTTTCAATGCAATTCCAGTCTACCTCCTGAAATCGGTTTCCTGCAATTCTGCCCCGCTTTCAAGTCCTCTTGGCAGCCTTACTTCAGTCTATTTTTGGACGATAGCTGTCATTTATAACTCTGCAGGTTTGTGAATTACAGTGCCCCTGAGCTCCTTTCTTCAACTCGCTTTCTTTTGAGCTGGCCGCAACACCGCAGGATGGCTTCAGGCCCTAATCTGGTTCCGGCACGGCACGCTGAGCCTTTGGTTATTTCCTCTTCCTGGTGGGAAATGAGAGTTAAATTTGCCCGTCCAGACACCTCCAGCTAGTCTCTCATTGGTTCTCGCTATTCCTGTTCATCTTCCGCAGAAATTGCAAACTGGGCCAAACAGGAGGTTAAAGGCGCTGACTCTCCAAGTGGGGAGAGTGTTAGTAAAGCATCTGGAATGTTGCACCCGAGTACCAGGGGAGGAAAACTGAGACATATTTGAACACGCCTCCCGTTCACATGGTTGATCATACTTGGGTTCCACATGCATGTTTTAGTTGAAGGAAGAATACCTTAAACCTGGAGATTTAAGACCCGTGTAATTGGTACCATGCAATATGACTTCAAAGGGTCTTCATTTGCTCACCGAACCTCTCCAATCCTATCACTGCTGAGTTTATGCCCCTGTTCACATGCTTGATTCTCTTTCGGAGACATAGCAATCCACAGGTTTTAAGATACTTACTAGTCAGGTACATTCTTAGGCGTTTAATATGCGGTGTTGAGTCCATTTCGTTGAGCAAGGAGTAGCTATTCTCATCCATATTTGACTTAAGGAACTTTATCTGTGCTCATTTCAATCTCTGGTTTTATGCAGCACCCCAACTCACCTTTACCCTTAAGCAAGCATAAGTTGGTTTTCTAAATTTGAGACCCTGTTCTGTTCTGTAATTCAGTTCCTGTGTAGCCAAGTTTACATTCCGTGTATTACTGATATCTTATGATGTTTCTTTTTCTGTGTGACTTACTTCAGTTAGAATCATCATACCTGAATCCACTCATTGTGCTGCTAAGGGCCTGATGACACAGATTTCATTGCTGAGTGACATTGCTTTGTAAGTAAATACCACAACTTCTTTATCCATTTTTCACTTTCTGCGATGTTGAACTTGTACTGTAAACGAGGTTCTTGTAAACAGAGCCGTTCCAAACTTTGGGGTGGCTGTGTCTTTTTGATTTTAATTTCCCTAAGCTATAGGACCATAAGTGGAAGTGCCCTAGGCTCTGTTGCTTTGTTTTTTAGATGTTTCAGGAAACACCATACACTTCTCCCGAGTGGTTGTTGGCAATTTACATCCCGCCCATCAGCATAACAAGGCTCCCAGTTCTCCATGGCCTGTCCTGCCTTTCTGGATTTTACACTTTTTTCAGATGGCCCTTTTGACCGGGGGGAAGTGAGACTTCATTGTAGTGCAGATTTCCTTTGCAAGCTTGCTTGGTTGACCAAAAAGGGCGTATGCGTTTTTTCCTGAATATATTCAGGAAAAAACGCATACGCCCTTTTTGGCCAAGTGCATCATTGTGGACGTTCTGCCTCTTTTCCTATGCTTTCAATGCAATTCCAGTCTACCTCCTGAAATCGGTTTCCTGCAATTCTGCCCCGCTTTCAAGTCCTCTTGGCAGCCTTACTTCAGTCTATTTTTGGACGATAGCTGTCATTTATAACTCTGCAGGTTTGTGAATTACAGTGCCCCTGAGCTCCTTTCTTCAACTCGCTTTCTTGTGACCTGGCCGCAACACCGCAGGATGGCTTCAGGCCCTAATCTGGTTCCAGCCCGGCACGCTGAGCCTTCGGTTAATTCCTCTTCCTGGTGGGAAATGAGAGTTAAATTTGCCCGTCCAGAAACCTCCAGCTAGCCTCTCATTGGTTCTCGCTATTCCTGTTCATCTTCCGCAGAAATTGCAAACTGGGCCAAACAGGAGGTTAAAGGGACTGACTCTCCAAGTGGGGAGAGTGTTAGTAAAGCGTCTGGAATGTTGCACCCGAGTACCAGGGGAGGAAAACTGAGACATATTTGAACACGTCTCCCGATCACATGGTTGATCATACTCTAGGTTCCATATGCATGTTTTAGCTGAAGGAAGAATACCTTAAACCTGGGTAGTTGAAACCCGTGGAATGGGTACCATGCAATATGACTTCAAAGGGTCTTCATTTGCTCACCGACCCTCTCCAATCCTATCACTGCTGCGTTTATGCCCCTGTACACATGCTTGATTCTCTTTCGGAGACATAGCAATCCATAGGTTTTAAGATACTTACAAGTCAGGTACATTCTTAGGCGTTTAATATGCGGTGTTGAGTCCATTTCGTTGAGCAAGGAGTAGCTCTTGTCTATTCCATATTTGGCTTAAGGAACTTTATCTGTGCTCATTTCAATCTCTGGTTTTATGCAGCACCCCAACTCACCTTTACCCTTAAGCAAGCATAAGTTGTTTTTCTAAATTTGAGACCCTGTTCTGTTCTGTAATTCAGTTCCTGTGTAGCCAAGTTTCCATTCCGTGTATTACTGATATCTTATGATGTTTCTTTTTCTGTGTGACTTACTTCAGTTAGAATCATCGTACCTGAATCCACTCATTGTGCTGCTAAGGGCCTGATGACATAGATTTCATTGCTGAGTGATATTGCTTTGTAAGTGAATACCACAACTTCTTTATCCATTTTTCACTTTCTGCGATGTTGAACTTGTACTGTAAACGAGGTTCTTGTAAACAGAGCCGTTCCAAACTTTGGGGTGGCTGTGTCTTTTTGATTTTAATTTCCCTAAGCTATAGGACCATAAGTGGAAGTGCCCTAGGTTCTGTTGCTTTGTTTTTTAGATGTTTCAGGAAACACCGTACACTTCTCCCAAGTGTCTGTTGGCAATTTACATCCCGCCCATCAGCATAACAAGGCTCCCAGTTCTCAATTGCCTGTTGCCTTTCTGGATTTTACACTTTTTTCAGATGGCCCTTTTGACCGGGGGGAAGTGAGACTTCATTGTAGTGCAGATTTCCTTTGCAAGCTTGCTTGGTTGGCCAAAAAGGGCGTATGCGTTTTTTCCTGAATATATTCAGGAAAAAACGCATACGCCCTTTTTGGCCAAGTGCATCATTGTGGACGTTCTGCCTCTTTTCCTATGCTTTCAATGCAATTCCAGTCTACCTCCTGAAATCGGTTTCCTGCAATTCTGCCCCGCTTTCAAGTCCTCTTGGCAGCCTTACTTCAGTCTATTTTTGGACGATAGCTGTCATTTATAACTCTGCAGTTTTGTGAATTACACTGCCGCTGAGCTCCTTTCTTCAACTCGCTTTCTTGTGACCTGGCCGCAACACTGCAGGATGGCTTCAGGCCCTAATCTGGTTCCGGCCCGGCATGCTGAGCCTTTGGTTAATTCCTCTTCCTGGTGGGAAATGAGAGTTAAATTTGCCCGTCCAGACACCTCCAGCTAGCCTCTCATTGGTTCTCGCTATTCCTGTTCATCTTCCGCAGAAATTGCAAACTGGGCCAAACAGGAGGTTAAAGGGACTGACTCTCCAAGTGGGGAGAGTGTTAGTAAAGTGTCTGGAATGTTGCACCCGAGTACCAGGGGAGGAAAACTGAGACATATTTGAACACGTCTCCCGATCACATGGTTGATCATACTCTAGGTTCCACATGCATGTTTTAGCTGAAGGAAGAATACCTTAAACCTGGAGAGTTGAGACCCGTGTAATGGGTACCATGCAATATGACTTCAAAGGGTCTTCATTTGCTCACCGAACCTCTCCAATCCTATCACTGCTGCGTTTATGCCCCTGTACACATGCTTGATTCTCTTTTGGAGACATAGCAATCCATAGGTTTTACGATACTTACTAGTCAGGTACATTCTTAGCCGTTTAATATGCGGTGTTGAGTCCATTTCGTTGAGCAAGGAGTAGCTCTTGTCTATTCCATATTTGACTTAAGGAACTTTATCTGTGCTCATTTCAATCTCTGGTTTTATGCAGCACCCCAACTCACCTTTACCCTTAAGCAAGCATAAGTTGGATTTCTAAATTTGAGACCCTGTTCTGTTCTGTAATTCAGTTCCTGTGTAGCCAAGTTTACATTCCGTGTATTACTGATATCTTATGATGTTTCTTTTTCTGTGTGACTTATTTCAGTTAGAATCATCATACCTGAATCCACTCATTGTGCTGATAAGGGCCTGATGACACAGATTTCATTGCTGAGTGATATTGCTTTGTAAGTAAATACCACAACTTCTTTATCCATTTTTCACTTTCTGCGATGTTGAACTTGTACTGTAAACGAGGTTCTTGTAAACAGAGACGTCCCAAACAATGGGTGGCTGTGTCTTTTTGATTTTAATTTCCCTAAGCTATAGGACCATAAGCGGCAGTGCCCTAGGCTCTGTTGCTTTGTTTTTTAGATGTTTCAGGAAACACCATACACTTCTCCCGAGTGGTTGTTGGCAATTTACATCCCGCCCATCAGCATAACAAGGCTCCCAGTTCTCCATGGCCTGTCCTGCCTTTCTGGATTTTACACTTTTTTCAGATGGCCCTTTTGACCGGGGGGAAGTGAGACTTCATTGTAGTGCAGATTTCCTTTGCAAGCTTGCTTGGTTGGCCAAAAAGGGCGTATGCGTTTTTTCCTGAATATATTCAGGAAAAAACGCATACGCCCTTTTTGGCCAAGTGCATCATTGTGGACGTTCTGCCTCTTTTCCTATGCTTTCAATGCAATTCCAGTCTACCTCCTGAAATCGGTTTCCTGCAATTCTGCCCCGCTTTCAAGTCCTCTTGGCAGCCTTCCTTCAGTCTATTTTTGGACGATAGCTGTCATTTATAACTCTGCAGGTTTGTGAATTACAGTGCCCCTGAGCTCCTTTCTTCAACTCGCTTTCTTTTGAGCTGGCCGCAACACCGCAGGATGGCTTCAGGCCCTAATCTGGTTCCGGCACGGCACGCTGAGCCTTTGGTTATTTCCTCTTCCTGGTGGGAAATGAGAGTTAAATTTGCCCGTCCAGACACCTCCAGCTAGTCTCTCATTGGTTCTCGCTATTCCTGTTCATCTTCCGCAGAAATTGCAAACTGGGCCAAACAGGAGGTTAAAGGCGCTGACTCTCCAAGTGGGGAGAGTGTTAGTAAAGCATCTGGAATGTTGCACCCGAGTACCAGGGGAGGAAAACTGAGACATATTTGAACACGCCTCCCGTTCACATGGTTGATCATACTTGGGTTCCACATGCATGTTTTAGTTGAAGGAAGAATACCTTAAACCTGGAGAGTTAAGACCCGTGTAATTGGTACCATGCAATATGACTTCAAAGGGTCTTCATTTGCTCACCGAACCTCTCCAATCCTATCACTGCTGAGTTTATGCCCCTGTTCACATGCTTGATTCTCTTTCGGAGACATAGCAATCCACAGGTTTTAAGATACTTACTAGTCAGGTACATTCTTAGGCGTTTAATATGCGGTGTTGAGTCCATTTCGTTGAGCAAGGAGTAGCTATTCTCATCCATATTTGACTTAAGGAACTTTATCTGTGCTCATTTCAATCTCTGGTTTTATGCAGCACCCCAACTCACCTTTACCCTTAAGCAAGCATAAGTTGGTTTTCTAAATTTGAGACCCTGTTCTGTTCTGTAATTCAGTTCCTGTGTAGCCAAGTTTACATTCCGTGTATTACTGATATCTTATGATGTTTCTTTTTCTGTGTGACTTACTTCAGTTAGAATCATCATACCTGAATCCACTCATTGTGCTGCTAAGGGCCTGATGACACAGATTTCATTGCTGAGTGACATTGCTTTGTAAGTAAACACCACAACTTCTTTATCCATTTTTCACTTTCTGCGATGTTGAACTTGTACTGTAAACGAGGTTCTTGTAAACAGAGCCGTTCCAAACTTTGGGGTGGCTGTGTCTTTTTGATTTTAATTTCCCTAAGCTATAGGACCATAAGTGGAAGTGCCCTAGGTTCTGTTGCTTTGTTTTTTAGATGTTTCAGGAAACACCATACACTTCTCCCGAGTGGTTGTTGGCAATTTACATCCCGCCCATCAGCATAACAAGGCTCCCAGTTCTCCATGGCCTGTCCTGCCTTTCTGGATTTTACACTTTTTTCAGATGGCCCTTTTGACCGGGGGGAAGTGAGACTTCATTGTAGTGCAGATTTCCTTTGCAAGCTTGCTTGGTTGGCCAAAAAGGGCGTATGCGTTTTTTCCTGAATATATTCAGGAAAAAACGCATACGCCCTTTTTGGCCAAGTGCATCATTGTGGACGTTCTGCCTCTTTTCCTATGCTTTCAATGCAATTCCAGTCTACCTCCTGAAATCGGTTTCCTGCAATTCTGCCCCGCTTTCAAGTCCTCTTGGCAGCCTTACTTCAGTCTATTTTTGGACGATAGCTGTCATTTATAACTCTGCAGGTTTGTGAATTACAGTGCCCCTGAGCTCCTTTCTTCAACTCGCTTTCTTGTGACCTGGCCGCAACACCGCAGGATGGCTTCAGGCCCTAATCTGGTTCCGGTACGGCACGCTGAGCCTTTGGTTATTTCCTCTTCCTGGTGGGAAATGAGAGTTAAATTTGCCCGTCCAGACACCTCCAGCTAGCCTCTCATTGGTTCTCGCTATTCCTGTTCATCTTCCGCAGAAATTGCAAACTGGGCCAAACAGGAGGTTAAAGACGCTGACTCTCCAAGTGGGGAGAGTGTTAGTAAAGCGTCTGGAATGTTGCACCCGAGTAGCAGGGGAGGAAAACTGAGACATATTTGAACACGTCTCCCGTTCACATGGTTGATCATACTTGGGTTCCACATGCATGTTTTAGCTGAAGGAAGAATACCTTAAACCTGGAGAGTTGAGACCCGTGTAATGGGTACCATGCAATATGACTTCAAAGGGTCTTCATTTGCTCACCGAACCTCTCCAATCCTATCACTGCTGCGTTTATGCCCCTGTACACATGCTTGATTCTCTTTTGGAGACATAGCAATCCATAGGTTTTCCGATACTTACTAGTCAGGTACATTCTTAGGCGTTTAATATGCGGTGTTGAGTCCATTTCATTGAGCAAGGAGTAGCTCTTGTCTATTCCATATTTGACTTAAGGAACTTTATCTGTGCTCATTTCAATCTCTGGTTTTATGCAGCACCCCAACTCACCTTTACCCTTAAGCAAGCATAAGTTGGTTTTCTAAATTTGAGACCCTGTTCTGTTCTGTAATTCAGTTCCTGTGTAGCCAAGTTTACATTCCGTGTATTACTGATATCTTATGATGTTTCTTTTTCTGTGTGACTTAGTTCAGTTAGAATCATCATACCTGAATCCACTCATTGTGATGCTAAGGGCCTGATGACATAGATTTCATTGCTGAGTGATATTGCTTTGTAAGTAAATACCACAACTTCTTTATCCATTTATCACTTTCTGCGATGTTGAACTTGTACTGTAAACGAGGTTCTTGTAAACAGAGCCGTTCCAAACTTTGGGGTGGCTGTGTCTTTTTGATTTTAATTTCCCTAAGCTATAGGACCATAAGTGGCAGTGCCCTAGGCTCTGTTGCTTTGTTTTTTAGATGTTTCAGGAAACACCATACACTTCTCCCGAGTGTCTGTTGGCAATTTACATCCCGCCCATCAGCATAACAAGGCTCCCAGTTCTCCATGGCCTGTCCTGCCTTTCTGGATTTTACACTTTTTTCAGATGGCCCTTTTGACCGGGGGGAAGTGAGACTTCATTGTAGTGCAGATTTCCTTTGCAAGCTTGCTTGGTTGGCCAAAAAGGGCGTATGCGTTTTTTCCTGAATATATTCAGGAAAAAACGCATACGCCCTTTTTGGCCAAGTGCATCATTGTGGACGTTCTGCCTCTTTTCCTATGCTTTCAATGCAATTCCAGTCTACCTCCTGAAATCGGTTTCCTGCAATTCTGCCCCGCTTTCAAGTCCTCTTGGCAGCCTTACTTCAGTCTATTTTAGGAAGATAGCTGTCATTTATAACTCTGCAGGTTTGTGCATTACAGTGCCCCTGAGCTCCTTTCTTCAACTCGCTTTCTTGTGACCTGGCCGCAACACCGCAGGATGGCTTCAGGCCCTAATCTGGTTCCGGCACGGCACGCTGAGCCTTTGGTTATTTCCTCTTCCTGGTGGGAAATGAGAGTTAAATTTGCCCGTCCAGACACCTCCAGCTAGTCTCTCATTGGTTCTCGCTATTCCTGTTCTTCTTCCGCAGAAATTGCAAACTGGGCCAAACAGGAGGTTAAAGGCGCTGACTCTCCAAGTGGGGAGAGTGTTAGTAAAGCGTCTGGAATGTTGCACCCGAGTACCAGGGGAGGAAAACTGAGACATATTTGAACACGTCTCCCGTTCACATGGTTGATCATACTTGGGTTCCACATGCATGTTTTAGCTGAAGGAAGAATACCTTAAACCTGGAGAGTTGAGACCCGTGGAATGGGTACCATGCAATATGACTTCAAAGGGTCTTCATTTGCTCACCGAACCTCTCCAATCCTATCACTGCTGCGTTTATGCCCCTGTACACATGCTTGATTCTCTTTCGGAGACATAGCAATCCATAGGTTTTACGATACTTACTAGTCAGGTACATTCTTAGGCGTTTAATATGCGGTGTTGAGTCCATTTCGTTGAGCAAGGAGTAGCTCTTGTCTATTCCATATTTGACTTAAGGAACTTTATCTGTGCTCATTTCAATCTCTGGTTTTATGCAGCACCCCAACTCACCTTTACCCTTAAGCAAGCATAAGTTGGTTTTCTAAATTTGAGACCCTGTTCTGTTCTGTAATTCAGTTCCTGTGTAGCCAAGTTTACATTCCGTGTATTACTGATATCTTATGATGTTTCTTTTTCTGTGTGACTTATTTCAGTTAGAATCAACATACCTGAATCCACTCATTGTGATGCTAAGGGCCTGATGACATAGATTTCATTGCTGAGTGATATTGCTTTGTAAGTAAATACCACAACTTCTTTATCCATTTTTCACTTTCTGCGATGTTGAACTTGTACTGTAAACGAGGTTCTTGTAAACAGAGCCGTTCCAAACTTTGGGGTGGCTGTGTCTTTTTTATTTTAATTTCCCTAAGCTATAGGACCATAAGTGGCAGTGCCCTAGGCTCTGTTGCTTTGTTTTTTAGATGTTTCAGGAAACACCATACACTTCTCCCGAGTGTCTGTTGGCAATTTACATCCCGCCCATCAGCATAACAAGGCTCCCAGTTCTCCATGGCCTGTCCTGCCTTTCTGGATTTTACACTTTTTTCAGATGGCCCTTTTGACCGGGGGGAAGTGAGACTTCATTGTAGTGCAGATTTCCTTTGCAAGCTTGCTTGGTTGGCCAAAAAGGGCGTATGCGTTTTTTCCTGAATATATTCAGGAAAAAACGCATACGCCCTTTTTGGCCAAGTGCATCATTGTGGACGTTCTGCCTCTTTTCCTATGCTTTCAATGCAATTCCAGTCTACCTCCTGAAATCGGTTTCCTGCAATTCTGCCCCGCTTTCAAGTCCTCTTGGCAGCCTTCCTTCAGTCTATTTTTGGACGATAGCTGTCATTTATAACTCTGCAGGTTTGTGAATTACAGTGCCCCTGAGCTCCTTTCTTCAACTCGCTTTCTTTTGAGCTGGCCGCAACACCGCAGGATGGCTTCAGGCCCTAATCTGGTTCCGGCACGGCACGCTGAGCCTTTGGTTATTTCCTCTTCCTGGTGGGAAATGAGAGTTAAATTTGCCCGTCCAGACACCTCCAGCTAGTCTCTCATTGGTTCTCGCTATTCCTGTTCATCTTCCGCAGAAATTGCAAACTGGGCCAAACAGGAGGTTAAAGGCGCTGACTCTCCAAGTGGGGAGAGTGTTAGTAAAGCATCTGGAATGTTGCACCCGAGTACCAGGGGAGGAAAACTGAGACATATTTGAACACGCCTCCCGTTCACATGGTTGATCATACTTGGGTTCCACATGCATGTTTTAGTTGAAGGAAGAATACCTTAAACCTGGAGAGTTAAGACCCGTGTAATTGGTACCATGCAATATGACTTCAAAGGGTCTTCATTTGCTCACCGAACCTCTCCAATCCTATCACTGCTGAGTTTATGCCCCTGTTCACATGCTTGATTCTCTTTCGGAGACATAGCAATCCACAGGTTTTAAGATACTTACTAGTCAGGTACATTCTTAGGCGTTTAATATGCGGTGTTGAGTCCATTTCGTTGAGCAAGGAGTAGCTATTCTCATCCATATTTGACTTAAGGAACTTTATCTGTGCTCATTTCAATCTCTGGTTTTATGCAGCACCCCAACTCACCTTTACCCTTAAGCAAGCATAAGTTGGTTTTCTAAATTTGAGACCCTGTTCTGTTCTGTAATTCAGTTCCTGTGTAGCCAAGTTTACATTCCGTGTATTACTGATATCTTATGATGTTTCTTTTTCTGTGTGACTTACTTCAGTTAGAATCATCATACCTGAATCCACTCATTGTGCTGCTAAGGGCCTGATGACACAGATTTCATTGCTGAGTGACATTGCTTTGTAAGTAAACACCACAACTTCTTTATCCATTTTTCACTTTCTGCGATGTTGAACTTGTACTGTAAACGAGGTTCTTGTAAACAGAGCCGTTCCAAACTTTGGGGTGGCTGTGTCTTTTTGATTTTAATTTCCCTAAGCTATAGGACCATAAGTGGAAGTGCCCTAGGTTCTGTTGCTTTGTTTTTTAGATGTTTCAGGAAACACCATACACTTCTCCCGAGTGGTTGTTGGCAATTTACATCCCGCCCATCAGCATAACAAGGCTCCCAGTTCTCCATGGCCTGTCCTGCCTTTCTGGATTTTACACTTTTTTCAGATGGCCCTTTTGACCGGGGGGAAGTGAGACTTCATTGTAGTGCAGATTTCCTTTGCAAGCTTGCTTGGTTGGCCAAAAAGGGCGTATGCGTTTTTTCCTGAATATATTCAGGAAAAAACGCATACGCCCTTTTTGGCCAAGTGCATCATTGTGGACGTTCTGCCTCTTTTCCTATGCTTTCAATGCAATTCCAGTCTACCTCCTGAAATCGGTTTCCTGCAATTCTGCCCCGCTTTCAAGTCCTCTTGGCAGCCTTACTTCAGTCTATTTTTGGACGATAGCTGTCATTTATAACTCTGCAGGTTTGTGAATTACAGTGCCCCTGAGCTCCTTTCTTCAACTCGCTTTCTTGTGACCTGGCCGCAACACCGCAGGATGGCTTCAGGCCCTAATCTGGTTCCGGTACGGCACGCTGAGCCTTTGGTTATTTCCTCTTCCTGGTGGGAAATGAGAGTTAAATTTGCCCGTCCAGACACCTCCAGCTAGCCTCTCATTGGTTCTCGCTATTCCTGTTCATCTTCCGCAGAAATTGCAAACTGGGCCAAACAGGAGGTTAAAGACGCTGACTCTCCAAGTGGGGAGAGTGTTAGTAAAGCGTCTGGAATGTTGCACCCGAGTAGCAGGGGAGGAAAACTGAGACATATTTGAACACGTCTCCCGTTCACATGGTTGATCATACTTGGGTTCCACATGCATGTTTTAGCTGAAGGAAGAATACCTTAAACCTGGAGAGTTGAGACCCGTGTAATGGGTACCATGCAATATGACTTCAAAGGGTCTTCATTTGCTCACCGAACCTCTCCAATCCTATCACTGCTGCGTTTATGCCCCTGTACACATGCTTGATTCTCTTTTGGAGACATAGCAATCCATAGGTTTTCCGATACTTACTAGTCAGGTACATTCTTAGGCGTTTAATATGCGGTGTTGAGTCCATTTCATTGAGCAAGGAGTAGCTCTTGTCTATTCCATATTTGACTTAAGGAACTTTATCTGTGCTCATTTCAATCTCTGGTTTTATGCAGCACCCCAACTCACCTTTACCCTTAAGCAAGCATAAGTTGGTTTTCTAAATTTGAGACCCTGTTCTGTTCTGTAATTCAGTTCCTGTGTAGCCAAGTTTACATTCCGTGTATTACTGATATCTTATGATGTTTCTTTTTCTGTGTGACTTAGTTCAGTTAGAATCATCATACCTGAATCCACTCATTGTGATGCTAAGGGCCTGATGACATAGATTTCATTGCTGAGTGATATTGCTTTGTAAGTAAATACCACAACTTCTTTATCCATTTATCACTTTCTGCGATGTTGAACTTGTACTGTAAACGAGGTTCTTGTAAACAGAGCCGTTCCAAACTTTGGGGTGGCTGTGTCTTTTTGATTTTAATTTCCCTAAGCTATAGGACCATAAGTGGCAGTGCCCTAGGCTCTGTTGCTTTGTTTTTTAGATGTTTCAGGAAACACCATACACTTCTCCCGAGTGTCTGTTGGCAATTTACATCCCGCCCATCAGCATAACAAGGCTCCCAGTTCTCCATGGCCTGTCCTGCCTTTCTGGATTTTACACTTTTTTCAGATGGCCCTTTTGACCGGGGGGAAGTGAGACTTCATTGTAGTGCAGATTTCCTTTGCAAGCTTGCTTGGTTGGCCAAAAAGGGCGTATGCGTTTTTTCCTGAATATATTCAGGAAAAAACGCATACGCCCTTTTTGGCCAAGTGCATCATTGTGGACGTTCTGCCTCTTTTCCTATGCTTTCAATGCAATTCCAGTCTACCTCCTGAAATCGGTTTCCTGCAATTCTGCCCCGCTTTCAAGTCCTCTTGGCAGCCTTACTTCAGTCTATTTTAGGAAGATAGCTGTCATTTATAACTCTGCAGGTTTGTGCATTACAGTGCCCCTGAGCTCCTTTCTTCAACTCGCTTTCTTGTGACCTGGCCGCAACACCGCAGGATGGCTTCAGGCCCTAATCTGGTTCCGGCACGGCACGCTGAGCCTTTGGTTATTTCCTCTTCCTGGTGGGAAATGAGAGTTAAATTTGCCCGTCCAGACACCTCCAGCTAGTCTCTCATTGGTTCTCGCTATTCCTGTTCTTCTTCCGCAGAAATTGCAAACTGGGCCAAACAGGAGGTTAAAGGCGCTGACTCTCCAAGTGGGGAGAGTGTTAGTAAAGCGTCTGGAATGTTGCACCCGAGTACCAGGGGAGGAAAACTGAGACATATTTGAACACGTCTCCCGTTCACATGGTTGATCATACTTGGGTTCCACATGCATGTTTTAGCTGAAGGAAGAATACCTTAAACCTGGAGAGTTGAGACCCGTGGAATGGGTACCATGCAATATGACTTCAAAGGGTCTTCATTTGCTCACCGAACCTCTCCAATCCTATCACTGCTGCGTTTATGCCCCTGTACACATGCTTGATTCTCTTTCGGAGACATAGCAATCCATAGGTTTTACGATACTTACTAGTCAGGTACATTCTTAGGCGTTTAATATGCGGTGTTGAGTCCATTTCGTTGAGCAAGGAGTAGCTCTTGTCTATTCCATATTTGACTTAAGGAACTTTATCTGTGCTCATTTCAATCTCTGGTTTTATGCAGCACCCCAACTCACCTTTACCCTTAAGCAAGCATAAGTTGGTTTTCTAAATTTGAGACCCTGTTCTGTTCTGTAATTCAGTTCCTGTGTAGCCAAGTTTACATTCCGTGTATTACTGATATCTTATGATGTTTCTTTTTCTGTGTGACTTATTTCAGTTAGAATCAACATACCTGAATCCACTCATTGTGATGCTAAGGGCCTGATGACATAGATTTCATTGCTGAGTGATATTGCTTTGTAAGTAAATACCACAACTTCTTTATCCATTTTTCACTTTCTGCGATGTTGAACTTGTACTGTAAACGAGGTTCTTGTAAACAGAGGCGTCCCAAACTTTGGGGTGGCTGTGTCTTTTTTATTTTAATTTCCCTAAGCTATAGGACCATAAGTGGCAGTGCCCTAGGCTCTGTTGCTTTGTTTTTTAGATGTTTCAGGAAACACCATACACTTCTCCCGAGTGGTTGTTGGCAATTTACATCCCGCCCATCAGCATAACAAGGCTCCCAGTTCTCCATGGCCTGTCCTGCCTTTCTGGATTTTACACTTTTTTCAGATGGCCCTTTTGACCGGGGGGAAGTGAGACTTCATTGTAGTGCAGATTTCCTTTGCAAGCTTGCTTGGTTGGCCAAAAAGGGCGTATGCGTTTTTTCCTGAATATATTCAGGAAAAAACGCATACGCCCTTTTTGGCCAAGTGCATCATTGTGGACGTTCTGCCTCTTTTCCTATGCTTTCAATGCAATTCCAGTCTACCTCCTGAAATCGGTTTCCTGCAATTCTGCCCCGCTTTCAAGTCCTCTTGGCAGCCTTACTTCAGTCTATTTTTGGACGATAGCTGTCATTTATAACTCTGCAGGTTTGTGCATTACAGTGCCCCTGAGCTCCTTTCTTCAACTCGCTTTCTTGTGACCTGGCCGCAACACCGCAGGATGGCTTCAGGCCCTAATCTGGTTCCAGCCCGGCACGCTGAGCCTTTGGTTAATTCCTCTTCCTGGTGGGAAATGAGAGTTAAATTTGCCCGTCCAGACACCTCCAGCTAGCCTCTCATTGGTTCTCGCTATTCCTGTTCATCTTCCGCAGAAATTGCAAACTGGGCCAAACAGGAGGTTAAAGGCGCTGACTCTCCAAGTGGGGAGAGTGTTAGTAAAGCATCTGGAATGTTGCACCCGAGTACCAGGGGAGGAAAACTGAGACATATTTGAACACGCCTCCCGTTCACATGGTTGATCATACTTGGGTTCCACATGCATGTTTTAGTTGAAGGAAGAATACCTTAAACCTGGAGAGTTAAGACCCGTGTAATTGGTACCATGCAATATGACTTCAAAGGGTCTTCATTTGCTCACCGAACCTCTCCAATCCTATCACTGCTGAGTTTATGCCCCTGTTCACATGCTTGATTCTCTTTCGGAGACATAGCAATCCACAGGTTTTAAGATACTTACTAGTCAGGTACATTCTTAGGCGTTTAATATGCGGTGTTGAGTCCATTTCGTTGAGCAAGGAGTAGCTATTCTCATCCATATTTGACTTAAGGAACTTTATCTGTGCTCATTTCAATCTCTGGTTTTATGCAGCACCCCAACTCACCTTTACCCTTAAGCAAGCATAAGTTGGTTTTCTAAATTTGAGACCCTGTTCTGTTCTGTAATTCAGTTCCTGTGTAGCCAAGTTTACATTCCGTGTATTACTGATATCTTATGATGTTTCTTTTTCTGTGTGACTTACTTCAGTTAGAATCATCATACCTGAATCCACTCATTGTGCTGCTAAGGGCCTGATGACACAGATTTCATTGCTGAGTGACATTGCTTTGTAAGTAAACACCAC
Source organism: Delphinus delphis (assembly GCF_949987515.2). NCBI lineage: Eukaryota > Metazoa > Chordata > Mammalia > Artiodactyla > Delphinidae > Delphinus > Delphinus delphis. The sequence continues at coordinate 4,578,777 of NW_027192648.1, forward strand.
AACTTCTTTATCCATTTTTCACTTTCTGCGATGTTGAACTTGTACTGTAAACGAGGTTCTTGTAAACAGAGCCGTTCCAAACTTTGGGGTGGCTGTGTCTTTTTGATTTTAATTTCCCTAAGCTATAGGACCATAAGTGGAAGTGCCCTAGGTTCTGTTGCTTTGTTTTTTAGATGTTTCAGGAAACACCATACACTTCTCCCGAGTGGTTGTTGGCAATTTACATCCCGCCCATCAGCATAACAAGGCTCCCAGTTCTCCATGGCCTGTCCTGCCTTTCTGGATTTTACACTTTTTTCAGATGGCCCTTTTGACCGGGGGGAAGTGAGACTTCATTGTAGTGCAGATTTCCTTTGCAAGCTTGCTTGGTTGGCCAAAAAGGGCGTATGCGTTTTTTCCTGAATATATTCAGGAAAAAACGCATACGCCCTTTTTGGCCAAGTGCATCATTGTGGACGTTCTGCCTCTTTTCCTATGCTTTCAATGCAATTCCAGTCTACCTCCTGAAATCGGTTTCCTGCAATTCTGCCCCGCTTTCAAGTCCTCTTGGCAGCCTTACTTCAGTCTATTTTTGGACGATAGCTGTCATTTATAACTCTGCAGGTTTGTGAATTACAGTGCCCCTGAGCTCCTTTCTTCAACTCGCTTTCTTGTGACCTGGCCGCAACACCGCAGGATGGCTTCAGGCCCTAATCTGGTTCCGGTACGGCACGCTGAGCCTTTGGTTATTTCCTCTTCCTGGTGGGAAATGAGAGTTAAATTTGCCCGTCCAGACACCTCCAGCTAGCCTCTCATTGGTTCTCGCTATTCCTGTTCATCTTCCGCAGAAATTGCAAACTGGGCCAAACAGGAGGTTAAAGACGCTGACTCTCCAAGTGGGGAGAGTGTTAGTAAAGCGTCTGGAATGTTGCACCCGAGTAGCAGGGGAGGAAAACTGAGACATATTTGAACACGTCTCCCGTTCACATGGTTGATCATACTTGGGTTCCACATGCATGTTTTAGCTGAAGGAAGAATACCTTAAACCTGGAGAGTTGAGACCCGTGTAATGGGTACCATGCAATATGACTTCAAAGGGTCTTCATTTGCTCACCGAACCTCTCCAATCCTATCACTGCTGCGTTTATGCCCCTGTACACATGCTTGATTCTCTTTTGGAGACATAGCAATCCATAGGTTTTCCGATACTTACTAGTCAGGTACATTCTTAGGCGTTTAATATGCGGTGTTGAGTCCATTTCATTGAGCAAGGAGTAGCTCTTGTCTATTCCATATTTGACTTAAGGAACTTTATCTGTGCTCATTTCAATCTCTGGTTTTATGCAGCACCCCAACTCACCTTTACCCTTAAGCAAGCATAAGTTGGTTTTCTAAATTTGAGACCCTGTTCTGTTCTGTAATTCAGTTCCTGTGTAGCCAAGTTTACATTCCGTGTATTACTGATATCTTATGATGTTTCTTTTTCTGTGTGACTTAGTTCAGTTAGAATCATCATACCTGAATCCACTCATTGTGATGCTAAGGGCCTGATGACATAGATTTCATTGCTGAGTGATATTGCTTTGTAAGTAAATACCACAACTTCTTTATCCATTTATCACTTTCTGCGATGTTGAACTTGTACTGTAAACGAGGTTCTTGTAAACAGAGCCGTTCCAAACTTTGGGGTGGCTGTGTCTTTTTGATTTTAATTTCCCTAAGCTATAGGACCATAAGTGGCAGTGCCCTAGGCTCTGTTGCTTTGTTTTTTAGATGTTTCAGGAAACACCATACACTTCTCCCGAGTGGTTGTTGGCAATTTACATCCCGCCCATCAGCATAACAAGGCTCCCAGTTCTCCATGGCCTGTCCTGCCTTTCTGGATTTTACACTTTTTTCAGATGGCCCTTTTGACCGGGGGGAAGTGAGACTTCATTGTAGTGCAGATTTCCTTTGCAAGCTTGCTTGGTTGGCCAAAAAGGGCGTATGCGTTTTTTCCTGAATATATTCAGGAAAAAACGCATACGCCCTTTTTGGCCAAGTGCATCATTGTGGACGTTCTGCCTCTTTTCCTATGCTTTCAATGCAATTCCAGTCTACCTCCTGAAATCGGTTTCCTGCAATTCTGCCCCGCTTTCAAGTCCTCTTGGCAGCCTTACTTCAGTCTATTTTAGGAAGATAGCTGTCATTTATAACTCTGCAGGTTTGTGCATTACAGTGCCCCTGAGCTCCTTTCTTCAACTCGCTTTCTTTTGAGCTGGCCGCAACACCGCAGGATGGCTTCAGGCCCTAATCTGGTTCCGGCACGGCACGCTGAGCCTTTGGTTATTTCCTCTTCCTGGTGGGAAATGAGAGTTAAATTTGCCCGTCCAGACACCTCCAGCTAGTCTCTCATTGGTTCTCGCTATTCCTGTTCATCTTCCGCAGAAATTGCAAACTGGGCCAAACAGGAGGTTAAAGGCGCTGACTCTCCAAGTGGGGAGAGTGTTAGTAAAGCATCTGGAATGTTGCACCCGAGTACCAGGGGAGGAAAACTGAGACATATTTGAACACGCCTCCCGTTCACATGGTTGATCATACTTGGGTTCCACATGCATGTTTTAGTTGAAGGAAGAATACCTTAAACCTGGAGAGTTAAGACCCGTGTAATTGGTACCATGCAATATGACTTCAAAGGGTCTTCATTTGCTCACCGAACCTCTCCAATCCTATCACTGCTGAGTTTATGCCCCTGTTCACATGCTTGATTCTCTTTCGGAGACATAGCAATCCACAGGTTTTAAGATACTTACTAGTCAGGTACATTCTTAGGCGTTTAATATGCGGTGTTGAGTCCATTTCGTTGAGCAAGGAGTAGCTATTCTCATCCATATTTGACTTAAGGAACTTTATCTGTGCTCATTTCAATCTCTGGTTTTATGCAGCACCCCAACTCACCTTTACCCTTAAGCAAGCATAAGTTGGTTTTCTAAATTTGAGACCCTGTTCTGTTCTGTAATTCAGTTCCTGTGTAGCCAAGTTTACATTCCGTGTATTACTGATATCTTATGATGTTTCTTTTTCTGTGTGACTTACTTCAGTTAGAATCATCATACCTGAATCCACTCATTGTGCTGCTAAGGGCCTGATGACACAGATTTCATTGCTGAGTGACATTGCTTTGTAAGTAAACACCACAACTTCTTTATCCATTTTTCACTTTCTGCGATGTTGAACTTGTACTGTAAACGAGGTTCTTGTAAACAGAGCCGTTCCAAACTTTGGGGTGGCTGTGTCTTTTTGATTTTAATTTCCCTAAGCTATAGGACCATAAGTGGCAGTGCCCTAGGCTCTGTTGCTTTGTTTTTTAGATGTTTCAGGAAACACCATACACTTCTCCCGAGTGGTTGTTGGCAATTTACATCCCGCCCATCAGCATAACAAGGCTCCCAGTTCTCCATGGCCTGTCCTGCCTTTCTGGATTTTACACTTTTTTCAGATGGCCCTTTTGACCGGGGGGAAGTGAGACTTCATTGTAGTGCAGATTTCCTTTGCAAGCTTGCTTGGTTGGCCAAAAAGGGCGTATGCGTTTTTTCCTGAATATATTCAGGAAAAAACGCATACGCCCTTTTTGGCCAAGTGCATCATTGTGGACGTTCTGCCTCTTTTCCTATGCTTTCAATGCAATTCCAGTCTACCTCCTGAAATCGGTTTCCTGCAATTCTGCCCCGCTTTCAAGTCCTCTTGGCAGCCTTACTTCAGTCTATTTTTGGACGATAGCTGTCATTTATAACTCTGCAGGTTTGTGCATTACAGTGCCCCTGAGCTCCTTTCTTCAACTCGCTTTCTTGTGACCTGGCCGCAACACCGCAGGATGGCTTCAGGCCCTAATCTGGTTCCAGCCCGGCACGCTGAGCCTTTGGTTAATTCCTCTTCCTGGTGGGAAATGAGAGTTAAATTTGCCCGTCCAGACACCTCCAGCTAGCCTCTCATTGGTTCTCGCTATTCCTGTTCATCTTCCGCAGAAATTGCAAACTGGGCCAAACAGGAGGTTAAAGGGACTGACTCTCCAAGTGGGGAGAGTGTTAGTAAAGTGTCTGGAATGTTGCACCCGAGTACCAGGGGAGGAAAACTGAGACATATTTGAACACGTCTCCCGATCACATGGTTGATCATACTCTAGGTTCCATATGCATGTTTTAGCTGAAGGAAGAATACCTTAAACCTGGAGAGTTGAGACCCGTGTAATGGGTACCATGCAATATGACTTCAAAGGGTCTTCATTTGCTCACCGAACCTCTCCAATCCTATCACTGCTGCGTTTATGCCCCTGTACACATGCTTGATTCTCTTTTGGAGACATAGCAATCCATAGGTTTTACGATACTTACTAGTCAGGTACATTCTTAGCCGTTTAATATGCGGTGTTGAGTCCATTTCGTTGAGCAAGGAGTAGCTCTTGTCTATTCCATATTTGACTTAAGGAACTTTATCTGTGCTCATTTCAATCTCTGGTTTTATGCAGCACCCCAACTCACCTTTACCCTTAAGCAAGCATAAGTTGGATTTCTAAATTTGAGACCCTGTTCTGTTCTGTAATTCAGTTCCTGTGTAGCCAAGTTTACATTCCGTGTATTACTGATATCTTATGATGTTTCTTTTTCTGTGTGACTTATTTCAGTTAGAATCATCATACCTGAATCCACTCATTGTGCTGATAAGGGCCTGATGACACAGATTTCATTGCTGAGTGATATTGCTTTGTAAGTAAATACCACAACTTCTTTATCCATTTTTCACTTTCTGCGATGTTGAACTTGTACTGTAAACGAGGTTCTTGTAAACAGAGACGTCCCAAACAATGGGTGGCTGTGTCTTTTTGATTTTAATTTCCCTAAGCTATAGGACCATAAGCGGCAGTGCCCTAGGCTCTGTTGCTTTGTTTTTTAGATGTTTCAGGAAACACCATACACTTCTCCCGAGTGGTTGTTGGCAATTTACATCCCGCCCATCAGCATAACAAGGCTCCCAGTTCTCCATGGCCTGTCCTGCCTTTCTGGATTTTACACTTTTTTCAGATGGCCCTTTTGACCGGGGGGAAGTGAGACTTCATTGTAGTGCAGATTTCCTTTGCAAGCTTGCTTGGTTGGCCAAAAAGGGCGTATGCGTTTTTTCCTGAATATATTCAGGAAAAAACGCATACGCCCTTTTTGGCCAAGTGCATCATTGTGGACGTTCTGCCTCTTTTCCTATGCTTTCAATGCAATTCCAGTCTACCTCCTGAAATCGGTTTCCTGCAATTCTGCCCCGCTTTCAAGTCCTCTTGGCAGCCTTCCTTCAGTCTATTTTTGGACGATAGCTGTCATTTATAACTCTGCAGGTTTGTGAATTACAGTGCCCCTGAGCTCCTTTCTTCAACTCGCTTTCTTTTGAGCTGGCCGCAACACCGCAGGATGGCTTCAGGCCCTAATCTGGTTCCGGCACGGCACGCTGAGCCTTTGGTTATTTCCTCTTCCTGGTGGGAAATGAGAGTTAAATTTGCCCGTCCAGACACCTCCAGCTAGTCTCTCATTGGTTCTCGCTATTCCTGTTCATCTTCCGCAGAAATTGCAAACTGGGCCAAACAGGAGGTTAAAGGCGCTGACTCTCCAAGTGGGGAGAGTGTTAGTAAAGCATCTGGAATGTTGCACCCGAGTACCAGGGGAGGAAAACTGAGACATATTTGAACACGCCTCCCGTTCACATGGTTGATCATACTTGGGTTCCACATGCATGTTTTAGTTGAAGGAAGAATACCTTAAACCTGGAGAGTTAAGACCCGTGTAATTGGTACCATGCAATATGACTTCAAAGGGTCTTCATTTGCTCACCGAACCTCTCCAATCCTATCACTGCTGAGTTTATGCCCCTGTTCACATGCTTGATTCTCTTTCGGAGACATAGCAATCCACAGGTTTTAAGATACTTACTAGTCAGGTACATTCTTAGGCGTTTAATATGCGGTGTTGAGTCCATTTCGTTGAGCAAGGAGTAGCTATTCTCATCCATATTTGACTTAAGGAACTTTATCTGTGCTCATTTCAATCTCTGGTTTTATGCAGCACCCCAACTCACCTTTACCCTTAAGCAAGCATAAGTTGGTTTTCTAAATTTGAGACCCTGTTCTGTTGTGTAATTCAGTTCCTGTGTAGCCAAGTTTACATTCCGTGTATTACTGATATCTTATGATGTTTCTTTTTCTGTGTGACTTACTTCAGTTAGAATCATCATACCTGAATCCACTCATTGTGCTGCTAAGGGCCTGATGACACAGATTTCATTGCTGAGTGACATTGCTTTGTAAGTAAACACCACAACTTCTTTATCCATTTTTCACTTTCTGCGATGTTGAACTTGTACTGTAAACGAGGTTCTTGTAAACAGAGCCGTTCCAAACTTTGGGGTGGCTGTGTCTTTTTGATTTTAATTTCCCTAAGCTATAGGACCATAAGTGGAAGTGCCCTAGGTTCTGTTGCTTTGTTTTTTAGATGTTTCAGGAAACACCATACACTTCTCCCGAGTGGTTGTTGGCAATTTACATCCCGCCCATCAGCATAACAAGGCTCCCAGTTCTCCATGGCCTGTCCTGCCTTTCTGGATTTTACACTTTTTTCAGATGGCCCTTTTGACCGGGGGGAAGTGAGACTTCATTGTAGTGCAGATTTCCTTTGCAAGCTTGCTTGGTTGGCCAAAAAGGGCGTATGCGTTTTTTCCTGAATATATTCAGGAAAAAACGCATACGCCCTTTTTGGCCAAGTGCATCATTGTGGACGTTCTGCCTCTTTTCCTATGCTTTCAATGCAATTCCAGTCTACCTCCTGAAATCGGTTTCCTGCAATTCTGCCCCGCTTTCAAGTCCTCTTGGCAGCCTTACTTCAGTCTATTTTTGGACGATAGCTGTCATTTATAACTCTGCAGGTTTGTGAATTACAGTGCCCCTGAGCTCCTTTCTTCAACTCGCTTTCTTGTGACCTGGCCGCAACACCGCAGGATGGCTTCAGGCCCTAATCTGGTTCCGGTACGGCACGCTGAGCCTTTGGTTATTTCCTCTTCCTGGTGGGAAATGAGAGTTAAATTTGCCCGTCCAGACACCTCCAGCTAGCCTCTCATTGGTTCTCGCTATTCCTGTTCATCTTCCGCAGAAATTGCAAACTGGGCCAAACAGGAGGTTAAAGACGCTGACTCTCCAAGTGGGGAGAGTGTTAGTAAAGCGTCTGGAATGTTGCACCCGAGTAGCAGGGGAGGAAAACTGAGACATATTTGAACACGTCTCCCGTTCACATGGTTGATCATACTTGGGTTCCACATGCATGTTTTAGCTGAAGGAAGAATACCTTAAACCTGGAGAGTTGAGACCCGTGTAATGGGTACCATGCAATATGACTTCAAAGGGTCTTCATTTGCTCACCGAACCTCTCCAATCCTATCACTGCTGCGTTTATGCCCCTGTACACATGCTTGATTCTCTTTTGGAGACATAGCAATCCATAGGTTTTCCGATACTTACTAGTCAGGTACATTCTTAGGCGTTTAATATGCGGTGTTGAGTCCATTTCATTGAGCAAGGAGTAGCTCTTGTCTATTCCATATTTGACTTAAGGAACTTTATCTGTGCTCATTTCAATCTCTGGTTTTATGCAGCACCCCAACTCACCTTTACCCTTAAGCAAGCATAAGTTGGTTTTCTAAATTTGAGACCCTGTTCTGTTCTGTAATTCAGTTCCTGTGTAGCCAAGTTTACATTCCGTGTATTACTGATATCTTATGATGTTTCTTTTTCTGTGTGACTTAGTTCAGTTAGAATCATCATACCTGAATCCACTCATTGTGATGCTAAGGGCCTGATGACATAGATTTCATTGCTGAGTGATATTGCTTTGTAAGTAAATACCACAACTTCTTTATCCATTTATCACTTTCTGCGATGTTGAACTTGTACTGTAAACGAGGTTCTTGTAAACAGAGCCGTTCCAAACTTTGGGGTGGCTGTGTCTTTTTGATTTTAATTTCCCTAAGCTATAGGACCATAAGTGGCAGTGCCCTAGGCTCTGTTGCTTTGTTTTTTAGATGTTTCAGGAAACACCATACACTTCTCCCGAGTGTCTGTTGGCAATTTACATCCCGCCCATCAGCATAACAAGGCTCCCAGTTCTCCATGGCCTGTCCTGCCTTTCTGGATTTTACACTTTTTTCAGATGGCCCTTTTGACCGGGGGGAAGTGAGACTTCATTGTAGTGCAGATTTCCTTTGCAAGCTTGCTTGGTTGGCCAAAAAGGGCGTATGCGTTTTTTCCTGAATATATTCAGGAAAAAACGCATACGCCCTTTTTGGCCAAGTGCATCATTGTGGACGTTCTGCCTCTTTTCCTATGCTTTCAATGCAATTCCAGTCTACCTCCTGAAATCGGTTTCCTGCAATTCTGCCCCGCTTTCAAGTCCTCTTGGCAGCCTTCCTTCAGTCTATTTTAGGAAGATAGCTGTCATTTATAACTCTGCAGGTTTGTGCATTACAGTGCCCCTGAGCTCCTTTCTTCAACTCGCTTTCTTGTGACCTGGCCGCAACACCGCAGGATGGCTTCAGGCCCTAATCTGGTTCCGGCACGGCACGCTGAGCCTTTGGTTATTTCCTCTTCCTGGTGGGAAATGAGAGTTAAATTTGCCCGTCCAGACACCTCCAGCTAGTCTCTCATTGGTTCTCGCTATTCCTGTTCTTCTTCCGCAGAAATTGCAAACTGGGCCAAACAGGAGGTTAAAGGCGCTGACTCTCCAAGTGGGGAGAGTGTTAGTAAAGCGTCTGGAATGTTGCACCCGAGTACCAGGGGAGGAAAACTGAGACATATTTGAACACGTCTCCCGTTCACATGGTTGATCATACTTGGGTTCCACATGCATGTTTTAGCTGAAGGAAGAATACCTTAAACCTGGAGAGTTGAGACCCGTGGAATGGGTACCATGCAATATGACTTCAAAGGGTCTTCATTTGCTCACCGAACCTCTCCAATCCTATCACTGCTGCGTTTATGCCCCTGTACACATGCTTGATTCTCTTTCGGAGACATAGCAATCCATAGGTTTTACGATACTTACTAGTCAGGTACATTCTTAGGCGTTTAATATGCGGTGTTGAGTCCATTTCGTTGAGCAAGGAGTAGCTCTTGTCTATTCCATATTTGACTTAAGGAACTTTATCTGTGCTCATTTCAATCTCTGGTTTTATGCAGCACCCCAACTCACCTTTACCCTTAAGCAAGCATAAGTTGGTTTTCTAAATTTGAGACCCTGTTCTGTTCTGTAATTCAGTTCCTGTGTAGCCAAGTTTACATTCCGTGTATTACTGATATCTTATGATGTTTCTTTTTCTGTGTGACTTATTTCAGTTAGAATCAACATACCTGAATCCACTCATTGTGATGCTAAGGGCCTGATGACATAGATTTCATTGCTGAGTGATATTGCTTTGTAAGTAAATACCACAACTTCTTTATCCATTTTTCACTTTCTGCGATGTTGAACTTGTACTGTAAACGAGGTTCTTGTAAACAGAGGCGTCCCAAACTTTGGGGTGGCTGTGTCTTTTTTATTTTAATTTCCCTAAGCTATAGGACCATAAGTGGCAGTGCCCTAGGCTCTGTTGCTTTGTTTTTTAGATGTTTCAGGAAACACCATACACTTCTCCCGAGTGGTTGTTGGCAATTTACATCCCGCCCATCAGCATAACAAGGCTCCCAGTTCTCCATGGCCTGTCCTGCCTTTCTGGATTTTACACTTTTTTCAGATGGCCCTTTTGACCGGGGGGAAGTGAGACTTCATTGTAGTGCAGATTTCCTTTGCAAGCTTGCTTGGTTGGCCAAAAAGGGCGTATGCGTTTTTTCCTGAATATATTCAGGAAAAAACGCATACGCCCTTTTTGGCCAAGTGCATCATTGTGGACGTTCTGCCTCTTTTCCTATGCTTTCAATGCAATTCCAGTCTACCTCCTGAAATCGGTTTCCTGCAATTCTGCCCCGCTTTCAAGTCCTCTTGGCAGCCTTACTTCAGTCTATTTTTGGACGATAGCTGTCATTTATAACTCTGCAGGTTTGTGAATTACAGTGCCCCTGAGCTCCTTTCTTCAACTCGCTTTCTTGTGACCTGGCCGCAACACCGCAGGATGGCTTCAGGCCCTAATCTGGTTCCAGCCCGGCACGCTGAGCCTTTGGTTAATTCCTCTTCCTGGTGGGAAATGAGAGTTAAATTTGCCCGTCCAGACACCTCCAGCTAGCCTCTCATTGGTTCTCGCTATTCCTGTTCATCTTCCGCAGAAATTGCAAACTGGGCCAAACAGGAGGTTAAAGGGACTGACTCTCCAAGTGGGGAGAGTGTTAGTAAAGCGTCTGGAATGTTGCACCCGAGTACCAGGGGAGGAAAACTGAGACATATTTGAACACGTCTCCCGATCACATGGTTGATCATACTCTAGGTTCCATATGCATGTTTTAGCTGAAGGAAGAATACCTTAAACCTGGGTAGTTGAAACCCGTGGAATGGGTACCATGCAATATGATTTCAAAGGGTCTTCATTTGCTCACCGACCCTCTCCAATCCTATCACTGCTGCGTTTAGGCCCCTGTACACATGCTTGATTCTCTTTCGGAGACATAGCAATCCATAGGTTTTAAGATACTTACAAGTCAGGTACATTCTTAGGCGTTTAATATGCGGTGTTGAGTCCATTTGGTTGAGCAAGGAGTAGCTCTTGTCTCTTCCATATTTGGCTTAAGGAACTTTATCTGTGCTCATTTCAATCTCTGGTTTTATGCAGCACCCAAACTCACCTTTACCCTTAAGCAAGCATAAGTTGGTTTTCTAAATTTGAGACCCTGTTCTGTTCTGTAATTCAGTTCCTGTGTAGCCAAGTTTACATTCCGTGTATTACTGATATCTTATGATGTTTCTTTTTCTGTGTGACTTACTTCAGTTAGAATCATCATACCTGAATCCACTCATTGTGCTGCTAAGGGCCTGATGACACAGATTTCATTGCTGAGTGATATTGCTTTGTAAGTAAATACCACAACTTCTTTATCCATTTTTCACTTTCTGCGATGTTGAACTTGTACTGTAAACGAGGTTCTTGTAAACAGAGGCGTCCCAAACATTGGGGTGGCTGTGTCTTTTTGATTTTAATTTCCCTAAGCTATAGGACCATAAGCGGCAGTGCCCTAGGCTCTGTTGCTTTGTTTTTTAGATGTTTCAGGAAACACCATACACTTCTCCCGAGTGTCTGTTGACAATTTACATCCCGCCCATCAGCATAACAAGGCTCCCAGTTCTCCATGGCCTGTCCTGCCTTTCTGGATTTTACACTTTTTTCAGATGGCCCTTTTGACCGGGGGGAAGTGAGACTTCATTGTAGTGCAGATTTCCTTTGCAAGCTTGCTTGGTTGGCCAAAAAGGGCGTATGCGTTTTTTCCTGAATATATTCAGGAAAAAACGCATACACCCTTTTTGGCCAAGTGCATCATTGTGGACGTTCTGCCTCTTTTCCTATGCTTTCAATGCAATTCCAGTCTACCTCCTGAAATCGGTTTCCTGCAATTCTGCCCCGCTTTCAAGTCCTCTTGGCAGCCTTACTTCAGTCTATTTTTGGACGATAGCTGTCATTTATAACTCTGCAGGTTTGTGCATTACAGTGCCCCTGAGCTCCTTTCTTCAACTCGCTTTCTTGTGACCTGGCCGCAACACCGCAGGATGGCTTCAGGCCCTAATCTGGTTCCGGCACGGCACGCTGAGCCTTTGGTTATTTCCTCTTCCTGGTGGGAAATGAGAGTTAAATTTACCCGTCCAGACACCTCCAGCTAGTCTCTCATTGGTTCTCGCTATTCCTGTTCTTCTTCCGCAGAAATTGCAAACTGGGCCAAACAGGAGGTTAAAGGCGCTGACTCTCCAAGTGGGGAGAGTGTTAGTAAAGCGTCTGGAATGTTGCACCCGAGTACCAGGGGAGGAAAACTGAGACATATTTGAACACGTCTCCCGTTCACATGGTTGATCATACTTGGGTTCCACATGCATGTTTTAGCTGAAGGAAGAATACCTTAAACCTGGAGAGTTAAGACCCGTGTAATGGGTACCATGCAATATGACTTCAAAGGGTCTTCATTTGCTCACCGAACCTCTCCAATCCTATCACTGCTGCGTTTATGCCCCTGTACACATGCTTGATTCTCTTTCGGAGACATAGCAATCCATAGGTTTTAAGATACTTACTAGTCAGGTACATTCTTAGGCGTTTAATATGCGGTGTTGAGTCCATTTCGTTGAGCAAGGAGTAGCTCTTGTCTATTCCATATTTGACTTAAGGAAATTTATCTGTGCTCATTTCAATCTCTGGTTTTATGCAGCACCCAAACTCACCTTTACCCTTAAGCAAGCATAAGTTGGTTTTCTAAATTTGAGACCCTGTTCTGTTCTGTAATTCAGTTCCTGTGTAGCCAAGTTTACATTCCGTGTATTACTGATATCTTATGATGTTTCTTTTTCTGTGTGACTTACTTCAGTTAGAATCATCATACCTGAATCCACTCATTGTGCTGCTAAGGGCCTGATGACACAGATTTCATTGCTGAGTGATATTGCTTTGTAAGTAAATACCACAACTTCTTTATCCATTTTTCACTTTCTGCGATGTTGAACTTGTACTGTAAACGAGGTTCTTGTAAACAGAGGCGTCCCAAACATTGGGGTGGCTGTGTCTTTTTGATTTTAATTTCCCTAAGCTATAGGACCATAAGCGGCAGTGCCCTAGGCTCTGTTGCTTTGTTTTTTAGATGTTTCAGGAAACACCATACACTTCTCCCGAGTGTCTGTTGGCAATTTACATCCCGCCCATCAGCATAACAAGGCTCCCAGTTCTCCATGGCCTGTCCTGCCTTTCTGGATTTTACACTTTTTTCAGATGGCCCTTTTGACCGGGGGGAAGTGAGACTTCATTGTAGTGCAGATTTCCTTTGCAAGCTTGCTTGGTTGGCCAAAAAGGGCGTATGCGTTTTTTCCTGAATATATTCAGGAAAAAACGCATACGCCCTTTTTGGCCAAGTGCATCATTGTGGACGTTCTGCCTCTTTTCCTATGCTTTCAATGCAATTCCAGTCTACCTCCTGAAATCGGTTTCCTGCAATTCTGCCCCGCTTTCAAGTCCTCTTGGCAGCCTTACTTCAGTCTATTTTTGGACGATAGCTGTCATTTATAACTCTGCAGGTTTGTGCATTACAGTGCCCCTGAGCTCCTTTCTTCAACTCGCTTTCTTGTGACCTGGCCGCAACACCGCAGGATGGCTTCAGGCCCTAATCTGGTTCCGGCACGGCACGCTGAGCCTTTGGTTATTTCCTCTTCCTGGTGGGAAATGAGAGTTAAATTTGCCCGTCCAGACACCTCCAGCTAGTCTCTCATTGGTTCTCGCTATTCCTGTTCTTCTTCCGCAGAAATTGCAAACTGGGCCAAACAGGAGGTTAAAGGCGCTGACTCTCCAAGTGGGGAGAGTGTTAGTAAAGCGTCTGGAATGTTGCACCCGAGTACCAGGGGAGGAAAACTGAGACATATTTGAACACGTCTCCCGTTCACATGGTTGATCATACTTGGGTTCCACATGCATGTTTTAGCTGAAGGAAGAATACCTTAAACCTGGAGAGTTAAGACCCGTGTAATGGGTACCATGCAATATGACTTCAAAGGGTCTTCATTTGCTCACCGAACCTCTCCAATCCTATCACTGCTGCGTTTATGCCCCTGTACACATGCTTGATTCTCTTTCGGAGACATAGCAATCCATAGGTTTTAAGATACTTACTAGTCAGGTACATTCTTAGGCGTTTAATATGCGGTGTTGAGTCCATTTCGTTGAGCAAGGAGTAGCTCTTGTCTATTCCATATTTGACTTAAGGAACTTTATCTGTGCTCATTTCAATCTCTGGTTTTATGCAGCACCCCAACTCACCTTTACCCTTAAGCAAGCATAAGTTGGTTTTCTAAATTTGAGATCCTGTTCTGTTCTGTAATTCAGTTCCTGTGTAGCCAAGTTTACATTCCGTGTATTAGTGATATCTTATGATGTTTCTTTTTCTGTGTGACTTACTTCAGTTAGAATCATCATACCTGAATCCACTCATTATGCTGCTACGGGCCTGATGACACAGATTTCATTGCTGAGTGATATTGCTTTGTAAGTAAATACCACAACTTCTTTATCCATTTTTCACTTTCTGCGATGTTGAACTTGTACTGTAAACAAGGTTCTTGTAAACAGAGCCGTTCCAAACTTTGGGGTGGCTGTGTCTTTTTGATTTTAATTTCCCTAAGCTATAGGACCATAAGTGGCAGTGCCCTAGGCTCTGTTGCTTTGTTTTTTAGATGTTTCAGGAAACACCATACACTTCTCCCGAGTGTCTGTTGGCAATTTACATCCCGCCCATCAGCATAACATGGCTCCCAGTTCTCCATGGCCTGTCCTGCCTTTCTGGATTTTACACTTTTTTCAGATGGCCCTTTTGACCGGGGGGAAGTGAGACTTCATTGTAGTGCAGATTTCCTTTGTAAGCTTGCTTGGTTGGCCAAAAAGGGCGTATGCGTTTTTTCCTGAATATATTCAGGAAAAAACGCATACGCCCTTTTTGGCCAAGTGCATCATTGTGGACGTTCTGCCTCTTTTCCTATGCTTGCAATGCAATTCCAGTCTACCTCCTGAAATCGGTTTCCTGCAATTCTGCCCCGCTTTCAAGTCCTCTTGGCAGCCTTACTTCAGTCTATTTTTGGACGATAGCTGTCATTTATAACTCTGCAGGTTTGTGAATTACAGTGCCCCTAAGCTCCTTTCTTCAACTCGCTTTCTTGTGACCTGGCTGCAACACCGCAGGATGGCTTCAGTCCCTAATCTGGTTCGGGCCCGGCACGCTGAGCCTTTGGTTAATTCCTCTTCCTGGTGGGAAATGAGAGTTAAATTTGCCCGTCCAGACACCTCCAGCTAGCCTCTCATTGGTGCTTGCTATTCCTGTTCATCTTCCGCAGAAATTGCAAACTGGGCCAAACAGGAGGTTAAAGGGACTGACTCTCCAAGTGGGGAGAGTGTTAGTAAAGCGTCTGGAATGTTGCACCCGAGTACCAGGGGAGGAAAACTGAGACATATTTGAACACGTCTCCCGATCACATGGTTGATCATACTCTAGGATCCATATGCATGTTTTAGCTGAAGGAAGAATACCTAAAACCTGGGTAGTTGAAACCCGTGGAATGGGTACCATGCAATATGACTTCAAAGGGTCTTCATTTGCTCACCGAACCTCTCCAATCCTATCACTGCTGCGTTTATGTCCCTGTACACATGCTTGATTCTCTTTCGGAGACATAGCAATCCATAGGTTTTAAGATACTTACAAGTCAGGTACATTCTTAGGCGTTTAATATGCAGTGTTGAGTCCATTTCGTTGAGCAAAGAGTAGCTCTTGTCTATTCCATATTTGGCTTAAGGAACTTTATCTGTGCTCATTTCAATCTCTGGTTTTATGCAGCACCCCTACTCACCTTTACCCTTAAGCAAGCATAAGTTGTTTTTCTAAATTTGAGACCCTGTTCTGTTCTGTAATTCAGTTCCTGTGTAGCCAAGTTTCCATTCCGTGTATTACTGATATCTTATGATGTTTCTTTTTCTGTGTGACTTACTTCAGTTAGAATCATCATACCTGAATCCACTCATTGTGCTGCTAAGGGCCTGATGACATAGATTTCATTGCTGAGTGATATTGCTTTGTAAGTGAATACCACAACTTCTTTATCCATTTTTCACTTTCTGCGATGTTGAACTTGTACTGTAAACGAGGTTCTTGTAAACAGAGCCGTTCCAAACTTTGGGGTGGCTGTGTCTTTTTGATTTTAATTTCCCTAAGCTATAGGACCATAAGTGGAAGTGCCCTAGGTTCTGTTGCTTTGTTTTTTAGATGTTTCCGGAAACACCGTACACTTCTCCCAAGTGTCTGTTGGCAATTTACATCCCGCCCATCAGCATAACAAGGCTCCCAGTTCTCAATTGCCTGTTCCCTTTCTGGATTTTACACTTTTTTCAGATGGCCCTTTTGACCGGGGGGAAGTGAGACTTCATTGTAGTGCAGATTTCCTTTGCAAGCTTGCTTGGTTGGCCAAAAAGGGCGTATGCGTTTTTTCCTGAATATATTCAGGAAAAAACGCATACGCCCTTTTTGGCCAAGTGCATCATTGTGGACGTTCTGCCTCTTTTCCTATGCTTGCAATGCAATTCCAGTCTACCTCCTGAAATCGGTTTCCTGCAATTCTGCCCCGCTTTCAAGTCCTCTTGGCAGCCTTCCTTCACTCTATTTTTGGACGATAGCTGTCATTTATAACTCTGCAGGTTTGTGAATTACAGTGCCCCTGAGCTCCTTTCTTCAACTCGATTTCTTGTGACCTGGCCGCAACACCGCAGGATGGCTTCAGGCCCTAATCTGGTTCCGGCCCGGCACGCTGAGCCTTTGGTTAATTCCTCTTCCTGGTGGGAAATGAGAGTTAAATTTGCCCGTCCAGACACCTCCAGCTAGCCTCTCATTGGTTCTCGCTATTCCTGTTCATCTTCCGCAGAAATTGCAAACTGGGCCAAACAGGAGGTTAAAGGGACTGACTCTCCAAGTGGGGAGAGTGTTAGGAAAGCGTCTGGAATGTTGCACCCGAGTACCAGGGGAGGAAAACTGAGACATATTTGAACACGTCTCCCGTTCACATGGTTGATCATACTTGGGTTCCACATGCATGTTTTAGCTGAAGGAAGAATACCTTAAACCTGGAGAGTTAAGACCCGTGTAATGGGTACCATGCAATATGACTTCAAAGGGTCTTCATTTGCTCACCGAACCTCTCCAATCCTATCACTGCTGCGTTTATGCCCCTGTACACATGCTTGATTCTCTTTCGGAGACATAGCAATCCATAGGTTTTAAGATACTTACTAGTCAGGTACATTCTTAGGCGTTTAATATGCGGTGTTGAGTCCATTTCGTTGAGCAAGGAGTAGCTCTTGTCTATTCCATATTTGACTTAAGGAACTTTATCTGTGCTCATTTCAATCTCTGGTTTTATGCAGCACCCCAACTCACCTTTACCCTTAAGCAAGCATAAGTTGTTTTTCTAAATTTGAGACCCTGTTCTGTTCTGTAATTCAGTTCCTGTGTAGCCAAGTTTACATTCCGTGTATTACTGATATCTTATGATGTTTCTTTTTCTGTGTGACTTACTTCAGTAAGAATCATCATACCTGAATCCACTCATTGTGCTGCTAAGGGCCTGATGACACAGATTTCATTGCTGAGTGATATTGCTTTGTAAGTAAATACCACAACTTCTTTATCCATTTTTCACTTTCTGCGATGTTGAACTTGTACTGTAAACGAGGTTCTTGTAAACAGAGGCGTCCCAAACTTTGGGGTGGCTGTGTCTTTTTGATTTTAATTTCCCTAAGCTATAGGACCATAAGTGGCAGTGCCCTAGGCTCTGTTGCTTTGTTTTTTAGATGTTTCAGGAAACACCATACACTTCTCCCGAGTGTCTGTTGGCAATTTACATCCCGCCCATCAGCATAACAAGGCTCCCAGTTCTCCATGGCCTGTCCTGCCTTTCTGGATTTTACACTTTTTTCAGATGGCCCTTTTGACCGGGGGGAAGTGAGACTTCATTGTAGTGCAGATTTCCTTTGCAAGCTTGCTTGGTTGGCCATAAAGGGCGTATGCGTTTTTTCCTGAATATATTCAGGAAAAAACGCATACGCCCTTTTTGGCCAAGTGCATCATTGTGGACGTTCTGCCTCTTTTCCTATGCTTGCAATGCAATTCCAGTCTACCTCCTGAAATCGGTTTCCTGCAATTCTGCCCCGCTTTCAAGTCCTCTTGGCAGCCTTACTTCAGTCTATTTTTGGACGATAGCTGTCATTTATAACTCTGCAGGTTTGTGAATTACAGTGCCCCTGAGCTCCTTTCTTCAACTCGTTTTCTTGTGACCTGGCCGCAACACCGCAGGATGGCTTCATGCCCTAATCTGGTTCTGGCACGGCACGCTGAGCCTTTGGTTATTTCCTCTTCCTGGTGGGAAATGAGAGTTAAATTTGCCCGTCCAGACACCTCCAGCTAGTCTCTCATTGGTTCTCGCTATTCCTGTTCATCTTCCGCAGAAATTGCAAACTGGGCCAAACAGGAGGTTAAAGGGACTGACTCTCCAAGTGGGGAGAGTGTTAGTAAAGCGTCTGGAATGTTGCACCCGAGTACCAGGGGAGGAAAACTGAGACATATTTGAACACGTCTCCCGATCACATGGTTGATCATACTCTAGGTTCCATATGCATGTTTTAGCTGAAGGAAGAATACCTAAAACCTGGGTAGTTGAAACCCGTGGAATGGGTACCATGCAATATGACTTCAAAGGGTCTTCATTTGCTCACCGAACTTCTCCAATCCTATCACTGCTGCGTTTACGTCCCTGTACACATGCTTGATTCTCTTTCGGAGACATAGCAATCCATAGGTTTTAAGATACTTACAAGTCAGGTACATTCTTAGGCGTTTAATATGCGGTGTTGAGTCCATTTCGTTGAGCAAGGAGTAGCTCTTGTCTATTCCATATTTGGCTTAAGGAACTTTATCTGTGCTCATTTCAATCTCTGGTTTTATGCAGCACCCCAACTCACCTTTACCCTTAAGCAAGCATAAGTTGGTTTTCTAAATTTGAGACCCTGTTCTGTTCTGTAATTCAGTTCCTCTGTAGCCAAGTTTCCATTCCGTGTATTACTGATATCTTATGATGTTTCTTTTTCTGTGTGACTTATTTCAGTTAGAATCATCATACCTGAATCCACTCATTGTGCTGCTAAGGGCCTGATGACATAGATTTCATTGCTGAGTGATATTGCTTTGTAAGTGAATACCACAACTTCTTTATCCATTTTTCACTTTCTGCGATGTTGAACTTGTACGGTAAACGAGGTTCTTGTAAACAGAGCCGTTCCAAACTTTGGGGTGGCTGTGTCTTTTTCATTTTAATTTCCCTAAGCTATAGGACCATAAGTGGAAGTGCCCTAGGCTCTGTTGCTTTGTTTTTTAGATGTTTCAGGAAACACCATACACTTCTCCCAAGTGTCTGTTGGCAATTTACATCCCGCCCATCAGCATAACAAGGCTCCGAGTTCTCAATGGCCTGTTGCCTTTCTGGATTTTACACTTTTTTCAGATGGCCCTTTTGACCGGGGGGAAGTGAGATTTCATTGTAGTGCAGATTTCCTTTGCAAGCTTGCTTGGTTGGCCAAAAAGGGCGTATGCGTTTTTTCCTGAATATATTCAGGAAAAAACGCATACGCCCTTTTTGGCCAAGTGCATCATTGTGGACGTTCTGCCTCTTTTCCTATGCTTTCAATGCAATTCCAGTCTACCTCCTGAAATCGGTTTCCTGCAATTCTGCCCCGCTTTCAAGTCCTCTTGGCAGCCTTACTTCAGTATATTTTTGGACGATAGCTGTCATTTATAACTCTGCAGGTTTGTGAATTACAGTGCTCCTGAGCTCCTTTCTTCAACTCGCTTTCTTGTGACCTGGCCGCAACACCACAGGATGGCTTCAGGCCCTAATCTGGTTCCGGCCCGGCATGCTGAGCCTTTGGTTAATTCCTCTTCCTGGTGGGAAATGAGAGTTAAATTTGCCCGTCCAGACACCTCCAGCTAGCCTCTCATTGGTTCTCGCTATTCCTGTTCATCTTCCGCAGAAATTGCAAACTGGGCCAAACAGGAGGTTAAAGGGACTGACTCTCCAAGTGGGGAGAGTGTTAGTAAAGCGTCTGGAATGTTGCACCCGAGTACCAGGGGAGGAAAACTGAGACATATTTGAACACGTCTCCCGATCACATGGTTGATCATACTCTAGGTTCCACATGCATGTTTTAGCTGAAGGAAGAATACCTTAAACCTGGGTAGTTGAAACCCGTGGAATGGGTACCATGCAATATGACTTCAAAGGGTCTTCATTTGCTCACCGAACCTCTCCAATCCTATCACTGCTGCGTTTATGCCCCTGTACACATGCTTGATTCTCTTTCGGAGACATAGCAATCCATAGGTTTTAAGATACTTACTAGTCAGGTACATTCTTAGGCGTTTAATATGCGGTGTTGAGTCCATTTCGTTGAGCAAGGAGTAGCTCTTGTCTATTCCATATTTGACTTAAGGAACTTTATCTGTGTTCATTTCAATCTCTGGTTTTATGCAGCACCCCAACTCACCTTTACCCTTAAGCAAGCATAAGTTGGTTTTCTAAATTTCAGACCGTGTTCTGTTCTGTAATTCAGTTCCTGTGTAGCCAAGTTTACATTCCGTGTATTACTGATACCTTATGATGTTTCTTTTTCTGTGTGACTTAGTTCAGTTAGAATCATCATACCTGAATCCACTCATTGTGATGCTAAGGGCCTGATGACATAGATTTCATTGCTGAGTGATATTGCTTTGTAAGTAAATACCACAACTTCTTTATCCATTTTTCACTTTCTGCGATGTTGAACTTGTACTGTAAACGAGGTTCTTGTAAACAGAGGCGTCCCAAATTTTGGGGTGGCTGTGTCTTTTTGATTTTAATTTCCCTAAGCTATAGGACCATAAGTGGCAGTGCCCTAGGCTCTGTTGTTTGTTTTTTAGATGTTTCAGGAAACACCATACACTTCTCCCGAGTGTCTGTTGGCAATTTACATCCCGCCCATCAGCATAACAAGGCTCCCAGTTCTCCATGGCCTGTCCTGCCTTTCCGGATTTTACACTTTTTTCAGATGGCCCTGTTGACCGGGGGGAAGTGAGACTTCATTGTAGTGCAGATTTCCTTTGCAAGCTTGCTTGGTTGGCCAAAAAGGGCGTATGCGTTTTTTCCTGAATATATTCAGGAAAAAACGCATACGCCCTTTTTAGCCAAGTGCATCATTGTGGACGTTCTGCCTCTTTTCCTATGCTTTCAATGCAATTCCAGTCTACCTCCTGAAATCGGTTTCCTGCAATTCTGCCCCGCTTTCAAGTCCTCTTGGCAGCCTTACTTCAGTCTATTTTTGGACGATAGCTGTCATTTATAACTCTGCAGGTTTGTGAATTACAGTGCCCCTGAGCTCCTTTCTTCAACTCGCTTTCTTGTGACCTGGCCGCAACACCGCAGGATGGCTTCAGGCCCTAATCTGGTTCTGGCCCGGCATGCTGAGCCTTTGATTAATTCCTCTTCCTGGTGGGAAATGAGAGTTAAATTTGCCCGTCCAGACACCTCCAGCGAGCCTCTCATTTGTTCTCGCTATTCCTGTTCATCTTCCGCAGAAATTGCAAACTGGGCCAAACAGGAGGTTAAAGGGACTGACTCTCCAAGTGGGGAGAGTGTTAGGAAAGCGTCTGGAATGTTGCACCCGAGTACCAAGGGAGGAAAACTGAGACATATTTGAACACGTCTCCCGATCACATGGTTGATCATACTCTAGGTTCCACATGCATGTTTTAGCTGAAGGAAGAATACCTTAAACCTGGGTATTTGAAACCCGTGGAATGGGTACCATGCAGTATGACTTCAAAGGGTCTTCATTTGCTCACCGAACCTCTCCAATCCTATCACTGCTGCGTTTATGCCCCTGTACACATGCTTGATTCTCTTTCGGAGACATAGCAATCCATAGGTTTTAAGATACTTACAAGTCAGGTACATTCTTAGGCGTTTAATATGCGGTGTTGAGTCCATTTCGTTGAGCAAGGAGTAGCTCTTGTCTATTCCATATTTGGCTTAAGGAACTTTATCTGTGCTCATTTCAATCTCTGGTTTTATGCAGCACCCCAACTCACCTTTACCCTTAAGCAAGCATAAGTTGGTTTTCTAAATTTGAGACCCTGTTCTGTTCTGTAATTCAGTTCCTGTGTAGCCAAGTTTACATTCCGTGTATTAGTGATATCTTATGATGTTTCTTTTTCTGTGTGATTTATTTCAGTTAGAATCATCGTACCTGAATCCACTCATTATGCTGCTATGGGCCTGATGACATAGATTTCATTGCTGAGTGATACTGCATTGTACGTAAGTACCACAAGTTCTTTAACCATTTTTCACTTTCTGTGATATTGAACTTGTACTGTAAACGAGGTTCTTGTAAACGGAGGCGTCCCAAACTTTGGGGTGGCTGTGTCTTTTTGATTTTAATTTCCCTAAGCTATAGGACCATAAGTGGAAGTGCCCTAGGCTCTGTTGCTTTGTTTTTTAGATGTTTCAGGAAACACCATACACTTCTCCCAAGTGTCTGTTGGCAATTTACATCCCGCCCATCAGCATAACAAGGCTCCCAGTTCTCCATGGCCTGTCCTGCCTTTCTGGATTTTACACTTTTTTCAGATGGCCCTTTTGACCGGGGGGAAGTGAGACTTCATTGTAGTGCAGATTTCCTTTGCAAGCTTGCTTGGTTGGCCAAAAAGGGCGTATGCGTTTTTTCCTGAATATATTCAGGAAAAAACGCATACGCCCTTTTTGGCCAAGTGCATCATTGTGGACGTTCTGCCTCTTTTCCTATGCTTTCAATGCAATTCCAGTCTACCTCCTGAAATCGGTTTCCTGCAATTCTGCCCCGCTTTCAAGTCCTCTTGGCAGCCTTACTTCAGTCTATTTTTGGACGATAGCTGTCATTTATAACTCTGCAGGTTTGTGAATTACAGTGCCCCTGAGCTCCTTTCTTCAACTCGCTTTCTTGTGACCTGGCCGCAACACCGCAGGATGGCTTCAGGCCCTAATCTGGTTCCGGCCAGGCATGCTGAGCCTTTGGTTAATTCCTCTTCCTGGTGGGAAATGAGAGTTAAATTTGCCCGTCCAGACACCTCCAGCTAGCCTCTCATTGGTTCTCGCTATTCCTGTTCATCTTCCGCAGAAATTGCAAACTGGGCCAAACAGGAGGTTAAAGGGACTGACTCTCCAAGTGGGGAGAGTGTTAGGAAAGCGTCTGGAATGTTGCACCCGAGTACCAAGGGAGGAAAACTGAGACATATTTGAACACGTCTCCCGATAACATGGTTGATCATACTCTAGGTTCCACATGCATGTTTTAGCTGAAGGAAGAATACCTTAAACCTGGGTATTTGAAACCCGTGGGATGGGTACCATGCAATATGACTTCAAAGGGTCTTCATTTGCTCACCGAACCTCTCCAATCCTATCACTGCTGCGTTTATGCCCCTGTACACATGCTTGATTCTCTTTTGGAGACATAGCAATCCATAGGTTTTATGATACTTACTAGTCAGGTACATTCTTAGGCGTTTAATATGCGGTGTTGAGTCCATTTCGTTGAGCAAGGAGTAGCTCTTGTCTATTCCATATTTGGCTTAAGGAACTTTATCTGTGCTCATTTCAATCTCTGGTTATATGCAGCACCCCAACTCACCTTTACCCTTAAGCAAGCATAAGTTGGTTTTCTAAATTTGAGACCCTGTTCTGTTCTGTAATTCAGTTCCTGTGTAGCCAAGTTTCCATTCCGTGTATTACTGATATCTTATGATGTTTCTTTTTCTGTGTGACTTATTTCAGTTAGAATCATCATACCTGAATCCACTCATTGTGCTGCTAAGGGCCTGATGACACAGATTTCATTGCTGAGTGATATTGCTTTGTAAGTAAATACCACAACTTCTTTATCCATTTTTCACTTTCTGCGATGTTGAACTTGTACTGTAAACGAGGTTCTTGTAAACAGAGCCGTTCCAAACTTTGGGGTGGCTGTGTCTTTTTGATTTTAATTTCCCTAAGCTATAGGACCATAAGTGGAAGTGCCCTAGGTTCTGTTGCTTTGTTTTTTAGATGTTTCAGGAAACACCATACACTTCTCCCGAGTGGTTGTTGGCAATTTACATCCCGCCCATCAGCATAACAAGGCTCCCAGTTCTCCATGGTCTGTCCTGCCTTTCTGGATTTTACACTTTTTTTCAGATGGCCCTGTTGACCGGGGGGAAGTGAGACTTCATTGTAGTGCAGATTTCCTTTGCAAGCTTGCTTGGTTGGCCAAAAAGGGCGTATGCGTTTTTTCCTGAATATATTCAGGAAAAAACGCATACGCCCTTTTTGGCCAAGTGCATCATTGTGGACGTTCTGCCTCTTTTCCTATGCTTTCAATGCAATTCCAGTCTACCTCCTGAAATCGGTTTCCTGCAATTCTGCCCCGCTTTCAAGTCCTCTTGGCAGCCTTACTTCAGTCTATTTTTGGACGATAACTGTCATTTATAACTCTGCAGGTTTGTGAATTACAGTGCCCCTGAGCTCCTTTCTTCAACTTGCTTTCTTGTGACCTGGCCGCAACACCGCAGGATGGCTTCAGGCCCTAATCTGGTTCCGGCACGGCACGCTGAGCCTTTGGTTATTTCCTCTTCCTGGTGGGAAATGAGAGTTAAATTTGCCCGTCCAGACACCTCCAGCTAGTCTCTCATTGGTTCTCACTATTCCTGTTCATCTTCCGCAGAAATTGCAAACTGGGCCAAACAGGAGGTTAAAGGCGTTGACTCTCCAAGTGGGGAGAGTGTTAGTAAAGCGTCTGGAATGTTGCACCCGAGTAGCAGGGGAGGAAAACTGAGACATATTTGAACACGTCTCCCGTTCACATGGTTGATCATACTTGGGTTCCACATGCATGTTTTAGCTGAAGGAAGAATACCTTAAACCTGGAGAGTTGAGACCCGTGGAATGGGTACCATGCAATATGACTTCAAAGGGTCTTCATTTGCTCACCGAACCTCTCCAATCCTATCACTGCTGCGTTTATGCCCCTGTACACATGCTTGATTCTCTTTTGGAGACATAGCAATCCATAGGTTTTACGATACTTACTAGTCAGGTACATTCTTAGGCGTTTAATATGCGGTGTTGAGTCCATTTCGTTGAGCAAGGAGTAGCTCTTGTCTATTCCATATTTGACTTAAGGAACTTTATCTGTGCTCATTTCAATCTCTGGTTTTATGCAGCACCCCAACTCACCTTTACCCTTAAGCAAGCATAAGTTGGTTTTCTAAATTTGAGACCCTGTTCTGTTCTGTAATTCAGTTCCTGTGTAGCCAAGTTTACATTCCGTGTATTACTGATATCTTATGATGTTTTTTTTCTGTGTGACTTATTTCAGTTAGAATCATCATACCTGAATCCACTCATTGTGATGCTAAGGGCCTGATTACATAGATTTCATTGCTGAGTGATATTGCTTTGTAAGTAAATACCACAACTTCTTTATCCATTTTTCACTTTCTGCGATGTTGAACTTGTACTGTAAACGAGGTTCTTGTAAACAGAGGCGTCCCAAACTTTGGGGTGGCTGTGTCTTTTTGATTTTAATTTCCCTAAGCTATAGGACCATAAGTGGCAGTGCCCTAGGCTCTGTTGCTTTGTTTTTTAGATGTTTCAGGAAACACCATACACTTCTCCCGAGTGTCTGTTGGCAATTTACATCCCGCCCATCAGCATAACAAGGCTCCCAGTTCTCCATGGCCTGTTGCCTTTCTGGATTTTACACTTTTTTCAGATGGCCCTTTTGACCGGGGGGAAGTGAGACTTCATTGTAGTGCAGATTTCCTTTGCAAGCTTGCTTGGTTGGCCAAAAAGGGCGTATGCGTTTTTTCCTGAATATATTCAGGAAAAAACGCATACGCCCTTTTTGGCCAAGTGCATCATTGTGGACGTTCTGCCTCTTTTCCTATGCTTTCAATGCAATTCCAGTCTACCTCCTGAAATCGGTTTCCTGCAATTCTGCCGCGCTTTCAAGTCCTCTTGGCAGCCTTACTTCAGTCTATTTTTGGACGATAGCTGTCATTTATAACTCTGCAGGTTTGTGAATTACAGTGCCCCTGAGCTCCTTTCTTCAACTCGCTTTCTTGTGACCTGGCCGCAACACCGCAGGATGGCTTCAGGCCCTAATCTTGTTCCGGCCCGGCATGCTGAGCCTTTGGTTAATTCCTCTTCCTGGTGGGAAATGAGAGTTAAATTTGCCCGTCCAGACACCTCCAGCTAGCCTCTCATTGGTTCTCACTATTCCTGTTCATCTTCCGCAGAAATTGCAAACTGGGCCAAACAGGAGGTTAAAGGCGTTGACTCTCCAAGTGGGGAGAGTGTTAGTAAAGCGTCTGGAATATTGCACCCTAGTACCAGGGGAGGAAAACTGAGACATATTTGAACACGTCTCCCGTTCACATGGTTGATCATACTTGGGTTCCACATGCATGTTTTAGCTGAAGGAAGAATACCTTAAACCTGGAGAGTTGAGACCCGTGGAATGGGTACCATGCAATATGACTTCAAAGGGTCTTCATTTGCTCACCGAACCTCTCCAATCCTATCACTGCTGCGTTTATGCCCCTGTACACATGCTTGATTCTCTTTTGGAGACATAGCAATCCATAGGTTTTACGATACTTACTAGTCAGGTACATTCTTAGGCGTTTAATATGCGGTGTTGAGTCCATTTCGTTGAGCAAGGAGTAGCTCTTGTCTATTCCATATTTGACTTAAGGAACTTTATCTGTGCTCATTTCAATCTCTGGTTTTATGCAGCACCCCAACTCACCTTTACCCTTAAGCAAGCATAAGTTGTTTTTCTAAATTTGAGACCCTGTTCTGTTCTGTAATTCAGTTCCTGTGTAGCCAAGTTTACATTCCGTGTATTACTGATATCTTATGATGTTTTTTTTCTGTGTGACTTATTTCAGTTAGAATCATCATACCTGAATCCACTCATTGTGATGCTAAGGGCCTGATTACATAGATTTCATTGCTGAGTGATATTGCTTTGTAAGTAAATACCACAACTTCTTTATCCATTTTTCACTTTCTGCGATGTTGAACTTGTACTGTAAACGAGGTTCTTGTAAACAGAGGCGTCCCAAACTTTGGGGTGGCTGTGTCTTTTTGATTTTAATTTCCCTAAGCTATAGGACCATAAGTGGCAGTGCCCTAGGCTCTGTTGCTTTGTTTTTTAGATGTTTCAGGAAACACCATACACTTCTCCCGAGTGTCTGTTGGCAATTTACATCCCGCCCATCAGCATAACAAGGCTCCCAGTTCTCCATGGCCTGTTGCCTTTCTGGATTTTACACTTTTTTCAGATGGCCCTTTTGACCGGGGGGAAGTGAGACTTCATTGTAGTGCAGATTTCCTTTGCAAGCTTGCTTGGTTGGCCAAAAAGGGCGTATGCGTTTTTTCCTGAATATATTCAGGAAAAAACGCATACGCCCTTTTTGGCCAAGTGCATCATTGTGGACGTTCTGCCTCTTTTCCTATGCTTTCAATGCAATTCCAGTCTACCTCCTGAAATCGGTTTCCTGCAATTCTGCCCCGCTTTCAAGTCCTCTTGGCAGCCTTACTTCAGTCTATTTTTGGACGATAGCTGTCATTTATAACTCTGCAGGTTTGTGAATTACAGTGCCCCTGAGCTCCTTTCTTCAACTCGCTTTCTTGTGACCTGGCCGCAACACCGCAGGATGGCTTCAGGCCCTAATCTGGTTCCGGCCCGGCACGCTGAGCCTTTGGTTATTTCCTCTTCCTGGTGGGAAATGAGAGTTAAATTTGCCCGTCCAGACACCTCCAGCTAGCCTCTCATTGGTTCTCGCTATTCCTGTTCATCTTCCGCAGAAATTGCAAACTGGGCCAAACAGGAGGTTAAAGGGACTGACTCTCCAAGTGGGGAGAGTGTTAGTAAAGCGTCTGGAATGTTGCACCCGAGTACCAGGGGAGGAAAACGGAGACATATTTGAACACATCTCCCGATCACATGGTTGATCATACTCTAGGTTCCACATGCATGTTTTAGCTGAAGGAAGAATACCTTAAACCTGGGTAGTTGAAACCCGTGGAATGGGTACCATGCAATATGACTTCAAAGGGTCTTCATTTGCTCACCGAACCTCTCCAATCCTATCACTGCTGCGTTTATGCCCCTGTACACATGCTTGATTCTCTTTCGGAGACATAGCAATCCATAGGTTTTAAGATACTTACAAGTCAGGTACATTCTTAGGCGTTTAATATGCGGTGTTGAGTCCATTTCGTTGAGCAAGGAGTAGCTCTTGTCTATTCCATATTTGGCTTAAGGAACTTTATCTGTGCTCATTTCAATCTCTGGTTTTATGCAGCACCCCAACTCACCTTTACCATTAAGCAAGCATAAGTTGTTTTTCTAAATTTGAGACCCTGTTCTGTTCTGTAATTCAGTTCCTGTGTAGCCAAGTTTCCATTCCATGTATTACTGATATCTTATGATGTTTCTTTTTCTGTGTGACTTATTTCAGTTAGAATCATCATACCTGAATCCATTCATTGTGATGCTAAGGGCCTGATGACATAGATTTCATTGCTGAGTGATATTGCTTTGTAAGTGAATACCACAACTTCTTTATCCATTTTTCACTTTCTGCGATGTTGAACTTGTACTGTAAACGAGGTTCTTGTAAACAGAGCCGTTCCAAACTTTGGGGTGGCTGTGTCTTTTTGATTTTAATTTCCCTAAGCTATAGGACCATAAGTGGCAGTGCCCTAGGCTCTGTTGCTTTGTTTTTTAGATGTTTCAGGAAACACCATACATTTCTCCCAAGTGTCTGTTGGCAATTTACATCCCGCCCATCAGCATAACAAGGCTCCCAGTTCTCAATGGCCTGTTGCCTTTCTGGATTTTACACTTTTTTCAGATGGCCCTTTTGACCGGGGGGAAGTGAGACTTCATTGTAGTGCAGATTTCCTTTGCAAGCTTGCTTGGTTGGCCAAAAAGGGCGTATGCGTTTTTTCCTGAATATATTCAGGAAAAAACGCATACGCCCTTTTTGGCCAAGTGCATCATTGTGGACGTTCTGCCTCTTTTCCTATGCTTTCAATGCAATTCCAGTCTACCTCCTGAAATCGGTTTCCTGCAATTCTGCCCCGCTTTCAAGTCCTCTTGGCAGCCTTACTTCAGTCTATTTTTGGACGATAGCTGTCATTTATAACTCTGCAGGTTTGTGAATTACAGTGCCCCTGAGCTCCTTTCTTCAACTCGCTTTCTTTTGAGCTGGCCGCAACACTGCAGGATGGCTTCAGGCCCTAATCTGGTTCCGGCACGGCACGCTGAGCCTTTGGTTATTTCCTCTTCCTGGTGGGAAATGACAGTTAAATTTGCCCGTCCAGACACCTCCAGCTAGCCTCTCATTGGTTCTCGCTATTCCTGTTCATCTTCCGCAGAAATTGCAAACTGGGTCAAACAGGAGGTTAAAGGCGCTGACTCTCCAAGTGGGGAGAGTGTTAGTAAAGCGTCTGGAATGTTGCACCCGAGTACCAGGGGAGGAAAACGGAGACATATTTGAACACGTCTCCCGTTCACATGGTTGATCATACTTGGGTTCCACATGCATGTTTTAGCTGAAGGAAGAATACCTTAAACCTGGAGAGTTCAGACCCGTGTAATGGGGACCATGCAATATGACTTCAAAGGGTCTTCATTTGCTCACTGAACCTCTCCAATCCTATCACTGCTGCGTTTATGCCCCTGTACACATGCTTGATTCTCTTTTGGAGACATAGCAATCCATAGGTTTTACGATACTTACTAGTCAGGTACATTCTTAGGCGTTTAATATGCGGTGTTGAGTCCATTTCGTTGAGCAAGGAGTAGCTCTTGTCTATTCCATATTTGACTTAAGGAACTTTATCTGTGCTCATTTCAATCTCTGGTTTTATGCAGCACCCCAACTCACCTTTACCCTTAAGCAAGAATAAGTTGGTTTTCTAAATTTGAGACCCTGTTCTGTTCTGTAATTCAGTTCCTGTGTAGCCAAGTTTCCATTCCGTGTATTACTGATATCTTATGATGTTTCTTTTTCTGTGTGACTTATTTCAGTTAGAATCTTCATACCTGAATCCACTCATTGTGATGCTGAGGGCCTGAGGACATAGATTTCATTGCTGAGTGATATTGCTTTGTAAGTAAATACCACAACTTCTTTATCCATTTTTCACTTTCTGCGATGTTGAACTTGTACTGTAAACGAGGTTCTTGTAAACAGAGGCGTCCCAAACTTTGGGGTGGCTGTGTCTTTTTGATTTTAATTTCCCTAAGCTATAGGACCATAAGTGGAAGTGCCCTAGGCTCTGTTGCCTTGTTTTTTAGATGTTTCAGGAAACACCATACACTTCTCCCGAGTGTCTGTTGGCAATTTACATCCTGCCCATCAGCATAACAAGGCTCCCATTTCTCCATGGCCTGTCCTGCCTTTCTGGATTTTACACTTTCTTCAGATGGCCCTTTTGACCGGGGGGAAGTGAGACTTCATTGTAGTGCAGATTTCCTTTGCAAGCTTGCTTGGTTGGCCAAAAAGGGCGTATGCGTTTTTTCCTGAATATATTCAGGAAAAAACGCATACGCCCTTTTTGGCCAAGTGCATCATTGTGGACGTTCTGCCTCTTTTCCTATGCTTTCAATGCAATTCCAGTCTACCTCCTGAAATCGGTTTCCTGCAATTCTGCCCCGCTTTCAAGTCCTCTTGGCAGCCTTACTTCAGTCTATTTTTGGACGATAGCTGTCATTTATAACTCTGCAGGTTTGTGAATTACAGTGCCCCTGAGCTCCTTTCTTCAACTCGCTTTCTTGTGACCTGGCCGCAACACCGCAGGATGGCTTCAGGCCCTAATCTGGTTCCGGCCCGGCACGCTGAGCCTTTGGTTAATTCCTCTTCCTGGTGGGAAATGAGAGTTAAATTTGCCCGTCCAGACACCTCCAGCTAGCCTCTCATTGGGTCTCGCTATTCCTGTTCATCTTCCGCAGAAATTGCAAACTGGGCCAAACAGGAGGTTAAAGGGACTGACTCTCCAAGTTGGGAGAGTGTTAGTAAAGCATCTGGAATGTTGCACCCGAGTACCAGGGGAGGAAAACTGAGACATATTTGAACATGTCTCCCGATCACATGGTTGATCATACTCTAGGTTCCACATGCATGTTTTAGCTGAAGGAAGAATACCTTAAACCTGGGTAGTTGAAACCCGTGTAATGGGTACCATGCAATATGACTTCAAAGGGTCTTCATTTGCTCACCGAACCTCTCCAATCCTATCACTGCTGCGTTTATGCCCCTGTACACATGCTTGATTCTCTTTCGGAGACATAGCAATCCATAGGTTTTACGATACTTACTAGTCAGGTACATTCTTAGGCGTTTAATATGCGGTGTTGAGTCCATTTCGTTGAGCAAGGAGTAGCTCTTGTCTATTCCATATTTGACTTAAGGAACTTTATCTGTGCTCATTTCAATCTCTGGTTTTATGCAGCACCCCAACTCACCTTTACCCTTAAGCAAGCATAAGTTGGTTTTCTAAATTTGAGACCCTGTTCTGTTCTGTAATTCAGTTCCTGTGTAGCCAAGTTTCCATTCCGTGTATTACTGATATCTTATGATGTTTCTTTTCCTGTGTGACTTATTTCAGTTAGAATCATCATACCTGAATCCACTCATTGTGATGCTAAGGGCCTGATGACATAGATTTCATTGCTGAGTGATATTGCTTTGTAAGTAAATACCACAACTTCTTTATCCATTTTTCACTTTCTGCGATGTTGAACTTGTACTGTAAACGAGGTTCTTGTAAACAGAGCCGTTCCAAACTTTGGGGTGGCTGTGTCTTTTTGATTTTAATTTCCCTAAGCTATAGGACCATAAGTGGAAGTGCCCTAGGTTCTGTTGCTTTGTTTTTTAGATGTTTCAGGAAACACCATACACTTCTCCCGAGTGGTTGTTGGCAATTTACATCCCGCCCATCAGCATAACAAGGCTCCCAGTTCTCCATGGCCTGTCCTGCCTTTCTGGATTTTACACTTTTTTCAGATGGCCCTTTTGACCGGGGGGAAGTGAGACTTCATTGTAGTGCAGATTTCCTTTGCAAGCTTGCTTGGTTGGCCAAAAAGGGCGTATGCGTTTTTTCCTGAATATATTCAGGAAAAAACGCATACGCCCTTTTTGGCCAAGTGCATCATTGTGGACGTTCTGCCTCTTTTCCTATGCTTTCAATGCAATTCCAGTCTACCTCCTGAAATCGGTTTCCTGCAATTCTGCCCCGCTTTCAAGTCCTCTTGGCAGCCTTACTTCAGTCTATTTTTGGACGATAGCTGTCATTTATAACTCTGCAGGTTTGTGAATTACAGTGCCCCTGAGCTCCTTTCTTCAACTCGCTTTCTTGTGACCTGGCCGCAACACCGCAGGATGGCTTCAGGCCCTAATCTGGTTCCGGCCCGGCACGCTGAGCCTTTGGTTAATTCCTCTTCCTGGTGGGAAATGAGAGTTAAATTTGCCCGTCCAGACACCTCCAGCTAGCCTCTCATTGGTTCTCGCTATTCCTGTTCATCTTCCGCAGAAATTGCAAACTGGGCCAAACAGGAGGTTAAAGGGACTGACTCTCCAAGTGGGGAGAGTGTTAGTAAAGCGTCTGGAATGTTGCACCCGAGTACCAGGGGAGGAAAACTGAGACATATTTGAACACGTCTCCCGATCACATGGTTGATCATACTCTAGGTTCCACATGCATGTTTTAGCTGAAGGAAGAATACCTAAAACCTGCGTAGTTGAAACCCGTGGAATGGGTACCATGCAATATGACTTCAAAGGGTCTTCATTTGCTCACCGAACCTCTCCAATCCTATCACTGCTGCGTTTATGCCCCTGTACACATGCTTGATTCTCTTTCGGAGACATAGCAATCCATAGGTTTTAAGATACTTACTAGTCAGGTACATTCTTAGGCGTTTAATATGGGGTGTTGAGTCCATTTCGTTGAGCAAGGAGTAGCTCTTGCCTATTCCATATTTGGCTTAAGGAACTTTATCTGTGCTCATTTCAATCTCTGGTTTTATGCAGCACCCCAACTCACCTTTACCCTTAAGCAAGCATAAGTTGGTTTTCTAAATTTGAGACCCTGTTCTGTTCTGTAATTCAGTTCCTGTGTAGCCAAGTTTCCATTCCGTGTATTACTGATATCTTATGATGTTTCTTTTTCTGTGTGACTTATTTCAGTTAGAATCATCATACCTGAATCCACTCATTGTGCTGCTAAGGGCCTGATGACATAGATTTCATTGCTGAGTGATATTGCTTTGTAAGTGAATACCACAACTTCTTTATCCATTTTTCACTTTCTGCGATGTTGAACTTGTACTGTAAACGAGGTTCTTGTAAACAGAGCCGTTCCAAACTTTGGGGTGGCTGTGTCTTTTTGATTTTGATTTCCCTAAGCTATAGGACCATAAGTGGAAGTGCCCTAGGCTCTGTTGCTTTGTTTTTTAGATGTTTCAGGAAACACCATACACTTCTCCCAAGTGTCTGTTGGCAATTTACATCCCGCCCATCAGCATAACAAGGCTCCCAGTTCTCAATGGCCTGTTGCCTTTCTGGATTTTACACTTTTTTCAGATGGCCCTTTTGACCGGGGGGAAGTGAGACTTCATTGTAGTGCAGATTTCCTTTGCAAGCTTGCTTGGTTGACCAAAAAGGGCGTATGCGTTTTTTCCTGAATATATTCAGGAAAAAACACATACGCCCTTTTTGGCCAAGTGCATCATTGTGGACGTTCTGCCTCTTTTCCTATGCTTTCAATGCAATTCCAGTCTACCTTCTGAAATTGGTTTCCTGCAATTTTGGCCCGCTTTGAAGTCCTCTTGGCAGCCTTACTTCAGTCTATTTTTGGACGATAGCTGTCATTTATAACTCTGCAGGTTTGTGAATTACAGTGCCCCTGAGCTCCTTTCTTCAACTCGCTTTCTTGTGACCTGGCCGCAACACCGCAGGATGGCTTCAGGCCCTAATCTGGTTCCGGCCCGGCACGCTGAGTCTTTGGTTAATTCCTCTTCCTGGTGGGAAATGAGAGTTAAATTTGCCCGTCCAGACACCTCCAGCTAGCCTCTCATTGGTTCTCGCTATTCCTGTTCATCTTCCGCAGAAATTGCAAACTGGGCCAAACAGGAGGTTAAAGGGACTGACTCTCCAAGTGGGGACAGTGTTAGTAAAGCGTCTGGAATGTTGCACCCGAGTACCAGGGGAGGAAAACTGAGACATATTTGAACACGTCTCCCGATCACATGGTTGATCATACTCTAGGTTCCACATGCATGTTTTAGCTGAAGGAAGAATACCTTAAACCTGGGTAGTTGAAACCCGTGTAATGGGTACCATGCAATATGACTTCAAAGGGTCTTCATTTGCTCACCGAACCTCTCCAATCCTATCACTGCTGCGTTTATGCCCCTGTACACATGCTTGATTCTCTTTCGGAGACATAGCAATCCATAGGTTTTACGATACTTACAAGTCAGGTACATTCTTAGGCGTTTAATATGCGGTGTTGAGTCCATTTCGTTGAGCAAGGAGTAGCTCTTGTCTATTCCATATTTGGCTTAAGGAACTTTATCTGTGCTCATTTCAATCTCTGGTTTTATGCAGCACCCCAACTCACCTTTACCCTTAAGCAAGCATAAGTTGGTTTTCTAAATTTGAGACCCTGTTCTGTTCTGTAATTCAGTTCCTGTGTAGCCAAGTTTCCATTCCGTGTATTACTGATATCTTATGATGTTTCTTTTTCTGTGTGACTTATTTCAGTTAGAATCATCATACCTGAATCCACTCATTGTGCTGCTAAGGGCCTGATGACACAGATTTCATTGCTGAGTGATATTGCTTTGTAAGTAAATACCACAACTTCTTTATCCATTTTTCACTTTCTGCGATGTTGAACTTGTACTGTAAACGAGGTTCTTGTAAACAGAGCCGTTCCAAACTTTGGGGTGGCTGTGTCTTTTTGATTTTAATTTCCCTAAGCTATAGGACCATAAGTGGAAGTGCCCTAGGTTCTGTTGCTTTGTTTTTTAGATGTTTCAGGAAACACCATCCACTTCTTCCGAGTGGTTGTTCGCAATTTACATCCCGCCCATCAGCATAACAAGGCTCCCAGTTCTCCATGGCCTGTCCTGCCTTTCTGGATTTTACACTTTTTTCAGATGGCCCTTTTGACCGGGGGGAAGTGAGACTTCATTGTAGTGCAGATTTCCTTTGCAAGCTTGCTTGGTTGGCCAAAAAGGGCGTATGCGTTTTTTCCTGAATATATTCAGGAAAAAACGCATACGCCCTTTTTGGCCAAGTGCATCATTGTGGACGTTCTGCCTCTTTTCCTATGCTTTCAATGCAATTCCAGTCTACCTCCTGAAATCGGTTTCCTGCAATTCTGCCCTGCTTTCAAGTCCTCTTGGCAGCCTTACTTCAGTCTATTTTTGGACGATAGCTGTCATTTATAACTCTGCAGGTTTGTGAATTACAGTGCCCCTGAGCTCCTTTGTTCAACTCGCTTTCTTTTGAGCTGGCCGCAACACCGCAGGATGGCTTCAGGCCCTAATCTGGTTCCGGTACGGCACGCTGAGCCTTTGGTTATTTCCTCTTCCTGTTGGGAAATGAGAGTTAAATTTGCCCGTCCAGACACCTCCAGCTAGTCTCTCATTGGTTCTCGCTATTCCTGTTCATCTTCCGCAGAAATTGCAAACTGGGCCAAACAGGAGGTTAAAGGCGCTGACTCTCCAAGTGGGGAGAGTGTTAGTAAAGCGTCTGGAATGTTGCACCCGAGTACCAGGGGAGGAAAACTGAGACATATTTGAACACGTCTCCCGTTCACATGGTTGATCATACTTGGGTTCCACATGCATGTTTTAGCTGAAGGAAGAATACCTAAAACCTGCGTAGTTGAAACCCGTGGAATGGGTACCATGCAATATGACTTCAAAGGGTCTTCATTTGCTCACCGAACCTCTCCAATCCTATCATTGCTGCGTTTATGCCCCTGTACACATGCTTGATTCTCTTTCGGAGACATAGCAATCCATAGGTTTTAAGATACTTACTAGTCAGGTACATTCTTAGGCGTTTAATATGCGGTGTTGAGTCCATTTCGTTGAACAAGGAGTAGCTCTTGTCTATTACATATTTGGCTTAAGGAACTTTATCTGTGCTCATTTCAATCTCTGGTTTTATGCAGCACCCCAACTCACCTTTACCCTTAAGCAAGCATAAGTTGGTTTTCTAAATTTGAGACCCTGTTCTGTTCTGTAATTCAGTTCCTGTGTAGCCAAGTTTCCATTCCGTGTATTACTGATATCTTATGATGTTTCTTTTTCTGTGTGACTTATTTCAGTTAGAATCATCATACCTGAATCCACTCATTGTGCTGCTAAGGGCCTGATGACACAGATTTCATTGCTGAGTGATATTGCTTTGTAAGTAAATACCACAACTTCTTTATCCATTTTTCACTTTCTGCGATGTTGAACTTGTACTGTAAACGAGGTTCTTGTAAACAGAGCCGTTCCAAACTTTGGGGTGGCTGTGTCTTTTTGATTTTAATTTCCCTAAGCTATAGGACCATAAGTGGAAGTGCCCTAGGTTCTGTTGCTTTGTTTTTTAGATGTTTCAGGAAACACCATACACTTCTCCCGAGTGGTTGTTGGCAATTTACATCCCGCCCATCAGCATAACAAGGCTCCCAGTTCTCCATGGCCTGTCCTGCCTTTCTGGATTTTACACTTTTTTCAGATGGCCCTTTTGACCGGGGGGAAGTGAGACTTCATTGTAGTGCAGATTTCCTTTGCAAGCTTGCTTGGTTGGCCAAAAAGGGCGTATGCGTTTTTTCCTGAATATATTCAGGAAAAAACGCATACGCCCTTTTTGGCCAAGTGCATCATTGTGGACGTTCTGCCTCTTTTCCTATGCTTTCAATGCAATTCCAGTCTACCTCCTGAAATCGGTTTCCTGCAATTCTGCCCCGCTTTCAAGTCCTCTTGGCAGCCTTACTTCAGTCTATTTTTGGACGATAGCTGTCATTTATAACTCTGCAGGTTTGTGAATTACAGTGCCCCTGAGCTCCTTTCTTCAACTCGCTTTCTTTTGAGCTGGCCGCAACACTGCAGGATGGCTTCAGGCCCTAATCTGGTTCCGGCACGGCACGCTGA
The DNA here is from genome assembly GCF_949987515.2 of Delphinus delphis. Lineage (NCBI taxonomy): Eukaryota > Metazoa > Chordata > Mammalia > Artiodactyla > Delphinidae > Delphinus > Delphinus delphis. Next base: position 4,615,803 of record NW_027192648.1, read on the forward strand.
GCCTTTGGTTATTTCCTCTTCCTGGTGGGAAATGACAGTTAAATTTGCCCGTCCAGACACCTCCAGCTAGCCTCTCATTGGTTCTCGCTATTCCTGTTCATCTTCCGCAGAAATTGCAAACTGGGTCAAACAGGAGGTTAAAGGCGCTGACTCTCCAAGTGGGGAGAGTGTTAGTAAAGCGTCTGGAATGTTGCACCCGAGTACCAGGGGAGGAAAACGGAGACATATTTGAACACGTCTCCCGTTCACATGGTTGATCATACTTGGGTTCCACATGCATGTTTTAGCTGAAGGAAGAATACCTTAAACCTGGAGAGTTCAGACCCGTGTAATGGGGACCATGCAATATGACTTCAAAGGGTCTTCATTTGCTCACCGAACCTCTCCAATCCTATCACTGCTGCGTTTATGCCCCTGTACACATGCTTGATTCTCTTTTGGAGACATAGCAATCCATAGGTTTTACGATACTTACTAGTCAGGTACATTCTTAGGCGTTTAATATGCGGTGTTGAGTCCATTTCGTTGAGCAAGGAGTAGCTCTTGTCTATTCCATATTTGACTTAAGGAACTTTATCTGTGCTCATTTCAATCTCTGGTTTTATGCAGCACCCCAACTCACCTTTACCCTTAAGCAAGAATAAGTTGGTTTTCTAAATTTGAGACCCTGTTCTGTTCTGTAATTCAGTTCCTGTGTAGCCAAGTTTCCATTCCGTGTATTACTGATATCTTATGATGTTTCTTTTTCTGTGTGACTTATTTCAGTTAGAATCTTCATACCTGAATCCACTCATTGTGATGCTGAGGGCCTGAGGACATAGATTTCATTGCTGAGTGATATTGCTTTGTAAGTAAATACCACAACTTCTTTATCCATTTTTCACTTTCTGCGATGTTGAACTTGTACTGTAAACGAGGTTCTTGTAAACAGAGGCGTCCCAAACTTTGGGGTGGCTGTGTCTTTTTGATTTTAATTTCCCTAAGCTATAGGACCATAAGTGGAAGTGCCCTAGGTTCTGTTGCCTTGTTTTTTAGATGTTTCAGGAAACACCATACACTTCTCCCGAGTGTCTGTTGGCAATTTACATCCTGCCCATCAGCATAACAAGGCTCCCATTTCTCCATGGCCTGTCCTGCCTTTCTGGATTTTACACTTTCTTCAGATGGCCCTTTTGACCGGGGGGAAGTGAGACTTCATTGTAGTGCAGATTTCCTTTGCAAGCTTGCTTGGTTGGCCAAAAAGGGCGTATGCGTTTTTTCCTGAATATATTCAGGAAAAAACGCATACGCCCTTTTTGGCCAAGTGCATCATTGTGGACGTTCTGCCTCTTTTCCTATGCTTTCAATGCAATTCCAGTCTACCTCCTGAAATCGGTTTCCTGCAATTCTGCCCCGCTTTCAAGTCCTCTTGGCAGCCTTACTTCAGTCTATTTTTGGACGATAGCTGTCATTTATAACTCTGCAGGTTTGTGAATTACAGTGCCCCTGAGCTCCTTTCTTCAACTCGCTTTCTTGTGACCTGGCCGCAACACCGCAGGATGGCTTCAGGCCCTAATCTGGTTCCGGCCCGGCACGCTGAGCCTTTGGTTAATTCCTCTTCCTGGTGGGAAATGAGAGTTAAATTTGCCCGTCCAGACACCTCCAGCTAGCCTCTCATTGGGTCTCGCTATTCCTGTTCATCTTCCGCAGAAATTGCAAACTGGGCCAAACAGGAGGTTAAAGGGACTGACTCTCCAAGTTGGGAGAGTGTTAGTAAAGCATCTGGAATGTTGCACCCGAGTACCAGGGGAGGAAAACTGAGACATATTTGAACATGTCTCCCGATCACATGGTTGATCATACTCTAGGTTCCACATGCATGTTTTAGCTGAAGGAAGAATACCTTAAACCTGGGTAGTTGAAACCCGTGTAATGGGTACCATGCAATATGACTTCAAAGGGTCTTCATTTGCTCACCGAACCTCTCCAATCCTATCACTGCTGCGTTTATGCCCCTGTACACATGCTTGATTCTCTTTCGGAGACATAGCAATCCATAGGTTTTACGATACTTACTAGTCAGGTACATTCTTAGGCGTTTAATATGCGGTGTTGAGTCCATTTCGTTGAGCAAGGAGTAGCTCTTGTCTATTCCATATTTGACTTAAGGAACTTTATCTGTGCTCATTTCAATCTCTGGTTTTATGCAGCACCCCAACTCACCTTTACCCTTAAGCAAGCATAAGTTGGTTTTCTAAATTTGAGACCCTGTTCTGTTCTGTAATTCAGTTCCTGTGTAGCCAAGTTTCCATTCCGTGTATTACTGATATCTTATGATGTTTCTTTTCCTGTGTGACTTATTTCAGTTAGAATCATCATACCTGAATCCACTCATTGTGATGCTAAGGGCCTGATGACATAGATTTCATTGCTGAGTGATATTGCTTTGTAAGTAAATACCACAACTTCTTTATCCATTTTTCACTTTCTGCGATGTTGAACTTGTACTGTAAACGAGGTTCTTGTAAACAGAGCCGTTCCAAACTTTGGGGTGGCTGTGTCTTTTTGATTTTAATTTCCCTAAGCTATAGGACCATAAGTGGAAGTGCCCTAGGTTCTGTTGCTTTGTTTTTTAGATGTTTCAGGAAACACCATACACTTCTCCCGAGTGGTTGTTGGCAATTTACATCCCGCCCATCAGCATAACAAGGCTCCCAGTTCTCCATGGCCTGTCCTGCCTTTCTGGATTTTACACTTTTTTCAGATGGCCCTTTTGACCGGGGGGAAGTGAGACTTCATTGTAGTGCAGATTTCCTTTGCAAGCTTGCTTGGTTGGCCAAAAAGGGCGTATGCGTTTTTTCCTGAATATATTCAGGAAAAAACGCATACGCCCTTTTTGGCCAAGTGCATCATTGTGGACGTTCTGCCTCTTTTCCTATGCTTTCAATGCAATTCCAGTCTACCTCCTGAAATCGGTTTCCTGCAATTCTGCCCCGCTTTCAAGTCCTCTTGGCAGCCTTACTTCAGTCTATTTTTGGACGATAGCTGTCATTTATAACTCTGCAGGTTTGTGAATTACAGTGCCCCTGAGCTCCTTTCTTCAACTCGCTTTCTTGTGACCTGGCCGCAACACCGCAGGATGGCTTCAGGCCCTAATCTGGTTCCGGCCCGGCACGCTGAGCCTTTGGTTAATTCCTCTTCCTGGTGGGAAATGAGAGTTAAATTTGCCCGTCCAGACACCTCCAGCTAGCCTCTCATTGGTTCTCGCTATTCCTGTTCATCTTCCGCAGAAATTGCAAACTGGGCCAAACAGGAGGTTAAAGGGACTGACTCTCCAAGTGGGGAGAGTGTTAGTAAAGCGTCTGGAATGTTGCACCCGAGTACCAGGGGAGGAAAACTGAGACATATTTGAACACGTCTCCCGATCACATGGTTGATCATACTCTAGGTTCCACATGCATGTTTTAGCTGAAGGAAGAATACCTAAAACCTGCGTAGTTGAAACCCGTGGAATGGGTACCATGCAATATGACTTCAAAGGGTCTTCATTTGCTCACCGAACCTCTCCAATCCTATCACTGCTGCGTTTATGCCCCTGTACACATGCTTGATTCTCTTTCGGAGACATAGCAATCCATAGGTTTTAAGATACTTACTAGTCAGGTACATTCTTAGGCGTTTAATATGGGGTGTTGAGTCCATTTCGTTGAGCAAGGAGTAGCTCTTGCCTATTCCATATTTGGCTTAAGGAACTTTATCTGTGCTCATTTCAATCTCTGGTTTTATGCAGCACCCCAACTCACCTTTACCCTTAAGCAAGCATAAGTTGGTTTTCTAAATTTGAGACCCTGTTCTGTTCTGTAATTCAGTTCCTGTGTAGCCAAGTTTCCATTCCGTGTATTACTGATATCTTATGATGTTTCTTTTTCTGTGTGAGTTATTTCAGTTAGAATCATCATACCTGAATCCACTCATTGTGCTGCTAAGGGCCTGATGACATAGATTTCATTGCTGAGTGATATTGCTTTGTAAGTGAATACCACAACTTCTTTATCCATTTTTCACTTTCTGCGATGTTGAACTTGTACTGTAAACGAGGTTCTTGTAAACAGAGCCGTTCCAAACTTTGGGGTGGCTGTGTCTTTTTGATTTTAATTTCCCTAAGCTATAGGACCATAAGTGGAAGTGCCCTAGGCTCTGTTGCTTTGTTTTTTAGATGTTTCAGGAAACACCATACACTTCTCCCAAGTGTCTGTTGGCAATTTACATCCCGCCCATCAGCATAACAAGGCTCCCAGTTCTCAATGGCCTGTTGCCTTTCTGGATTTTACACTTTTTTCAGATGGCCCTTTTGACCGGGGGGAAGTGAGACTTCATTGTAGTGCAGATTTCCTTTGCAAGCTTGCTTGGTTGGCCAAAAAGGGCGTATGCGTTTTTTCCTGAATATATTCAGGAAAAAACACATACGCCCTTTTTGGCCAAGTGCATCATTGTGGACGTTCTGCCTCTTTTCCTATGCTTTCAATGCAATTCCAGTCTACCTTCTGAAATTGGTTTCCTGCAATTTTGGCCCGCTTTGAAGTCCTCTTGGCAGCCTTACTTCAGTCTATTTTTGGACGATAGCTGTCATTTATAACTCTGCAGGTTTGTGAATTACAGTGCCCCTGAGCTCCTTTCTTCAACTCGATTTCTTGTGACCTGGCCGCAACACCGCAGGATGGCTTCAGGCCCTAATCTGGTTCCGGCCCGGCACGCTGAGTCTTTGGTTAATTCCTCTTCCTGGTGGGAAATGAGAGTTAAATTTGCCCGTCCAGACACCTCCAGCTAGCCTCTCATTGGGTCTCGCTATTCCTGTTCATCTTCCGCAGAAATTGCAAACTGGGCCAAACAGGAGGTTAAAGGGACTGACTCTCCAAGTGGGGAGAGTGTTAGTAAAGCGTCTGGAATGTTGCACCCGAGTACCAGGGGAGGAAAACTGAGACATATTTGAACACGTCTCCCGATCACATGGTTGATCATACTCTAGGTTCCACATGCATGTTTTAGCTGAAGGAAGAATACCTTAAACCTGGGTAGTTGAAACCCGTGTAATGGGTACCATGCAATATGACTTCAAAGGGTCTTCATTTGCTCACCGAACCTCTCCAATCCTATCACTGCTGCGTTTATGCCCCTGTACACATGCTTGATTCTCTTTCGGAGACATAGCAATCCATAGGTTTTACGATACTTACAAGTCAGGTACATTCTTAGGCGTTTAATATGCGGTGTTGAGTCCATTTCGTTGAGCAAGGAGTAGCTCTTGTCTATTCCATATTTGGCTTAAGGAACTTTATCTGTGCTCATTTCAATCTCTGGTTTTATGCAGCACCCCAACTCACCTTTACCCTTAAGCAAGCATAAGTTGGTTTTCTAAATTTGAGACCCTGTTCTGTTCTGTAATTCAGTTCCTGTGTAGCCAAGTTTCCATTCCGTGTATTACTGATATCTTATGATGTTTCTTTTTCTGTGTGACTTATTTCAGTTAGAATCATCATACCTGAATCCACTCATTGTGCTGCTAAGGGCCTGATGACACAGATTTCATTGCTGAGTGATATTGCTTTGTAAGTAAATACCACAACTTCTTTATCCATTTTTCACTTTCTGCGATGTTGAACTTGTACTGTAAACGAGGTTCTTGTAAACAGAGCCGTTCCAAACTTTGGGGTGGCTGTGTCTTTTTGATTTTAATTTCCCTAAGCTATAGGACCATAAGTGGAAGTGCCCTAGGTTCTGTTGCTTTGTTTTTTAGATGTTTCAGGAAACACCATCCACTTCTTCCGAGTGGTTGTTCGCAATTTACATCCCGCCCATCAGCATAACAAGGCTCCCAGTTCTCCATGGCCTGTCCTGCCTTTCTGGATTTTACACTTTTTTCAGATGGCCCTTTTGACCGGGGGGAAGTGAGACTTCATTGTAGTGCAGATTTCCTTTGCAAGCTTGCTTGGTTGGCCAAAAAGGGCGTATGCGTTTTTTCCTGAATATATTCAGGAAAAAACGCATACGCCCTTTTTGGCCAAGTGCATCATTGTGGACGTTCTGCCTCTTTTCCTATGCTTTCAATGCAATTCCAGTCTACCTCCTGAAATCGGTTTCCTGCAATTCTGCCCTGCTTTCAAGTCCTCTTGGCAGCCTTACTTCAGTCTATTTTTGGACGATAGCTGTCATTTATAACTCTGCAGGTTTGTGAATTACAGTGCCCCTGAGCTCCTTTGTTCAACTCGCTTTCTTTTGAGCTGGCCGCAACACTGCAGGATGGCTTCAGGCCCTAATCTGGTTCCGGTACGGCACGCTGAGCCTTTGGTTATTTCCTCTTCCTGTTGGGAAATGAGAGTTAAATTTGCCCGTCCAGACACCTCCAGCTAGTCTCTCATTGGTTCTCGCTATTCCTGTTCATCTTCCGCAGAAATTGCAAACTGGGCCAAACAGGAGGTTAAAGGCGCTGACTCTCCAAGTGGGGAGAGTGTTAGTAAAGCGTCTGGAATGTTGCACCCGAGTACCAGGGGAGGAAAACTGAGACATATTTGAACACGTCTCCCGTTCACATGGTTGATCATACTTGGGTTCCACATGCATGTTTTAGCTGAAGGAAGAATACCTAAAACCTGCGTAGTTGAAACCCGTGGAATGGGTACCATGCAATATGACTTCAAAGGGTCTTCATTTGCTCACCGAACCTCTCCAATCCTATCATTGCTGCGTTTATGCCCCTGTACACATGCTTGATTCTCTTTCGGAGACATAGCAATCCATAGGTTTTAAGATACTTACTAGTCAGGTACATTCTTAGGCGTTTAATATGCGGTGTTGAGTCCATTTCGTTGAACAAGGAGTAGCTCTTGTCTATTACATATTTGGCTTAAGGAACTTTATCTGTGCTCATTTCAATCTCTGGTTTTATGCAGCACCCCAACTCACCTTTACCCTTAAGCAAGCATAAGTTGGTTTTCTAAATTTGAGACCCTGTTCTGTTCTGTAATTCAGTTCCTGTGTAGCCAAGTTTCCATTCCGTGTATTACTGATATCTTATGATGTTTCTTTTTCTGTGTGACTTATTTCAGTTAGAATCATCATACCTGAATCCACTCATTGTGCTGCTAAGGGCCTGATGACACAGATTTCATTGCTGAGTGATATTGCTTTGTAAGTAAATACCACAACTTCTTTATCCATTTTTCACTTTCTGCGATGTTGAACTTGTACTGTAAACGAGGTTCTTGTAAACAGAGCCGTTCCAAACTTTGGGGTGGCTGTGTCTTTTTGATTTTAATTTCCCTAAGCTATAGGACCATAAGTGGAAGTGCCCTAGGTTCTGTTGCTTTGTTTTTTAGATGTTTCAGGAAACACCATACACTTCTCCCGAGTGGTTGTTGGCAATTTACATCCCGCCCATCAGCATAACAAGGCTCCCAGTTCTCCATGGCCTGTCCTGCCTTTCTGGATTTTACACTTTTTTCAGATGGCCCTTTTGACCGGGGGGAAGTGAGACTTCATTGTAGTGCAGATTTCCTTTGCAAGCTTGCTTGGTTGGCCAAAAAGGGCGTATGCGTTTTTTCCTGAATATATTCAGGAAAAAACGCATACGCCCTTTTTGGCCAAGTGCATCATTGTGGACGTTCTGCCTCTTTTCCTATGCTTTCAATGCAATTCCAGTCTACCTCCTGAAATCGGTTTCCTGCAATTCTGCCCCGCTTTCAAGTCCTCTTGGCAGCCTTACTTCAGTCTATTTTTGGACGATAGCTGTCATTTATAACTCTGCAGGTTTGTGAATTACAGTGCCCCTGAGCTCCTTTCTTCAACTCGCTTTCTTGTGACCTGGCCGCAACACCGCAGGATGGCTTCAGGCCCTAATCTGGTTCCGGCACGGCATGCTGAGCCTTTGGTTAATTCCTCTTCCTGGTGGGAAATGAGAGTTAAATTTGCCCGTCCAGACACCGCCAGCTAGTCTCTCATTGGTTCTCGCTATTCCTGTTCATCTTCCGCAGAAATTGCAAACTGGGCCAAACAGGAGGTTAAAGGCGCTGACTCTCCAAGTGGGGAGAGTGTTAGTAAAGCGTCTGGAATGTTGCACCCGAGTACCAGGGGAGGAAAACTGAGACATATTTGAACACGTCTCCCGTTCACATGGTTGATCATACTTGGGTTCCACATGCATGTTTTAGCTGAAGGAAGAATACCTTAAACCTGGAGAGTTGAGACCCGTGGAATTTGTACCATGCAATATGACTTCAAAGGGTCTTCATTTGCTCACCGAACCTCTCCAATCCTATCACTGCTGCGTTTATGCCCCTGTACACATTCTTGATTCTCTTTTGGAGACATAGCAATCCATAGGTTTTACGATACTTACTAGTCAGGTACATTCTTAGGCGTTTAATATGCGGTGTTGAGTCCATTTCGTTGAGCAAGGAGTAGCTCTTGTCTATTCCATATTTGACTTAAGGAACTTTATCTGTGCTCATTTCAATCTCTGGTTTTATGCAGCACCCCAACTCACCTTTACCCTTAAGCAAGCATAAGTTGGTTTTCTAAATTTGAGACCCTGTTCTGTTCTGTAATTCAGTTCCTGTGTAGCCAAGTTTACATTCCGTGTATTACTGATATCTTATGATGTTTTTTTTCTGTGTGACTTATTTCAGTTAGAATCATCATACCTGAATCCACTCATTGTGATGCTAAGGGCCTGATGACATAGATTTCATTGCTGAGTGATATTGCTTTGTAAGTAAATACCACAACTTCTTTATCCATTTTTCACTTTCTGCGATGTTGAACTTGTACTGTAAACGAGGTTCTTGTAAACAGAGGCGTCCCAAACTTTGGGGTGGCTGTGTCTTTTTGATTTTAATTTCCCTAAGCTATAGGACCATAAGTGGCAGTGCCCTAGGCTCTGTTGCTTTGTTTTTTAGATGTTTCAGGAAACACCATACACTTCTCCCGAGTGTCTGTTGGCAATTTACATCCCGCCCATCAGCATAACAAGGCTCCCAGTTCTCAGTGGCCTGTTGCCTTTCTGGATTTTACACTTTTTTCAGATGGCCCTTTTGACCGGGGGGAAGTGAGACTTCATTGTAGTGCAGATTTCCTTTGCAAGCTTGCTTGGTTGGCCAAAAAGGGCGTATGCGTTTTTTCCTGAATATATTCAGGAAAAAACGCATACGCCCTTTTTGGCCAAGTGCATCATTGTGGACGTTCTGCCTCTTTTCCTATGCTTTCAATGCAATTCCAGTCTACCTCCTGAAATCGGTTTCCTGCAATTCTGCCCCGCTTTCAAGTCCTCTTGGCAGCCTTACTTCAGTCTATTTTTGGACGATAGCTGTCATTTATAACTCTGCAGGTTTGTGAATTACAGTGCTCCTGAGCTCCTTTCTTCAACTCGCTTTCTTGTGACCTGGCCGCAACACCACAGGATGGCTTCAGGCCCTAATCTGGTTCCGGCCCGGCATGCTGAGCCTTTGGTTAATTCCTCTTCCTGGTGGGAAATGAGAGTTAAATTTGCCCGTCCAGACACCTCCAGCTAGCCTCTCATTGGTTCTCGCTATTCCTGTTCATCTTCCGCAGAAATTGCAAACTGGGCCAAACAGGAGGTTAAAGGGACTGACTCTCCAAGTGGGGAGAGTGTTAGTAAAGCGTCTGGAATGTTGCACCCGAGTACCAGGGGAGGAAAACTGAGACATATTTGAACACGTCTCCCGATCACATGGTTGATCATACTCTAGGTTCCACATGCATGTTTTAGCTGAAGGAAGAATACCTTAAACCTGGGTAGTTGAAACCCGTGGAATGGGTACCATGCAATATGACTTCAAAGGGTCTTCATTTGCTCACCGAACCTCTCCAATCCTATCACTGCTGCGTTTATTCCCCTGTACACACGCTTGATTCTCTTTTGGAGACATAGCAATCCATAGGTTTTAAGATACTTACTAGTCAGGTACATTCTTAGGCGTTTAATATGGGGTTTTGAGTCCATTTCGTTGAGCAAGGAGTAGCTCTTGTCTATTCCATATTTGGCTTAAGGAACTTTATCTGTGCTCATTTCAATCTCTGGTTTTATGCAGCACCCCAACTCACCTTTCCCCTTAAGCAAGCATAAGTTGGTTTTCTAAATTTGAGTCCCTGTTCTGTTCTGGAATGCAGTTACTGTGTAGCCAAGTTTACATTCCGTGTATTAGTGATATCTTATGAGGTTTCTTTTTCTGTGTGACTTATTTCACTTAGAATCATCGTACCTGAATCCACTCATTATGCTGCTACAGGCCTGATGACATAGATTTCATTGCTGAGTGATACTGCATTGTACGTAAGTACCACAAGTTCTTTATCCATTTTTCACTTTCTGCGATGTTGAACTTGTACTGTAAACGAGGTTCTTGTAAACAGAGGCGTCCCAAACTTTGGGCTGGCTGTGTCTTTTTGATTTTAATTTCCCTAAGCTATAGGACCATAAGTGGCAGTGCCCTAGGCTCTGTTGCTTTGTTTTTTAGATGTTTCAGGAAACACCATACACTTCTCCCGAGTGTCTGTTGGCAATTTACATCCCGCCCATCAGCATAACAAGGCTCCCAGTTCTCCATGGCCTGTCCTGCCTTTCTGGATTTTACACTTTTTTCAGATGGCCCTTTTGACCGGGGGGAAGTGAGACTTCATTGTAGTGCAGATTTCCTTTGCAAGCTTGCTTGGTTGGCCAAAAAGGGCATATGCGTTTTTTCCTGAATATATTCAGGAAAAAACGCATACGCCCTTTTTGGCCAAGTGCATCATTGTGGACGTTCTGTCTCTTTTCCTATGCTTTCAATGCAATTCCAGTCTACCTCCTGAAATCAGTTTCCTGCAATTCTGCCCCGCTTTCAAGTCCTCTTGGCAGCCTTACTTCAGTCTATTTTTGGACGATAGCTGTCATTTATAACTCTGCAGGTTTGTGCATTACAGTGCCCCTGAGCTCCTTTCTTCAACTCGCTTTCTTTTGAGCTGGCCGCAACACCGCAGGATGGCTTCAGGACCTAATCTGGTTCCGGTACGGCACGCTGAGCCTTTGGTTATTTCCTCTTCCTGGTGGGAAATGAGAGTTAAATTTGCCCGTCCAGACACCTCCAGCTAGCCTCTCATTGGTGCTTGCTATTTCTGTTCATCTTCCGCAGAAATTGCAAACTGGGCCAAACAGGAGGTTAAAGGGACTGACTCTCCATGTCGGGAGAGTGTTAGTAAAGCGTCTGGAATGTTGCACCCGAGTACCAGGGTACGAAAACTGACATATGTGAACACGTCTCCCGATCACATGGTTGATCATACTCTAGGTTCCACATGCATGTTTTAGCTGAAGGAAGAATACCTTAAACCTGGGTAGTTGAAACCCGTGGAATGGGTACCATGCAATATGACTTCAAAGGGTCTTCATTTGCTCACCGAACCTCTCCAATCCTATCACTGCTGCGTTTATGCCCCTGTACACACGCTTGATTCTCTTTTGGAGACATAGCAATCCATAGGTTTTAAGATACTTACTAGTCAGGTACATTCTTAGGCGTTTAATATGGGGTGTTGAGTCCATTTCGTTGAGCAAGGAGTAGCTCTTGTCTATTCCATATTTGGCTTAAGGAACTTTATCTGTGCTCATTTCAATCTCTGGTTTTATGCAGCACCCCAACTCACCTTTACCCTTAAGCAAGCATAAGTTGGTTTTCTAAATTTGAGACACTGTTCTGTTTTGGAATTCAGTTCCTCTGTAGCCAAGGTTACATTCCGTGTATTAGTGATATCTTATGATGTTTCTTTTTCTGTGTGACTTATTTCAGTTAGAATCATCATACCTGAATCCACTCATTGTGATGCTAAGGGCCTGATGACATAGATTTCATTGCTGAGTGATATTGCTTTGTAAGTAAATACCACAACTTCTTTATCCATTTTTCACTTTCTGCGATGTTGAACTTGTACTGTAAACGAGGTTCTTGTAAACAGAGCCGTTCCAAACTTTGGGGTGGCTGTGTCTTTTTGATTTTAATTTCCCTAAGCTATAGGACCATATGTGGAAGTGCCCTAGGTTCTGTTGCTTTGTTTTTCACATGTTTCAGGAAACACCATACACTTCTCCCGAGTGGTTGTTGGCAATTTACATCCCGCCCATCAGCATAACAAGGCTCCCAGTTCTCCATGGCCTGTCCTGCCTTTCTGGATTTTACACTTTTTTCAGATGGCCCTTTTGACCGGGGGGAAGTGAGACTTCATTGTAGTGCAGATTTCCTTTGCAAGCTTGCTTGGTTGGCCAAAAAGGGCGTATGCGTTTTTTCCTGAATATATTCAGGAAAAAACGCATACGCCCTTTTTGGCCAAGTGCATCATTGTGGACGTTCTGCCTCTTTTCCTATGCTTTCAATGCAATTCCAGTCTACCTCCTGAAATCGGTTTCCTGCAATTCTGCCCCGCTTTCAAGTCCTCTTGGCAGCCTTACTTCAGTCTATTTTTGGACGATAGCTGTCATTTATAACTCTGCAGGTTTGTGCATTACAGTGCCCGTGAGCTCCTTTCTTCAACTTGCTTTCTTGTGACCTGGCCGCAACACCGCAGGATGGCTTCAGGCCCTAATCTGGTTCCGGCACGGCACGCTGAGCCTTTGGTTATTTCCTTTTCCTGGTGGGAAATGAGAGTTAAATTTGCCCGTCCAGACACCTCCAGCTAGTCTCTCATTGGTTCTCGCTATTCCTGTTCATCTTCCGCAGAAATTGCAAACTGGGCCAAACAGGAGGTTAAAGGCGCTGACTCTCCAAGTGGGGAGAGTGTTAGTAAAGCGTCTGGAATGTTGCACCCGAGTACCAGGGGAGGAAAACTGAGACATATTTGAACACGTCTCCCGTTCACATGGTTGATCATACTTGGGTTCCACATGCATGTTTTAGCTGAAGGAAGAATACCTTAAACCTGGAGAGTTGAGACCCGTGTAATGGGTACCATGCAATATGACTTCAAAGGGTCTTCATTTGCTCACCGAACCTCTCCAATCCTATCACTGCTGCGTTTATGCCCCTGTACACATGCTTGATTCTCTTTCGGAGACATAGCAATCCATAGGTTTTTAAGATACTTACTATTCAGGTACATTCTTAGGCGTTTAATATGCGGTGTTGAGTCCATTTCGTTGAGCAAGGAGTAGCTCTTGTCTATTCCATATTTGACTTAAGGAACTTTATCTGTGCTCATTTCAATCTCTGGTTTTATGCAGCACCCCAACTCACCTTTACCCTTAAGCAAGCATAAGTTGGTTTTCTAAATTTGAGACCCTGTTCTGTTCTGTAATTCAGTTCCTGTGTAGCCAAGTTTACATTCCGTGTATTACTGATATCTTATGATGTTTCTTTTCCTGTGTGACTTACTTCAGTTAGAATCATCATACCTGAATCCACTCATTGTGCTGCTAAGGGCCTGATGACACAGATTTCATTGCTGAGTGATATTGCTTTGTAAGTAAATACCACAACTTCTTTATCCATTTTTCACTTTCTGCGATGTTGAACTTGTACTGTAAACGAGGTTCTTGTAAACAGAGGCGTCCCAAACTTTGGGGTGGCTGTGTCTTTTTGATTTTAATTTCCCTAAGCTATAGGACCATAAGTGGAAGTGCCCTAGGTTCTGTTGCTTTGTTTTTTAGATGTTTCAGGAAACACCATACACTTCTCCCGAGTGGTTGTTGGCAATTTACATCCCGCCCATCAGCATAACAAGGCTCCCAGTTCTCCATGGCCTGTCCTGCCTTTCTGGATTTTACACTTTTTTCAGATGGCCCTTTTGACCGGGGGGAAGTGAGACTTCATTGTAGTGCAGATTTCCTTTGCAAGCTTGCTTGGTTGGCCAAAAAGGGCGTATGCGTTTTTTCCTGAATATATTCAGGAAAAAACGCATACGCCCTTTTTGGCCAAGTGCATCATTGTGGACGTTCTGCCTCTTTTCCTATGCTTTCAATGCAATTCCAGTCTACCTCCTGAAATCGGTTTCCTGCAATTCTGCCCCGCTTTCAAGTCCTCTTGGCAGCCTTACTTCAGTCTATTTTTGGACGATAGCTGTCATTTATAAGTCTGCAGGTTTGTGAATTACAGTGCCCCTGAGCTCCTTTCTTCAACTCGCTTTCTTTTGAGCTGGCCGCAACACCGCAGGATGGCTTCAAGCCCTAATCTGTTTCCGGTACGGCACGCTGAGCCTTTGGTTATTTCCTCTTCCTGTTGGGAAATGAGAGTTAAATTTGCCCGTCCAGACACCTCCAGCTAGCCTCTCATTGGTTCTCGCTATTCCTGTTCATCTTCCGCAGAAATTGCAAACTGGGCCAAACAGGAGGTTAAAGGCGCTGACTCTCCAAGTGGGGAGAGTGTTAGTAAAGCGTCTGGAATGTTGCACCCGAGTACCAGGGGAGGAAAACTGAGACATATTTGAACACGTCTCCCGTTCACATGGTTGATCATACTTGGGTTCCACATGCATGTTTTAGCTGAAGGAAGAATACCTAAAACCTGGGTAGTTGAAACCCGTGTAATGGGTACCATGCAATATGAGTTCAAAGGGTCTTCATTTGCTCACCGAACCTCTCCAATCCTATCACTGCTGCGTTTATGCCCCTGTACACATGCTTGATTCTCTTTTGGAGACATAGCAATCCATAGGTTTTAAGATACTTACTAGTCAGGTACATTCTTAGGCGTTTAATATGCGGTGTTGAGTCCATTTCGTTGAGCAAGGAGTAGCTCTTGTCTATTCCATATTTGGATTAAGGAACTTTATCTGTGCTCATTTCAATCTCTGGTTTTATGCAGCACCCCAACTCACCTTTCCCCTTAAGCAAGCATAAGTTGGTTTTCTAAATTTGAGACCCTGTTCTGTTCTGTAATTCAGTTCCTGTGTAGCCAAGTTTACATTCCGTGTATTACTGATATCTTATGATGTTTCTTTTTCTGTGTGACTTATTTCAGTTAGAATCATCATACCTGAATCCACTCATTGTGATGCTAAGGGCCTGATGAGATAGAATTCATTGCTGAGTGATATTGCTTTGTAAGTAAATACCACAACTTCTTTATCCATTTTTCACTTTCTGCGATGTTGAACTTGTACTGTAAACGAGGTTCTTGTAAACAGAGCCGTTCCAAACTTTGGGGTGGCTGTGTCTTTTTGATTTTAATTTCCCTAAGCTATAGGACCATAAGTGGAAGTGCCCTAGGTTCTGTTGCTTTGTTTTTTAGATGTTTCAGGAAACACCATACACTTCTCCCGAGTGGTTGTTGGCAATTTACATCCCGCCCATCAGCATAACAAGGCTCCCAGTTCTCCATGGCCTGTCCTGCCTTTCTGGATTTTACACTTTTTTCAGATGGCCCTTTTGACCGGGGGGAAGTGAGACTTCATTGTAGTGCAGATTTCCTTTGCAAGCTTGCTTGGTTGGCCAAAAAGGGCGTATGCGTTTTTTCCTGAATATATTCAGGAAAAAACGCATACGCCCTTTTTGGCCAAGTGCATCATTGTGGACGTTCTGCCTCTTTTCCTATGCTTTCAATGCAATTCCAGTCTACCTCCTGAAATCGGTTTCCTGCAATTCTGCCCCGCTTTCAAGTCCTCTTGGCAGCCTTACTTCAGTCTATTTTTGGACGATAGCTGTCATTTATAACTCTGCAGGTTTGTGAATTACAGTGCCCCTGAGCTCCTTTCTTCAACTCGATTTCTTGTGACCTGGCCGCAACACCGCAGGATGGCTTCAGGCCCTAATCTGGTTCCGGCCCGGCACGCTGAGCCTTTGGTTAATTCCTCTTCCTGGTGGGAAGTGAGAGTTAAATTTGCCCGTCCAGACACCTCCAGCTAGCCTCTCATTGGGTCTCGCTATTCCTGTTCATCTTCCGCAGAAATTGCAAACTGGGCCAAACAGGAGGTTAAAGGGACTGACTCTCCAAGTGGGGAGAGTGTTAGTAAAGCGTCTGGAATGTTGCACCCGAGTACCAGGGGAGGAAAACTGAGACATATTTGAACACGTCTCCCGATCACATGGTTGATCATACTTGGGTTCCACATGCATGTTTTAGCTGAAGGAAGAATACCTAAAACCTGGGTAGTTGAAACCCGTGGAATGGGTACCATGCAATATGACTTCAAAGGGTCTTCATTTGCTCACCGAACCTCTCCAATCCTATCACTGCTGCGTTTATGCCCCTGTACACACGCTTGATTCTCTTTTGGAGACATAGCAATCCATAGGTTTTACGATACTTACTAGTCAGGTACATTCCTAGGCGTTTAATATGCGGTGTTGAGTCCATTTCGTTGAGCAAGGAGTAGCTCTTGTCTATTCCATATTTGGCTTAAGGAACTTTATCTGTGCTCATTTCAATCTCTGGTTTTATGCAGCACCCCAACTCACCTTTACCCTTAAGCAAGCATAAGTTGGTTTTCTAAATTTGAGACCCTGTTCTGTTCTGTAATTCAGTTCCTGTGTAGCCAAGTTTACATTCCGTGTATTACTGATATCTTATGATGTTTCTTTTCTGTGTGACTTATTTCAGTTAGAATCATCATACCTGAATCCACTCATTGTGCTGCTAAGGGCCTGATGACACAGATTTCATTGCTGAGTGATATTGCTTTGTAAGTAAATACCACAACTTCTTTATCCATTTTTCACTTTCTGCGATGTTGAACTTGTACTGTAAACGAGGTTCTTATAAACAGAGCCGATCCAAACTTTGGGGTGGCTGTGTCTTTTTGATTTTAATTTCCCTAAGCTATAGGACCATAAGTGGCAGTGCCCTAGGCTCTGTTGCTTTGTTTTTTAGATGTTTCAGGAAACACCATACACTTCTCCCGTGTGTCTGTTGGCAATTTACATCCCGCCCATCAGCATAACAAGGCTCCCAGTTCTCCATGGCCTGTCCTGCCTTTCTGGATTTTACACTTTTTTCAGATGGCCCTTTTGACCGGGGGGAAGTGAGACTTCATTGTAGTGCAGATTTCCTTTGCAAGCTTGCTTGGTTGGCCAAAAAGGGCGTATGCGTTTTTTCCTGAATATATTCAGGAAAAAACGCATACGCCCTTTTTGGCCAAGTGCATCATTGTGGACGTTCTGCCTCTTTTCCTATGCTTTCAATGCAATTCCAGTCTACCTCCTGAAATCGGTTTCCTGCAATTCTGCCCCGCTTTCAAGTCCTCTTGGCAGCCTTACTTCAGTCTATTTTTGGACGATAGCTGTCATTTATAACTCTGCAGGTTTGTGAATTACAGTGCCCCTGAGCTCCTTTCTTCAACTCGCTTTCTTGTGACCTGGCCGCAACACCGCAGGATGGCTTCAGGCCCTAATCTGGTTCCGGCACGGCATGCTGAGCCTTTGGTTAATTCCTCTTCCTGGTGGGAAATGAGAGTTAAATTTGCCCGTCCAGACACCGCCAGCTAGTCTCTCATTGGTTCTCGCTATTCCTGTTCATCTTCCGCAGAAATTGCAAACTGGGCCAAACAGGAGGTTAAAGGCGCTGACTCTCCAAGTGGGGAGAGTGTTAGTAAAGCGTCTGGAATGTTGCACCCGAGTACCAGGGGAGGAAAACTGAGACATATTTGAACACGTCTCCCGTTCACATGGTTGATCATACTTGGGTTCCACATGCATGTTTTAGCTGAAGGAAGAATACCTTAAACCTGGAGAGTTGAGACCCGTGGAATTTGTACCATGCAATATGACTTCAAAGGGTCTTCATTTGCTCACCGAACCTCTCCAATCCTATCACTGCTGCGTTTATGCCCCTGTACACATTCTTGATTCTCTTTTGGAGACATAGCAATCCATAGGTTTTACGATACTTACTAGTCAGGTACATTCTTAGGCGTTTAATATGCGGTGTTGAGTCCATTTCGTTGAGCAAGGAGTAGCTCTTGTCTATTCCATATTTGACTTAAGGAACTTTATCTGTGCTCATTTCAATCTCTGGTTTTATGCAGCACCCCAACTCACCTTTACCCTTAAGCAAGCATAAGTTGGTTTTCTAAATTTGAGACCCTGTTCTGTTCTGTAATTCAGTTCCTGTGTAGCCAAGTTTACATTCCGTGTATTACTGATATCTTATGATGTTTTTTTTCTGTGTGACTTATTTCAGTTAGAATCATCATACCTGAATCCACTCATTGTGATGCTAAGGGCCTGATGACATAGATTTCATTGCTGAGTGATATTGCTTTGTAAGTAAATACCACAACTTCTTTATCCATTTTTCACTTTCTGCGATGTTGAACTTGTACTGTAAACGAGGTTCTTGTAAACAGAGGCGTCCCAATCTTTGGGGTGGCTGTGTCTTTTTGATTTTAATTTCCCTAAGCTATAGGACCATAAGTGGCAGTGCCCTAGGCTCTGTTGCTTTGTTTTTTAGATGTTTCAGGAAACACCATACACTTCTCCCGAGTGTCTGTTGGCAATTTACATCCCGCCCATCAGCATAACAAGGCGCCCAGTTCTCAGTGGCCTGTTGCCTTTCTGGATTTTACACTTTTTTCAGATGGCCCTTTTGACCGGGGGGAAGTGAGACTTCATTGTAGTGCAGATTTCCTTTGCAAGCTTGCTTGGTTGGCCAAAAAGGGCGTATGCGTTTTTTCCTGAATATATTCAGGAAAAAACGCATACGCCCTTTTTGGCCAAGTGCATCATTGTGGACGTTCTGCCTCTTTTCCTATGCTTTCAATGCAATTCCAGTCTACCTCCTGAAATCGGTTTCCTGCAATTCTGCCCCGCTTTCAAGTCCTCTTGGCAGCCTTACTTCAGTCTATTTTTGGACGATAGCTGTCATTTATAACTCTGCAGGTTTGTGAATTACAGTGCCCCTGAGCTCCTTTCTTCAACTCGCTTTCTTGTGACCTGGCCGCAACACCGCAGGATGGCTTCAGGCCCTAATCTGGTTCCGGCACGGCATGCTGAGCCTTTGGTTAATTCCTCTTCCTGGTGGGAAATGAGAGTTAAATTTGCCCGTCCAGACACCGCCAGCTAGTCTCTCATTGGTTCTCGCTATTCCTGTTCATCTTCCGCAGAAATTGCAAACTGGGCCAAACAGGAGGTTAAAGGCGCTGACTCTCCAAGTGGGGAGAGTGTTAGTAAAGCGTCTGGAATGTTGCACCCGAGTACCAGGGGAGGAAAACTGAGACATATTTGAACACGTCTCCCGTTCACATGGTTGATCATACTTGGGTTCCACATGCATGTTTTAGCTGAAGGAAGAATACCTTAAACCTGGAGAGTTGAGACCCGTGGAATTTGTACCATGCAATATGACTTCAAAGGGTCTTCATTTGCTCACCGAACCTCTCCAATCCTATCACTGCTGCGTTTATGCCCCTGTACACATTCTTGATTCTCTTTTGGAGACATAGCAATCCATAGGTTTTACGATACTTACTAGTCAGGTACATTCTTAGGCGTTTAATATGCGGTGTTGAGTCCATTTCGTTGAGCAAGGAGTAGCTCTTGTCTATTCCATATTTGACTTAAGGAACTTTATCTGTGCTCATTTCAATCTCTGGTTTTATGCAGCACCCCAACTCACCTTTACCCTTAAGCAAGCATAAGTTGGTTTTCTAAATTTGAGACCCTGTTCTGTTCTGTAATTCAGTTCCTGTGTAGCCAAGTTTACATTCCGTGTATTACTGATATCTTATGATGTTTTTTTTCTGTGTGACTTATTTCAGTTAGAATCATCATACCTGAATCCACTCATTGTGATGCTAAGGGCCTGATGACATAGATTTCATTGCTGAGTGATATTGCTTTGTAAGTAAATACCACAACTTCTTTATCCATTTTTCACTTTCTGCGATGTTGAACTTGTACTGTAAACGAGGTTCTTGTAAACAGAGGCGTCCCAAACTTTGGGGTGGCTGTGTCTTTTTGATTTTAATTTCCCTAAGCTATAGGACCATAAGTGGCAGTGCCCTAGGCTCTGTTGCTTTGTTTTTTAGATGTTTCAGGAAACACCATACACTTCTCCCGAGTGTCTGTTGGCAATTTACATCCCGCCCATCAGCATAACAAGGCTCCCAGTTCTCAGTGGCCTGTTGCCTTTCTGGATTTTACACTTTTTTCAGATGGCCCTTTTGACCGGGGGGAAGTGAGACTTCATTGTAGTGCAGATTTCCTTTGCAAGCTTGCTTGGTTGGCCAAAAAGGGCGTATGCGTTTTTTCCTGAATATATTCAGGAAAAAACGCATACGCCCTTTTTGGCCAAGTGCATCATTGTGGACGTTCTGCCTCTTTTCCTATGCTTTCAATGCAATTCCAGTCTACCTCCTGAAATCGGTTTCCTGCAATTCTGCCCCGCTTTCAAGTCCTCTTGGCAGCCTTACTTCAGTCTATTTTTGGACGATAGCTGTCATTTATAACTCTGCAGGTTTGTGAATTACAGTGCTCCTGAGCTCCTTTCTTCAACTCGCTTTCTTGTGACCTGGCCGCAACACCACAGGATGGCTTCAGGCCCTAATCTGGTTCCGGCCCGGCATGCTGAGCCTTTGGTTAATTCCTCTTCCTGGTTGGAAATGAGAGTTAAATTTGCCCGTCCAGACACCTCCAGCTAGCCTCTCATTGGTTCTCGCTATTCCTGTTCATCTTCCGCAGAAATTGCAAACTGGGCCAAACAGGAGGTTAAAGGGACTGACTCTCCAAGTGGGGAGAGTGTTAGTAAAGCGTCTGGAATGTTGCACCCGAGTACCAGGGGAGGAAAACTGAGACATATTTGAACACGTCTCCCGATCACATGGTTGATCATACTCTAGGTTCCACATGCATGTTTTAGCTGAAGGAAGAATACCTTAAACCTGGGTAGTTGAAACCCGTGGAATGGGTACCATGCAATATGACTTCAAAGGGTCTTCATTTGCTCACCGAACCTCTCCAATCCTATCACTGCTGCGTTTATTCCCCTGTACACACGCTTGATTCTCTTTTGGAGACATAGCAATCCATAGGTTTTAAGATACTTACTAGTCAGGTACATTCTTAGGGGTTTAATATGGGGTTTTGAGTCCATTTCGTTGAGCAAGGAGTAGCTCTTGTCTATTCCATATTTGGCTTAAGGAACTTTATCTGTGCTCATTTCAATCTCTGGTTTTATGCAGCACCCCAACTCACCTTTCCCCTTAAGCAAGCATAAGTTGGTTTTCTAAATTTGAGTCCCTGTTCTGTTCTGGAATGCAGTTACTGTGTAGCCAAGTTTATATTCCGTGTATTAGTGATATCTTATGAGGTTTCTTTTTCTGTGTGACTTATTTCACTTAGAATCATCGTACCTGAATCCACTCATTATGCTGCTACAGGCCTGATGACATAGATTTCATTGCTGAGTGATACTGCATTGTACGTAAGTACCACAAGTTCTTTATCCATTTTTCACTTTCTGCGATGTTGAAGTTGTACTGTAAACGAGGTTCTTGTAAACAGAGGCGTCCCAAACTTTGGGGTGGCTGTGTCTTTTTGATTTTAATTTCCCTAAGCTATAGGACCATAAGTGGCAGTGCCCTAGGCTCTGTTGCTTTGTTTTTTAGATGTTTCAGGAAACACCATACACTTCTCCCGTGTGTCTGTTGGCAATTTACATCCCGCCCATCAGCATAACAAGGCTCCCAGTTCTCCATGGCCTGTCCTGCCTTTCTGGATTTTACACTTTTTTCAGATGGCCCTTTTGACCGGGGGGAAGTGAGACTTCATTGTAGTGCAGATTTCCTTTGCAAGCTTGCTTGGTTGGCCAAAAAGGGCGTATGCGTTTTTTCCTGAATATATTCAGGAAAAAACGCATACGCCCTTTTTGGCCAAGTGCATCATTGTGGACGTTCTGCCTCTTTTCCTATGCTTTCAATGCAATTCCAGTCTACCTCCTGAAATCGGTTTCCTGCAATTCTGCCCCGCTTTCAAGTCCTCTTGGCAGCCTTACTTCAGTCTATTTTTGGACGATAGCTGTCATTTATAACTCTGCAGGTTTGTGAATTACAGTGCCCCTGAGCTCCTTTCTTCAACTCGCTTTCTTGTGACCTGGCCGCAACACCGCAGGATGGCTTCAGGCCCTAATCTGGTTCCGGCACGGCATGCTGAGCCTTTGGTTAATTCCTCTTCCTGGTGGGAAATGAGAGTTAAATTTGCCCGTCCAGACACCGCCAGCTAGTCTCTCATTGGTTCTCGCTATTCCTGTTCATCTTCCGCAGAAATTGCAAACTGGGCCAAACAGGAGGTTAAAGGCGCTGACTCTCCAAGTGGGGAGAGTGTTAGTAAAGCGTCTGGAATGTTGCACCCGAGTACCAGGGGAGGAAAACTGAGACATATTTGAACACGTCTCCCGTTCACATGGTTGATCATACTTGGGTTCCACATGCATGTTTTAGCTGAAGGAAGAATACCTTAAACCTGGAGAGTTGAGACCCGTGGAATTTGTACCATGCAATATGACTTCAAAGGGTCTTCATTTGCTCACCGAACCTCTCCAATCCTATCACTGCTGCGTTTATGCCCCTGTACACATGCTTGATTCTCTTTTGGAGACATAGCAATCCATAGGTTTTACGATACTTACTAGTCAGGTACATTCTTAGGCGTTTAATATGCGGTGTTGAGTCCATTTCGTTGAGCAAGGAGTAGCTCTTGTCTATTCCATATTTGACTTAAGGAACTTTATCTGTGCTCATTTCAATCTCTGGTTTTATGCAGCACCCCAACTCACCTTTACCCTTAAGCAAGCATAAGTTGGTTTTCTAAATTTGAGACCCTGTTCTGTTCTGTAATTCAGTTCCTGTGTAGCCAAGTTTACATTCCGTGTATTACTGATATCTTATGATGTTTCTTTTTCTGTGTGACTTACTTCAGTTAGAATCATCATACCTGAATCCACTCATTGTGCTGCTACGGGCCTGATGACACAGATTTCATTGCTGAGTGATATTGCTTTGTAAGTAAATACCACAACTTCTTTATCCATTTTTCACTTTCTGCGATGTTGAACTTGTACTGTAAACGAGGTTCTTGTAAACAGAGGCGTCCCAAACTTTGGGGTGGCTGTGACTTTTTGATTTTAATTTCCCTAAGCTATAGGACCATAAGTGGAAGTGCCCTAGGTTCTGTTGCTTTGTTTTTTAGATGTTTCAGGAAACACCATACACTTCTCCCGAGTGGTTGTTGGCAATTTACATCCCGCCCATCAGCATAACAAGGCTCCCAGTTCTCCATGGCCTGTCCTGCCTTTCTGGATTTTACACTTTTTTCAGATGGCCCTTTTGACCGGGGGGAAGTGAGACTTCATTGTAGTGCAGATTTCCTTTGCAAGCTTGCTTGGTTGGCCAAAAAGGGCGTATGCGTTTTTTCCTGAATATATTCAGGAAAAAACGCATACGCCCTTTTTGGCCAAGTGCATCATTGTGGACGTTCTGCCTCTTTTCCTATGCTTTCAATGCAATTCCAGTCTACCTCCTGAAATCGGTTTCCTGCAATTCTGCCCCGCTTTCAAGTCCTCTTGGCAGCCTTACTTCAGTCTATTTTTGGACGATAGCTGTCATTTATAACTCTGCAGGTTTGTGAATTACAGTGCCCCTGAGCTCCTTTGTTCAACTCGCTTTCTTTTGAGCTGGCCGCAACACCGCAGGATGGCTTCAGGCCCTAATCTGGTTCCGGTACGGCACGCTGAGCCTTTGGTTATTTCCTCTTCCTGTTGGGAAATGAGAGTTAAATTTGCCCGTCCAGACACCTCCAGCTAGTCTCTCATTGGTTCTCGCTATTCCTGTTCATCTTCCGCAGAAATTGCAAACTGGGCCAAACAGGAGGTTAAAGGCGCTGACTCTCCAAGTGGGGAGAGTGTTAGTAAAGCATCTGGAATGTTGCACCCGAGTACCAGGGGAGGAAAACTGAGACATATTTGAACACGTCTCCCGTTCACATGGTTGATCATACTTGGGTTCCACATGCATGTTTTAGCTGAAGGAAGAATACCTTAAACCTGGAGAGTTAAGACCCGTGTAATGGGTACCATGCAATATGTCTTCAAAGGGTCTTCATTTGCTCACCGGACCTCTCCAATCCTATCACTGCTGCGTTTATGCCCCTGTACACATGCTTGATTCTCTTTTGGAGACATAGCAATCCATAGGTTTTAAGATACTTACTAGTCAGGTACATTCTTAGGCGTTTAATATGCGGTGTTGAGTCCATTTCGTTGAGCAAGGAGTAGCTCTTGTCTATTCCATATTTGACTTAAGGAACTTTATCTGTGCTCATTTCAATCTCTGGTTTCATGCAGCACCCCAACTCACCTTTACCCTTAAGCAAGCATAAGTTGGTTTTCTAAATTTGAGACCCTGTTCTGTTCTGTAATTCAGTTCCTGTGTAGCCAAGTTTACATTCCGTGTATTACTGATATCTTATGATGTTTCTTTTTCTGTGTGACTTACTTCAGTTAGAATCATCATACCTGAATCCACTAATTGTGCTGCTAAGGGCCTGATGACACAGATTTCATTGCTGAGTGATATTGCTTTGTAAGTAAATACCACAACTTCTTTATCCATTTTTCACTTTCTGCGATGTTGAACTTGTACTGTAAACGAGGTTCTTGTAAACAGAGCCGTTCCAAACTTTGGGGTGGCTGTGTCTTTTTGATTTTAATTTCCCTAAGCTATAGGACCATAAGTGGAAGTGCCCTAGGTTCTGTTGCTTTGTTTTTTAGATGTTTCAGGAAACACCATACACTTCTCCCGAGTGGTTGTTGGCAATTTACATCCCGCCCATCAGCATAACAAGGCTCCCAGTTCTCCATGGACTGTCCTGCCTTTCTGGATTTTACACTTTTTTGAGATGGCCCTTTTGACCGGGGGGAAGTGAGACTTCATTGTAGTGCAGATTTCCTTTGCAAGCTTGCTTGGTTGGCCAAAAAGGGCGTATGCGTTTTTTCCTGAATATATTCAGGAATAATTTGCCCGTCTAGACACCTCCAGCTAGCCTCTCATTGGTTCTCGCTATTCCTGTTCATCTTCCGCAGAAATTGCAAACTGGGCCAAACAGGAGGTTAAAGGCGCTGACTCTCCAAGTGGGGAGAGTGTTAGTAAAGAGTCTGGAATGTTGCACCCGAGTACCAGGGGAGGAAAACTGAGACATATTTGAACACGTCTCCCGTTCACATGGTTGATCATACTTGGGTTCCACATGCATGTTTTAGCTGAAGGAAGAATACCTTAAACCTGGAGAGTTGAGACCCGTGTAATGGGTACCATGCAATATGACTTCAAAGGGTCTTCATTTGCTCACCGAACCTCTCCAATCCTATCACTGCTGCGTTTATGCCCCTGTACACATGCTTGATTCTCTTTTGGAGACATAGCAATCCATAGGTTTTACGATACTTACTAGTCAGGTACATTCTTAGGCGTGTAATATGCGGTGTTGAGTCCATTTCGTTGAGCAAGGAGTAGCTCTTGTCTATTCCATATTTGACTTAAGGAACTTTATCTGTGCTCATTTCAATCTCTGGTTTTATGCAGCACCCCAGCTCACCTTTACCCTTAAGCAAGCATAAGTTGGTTTTCTAAATTTGAGACCCTGTTCTGTTCTGTAATTCAGTTCCTGTGTAGCCAAGTTTACATTCCGTGTATTACTGATATCTTATGATGTTTCTTTTTCTGTGTGACTTATTTCAGTTAGAATCATCATACCTGAATCTACTCATTGTGATGCTAAGGGCCTGATGACACAGATTTCATTGCTGAGTGATATTGCTTTGTAAGTAAGTACCACAACTTCTTTATCCATTTTTCACTTTCTGCGATGTTGAACTTGTACTGTAAACGAGGTTCTTGTAAACAGAGGCGTCCCAAACTTTGGGGTGGCTGTGTCTTTTTGATTTTAATTTCCCTAAGCTATAGGACCATAAGTGGCAGTGCCCTAGGCTCTGTTGCTTTGTTTTTTAGATGTTTCAGGAAACACCATACACTTCTCCCGAGTGTCTGTTGGCAATTTACATCCCGCCCATCAGCATAACAAGGCTCCCAGTTCTCCATGGCCTGTTGCCTTTCTGGATTTTACACTTTTTTCAGATGGCCCTTTTGACCGGGGGGAAGTGAGACTTCATTGTAGTGCAGATTTCCTTTGCAAGCTTGCTTGGTTGGCCAAAAAGGGCGTATGCGTTTTTTCCTGAATATATTCAGGAAAAAACGCATACGCCCTTTTTGGCCAAGTGCATCATTGTGGACGTTCTGCCTCTTTTCCTATGCTTTCAATGCAATTCCAGTCTACCTCCTGAAATCGGTTTCCTGCAATTCTGCCCCGCTTTCAAGTCCTCTTGGCAGCCTTACTTCAGTCTATTTTTGGACGATAGCTGTCATTTATAACTCTGCAGGTTTGTGAATTACAGTGCCCCTGAGCTCCTTTCTTCAACTCGCTTTCTTGTGACCTGGCCGCAACACCGCAGGATGGCTTCAGGCCCTAATCTGGTTCCGGCCCGGCATGCTGAGCCTTTGGTTAATTCCTCTTCCTGGTGGGAAATGAGAGTTAAATTTGCCCGTCCAGACACCTCCAGCTAGCCTCTCATTGGTTCTCGCTATTCCTGTTCATCTTCCGCAGAAATTGCAAACTGGGCCAAACAGGAGGTTAAAGGGACTGACTCTCCAAGTCGGGAGAGTGTTAGTAAAGCGTCTGGAATGTTGCACCCGAGAACCAGGGGAGGAAAACTGAGACATATTTGAACACGTCTCCCGATCACATGGTTGATCATACTCTAGGTTCCACATGCATGTTTTAGCTGAAGGAAGAATACCTTAAACCTGGGTAGTTGAAACCCGTGGAATGGGTACCATGCAATATGACTTCAAAGGGTCTTCATTTGCTCACCGAACCTCTCCAATCCTATCACTGCTGCGTTTATGCCCCTGTACACATGCTTGATTCTCTTTCGGAGACATAGCAATCCATAGGTTTTAAGATACTTACAAGTCAGGTACATTCTTAGGCGTTTAATATGCGGTGTTGAGTCCATTTCGTTGAGCAAGGAGTAGCTCTTGTCTATTCCATATTTGGCTTAAGGAACTTTATCTGTGCTCATTTCAATCTCTGGTTTTATGCAGCACCCCAACTCACCTTTACCCTTAAGCAAGCATAAGTTGTTTTTCTAAATTTGAGACCGTCTTCTGTTCTGTAATTCAGTTCCTGTGTAGCCAAGTTTACATTCCGTGTATTACTGATATCTTATGATGTTTCTTTTTCTGTGTGACTTATTTCAGTTAGAATCATCATACCTGAATCCACTCATTGTGCTGCTAAGGGCCTGATGACATAGATTTCATTGCTGAGTGATATTGTTTTGTAAGTGAATACCACAACTTCTTTATCCATTTTTCACTTTCTGCGATGTTGAACTTGTACTGTAAACGAGGTTCTTGTAAACAGAGCCGTTCCAAACTTTGGGGTGGCTGTGTCTTTTTGATTTTAATTTCCCTAAGCTATAGGACCATAAGTGGAAGTGCCCTAGGCTCTGTTGCTTTGTTTTTTAGATGTTTCAGGAAACACCATACACTTCTCCCAAGTGTCTGTTGGCAATTTACATCCCACCCATCAGCATAACAAGGCTCCCAGTTCTCCATGGCCTGTTGCCTTTCTGGATTTTACACTTTTTTCAGATGGCCCTTTTGACCGGGGGGAAGTGAGACTTCATTGTAGTGCAGATTTCCTTTGCAAGCTTGCTTGGTTGGCCAAAAAGGGCGTATGCGTTTTTTCCTGAATATATTCAGGAAAAAACGCATACGCCCTTTTTGGCCAAGTGCATCATTGTGGACGTTCTGCCTCTTTTCCTATGCTTTCAATGCAATTCCAGTCTACCTCCTGAAATCGGTTTCCTGCAATTCTGCCCCACTTTCAAGTCCTCTTGGCAGCCTTACTTCAGTCTATTTTTGGACGATAGCTGTCATTTATAACTCTGCAGGTTTGTGAATTACAGTGCCCCTGAGCTCCTTTCTTCAACTCGCTTTCATGTGACCTGGCCGCAACACCGCAGGATGGCTTCAGGCCCTAATCTGGTTCTGGCCCGGCATGCTGAGCCTTTGGTTAATTCCTCTTCCTGGTGGGAAATGAGAGTTAAATTTGCCCGTCCAGACACCTCCAGCTAGCCTCTCATTGGTTCTCGCTATTCCTGTTCATCTTCCGCAGAAATTGCAAACTGGGCCAAACAGGAGGTTAAAGGCGCTGACTCTCCAAGTGGGGAAAGTGTTAGTAAAGCGTCTGGAATGTTGCACCCGAGTACCAGGGGAGGAAAACTGAGACATATTTGAACACGTCTCCCGTTCACATGGTTGATCATACTTGGGTTCCACATGCATGTTTTAGCTGAAGGAAGAATACCTTAAACCTGGAGAGTTGAGACCCGTGTAATGGGTACCATGCAATATGACTTCAAAGGGTCTTCATTTGCTCACCGAACCTCTCCAATCCTATCACTGCTGCGTTTATGCCCCTGTACACATGCTTGATTCTCTTTTGGAGACATAGCAATCCATAGGTTTTACGATACTTACTAGTCAGGTACATTCTTAGGCGTTTAATATGCGGTGTTGAGTCCATTTCGTTGAGCAAGGAGTAGCTCTTGTCTATTTCATATTTGACTTAAGGAACTTTATCTGTGCTCATTTCAATCTCTGGTTTTATGCAGCACCCCAACTCACCTTTACCCTTAAGCAAGCATAAGTTGGTTTTCTAAATTTGAGACCCTGTTCTGTTCTGTAATTCAGTTCCTGTGTAGCCAAGTTTACATTCCGTGTATTACTGATATCTTATGATGTTTCTTTTTCTGTGTGACTTATTTCAGTTAGAATCATCATACCTGAATCCACTCATTGTGATGCTAAGGGCCTGATGACATAGATTTCATTGCTGAGTGATATTGCTTTGTAAGTGAATACCACAACTTCTTTATCCATTTTTCACTTTCTGCGATGTTGAACTTGTACTGTAAACGAGGTTCTTGTAAACAGAGCCATTCCAAACTTTGGGGTGGCTGTGTCTTTTTGATTTTAATTTCCCTAAGCTATAGGACCATAAGTGGAAGTGCCCTAGGCTCTGTTGCTTTGTTTTTTAGATGTTTCAGGAAACACCATACACTTCTCCCAAGTGTCTGTTGGCAATTTACATCCCGCCCATCAGCATAACAAGGCTCCCAGTTCTCAATGGCCTGTTGCCTTTCTGGATTTTACACTTTTTTCAGATGGCCCTTTTGACCGGGGGGAAGTGAGACTTCATTGTAGTGCAGATTTCCTTTCAAGCTTGCTTGGTTGGCCAAAAAGGGCGTATGCGTTTTTTCCTGAATATATTCAGGAAAAAACGCATACGCCCTTTTTGGCCAAGTGCATCATTGTGGACCTTAGGCCTCTTTTCCTATGCTTTCAATGCAATTCCAGTCTACCTCCTGAAATCGGTTTCCTGCAATTCTGCCCCGCTTTCAAGTCCTCTTGTCAGCCTTACTTCAGTCTATTTTTGTATGATAGCTGTCATTTATAACTCTGCAGGTTTGTGAATTACAGTGCCCCTGAGCTCCTTTCTTCAACTCGCTTTCTTGTGACCTGGCCGCAACACCGCAGGATGGCTTCAGGCCCTAATCTGGTTCCGGCCCGGCATGCTGAGCCTTTGGTTAATTCCTCTTCCTGGTGGGAAATGAGAGTTAAATTTGCCCGTCCAGACACCTCCAGCTAGCCTCTCATTGGTTCTCGCTATTCCTGTTCATCTTCCGCAGAAATTGCAAACTGGGCCAAACAGGAGGTTAAAGGGACTGACTCTCCAAGTGGGGAGAGTGTTAGGAAAGCGTCTGGAATGTTGCACCCGAGAACCAGGGGAGGAAAACTGAGACATATTTGAACACGTCTCCCGATCACATGGTTGATCATACTCTAGGTTCCACATGCATGTTTTAGCTGAAGGAAGAATACCTTAAACCTGGGTAGTTGAAACCCGTGGAATGGGTACCATGCAATATTACTTCAAAGGGTCTTCATTTGCTCACTGAACCTCTCCAATCCTATCATTGCTGCGTTTATGCCCCTGTACACATGCTTGATTCTCTTTCGGAGACATAGCAATCCATAGGTTTTAAGATACTTACAAGTCAGGTACATTATTAGGCGTTTAATATGCGGTGTTGAGTCCATTTCGTTGAGCAAGGAGTAGCTCTTGTCTATTCCATATTTGGCTTAAGGAACTTTATCTGTGCTCATTTCAATCTCTGGTTTTATGCAGCACCCCAACTCACCTTTACCATTAAGCAAGCATAAGTTGTTTTTCTAAATTTGAGACCCTGTTCTGTTCTGTAATTCAGTTCCTGTGTAGCCAAGTTTCCATTCCGTGTATTACTGATATCTTATGATGTTTCTTTTTCTGTGTGACTTATTTCAGTTAGAATCATCATACCTGAATCCACTCATTGTACTGCTAAGGGCCTGATGACATAGATTTCATTGCTGAGTGATATTGCTTTGTAAGTGAATACCACAACTTCTTTATCCATTTTTCACTTTCTGCGATGTTGAACTTGTACTGTAAACGAGGTTCTTGTAAACAGAGCCGTTCCAAACTTTGGGGTGGCTGTGTCTTTTTGATTTTAATTTCCCTAAGCTATAGGACCATAAGTGGAAGTGCCCTAGGCTCTGTTGCTTTGTTTTTTAGATGTTTCAGGAAACACCATACACTTCTCCCAAGTGTCTGTTGGCAATTTACATCCCGCCCATCAGCATAACAAGGCTCCCAGTTCTCAATGGCCTGTTGCCTTTCTGGATTTTACACTTTTTTCAGATGGCCCTTTTGACCGGGGGGAAGTGAGACTTCATTGTAGTGCAGATTTCCTTTCAAGCTTGCTTGGTTGGCCAAAAAGGGCGTATGCGTTTTTTCCTGAATATATTCAGGAAAAAACGCATACGCCCTTTTTGGCCAAGTGCATCATTGTGGACCTTAGGCCTCTTTTCCTATGCTTTCAATGCAATTCCAGTCTACCTCCTGAAATCGGTTTCCTGCAATTCTGCCCCGCTTTCAAGTCCTCTTGTCAGCCTTACTTCAGTCTATTTTTGTATGATAGCTGTCATTTATAACTCTGCAGGTTTGTGAATTACAGTGCCCCTGAGCTCCTTTCTTCAACTCGCTTTCTTGTGACCTGGCCGCAACACCGCAGGATGGCTTCAGGCCCTAATCTGGTTCCGGCCCGGCATGCTGAGCCTTTGGTTAATTCCTCTTCCTGGTGGGAAATGAGAGTTAAATTTGCCCGTCCAGACACCTCCAGCTAGCCTCTCATTGGTTCTCGCTATTCCTGTTCATCTTCCGCAGAAATTGCAAACTGGGCCAAACAGGAGGTTAAAGGGACTGACTCTCCAAGTGGGGAGAGTGTTAGGAAAGCGTCTGGAATGTTGCACCCGAGAACCAGGGGAGGAAAACTGAGACATATTTGAACACGTCTCCCGATCACATGGTTGATCATACTCTAGGTTCCACATGCATGTTTTAGCTGAAGGAAGAATACCTTAAACCTGGGTAGTTGAAACCCGTGGAATGGGTACCATGCAATATTACTTCAAAGGGTCTTCATTTGCTCACTGAACCTCTCCAATCCTATCATTGCTGCGTTTATGCCCCTGTACACATGCTTGATTCTCTTTCGGAGACATAGCAATCCATAGGTTTTAAGATACTTACAAGTCAGGTACATTCTTAGGCGTTTAATATGCGGTGTTGAGTCCATTTCGTTGAGCAAGGAGTAGCTCTTGTCTATTCCATATTTGGCTTAAGGAACTTTATCTGTGCTCATTTCAATCTCTGGTTTTATGCAGCACCCCAACTCACCTTTACCATTAAGCAAGCATAAGTTGTTTTTCTAAATTTGAGACCCTGTTCTGTTCTGTAATTCAGTTCCTGTGTAGCCAAGTTTCCATTCCGTGTATTACTGATATCTTATGATGTTTCTTTTTCTGTGTGACTTATTTCAGTTAGAATCATCATACCTGAATCCACTCATTGTACTGCTAAGGGCCTGATGACATAGATTTCATTGCTGAGTGATATTGCTTTGTAAGTGAATACCACAACTTCTTTATCCATTTTTCACTTTCTGCGATGTTGAACTTGTACTGTAAACGAGGTTCTTGTAAACAGAGCCGTTCCAAACTTTGGGGTGGCTGTGTCTTTTTGATTTTAATTTCCCTAAGCTATAGGACCATAAGTGGCAGTGCCCTAGGCTCTGTTGCTTTGTTTTTTAGATGTTTCAGGAAACACCATTCACTTCTCCCAAGTGTCTGTTGGCAATTTACATCCCGCCCATCAGCATAACAAGGCTCCCAGTTCTCAATGGCCTGTTGCCTTTCTGGATTTTACACTTTTTTCAGATGGCCCTTTTGACCGGGGGGAAGTGAGACTTCATTGTAGTGCAGATTTCCTTTGCAAGCTTGCTTGGTTTGCCAAAAAGGGCGTATGCGTTTTTTCCTGAATATATTCAGGAAAAAACGCATACGCCCTTTTTGGCCAAGTGCATCATTGTGGACGTTCTGCCTCTTTTCCTATGCTTTCAATGCAATTCCAGTCTACCTCCTGAAATCGGTTTCCTGCAATTCTGCCCCGCTTTCAAGTCCTCTTGGCAGCCTTACTTCAGTCTATTTTTGGACGATAGCTGTCATTTATAACTCTGCAGGTTTGTGAATTACAGTGCCCCTGAGCTCCTTTCTTCAACTCGCTTTCTTTTGAGCTGGCCGCAACACCGCAGGATGGCTTCAGGCCCTAATCTGGTTCCGGTACGGCACGCTGAGCCTTTGGTTATTTCCTCTTCCTGATGGGAAATGAGAGTTAAATTTGCCCGTCCAGACACCTCCAGCTAGCCTCTCATTGGTTCTCGCTATTCCTGTTCATCTTCCGCAGAAATTGCAAACTGGGCCAAACAGGAGGTTAAAGGCGCTGACTCTCCAAGTGGGGAGAGTGTTAGTAAAGCGTCTGGAATGTTGCACCCGAGTACCAGGGGAGGAAAACTGAGACATATTTGAACACGTCTCCCGTTCACATGGTTGATCATACTTGGGTTCCACATGCATGTTTTAGCTGAAGGAAGAATACCTTAAACCTGGAGAGTTGAGACCCGTGTAATGGGGACCATGCAATATGACTTCAAAGGGTCTTCATTTGCTCACCGAACCTCTCCAATCCTATCACTGCTGCGTTTATGCCCCTGTACACATGCTTGATTCTCTTTTGGAGACATAGCAATCCATACGTTTTACGATACTTACTAGTCAGGTACATTCTTAGGCGTTTAATATGCGGTATTGAGTCCATTTCGTTGAGCAAGGAGTAGCTCTTGTCTATTCCATATTTGGCTTAAGGAACTTTATCTGTGCTCATTTCAATCTCTGGTTTTATGCAGCACCCCAACTCACCTTTACCCTTAAGCAAGCATAAGTTGTTTTTCTAAATTTGAGACCCTGTTCTGTTCTGTAATTCAGTTCCTGTGTAGCCAAGTTTCCATTCCGTGTATTACTGATATCTTATTATGTTTCATTTTCTGTGTGACTTATTTCAGTTAGAATCATCATACCTGAATCCACTCATTGTGCTGCTAAGGGCCTGATGACACAGATTTCATTGCTGAGTGATATTGCTTTGTAAGTAAATACCACAACTTCTTTATCCATTTTTCACTTTCTGCGATGTTGAACTTGTACTGTAAACGAGGTTCTTGTAAACAGAGCCGTTCCAAACTTTGGGGTGGCTGTGTCTTTTTGATTTTAATTTCCCTAAGCTATAGGACCATAAGTGGAAGTGCCCTAGGTTCTGTTGCTTTGTTTTTTAGATGTTTCAGGAAACACCATACACTTCTCCCGAGTGGTTGTTGGCAATTTACATCCCGCCCATCAGCATAACAAGGCTCCCAGTTCTCCATGGCCTGTCCTGCCTTTCTGGATTTTACACTTTTTTCAGATGGCCCTTTTGACCGGGGGGAAGTGAGACTTCATTGTAGTGCAGATTTCCTTTGCAAGCTTGCTTGGTTGGCCAAAAAGGGCGTATGCGTTTTTTCCTGAATATATTCAGGAAAAAACGCATACGCCCTTTTTGGCCAAGTGCATCATTGTGGACGTTCTGCCTCTTTTCCTATGCTTTCAATGCAATTCCAGTCTACCTCCTGAAATCGGTTTCCTGCAATTCTGCCCCGCTTTCAAGTCCTCTTGGCAGCCTTACTTCAGTCTATTTTTGGACGATAGCTGTCATTTATAACTCTGCAGGTTTGTGAATTACAGTGTCCCTGAGCTCCTTTCTTCAACTTGCTTTCTTGTGACCTGGCCGCAACACCGCAGGATGGCTTCAGGCCCTAATCTGGTTCCGGCACGGCATGCTGAGCCTTTGGTTATTTCCTCTTCCTGGTGGGAAATGAGAGTTAAATTTGCCCGTCCAGACACCTTCAGCTAGCCTCTCATTGGTTCTCGCTATTCCTGTTCATCTTCCGCAGAAATTGCAAACTGGGCCAAACAGGAGGTTAAAGGGACTGACTCTCCAAGTGGGGAGAGTGTTAGTAAAGCGTCTGGAATGTTGCACCCGAGTACCAGGGGAGGAAAACTGAGACATATTTGAACACGTCTCCCGTTCACATGGTTGATCATACTTGGGTTCCACATGCATGTTTTAGCTAAAGGAAGAATACCTTAAACCTGGAGAGTTGAGACCCGTGTAATGGGTACCATGCAATATGACTTCAAAGGGTCTTCATTTGCTCACCGAACCTCTCCAATCCTATCACTGCTGCGTTTATGCCCCTGTACACATGCTTGATTCTCTTTCGGAGACATAGCAATCCATAGGTTTTACGATACTTACAAGTCAGGTACATTCTTAGGCATTTAATATGCGGTGTTGAGTCCATTTCGTTGAGCAAGGAGTAGCTCTTGTCTATTCCATATTTGACTTAAGGAACTTTATCTGTGCTCATTTCAATCTCTGGTTTTATGCAGCACCCCAACTCACCTTTACCCTTAAGCAAGAATAAGTTGGTTTTCTAAATTTGAGTCCCTGTTCTGTTCTGTAATTCAGTTCCTGTGTAGCCAAGTTTCCATTCCGTGTATTACTGATATCTTATGATGTTTCTTTTTCTGTGTGACTTATTTCAGTTAGAATCATCATACCTGAATCCACTCATTGTGATGCTAAGGGCCTGATGACATAGATTTCATTGCTGAGTGATATTGCTTTGTAAGTGAATACCACAACTTCTTTATCCATTTTTCACTTTCTGCGATGTTGAACTTGTACTGTAAACGAGGTTCTTGTAAACAGAGCCGTTCCAAACTTTGGGGTGGCTGTGTCTTTTTGATTTTAATTTCCCTAAGCTATAGGACCATAAGTGGAAGTGCCCTAGGCTCTGTTGCTTTGTTTTTTAGATGTTTCAGGAAACACCATACACTTCTCCCAAGTGTCTGTTGGCAATTTACATCCCGCCCATCAGCATAACAAGGCTCCCAGTTCTCAATGGCCTGTTGCCTTTCTGGATTTTACACTTTTTTCAGATGGCCCGTTTGACAGGGGGGAAGTGAGACTTCATTGTAGTGCAGATTTCCTTTGCAAACTTGCTTGGTTGGCCAAAAAGGGCGTATGCGTTTTTTCCTGAATATATTCAGGAAAAAACGCATACGCCCTTTTTGGCCAAGTGCATCATTGTGGACGTTCTGCCTCTTTTCCTATGCTTTCAATGCAATTCCAGTCTACCTCCTGAAATCGGTTTCCTGCAATTCTGCCCCGCTTTCAAGTCCTCTTGGCAGCCTTCCTTCAGTCTATTTTTGGACGATAGCTGTCATTTATAACTCTGCAGGTTTGTGAATTACAGTGCCCCTGAGCTCCTTTCTTCAACTCGATTTCTTGTGACCTGGCCGCAACACCGCAGGATGGCTTCAGGCCCTAATCTGGTTCCGGCCCGGCACGCTGAGCCTTTGGTTAATTCCTCTTCCTGGTGGGAAATGAGAGTTAAATTTGCCCGTCCAGACACCTCCAGCTAGCCTCTCATTGGTTCTCGCTATTCCTGTTCATCTTCCGCAGAAATTGCAAACTGGGCCAAACAGGAGGTTCAAGGGACTGACTCTCCAAGTGGGGAGAGTGTTAGTAAAGCGTCTGGAATGTTGCACCCGAGTACCAGGGGAGGAAAACTGAGACATATTTGAACACGTCTCCCGATCACATGGTTGATCATACTCTAGGTTCCACATGCATGTTTTAGCTGAAGGAAGAATACCTTAAACCTGGGTAGTTGAAAGCCGTGGAATGGGTACCATGCAATATGACTTCAAAGGGTCTTCATTTGCTCACCGAACCTCTCCAATCCTATCACTGCTGCGTTTATGCCCCTGTACACATGCTTGATTCTCTTTCGGAGACATAGCAATCCATAGGTTTTAAGATACTTACTAGTCAGGTACATTCTTAGGCGTTTAATATGGGGTGTTGAGTCCATTTCGTTGAGCAAGGAGTAGCTCTTGTCTATTCCATATTTGGCTTAAGGAACTTTATCTGTGCTCATTTCAATCTCTGGTTTTATGCAGCACCCCAACTCACCTTTACCCTTAAGCAAGAATAAGTTGGTTTTCTAAATTTGAGACCCTGTTCTGTTCTGTAATTCAGTTCCTGTGTAGCCAAGATTCCATTCCGTGTATTACTGATATCTTATGATGTTTCTTTTTCTGTGTGACTTATTTCAGTTAGAATCATCATACCTGAATCCACTCATTGTGCTGCTAAGGGCCTGATGACACAGATTTCATTGCTGAGTGATATTGCTTTGTAAGTAAATACCACAACTTCTTTATCCATTTTTCACTTTCTGCGATGTTGAACTTGTACTGTAAACGAGGTTCTTGTAAACAGAGCCGTTCCAAACTTTGGGGTGGCTGTGTCTTTTTGATTTTAATTTCCCTAAGCTATAGGACCATAAGTGGAAGTGCCCTAGGTTCTGTTGCTTTGTTTTTTAGATGTTTCAGGAAACACCATACACTTCTCCCGAGGGGTTGTTGGCAATTTACATCCCGCCCATCAGCATAACAAGGCTCCCAGTTCTCCATGGCCTGTCCTGCCTTTCTGGATTTTACACTTTTTTCAGATGGCCCTTTTGACCGGGGGGAAGTGAGACTTCATTGTAGTGCAGATTTCCTTTGCAAGCTTGCTTGGTTGGCCAAAAAGGGCGTATGCGTTTTTTCCTGAATATATTCAGGAAAAAACGCATACGCCCTTTTTGGCCAAGTGCATCATTGTGGACGTTCTGCCTCTTTTCCTATGCTTTCAATGCAATTCCAGTCTACCTCCTGAAATCGGTTTCCTGCAATTCTGCCCCGCTTTCAAGTCCTCTTGGCAGCCTTACTTCAGTCTATTTTTGGACGATAGCTGTCATTTATAACTCTGCAGGTTTGTGAATTACAGTGCCCCTGAGCTCCTTTCTTCAACTTGCTTTCTTTTGAGCTGGCCGCAACACCGCAGGATGGCTTCAGGCCCTAATCTTGTTCCGAAACGGCACGCTGAGCCTTTGGTTATTTCCTCTTCCTGGTGGGAAATGAGAGTTAAATTTGCCCGTCCAGACACCTCCAGCTAGCCTCTCATTGGTTCTCGCTATTCCTGTTCATCTTCCGCAGAAATTGCAAACTGGGCCAAACAGGAGGTTAAAGGCGCTGACTCTCCAAGTGGGGAGAGTGTTAGTAAAGCGTCTGGAATGTTGCACCCGAGTACCAGGGGAGGAAAACTGAGACATATTTGAACACGTCTCCCGTTCACATGGTTGATCATACTTGGGTTCCACATGCATGTTTTAGCTGAAGGAAGAATACCTTAAACCTGGAGAGTTGAGACCCGTGTAATGGGTACCATGCAATATGACTTCAAAGGGTCTTCATTTGCTCACCGAACCTCTCCAATCCTATCACTGCTGCGTTTATGCCCCTGTACACATGCTTGATTCTCTTTCGGAGACATAGCAATCCATAGGTTTTACGATACTTACTAGTCAGGTACATTCTTAGGCGTTTAATATGCGGTGTTGAGTCCATTTCGTTGAGCAAGGAGTAGCTCTTGTCTATTCCATATTTGACTTAAGGAACTTTATCTGTGCTCATTTCAATCTCTGGTTTTATGCAGCACCCCAACTCACCTTGACCCTTAAGCAAGCATAAGTTGGTTTTCTAAATTTGAGACCCTGTTCTGTTCTGTAATTCAGTTCCTGTGTAGCCAAGTTTACATTCCGTGTATTACTGATATCTTATGATGTTTCTTTTTCTGTGTGACTTATTTCAGTTAGAATCATCATACCTGAATCCACTCATTGTGATGCTAAGGGCCTGATGACATAGATTTCATTGCTGAGTGATATTGCTTTGTAAGTAAATACCACAACTTCTTTATCCATTTTTCACTTTCTGCAATGTTGAACTTGTACTGTAAACGAGGTTCTTGTAAACAGAGGCGTCCCAAACTTTGGGGTGGCTGTGTCTTTTTGATTTTAATTTCCCTAAGCTATAGGACCATAAGTGGAAGTGCCCTAGGTTCTGTTGCTTTGTTTTTTAGATGTTTCAGGAAACACCATACACTTCTCCCGAGTGGTTGTTGGCAATTTACATCCCGCCCATCAGCATAACAAGGCTCCCAGTTCTCCATGGCCTGTCCTGCCTTTCTGGATTTTACACTTTTTTCAGATGGCCCTTTTGACCGGGGGGAAGTGAGACTTCATTGTAGTGCAGATTTCCTTTGCAAGCTTGCTTGGTTGGCCAAAAAGGGCGTATGCGTTTTTTCCTGAATATATTCAGGAAAAAACGCATACGCCCTTTTTGGCCAAGTGCATCATTGTGGACGTTCTGCCTCTTTTCCTATGCTTTCAATGCAATTCCAGTCTACCTCCTGAAATCGGTTTCCTGCAATTCTGCCCCGCTTTCAAGTCCTCTTGGCAGCCTTACTTCAGTCTATTTTTGGACGATAGCTGTCATTTATAACTCTGCAGGTTTGTGAATTACAGTGCCCCTGAGCTCCTTTGTTCAACTCGCTTTCTTTTGAGCTGGCCGCAACACCGCAGGATGGCTTCAGGCCCTAATCTGGTTCTGGTACGGCACGCTGAGCCTTTGGTTATTTCCTCTTCCTGGTGGGAAATGAGAGTTAAATTTGCCCGTCCAGACACCTCCAGCTAGCCTCTCATTGGTTCTCGCTATTCCTGTTCATCTTCCGCAGAAATTGCAAACTGGGCCAAACAGGAGGTTAAAGGCGCTGACTCTCCAAGTGGGGAGAGTGTTAGTAAAGCGTCTGGAATGTTGCACCCGAGTACCAGGGGAGGAAAACTGAGACATATTTGAACACGTCTCCCGTTCACATGGTTGATCATACTTGGGTTCCACATGCATGTTTTAGCTGAAGGAAGAATACCTAAAACCTGGGTAGTTGAAACCCGTGGAATGGGTACCATGCAATATGACTTCAAAGGGTCTTCATTTGCTCACCGAACCTCTCCAATCCTATCACTGCTGCGTTTATGCCCCTGTACACATGCTTGATTCTCTTTCGGAGACATAGCAATCCATAGGTTTTACGATACTTACTAGTCAGGTACATTCTTAGGCGTTTAATATGCGGTGTTGAGTCCATTTCGTTGAGCAAGGAGTAGCTCTTGTCTATTCCATATTTGGCTTAAGGAACTTTATCTGTGCTCATTTCAATCTCTGGTTTTATGCAGCACCCCAACTCACCTTTCCCCTTAAGCAAGCATAAGTTGGTTTTCTAAATTTGAGACCCTGTTCTGTTCTGTAATTCAGTTCCTGTGTAGCCAAGTTTACATTCCGTGTATTACTGATATCTTATGATGTTTCTTTTTCTGTGTGACTTATTTCAGTTAGAATCATCATACCTGAATCCAGTCATTGTGATGCTAAGGGCCTGATGACATAGAATTCATTGCTGAGTGATATTGCTTTGTAAGTAAATACCACAACTTCTTTATCCATTTTTCACTTTCTGCGATGTTGAACTTGTAAGGTAAACGAGGTTCTTGTAAACAGAGGCGTCCCAAACTTTCGGGTGGCTGTGTCTTTTTTATTTTAATTTCCCTAAGCTATAGGACCATAAGTGGCAGTGCCCTAGGCTCTGTTGCTTTGTTTTTTAGATGTTTCAGGAAACACCATACACTTCTCCCGAGTGTCTGTTGGCAATTTACATCCCGCCCATCAGCATAACAAGGCTCCCAGTTCTCCATGGCCTGTCCTGCCTTTCTGGATTTTACACTTTTTTCAGATGGCCCTTTTGACCGGGGGGAAGTGAGACTTCATTGTAGTGCAGATTTCCTTTGCAAGCTTGCTTGGTTGGCCAAAAAGGGCGTATGCGTTTTTTCCTGAATATATTCAGGAAAAAACGCATACGCCCTTTTTGGCCAAGTGCATCATTGTGGACGTTCTGCCTCTTTTCCTATGCTTTCAATGCAATTCCAGTCTACCTCCTGAAATCGGTTTCCTGCAATTCTGCCCCGCTTTCAAGTCCTCTTGGCAGCCTTACTTCAGTCTATTTTCGGACGATAGCTGTCATTTATAACTCTGCAGGTTTGTGAATTACAGTGCCCCTGAGCTCCTTTCTTCAACTCGCTTTCTTTTGAGCTGGCCGCAACACTGCAGGATGGCTTCAGGCCCTAAACTGGTTCCGGCACGGCACGCTGAGCCTTTGGTTAATTCCTCTTCCTGGTGGGAAATGAGAGTTAAATTTGCCTGTCCAGACACCTCCAGCTAGCCTCTCATTGGTTCTCGCTATTCCTGTTCATCTTCCGCAGAAATTGCAAACTGGGCCAAACAGGAGGTTAAAGGCGCTGACTCTCCAAGTGGGGAGAGTGTTAGTAAAGCGTCTGGAATGTTGCACCCGAGTACCAGGGGAGGAAAACTGAGACATATTTGAACACGTCTCCCGTTCACATGGTTGATCATACTTGGGTTCCACATGCATGTTTTAGCTGAAGGAAGAATACCTTAAACCTGGAGAGTTGAGACCCGTGTAATGGGTACCATGCAATATG
Source organism: Delphinus delphis (assembly GCF_949987515.2). NCBI lineage: Eukaryota > Metazoa > Chordata > Mammalia > Artiodactyla > Delphinidae > Delphinus > Delphinus delphis. Next base: position 4,656,848 of record NW_027192648.1, read on the forward strand.
ACTTCAAAGGGTCTTCATTTGCTCACCGAACCTCTCCAATCCTATCACTGCTGCGTTTATGCCCCTGTACACATGCTTGATTCTCTTTCGGAGACATAGCAATCCATAGGTTTTACGATACTTACTAGTCAGGTACATTCTTAGGCGTTTAATATGCGGTGTTGAGTCCATTTCGTTGAGCAAGGAGTAGCTCTTGTCTATTCCATATTTGACTTAAGGAACTTTATCTGTGCTCATTTCAATCTCTGGTTTTATGCAGCACCCCAACTCACCTTGACCCTTAAGCAAGCATAAGTTGGTTTTCTAAATTTGAGACCCTGTTCTGTTCTGTAATTCAGTTCCTGTGTAGCCAAGTTTACATTCCGTGTATTACTGATATCTTATGATGTTTCTTTTTCTGTGTGACTTATTTCAGTTAGAATCATCATACCTGAATCCACTCATTGTGATGCTAAGGGCCTGATGACATAGATTTCATTGCTGAGTGATATTGCTTTGTAAGTAAATACCACAACTTCTTTATCCATTTTTCACTTTCTGCAATGTTGAACTTGTACTGTAAACGAGGTTCTTGTAAACAGAGGCGTCCCAAACTTTGGGGTGGCTGTGTCTTTTTGATTTTAATTTCCCTAAGCTATAGGACCATAAGTGGAAGTGCCCTAGGTTCTGTTGCTTTGTTTTTTAGATGTTTCAGGAAACACCATACACTTCTCCCGAGTGGTTGTTGGCAATTTACATCCCGCCCATCAGCATAACAAGGCTCCCAGTTCTCCATGGCCTGTCCTGCCTTTCTGGATTTTACACTTTTTTCAGATGGCCCTTTTGACCGGGGGGAAGTGAGACTTCATTGTAGTGCAGATTTCCTTTGCAAGCTTGCTTGGTTGGCCAAAAAGGGCGTATGCGTTTTTTCCTGAATATATTCAGGAAAAAACGCATACGCCCTTTTTGGCCAAGTGCATCATTGTGGACGTTCTGCCTCTTTTCCTATGCTTTCAATGCAATTCCAGTCTACCTCCTGAAATCGGTTTCCTGCAATTCTGCCCCGCTTTCAAGTCCTCTTGGCAGCCTTACTTCAGTCTATTTTTGGACGATAGCTGTCATTTATAACTCTGCAGGTTTGTGAATTACAGTGCCCCTGAGCTCCTTTGTTCAACTCGCTTTCTTTTGAGCTGGCCGCAACACCGCAGGATGGCTTCAGGCCCTAATCTGGTTCTGGTACGGCACGCTGAGCCTTTGGTTATTTCCTCTTCCTGGTGGGAAATGAGAGTTAAATTTGCCCGTCCAGACACCTCCAGCTAGCCTCTCATTGGTTCTCGCTATTCCTGTTCATCTTCCGCAGAAATTGCAAACTGGGCCAAACAGGAGGTTAAAGGCGCTGACTCTCCAAGTGGGGAGAGTGTTAGTAAAGCGTCTGGAATGTTGCACCCGAGTACCAGGGGAGGAAAACTGAGACATATTTGAACACGTCTCCCGTTCACATGGTTGATCATACTTGGGTTCCACATGCATGTTTTAGCTGAAGGAAGAATACCTAAAACCTGGGTAGTTGAAACCCGTGGAATGGGTACCATGCAATATGACTTCAAAGGGTCTTCATTTGCTCACCGAACCTCTCCAATCCTATCACTGCTGCGTTTATGCCCCTGTACACATGCTTGATTCTCTTTCGGAGACATAGCAATCCATAGGTTTTACGATACTTACTAGTCAGGTACATTCTTAGGCGTTTAATATGCGGTGTTGAGTCCATTTCGTTGAGCAAGGAGTAGCTCTTGTCTATTCCATATTTGGCTTAAGGAACTTTATCTGTGCTCATTTCAATCTCTGGTTTTATGCAGCACCCCAACTCACCTTTCCCCTTAAGCAAGCATAAGTTGGTTTTCTAAATTTGAGACCCTGTTCTGTTCTGTAATTCAGTTCCTGTGTAGCCAAGTTTACATTCCGTGTATTACTGATATCTTATGATGTTTCTTTTTCTGTGTGACTTATTTCAGTTAGAATCATCATACCTGAATCCACTCATTGTGATGCTAAGGGCCTGATGACATAGAATTCATTGCTGAGTGATATTGCTTTGTAAGTAAATACCACAACTTCTTTATCCATTTTTCACTTTCTGCGATGTTGAACTTGTAAGGTAAACGAGGTTCTTGTAAACAGAGGCGTCCCAAACTTTCGGGTGGCTGTGTCTTTTTTATTTTAATTTCCCTAAGCTATAGGACCATAAGTGGAAGTGCCCTAGGCTCTGTTGCTTTGTTTTTTAGATGTTTCAGGAAACACCATACACTTCTCCGGAGTGTCTGTTGGCAATTTACATCCCGCCCATCAGCATAACAAGGCTCCCAGTTCTCCATGGCCTGTCCTGCCTTTCTGGATTTTACACTTTTTTCAGATGGCCCTTTTGACCGGGGGGAAGTGAGACTTCATTGTAGTGCAGATTTCCTTTGCAAGCTTGCTTGGTTGGCCAAAAAGGGCGTATGCGTTTTTTCCTGAATATATTCAGGAAAAAACGCATACGCCCTTTTTGGCCAAGTGCATCATTGTGGACGTTCTGCCTCTTTTCCTATGCTTTCAATGCAATTCCAGTCTACCTCCTGAAATCGGTTTCCTGCAATTCTGCCCCGCTTTCAAGTCCTCTTGGCAGCCTTACTTCAGTCTATTTTCGGACGATAGCTGTCATTTATAACTCTGCAGGTTTGTGAATTACAGTGCCCCTGAGCTCCTTTCTTCAACTCGCTTTCTTTTGAGCTGGCCGCAACACTGCAGGATGGCTTCAGGCCCTAAACTGGTTCCGGCACGGCACGCTGAGCCTTTGGTTAATTCCTCTTCCTGGTGGGAAATGAGAGTTAAATTTGCCTGTCCAGACACCTCCAGCTAGCCTCTCATTGGTTCTCGCTATTCCTGTTCATCTTCCGCAGAAATTGCAAACTGGGCCAAACAGGAGGTTAAAGGCGCTGACTCTCCAAGTGGGGAGAGTGTTAGTAAAGCGTCTGGAATGTTGCACCCGAGTACCAGGGGAGGAAAACTGAGACATATTTGAACACGTCTCCCGTTCACATGGTTGATCATACTTGGGTTCCACATGCATGTTTTAGCTGAAGGAAGAATACCTTAAACCTGGAGAGTTGAGACCCGTGTAATGGGTACCATGCAATATGACTTCAAAGGGTCTTCATTTGCTCACCGAACCTCTCCAATCCTATCACTGCTGCGTTTATGCCCCTGTACACATGCTTGATTCTCTTTCGGAGACATAGCAATCCATAGGTTTTACGATACTTACTAGTCAGGTACATTCTTAGGCGTTTAATATGCGGTGTTGAGTCCATTTCGTTGAGCAAGGAGTAGCTCTTGTCTATTCCATATTTGACTTAAGGAACTTTATCTGTGCTCATTTCAATCTCTGGTTTTATGCAGCACCCCAACTCACCTTGACCCTTAAGCAAGCATAAGTTGGTTTTCTAAATTTGAGACCCTGTTCTGTTCTGTAATTCAGTTCCTGTGTAGCCAAGTTTACATTCCGTGTATTACTGATATCTTATGATGTTTCTTTTTCTGTGTGACTTATTTCAGTTAGAATCATCATACCTGAATCCACTCATTGTGATGCTAAGGGCCTGATGACATAGATTTCATTGCTGAGTGATATTGCTTTGTAAGTAAATACCACAACTTCTTTATCCATTTTTCACTTTCTGCAATGTTGAACTTGTACTGTAAACGAGGTTCTTGTAAACAGAGGCGTCCCAAATTTTGGGGTGGCTGTGTCTTTTTGATTTTAATTTCCCTAAGCTATAGGACCATAAGTGGAAGTGCCCTAGGTTCTGTTGCTTTGTTTTTTAGATGTTTCAGGAAACACCATACACTTCTCCCGAGTGGTTGTTGGCAATTTACATCCCGCCCATCAGCATAACAAGGCTCCCAGTTCTCCATGGCCTGTCCTGCCTTTCTGGATTTTACACTTTTTTCAGATGGCCCTTTTGACCGGGGGGAAGTGAGACTTCATTGTAGTGCAGATTTCCTTTGCAAGCTTGCTTGGTTGGCCAAAAAGGGCGTATGCGTTTTTTCCTGAATATATTCAGGAAAAAACGCATACGCCCTTTTTGGCCAAGTGCATCATTGTGGACGTTCTGCCTCTTTTCCTATGCTTTCAATGCAATTCCAGTCTACCTCCTGAAATCGGTTTCCTGCAATTCTGCCCCGCTTTCAAGTCCTCTTGGCAGCCTTACTTCAGTCTATTTTTGGACGATAGCTGTCATTTATAACTCTGCAGGTTTGTGAATTACAGTGCCCCTGGGCTCCTTTGTTCAACTCGCTTTCTTTTGAGCTGGCCGCAACACCGCAGGATGGCTTCAGGCCCTAATCTGGTTCTGGTACGGCACGCTGAGCCTTTGGTTATTTCCTCTTCCTGGTGGGAAATGAGAGTTAAATTTGCCCGTCCAGACACCTCCAGCTAGCCTCTCATTGGTTCTCGCTATTCCTGTTCATCTTCCGCAGAAATTGCAAACTGGGCCAAACAGGAGGTTAAAGGCGCTGACTCTCCAAGTGGGGAGAGTGTTAGTAAAGCGTCTGGAATGTTGCACCCGAGTACCAGGGGAGGAAAACTGAGACATATTTGAACACGTCTCCCGTTCACATGGTTGATCATACTTGGGTTCCACATGCATGTTTTAGCTGAAGGAAGAATACCTAAAACCTGGGTAGTTGAAACCCGTGGAATGGGTACCATGCAATATGACTTCAAAGGGTCTTCATTTGCTCACCGAACCTCTCCAATCCTATCACTGCTGCGTTTATGCCCCTGTACACATGCTTGATTCTCTTTCGGAGACATAGCAATCCATAGGTTTTACGATACTTACTAGTCAGGTACATTCTTAGGCGTTTAATATGCGGTGTTGAGTCCATTTCGTTGAGCAAGGAGTAGCTCTTGTCTATTCCATATTTGGCTTAAGGAACTTTATCTGTGCTCATTTCAATCTCTGGTTTTATGCAGCACCCCAACTCACCTTTCCCCTTAAGCAAGCATAAGTTGGTTTTCTAAATTTGAGACCCTGTTCTGTTCTGTAATTCAGTTCCTGTGTAGCCAAGTTTACATTCCGTGTATTACTGATATCTTATGATGTTTCTTTTTCTGTGTGACTTATTTCAGTTAGAATCATCATACCTGAATCCACTCATTGTGATGCTAAGGGCCTGATGACATAGAATTCATTGCTGAGTGATATTGCTTTGTAAGTAAATACCACAACTTCTTTATCCATTTTTCACTTTCTGCGATGTTGAACTTGTAAGGTAAACGAGGTTCTTGTAAACAGAGGCGTCCCAAACTTTCGGGTGGCTGTGTCTTTTTTATTTTAATTTCCCTAAGCTATAGGACCATAAGTGGAAGTGCCCTAGGCTCTGTTGCTTTGTTTTTTAGATGTTTCAGGAAACACCATACACTTCTCCCGAGTGTCTGTTGGCAATTTACATCCCGCCCATCAGCAGAACAAGGCTCCCAGTTCTCCATGGCCTGTCCTGCCTTTCTGGATTTTACACTTTTTTCAGATGGCCCTTTTGACCGGGGGGAAGTGAGACTTCATTGTAGTGCAGATTTCCTTTGCAAGCTTGCTTGGTTGGCCAAAAAGGGCGTATGCGTTTTTTCCTGAATATATTCAGGAAAAAACGCATACGCCCTTTTTGGCCAAGTGCATCATTGTGGACGTTCTGCCTCTTTTCCTATGCTTTCAATGCAATTCCAGTCTACCTCCTGAAATCGGTTTCCTGCAATTCTGCCCCGCTTTCAAGTCCTCTTGGCAGCCTTACTTCAGTCTATTTTTGGACGATAGCTGTCATTTATAACTCTGCAGGTTTGTGAATTACAGTGCCCCTGAGCTCCTTTCTTCAACTCGCTTTCTTTTGAGCTGGCCGCAACACTGCAGGATGGCTTCAGGCCCTAAACTGGTTCCGGCACGGCACGCTGAGCCTTTGGTTAATTCCTCTTCCTGGTGGGAAATGAGAGTTAAATTTGCCTGTCCAGACACCTCCAGCTAGCCTCTCATTGGTTCTCGCTATTCCTGTTCATCTTCCGCAGAAATTGCAAACTGGGCCAAACAGGAGGTTAAAGGCGCTGACTCTCCAAGTGGGGAGAGTGTTAGTAAAGCGTCTGGAATGTTGCACCCGAGTACCAGGGGAGGAAAACTGAGACATATTTGAACACGTCTCCCGTTCACATGGTTGATCATACTTGGGTTCCACATGCATGTTTTAGCTGAAGGAAGAATACCTTAAACCTGGAGAGTTAAGACCCGTGTAATGGGTACCATGCAATATGACTTCAAAGGGTCTTCATTTGCTCACCGAACCTCTCCAATCCTATCACTGCTGCGTTTATGCCCCTGTACACATGCTTAATTCTCTTTCGGAGACATAGCAATCCATAGGTTTTACGATACTTACTAGTCAGGTACATTCTTAGGCGTTTAATATGCGGTGTTGAGTCCATTTCGTTGAGCAAGGAGTAGCTCTTGTCTATTCCATATTTGACTTAAGGAACTTTATCTGTGCTCATTTCAATCTCTGGTTTTATGCAGCACCCCAACTCACCTTGACCCTTAAGCAAGCATAAGTTGGTTTTCTAAATTTGAGACCCTGTTCTGTTCTGTAATTCAGTTCCTGTGTAGCCAAGTTTACATTCCGTGTATTACTGATATCTTATGATGTTTCTTTTTCTGTGTGACTTATTTCAGTTAGAATCATCATACCTGAATCCACTCATTGTGATGCTAAGGGCCTGATGACATAGATTTCATTGCTGAGTGATATTGCTTTGTAAGTAAATACCACAACTTCTTTATCCATTTTTCACTTTCTGCAATGTTGAACTTGTACTGTAAACGAGGTTCTTGTAAACAGAGGCGTCCCAAACTTTGGGGTGGCTGTGTCTTTTTGATTTTAATTTCCCTAAGCTATAGGACCATAAGTGGAAGTGCCCTAGGTTCTGTTGCTTTGTTTTTTAGATGTTTCAGGAAACACCATACACTTCTCCCGAGTGGTTGTTGGCAATTTACATCCCGCCCATCAGCATAACAAGGCTCCCAGTTCTCCATGGCCTGTCCTGCCTTTCTGGATTTTACACTTTTTTCAGATGGCCCTTTTGACCGGGGGGAAGTGAGACTTCATTGTAGTGCAGATTTCCTTTGCAAGCTTGCTTGGTTGGCCAAAAAGGGCGTATGCGTTTTTTCCTGAATATATTCAGGAAAAAACGCATACGCCCTTTTTGGCCAAGTGCATCATTGTGGACGTTCTGCCTCTTTTCCTATGCTTTCAATGCAATTCCAGTCTACCTCCTGAAATCGGTTTCCTGCAATTCTGCCCCGCTTTCAAGTCCTCTTGGCAGCCTTACTTCAGTCTATTTTTGGACGATAGCTGTCATTTATAACTCTGCAGGTTTGTGAATTACAGTGCCCCTGAGCTCCTTTGTTCAACTCGCTTTCTTTTGAGCTGGCCGCAACACCGCAGGATGGCTTCAGGCCCTAATCTGGTTCTGGTACGGCACGCTGAGCCTTTGGTTATTTCCTCTTCCTGGTGGGATATGAGAGTTAAATTTGCCCGTCCAGACACCTCCAGCTAGCCTCTCATTGGTTCTCGCTATTCCTGTTCATCTTCCGCAGAAATTGCAAACTGGGCCAAACAGGAGGTTAAAGGCGCTGACTCTCCAAGTGGGGAGAGTGTTAGTAAAGCGTCTGGAATGTTGCACCCGAGTACCAGGGGAGGAAAACTGAGACATATTTGAACACGTCTCCCGTTCACATGGTTGATCATACTTGGGTTCCACATGCATGTTTTAGCTGAAGGAAGAATACCTAAAACCTGGGTAGTTGAAACCCGTGGAATGGGTACCATGCAATATGACTTCAAAGGGTCTTCATTTGCTCACCGAACCTCTCCAATCCTATCACTGCTGCGTTTATGCCCCTGTACACATGCTTGATTCTCTTTCGGAGACATAGCAATCCATAGGTTTTACGATACTTACTAGTCAGGTACATTCTTAGGCGTTTAATATGCGGTGTTGAGTCCATTTCGTTGAGCAAGGAGTAGCTCTTGTCTATTCCATATTTGGCTTAAGGAACTTTATCTGTGCTCATTTCAATCTCTGGTTTTATGCAGCACCCCAACTCACCTTTCCCCTTAAGCAAGCATAAGTTGGTTTTCTAAATTTGAGACCCTGTTCTGTTCTGTAATTCAGTTCCTGTGTAGCCAAGTTTACATTCCGTGTATTACTGATATCTTATGATGTTTCTTTTTCTGTGTGACTTATTTCAGTTAGAATCATCATACCTGAATCCACTCATTGTGATGCTAAGGGCCTGATGACATAGAATTCATTGCTGAGTGATATTGCTTTGTAAGTAAATACCACAACTTCTTTATCCATTTTTCACTTTCTGCGATGTTGAACTTGTAAGGTAAACGAGGTTCTTGTAAACAGAGGCGTCCCAAACTTTCGGGTGGCTGTGTCTTTTTTATTTTAATTTCCCTAAGCTATAGGACCATAAGTGGAAGTGCCCTAGGCTCTGTTGCTTTGTTTTTTAGATGTTTCAGGAAACACCATACACTTCTCCCGAGTGGTTGTTGGCAATTTACATCCCGCCCATCAGCATAACAAGGCTCCCAGTTCTCCATGGCCTGTCCTGCCTTTCTGGATTTTACACTTTTTTCAGATGGCCCTTTTGACCGGGGGGAAGTGAGACTTCATTGTAGTGCAGATTTCCTTTGCAAGCTTGCTTGGTTGGCCAAACAGGGCGTATGCGTTTTTTCCTGAATATATTCAGGAAAAAACGCATACGCCCTTTTTGGCCAAGTGCATCATTGTGGACGTTCTGCCTCTTTTCCTATGCTTTCAATGCAATTCCAGTCTACCTCCTGAAATCGGTTTCCTGCAATTCTGCCCCGCTTTCAAGTCCTCTTGGCAGCCTTACTTCAGTCTATTTTTGGACGATAGCTGTCATTTATAACTCTGCAGGTTTGTGAATTACAGTGCCCCTGAGCTCCTTTCTTCAACTCGCTTTCTTTTGAGCTGGCCGCAACACTGCAGGATGGCTTCAGGCCCTAAACTGGTTCCGGCACGGCACGCTGAGCCTTTGGTTAATTCCTCTTCCTGGTCGGAAATGAGAGTTAAATTTGCCCGTCCAGACACCTCCAGCTAGCCTCTCATTGGTTCTCGCTATTCCTGTTCATCTTCCGCAGAAATTGCAAACTGGGCCAAACAGGAGGTTAAAGGGACTGACTCTCCAAGTGGGGAGAGTGTTAGTAAAGCGTCTGGAATGTTGCACCCGAGTACAGGGGAGGAAAACTGAGACATATTTGAACACGTCTCCCGATCACATGGTTGATCATACTCTAGGTTCCACATGCATGTTTTAGCTGAAGGAAGAATACCTTAAACCTGGGTAGTTGAAACCCGTGGAATGGGTACCATGCAACATGACTTCAAAGGGTCTTCATTTGCTCACCGAACCTCTCCAATCCTATCACTGCTGCGTTTATGCCCCTGTACACATGCTTGATTCTCTTTTGGAGACATAGCAATCCATAGGTTTTAAGATACTTACTAGTCAGGAACATTCTTAGGCGTTTAATACGGGGTGTTGAGTCCATTTCGTTGAGCAAGGAGTAGCTCTTGTCTATTCCATATTTGGCTTAAGGAACTTTATCTGTGCTCATTTCAATCTCTGGTTTTATGCAGCACCCCAACTCACCTTTACCCTTAAGCAAGCATAAGTTGGTTTTCTAAATTTGAGACCCTGTTCTGTTCTGTAATTCAGTTCCTGTGTAGCCAAGTTTCCATTCCGTGTATTACTGATATCTTATGATGTTTCTTTTTCTGTGTGACTTATTTCAGTTAGAATCATCATACCTGAATCCACTCATTGTGCTGCTAAGGGCCTGATGACATAGATTTCATTGCTGAGTGATATTGTTTTGTAAGTGAATACCACAACTTCTTTATCCATTTTTCACTTTCTGCGATGTTGAACTTGTACTGTAAACGAGGTTCTTGTAAACAGAGCCGTTCCAAACTTTGGGGTGGCTGTGTCTTTTTGATTTTAATTTCCCTAAGCTATAGGACCATAAGTGGAAGTGCCCTAGGTTCTGTTGCTTTGTTTTTTAGATGTTTCAGGAAACACCATACACTTCTCCCGAGTGGTTGTTGGCAATTTACATCCCGCCCATCAGCATAACAAGGCTCCCAGTTCTCCATGGCCTGTCCTGCCTTTCTGGATTTTACACTTTTTTCAGATGGCCCTTTTGACCGGGGGGAAGTGAGACTTCATTGTAGTGCAGATTTCCTTTGCAAGCTTGCTTGGTTGGCCAAAAAGGGCGTATGCGTTTTTTCCTGAATATATTCAGGAAAAAACGCATACGCCCTTTTTGGCCAAGTGCATCATTGTGGACGTTCTGCCTCTTTTCCTATGCTTTCAATGCAATTCCAGTCTACCTCCTGAAATCGGTTTCCTGCAATTCTGCCCCGCTTTCAAGTCCTCTTGGCAGCCTTACTTCAGTCTATTTTTGGACGATAGCTGTCATTTATAACTCTGCAGGTTTGTGAATTACAGTGCCCCTGAGCTCCTTTGTTCAACTCGCTTTCTTTTGAGCTGGCCGCAACACCGCAGGATGGCTTCAGGCCCTAATCTGGTTCTGGTACGGCACGCTGAGCCTTTGGTTATTTCCTCTTCCTGGTGGGAAATGAGAGTTAAATTTGCCCGTCCAGACACCTCCAGCTAGCCTCTCATTGGTTCTCGCTATTCCTGTTCATCTTCCGCAGAAATTGCAAACTGGGCCAAACAGGAGGTTAAAGGCGCTGACTCTCCAAGTGGGGAGAGTGTTAGTAAAGCGTCTGGAATGTTGCACCCGAGTACCAGGGGAGGAAAACTGAGACATATTTGAACACGTCTCCCGTTCACATGGTTGATCATACTTGGGTTCCACATGCATGTTTTAGCTGAAGGAAGAATACCTAAAACCTGGGTAGTTGAAAACCGTGGAATGGGTACCATGCAATATGACTTCAAAGGGTCTTCATTTGCTCACCGAACCTCTCCAATCCTATCACTGCTGCGTTTATGCCCCTGTACACATGCTTGATTCTCTTTCGGAGACATAGCAATCCATAGGTTTTACGATACTTACTAGTCAGGTACATTCTTAGGCGTTTAATATGCGGTGTTGAGTCCATTTCGTTGAGCAAGGAGTAGCTCTTGTCTATTCCATATTTGGCTTAAGGAACTTTATCTGTGCTCATTTCAATCTCTGGTTTTATGCAGCACCCCAACTCACCTTTCCCCTTAAGCAAGCATAAGTTGGTTTTCTAAATTTGAGACCCTGTTCTGTTCTGTAATTCAGTTCCTGTGTAGCCAAGTTTACATTCCGTGTATTACTGATATCTTATGATGTTTCTTTTTCTGTGTGACTTATTTCAGTTAGAATCATCATACCTGAATCCACTCATTGTGATGCTAAGGGCCTGATGACATAGAATTCATTGCTGAGTGATATTGCTTTGTAAGTAAATACCACAACTTCTTTATCCATTTTTCACTTTCTGCGATGTTGAACTTGTAAGGTAAACGAGGTTCTTGTAAACAGAGGCGTCCCAAACTTTCGGGTGGCTGTGTCTTTTTTATTTTAATTTCCCTAAGCTATAGGACCATAAGTGGAAGTGCCCTAGGCTCTGTTGCTTTGTTTTTTAGATGTTTCAGGAAACACCATACACTTCTCCCGAGTGTCTGTTGGCAATTTACATCCCGCCCATTAGCATAACAAGGCTCCCAGTTCTCCATGGCCTGTCCTGCCTTTCTGGATTTTACACTTTTTTCAGATGGCCCTTTTGACCGGGGGGAAGTGAGACTTCATTGTAGTGCAGATTTCCTTTGCAAGCTTGCTTGGTTGGCCAAAAAGGGCGTATGCGTTTTTTCCTGAATATATTCAGGAAAAAACGCATACGCCCTTTTTGGCCAAGTGCATCATTGTGGACGTTCTGCCTCTTTTCCTATGCTTTCAATGCAATTCCAGTCTACCTCCTGAAATCGGTTTCCTGCAATTCTGCCCCGCTTTCAAGTCCTCTTGGCAGCCTTACTTCAGTCTATTTTTGGACGATAGCTGTCATTTATAACTCTGCAGGTTTGTGAATTACAGTGCCCCTGAGCTCCTTTCTTCAACTCGCTTTCTTTTGAGCTGGCCGCAACACTGCAGGATGGCTTCAGGCCCTAAACTGGTTCCGGCACGGCACGCTGAGCCTTTGGTTAATTCCTCTTCCTGGTGGGAAATGAGAGTTAAATTTGCCTGTCCAGACACCTCCAGCTAGCCTCTCATTGGTTCTCGCTATTCCTGTTCATCTTCCGCAGAAATTGCAAACTGGGCCAAACAGGAGGTTAAAGGGACTGACTCTCCAAGTGGGGAGAGTGTTAGTAAAGCGTCTGGAATGTTGCACCCGAGTACAGGGGAGGAAAACTGAGACATATTTGAACACGTCTCCCGATCACATGGTTGATCATACTCTAGGTTCCACATGCATGTTTTAGCTGAAGGAAGAATACCTTAAACCTGGGTAGTTGAAACCCGTGGAATGGGTACCATGCAACATGACTTCAAAGGGTCTTCATTTGCTCACCGAACCTCTCCAATCCTATCACTGCTGCGTTTATGCCCCTGTACACATGCTTGATTCTCTTTCGGAGACATAGCAATCATTGGTTTTTAAGACACTTACTAGTCAGGTACATTTTTAGGCGTTTAATATGCGGTGTTGAGTCCATTTCGTTGAGCAAGGAGTAGCTCTTGTCTATTCCATATTTGACTTAAGGAACTTTATCTGTGCTCATTTCAATCTCTGGTTTTATGCAGCACCCCAACTCACCTTTACCCTTAAGCAAGCATAAGTTGGTTTTCTAAATTTGAGACCCTGTTCTGTTTTGGAATTCAGTTCCTGTGTAGCCAAGTTTACATTCCGTGTATTACTGATATCTTATGATGTTTCTTTTTCTGTGTGACTTATTTCAGTTAGAATCATCATACCTGAATCCACTCATTGTGCTGCTAAGGGCCTGATGACATAGAATTCATTGCTGAGTGATATTGCTTTGTAAGTAAATACCACAACTTCTTTATCCATTTTTCACTTTCTGCGATGTTGAACTTGTACTGTAAACGAGGTTCTTGTAAACAGAGCCGTTCCAAACTTTGGGGTGGCTGTGTCTTTTTGATTTTAATTTCCCTAAGCTATAGGACCATAAGTGGAAGTGCCCTAGGTTCTGTTGCTTTGTTTTTTAGATGTTTCAGGAAACACCATACACTTCTCCCGAGTGGTTGTTGGCAATTTATATCCCGCCCATCAGCATAACAAGGCTCCCACTTCTCCATGGCCTGTCCTGCCTTTCTGGATTTTACACTTTTTTCAGATGGCCCTTTTGACCGGGGGGAAGTGAGACTTCATTGTAGTGCAGATTTCCTTTGCAAGCTTGCTTGGTTGGCCAAAAAGGGCGTATGCGTTTTTTCCTGAATATATTCAGGAAAAAACGCATACGCCCTTTTTGGCCAAGTGCATCATTGTGGACGTTCTGCCTCTTTTCCTATGCTTTCAATGCAATTCCAGTCTACCTCCTGAAATCGGTTTCCTGCAATTCTGCCCCGCTTTCAAGTCCTCTTGGCAGCCTTACTTCAGTCTATTTTTGGACGATAGCTGTCATTTATAACTCTGCAGGTTTGTGAATTACAGTGCCCCTGGGCTCCTTTCTTCAACTCGCTTTCTTTTGAGCTGGCCGCAACACCGCCGGATGGCTTCAGGCCCTAATCTGGTTCCGGTACGGCACGCTGAGCCTTTGGTTAATTCCTCTTCCTGGTGGGAAATGAGAGTTAAATTTGCCCGTCCAGACACCTCCAGCTAGCCTCTCATTGGTTCTCGCTATTCCTGTTCATCTTCCGCAGAAATTGCAAACTGGGCCAAACAGGAGGTTAAAGGGACTGACTCTCCAAGTCGGGAGAGTGTTAGTAAAGCGTCTGGAATGTTGCACCCGAGTACCAGGGGAGGAAAACTGAGACATATTTGAACACGTCTCCCGTTCACATGGTTGATCATACTCTGGGTTCCACATGCATGTTTTAGCTGAAGGAAGAATACCTTAAACCTGGAGAGTTGAGACCCGTGGAATGGGTACCATGCAATATGACTTCAAAGGGTCTTCATTTGCTCACCGAACCTCTCCAATCCTATCACTGCTGCGTTTATGCCCCTGTACACATGCTTGATTCTCTTTTGGAGACATAGCAATCCATAGGTTTTACGATACTTACTAGTCAGGTAAATTCTTAGGCGTTTAATATGCGGTGTTGAGTCCATTTCGTTGAGCAAGGAGTAGCTCTTGTCTATTCCATATTTAACTTAAGGAACTTTATCTGTGCTCATTTCAATCTCTGGTTTTATGCAGCACCCCAACTCACCTTTACCCCTAAGCAAGCATAAGTTCATTTTCTAAATTTGAGACCCTGTTCTGTTCTGTAATTCAGTTCCTGTGTAGCCAAGTTTACATTCCGTGTATTACTGATATCTTATGATGTTTCTTTTTCTGTGTGACTTATTTCAGGTAGAATCATCATACCTGAATCCACTCATTGTGATGCTAAGGGCCTGATGACATAGATTTCATTGCTGAGTGATATTGCTTTGTAAGTAAATACCACAACTTCTTTATCCATTTTTCACTTTCTGCGATGTTGAACTTGTACTGTAAACGAGGTTCTTGTAAACAGAGGCGTCCCAAACTTTGGGGTGGCTGTGTCTTTTTGATTTTAATTTCCCTAAACTATAGGACCATTAGTGGCAGTGCCCTAGGCTCTGTTGCTTTGTTTTTTAGATGTTTCAGGAAACACCATACACTTCTCCCGTGTGTCTGTTGGCAATTTACATCCCGCCCATCAGCATAACAAGGCTCCCAGTTCTCCATGGCCTGCCCTGCCTTTCTGGATTTTACACTTTTTTCAGATGGCCCTTTTGACCGGGGGGAAGTGAGACTTCATTGTAGTGCAGATTTCCTTTGCAAGCTTGCTTGGTTGGCCAAAAAGGGCGTATGCGTTTTTTCCTGAATATATTCAGGAAAAAACGCATACGCCCTTTTTGGCCAAGTGCATCATTGTGGACGTTCTGCCTCTTTTCCTATGCTTTCAATGCAATTCCAGTCTACCTCCTGAAATCGGTTTCCTGCAATTCTGCCCCGCTTTCAAGTCCTCTTGTCAGCCTTACTTCAGTGTATTTTTGGACGATAGCTGTCATTTATAACTCTGCAGGTTTGTGAATTACAGTGCCCCTGAGCTCCTTTCTTCAACTCGCTTTCTTGTGACCTGGCCGCAACACCGAAGGATGGCTTCAGGCCCTAATCTGGTTCCGGTACGGCACGCTGAGCCTTTGGTTATTTCCTCTTCCTGTTGGGAAATGAGAGTTAAATTTGCCCGTCCAGACACCTCCAGCTAGCCTCTCATTGGTTCTCGCTATTCCTGTTCATCTTCCGCAGAAATTGCAAACTGGGCCAAACAGGAGGTTAAAGGGGCTGTCTCTCCAAGTGGGGAGAGTGTTAGTAAAGCGTCTGGAATGTTGCACCCGAGTACCGGGGAGGAATACTGAGACATATTTGAACACGTCTCCCGTTCACATGGTTGATCATACTTGGGTTCCACATGCATGTTTTAGCTGAAGGAAGAATACCTTAAACCTGGAGAGTTGAGACCCGTGTAATGGGTACCATGCAATATGACTTCAAAGGGTCTTCATTTGCTCACCGAACCTCTCCAATCCTATCACTGCTGCGTTTATGACCCTGTACACATGCTTGATTCTCTTTTGGAGACATAGCAATCCATAGGTTTTACGATACTTACTAGTCAGGTAAATTCTTAGGCGTTTAATATGCGGTGTTGAGTCCATTTCGTTGAGCAAGGAGTAGCTCTTGTCTATTCCATATTTGACTTAAGGAACTTTATCTGTGCTCATTTCAATCTCTGGTTTTATGCAGCACCCCAACTCACCTTTACCCTTAAGCAAGCATAAGTTGGTTTTCTAAATTTGAGACCCTGTTCTGTTCTGGAATGCAGTTCCTGTGTAGCCAAGTTTACATTCCGTGTATTAGTGATATCTTATGATGTTTCTTTTTCTGTGTGACTTATTTCAGTTAGAATCATCATACCTGAATCCACTCATTGTGATGCTAAGGGCCTGATGACATAGATTTCATTGCTGAGTGATATTGCTTTGTAAGTAAATACCACAACTTCTTTATCCATTTTTCACTTTCTGCGATGTTGAACTTGTACTGTAAACGAGGTTCTTGTAAACAGAGGCGTCCCAAACTTTGGGGTGGCTGTGTCTTTTTGATTTTAATTTCCCTAAGCTATAGGACCATAAGTGGCAGTGCCCTAGGCTCTGTTGCTTTGTTTTTTAGATGTTTCAGGAAACACCATACACTTCTTCCGAGTGTCTGTTGGCAATTTACATCCCGCCCATCAGCATAACAAGGCTCCCAGTTCTCCATGGCCTGTCCTGCCTTTCTGGATTTTACACTTTTTTCAGATGACCCTTTTGACTGGGGGGAAGTGAGACTTCATTGTAGTGCAGATTTCCTTTGCAAGCTTGCTTGGTTGGCCAAAAAGGGCGTATGCGTTTTTTCCTGAATATATTCAGGAAAAAACGCATACGCCCTTTTTGGCCAAGTGCATCATTGTGGACGTTCTGCCTCTTTTCCTATGCTTTCAATGCAATTCCAGTCTACCTCCTGAAATCGGTTTCCTGCAATTCTGCCCCGCTTTCAAGTCCTCTTGGCAGCCTTACTTCAGTCTATTTTTGGACGATAGCTGTCATTTATAACTCTGCAGGTTTGTGAATTACAGTGCCCCTGAGCTCCTTTCTTCAACTCGCTTTCTTTTGAGCTGGCCGCAACACCGAAGGATGGCTTCAGGCCCTAATCTGGTTCCGGAACGGCACGCTGAGCCTTTGGTTATTTCCTCTTCCTGTTGGGAAATGAGAGTTAAATTTGCCCGTCCAGACACCTCCAGCTAGCCTCTCATTGGTTCTCGCTATTCCTGTTCATCTTCCGCAGAAATTGCAAACTGGGCCAAACAGGAGGTTAAAGGCGCTGTCTCTCCAAGTGGGGAGAGTGTTAGTAAAGCGTCTGGAATGTTGCACCCGAGTACCGGGGAGGAAAACTGAGACATATTTGAACACGTCTCCCGATCACATGGTTGATCATACTTGGGTTCCACATGCATGTTTTAGCTGAAGGAAGAATACCTTAAACCTGGAGAGTTGAGACCCGTGTAATGGGTACCATGCAATATGAATTCAAAGGGTCTTCATTTGCTCACCGAACCTCTCCAATCCTATCACTGCTGCGTTTATGCCCCTGTACACATGCTTGATTCTCTTTTGGAGACATAGCAATCCATAGGTTTTACGATACTTACTAGTCAGGTAAATTCTTAGGCGTTTAATATGCGGTGTTGAGTCCATTTCGTTGAGCAAGGAGTAGCTCTTGTCTATTCCATATTTAACTTAAGGAACTTTATCTGTGCTCATTTCAATCTCTGGTTTTATGCAGCACCCCAACTCACCTTTACCCCTAAGCAAGCATAAGTTCATTTTCTAAATTTGAGACCCTGTTCTGTTCTGTAATTCAGTTCCTGTGTAGCCAAGTTTACATTCCGTGTATTACTGATATCTTATGATGTTTCTTTTTCTGTGTGACTTATTTCAGGTAGAATCATCATACCTGAATCCACTCATTGTGATGCTAAGGGCCTGATGACATAGATTTCATTGCTGAGTGATATTGCTTTGTAAGTAAATACCACAACTTCTTTATCCATTTTTCACTTTCTGCGATGTTGAACTTGTACTGTAAACGAGGTTCTTGTAAACAGAGGCGTCCCAAACTTTGGGGTGGCTGTGTCTTTTTGATTTTAATTTCCCTAAACTATAGGACCATTAGTGGCAGTGCCCTAGGCTCTGTTGCTTTGTTTTTTAGATGTTTCAGGAAACACCATACACTTCTCCCGTGTGTCTGTTGGCAATTTACATCCCGCCCATCAGCATAACAAGGCTCCCAGTTCTCCATGGCCTGTCCTGCCTTTCTGGATTTTACACTTTTTTCAGATGGCCCTTTTGACCGGGGGGAAGTGAGACTTCATTGTAGTGCAGATTTCCTTTGCAAGCTTGCTTGGTTGGCCAAAAAGGGCGTATGCGTTTTTTCCTGAATATATTCAGGAAAAAACGCATACGCCCTTTTTGGCCAAGTGCATCATTGTGGACGTTCTGCCTCTTTTCCTATGCTTTCAATGCAATTCCAGTCTACCTCCTGAAATCGGTTTCCTGCAATTCTGCCCCGCTTTCAAGTCCTCTTGGCAGCCTTACTTCAGTGTATTTTTGGACGATAGCTGTCATTTATAACTCTGCAGGTTTGTGAATTACAGTGCCCCTGAGCTCCTTTCTTCAACTCGCTTTCTTGTGACCTGGCCGCAACACCGAAGGATGGCTTCAGGCCCTAATCTGGTTCCGGTACGGCACGCTGAGCCTTTGGTTATTTCCTCTTCCTGTTGGGAAATGAGAGTTAAATTTGCCCGTCCAGACACCTCCAGCTAGCCTCTCATTGGTTCTCGCTATTCCTGTTCATCTTCCGCAGAAATTGCAAACTGGGCCAAACAGGAGGTTAAAGGGGCTGTCTCTCCAAGTGGGGAGAGTGTTAGTAAAGCGTCTGGAATGTTGCACCCGAGTACCGGGGAGGAATACTGAGACATATTTGAACACGTCTCCCGTTCACATGGTTGATCATACTTGGGTTCCACATGCATGTTTTAGCTGAAGGAAGAATACCTTAAACCTGGAGAGTTGAGACCCGTGTAATGGGTACCATGCAATATGACTTCAAAGGGTCTTCATTTGCTCACCGAACCTCTCCACTCCTATCACTGCTGCGTTTATGCCCCTGTACACATGCTTGATTCTCTTTTGGAGACATAGCAATCCATACGTTTTACGATACTTACTAGTCAGGTAAATTCTTAGGCGTTTAATATGCGGTGTTGAGTCCATTTCGTTGAGCAAGGAGTAGCTCTTGTCTATTCCATATTTGACTTAAGGAACTTTATCTGTGCTCATTTCAATCTCTGGATTTATGCACCACCCCAACTCACCTTTACCCTTAAGCAAGCATAAGTTGGTTTTCTAAATTTGAGACCCTGTTCTGTTCTGTAATTCAGTTCCTGTGTAGCCAAGTTTACATTCCGTGTATTACTGATATCTTATGATGTTTCTTTTTCTGTGTGACTTATTTCAGGTAGAATCATCATACCTGAATCCACTCATTGTGATGCTAAGGGCCTGATGACATAGATTTCATTGCTGAGTGATATTGCTTTGTAAGTAAATACCACAACTTCTTTATCCATTTTTCACTTTCTGCGATGTTGAACTTGTACTGTAAACGAGGTTCTTGTAAACAGAGGCGTCCCAAACTTTGGGGTGGCTGTGTCTTTTTGATTTTAATTTCCCTAAACTATAGGACCATTAGTGGCAGTGCCCTAGGCTCTGTTGCTTTGTTTTTTAGATGTTTCAGGAAACACCATACACTTCTCCCGAGTGTCTGTTGGCAATTTACATCCCGCCCATCAGCATAACAAGGCTCCCAGTTCTCCATGGCCTGTCCTGCCTTTCTGGATTTTACACTTTTTTCAGATGGCCCTTTTGACCGGGGGGAAGTGAGACTTCATTGTAGTGCAGATTTCCTTTGCAAGCTTGCTTGGTTGGCCAAAAAGGGCGTATGCGTTTTTTCCTGAATATATTCAGGAAAAAACGCATACGCCCTTTTTGGCCAAGTGCATCATTGTGGACGTTCTGCCTCTTTTCCTATGCTTTCAATGCAATTCCAGTCTACCTCCTGAAGTCGGTTTCCTGCAATTCTGCCCCGCTTTCAAGTCCTCTTGGCAGCCTTACTTCAGTCTATTTTTGGACGATAGCTGTCATTTATAACTCTGCAGGTTTGTGCATTACAGTGCCCGTGAGCTCCTTTCTTCAACTTGCTTTCTTGTGACCTGGCCGCAACACCGCAGGATGGCTTCAGGACCTAATCTGGTTCCGGCACGGCACGCTGAGCCTTTGGTTATTTCCTTTTCCTGGTGGGAAATGAGAGTTAAATTTGCCCGTCCAGACACCTCCAGCTAGCCTCTCATTGGTTCTCGCTATTCCTGTTCATCTTCCGCAGAAATTGCAAACTGGGCCAAACAGGAGGTTAAAGGGGCTGACTCTCCAAGAGGGGAGAGTGTTAGTAAAGCGTCTGGAATGTTGCACCCGAGTACCAGGGGAGGAAAACTGAGACATATTTGAACACGTCTCCCGTTCACATGGTTGATCATACTTGGGTTCCACATGCATGTTTTAGCTGAAGGAAGAATACCTTAAACCTGGAGAGTTAAGACCCGTGTAATGGGTACCATGCAATATGACTTCAAAGGGTCTTCATTTGCGCACCGAACCTCTCCAATCCTATCACTGCTGCGTTTATGCCCCTGTACACATGCTTGATTCTCTTTCGGAGACATAGCAATCCATAGGTTTTAAGATACTTACTAGTCAGGTACATTCTTAGGCGTTTAATATGCGGTGTTGAGTCCATTTCGTTGAGCAAGGAGTAGCTCTTGTCTATTCCATATTTGGCTTAAGGAACTTTATCTGTGCTCATTTCAATCTCTGGTTTTATGCAGCAACCCAACTCACCTTTCCCCTTAAGCAAGCATAAGTTGGTTTTCTAAATTTGAGACCCTGTTCTGTTTTGGAATTCAGTTCCTGTGTAGCCAAGTTTAC
Source organism: Delphinus delphis (assembly GCF_949987515.2). Lineage (NCBI taxonomy): Eukaryota > Metazoa > Chordata > Mammalia > Artiodactyla > Delphinidae > Delphinus > Delphinus delphis. The sequence continues at coordinate 4,677,732 of NW_027192648.1, forward strand.
ATTCCGTGTATTAGTGATATCTTATGATGTTTCTTTTTCTGTGTGACTTATTTCAGTTAGAATCATCGTACCTGAATCTACTCATTATGCTGCTACGGGCCTGATGACATAGATTTCATTGCTGAGTGATACTGCATTGTACGTAAGTACCACAAGTACTTTATCCATTTTTCACTTTCTGCGATGTTGAACTTGTACTGTAAACGAGGTTCTTGTAAACAGAGCCGTTCCAAACTTTGGGGTGGCTGTGTCTTTTTGATTTTAATTTCCCTAAGCTATAGGACCATAAGTGGAAGTGCCCTAGGTTCTGTTGCTTTGTTTTTTAGATGTTTCAGGAAACACCATACACTTCTCCCGAGTGGTTGTTGGCAATTTACATCCCGCCCATCAGCATAACAAGGCTCCCAGTTCTCCATGGCCTGTCCTGCCTTTCTGGATTTTACACTTTTTTCAGATGGCCCTTTTGACCGGGGGGAAGTGAGACTTCATTGTAGTGCAGATTTCCTTTGCAAGCTTGCTTGGTTGGCCAAAAAGGGCGTATGCGTTTTTTCCTGAATATATTCAGGAAAAAACGCATACGCCCTTTTTGGCCAAGTGCATCATTGTGGACGTTCTGCCTCTTTTCCTATGCTTTCAATGCAATTCCAGTCTACCTCCTGAAGTCGGTTTCCTGCAATTCTGCCCCGCTTTCAAGTCCTCTTGGCAGCCTTACTTCAGTCTATTTTTGGACGATAGCTGTCATTTATAACTCTGCAGGTTTGTGCATTACAGTGCCCGTGAGCTCCTTTCTTCAACTTGCTTTCTTGTGACCTGGCCGCAACACCGCAGGATGGCTTCAGGACCTAATCTGGTTCCGGCACGGCACGCTGAGCCTTTGGTTATTTCCTTTTCCTGGTGGGAAATGAGAGTTAAATTTGCCCGTCCAGACACCTCCAGCTAGCCTCTCATTGGTTCTCGCTATTCCTGTTCATCTTCCGCAGAAATTGCAAACTGGGCCAAACAGGAGGTTAAAGGGGCTGACTCTCCAAGAGGGGAGAGTGTTAGTAAAGCGTCTGGAATGTTGCACCCGAGTACCAGGGGAGGAAAACTGAGACATATTTGAACACGTCTCCCGTTCACATGGTTGATCATACTTGGGTTCCACATGCATGTTTTAGCTGAAGGAAGAATACCTTAAACCTGGAGAGTTAAGACCCGTGTAATGGGTACCATGCAATATGACTTCAAAGGGTCTTCATTTGCGCACCGAACCTCTCCAATCCTATCACTGCTGCGTTTATGCCCCTGTACACATGCTTGATTCTCTTTCGGAGACATAGCAATCCATAGGTTTTAAGATACTTACTAGTCAGGTACATTCTTAGGCGTTTAATATGCGGTGTTGAGTCCATTTCGTTGAGCAAGGAGTAGCTCTTGTCTATTCCATATTTGGCTTAAGGAACTTTATCTGTGCTCATTTCAATCTCTGGTTTTATGCAGCAACCCAACTCACCTTTCCCCTTAAGCAAGCATAAGTTGGTTTTCTAAATTTGAGACCCTGTTCTGTTTTGGAATTCAGTTCCTGTGTAGCCAAGTTTACATTCCGTGTATTAGTGATATCTTATGATGTTTCTTTTTCTGTGTGACTTATTTCAGTTAGAATCATCGTACCTGAATCTACTCATTATGCTGCTACGGGCCTGATGACATAGATTTCATTGCTGAGTGATACTGCATTGTACGTAAGTACCACAAGTACTTTATCCATTTTTCACTTTCTGCGATGTTGAACTTGTACTGTAAACGAGGTTCTTGTAAACAGAGCCGTTCCAAACTTCGGGGTGGCTGTGTCTTTTTGATTTTAATTTCCCTAAGCTATAGGACCATAAGTGGAAGTGCCCTAGGCTCTGTTGCTTTGTTTTTTAGATGTTTCAGGAAACACCATACACTTCTCCCAAGTGGTTGTTGGCAATTTACATCCCGCCCATCAGCATAACAAGGCTCCCAGTTCTCCATGGCCTGTCCTGCCTTTCTGGATTTTACACTTTTTTCAGATGGCCCTTTTGACCGGGGGGAAGTGAGACTTCATTGTAGTGCAGATTTCCTTTGCAAGCTTGCTTGGTTGGCCAAAAAGGGCGTATGCGTTTTTTCCTGAATATATTCAGGAAAAAACGCATACGCCCTTTTTGGCCAAGTGCATCATTGTGGACGTTCTGCCTCTTTTCCTATGCTTTCAATGCAATTCCAGTCTACCTCCTGAAATCGGTTTCCTGCAATTCTGCCCCGCTTTCAAGTCCTCTTGGCAGCCTTACTTCAGTCTATTTTTGGACGATAGCTGTCATTTATAACTCTGCAGGTTTGTGAATTACAGTGCCCCTGAGCTCCTTTCTTCAACTCGCTTTCTTGTGACCTGGCCGCAACACCGCAGGATGGCTTCAGGACCTAATCTGGTTCCGGCACGGCACGCTGAGCCTTTGGTTAATTCCTCTTCCTGGTGGGAAATGAGAGTTAAATTTGCCCGGCCAGACACCTCCAGCTAGTCTCTCATTGGTTCTCGCTATTCCTGTTCATCTTCCGCAGAAATTGCAAACTGGGCCAAACAGGAGGTTAAAGGGACTGACTCTCCAAGTCGGGAGAGTGTTAGTGAAGCATCTGGAATGTTGCACCCGAGTACCAGGGTACGAAAACTGAGACATATTTGAACACGTCTCCCGTTCACATGGTTGATCATACTCTGGGTTCCACATGCATGTTTTAGCTGAAGGAAGAATACCTTAAACCTGGAGAGTTGAGACCCGTGTAATGGGTACCATGCAATATGACTTCAAAGGGTCTTCATTTGCTCACCGAACCTCTCCAATCCTATCACTGCTGCGTTTATTCCCCTGTACACACGCTTGATTCTCTTTTGGAGACATAGCAATCCATAGGTTTTAAGATACTTACTAGTCAGGTACATTCTTAGGGGTTTAATATGGGGTTTTGAGTCCATTTCGTTGAGCAAGGAGTAGCTCTTGTCTATTCCATATTTGGCTTAAGGAACTTTATCTGTGCTCATTTCAATCTCTGGTTTTATGCAGCACCCCAACTCACCTTTCCCCTTAAGCAAGCATAAGTTGGTTTTCTAAATTTGAGACCCTGTTCTGTTCTGTAATTCAGTTCCTGTGTAGCCAAGTTTACATTCCGTGTATTACTGATATCTTATGATGTTTCTTTTTCTGTGTGACTTATTTCAGTTAGAATCATCATACCTGAATCCACTCATTGTGATGCTAAGGGCCTTATGACATAGAATTCATTGCTGAGTGATATTGCTTTGTAAGTAAATACCACAACTTCTTTATCCATTTTTCACTTTCTGCGATGTTGAACTTGTACTGTAAACGAGGTTCTTGTAAACAGAGCCGTTCCAAACTTCGGGGTGGCTGTGTCTTTTTGATTTTAATTTCCCTAAGCTATAGGACCATAAGTGGAAGTGCCCTAGGTTCTGTTGCTTTGTTTTTTAGATGTTTCAGGAAACACCATACACTTCTCCCGAGTGGTTCTTGGCAATTTACATCCCGCCCATCAGCATAACAAGGCTCCCAGTTCTCCATGGCCTGTCCTGCCTTTCTGGATTTTACACTTTTTTCAGATGACCCTTTTGACTGGGGGGAAGTGAGACTTCATTGTAGTGCAGATTTCCTTTGCAAGCTTGCTTGGTTGGCCAAAAAGGGCGTATGCGTTTTTTCCTGAATATATTCAGGAAAAAACGCATACGCCCTTTTTGGCCAAGTGCATCATTGTGGACGTTCTGCCTCTTTTCCTATGCTTTCAATGCAATTCCAGTCTACCTCCTGAAATCGGTTTCCTGCAATTCTGCCCCGCTTTCAAGTCCTCTTGGCAGCCTTACTTCAGTCTATTTTTGGACGATAGCTGTCATTTATAACTCTGCAGGTTTGTGAATTACAGTGCCCCTGAGCTCCTTTGTTCAACTCGCTTTCTTTTGAGCTGGCCGCAACACCGCAGGATGGCTTCAGGCTCTAATCTGGTTCCGGTACGGCACACTGAGCCTTTGGTTATTTCCTCTTCCTGGTGGGAAATGAGAGTTAAATTTGCCCGTCCAGACACCTCCAGCTAGCCTCTCATTGGTTCTCGCTATTCCTGTTCATCTTCCGCAGAAATTGCAAACTGGGCCAAACAGGAGGTTAAAGGGGCTGTCTCTCCAAGTGGGGAGAGTGTTAGTAAAGCGTCTGGAATGTTGCACCCGAGTACCAGGGGAGGAAAACTGAGACATATTTGAACACGTCTCCCGTTCACATGGTTGATCATACTTGGGTTCCACATGCATGTTTTAGCTGAAGGAAGAATACCTAAAACCTGGGTAGTTGAAACCCGTGGAATGGGTACCATGCAATATGACTTCAAAGGGTCTTCATTTGCTCACTGAACCTCTCCAATCCTATCACTGCTGCGTTTATGCCCCTGTACACATGCTTGATTCTCTTTCGGAGACATAGCAATCCATAGGTTTTAAGATACTTACTAGTCAGGTACATTCTTAGGCGTTTAATATGCGGTGTTGAGTCCATTTCGTTGAGCAAGGAGTAGCTCTTGTCTATTCCATATTTGGCTTAAGGAACTTTATCTGTGCTCATTTCAATCTCTGGTTTTATGCAGCAACCCAACTCACCTTTCCCCTTAAGCAAGCATAAGTTGGTTTTCTAAATTTGAGACCCTGTTCTGTTTTGGAATTCAGTTCCTGTGTAGCCAAGTTTACATTCCGTGTATTAGTGATATCTTATGATGTTTCTTTTTCTGTGTGACTTATTTCAGTTAGAATCATCGTACCTGAATCAACTCATTATGCTGCTACGGGCCTGATGACATAGATTTCATTGCTGAGTGATACTGCATTGTACGTAAGTACCAAAAGTTCTTTATCCATTTTTCACTTTCTGCGATGTTGAACTTGTACTGTAAACGAGGTTCTTGTAAACAGAGCCGTTCCAAACTTTGGGGTGGCTGTGTCTTTTTGATTTTAATTTCCCTAAGCTATAGGACCATAAGTGGAAGTGCCCTAGGCTCTGTTGCTTTGTTTTTTAGATGTTTCAGGAAACACCATACACTTCTCCCGAGTGGTTGTTGGCAATTTACATCCCGCCCATCAGCATAACAAGGCTCCCAGTTCTCCATGGCCTGTCCTGCCTTTCTGGATTTTACACTTTTTTCAGATGGCCCTTTTGACCGGGGGGAAGTGAGACTTCATTGTAGTGCAGATTTCCTTTGCAAGCTTGCTTGGTTGGCCAAAAAGGGCGTATGCGTTTTTTCCTGAATATATTCAGGAAAAAACGCATACGCCCTTTTTGGCCAAGTGCATCATTGTGGACGTTCTGCCTCTTTTCCTATGCTTTCAATGCAATTCCAGTCTACCTCCTGAAATCGGTTTCCTGCAATTCTGCCCCGCTTTCAAGTCCTCTTGGCAGCCTTACTTCAGTCTATTTTTGGACGATAGCTGTCATTTATAACTCTGCAGGTTTGTGAATTACAGTGCCCCTGAGCTCCTTTCTTCAACTCGCTTTCTTGTGACCTGGCCGCAACACCGCAGGATGGCTTCAGGACCTAATCTGGTTGCGGCACGGCACGCTGAGCCTTTGGTTAATTCCTCTTCCTGGTGGGAAATGAGAGTTAAATTTGCCCGTCCAGACACCTCCAGCTAGTCTCTCATTGGTTCTCGCTATTCCTGTTCATCTTCCGCAGAAATTGCAAACTGGGCCAAACAGGAGGTTAAAGGGACTGACTCTCCAAGTGGGGAGAGTGTTAGTAAAGCGTCTGGAATGTTGCACCCGAGTACCAGGGTACGAAAACTGAGACATATTTGAACACGTCTCCCGATCACATGGTTGATCATACTCTAGGTTCCACATGCATGTTTTAGCTGAAGGAAGAATACCTTAAACCTGGGTAGTTGAAACCCGTGGAATGGGTACCATGCAATATGAATTCAAAGTGTCTTCATTTGCGCACCGAACCTCTCCAATCCTATCACTGCTGCGTTTATGCCCCTGTACACATGCTTGATTCTCTTTTGGAGACATAGCAATCCATAGGTTTTAAGATACTTACTAGTCAGGAACATTCTTAGGCGTTTGATATGGGGTGTTGAGTCCATTTCGTTGAGCAAGGAGTAGCTCTTGTCTATTCCATATTTGGCTTAAGGAACTTTATCTGTGCTCATTTCAATCTCTGGTTTTATGCAGCACCCCAACTCACCTTTCCCCTTAAGCAAGCATAAGTTGGTTTTCTAAATTTGAGACCCTGTTCTGTTCTGGAATGCAGTTCCTGTGTAGCCAAGTTTACATTCCGTGTATTAGTGATATCTTATGATGTTTCTTTTTCTGTGTGACTTATTTCAGTTAGAATCATCATACCTGAATCCACTCATTGTGATGCTAAGGGCCTGATGACATAGATTTCATTGCTGAGTGATATTGCTTTGTAAGTGAATACCACAACTTCTTTATCCATTTTTCACTTTCTGCGATGTTGAACTTGTACTGTAAACGAGGTTCTTGTAAACAGAGCCGTTCCAAACTTTGGGGTGGCTGTGTCTTTTTGATTTTAATTTCCCTAAGCTATAGGACCATAAGTGGAAGTGCCCTAGGCTCTGTTGCTTTGTTTTTTAGATGTTTCAGGAAACACCATACACTTCTCCCAAGTGTCTGTTGGCAATTTACATCCCGCCCATCAGCATAACAAGGCTCCCAGTTCTCAATGGCCTGTTGCCTTTCTGGATTTTACACTTTTTTCAGATGGCCCTTTTGACCGGGGGGAAGTGAGACTTCATTGTAGTGCAGATTTCCTTTCAAGCTTGCTTGGTTGGCCAAAAAGGGCGTATGCGTTTTTTCCTGAATATATTCAGGAAAAAACGCATACGCCCTTTTTGGCCAAGTGCATCATTGTGGACGTTCTGCCTCTTTTCCTATGCTTTCAATGCAATTCCAGTCTACCTCCTGAAATCGGTTTCCTGCAATTCTGCCCCGCTTTCAAGTCCTCTTGGCAGCCTTACTTCAGTCTATTTTTGGACGATAGCTGTCATTTATAACTCTGCAGGTTTGTGAATTACAGTGCCCCTGAGCTCCTTTCTTCAACTCGCTTTCTTGTGACCTGGCCGCAACACCGCAGGATGGCTTCAGGACCTAATCTGGTTGCGGCACGGCACGCTGAGCCTTTGGTTAATTCCTCTTCCTGGTGGGAAATGAGAGTTAAATTTGCCCGTCCAGACACCTCCAGCTAGTCTCTCATTGGTTCTCGCTATTCCTGTTCATCTTCCGCAGAAATTGCAAACTGGGCCAAACAGGAGGTTAAAGGGACTGACTCTCCAAGTGGGGAGAGTGTTAGTAAAGCGTCTGGAATGTTGCACCCGAGTACCAGGGTACGAAAACTGAGACATATTTGAACACGTCTCCCGATCACATGGTTGATCATACTCTAGGTTCCACATGCATGTTTTAGCTGAAGGAAGAATACCTTAAACCTGGGTAGTTGAAACCCGTGGAATGGGTACCATGCAATATGAATTCAAAGTGTCTTCATTTGCGCACCGAACCTCTCCAATCCTATCACTGCTGCGTTTATGCCCCTGTACACATGCTTGATTCTCTTTTGGAGACATAGCAATCCATAGGTTTTAAGATACTTACTAGTCAGGAACATTCTTAGGCGTTTAATATGGGGTGTTGAGTCCATTTCGTTGAGCAAGGAGTAGCTCTTGTCTATTCCATATTTGGCTTAAGGAACTTTATCTGTGCTCATTTCAATCTCTGGTTTTATGCAGCACCCCAACTCACCTTTCCCCTTAAGCAAGCATAAGTTGGTTTTCTAAATTTGAGACCCTGTTCTGTTCTGGAATGCAGTTCCTGTGTAGCCAAGTTTACATTCCGTGTATTAGTGATATCTTATGATGTTTCTTTTTCTGTGTGACTTATTTCAGTTAGAATCATCATACCTGAATCCACTCATTGTGATGCTAAGGGCCTGATGACATAGATTTCATTGCTGAGTGATATTGCTTTGTAAGTGAATACCACAACTTCTTTATCCATTTTTCACTTTCTGCGATGTTGAACTTGTACTGTAAACGAGGTTCTTGTAAACAGAGCCGTTCCAAACTTTGGGGTGGCTGTGTCTTTTTGATTTTAATTTCCCTAAGCTATAGGACCATAAGTGGCAGTGCCCTAGGCTCTGTTGCTTTGTTTTTTAGATGTTTCAGGAAACACCATACACTTCTCCCAAGTGTCTGTTGGCAATTTACATCCCGCCCATCAGCATAACAAGGCTCCCAGTTCTCAATGGCCTGTTGCCTTTCTGGATTTTACACTTTTTTCAGATGGCCCTTTTGACCGGGGGGAAGTGAGACTTCATTGTAGTGCAGATTTCCTTTGCAAGCTTGCTTGGTTGGCCAAAAAGGGCGTATGCGTTTTTTCCTGAATATATTCAGGAAAAAACGCATACGCCCTTTTTGGCCAAGTGCATCATTGTGGACGTTCTGCCTCTTTTCCTATGCTTTCAATGCAATTCCAGTCTACCTCCTGAAATCGGTTTCCTGCAATTCTGCCCCGCTTTCAAGTCCTCTTGGCAGCCTTACTTCAGTCTATTTTTGGACGATAGCTGTCATTTATAAGTCTGCAGGTTTGTGAATTACAGTGCCCCTGAGCTCCTTTCTTCAACTCGCTTTCTTGTGACCTGGCCGCAACACCGCAGGATGGCTTCAGGACCTAATCTGGTTGCGGCACGGCACGCTGAGCCTTTGGTTAATTCCTCTTCCTGGTGGGAAATGAGAGTTAAATTTGCCCGTCCAGACACCTCCAGCTAGTCTCTCATTGGTTCTCGCTATTCCTGTTCATCTTCCGCAGAAATTGCAAACTGGGCCAAACAGGAGGTTAAAGGGACTGACTCTCCAAGTGGGGAGAGTGTTAGTAAAGCGTCTGGAATGTTGCACCCGAGTACCAGGGTACGAAAACTGAGACATATTTGAACACGTCTCCCGATCACATGGTTGATCATACTCTAGGTTCCACATGCATGTTTTAGCTGAAGGAAGAATACCTTAAACCTGGGTAGTTGAAACCCGTGGAATGGGTACCATGCAATATGAATTCAAAGTGTCTTCATTTGCGCACCGAACCTCTCCAATCCTATCACTGCTGCGTTTATGCCCCTGTACACATGCTTGAATCTCTTTTGGAGACATAGCAATCCATAGGTTTTAAGATACTTACTAGTCAGGAACATTCTTAGGCGTTTAATATGGGGTGTTGAGTCCATTTCGTTGAGCAAGGAGTAGCTCTTGTCTATTCCATATTTGGCTTAAGGAACTTTATCTGTGCTCATTTCAATCTCTGGTTTTATGCAGCACCCCAACTCACCTTTCCCCTTAAGCAAGCATAAGTTGGTTTTCTAAATTTGAGACCCTGTTCTGTTCTGGAATGCAGTTCCTGTGTAGCCAAGTTTACATTCCGTGTATTAGTGATATCTTATGATGTTTCTTTTTCTGTGTGACTTATTTCAGTTAGAATCATCATACCTGAATCCACTCATTGTGATGCTAAGGGCCTGATGACATAGATTTCATTGCTGAGTGATATTGCTTTGTAAGTGAATACCACAACTTCTTTATCCATTTTTCACTTTCTGTGATGTTGAACTTGTACTGTAAACGAGGTTCTTGTAAACAGAGCCGTTCCAAACTTTGGGGTGGCTGTGTCTTTTTGATTTTAATTTCCCTATGCTATAGGACCATAAGTGGAAGTGCCCTAGGCTCTGTTGCTTTGTTTTTTAGATGTTTCAGGAAACACCATACACTTCTCCCAAGTGTCTGTTGGCAATTTACATCCCGCCCATCAGCATAACAAGGCTCCCAGTTCTCAATGGCCTGTTGCCTTTCTGGATTTTACACTTTTTTCAGATGGCCCTTTTGACCGGGGGGAAGTGAGACTTCATTGTAGTGCAGATTTCCTTTGCAAGCTTGCTTGGTTGGCCAAAAAGGGCGTATGCGTTTTTTCCTGAATATATTCAGGAAAAAACGCATACGCCCTTTTTGGCCAAGTGCATCATTGTGGACGTTCTGCCTCTTTTCCTATGCTTTCAATGCAATTCCAGTCTACCTCCTGAAATCGGTTTCCTGCAATTCTGCGCCGCTTTCAAGTCCTCTTGGCAGCCTTACTTCAGTCTATTTTTGGACGATAGCTGTCATTTATAACTCTGCAGGTTTGTGAATTACAGTGCCCCTGAGCTCCTTTCTTCAACTCGCTTTCTTGTGACCTGGCCGCAACACCGCAGGATGGCTTCAGGCCCTAATCTGGTTCCGGCCCGGCACGCTGAGCCTTTGGTTAATTCCTCTTCCTGGTGGGAATTGAGAGTTAAATTTGCCCGTTCAGACACCTCCAGGTAGTCTCTCATTGGTTCTCGCTATTCCTGTTCATCTTCCGCAGAAATTGCAAACTGGGCCAAACAGGAGGTTAAAGGGACTGACTCTCCAAGTCGGGAGAGTGTTAGTAAAGCGTCTGGAATGTTGCACCCGAGTACCAGGGGAGGAAAACTGAGACATATTTGAACACGTCTCCCGTTCACATGGTTGATCATACTCTGGGTTCCACATGCATGTTTTAGCTGAAGGAAGAATACCTTAAACCTGGAGAGTTAAGACCCGTGTAATGGGTACCATGCAATATGATTTCAAAGGGTCTTCATTTGCTCACCGAACCTCTCCAATCCTATCACTGCTGCGTTTATTCCCCTGTACACACGCTTTATTCTCTTTCTGAGACATAGCAATCCATAGGTTTTAAGATACTTACTAGTCAGGTACATTCTTAGGCGTTTAATATGCGGTGTTGAGTCCATTTCGTTGAGCAAGGAGTAGCTCTTGTCTATTCCATATTTGACTTAAGGAACTTTATCTGTGCTCATTTCAATCTCTGGTTTTATGCAGCACCCCAACTCACCTTTCCCCTTAAGCAAGCATAAGATGGTTTTCTAAATTTGAGACCCTGTTCTGTTCTGTAATTCAGTTCCTGTGTAACCAAGTTTACATTCCTTGTATTACTGATATCTTATGATGTTTCTTTTTCTGTGTGACTTATTTCAGTTAGAATCATCATACCTGAATCCACTCATTGTGATGCTAAGGGCCTGATGACATAGAATTCATTGCTGAGTGATATTGTTTTGTAAGTGAATACCACAACTTCTTTATCCATTTTTCACTTTCTGCGATGTTGAACTTGTACTGTAAACGAGGTTCTTGTAAACAGAGCCGTTCCAAACTTCGGGGTGGCTGTGTCTTTTTGATTTTAATTTCCCTAAGCTATAGGACCATAAGTGGCAGTGCCCTAGGCTCTGTTGCTTTGTTTTTTAGATGTTTCAGGAAACACCATACACTTCTCCCGAGTGGTTGTTGGCAATTTACATCCCGCCCATCAGCATAACAAGGCTCCCAGTTCTCCATGGCCTGTCCTGCCTTTCTGGATTTTACACTTTTTTCAGATGGCCCTTTTGACCGGGGGTAAGTGAGACTTCATTGTAGTGCAGATTTCCTTTGCAAGCTTGCTTGGTTGGCCAAAAAGGGCGTATGCGTTTTTTCCTGAATATATTCAGGAAAAAACGCATACGCCCTTTTTGGCCAAGTGCATCATTGTGGACGTTCTGCCTCTTTTCCTATGCTTTCAATGCAATTCCAGTCTACCTCCTGAAATTGGTTTCCTGCAATTCTGCCCCGCTTTCAAGTCCTCTTGGCAGCCTTACTTCAGTCTATTTTTGGACGATAGCTGTCATTTATAACTCTGCAGGTTTGTGAATTACAGTGCCCCTGAGCTCCTTTGTTCAACTCGCTTTCTTTTGAGCTGGCCGCAACACTGCAGGATGGCTTCAGGCCCTAATCTGGTTCCGGTACGGCACGCTGAGCCTTTGGATATTTCCTCTTCCTGGTGGGAAATGAGAGTTAAATTTGCCCGTCCAGACACCTCCAGCTAGCCTCTCATTGGTTCTCGCTATTCCTGTTCATCTTCCGCAGAAATTGCAAACTGGGCCAAACAGGAGGTTAAAGGGACTGACTCTCCAAGTCGGGAGAGTGTTAGTAAAGCGTCTGGAATGTTGCACCCGAGTACCAGGGGAGGAAAACTGAGACATATTTGAACACGTCTCCCGTTCACATGGTTGATCATACTTGGGTTCCACATGCATGTTTTAGCTGAAGGAAGAATACCTTAAACCTGGAGAGTTAAGACCCGTGTAATGGGTACCATGCAATATGACTTCAAAGGGTCTTCATTTGCTCACCGAACCTCTCCAATCCTATCACTGCTGCGTTTATGCCCCTGTACACATGCTTGATTCTCTTTCGGAGACATAGCAATCCATAGGTTTTAAGATACTTACTATTCAGGTACATTCTTAGGCGTTTAATATGCGGTGTTGAGTCCATTTCGTTGAGCAAGGAGTAGCTCTTGTCTATTCCATATTTGACTTAAGGAACTTTATCTGTGCTCATTTCAATCTCTGGTTTTATGCAGCACCCCAACTCACCTTTACCCTTAAGCAAGCATAAGTTGGTTTTCTAAATTTGAGACCCTGTTCTGTTCTGTAATTCAGTTCCTGTGTAGCCAAGTTTACATTCCGTGTATTACTGATATCTTATGATGTTTCTTTTTCTGTGTGACTTACTTCAGTTAGAATCATCATACCTGAATCCACTCATTGTGCTGCTAAGGGCCTGATGACACAGATTTCATTGCTGAGTGATATTGCTTTGTAAGTAAATACCACAACTTCTTTATCCATTTTTCACTTTCTGCGATGTTGAACTTGTACTGTAAACGAGGTTCTTGTAAACAGAGCCGTTCCAAACTTTGGGGTGGCTGTGTCTTTTTGATTTTAATTTCCCTAAGCTATAGGACCATAAGTGGAAGTGCCCTAGGTTCTGTTGCTTTGTTTTTTAGATGTTTCAGGAAACACCATACACTTCTCCCGAGTGGTTGTTGGCAATTTACATCCCGTTCATCAGCATAACAAGGCTCCCAGTTCTCCATGGCCTGTCCTGCCTTTCTGGATTATACACTTTTTTCAGATGGCCCTTTTAACCGGGGGGAAGTGAGACTTCATTGTAGTGCAGATTTCCTTTGCAAGCTTGCTTGGTTGGCCAAAAAGGGCGTATGCGTTTTTTCCTGAATATATTCAGGAAAAAACGCATACGCCCTTTTTGGCCAAGTGCATCATTGTGGACGTTCTGCCTCTTTTCCTATGCTTTCAATGCAATTCCAGTCTACCTCCTGAAATCGGTTTCCTGCAATTCTGCCCCGCTTTCAAGTCCTCTTGGCAGCCTTACTTCAGTCTATTTTTGGACGATAGCTGTCATTTATAACTCTGCAGGTTTGTGAATTACAGTGCCCCTGAGCTCCTTTCTTCAACTCGCTTTCTTGTGACCTGGCCGCAACACCGCAGGATGGCTTCAGGACCTAATCTGGTTGCGGCACGGCACGCTGAGCCTTTGGTTAATTCCTCTTCCTGGTGGGAAATGAGAGTTAAATTTGCCCGTCCAGACACCTCCAGCTAGTCTCTCATTGGTTCTCGCTATTCCTGTTCATCTTCCGCAGAAATTGCAAACTGGGCCAAACAGGAGGTTAAAGGGACTGACTCTCCAAGTGGGGAGAGTGTTAGTAAAGCGTCTGGAATGTTGCACCCGAGTACCAGGGTACGAAAACTGAGACATATTTGAACACGTCTCCCGATCACATGGTTGATCATACTCTAGGTTCCACATGCATGTTTTAGCTGAAGGAAGAATACCTTAAACCTGGGTAGTTGAAACCCGTGGAATGGGTACCATGCAATATGAATTCAAAGTGTCTTCATTTGTGCACCGAACCTCTCCAATCCTATCACTGCTGCGTTTATGCCCCTGTACACATGCTTGATTCTCTTTTGGAGACATAGCAATCCATAGGTTTTAAGATACTTACTAGTCAGGAACATTCTTAGGCGTTTAATATGGGGTGTTGAGTCCATTTCGTTGAGCAAGGAGTAGCTCTTGTCTATTCCATATTTGGCTTAAGGAACTTTATCTGTGCTCATTTCAATCTCTGGTTTTATGCAGCACCCCAACTCACCTTTCCCCTTAAGCAAGCATAAGTTGGTTTTCTAAATTTGAGACCCTGTTCTGTTCTGGAATGCAGTTCCTGTGTAGCCAAGTTTACATTCCGTGTATTAGTGATATCTTATGATGTTTCTTTTTCTGTGTGACTTATTTCAGTTAGAATCATCATACCTGAATCCACTCATTGTGATGCTAAGGGCCTGATGACATAGATTTCATTGCTGAGTGATATTGCTTTGTAAGTGAATACCACAACTTCTTTATCCATTTTTCACTTTCTGCGATGTTGAACTTGTACTGTAAACGAGGTTCTTGTAAACAGAGCCGTTCCAAACTTTGGGGTGGCTGTGTCTTTTTGATTTTAATTTCCCTAAGCTATAGGACCATAAGTGGAAGTGCCCTAGGCTCTGTTGCTTTGTTTTTTAGATGTTTCAGGAAACACCATACACTTCTCCCAAGTGTCTGTTGGCAATTTACATCCCGCCCATCAGCATAACAAGGCTCCCAGTTCTCAATGGCCTGTTGCCTTTCTGGATTTTACACTTTTTTCAGATGGCCCTTTTGACCGGGGGGAAGTGAGACTTCATTGTAGTGCAGATTTCCTTTGCAAGCTTGCTTGGTTGGCCAAAAAGGGCGTATGCGTTTTTTCCTGAATATATTCAGGAAAAAACGCATACGCCCTTTTTGGCCAAGTGCATCATTGTGGACGTTCTGCCTCTTTTCCTATGCTTTCAATGCAATTCCAGTCTACCTCCTGAAATCGGTTTCCTGCAATTCTGCGCCGCTTTCAAGTCCTCTTGGCAGCCTTACTTCAGTCTATTTTTGGACGATAGCTGTCATTTATAACTCTGCAGGTTTGTGAATTACAGTGCCCCTGAGCTCCTTTCTTCAACTCGCTTTCTTGTGACCTGGCCGCAACACCGCAGGATGGCTTCAGGCCCTAATCTGGTTCCGGCCCGGCACGCTGAGCCTTTGGTTAATTCCTCTTCCTGGTGGGAATTGAGAGTTAAATTTGCCCGTTCAGACACCTCCAGGTAGTCTCTCATTGGTTCTCGCTATTCCTGTTCATCTTCCGCAGAAATTGCAAACTGGGCCAAACAGGAGGTTAAAGGGACTGACTCTCCAAGTCGGGAGAGTGTTAGTAAAGCGTCTGGAATGTTGCACCCGAGTACCAGGGGAGGAAAACTGAGACATATTTGAACACGTCTCCCGTTCACATGGTTGATCATACTCTGGGTTCCACATGCATGTTTTAGCTGAAGGAAGAATACCTTAAACCTGGAGAGTTAAGACCCGTGTAATGGGTACCATGCAATATGATTTCAAAGGGTCTTCATTTGCTCACCGAACCTCTCCAATCCTATCACTGCTGCGTTTATTCCCCTGTACACACGCTTTATTCTCTTTCTGAGACATAGCAATCCATAGGTTTTAAGATACTTACTAGTCAGGTACATTCTTAGGCGTTTAATATGCGGTGTTGAGTCCATTTCGTTGAGCAAGGAGTAGCTCTTGTCTATTCCATATTTGACTTAAGGAACTTTATCTGTGCTCATTTCAATCTCTGGTTTTATGCAGCACCCCAACTCACCTTTCCCCTTAAGCAAGCATAAGATGGTTTTCTAAATTTGAGACCCTGTTCTGTTCTGTAATTCAGTTCCTGTGTAGCCAAGTTTACATTCCTTGTATTACTGATATCTTATGATGTTTCTTTTTCTGTGTGACTTATTTCAGTTAGAATCATCATACCTGAATCCACTCATTGTGATGCTAAGGGCCTGATGACATAGAATTCATTGCTGAGTGATATTGTTTTGTAAGTGAATACCACAACTTCTTTATCCATTTTTCACTTTCTGCGATGTTGAACTTGTACTGTAAACGAGGTTCTTGTAAACAGAGCCGTTCCAAACTTCGGGGTGGCTGTGTCTTTTTGATTTTAATTTCCCTAAGCTATAGGACCATAAGTGGCAGTGCCCTAGGCTCTGTTGCTTTGTTTTTTAGATGTTTCAGGAAACACCATACACTTCTCCCGAGTGGTTGTTGGCAATTTACATCCCGCCCATCAGCATAACAAGGCTCCCAGTTCTCCATGGCCTGTCCTGCCTTTCTGGATTTTACACTTTTTTCAGATGGCCCTTTTGACCGGGGGGAAGTGAGACTTCATTGTAGTGCAGATTTCCTTTGCAAGCTTGCTTGGTTGGCCAAAAAGGGCGTATGCGTTTTTTCCTGAATATATTCAGGAAAAAACGCATACGCCCTTTTTGGCCAAGTGCATCATTGTGGACGTTCTGCCTCTTTTCCTATGCTTTCAATGCAATTCCAGTCTACCTCCTGAAATTGGTTTCCTGCAATTCTGCCCCGCTTTCAAGTCCTCTTGGCAGCCTTACTTCAGTCTATTTTTGGACGATAGCTGTCATTTATAACTCTGCAGGTTTGTGAATTACAGTGCCCCTGAGCTCCTTTGTTCAACTCGCTTTCTTTTGAGCTGGCCGCAACACTGCAGGATGGCTTCAGGCCCTAATCTGGTTCCGGTACGGCACGCTGAGCCTTTGGATATTTCCTCTTCCTGGTGGGAAATGAGAGTTAAATTTGCCCGTCCAGACACCTCCAGCTAGCCTCTCATTGGTTCTCGCTATTCCTGTTCATCTTCCGCAGAAATTGCAAACTGGGCCAAACAGGAGGTTAAAGGGACTGACTCTCCAAGTCGGGAGAGTGTTAGTAAAGCGTCTGGAATGTTGCACCCGAGTACCAGGGGAGGAAAACTGAGACATATTTGAACACGTCTCCCGTTCACATGGTTGATCATACTTGGGTTCCACATGCATGTTTTAGCTGAAGGAAGAATACCTTAAACCTGGAGAGTTAAGACCCGTGTAATGGGTACCATGCAATATGACTTCAAAGGGTCTTCATTTGCTCACCGAACCTCTCCAATCCTATCACTGCTGCGTTTATGCCCCTGTACACATGCTTGATTCTCTTTCGGAGACATAGCAATCCATAGGTTTTAAGATACTTACTATTCAGGTACATTCTTAGGCGTTTAATATGCGGTGTTGAGTCCATTTCGTTGAGCAAGGAGTAGCTCTTGTCTATTCCATATTTGACTTAAGGAACTTTATCTGTGCTCATTTCAATCTCTGGTTTTATGCAGCACCCCAACTCACCTTTCCCCTTAAGCAAGCATAAGTTGGTTTTCTAAATTTGAGACCCTGTTCTGTTCTGTAATTCAGTTCCTGTGTAGCCAAGTTTACATTCCGTGTATTACTGATATCTTATGATGTTTCTTTTTCTGTGTGACTTACTTCAGTTAGAATCATCATACCTGAATCCACTCATTGTGCTGCTAAGGGCCTGATGACACAGATTTCATTGCTGAGTGATATTGCTTTGTAAGTAAATACCACAACTTCTTTATCCATTTTTCACTTTCTGCGATGTTGAACTTGTACTGTAAACGAGGTTCTTGTAAACAGAGCCGTTCCAAACTTTGGGGTGGCTGTGTCTTTTTGATTTTAATTTCCCTAAGCTATAGGACCATAAGTGGAAGTGCCCTAGGTTCTGTTGCTTTGTTTTTTAGATGTTTCAGGAAACACCATACACTTCTCCCGAGTGGTTGTTGGCAATTTACATCCCGCCCATCAGCATAACAAGGCTCCCAGTTCTCCATGGCCTGTCCTGCCTTTCTGGATTTTACACTTTTTTCAGATGGCCCTTTTGACCGGGGGGAAGTGAGACTTCATTGTAGTGCAGATTTCCTTTGCAAGCTTGCTTGGTTGGCCAAAAAGGGCGTATGCGTTTTTTCCTGAATATATTCAGGAAAAAACGCATACGCCCTTTTTGGCCAAGTGCATCATTGTGGACGTTCTGCCTCTTTTCCTATGCTTTCAATGCAATTCCAGTCTACCTCCTGAAATCGGTTTCCTGCAATTCTGCCCCGCTTTCAAGTCCTCTTGGCAGCCTTACTTCAGTCTATTTTTGGACGATAGCTGTCATTTATAAGTCTGCAGGTTTGTGAATTACAGTGCCCCTGAGCTCCTTTCTTCAACTCGGTTTCTTTTGAGCTAGCCGCAACACCGCAGGATGGCTTCAGGCCCAAATTGGTTCCGGTACGGCACGCTGAGCCTTTGGTTATTTCCTCTTCCTGGTGGGAAATGAGAGTTAAATTTGCCCGTCCAGACACCTCCAGCTAGCCTCTCATTGGTTCTCGCTATTCCTGTTCATCTTCCGCAGAAATTGCAAACTGGGCCAAACAGGAGGTTAAAGGCGCTGACTCTCCAAGTGGGGAGAGTGTTAGTAAAGCGTCTGGAATGTTGCACCCGAGTACCAGGGGAGGAAAACTGAGACATATTTGAACACGTCTCCCATTCACATGGTTGATCATACTTGGGTTCCACATGCATGTTTTAGCTGAAGGAAGAATACCTTAAACCTGGAGAGTTAAGACCCGTGTAATGGGTACCATGCAATATGACTTCAAAGGGTCTTCATTTGCTCACCGAACCTCTCCAATCCTATCACTGCTGCGTTTATGCCCCTGTACACATGCTTGATTCTCTTTCGGAGACATAGCAATCCATACGTTTTTAAGATACTTACTAGTCAGGTACATTCTTAGGCGTTTAATATGCGGTGTTGAGTCCATTTCGTTGAGCAAGGAGTAGCTCTTGTCTATTCCATATTTGACTTAAGGAACTTTATCTGTGCTCATTTCAATCTCTGGTTTTATGCAGCACCCCAACTCACCTTTACCCTTAAGCAAGCATAAGTTGGTTTTCTAAATTTGAGACCCTGTTCTGTTCTGTAATTCAGTTCCTGTGTAGCCAAGTTTACATTCCGTGTATTAGTGATATCTTATGATGTTTCTTTTTCTGTGTGACTTACTTCAGTTAGAATCATCATACCTGAATCCACTCATTGTGCTGCTACGGGCCTGATGACACAGATTTCATTGCTGAGTGATATTGCTTTGTAAGTAAATACCACAACTTCTTTATCCATTTTTCACTTTCTGCGATGTTGAACTTGTACTGTAAACGAGGTTCTTGTAAACAGAGCCGTTCCAAACTTTGGGGTGGCTGTGTCTTTTTGATTTTAATTTCCCTAAGCTATAGGACCATAAGTGGAAGTGCCCTAGGTTCTGTTGCTTTGTTTTTTAGATGTTTCAGGAAACACCATACACTTCTCCCGAGTGGTTGTTGGCAATTTACATCCCGCCCATCAGCATAACAAGGCTCCCAGTTCTCCATGGCCTGTCCTGCCTTTCTGGATTTTACACTTTTTTCAGATGGCCCTTTTGACCGGGGGGAAGTGAGACTTCATTGTAGTGCAGATTTCCTTTGCAAGCTTGCTTGGTTGGCCAAAAAGGGCGTATGCGTTTTTTCCTGAATATATTCAGGAAAAAACGCATACGCCCTTTTTGGCCAAGTGCATCATTGTGGACGTTCTGCCTCTTTTCCTATGCTTTCAATGCAATTCCAGTCTACCTCCTGAAATCGGTTTCCTGCAATTCTGCCCCGCTTTCAAGTCCTCTTGGCAGCCTTACTTCAGTATATTTTTGGACGATAGCTGTCATTTATAACTCTGCAGGTTTGTGAATTACAGTGCCCCTGAGCTCCTTTCTTCAACTCGCTTTCTTTTGAGCTGGCCGCAACACCGCAGGATGGCTTCAGGCCCTAATCTGGTTCCGGTACGGCACGCTGAGCCTTTGGTTATTTCCTCTTCCTGGTGGGAAATGAGAGTTAAATTTGCCCGTCCAGACACCTCCAGCTAGCCTCTCATTGGTACTCGCTATTCCTGTTCATCATCCGCAGAAATTGCAAACGGGGCCAAACAGGAGGTTAAAGGGACTGACTCTCCAAGTGGGGAGAGTGTTAGTAAAGCGTCTGGAATGTTGCACCCGAGTACCAGGGGAGGAAAACTGAGACATATTTGAACACGTCTCCCGTTCACATGGTTGATCATACTCTGGGTTCCACATGCATGTTTTAGCTGAAGGAAGAATACCTTAAACCTGGAGAGTTGAGACCCGTGTAATGGGTACCATGCAATATGACTTCAAAGGGTCTTCATTTGCTCACCGAACCTCTCCAATCCTATCACTGCTGCGTTTATTCCCCTGTACACACGCTTGATTCTCTTTTGGAGACATAGCAATCCATAGGTTTTAAGATACTTACTAGTCAGGTACATTCTTAGGGGTTTAATATGGGGTTTTGAGTCCATTTCGTTGAGCAAGGAGTAGCTCTTGTCTATTCCATATTTGGCTTAAGGAACTTTATCTGTGCTCATTTCAATCTCTGGTTTTATGCAGCACCCCAACTCACCTTTACCCTTAAGCAAGCATAAGTTGGTTTTCTAAATTTGAGACCCTGTTCTGTTCTGTAATTCAGTTCCTGTGTAGCCAAGTTTACATTCCGTGTATTACTGATATCTTATGATGTTTCTTTTTCTGTGTGACTTACTTCAGTTAGAATCATCATACCTGAATCCACTCATTGTGCTGCTAAGGGCCTGATGACACAGATTTCATTGCTGAGTGATATTGCTTTGTAAGTAAATACCACAACTTCTTTATCCATTTTTCACTTTCTGCGATGTTGAACTTGTACTGTAAACGAGGTTCTTGTAAACAGAGCCGTTCCAAACTTTGGGGTGGCTGTGTCTTTTTGATTTTAATTTCCCTAAGCTATAGGACCATAAGTGGAAGTGCCCTAGGTTCTGTTGCTTTGTTTTTTAGATGTTTCAGGAAACACCATACACTTCTCCCGAGTGGTTGTTGGCAATTTACATCCCGTTCATCAGCATAACAAGGCTCCCAGTTCTCCATGGCCTGTCCTGCCTTTCTGGATTATACACTTTTTTCAGATGGCCCTTTTAACCGGGGGGAAGTGAGACTTCATTGTAGTGCAGATTTCCTTTGCAAGCTTGCTTGGTTGGCCAAAAAGGGCGTATGCGTTTTTTCCTGAATATATTCAGGAAAAAACGCATACGCCCTTTTTGGCCAAGTGCATCATTGTGGACGTTCTGCCTCTTTTCCTATGCTTTCAATGCAATTCCAGTCTACCTCCTGAAATCGGTTTCCTGCAATTCTGCCCCGCTTTCAAGTCCTCTTGGCAGCCTTACTTCAGTCTATTTTTGGACGATAGCTGTCATTTATAACTCTGCAGGTTTGTGAATTACAGTGCCCCTGAGCTCCTTTCTTCAACTCGCTTTCTTGTGACCTGGCCGCAACACCGCAGGATGGCTTCAGGACCTAATCTGGTTGCGGCACGGCACGCTGAGCCTTTGGTTAATTCCTCTTCCTGGTGGGAAATGAGAGTTAAATTTGCCCGTCCAGACACCTCCAGCTAGTCTCTCATTGGTTCTCGCTATTCCTGTTCATCTTCCGCAGAAATTGCAAACTGGGCCAAACAGGAGGTTAAAGGGACTGACTCTCCAAGTGGGGAGAGTGTTAGTAAAGCGTCTGGAATGTTGCACCCGAGTACCAGGGTACGAAAACTGAGACATATTTGAACACGTCTCCCGATCACATGGTTGATCATACTCTAGGTTCCACATGCATGTTTTAGCTGAAGGAAGAATACCTTAAACCTGGGTAGTTGAAACCCGTGGAATGGGTACCATGCAATATGAATTCAAAGTGTCTTCATTTGTGCACCGAACCTCTCCAATCCTATCACTGCTGCGTTTATGCCCCTGTACACATGCTTGATTCTCTTTTGGAGACATAGCAATCCATAGGTTTTAAGATACTTACTAGTCAGGAACATTCTTAGGCGTTTAATATGGGGTGTTGAGTCCATTTCGTTGAGCAAGGAGTAGCTCTTGTCTATTCCATATTTGGCTTAAGGAACTTTATCTGTGCTCATTTCAATCTCTGGTTTTATGCAGCACCCCAACTCACCTTTCCCCTTAAGCAAGCATAAGTTGGTTTTCTAAATTTGAGACCCTGTTCTGTTCTGGAATGCAGTTCCTGTGTAGCCAAGTTTACATTCCGTGTATTAGTGATATCTTATGATGTTTCTTTTTCTGTGTGACTTATTTCAGTTAGAATCATCATACCTGAATCCACTCATTGTGATGCTAAGGGCCTGATGACATAGATTTCATTGCTGAGTGATATTGCTTTGTAAGTGAATACCACAACTTCTTTATCCATTTTTCACTTTCTGCGATGTTGAACTTGTACTGTAAACGAGGTTCTTGTAAACAGAGCCGTTCCAAACTTTGGGGTGGCTGTGTCTTTTTGATTTTAATTTCCCTAAGCTATAGGACCATAAGTGGAAGTGCCCTAGGCTCTGTTGCTTTGTTTTTTAGATGTTTCAGGAAACACCATACACTTCTCCCAAGTGTCTGTTGGCAATTTACATCCCGCCCATCAGCATAACAAGGCTCCCAGTTCTCCATGGCCTGTTGCCTTTCTGGATTTTACACTTTTTTCAGATGGCCCTTTTGACCGGGGGGAAGTGAGACTTCATTGTAGTGCAGATTTCCTTTGCAAGCTTGCTTGGTTGGCCAAAAAGGGCGTATGCGTTTTTTCCTGAATATATTCAGGAAAAAACGCATACGCCCTTTTTGGCCAAGTGCATCATTGTGGACGTTCTGCCTCTTTTCCTATGCTTTCAATGCAATTCCAGTCTACCTCCTGAAATCGGTTTCCTGCAATTCTGCGCCGCTTTCAAGTCCTCTTGGCAGCCTTACTTCAGTCTATTTTTGGACGATAGCTGTCATTTATAACTCTGCAGGTTTGTGAATTACAGTGCCCCTGAGCTCCTTTCTTCAACTCGCTTTCTTGTGACCTGGCCGCAACACCGCAGGATGGCTTCAGGCCCTAATCTGGTTCCGGCCCGGCACGCTGAGCCTTTGGTTAATTCCTCTTCCTGGTGGGAATTGAGAGTTAAATTTGCCCGTTCAGACACCTCCAGGTAGTCTCTCATTGGTTCTCGCTATTCCTGTTCATCTTCCGCAGAAATTGCAAACTGGGCCAAACAGGAGGTTAAAGGGACTGACTCTCCAAGTCGGGAGAGTGTTAGTAAAGCGTCTGGAATGTTGCACCCGAGTACCAGGGGAGGAAAACTGAGACATATTTGAACACGTCTCCCGTTCACATGGTTGATCATACTCTGGGTTCCACATGCATGTTTTAGCTGAAGGAAGAATACCTTAAACCTGGAGAGTTAAGACCCGTGTAATGGGTACCATGCAATATGATTTCAAAGGGTCTTCATTTGCTCACCGAACCTCTCCAATCCTATCACTGCTGCGTTTATTCCCCTGTACACACGCTTTATTCTCTTTCTGAGACATAGCAATCCATAGGTTTTAAGATACTTACTAGTCAGGTACATTCTTAGGCGTTTAATATGCGGTGTTGAGTCCATTTCGTTGAGCAAGGAGTAGCTCTTGTCTATTCCATATTTGACTTAAGGAACTTTATCTGTGCTCATTTCAATCTCTGGTTTTATGCAGCACCCCAACTCACCTTTCCCCTTAAGCAAGCATAAGATGGTTTTCTAAATTTGAGACCCTGTTCTGTTCTGTAATTCAGTTCCTGTGTAGCCAAGTTTACATTCCTTGTATTACTGATATCTTATGATGTTTCTTTTTCTGTGTGACTTATTTCAGTTAGAATCATCATACCTGAATCCACTCATTGTGATGCTAAGGGCCTGATGACATAGAATTCATTGCTGAGTGATATTGTTTTGTAAGTGAATACCACAACTTCTTTATCCATTTTTCACTTTCTGCGATGTTGAACTTGTACTGTAAACGAGGTTCTTGTAAACAGAGCCGTTCCAAACTTCGGGGTGGCTGTGTCTTTTTGATTTTAATTTCCCTAAGCTATAGGACCATAAGTGGCAGTGCCCTAGGCTCTGTTGCTTTGTTTTTTAGATGTTTCAGGAAACACCATACACTTCTCCCGAGTGGTTGTTGGCAATTTACATCCCGCCCATCAGCATAACAAGGCTCCCAGTTCTCCATGGCCTGTCCTGCCTTTCTGGATTTTACACTTTTTTCAGATGGCCCTTTTGACCGGGGGGAAGTGAGACTTCATTGTAGTGCAGATTTCCTTTGCAAGCTTGCTTGGTTGGCCAAAAAGGGCGTATGCGTTTTTTCCTGAATATATTCAGGAAAAAACGCATACGCCCTTTTTGGCCAAGTGCATCATTGTGGACGTTCTGCCTCTTTTCCTATGCTTTCAATGCAATTCCAGTCTACCTCCTGAAATTGGTTTCCTGCAATTCTGCCCCGCTTTCAAGTCCTCTTGGCAGCCTTACTTCAGTCTATTTTTGGACGATAGCTGTCATTTATAACTCTGCAGGTTTGTGAATTACAGTGCCCCTGAGCTCCTTTGTTCAACTCGCTTTCTTTTGAGCTGGCCGCAACACTGCAGGATGGCTTCAGGCCCTAATCTGGTTCCGGTACGGCACGCTGAGCCTTTGGATATTTCCTCTTCCTGGTGGGAAATGAGAGTTAAATTTGCCCGTCCAGACACCTCCAGCTAGCCTCTCATTGGTTCTCGCTATTCCTGTTCATCTTCCGCAGAAATTGCAAACTGGGCCAAACAGGAGGTTAAAGGGACTGACTCTCCAAGTCGGGAGAGTGTTAGTAAAGCGTCTGGAATGTTGCACCCGAGTACCAGGGGAGGAAAACTGAGACATATTTGAACACGTCTCCCGTTCACATGGTTGATCATACTTGGGTTCCACATGCATGTTTTAGCTGAAGGAAGAATACCTTAAACCTGGAGAGTTAAGACCCGTGTAATGGGTACCATGCAATATGACTTCAAAGGGTCTTCATTTGCTCACCGAACCTCTCCAATCCTATCACTGCTGCGTTTATGCCCCTGTACACATGCTTGATTCTCTTTCGGAGACATAGCAATCCATAGGTTTTAAGATACTTACTATTCAGGTACATTCTTAGGCGTTTAATATGCGGTGTTGAGTCCATTTCGTTGAGCAAGGAGTAGCTCTTGTCTATTCCATATTTGACTTAAGGAACTTTATCTGTGCTCATTTCAATCTCTGGTTTTATGCAGCACCCCAACTCACCTTTCCCCTTAAGCAAGCATAAGTTGGTTTTCTAAATTTGAGACCCTGTTCTGTTCTGTAATTCAGTTCCTGTGTAGCCAAGTTTACATTCCGTGTATTACTGATATCTTATGATGTTTCTTTTTCTGTGTGACTTACTTCAGTTAGAATCATCATACCTGAATCCACTCATTGTGCTGCTAAGGGCCTGATGACACAGATTTCATTGCTGAGTGATATTGCTTTGTAAGTAAATACCACAACTTCTTTATCCATTTTTCACTTTCTGCGATGTTGAACTTGTACTGTAAACGAGGTTCTTGTAAACAGAGCCGTCCCAAACTTTGGGGTGGCTGTGTCTTTTTGATTTTAATTTCCCTAAGCTATAGGACCATAAGTGGAAGTGCCCTAGGTTCTGTTGCTTTGTTTTTTAGATGTTTCAGGAAACACCATACACTTCTCCCGAGTGGTTGTTGGCAATTTACATCCCGTTCATCAGCATAACAAGGCTCCCAGTTCTCCATGGCCTGTCCTGCCTTTCTGGATTATACACTTTTTTCAGATGGCCCTTTTAACCGGGGGGAAGTGAGACTTCATTGTAGTGCAGATTTCCTTTGCAAGCTTGCTTGGTTGGCCAAAAAGGGCGTATGCGTTTTTTCCTGAATATATTCAGGAAAAAACGCATACGCCCTTTTTGGCCAAGTGCATCATTGTGGACGTTCTGCCTCTTTTCCTATGCTTTCAATGCAATTCCAGTCTACCTCCTGAAATCGGTTTCCTGCAATTCTGCCCCGCTTTCAAGTCCTCTTGGCAGCCTTACTTCAGTCTATTTTTGGACGATAGCTGTCATTTATAACTCTGCAGGTTTGTGAATTACAGTGCCCCTGAGCTCCTTTCTTCAACTCGCTTTCTTGTGACCTGGCCGCAACACCGCAGGATGGCTTCAGGACCTAATCTGGTTGCGGCACGGCACGCTGAGCCTTTGGTTAATTCCTCTTCCTGGTGGGAAATGAGAGTTAAATTTGCCCGTCCAGACACCTCCAGCTAGTCTCTCATTGGTTCTCGCTATTCCTGTTCATCTTCCGCAGAAATTGCAAACTGGGCCAAACAGGAGGTTAAAGGGACTGACTCTCCAAGTGGGGAGAGTGTTAGTAAAGCGTCTGGAATGTTGCACCCGAGTACCAGGGTACGAAAACTGAGACATATTTGAACACGTCTCCCGATCACATGGTTGATCATACTCTAGGTTCCACATGCATGTTTTAGCTGAAGGAAGAATACCTTAAACCTGGGTAGTTGAAACCCGTGGAATGGGTACCATGCAATATGAATTCAAAGTGTCTTCATTTGTGCACCGAACCTCTCCAATCCTATCACTGCTGCGTTTATGCCCCTGTACACATGCTTGATTCTCTTTTGGAGACATAGCAATCCATAGGTTTTAAGATACTTACTAGTCAGGAACATTCTTAGGCGTTTAATATGGGGTGTTGAGTCCATTTCGTTGAGCAAGGAGTAGCTCTTGTCTATTCCATATTTGGCTTAAGGAACTTTATCTGTGCTCATTTCAATCTCTGGTTTTATGCAGCACCCCAACTCACCTTTCCCCTTAAGCAAGCATAAGTTGGTTTTCTAAATTTGAGACCCTGTTCTGTTCTGGAATGCAGTTCCTGTGTAGCCAAGTTTACATTCCGTGTATTAGTGATATCTTATGATGTTTCTTTTTCTGTGTGACTTATTTCAGTTAGAATCATCATACCTGAATCCACTCATTGTGATGCTAAGGGCCTGATGACATAGATTTCATTGCTGAGTGATATTGCTTTGTAAGTGAATACCACAACTTCTTTATCCATTTTTCACTTTCTGCGATGTTGAACTTGTACTGTAAACGAGGTTCTTGTAAACAGAGCCGTTCCAAACTTTGGGGTGGCTGTGTCTTTTTGATTTTAATTTCCCTAAGCTATAGGACCATAAGTGGAAGTGCCCTAGGCTCTGTTGCTTTGTTTTTTAGATGTTTCAGGAAACACCATACACTTCTCCCAAGTGTCTGTTGGCAATTTACATCCCGCCCATCAGCATAACAAGGCTCCCAGTTCTCAATGGCCTGTTGCCTTTCTGGATTTTACACTTTTTTCAGATGGCCCTTTTGACCGGGGGGAAGTGAGACTTCATTGTAGTGCAGATTTCCTTTGCAAGCTTGCTTGGTTGGCCAAAAAGGGCGTATGCGTTTTTTCCTGAATATATTCAGGAAAAAACGCATACGCCCTTTTTGGCCAAGTGCATCATTGTGGACGTTCTGCCTCTTTTCCTATGCTTTCAATGCAATTCCAGTCTACCTCCTGAAATCGGTTTCCTGCAATTCTGCCCCGCTTTCAAGTCCTCTTGGCAGCCTTACTTCAGTCTATTTTTGGACGATAGCTGTCATTTATAACTCTGCAGGTTTGTGAATTACAGTGCCCCTGAGCTCCTTTCTTCAACTCGCTTTCTTGTGACCTGGCCGCAACACCGCAGGATGGCTTCAGGACCTAATCTGGTTGCGGCACGGCACGCTGAGCCTTTGGTTAATTCCTCTTCCTGGTGGGAAATGAGAGTTAAATTTGCCCGTCCAGACACCTCCAGCTAGTCTCTCATTGGTTCTCGCTATTCCTGTTCATCTTCCGCAGAAATTGCAAACTGGGCCAAACAGGAGGTTAAAGGGACTGACTCTCCAAGTGGGGAGAGTGTTAGTAAAGCGTCTGGAATGTTGCACCCGAGTACCAGGGTACGAAAACTGAGACATATTTGAACACGTCTCCCGATCACATGGTTGATCATACTCTAGGTTCCACATGCATGTTTTAGCTGAAGGAAGAATACCTTAAACCTGGGTAGTTGAAACCCGTGGAATGGGTACCATGCAATATGAATTCAAAGTGTCTTCATTTGCGCACCGAACCTCTCCAATCCTATCACTGCTGCGTTTATGCCCCTGTACACATGCTTGATTCTCTTTTGGAGACATAGCAATCCATAGGTTTTAAGATACTTACTAGTCAGGAACATTCTTAGGCGTTTAATATGGGGTGTTGAGTCCATTTCGTTGAGCAAGGAGTAGCTCTTGTCTATTCCATATTTGGCTTAAGGAACTTTATCTGTGCTCATTTCAATCTCTGGTTTTATGCAGCACCCCAACTCACCTTTCCCCTTAAGCAAGCATAAGTTGGTTTTCTAAATTTGAGACCCTGTTCTGTTCTGGAATGCAGTTCCTGTGTAGCCAAGTTTACATTCCGTGTATTAGTGATATCTTATGATGTTTCTTTTTCTGTGTGACTTATTTCAGTTAGAATCATCATACCTGAATCCACTCATTGTGATGCTAAGGGCCTGATGACATAGATTTCATTGCTGAGTGATATTGCTTTGTAAGTGAATACCACAACTTCTTTATCCATTTTTCACTTTCTGCGATGTTGAACTTGTACTGTAAACGAGGTTCTTGTAAACAGAGCCGTTCCAAACTTTGGGGTGGCTGTGTCTTTTTGATTTTAATTTCCCTAAGCTATAGGACCATAAGTGGAAGTGCCCTAGGCTCTGTTGCTTTGTTTTTTAGATGTTTCAGGAAACACCATACACTTCTCCCAAGTGTCTGTTGGCAATTTACATCCCGCCCATCAGCATAACAAGGCTCCCAGTTCTCAATGGCCTGTTGCCTTTCTGGATTTTACACTTTTTTCAGATGGCCCTTTTGACCGGGGGGAAGTGAGACTTCATTGTAGTGCAGATTTCCTTTGCAAGCTTGCTTGGTTGGCCAAAAAGGGCGTATGCGTTTTTTCCTGAATATATTCAGGAAAAAACGCATACGCCCTTTTTGGCCAAGTGCATCATTGTGGACGTTCTGCCTCTTTTCGTATGCTTTCAATGCAATTCCAGTCTACCTCCTGAAATCGGTTTCCTGCAATTCTGCGCCGCTTTCAAGTCCTCTTGGCAGCCTTACTTCAGTCTATTTTTGGACGATAGCTGTCATTTATAACTCTGCAGGTTTGTGAATTACAGTGCCCCTGAGCTCCTTTCTTCAACTCGCTTTCTTGTGACCTGGCCGCAACACCGCAGGATGGCTTCAGGCCCTAATCTGGTTCCGGCCCGGCACGCTGAGCCTTTGGTTAATTCCTCTTCCTGGTGGGAATTGAGAGTTAAATTTGCCCGTTCAGACACCTCCAGGTAGTCTCTCATTGGTTCTCGCTATTCCTGTTCATCTTCCGCAGAAATTGCAAACTGGGCCAAACAGGAGGTTAAAGGGACTGACTCTCCAAGTCGGGAGAGTGTTAGTAAAGCGTCTGGAATGTTGCACCCGAGTACCAGGGGAGGAAAACTGAGACATATTTGAACACGTCTCCCGTTCACATGGTTGATCATACTCTGGGTTCCACATGCATGTTTTAGCTGAAGGAAGAATACCTTAAACCTGGAGAGTTAAGACCCGTGTAATGGGTACCATGCAATATGATTTCAAAGGGTCTTCATTTGCTCACCGAACCTCTCCAATCCTATCACTGCTGCGTTTATTCCCCTGTACACACGCTTTATTCTCTTTCTGAGACATAGCAATCCATAGGTTTTAAGATACTTACTAGTCAGGTACATTCTTAGGCGTTTAATATGCGGTGTTGAGTCCATTTCGTTGAGCAAGGAGTAGCTCTTGTCTATTCCATATTTGACTTAAGGAACTTTATCTGTGCTCATTTCAATCTCTGGTTTTATGCAGCACCCCAACTCACCTTTCCCCTTAAGCAAGCATAAGATGGTTTTCTAAATTTGAGACCCTGTTCTGTTCTGTAATTCAGTTCCTGTGTAGCCAAGTTTACATTCCTTGTATTACTGATATCTTATGATGTTTCTTTTTCTGTGTGACTTATTTCAGTTAGAATCATCATACCTGAATCCACTCATTGTGATGCTAAGGGCCTGATGACATAGAATTCATTGCTGAGTGATATTGTTTTGTAAGTGAATACCACAACTTCTTTATCCATTTTTCACTTTCTGCGATGTTGAACTTGTACTGTAAACGAGGTTCTTGTAAACAGAGCCGTTCCAAACTTCGGGGTGGCTGTGTCTTTTTGA
The DNA here is from genome assembly GCF_949987515.2 of Delphinus delphis. Classification (NCBI taxonomy): domain Eukaryota; kingdom Metazoa; phylum Chordata; class Mammalia; order Artiodactyla; family Delphinidae; genus Delphinus; species Delphinus delphis. The sequence continues at coordinate 4,707,990 of NW_027192648.1, forward strand.
TTTTAATTTCCCTAAGCTATAGGACCATAAGTGGCAGTGCCCTAGGCTCTGTTGCTTTGTTTTTTAGATGTTTCAGGAAACACCATACACTTCTCCCGAGTGGTTGTTGGCAATTTACATCCCGCCCATCAGCATAACAAGGCTCCCAGTTCTCCATGGCCTGTCCTGCCTTTCTGGATTTTACACTTTTTTCAGATGGCCCTTTTGACCGGGGGGAAGTGAGACTTCATTGTAGTGCAGATTTCCTTTGCAAGCTTGCTTGGTTGGCCAGAAAGGGCGTATGCGTTTTTTCCTGAATATATTCAGGAAAAAACGCATACGCCCTTTTTGGCCAAGTGCATCATTGTGGACGTTCTGCCTCTTTTCCTATGCTTTCAATGCAATTCCAGTCTACCTCCTGAAATTGGTTTCCTGCAATTCTGCCCCGCTTTCAAGTCCTCTTGGCAGCCTTACTTCAGTCTATTTTTGGACGATAGCTGTCATTTATAACTCTGCAGGTTTGTGAATTACAGTGCCCCTGAGCTCCTTTGTTCAACTCGCTTTCTTTTGAGCTGGCCGCAACACTGCAGGATGGCTTCAGGCCCTAATCTGGTTCCGGTACGGCACGCTGAGCCTTTGGATATTTCCTCTTCCTGGTGGGAAATGAGAGTTAAATTTGCCCGTCCAGACACCTCCAGCTAGCCTCTCATTGGTTCTCGCTATTCCTGTTCATCTTCCGCAGAAATTGCAAACTGGGCCAAACAGGAGGTTAAAGGGACTGACTCTCCAAGTCGGGAGAGTGTTAGTAAAGCGTCTGGAATGTTGCACCCGAGTACCAGGGGAGGAAAACTGAGACATATTTGAACATGTCTCCCGTTCACATGGTTGATCATACTTGGGTTCCACATGCATGTTTTAGCTGAAGGAAGAATACCTTAAACCTGGAGAGTTAAGACCCGTGTAATGGGTACCATGCAATATGACTTCAAAGGGTCTTCATTTGCTCACCGAACCTCTCCAATCCTATCACTGCTGCGTTTATGCCCCTGTACACATGCTTGATTCTCTTTCGGAGACATAGCAATCCATAGGTTTTAAGATACTTACTATTCAGGTACATTCTTAGGCGTTTAATATGCGGTGTTGAGTCCATTTCGTTGAGCAAGGAGTAGCTCTTGTCTATTCCATATTTGACTTAAGGAACTTTATCTGTGCTCATTTCAATCTCTGGTTTTATGCAGCACCCCAACTCACCTTTCCCCTTAAGCAAGCATAAGTTGGTTTTCTAAATTTGAGACCCTGTTCTGTTCTGTAATTCAGTTCCTGTGTAGCCAAGTTTACATTCCGTGTATTACTGATATCTTATGATGTTTCTTTTTCTGTGTGACTTACTTCAGTTAGAATCATCATACCTGAATCCACTCATTGTGCTGCTAAGGGCCTGATGACACAGATTTCATTGCTGAGTGATATTGCTTTGTAAGTAAATACCACAACTTCTTTATCCATTTTTCACTTTCTGCGATGTTGAACTTGTACTGTAAACGAGGTTCTTGTAAACAGAGCCGTTCCAAACTTTGGGGTGGCTGTGTCTTTTTGATTTTAATTTCCCTAAGCTATAGGACCATAAGTGGAAGTGCCCTAGGTTCTGTTGCTTTGTTTTTTAGATGTTTCAGGAAACACCATACACTTCTCCCGAGTGGTTGTTGGCAATTTACATCCCGTTCATCAGCATAACAAGGCTCCCAGTTCTCCATGGCCTGTCCTGCCTTTCTGGATTATACACTTTTTTCAGATGGCCCTTTTAACCGGGGGGAAGTGAGACTTCATTGTAGTGCAGATTTCCTTTGCAAGCTTGCTTGGTTGGCCAAAAAGGGCGTATGCGTTTTTTCCTGAATATATTCAGGAAAAAACGCATACGCCCTTTTTGGCCAAGTGCATCATTGTGGACGTTCTGCCTCTTTTCCTATGCTTTCAATGCAATTCCAGTCTACCTCCTGAAATCGGTTTCCTGCAATTCTGCCCCGCTTTCAAGTCCTCTTGGCAGCCTTACTTCAGTCTGTTTTTGGACGATAGCTGTCATTTATAACTCTGCAGGTTTGTGAATTACAGTGCCCCTGAGCTCCTTTCTTCAACTCGCTTTCTTGTGACCTGGCCGCAACACCGCAGGATGGCTTCAGGACCTAATCTGGTTCCGGCACGGCACGCTGAGCCTTTGGTTAATTCCTCTTCCTGGTGGGAAATGAGAGTTAAATTTGCCCGTCCAGACACCTCCAGCTAGTCTCTCATTGGTTCTCGCTATTCCTGTTCATCTTCCGCAGAAATTGCAAACTGGGCCAAACAGGAGGTTAAAGGGACTGACTCTCCAAGTCGGGAGAGTGTTAGTAAAGCGTCTGGAATGTTGCACCCGAGTACCAGGGTACGAAAACTGAAACATATTTGAACACGTCTCCCGATCACATGGTTGATCATACTCTAGGTTCCACATGCATGTTTTAGCTGAAGGAAGAATACCTTAAACCTGGGTAGTTGAAACCCGTGGAATGGGTACCATGCAATATGACTTCAAAGTGTCTTCATTTGCGCACCGAACCTCTCCTATCCTATCACTGCTGCGTTTATGCCCCTGTACACATGCTTGATTCTCTTTTGGAGACATAGCAATCCATAGGTTTTAAGATACTTACTAGTCAGGAACATTCTTAGGCGTTTAATATGGGGTGTTGAGTCCATTTCGTTGAGCAAGGAGTAGCTCTTGTCTATTGCATATTTGTCTTAAGGAACTTTATCTGTGCTCATTTCAATCTCTGGTTTTATGCAGCACCCCAACTCACCTTTCCCCTTAAGCAAGCATAAGTTGGTTTTCTAAATTTGAGACCCTGTTCTGTTCTGGAATGCAGTTCCTGTGTAGCCAAGTTTACATTCTGTGTATTAGTGATATCTTATGATGTTTCTTTTTCTGTGTGACTTATTTCAGTTAGAATCATCATACCTGAATCCACTCATTGTGATGCTAAGGGCCTGATGACATAGATTTCATTGCTGAGTGATATTGCTTTGTAAGTGAATACCACAACTTCTTTATCCATTTTTCACTTTCTGCGATGTTGAACTTGTACTGTAAACGAGGTTCTTGTAAACAGAGCCGTTCCAAACTTTGGGGTGGCTGTGTCTTTTTGATTTTAATTTCCCTAAGCTATAGGACCATTAGTTGGAAGTGCCCTAGGCTCTGTTGCTTTGTTTTTTAGATGTTTCAGGAAACACCATACACTTCTCCCGAGTGTCTGTTGGCAATTTACATCCCGCCCATCAGCATAACAAGGCTCCCAGTTCTCCATGGCCTGTCCTGCCTTTCTGGATTTTACACTTTTTTCAGATGGCCCTTTTTACCGGGGGGAAGTGAGACTTCATTGTAGTGCAGATTTCCTTTGCAAGCTTGCTTGGTTGGCCAAAAAGGGCGTATGCGTTTTTTCCTGAATATATTCAGGAAAAAACGCATACGCCCTTTTTGGCCAAGTGCATCATTGTGGACGTTCTGCCTCTTTTCCTATGCTTTCAATGCAATTCCAGTCTACCTCCTGAAATCGGTTTCCTGCAATTCTGCCCCGCTTTCAAGTCCTCTTGGCAGCCTTACTTCAGTATATTTTTGGACGATAGCTGTCATTTATAACTCTGCAGGTTTGTGAATTACAGTGCCCCTGAGCTCCTTTGTTCAACTCGCTTTCTTTTGAGCTGGCCGCAACACCGCAGGATGGCTTCAGTCTCTAATCTGGTTCCGGTACGGCACACTGAGCCTTTGGTTATTTCCTCTTCCTGGTGGGAAATGAGAGTTAAATTTGCCCGTCCAGACACCTCCAGCTAGCCTCTCATTGGTTCTCGCTATTCCTGTTCATCTTCCGCAGAAATTGCAAACTGGGCCAAACAGGAGGTTAAAGGCGCTGACTCTCCAAGTGGGGAGAGTGTTAGTAAAACGTCTGGAATGTTGCACCCGAGTACCAGGGGAGGAAAACTGAGACATATTTGAACACGTCTCCCGTTCACATGGTTGATCATACTTGGGTTCCACATGCATGTTTTAGCTGAAGGAAGAATACCTAAAACCTGGGTAGTTGAAACCCGTGGAATGGGTACCATGCAATATGACTTCAAAGGGTCTTCATTTGCTCACTGAACCTCTCCAATCCTATCACTGCTGCGTTTATGCCCCTGTACACATGCTTGATTCTCTTTCGGAGACATAGCAATCCATAGGTTTTAAGATACTTACTAGTCAGGTACATTCTTAGGCGTTTAATATGCGGTGTTGAGTCCATTTCATTGAGCAAGGAGTAGCTCTTGTCTATTCCGTATTTGGCTTAAGGAACTTTATCTGTGCTCATTTCAGTCTCTGGTTTTATGCAGCAACCCAACTCACCTTTCCCCTTAAGCAAGCATAAGTTGGTTTTCTAAATTTGAGACCCTGTTCTGTTTTGGAATTCAGTTCCTGTGTAGCCAAGTTTACATTCTGTGTATTAGTGATATCTTATGATGTTTCTTTTTCTGTGTGACTTATTTCAGTTAGAATCATCGTACCTGAATCTACTCATTATGCTGCTACGGGCCTGATGACATAGATTTCATTGCTGAGTGATACTGCATTGTACGTAAGTACCACAAGTTCTTTATCCATTTTTCACTTTCTGCGATGTTGAACTTGTACTGTAAACGAGGTTCTTGTAAACAGAGCCGTTCCAAACTTTGGGGTGGCTGTGTCTTTTTGATTTTAATTTCCCTAAGCTATAGGACCATAAGTGGAAGTGCCCTAGGCTCTGTTGCTTTGTTTTTTAGATGTTTCAGGAAACACCATACACTTCTCCCAAGTGTCTGTTGGCAATTTACATCCCGCCCATCAGCATAACAAGGCTCCCAGTTCTCAATGGCCTGTTGCCTTTCTGGATTTTACACTTTTTTCAGATGGCCCTTTTGACCGGGGGGAAGTGAGACTTCATTGTAGTGCAGATTTCCTTTGCAAGCTTGCTTGGTTGGCCAAAAAGGGCGTATGCGTTTTTTCCTGAATATATTCAGGAAAAAACGCATACGCCCTTTTTGGCCAAGTGCATCATTGTGGACGTTCTGCCTCTTTTCCTATGCTTTCAATGCAATTCCAGTCTACCTCCTGAAATCGGTTTCCTGCAATTCTGCCCTGCTTTCAAGTCCTCTTGGCAGCCTTACTTCAGTCTATTTTTGGACGATAGCTGTCATTTATAACTCTGCAGGTTTGTGAATTACAGTGCCCCTGAGCTCCTTTCTTCAACTCGCTTTCTTGTGACCTGGCCGCAACACCGCAGGATGGCTTCAGGCCCTAATCTGGTTCCGGCCCGGCACGCTGAGCCTTTGGTTAATTCCTCTTCCTGGTGGGAATTGAGAGTTAAATTTGCCCGTTCAGACACCTCCAGGTAGTCTCTCATTGGTTCTCGCTATTCCTGTTCATCTTCCGCAGAAATTGCAAACTGGGCCAAACAGGAGGTTAAAGGGACTGACTCTCCAAGTCGGGAGAGTGTTAGTAAAGCGTCTGGAATGTTGCACCCGAGTACCAGGGGAGGAAAACTGAGACATATTTGAACACGTCTCCCGTTCACATGGTTGATCATACTCTGGGTTCCACATGCATGTTTTAGCTGAAGGAAGAATACCTTAAACCTGGAGAGTTAAGACCCGTGTAATGGGTACCATGCAATATGATTTCAAAGGGTCTTCATTTGCTCACCGAACCTCTCCAATCCTATCACTGCTGCGTTTATTCCCCTGTACACACGCTTGATTCTCTTTCTGAGACATAGCAATCCATAGGTTTTAAGATATTTACTAGTCAGGTACATTCTTAGGCGTTTAATATGGGGTGTTGAGTCCATTTCGTTGAGCAAGGAGTAGCTCTTGTCTATTCCATATTTGACTTAAGGAACTTTATCTGTGCTCATTTCAATCTCTGGTTTTATGCAGCACCCCAACTCACCTTTCCCCTTAAGCAAGCATAAGTTGGTTTTCTAAATTTGAGACCCTGTTCTGTTCTGTAATTCAGTTCCTGTGTAGCCAAGTTTACATTCCTTGTATTACTGATATCTTATGATGTTTCTTTTTCTGTGTGACTTATTTCAGTTAGAATCATCATACCTGAATCCACTCATTGTGATGCTAAGGGCCTGATGACATAGAATTCATTGCTGAGTGATATTGTTTTGTAAGTGAATACCACAACTTCTTTATCCATTTTTCACTTTCTGCGATGTTGAACTTGTACTGTAAACGAGGTTCTTGTAAACAGAGCCGTTCCAAACTTCGGGGTGGCTGTGTCTTTTTGATTTTAATTTCCCTAAGCTATAGGACCATAAGTGGCAGTGCCCTAGGCTCTGTTGCTTTGTTTTTTAGATGTTTCAGGAAACACCATACACTTCTCCCGAGTGGTTGTTGGCAATTTACATCCCGCCCATCAGCATAACAAGGCTCCCAGTTCTCCATGGCCTGTCCTGCCTTTCTGGATTTTACACTTTTTTCAGATGGCCCTTTTGACCGGGGGTAAGTGAGACTTCATTGTAGTGCAGATTTCCTTTGCAAGCTTGCTTGGTTGGCCAAAAAGGGCGTATGCGTTTTTTCCTGAATATATTCAGGAAAAAACGCATACGCCCTTTTTGGCCAAGTGCGTCATTGTGGACGTTCTGCCTCTTTTCCTATGCTTTCAATGCAATTCCAGTCTACCTCCTGAAATCGGTTTCCTGCAATTCTGCCCCGCTTTCAAGTCCTCTTGGCAGCCTTACTTCAGTCTATTTTTGGACGATAGCTGTCATTTATAACTCTGCAGGTTTGTGAATTACAGTGCCCCTGAGCTCCTTTGTTCAACTCGCTTTCTTTTGAGCTGGCCGCAACACTGCAGGATGGCTTCAGGCCCTAATCTGGTTCCGGTACGGCACGCTGAGCCTTTGGATATTTCCTATTCCTGGTGGGAAATGAGAGTTAAATTTGCCCGTCCAGACACCTCCAGCTAGCCTCTCATTGGTTCTCGCTATTCCTGTTCATCTTCCGCAGAAATTGCAAACTGGGCCAAACAGGAGGTTAAAGGGACTGACTCTCCAAGTCGGGAGAGTGTTAGTAAAGCGTCTGGAATGTTGCACCCGAGTACCAGGGGAGGAAAACTGAGACATATTTGAACACGTCTCCCGTTCACATGGTTGATCATACTTGGGTTCCACATGCATGTTTTAGCTGAAGGAAGAATACCTTAAACCTGGAGAGTTAAGACCCGTGTAATGGGTACCATGCAATATGACTTCAAAGGGTCTTCATTTGCTCACCGAACCTCTCCAATCCTATCACTGCTGCGTTTATGCCCCTGTACACATGCTTGATTCTCTTTCGGAGACATAGCAATCCATAGGTTTTAAGATACTTACTATTCAGGTACATTCTTAGGCGTTTAATATGCGGTGTTGAGTCCATTTCGTTGAGCAAGGAGTAGCTCTTGTCTATTCCATATTTGACTTAAGGAACTTTATCTGTGCTCATTTCAATCTCTGGTTTTATGCAGCACCCCAACTCACCTTTACCCTTAAGCAAGCATAAGTTGGTTTTCTAAATTTGAGACCCTGTTCTGTTCTGTAATTCAGTTCCTGTGTAGCCAAGTTTACATTCCGTGTATTACTGATATCTTATGATGTTTCTTTTTCTGTGTGACTTACTTCAGTTAGAATCATCATACCTGAATCCACTCATTGTGCTGCTAAGGGCCTGATGACACAGATTTCATTGCTGAGTGATATTGCTTTGTAAGTAAATACCACAACTTCTTTATCCATTTTTCACTTTCTGCGATGTTGAACTTGTACTGTAAACGAGGTTCTTGTAAACAGAGCCGTTCCAAACTTTGGGGTGGCTGTGTCTTTTTGATTTTAATTTCCCTAAGCTATAGGACCATAAGTGGAAGTGCCCTAGGTTTTGTTGCTTTGTTTTTTAGATGTTTCAGGAAACACCATACACTTCTCCCGAGTGGTTGTTGGCAATTTACATCCCGTTCATCAGCATAACAAGGCTCCCAGTTCTCCATGGCCTGTCCTGCCTTTCTGGATTATACACTTTTTTCAGATGGCCCTTTTAACCGGGGGGAAGTGAGACTTCATTGTAGTGCAGATTTCCTTTGCAAGCTTGCTTGGTTGGCCAAAAAGGGCGTATGCGTTTTTTCCTGAATATATTCAGGAAAAAACGCATACGCCCTTTTTGGCCAAGTGCATCATTGTGGACGTTCTGCCTCTTTTCCTATGCTTTCAATGCAATTCCAGTCTACCTCCTGAAATCGGTTTCCTGCAATTCTGCCCCGCTTTCAAGTCCTCTTGGCAGCCTTACTTCAGTCTATTTTTGGACGATAGCTGTCATTTATAACTCTGCAGGTTTGTGAATTACAGTGCCCCTGAGCTCCTTTCTTCAACTCGCTTTCTTGTGACCTGGCCGCAACACCGCAGGATGGCTTCAGGACCTAATCTGGTTCCGGCACGGCACGCTGAGCCTTTGGTTAATTCCTCTTCCTGGTGGGAAATGAGAGTTAAATTTGCCCGTCCAGACACCTCCAGCTAGTCTCTCATTGGTTCTCGCTATTCCTGTTCATCTTCCGCAGAAATTGCAAACTGGGCCAAACAGGAGGTTAAAGGGACTGACTCTCCAAGTCGGGAGAGTGTTAGTAAAGCGTCTGGAATGTTGCACCCGAGTACCAGGGTACGAAAACTGAGACATATTTGAACACGTCTCCCGATCACATGGTTGATCATACTCTAGGTTCCACATGCATGTTTTAGCTGAAGGAAGAATACCTTAAACGTGGGTAGTTGAAACCCGTGTAATGGGTACCATGCAATATGACTTCAAAGGGTCTTCATTTGCTCACCGAACCTCTCCAATCCTATCACTGCTGCGTTTATGCCCCTGTACACATGCTTGATTCTCTTTTGGAGACATAGCAATCCATAGGTTTTAAGATACTTACTAGTCAGGAACATTCTTAGGCGTTTAATATGGGGTGTTGAGTCCATTTCGTTGAGCAAGGAGTAGCTCTTGTCTATTCCATATTTGGCTTAAGGAACTTTATCTGTGCTCATTTCAATCTCTGGTTTTATGCAGCACCCCAACTCACCTTTCCCCTTAAGCAAGCATAAGTTGGTTTTCTAAATTTGAGACCCTGTTCTGTTCTGTAATTCAGTTCCTGTGTAGCCAAGTTTCCATTCCGTGTATTACTGATATCTTATGATGTTTCTTTTTCTGTGTGACTTATTTCAGTTAGAATCATCATACCTGAATCCACTCATTGTGATGCTAAGGGCCTGATGACATAGATTTCATTGCTGAGTGATATTGATTTGTAAGTGAATACCACAACTTCTTTATCCATTTTTCACTTTCTGCGATGTTGAACTTGTACTGTAAACGAGGTTCTTGTAAACAGAGGCGTCCCAAACTTTGGGGTGGCTGTGTCTTTTTGATTTTAATTTCCCTAAGCTATAGGACCATAAGTGGCAGTGCCCTAGGCTCTGTTGCTTTGTTTTTTAGATGTTTCAGGAAACACCATACACTTCTCCCGAGTGGTTGTTGGCAATTTACATCCCGCCCATCAGCATAACAAGGCTCCCAGTTCTCCATGGCCTGTCCTGCCTTTCTGGATTTTACACTTTTTTGAGATGACCCTTTTGACCGGGGGGAAGTGAGACTTCATTGTAGTGCAGATTTCCTTTGCAAGCTTGCTTGGTTGGCCAAAAAGGGCGTATGCGTTTTTTCCTGAATATATTCAGGAAAAAACGCATACGCCCTTTTTGGCCAAGTGCATCATTGTGGACGTTCTGCCTCTTTTCCTATGCTTTCAATGCAATTCCAGTCTACCTCCTGAAATCGGTTTCCTGCAATTCTGCCCCGCTTTCAAGTCCTCTTGGCAGCCTTACTTCAGTCTATTTTTGGACGATAGCTGTCATTTATAACTCTGCAGGTTTGTGAATTACAGTGCCCCTGAGCTCCTTTCTTCAACTCGCTTTCTTGTGACCTGGCCGCAACACCGCAGGATGGCTTCAGGCCCTAATCTGGTTCCAGTGCGGCACGCTGAGCCTTTGGTTATTTCCTCTTCCTGGTGGGAAATGAGAGTTAAATTTGCCCGTCCAGACACCTCCAGCTAGCCTCTCATTGGTTCTCGCTATTCCTGTTCATCTTCCGCAGAAATTGCAAACTGGGCCAAACAGGAGGTTAAAGGCGCTGACTCTCCAAGTGGGGAGAGTGTTAGTAAAGCGTCTGGAATGTTGCACCCGAGTACCAGGGGAGGAAAACTGAGACATATTTGAACACGTCTCCCGTTCACATGGTTGATCATACTCTGGGTTCCACATGCATGTTTTAGCTGAAGGAAGAATACCTTAAACCTGGAGAGTTGAGACCCGTGGAATGGGTACCATGCAATATGACTTCAAAGGGTCTTCATTTGCTCACCGAACCTCTCCAATCCTATCACTGCTGCGTTTATGCCCCTGTACACACGCTTGATTCTCTTTTGGAGACATAGCAATCCATAGGTTTTAAGATACTTACTAGTCAGGTACATTCTTTGGCGTTTAATATGCGGTGTTGAGTCCATTTCGTTGAGCAAGGAGTAGCTCTTGTCTATTCCATATTTGGCTGAAGGAACTTTATCTGTGCTCATTTCAATCTCTGGCTTTATGCAGCAACCCAACTCACCTTTCCCCTTAAGCAAGCATAAGTTGGTTTTCTCAATTTGAGAACCTTTTCTGTTTTGGAATTCAGTTCCTGTGTAGCCAAGTTTACATTCCGTATATTAGTGATATCTTATGATGTTTCTTTTTCTGTGTGACTTATTTCAGTTAGAATCATCGTACCTGAATCTACTCATTATGCTGCTACGGGCCTGATGACATAGATTTCATTGCTGAGTGATACTGCATTGTACGTAAGTACCACAACTTCTTTATCCATTTTTCACTTTCTGCGATGTTGAACTTGTACTGTAAACGAGGTTCTTGTAAACAGAGGCGTCCCAAACTTTGGGGTGGCTGTGTCTTTTTGATTTTAATTTCCCTAAGCTATAGGACCATAAGTGGAAGTGCCCTAGGCTCTTTTGCTTTGTTTTTTAGTTGTTTCAGGAAACACCATACACTTCTCCCGAGTGTCTGTTGGCAATTTACATCCCGCCCATCAGCATAACAAGGCTCCCAGTTCTCAATGGCCTGTTGCCTTTCTGGATTTTACACTTTTTTCAGATGGCCCTTTTGACCGGGTGGAAGTGAGACTTCATTGTAGTGCAGATTTCCTTTGCAAGCTTGCTTGGTTGGCCAAAAAGGGCGTATGCGTTTTTTCCTGAATATATTCAAGAAAAAACGCATACGCCCTTTTTGGCCAAGTGCATCATTGTGGACGTTCTGCCTCTTTTCCTATGCTTTCAATGCAATTCCAGTCTACCTCCTTAAATCGGTTTCCTGCAATTCTGCCCCGCATTCAAGTCCTCTTGGCAGCCTTACTTCAGTCTATTTTTGGACGATAGCTGTCATTTATAACTCTGCAGGTTTGTGAATTACAGTGCCCCTGAGCTCCTTTCTTCAACTCGCTTTCTTTTGAGATGGCCGCAACACCGCAGGATGGCTTCAGGCCCTAATCTGGTTCCGGTACGGCACGCTGAGCCTTTGGTTATTTCCTCTTCCTGGTGGGAAATGAGAGTTAAATTTGCCAGTCCAGACACCTCCAGCTAGCCTCTCATTGGTTCTCGCCATTCCTGTTCATCTTCCGCAGAAATTGCAAACTGGGCCAAACAGGAGGTTAAAGGCGCTGACTCTCCAAGTGGGGAGAGTGTTAGTAAAGCGTCTGGAATGTTGCACCCGAGTACCAGGGGAGGAAAACTGAGACATATTTGAACACGTCTCCCGTTCACATGGTTGATCATACTTGGGTTCCACATGCATGTTTTAGCTGAAGGAAGAATACCTTAAACCTGGAGAGTTGAGACCCGTGTAATGGGTACCATGCAATATGACTTCAAAGGGTCTTCATTTGCTCACCGAACCTCTCCAATCCTATCACTGCTGCGTTTATGCCCCTGTACACATGCTTGATTCTCTTTTGGAGACATAGCAATCCATAGGTTTTACGATACTTACTAGTCAGGTACATTCTTAGGCGTTTAATATGCGGTGTTGAGTCCATTTCGTTGAGCAAGGAGTAGCTCTTGTCTATTCCATATTTGACTTACGGAACTTTATCTGTGCTCATTTCAATCTCTGGTTTTATGCAGCACCCCAACTCACCTTTACCCTTAAGCAAGCATAAGTTGGTTTTCTAAATTTGAGACCCTGTTCTGTTCTGTAATTCAGTTCCTGTGTAGCCAAGTTTCCATTCCGTGTATTACTGATATCTTATGATGTTTCTTTTTCTGTGTGACTTATTTCAGTTAGAATCATCATACCTGAATCCACTCATTGTGATGCTAAGGGCCTGATGACATAGATTTCATTGCTGAGTGATATTGCTTTGTAAGTAAATACCACAACTTCTTTATCCATTTTTCACTTTCTGCGATGTTGAACTTGTACTGTAAACGAGGTTCTTGTAAACAGAGGCGTCCCAAACTTTGGGGTGGCTGTGTCTTTTTGATTTTAATTTCCCTAAGCTATAGGACCATAAGTGGCAGTGCCCTAGGCTCTGTTGCTTTGTTTTTTAGATGTTTCAGGAAACACCATACACTTCTCCCGAGTGTCTGTTGGCAATTTACATCCCGCCCATCAGCATAACAAGGCTCCCAGTTGTCCATGGCCTGTCCTGCCTTTCTGGATTTTACACTTTTTTCAGATGGCCCTTTTGACCGGGGGGAAGTGAGACTTCATTGTAGTGCAGATTTCCTTTGCAAGCTTGCTTGGTTGGCCAAAAAGGGCGTATGCGTTTTTTCCTGAATATATTCAGGAAAAAACGCATACGCCCTTTTTGGCCAAGTGCATCATTGTGGACGTTCTGCCTCTTTTCCTATGCTTTCAATGCAATTCCAGTCTACCTCCTGAAATCGGTTTCCTGCAATTCTGCCCCGCTTTCAAGTCCTCTTGGCAGCCTTACTTCAGTCTATTTTTGGACGATAGCTGTCATTTATAACTCTGCAGGTTTGTGAATTACAGTGCCCCTGAGCTCCTTTCTTCAACTCGCTTTCTTGTGACCTGGCCGCAACACCGCAGGATGGCTTCAGGACCTAATCTGGTTGCGGCACGGCTCGCTGAGCCTTTGGTTAATTCCTCTTCCTGGTGGGAAATGAGAGTTAAATTTGCCCGTTCAGACACCTCCAGGTAGTCTCTCATTGGTTCTCGCTATTCCTGTTCATCTTCCACAGAAATTGCAAACTGGGCCAAACAGGAGGTTAAAGGGACTGACTCTCCAAGTGGGGAGAGTGTTAGTAAAGCGTCTGGAATGTTGCACCCAAGTACCAGGGGAGGAAAACTGAGACATATTTGAACACGTCTCCCGTTCACATGGTTGATCATACTCTGGGTTCCACATGCATGTTTTAGCTGAAGGAAGAATACCTTAAACCTGGAGAGTTAAGACCCGTGTAATGGGTACCATGCAATATGATTTCAAAGGGTCTTCATTTGCTCACCGAACCTCTCCAATCCTATCACTGCTGCGTTTATGCCCCTGTACACATGCTTGATTCTCTTTCGGAGACATAGCAATCCATAGGTTTTAAGATACTTACTAGTCAGGTACATTCTTAGGCGTTTAATATGCGGTGTTGAGTCCATTTCGTTGAGCAAGGAGTAGCTCTTGTCTATTCCATATTTGACTTAAGGAACTTTATCTGTGCTCATTTCAATCTCTGGTTTTATGCAGCACCCCAACTCACCTTTCCCCTTAAGCAAGCATAAGTTGCTTTTCTAAATTTGAGACCCTGTTCTGTTCTGTAATTCAGTTCCTGTGTAGCCAAGTTTCCATTCCGTGTATTACTGATATCTTATGATGTTTCTTTTTCTGTGTGACTTACTTCAGTTAGAATCATCATACCTGAATCCACTCATTGTGCTGCTAAGGGCCTGATGACACAGATTTCATTGCTGAGTGATATTGCTTTGTAAGTAAATACCACAACTTCTTTATCCATTTTTCACTTTCTGCGATGTTGAACTTGTACTGTAAACGAGGTTCTTGTAAACAGAGGCGTCCCAAACTTTGGGGTGGCTGTGTCTTTTTGATTTTAATTTCCCTAAGCTATAGGACCATAAGTGGAAGTGCCCTAGGTTCTGTTGCTTTGTTTTTTAGATGTTTCAGGAAACACCATACACTTCTCCCAAGTGGTTGTTGGCAATTTACATCCCGCCCATCAGCATAACAAGGCTCCCAGTTCTCCATGGCCTGTCCTGCCTTTCTGGATTTTACACTTTTTTCAGATGGCCCTTTTGACCGGGGGGAAGTGAGACTTCATTGTAGTGCAGATTTCCTTTGCAAGCTTGCTTGGTTGGCCAAAAAGGGCGTATGCGTTTTTTCCTGAATATATTCAGGAAAAAACGCATACGCCCTTTTTGGCCAAGTGCATCATTGTGGACGTTCTGCCTCTTTTCCTATGCTTTCAATGCAATTCCAGTCTACCTCCTGAAATCGGTTTCCTGCAATTCTGCCCCGCTTTCAAGTCCTCTTGGCAGCCTTACTTCAGTCTATTTTTGGACGATAGCTGTCATTTATAACTGCAGGTTTGTGAATTACAGTGCCCCTGAGCTCCTTTCTTCAACTCGGTTTCTTTTGAGCTGGCCGCAACACCGCAGGATGGCTTCAGGCCCTAATCTGGTTCCTGTACGGAACGCTGAGCCTTTGGTTATTTCCTCTTCCTGTTGCGAAATGAGAGTTAAATTTGCCCGTCCAGACACCTCCAGCTAGCCTCTCATTGGTTCTCGCTATTCTTGTTCATCTTCCGCAGAAATTGCAAACTGTGCCAAACAGGAGGTTAAAGGCGCTGACTCTCCAAGTGGGGAGAGTGTTAGTAAAGCGTCTGGAATGTTGCACCCGAGTACCAGGGGAGGAAAACTGAGACATATTTGAACACGTCTCCCGATCACATGGTTGATCATACTCTGGGTTCCACATGCATGTTTTAGCTGAAGGAAGAATACCTAAAACCTGGGTAGTTGAAACCCGTGGAATGGGTACCATGCAATATGACTTCAAAGGGTCTTCATTTGCTCACCGAACCTCTCCAATCCTATCACTGCTGCGTTTATGCCCCTGTACACATGCTTGATTCTCTTTTGGAGACATAGCAATCCATAGGTTTTAAGATACTTACTAGTCAGGTACATTCTTAGGCGTTTAATATGCGGTGTTGAGTCCATTTCGTTGAGCAAGGAGTAGCTCTTGTCTATTCTATATTTGGCTTAAGGAACTTTATCTGTGCTCATTTCAATCTCTGGCTTTATGCAGCAACCCAACTCACCTTTCCCCTTAAGCAAGCATAAGTTGGTTTTCTAAATTTGAGAACCTTTTCTGTTTTGGAATTCAGTTCCTGTGTAGCCAAGTTTACATTCCGTGTATTAGTGATATCTTATGATGTTTCTTTTTCTGTGTGACTTATTTCAGTTAGAATCATCGTACCTGAATCTACTCATTATGCTGCTACGGGCCTGATGACATAGATTTCATTGCTGAGTGATACTGCATTGTACGTAAGTACCACAAGTTCTTTATCCATTTTTCACTTTCTGCGATGTTGAACTTGTACTGTAAACGAGGTTCTTGTAAACAGAGGCGTCCCAAACTTTGGGGTGGCTGTGTCTTTTTGATTTTAATTTCCCTAAGCTATAGGACCATAAGTGGAAGTGCCCTAGGCTCTGTTGCTTTGTTTTTCAGATGTTTCAGGAAACACCATACACTTCTTCAGAGTGTCTGTTGGCAATTTACATCCCGCCCATCAGCATAACAAGGCTCCCAGTTCTCAATGGCCTGTTGCCTTTCTGGATTTTACACTTTTTTCAGATGGCCCTTTTGACCGGGGGGAAGTGAGACTTCATTGTAGTGCAGATTTCCTTTGCAAGCTTGCTTGGTTGGCCAAAAAGGGCGTATGCGTTTTTTCCTGAATATATTCAGGAAAAAACGCATACGCCCTTTTTGGCCAAGTGCATCATTGTGGACGTTCTGCCTCTTTTCCTATGCTTTCAATGCAATTCCAGTCTACCTCCTGAAATCGGTTTCCTGCAATTCTGCCCCGCTTTCAAGTCCTCTTGGCAGCCTTACTTCAGTCTATTTTTGGACGATAGCTGTCATTTATAACTCTGCAGGTTTGTGAATTACAGTGCCCCTGAGCTCCTTTCTTCAACTCGCTTTCTTGTGACCTGGCCGCAACACCGCAGGATGGCTTCAGGCCCTAATCTGGTTCCGGCCCAGCATGCTGAGCCTTTGGTTAATTCCTCTTCCTGGTGGGAATTGAGAGTTAAATTTGCCCGTTCAGACACCTCCAGGTAGTCTCTCATTGGTTCTCGCTATTCCTGTTCATCTTCCGCAGAAATTGCAAACTGGGCCAAACAGGAGGTTAAAGGCGCTGACTCTCCAAGTGGGGAGAGTGTTAGTAAAGCGTCTGGAATGTTGCACCCGAGTACCAGGGGAGGAAAACTGAGACATATTTGAACACGTCTACCGTTCACATGGTTGATCATACTCTGGGTTCCACATGCATGTTTTAGCTGAAGGAAGAATACCTTAAACCTGGAGAGTTGAGACCCGTGGAATGGGTACCATGCAATATGACTTCAAAGGGTCTTCATTTGCTCACCGAACCTCTCCAATCCTATCACTGCTGCGTTTATGCCCCTGTACACACGCTTGATTCTCTTTTGGAGACATAGCAATCCATAGGTTTTAAGATACTTACTAGTCAGGTACATTCTTAGGCGTTTAATATGGGGTGTTGAGTCCATTTCGTTGAGCAAGGAGTAGCTCTTGTCTATTCCATATTTGGCTTAAGGAACTTTATCTGTGCTCATTTCAATCTCTGGTTTTATGCAGCACCCCAACTCACCTTTCCCCTTAAGGAAGCATAAGTTGTTTTTCTCAATTTGAGACCCTGTTCTGTTCTGTAATACAGTTCCTGTGTAGCCAAGTTTACATTCCGTGTATTACTGATATCTTATGATGTTTCTTTTTCTGTGTGACTTACTTCAGTTAGAATCATCATACCTGAATCCACTCATTGTGCTGCTAAGGGCCTGATGACACAGATTTCATTGCTGAGTGATATTGTTTTGTAAGTAAATACCACATCTTCTTTATCCATTTTTCACTTTCTGCGATGTTGAACTTGTACTGTAAACGAGGTTCTTGTAAACAGAGCCGTTCCAAACTTTGGGGTGGCTGTGTCTTTTTGATTTTAATTTCCCTAAGCTAT
Source organism: Delphinus delphis (assembly GCF_949987515.2). NCBI lineage: Eukaryota > Metazoa > Chordata > Mammalia > Artiodactyla > Delphinidae > Delphinus > Delphinus delphis. The sequence continues at coordinate 4,725,379 of NW_027192648.1, forward strand.
AGGACCATAAGTGGAAGTGCCCTAGGTTCTGTTGCTTTGTTTTTTAGATATTTCAGGAAACACCATACACTTCTCCCGAGTGGTTGTTGGCAATTTACATCCCGCCCATCAGCATAACAAGGCTCCCAGTTCTCCATGGCCTGTCCTGCCTTTCTGGATTTTACACTTTTTTCAGATGGCCCTTTTGACCGGGGGGAAGTGAGACTTCATTGTAGTGCAGATTTCCTTTGCAAGCTTGCTTGGTTGGCCAAAAAGGGCGTATGCGTTTTTTCCTGAATATATTCAGGAAAAAACGCATACGCCCTTTTTGGCCAAGTGCATCATTGTGGACGTTCTGCCTCTTTTCCTATGCTTTCAATGCAATTCCAGTCTACCTCCTGAAATCGGTTTCCTGCAATTCTGCCCCGCTTTCAAGTCCTCTTGGCAGCCTTACTTCAGTCTATTTTTGGACGATAGCTGTCATTTATAACTCTGCAGGTTTGTGAATTACAGTGCCCCTGAGCTCCTTTCTTCAACTCGCTTTCTTGTGACCTGGCCGCAACACCGCAGGATGGCTTCAGGCCCTAATCTGGTTCCGGCCCGGCATGCTGAGCCTTTGGTTAATTCCTCTTCCTGGTGGGAATTGAGAGTTAAATTTGCCCGTTCAGACACCTCCAGGTAGTCTCTCATTGGTTCTCGCTATTCCTGTTCATCTTCCGCAGAAATTGCAAACTGGGCCAAACAGGAGGTTAAAGGGACTGACTCTCCAAGTCGGGAGAGTGTTAGTAAAGCGTCTGGAATGTTGCACCCGAGTACCAGGGGAGGAAAACTGAGACATATTTGAACACGTCTCCCGTTCACATGGTTGATCATACTTGGGTTCCACATGCATGTTTTAGCTGAAGGAAGAATACCTTAAACCTGGAGAGTTGAGACCCGTGGAATGGGTACCATGCAATATGACTTCAAAGGGTCTTCATTTGCTCACCGAACCTCTCCAATCCTATCACTGCTGCGTTTATGCCCCTGTACACATGCTTGATTCTCTTTTGGAGACATAGCAATCCATAGGTTTTATGATACTTACTAGTCAGGTACATTCCTAGGCGTTTAATATGCGGTGTTGAGTCCATTTCGTTGAGCAAGGAGCAGCTCTTGTCTCTTCCATATTTGACTTAAGGAACTTTATCTGTGCTCATTTCAATCTCTGGTTTTATGCAGCACCCCAACTCACCTTTACCCTTAAGCAAGCATAAGTTGGTTTTCTAAATTTGAGACCCTGTTCTGTTCTGTAATTCAGTTCCTGTGTAGCCAATTTTCCATTCCGTGTATTACTGATATCTTATGATGTTTCTTTTTCTGTGTGACTTATTTCAGTTAGAATCATCATACCTGAATCCACTCATTGTGATGCTAAGGGCCTGATGACATAGATTTCATTGCTGAGTGATATTGCTTTGTAAGTAAATACCACAAATTCTTTATCCATTTTTCACTTTCTGCGATGTTGAACTTGTACTGTAAACGAGGTTCTTGTAAACAGAGGCGTCCCAAACTTTGGGGTGGCTGTGTCTTTTTGATTTTAATTTCCCTAATCTATAGGACCATAAGCGGCAGTGCCCTAGGCTCTGTTGCTTTGTTTTTTAGATGTTTCAGGAAACACCATACACTTCTCCCGAGTGTCTGTTGGCAATTTACATCCCGCCCATCAGCATAACAAGGCTCCCAGTTCTCCATGGCCTGTCCTGCCTTTCTGGAGTTTACACTTTTCTCAGATGGCCCTTTTGACCGGGGGGAAGTGAGACTTCATTGTAGTGCAGATTTCCTTTGCAAGCTTGCTTGGTTGGCCAAAAAGGGCGTATGCGTTTTTTCCTGAATATATTCAGGAAAAAACGCATACGCCCGTTTTGGCCAAGTGCATCATTGTGGACGTTCTGCCTCTTTTCCTATGCTTTCAATGCAATTCCAGTCTACCTCCTGAAATCGGTTTCCTGCAATTCTGCCCCGCTTTCAAGTCCTCTTGTCAGCCTTACTTCAGTCTATTTTTGTATGATAGCTGTCATTTATAACTCTGCAGGATTTTGAATTACAGTGCCCCTGAGCTCCTTTCTTCAACTCGCTTTCTTGTGACCTGGCCGCAACACCGCAGGATGGCTTCAGGCCCTAATCTGGTTCCGGCCCGGCATGCTGAGCCTTTGGTTAATTCCTCTTCCTGGTGGGAAATGAGAGTTAAATTTGCCCGTCCAGACACCTCCAGCTAGCCTCTCATTGGTTCTCGCTATTCCTGTTCATCTTCCGCAGAAATTGCAAACTGGGCCAAACAGGAGGTTAAAGGGACTGACTCTCCAAGTGGGGAGAGTGTTAGTAAAGCGTCTGGAATGTTGCACCCGAGTACCAGGGGAGGAAAACTGAGACATATTTGAACACGTCTCCCGATCACATGGTTGATCATACTCTAGGTTCCACATGCATGTTTTAGCTGAAGGAAGAATACCTTAAACCTGGGTAGTTGAAACCTGTGGAATGGGTACCATGCAATATGACTTCAAAGGGTCTTCATTTGCTCACCGAACCTCTCCAATCCTATCACTGCTGCGTTTATGCCCCTGTACACATGCTTGATTCTCTTTCGGAGACATAGCAATCCATAGGATTTAAGATACTTACAAGTCAGGTACATTCTTAGGCGTTTAATATGCGGTGTTGAGTCCATTTCGTTGAGCAAGGAGTAGCTCTTGTCTATTCCATATTTGGCTTAAGGAACTTTATCTGTGCTCATTTCAATCTCTGGTTTTATGCAGCACCCCAACTCACCTTTACCCTTAAGCAAGCATAAGTTGGTTTTCTAAATTTGAGACCCTGTTCTGTTCTGTAATTCAGTTCCTGTGTAGCCAAGTTTCCATTCCGTGTATTACTGATATCTTATGATGTTTCTTTTTCTGTGTGACTTATTTCAGTTAGAATCATCATACCTGAATCCACTCATTGTGCTGCTAAGGGCCTGATGACATAGATTTCATTGCTGAGTGATATTGCTTTGTAAGTGAATACCACAACTTCTTTATCCATTTTTCACTTTCTGCGATGTTGAACTTGTACTGTAAATGAGGTTCTTGTAAACAGAGCCGTTCCAAACTTTGGGGTGGCTGTGTCTTTTTGATTTTAATTTCCCTAAGCTATAGGACCATAAGTGGAAGTGCCCTAGGCTCTGTTGCTTTGTTTTTTAGATGTTTCAGGAAACACCATACACTTCTCCCAAGTGTCTGTTGGCAATTTACATCCCGCCCATCAGCATAACAAGGTTCCCAGTTCTCAATGGCCTGTTGCCTTTCTGGATTTTACACTTTTTTCAGATGGCCCTTTTGACCGGGGGGAAGTGAGACTTCATTGTAGTGCAGATTTCCTTTGCAAGCTTGCTTGGTTGGCCAAAAAGGGCGTATGCGTTTTTTCCTGAATATATTCAGGAAAAAATGCATACGCCCTTTTTGGCCAAGTGCATCATTGTGGACGTTCTGCCTCTTTTCCTATGCTTTCAATGCAATTCCAGTCTACCTCCTGAAATCGGTTTCCTGCAATTCTGCCCCGCTTTCAAGTCCTCTTGGCAGCCTTACTTCAGTCTATTTTTGGACGATAGCTGTCATTTATAACTCTGCAGGTTTGTGAATTACAGTGCCCCTGAGCTCCTTTCTTCAACTCGCTTTCTTTTGAGCTGGCCGCAACACCGCAGGATGGCTTCAGGCCCTAATCTGGTTCCGGCCCGGCATGCTGAGCCTTTGGTTAATTCCTCTTCCTGGTGGGAAATGAGAGTTAAATTTGCCCGTCCAGACACCTCCAGCTAGCCTCTCATTGGTTCTCGCTATTCCTGTTCATCTTCCGCAGAAATTGCATACTGGGCCAAACAGGAGGTTAAAGGCGCTGACTCTCCAAGTGGGGAGAGTGTTAGTAAAGCGTCTGGAATGTTGCACCCGAGTACCAGGGGAGGAAAACTGAGACATATTTGAACACGTCTCCCGATCACATGGTTGATCATACTCTAGGTTCCACATGCATGTTTTAGCTGAAGGAAGAATACCTTAAACCTGGGTAGTTGAAACCCGTGGAATGGGTACCATGCAATATGACTTCAAAGGGTCTTCATTTGCTCACCGAACCTCTCCAATCCTATCACTGCTGCGTTTATGCCCCTGTACACATGCTTGATTCTCTTCCGGAGACATAGCAATCCATAGGTTTTAAGATACTTACTAGTCAGGTACATTCTTAGGCGTTTAATATGGGGTGTTGAGTCCATTTCGTTGAGCAAGGAGTAGCTCTTGTCTATTCCATATTTGGCTTAAGGAACTTTATCTGTGCTCATTTCAGTCTCTGGTTTTATGCAGCACCCCATCTCACCTTTACCCTTAAGCAAGAATAAGTTGGTTTTCTAAATTTGAGACCCTGTTCTGTTCTGTAATTCAGTTCCTGTGTAGCCAAGTTTCCATTCCGTGTATTACTGATATCTTATGATGTTTCTTTTTCTGTGTGACTTATTTCAGTTAGAATCATCATACCTGAATCCACTCATTGTGCTGCTAAGGGCCTGATGACACAGATTTCATTGCTGAGTGATATTGCTTTGTAAGTAAATACCACAACTTCTTTATCCATTTTTCACTTTCTGCGATGTTGAACTTGTACTGTAAACGAGGTTCTTGTAAACAGAGCCGTTCCAAACTTTGGGGTGGCTGTGTCTTTTTGATTTTAATTTCCCTAAGCTATAGGACCATAAGTGGAAGTGCCCTAGGTTCTGTTGCTTTGTTTTTTAGATGTTTCAGGAAACACCATACACTTCTCCCGAGTGTCTGTTGGCAATTTACATCCCGCCCATCAGCATAACAAGGCTCCCAGTTCTCCATGGCCTGTCCTGCCTTTCTGGATTTTACACTTTTTTCAGATGGCCCTTTTGACCGGGGGGAAGTGAGACTTCATTGTAGTGCAGATTTCCTTTGCAAGCTTGCTTGGTTGGCCAAAAAGGGCGTATGCGTTTTTTCCTGAATATATTCAGGAAAAAACGCATACGCCCTTTTTGGCCAAGTGCATCATTGTGGACGTTCTGCCTCTTTTCCTATGCTTTCAATGCAATTCCAGTCTACCTCCTGAAATTGGTTTCCTGCAATTCTGTCCCGCTTTCAAGTCCTCTTGGCAGCCTTACTTCAGTCTATTTTTGGATGATAGCTGTCATGTATAACTCTGCAGGTTTGTGAATTACAGTGCCCCTGAGCTCCTTTGTTCAACTCGGTTTCTTTTGAGCTGGCCGCAACACCGCAGGATGGCTTCAGGCCCTAATCTGGTTCCGGCACGGCACGCTGAGCCTTTGGTTATTTCCTCTTCCTGGTGGGAAATGAGAGTTAAATTTGCCCGTCCAGACACCTTCAGCTAGCCTCTCATTGGTTCTCGCTATTCCTGTTCATCTTCCGCAGAAATTGCAAACTGGGCCAAACAGGAGGTTAAAGGCGCTGACTCTCCAAGTGGGGAGAGTGTTAGTAAAGCGTCTGGAATGTTGCACCCGAGTACCAGGGGAGGAAAACTGAGACATATTTGAACACGTCTCCCGTTCACATGGTTGATCATACTTGGGTTCCACATGCATGTTTTAGCTGAAGGAAGAATACCTTAAACCTGGAGAGTTGAGACCCGTGTAATGGGTACCATGCAATATGACTTCAAAGGGTCTTCATTTGCTCACCGAACCTCTCCAATCCTATCACTGCTGCGTTTATGCCCCTGTACACATGCTTGATTCTCTTTCGGAGACATAGCAATCCATAGGTTTTACGATACTTACTAGTCAGGTACATTCTTAGGCGTTTAATATGCGGTGTTGAGTCCATTTCGTTGAGCAAGGAGTAGCTCTTGTCTATTCCATATTTGACTTAAGGAACTTTATCTGTGCTCATTTCAATCTCTGGTTTTATGCAGCACCCCAACTCACCTTTACCCTTAAGCAAGCATAAGTTGGTTTTCTAAATTTGAGACCCTTTTCTGTTCTGTAATTTAGTTCCTGTGTAGCCAAGTTTACATTCCGTGTATTACTGATATCTTATGATGTTTCTTTTTCTGTGTGACTTATTTCAGTTAGAATCTTCATACCTGAATCCACTCATTGTGATGCTAAGGGCCTGATGACATAGATTTCATTGCTGAGTGATATTGCTTTGTAAGTATATACCACAACTTCTTTATCCATTTTTCACTTTCTGCGATGTTGATCTTGTACTGTAAATGAGGTTCTTGTAAACAGAGGCGTCCCAAACTTTGGGGTGGCTGTGTCTTTTTGATTTTAATTTCCCTAAGCTATAGGACCATAAGTGGCAGTGCCCTAGGCTCTGTTGCTTTGTTTTTTAGATGTTTCAGGAAACACCATACACTTCTCCCGAGTGTCTGTTGGCAATTTACATCCCGCCCATCAACATAACAAGGCTCCTAGTTCTCCATGGCCTGTCCTGCCTTTCTGGATTTTACACTTTCTTCAGATGGCCCTTTTGACCGGGGGGAAGTGAGACTTCATTGTAGTGCAGATTTCCTTTGCAAGCTTGCTTGGTTGGCCAAAAAGGGCGTATGCGTTTTTTCCTGAATATATTCAGGAAAAAACGCATACGCCCTTTTTGGCCAAGTGCATCATTGTGGACGTTCTGCCTCTTTTCCTATGCTTTCAATGCAATTCCAGTCTACCTCCTGAAATCGGTTTCCTGCAATTCTGCCCCGCTTTCAAGTCCTCTTGGCAGCCTTACTTCAGTCTATTTTTGGACGATAGCTGTCATTTATAACTCTGCAGGTTTGTGAATTACAGTGCCCCTGAGCTCCTTTCTTCAACTCGCTTTCTTGTGACCTGGCCGCAACACCGCAGGATGGCTTCAGGCCCTAATCTGGTTCCGGCCCGGCACGCTGAGCCTTTGGTTAATTCCTCTTCCTGGTGGGAAATGAGAGTTAAATTTGCCCGTCCAGACACCTCCAGCTAGCCTCTCATTGGTTCTCGCTATTCCTGTTCATCTTCCGCAGAAATTGCAAACTGGGCCAAACAGGAGGTTAAAGGGACTGACTCTCCAAGTGGGGAGAGTGTTAGTAAAGCGTCTGGAATGTTGCACCCGAGTACCAGGGGAGGAAAACTGAGACATATTTAAACATGTCTCCCGATCACATGGTTGATCATACTCTAGGTTCCACATGCATGTTTTAGCTGAAGGAAGAATACCTTAAACCTGGGTAGTTGAAACCCGTGGAATGGGTACCATGCAATATGACTTCAAAGGGTCTTCATTTGCTCACCGAACCTCTCCAATCCTATCACTGCTGCGTTTATGCCCCTGTACACATGCTTGATTCTCTTTCGGAGACATAGCAATCCATAGGTTTTAAGATACTTACTAGTCAGGTACATTCTTAGGCGTTAATATGCGGTGTTGAGTCCATTTCGTTGAGCAAGGAGTAGCTCTTGTCTATTCCATATTTGGCTTAAGGAACTTTATCTGTGCTCATTTCAATCTCTGGTTTTATGCAGCACCCCATCTCACCTTTACCCTTAAGCAAGCATAAGTTGGTTTTCTAAATTTGAGACCCTGTTCTGTTCTGTAATTCAGTTCCTGTGTAGCCAAGTTTCCATTCCGTGTATTACTGATATCTTATGATGTTTCTTTTTCTGTGTGACTTATTTCAGTTAGAATCATCATACCTGAATCCACTCATTGTGCTGCTAAGGGCCTGATGACATAGATTTCATTGCTGAGTGATATTGCTTTCTAAGTGAATACCACAACTTCTTTATCCATTTTTCACTTTCTGCGATGTTGAACTTGTACTGTAAACGAGGTTCTTGTAAACAGAGCCGTTCCAAACTTTGGGGTGGCTGTGTCTTTTTGATTTTAATTTCCCTAAGCTATAGGACCATAAGTGGAAGTGCCCTAGGCTCTGTTGCTTTGTTTTTTAGATGTTTCAGGAAACACCATACACTTCTCCCAAGTGTCTGTTGGCAATTTACATCCCGCCCATCAGCATAACAAGGCTCCCAGTTCTCAATGGCCTGTTGCCTTTCTGGATTTTACACTTTTTTCAGATGGCCCTTTTGACCGGGGGGAAGTGAGACTTCATTGTAGTGCAGATTTCCTTTGCAAGCTTGCTTGGTTGGCCAAAAAGGGCGTATGCGTTTTTTCCTGAATATATTCAGGAAAAAACGCATACGCCCTTTTTGGCCAAGTGCATCATTGTGGACGTTCTGCCTCTTTTCCTATGCTTTCAATGCAATTCCAGTCTACCTCCTGAAATCGGTTTCCTGCAATTCTGCCCCGCTTTCAAGTCCTCTTGGCAGCCTTACTTCAGTCTATTTTTGGACGATAGCTGTCATTTATAACTCTGCAGGTTTGTGATTTACAGTGCCCCTGAGCTCCTTTCTTCAACTCGCTTTCTTGTGACCTGGCCGCATCACCGCAGGATGGCTTCAGGCCCTAATCTGGTTCCGGGACGGCACGCTGAGCCTTTGGTTATTTCCTCTTCCTGGTGGGAAATGAGAGTTAAATTTGCCCGTCCAGACACCTCCAGCTAGTCTCTAATTGGATCTCACTATTTCTGTTCATCTTCCGCAGAAATTGCAAACTGGGCCAAACAGGAGGTTAAAGGCGCTGACTCTCCAAGTGGGGAGAGTGTTAGTAAAGCGTCTGGAATGTTGCACCCGAGTACCAGGGGAGGAAAACTGAGACATATTTGAACACGTCTCCCGTTCACATGGTTGATCATACTTGGGTTCCACATGCATGTTTTAGCTGAAGGAAGAATACCTTAAACCTGGAGAGTTAAGACCCGTGTAATGGGTACCATGCAATATGACTTCAAAGTGTCTTCATTTGCTCACCAAACCTCTCCAATCCTATCACTGCTGCGTTTATGCCCCTGTACACATGCTTGATTCTCTTTCGGAGAGATAGCAATCCATAGGTTTTAAGATACTTACTAGTCAGGTACATTCTTAGGCGTTTAATATGTGGTGTTGAGTCCATTTCGTTGAGCAAGGAGTAGCTCTTGTCTATTCCATATTTGACTTAAGGAACTTTATCTGTGCTCATTTCAATCTCTGGTTTTATGCAGCACCCCAACTCACCTTTACCCTTAAGCAAGCATAAGTTGGTTTTCTAAATTTGAGACCCTGTTCTGTTCTGTAATTCAGTTCCTGTGTAGCCAAGTTTACATTCCGTGTATTACTGATATCTTATGATGTTTCTTTTTCTGTGTGACTTACTTCAGTTAGAATCATCATACCTGAATCCACTCATTGTGCTGCTAAGGGCCTGATGACACAGATTTCATTGCTGAGTGATATTGCTTTGTAAGTAAATACCACAACTTCTTTATCCATTTTTCACTTTCTGCGATGTTGAACTTGTACTGTAAACGAGGTTCTTGTAAACAGAGCCGTTCCAAACTTTGGGGTGGCTGTGTCTTTTTGATTTTAATTTCCCTAAGCTTTAGGACCATAAGTGGAAGTGCCCTAGGCTCTGTTGCTTTGTTTTTTAGATGTTTCAGGAAACACCATACACTTCTCCCGAGTGTCTGTTGGCAATTTACATCCCGCCCATCAGCATAACAAGGCTCCCAGTTCTCTATGGCCTGTCCTGCCTTTCTGGATTTTACACTTTTTTCAGATGGCCCTTTTGACCGGGGGGAAGTGAGACTTCATTGTAGTGCAGATTTCCTTTGCAAGCTTGCTTGGTTGGCCAAAAAGGGCGTATGCGTTTTTTCCTGAATATATTCAGGAAAAAACGCATACGCCCTTTTTGGCCAAGTGCATCATTGTGGACGTTCTGCCTCTTTTCCTATGCTTTCAATGCAATTCCAGTCTACCTCCTGAAATCGGTTTCCTGCAATTCTGCCCCGCTTTCAAGTCCTCTTGGCAGCCTTACTTCAGTCTATTTTTGGACGATAGCTGTCATTTATAACTCTGCAGGTTTGTGATTTACAGTGCCCCTGAGCTCCTTTCTTCAACTCGCTTTCTTGTGACCTGGCCGCATCACCGCAGGATGGCTTCAGGCCCTAATCTGGTTCCGGGACGGCACGCTGAGCCTTTGGTTATTTCCTCTTCCTGGTGGGAAATGAGAGTTAAATTTGCCCGTCCAGACACCTTCAGCTAGCCTCTCATTGGTTCTCGCTATTCCTGTTCATCTTCCGCAGAAATTGCAAACTGGGCCAAACAGGAGGTTAAAGGCGCTGACTCTCCAAGTGGGGAGAGTGTTAGTAAAGCGTCTGGAATGTTGCACCCGAGTACCAGGGGAGGAAAACTGAGACATATTTGAACACGTCTCCCGTTCACATGGTTGATCATACTTGGGTTCCACATGCATGTTTTAGCTGAAGGAAGAATACCTTAAACCTGGAGAGTTGAGACCCGTGTAATGGGTACCATGCAATATGACTTCAAAGGGTCTTCATTTGCTCACCGAACCTCTCCAATCCTATCACTGCTGCGCTTATGCCCCTGTACACATGCTTGATTCTCTTTCGGAGACATAGCAATCCATAGGTTTTACGATACTTACTAGTCAGGTACATTCTTAGGCGTTTAATATGCGGTGTTGAGTCCATTTCGTTGAGCAAGGAGTAGCTCTTGTCTATTCCATATTTGACTTAAGGAACTTTATCTGTGCTCATTTCAATCTCTGGTTTTATGCAGCACCCCAACTCACCTTTACCCTTAAGCAAGCATAAGTTGGTTTTCTAAATTTGAGACCCTGTTCTGTTCTGTAATTCAGTTCCTGTGTAGCCAAGTTTCCATTCCGTGTATTACTGATATCTTATGATGTTTCTTTTTCTGTGTGACTTATTTCAGTTAGAATCATCATACCTGAATCCACTCATTGTGATGCTAAGGGCCTGATGACATAGATTTCATTGCTGAGTGATATTGCTTTGTAAGTAAATACCACAACTTCTTTATCCATTTTTCACTTTCTGCGATGTTGAACTTGTACTGTAAACGAGGTTCTTGTAAACAGAGGCGTCCCAAACTTTGGGGTGGCTGTGTCTTTTTGATTTTAATTTCCCTAAGCTATAGGACCATAAGTGGCAGTGCCCTAGGCTCTGTTGCTTTGTTTTTTAGATGTTTCAGGAAACACCATACACTTCTCCCGAGTGTCTGTTGGCAATTTACATCCCGCCCATCAGCATAACAAGGCTCCCAGTTGTCCATGGCCTGTCCTGCCTTTCTGGATTTTACACTTTTTTCAGATGGCCCTTTTGACCGGGGGGAAGTGAGACTTCATTGTAGTGCAGATTTCCTTTGCAAGCTTGCTTGGTTGGCCAAAAAGGGCGTATGCGTTTTTTCCTGAATATATTCAGGAAAAAACGCATACGCACTTTTTGGCCAAGTGCATCATTGTGGACGTTCTGCCTCTTTTCCTATGCTTTCAATGCAATTCCAGTCTACCTCCTGAAATCGGTTTCCTGCAATTCTGCCCCGCTTTCAAGTCCTCTTGGCAGCCTTACTTCAGTCTATTTTTGGACGATAGCTGTCATTTATAACTCTGCAGGTTTGTGAATTACAGTGCCCCTGAGCTCCTTTCTTCAACTCGCTTTCTTGTGACCTGGCCGCAACACCGCAGGATGGCTTCAGGCCCTAATCTGGTTCCGGCCCGGCATGCTGAGCCTTTGGTTAATTCCTCTTCCTGGTGGGAAATGAGAGTTAAATTTGCCCGTCCAGACACCTTCAGCTAGCCTCTCATTGGTTCTCGCTATTCCTGTTCATCTTCCGCAGAAATTGCAAACTGGGCCAAACAGGAGGTTAAAGGGACTGACTCTCCAAGTCGGGAGAGTGTTAGTAAAGCGTCTGGAATGTTGCACCCGAGTACCAGGGGAGGAAAACTGAGACATATTTGAACATGTCTCCCGATCACATGGTTGATCATACTCTAGGTTCCACATGCATGTTTTAGCTGAAGGAAGAATACCTTAAACCTGGGTAGTTGAAACCCGTGGAATGGGTACCATGCAATATGACTTCAAAGGGTCTTCATTTGCTCACCGAACCTCTCCAATCCTATCACTGCTGCGTTTATGCCCCTGTACACATGCTTGATTCTCTTTGGGAGACATAGCAATCCATAGGTTTTAAGATACTTACAAGTCAGGTACATTCTTAGGCGTTTAATATGCGGTGTTGAGTCCATTTCGTTGAGCAAGGAGTAGCTCTTGTCTATTCCATATTTGGCTTAAGGAACTTTATCTGTGCTCATTTCAATCTCTGGTTTTATGCAGCACCCCAACTCACCTTTACCCTTAAGCAAGCATAAGTTGGTTTTGTAAATTTGAGACCCTGTTCTGTTCTGTAATTCAGTTCCTGTGTAGCCAAGTTTCCATTCCGTGTATTACTGATATCTTATGATGTTTCTTTTTCTGTGTGACTTATTTCAGTTAGAATCATCATACCTGAATCCACTCATTGTGCTGCTAAGGGCCTGATGACATAGATTTCATTGCTGAGTGATATTGCTTTGTAAGTGAATACCACAACTTCTTTATCCATTTTTCAATTTCTGCGATGTTGAACTTGTACTGTAAACGAGGTTCTTGTAAACAGAGCCATTCCAAACTTTGGGGTGGCTGTGTCTTTTTGATTTTAATTTCCCTAAGCTATAGGACCATAAGTGGCAGTGCCCTAGGCTCTGTTGCTTTGTTTTTTAGATGTTTCAGGAAACACCATACACTTCTCCCGAGTGTCTGTTGGCAATTTACATCCCGCCCATCAGCATAACAAGGCTCCCAGTTCTCCATGGCCTGTCCTGCCTTTCTGGATTTTACACTTTTTTCAGATGGCCCTTTTGACCGGGGGGAAGTGAGACTTCATTGTAGTGCAGATTTCCTTTGCAAGCTTGCTTGGTTGGCCAAAAAGGGCGTATGCGTTTTTTCCTGAATATATTCAGGAAAAAACGCATACGCCCTTTTTGGCCAAGTGCATCATTGTGGACGTTCTGCCTCTTTTCCTATGCTTTCAATGCAATTCCAGTCTACCTCCTGAAATCGGTTTCCTGCAATTCTGCCCCGCTTTCAAGTCCTCTTGGCAGCCTTACTTCAGTCTATTTTTGGACGATAGCTGTCATTTATAACTCTGCAGGTTTGTGATTTACAGTGCCCCTGAGCTCCTTTCTTCAACTCGCTTTCTTGTGACCTGGCCGCATCACCGCAGGATGGCTTCAGGCCCTAATCTGGTTCCGGGACGGCACGCTGAGCCTTTGGTTATTTCCTCTTCCTGGTGGGAAATGAGAGTTAAATTTGCCCGTCCAGACACCTCCAGCTAGTCTCTAATTGGATCTCGCTATTTCTGTTCATCTTCCGCAGAAATTGCAAACTGGGCCAAACAGGAGGTTAAAGGCGCTGACTCTCCAAGTGGGGAGAGTGTTAGTAAAGCGTCTGGAATGTTGCACCCGAGTACCAGGGGAGGAAAACTGAGACATATTTGAACACGTCTCCCGTTCACATGGTTGATCATACTTGGGTTCCACATGCATGTTTTAGCTGAAGGAAGAATACCTTAAACCTGGAGAGTTAAGACCCGTGTAATGGGTACCATGCAATATGACTTCAAAGTGTCTTCATTTGCTCACCGAACCTCTCCAATCCTATCACTGCTGCGTTTATGCCCCTGTACACATGCTTGATTCTCTTTCGGAGAGATAGCAATCCATAGGTTTTAAGATACTTACTAGTCAGGTACATTCTTAGGCGTTTAATATGTGGTGTTGAGTCCATTTCGTTGAGCAAGGAGTAGCTCTTGTCTATTCCATATTTGACTTAAGGAACTTTATCTGTGCTCATTTCAATCTCTGGTTTTATGCAGCACCCCAGCTCACCTTTACCCTTAAGCAAGCATAAGTTGGTTTTCTAAATTTGAGACTCTGTTCTGTTCTGTAATTCAGTTCCTGTGTAGCCAAGTTTACATTCCGTGTATTACTGATATCTTATGATGTTTCTTTTTCTGTGTGACTTACTTCAGTTAGAATCATCATACCTGAATCCACTCATTGTGCTGCTAAGGGCCTGATGACACAGATTTCATTGCTGAGTGATATTGCTTTGTAAGTAAATACCACAACTTCTTTATCCATTTTTCACTTTCTGCGATGTTGAACTTGTACTGTAAACGAGGTTCTTGTAAACAGAGCCGTTCCAAACTTTGGGGTGGCTGTGTCTTTTTGATTTTAATTTCCCTAAGCTTTAGGACCATAAGTGGAAGTGCCCTAGGCTCTGTTGCTTTGTTTTTTAGATGTTTCAGGAAACACCATACACTTCTCCCGAGTGTCTGTTGGCAATTTACATCCCGCCCATCAGCATAACAAGGCTCCCAGTTCTCTATGGCCTGTCCTGCCTTTCTGGATTTTACACTTTTTTCAGATGGCCCTTTTGACCGGGGGGAAGTGAGACTTCATTGTAGTGCAGATTTCCTTTGCAAGCTTGCTTGGTTGGCCAAAAAGGGCGTATGCGTTTTTTCCTGAATATATTCAGGAAAAAACGCATACGCCCTTTTTGGCCAAGTGCATCATTGTGGACGTTCTGCCTCTTTTCCTATGCTTTCAATGCAATTCCAGTCTACCTCCTGAAATCGGTTTCCTGCAATTCTGCCCCGCTTTCAAGTCCTCTTGGCAGCCTTACTTCAGTCTATTTTTGGACGATAGCTGTCATTTATAACTCTGCAGGTTTGTGAATTACAGTGCCCCTGAGCTCCTTTCTTCAACTCGCTTTCTTGTGACCTGGCCGCAACACCGCAGGATGGCTTCAGGCCCTAATCTGGTTCTGGCACGGCATGCTGAGCCTTTGGTTATTTCCTCTTCCTGGTGGGAAATGAGAGTTAAATTTGCCCGTCCAGAAATCTCCAGCTAGTCTCTCATTGGTTCTCGCTATTCCTGTTCATCTTCCGCAGAAATTGCAAACTGGGCCAAACAGGAGGTTAAAGGGACTGACTCTTCAAGTGGGGAGAGTGTTAGTAAAGCGTCTGGAATGTTGCACCCGAGTACCAGGGGAGGAAAACTGAGATATATTTGAACACGTCTCCCGATCACATGGTTGATCATACTCTGGGTTCCACATGCATGTTTTAGCTGAAGGAAGAATACCTAAAACCTGGGTAGTTGAAACCCGTGGAATGGGTACCATGCAATATGACTTCAAAGGGTCTTCATTTGCTCACCAAACCTCTCCAATCCTATCACTGCTGCGTTTATGCCCCTGTACACATGCTTGATTCTCTTTCGGAGACATAGCAATCCATAGGTTTTACGATACTTACTAGTCAGGTACATTCTTAGGCGTTTAATATGCGGTGTTGAGTCCATTTCGTTGAGCAAGGAGTAGCTCTTGTCTATTCCATATTTGACTTAAGGAACTTTATCTGTGCTCATTTCAATCTCTGGTTTTATGCAGCACCCCAACTCACCTTTACCCTTAAGCAAGCATAAGTTGGTTTTCTAAATTTGAGACCCTGTTCTGTTCTGTAATTCAGTTCCTGTGTAGCCAAGTTTACATTCCGTGTATTACTGATATCTTATGATGTTTCTTTTTCTGTGTGACTTATTTCAGTTAGAGTCATCATACCTGAATCCACTCATTGTGTAGCTAAGGGCCTGATGACATAGATTTCATTGCTGAGTGATATTGCTTTGTAAGTAAATACCACAACTTCTTTATCCATTTTTCACTTTCTGCGATGTTGAACTTGTACTGTAAACGAGGTTCTTGTAAACAGAGGCGTCCCAATCTTTGGGGTGGCTGTGTCTTTTTGATTTTAATTTCCCTAAGCTATAGGACCATAAGTGGCAGTGCCCTAGGCTCTGTTGCTTTGTTTTTTAGATGTTTCAGGAAACACCATACACTTCTCCCGAGTGTCTGTTGGCAATTTACATCCCGCCCATCAGCATAACAAGGCTCCCAGTTCTCCATGGCCTGTCCTGCCTTTCCGGATTTTACACTTTTTTCAGATGGCCCTTTTGACCAGGGGGAAGTGAGACTTCATTGTAGTGCAGATTTCCTTTGCAAGCTTGCTTGGTTGGCCAAAAAGGGCGTATGCGTTTTTTCCTGAATATATTCAGGAAAAAACGCATACGCCCTTTTTGGCCAAGTGCATCATTGTGGACGTTCTGCCTCTTTTCCTATGCTTTCAATGCAATTCCAGTCTACCTCCTGAAATCGGTTTCCTGCAATTCTGCCCCGCTTTCAAGTCCTCTTGGCAGCCTTACTTCAGTCTATTTTTGGACGATAGCTGTCATTTATAACTCTGCAGGTTTGTGAATTACAGTGCCCCTGAGCTCCTTTCTTCAACTCGCTTTCTTGTGACCTGGCCGCAACACCGCAGGATGGCTTCAGGCCCTAATCTGGTTCCGGCCCGGCATGCTGAGCCTTTGGTTAATTCCTCTTCCTGGTGGGAAATGAGAGTTAAATTTGCCCGTCCAGACACCTTCAGCTAGCCTCTCATTGGTTCTCGCTATTCCTGTTCATCTTCCGCAGAAATTGCAAACTGGGCCAAACAGGAGGTTAAAGGGACTGACTCTCCAAGTCGGGAGAGTGTTAGTAAAGCGTCTGGAATGTTGCACCCGAGTACCAGGGGAGGAAAACTGAGACATATTTGAACATGTCTCCCGATCACATGGTTGATCATACTCTAGGTTCCACATGCATGTTTTAGCTGAAGGAAGAATACCTTAAACCTGGGTAGTTGAAACCCGTGGAATGGGTACCATGCAATATGACTTCAAAGGGTCTTCATTTGCTCACCGAACCTCTCCAATCCTATCACTGCTGCGTTTATGCCCCTGTACACATGCTTGATTCTCTTTGGGAGACATAGCAATCCATAGGTTTTAAGATACTTACAAGTCAGGTACATTCTTAGGCGTTTAATATGCGGTGTTGAGTCCATTTCGTTGAGCAAGGAGTAGCTCTTGTCTATTCCATATTTGGCTTAAGGAACTTTATCTGTGCTCATTTCAATCTCTGGTTTTATGCAGCACCCCAACTCACCTTTACCCTTAAGCAAGCATAAGTTGGTTTTGTAAATTTGAGACCCTGTTCTGTTCTGTAATTCAGTTCCTGTGTAGCCAAGTTTCCATTCCGTGTATTACTGATATCTTATGATGTTTCTTTTTCTGTGTGACTTATTTCAGTTAGAATCATCATACCTGAATCCACTCATTGTGCTGCTAAGGGCCTGATGACATAGATTTCATTGCTGAGTGATATTGCTTTGTAAGTGAATACCACAACTTCTTTATCCATTTTTCAATTTCTGCGATGTTGAACTTGTACTGTAAACGAGGTTCTTGTAAACAGAGCCATTCCAAACTTTGGGGTGGCTGTGTCTTTTTGATTTTAATTTCCCTAAGCTATAGGACCATAAGTGGCAGTGCCCTAGGCTCTGTTGCTTTGTTTTTTAGATGTTTCAGGAAACACCATACACTTCTCCCGAGTGTCTGTTGGCAATTTACATCCCGCCCATCAGCATAACAAGGCTCCCAGTTCTCCATGGCCTGTCCTGCCTTTCTGGATTTTACACTTTTTTCAGATGGCCCTTTTGACCGGGGGGAAGTGAGACTTCATTGTAGTGCAGATTTCCTTTGCAAGCTTGCTTGGTTGGCCAAAAAGGGCGTATGCGTTTTTTCCTGAATATATTCAGGAAAAAACGCATACGCCCTTTTTGGCCAAGTGCATCATTGTGGACGTTCTGCCTCTTTTCCTATGCTTTCAATGCAATTCCAGTCTACCTCCTGAAATCGGTTTCCTGCAATTCTGCCCCGCTTTCAAGTCCTCTTGGCAGCCTTACTTCAGTCTATTTTTGGACGATAGCTGTCATTTATAACTCTGCAGGTTTGTGATTTACAGTGCCCCTGAGCTCCTTTCTTCAACTCGCTTTCTTGTGACCTGGCCGCATCACCGCAGGATGGCTTCAGGCCCTAATCTGGTTCCGGGACGGCACGCTGAGCCTTTGGTTATTTCCTCTTCCTGGTGGGAAATGAGAGTTAAATTTGCCCGTCCAGACACCTCCAGCTAGTCTCTAATTGGATCTCGCTATTTCTGTTCATCTTCCGCAGAAATTGCAAACTGGGCCAAACAGGAGGTTAAAGGCGCTGACTCTCCAAGTGGGGAGAGTGTTAGTAAAGCGTCTGGAATGTTGCACCCGAGTACCAGGGGAGGAAAACTGAGACATATTTGAACACGTCTCCCGTTCACATGGTTGATCATACTTGGGTTCCACATGCATGTTTTAGCTGAAGGAAGAATACCTTAAACCTGGAGAGTTAAGACCCGTGTAATGGGTACCATGCAATATGACTTCAAAGTGTCTTCATTTGCTCACCGAACCTCTCCAATCCTATCACTGCTGCGTTTATGCCCCTGTACACATGCTTGATTCTCTTTCGGAGAGATAGCAATCCATAGGTTTTAAGATACTTACTAGTCAGGTACATTCTTAGGCGTTTAATATGTGGTGTTGAGTCCATTTCGTTGAGCAAGGAGTAGCTCTTGTCTATTCCATATTTGACTTAAGGAACTTTATCTGTGCTCATTTCAATCTCTGGTTTTATGCAGCACCCCAGCTCACCTTTACCCTTAAGCAAGCATAAGTTGGTTTTCTAAATTTGAGACTCTGTTCTGTTCTGTAATTCAGTTCCTGTGTAGCCAAGTTTACATTCCGTGTATTACTGATATCTTATGATGTTTCTTTTTCTGTGTGACTTACTTCAGTTAGAATCATCATACCTGAATCCACTCATTGTGCTGCTAAGGGCCTGATGACACAGATTTCATTGCTGAGTGATATTGCTTTGTAAGTAAATACCACAACTTCTTTATCCATTTTTCACTTTCTGCGATGTTGAACTTGTACTGTAAACGAGGTTCTTGTAAACAGAGCCGTTCCAAACTTTGGGGTGGCTGTGTCTTTTTGATTTTAATTTCCCTAAGCTTTAGGACCATAAGTGGAAGTGCCCTAGGCTCTGTTGCTTTGTTTTTTAGATGTTTCAGGAAACACCATACACTTCTCCCGAGTGTCTGTTGGCAATTTACATCCCGCCCATCAGCATAACAAGGCTCCCAGTTCTCTATGGCCTGTCCTGCCTTTCTGGATTTTACACTTTTTTCAGATGGCCCTTTTGACCGGGGGGAAGTGAGACTTCATTGTAGTGCAGATTTCCTTTGCAAGCTTGCTTGGTTGGCCAAAAAGGGCGTATGCGTTTTTTCCTGAATATATTCAGGAAAAAACGCATACGCCCTTTTTGGCCAAGTGCATCATTGTGGACGTTCTGCCTCTTTTCCTATGCTTTCAATGCAATTCCAGTCTACCTCCTGAAATCGGTTTCCTGCAATTCTGCCCCGCTTTCAAGTCCTCTTGGCAGCCTTACTTCAGTCTATTTTTGGACGATAGCTGTCATTTATAACTCTGCAGGTTTGTGAATTACAGTGCCCCTGAGCTCCTTTCTTCAACTCGCTTTCTTGTGACCTGGCCGCAACACCGCAGGATGGCTTCAGGCCCTAATCTGGTTCTGGCACGGCATGCTGAGCCTTTGGTTATTTCCTCTTCCTGGTGGGAAATGAGAGTTAAATTTGCCCGTCCAGAAATCTCCAGCTAGTCTCTCATTGGTTCTCGCTATTCCTGTTCATCTTCCGCAGAAATTGCAAACTGGGCCAAACAGGAGGTTAAAGGGACTGACTCTTCAAGTGGGGAGAGTGTTAGTAAAGCGTCTGGAATGTTGCACCCGAGTACCAGGGGAGGAAAACTGAGATATATTTGAACACGTCTCCCGATCACATGGTTGATCATACTCTGGGTTCCACATGCATGTTTTAGCTGAAGGAAGAATACCTAAAACCTGGGTAGTTGAAACCCGTGGAATGGGTACCATGCAATATGACTTCAAAGGGTCTTCATTTGCTCACCAAACCTCTCCAATCCTATCACTGCTGCGTTTATGCCCCTGTACACATGCTTGATTCTCTTTCGGAGACATAGCAATCCATAGGTTTTACGATACTTACTAGTCAGGTACATTCTTAGGCGTTTAATATGCGGTGTTGAGTCCATTTCGTTGAGCAAGGAGTAGCTCTTGTCTATTCCATATTTGACTTAAGGAACTTTATCTGTGCTCATTTCAATCTCTGGTTTTATGCAGCACCCCAACTCACCTTTACCCTTAAGCAAGCATAAGTTGGTTTTCTAAATTTGAGACCCTGTTCTGTTCTGTAATTCAGTTCCTGTGTAGCCAAGTTTACATTCCGTGTATTACTGATATCTTATGATGTTTCTTTTTCTGTGTGACTTATTTCAGTTAGAGTCATCATACCTGAATCCACTCATTGTGTAGCTAAGGGCCTGATGACATAGATTTCATTGCTGAGTGATATTGCTTTGTAAGTAAATACCACAACTTCTTTATCCATTTTTCACTTTCTGCGATGTTGAACTTGTACTGTAAACGAGGTTCTTGTAAACAGAGGCGTCCCAATCTTTGGGGTGGCTGTGTCTTTTTGATTTTAATTTCCCTAAGCTATAGGACCATAAGTGGCAGTGCCCTAGGCTCTGTTGCTTTGTTTTTTAGATGTTTCAGGAAACACCATACACTTCTCCCGAGTGTCTGTTGGCAATTTACATCCCGCCCATCAGCATAACAAGGCTCCCAGTTCTCCATGGCCTGTCCTGCCTTTCCGGATTTTACACTTTTTTCAGATGGCCCTTTTGACCAGGGGGAAGTGAGACTTCATTGTAGTGCAGATTTCCTTTGCAAGCTTGCTTGGTTGGCCAAAAAGGGCGTATGCGTTTTTTCCTGAATATATTCAGGAAAAAACGCATACGCCCTTTTTGGCCAAGTGCATCATTGTGGACGTTCTGCCTCTTTTCCTATGCTTTCAATGCAATTCCAGTCTACCTCCTGAAATCGGTTTCCTGCAATTCTGCCCCGCTTTCAAGTCCTCTTGGCAGCCTTACTTCAGTCTATTTTTGGACGATAGCTGTCATTTATAACTCTGCAGGTTTGTGAATTACAGTGCCCCTGAGCTCCTTTCTTCAACTCGCTTTCTTGTGACCTGGCCGCAACACCGCAGGATGGCTTCAGGCCCTAATCTGGTTCCGGTCCGGCACGCTGATCCTTTGGTTAATTCCTCTTCCTGGTGGGAAATGAGAGTTAAATTTGCCCGTCCAGACACCTCCAGCTAGCCTCTCATTGGTTCTCGCTATTCCTGTTCATCTTCCGCAGAAATTGCAAACTGGGCCAAACAGGAGGTTAAAGGCGCTGACTCTCCAAGTGGGGAGAGTGTTAGTAAAGCGTCTGGAATGTTGCACCCGAGTACCAGGGGAGGAAAACTGAGACATATTTGAACACGTCTCCCGTTCACATGGTTGATCATACTTGGGTTCCACATGCATGTTTTAGCTGAAGGAAGAATACCTTAAACCTGGAGAGTTGAGACCCGTGTAATGGGTACCATGCAATATGACTTCAAAGGGTCTTCATTTGCTCACCGAACCTCTCCAATCCTATCACTGCTGCGTTTATGCCCCTGTACACATGCTTGATTCTCTTTTGGAGACATAGCAATCCATAGGTTTTAAGATACTTACTAGTCAGGTACATTCTTAGGCGTTTAATATGCGGTGTTGAGTCCATTTCGTTGAGCAAGGAGTAGCTCTTGTCTATTCCATATTTGACTTAAGGAACTTTATCTGTGCTCATTTCAATCTCTGGTTTTATGCAGCACCCCAACTCACCTTTACCCTTAAGCAAGCATAAGTTGGTTTTCTAAATTTGAGACCCTGTTCTGTTCTGTAATTCAGTTCCTGTGTAGCCAAGTTTACATTCCGTGTATTACTGATATCTTATGATGTTTCTTTTTCTGTGTGACTTATTTCAGTTAGAGTCATCATACCTGAATCCACTCATTGTGTAGCTAAGGGCCTGATGACATAGATTTCATTGCTGAGTGATATTGCTTTGTAAGTAAATACCACAACTTCTTTATCCATTTTTCACTTTCTGCGATGTTGAACTTGTACTGTAAACGAGGTTCTTGTAAACAGAGGCGTCCCAATCTTTGGGGTGGCTGTGTCTTTTTGATTTTAATTTCCCTAAGCTATAGGACCATAAGTGGCAGTGCCCTAGGCTCTGTTGCTTTGTTTTTTAGATGTTTCAGGAAACACCATACACTTCTCCGGAGTGTCTGTTGGCAATTTACATCCCGCCCATCAGCATAACAAGGCTCCCAGTTCTCCATGGCCTGTCCTGCCTTGCTGGATTTTACACTTTTTTCAGATGGCCCTTTTGACCGGGGGGAAGTGAGACTTCATTGTAGTGCAGATTTCCTTTGCAAGCTTGCTTGGTTGGCCAAAAAGGGCGTATGCGTTTTTTCCTGAATATATTCAGGAAAAAACGCATACGCCCTTTTTGGCCAAGTGCATCATTGTGGACGTTCTGCCTCTTTTCCTATGCTTTCAATGCAATTCCAGTCTACCTCCTGAAATCGGTTTCCTGCAATTCTGCCCCGCTTTCAAGTCCTCTTGGCAGCCTTACTTCAGTCTATTTTTGGACGATAGCTGTCATTTATAACTCTGCAGGTTTGTGAATTACAGTGCCCCTGAGCTCCTTTCTTCAACTCGCTTTCTTGTGACCTGGCCGCAACACCGCAGGATGGCTTCAGGCCCTAATCTGGTTCCGGCCCGGCACGCTGAGCCTTTGGTTAATTCCTCTTCCTGGTGGGAAATGAGAGTTAAATTTGCCCGTCCAGACACCTCCAGCTAGCCTCTCATTGGTTCTCGCTATTCCTGTTCATCTTCCGCAGAAATTGCAAACTGGGCCAAACAGGAGGTTAAAGGGACTGACTCTCCAAGTGGGGAGAGTGTTAGTAAAGCGTCTGGAATGTTGCACCCGAGTACCAGGGGAGGAAAACTGAGACATATTTGAACATGTCTCCCGATCACATGGTTGATCATACTCTAGGTTCCACATGCATGTTTTAGCTGAAGGAAGAATACGTTAAACCTGGGTAGTTGAAACCCGTGGAATGGGTACCATGCAATATGACTTCAAAGGGTCTTCATTTGCTCACCGAACCTCTCCAATCCTATCACTGCTGCGTTTATGTCCCTGTACACATGCTTGATTCTCTTTCGGAGACATAGCAATCCATAGGTTTTAAGATACTTACAAGTTCGGTACATTCTTGGGCGTTTAATATGCGGTGTTGAGTCCATTTCGTTGAGCAAGGAGTAGCTCTTGTCTATTCCATATTTGGCTTAAGGAACTTTATCTGTGCTCATTTCAATCTCTGGTTTTATGCAGCACCCCAACTCACCTTTACCCTTAAGCAAGCATAAGTTGTTTTTCTAAATTTGAGACCCTGTTCTGTTCTGTAATTCAGTTCCTGTGTAGCCAAGTTTCCATTCCGTGTATTACTGATATCTTATGATGTTTCTTTTTCTGTGTGACTTATTTCAGTTAGAATCATCATACCTGAATCCACTCATTGTGCTGCTAAGGGCCTGATGACACAGATTTCATTGCTGAGTGATATTGCTTTGTAAGTAAATACCACAACTTCTTTATCCATTTTTCACTTTCTGCGATGTTGAACTTGTACTGTAAACGAGGTTCTTGTAAACAGAGCCGTTCCAAACTTTGGGGTGGCTGTGTCTTTTTGATTTTAATTTCCCTAAGCTATAGGACCATAAGTGGAAGTGCCCTAGGTTCTGTTGCTTTGTTTTTTAGATGTTTCAGGAAACACCATACACTTCTCCCGAGTGGTTGTTGGCAATTTACATCCCGCCCATCAGCATAACAAGGCTCCCAGTTCTCCATGGCCTGTCCTGCCTTTCTGGATTTTACACTTTTTTCAGATGGCCCTTTTGACCGGGGGGAAGTGAGACTTCATTGTAGTGCAGATTTCCTTTGCAAGCTTGCTTGGTTGGCCAAAAAGGGCGTATGCGTTTTTTCCTGAATATATTCAGGAAAAAACGCATACGCCCTTTTTGGCCAAGTGCATCATTGTGGACGTTCTGCCTCTTTTCCTATGCTTTCAATGCAATTCCAGTCTACCTCCTGAAATCGGTTTCCTGCAATTCTGCCCCGCTTTCAAGTCCTCTTGGCAGCCTTACTTCAGTCTATTTTTGGATGATAGTTGTCATTTATAACTCTGCAGGTTTGTGAATTACAGTGCCCCTGAGCTCCTTTGTTCAACTCGCTTTCTTTTGAGCTGGCCGCAACACCGCAGGATGGCTTCAGGCCCTAATCTGGTTCCGGCCCGGCACGCTGAGCCTTTGGTTATTTCCTCTTCCTGGTGGGAAATGAGAGTTAAATTTGCCCGTCCAGACACCTTCAGCTAGCCTCTCATTGGTTCTCGCTATTCCTGTTCATCTTCCGCAGAAATTGCAAACTGGGCCAAACAGGAGGTTAAAGGCGCTGACTCTCCAAGTGGGGAGAGTGTTAGTAAAGCGTCTGGAATGTTGCACCCGAGTACCAGGGGAGGAAAATTGAGACATATTTGAACACGTCTCCCGTTCACATGGTTGATCATACTTGGGTTCCACATGCATGTTTTAGCTGAAGGAAGAATACCTTAAACCTGGGTAGTTGAAACCCGTGGAATGGGTACCATGCAATATGACTTCAAAGGGTCTTCATTTGCTCACCGAACCTCTCCAATCCTATCACTGCTGCGTTTATGCCCCTGTACACATGCTTGATTCTCTTTCGGAGACATAGCAAACCATAGGTTTTAAGATACTTACTAGTCAGGTACATTCTTAGGCGTTTAATATGCGGTGTTGAGTCCATTTCGTTGAGCAAGGAGTAGCTCTTGTCTATTCCATATTTGACTTAAGGAACTTTATCTGTGCTCATTTCAATCTCTGGTTTTATGCAGCACCCCAACTCACCTTTACCCTTAAGCAAGCATAAGTTGGTTTTCTAAATTTGAGACCCTGTTCTGTTCTGTAATTCAGTTCCTGTGTAGCCAAGTTTACATTCCGTGTATTACTGATATCTTATGATGTTTCTTTTTCTGTGTGACTTATTTCAGTTAGAATCATCATACCTGAATCCACTCATTGTGCTGCTAAGGGCCTGATGACACAGATTTCATTGCTGAGTGATATTGCTTTGTAAGTAAATACCACAACTTCTTTATCCATTTTTCACTTTCTGCGATGTTGAACTTGTACTGTAAACGAGGTTCTTGTAAACAGAACCATTCCAAACTTTGGGGTGGCTGTGTCTTTTTGATTTTAATTTCCCTAAGCTATAGGACCATAAGTGGAAGTGCCCTAGGTTCTGTTGCTTTGTTTTTTAGATGTTTCAGGAAACACCTTACACTTCTCCTGAGGGGTTGTTGGCAATTTACATCCCGCCCATCAGCATAACAAGGCTCCCAGTTCTCCATGGCCTGTCCTGCCTTTCTGGATTTTACACTTTTTTCAGATGGCCCTTTTGACCGGGGGGAAGTGAGACTTCATTGTAGTGCAGATTTCCTTTGCAAGCTTTCTGAGTTGGCCAAAATGGCGTATGCGTTTTTTCCTGAATATATCACGAAAAAACGCATACGCCCTTTTTGGCCAAGTGCATCATTGTGGACGTTCTGCCTCTTTTCCTATGCTTTCAATGCAATTCCAGTCTACCTCCTGAAATCGGTTTCCTGCAATTCTGCCCCGCTTTCAAGTCCTCTTGGCATCCTTACTTCAGTCTATTTTTGGACGATAGCTGTCATTTATAACTCTGCAGGTTTGTGAATTACAGTGCCCCTGAGCTCCTTTCTTCAACTTGCTTTCTTGTGACCTGGCCGCAACACCGCAGGATGGCTTCAGGCCCTAATCTGGTTCCGGCATGGCACGCTGAGCCTTTGGTTATTTCCTCTTCCTGGTGGGAAATGAGAGTTAAATTTGCCCGTCCAGACACCTTCAGCTAGCCTCTCATTGGTTCCCGCTATTCCTGTTCATCTTCCGCAGAAATTGCAAACTGGGCCAAACAGGAGGTTAAAGGCGCTGACTCTCCAAGTGGGGAGAGTGTTAGTAAAGCGTCTGGAATGTTGCACCCGAGTACCAGGGGAGGAAAACTGAGACATATTTGAACACGTCTCCCGTTCACATGGTTGATCATACTTGGGTTCCACATGCATGTTTTAGCTGAAGGAAGAATACCTTAAACCTGGAGAGTTGAGACCCGTGTAATGGGTACCATGCAATATGACTTCAAAGGGTCTTCATTTGCTCACCGAACGTCTCCAATCCTATCACTGCTGCGTTTATGCCCCTGTACACATGCTTGATTCTCTTTCGGAGACATAGCAATCCATAGGTTTTACGATACTTACTAGTCAGGTACATTCTTAGGCGTTTAATATGCGGTGTTGAGTCCATTTCGTTGAGCAAGGAGTAGCTCTTGTCTATTCCATATTTCACTTAAGGAACTTTATCTGTGCTCATTTCAATCTCTGGTTTTATGCAGCACCCCAACTCACCTTTCCCCTTAAGCAAGCATAAGTTGCTTTTCTAAATTTGAGACCCTGTTCTGTTCTGTAATTCAGTTCCTGTGTAGCCAAGTTTACATTCCGTGTATTACTGATATCTTATGATGTTTCTTTTTCTGTGTGACTTATTTCAGTTAGAATCATCATACCTGAATCCACTCATTGTGATGCTAAGGGCCTGATGACACAGATTTCATTGCTGAGTGATATTGCTTTGTAAGTAAATACCACAACTTCTTTATCCATTTTTCACTTTCTGTGATGTTGAACTTGTACTGTAAACGAGGTTCTTGTAAACAGAGGCGTCCCAAACTTTGGGGTGGCTGTGTCTTTTTGATTTTAATTTCCCTAAGCTATAGGACCATAAGTGGCAGTGCCCTAGGCTCTGTTGCTTTGTTTTTAAGATGTTTCAGGAAACACCATACACTTCTCCGGAGTGTCTGTTGGCAATTTACATCCCGCCCATCAGCATAACAAGGCTCCCAGTTCTCCATGGCCTGTCCTGCCTTTCTGGATTTTACACTTTTTTCAGATGGCCCTTTTGACCGGGGGGAAGTGAGACTTCATTGTAGTGCAGATTTCCTT
This sequence comes from Delphinus delphis, assembly GCF_949987515.2. Lineage (NCBI taxonomy): Eukaryota > Metazoa > Chordata > Mammalia > Artiodactyla > Delphinidae > Delphinus > Delphinus delphis. The sequence goes on from NW_027192648.1 coordinate 4,752,451, forward strand.
TGCAAGCTTGCTTGGTTGGCCAAAAAGGGCGTATGCGTTTTTTCCTGAATATATTCAGGAAAAAACGCATACGCCCTTTTTGGCCAAGTGCATCATTGTGGACGTTCTGCCTCTTTTCCTATGCTTTCAATGCAATTCCAGTCTACCTCCTGAAATCGGTTTCCTGCAATTCTGCCCCGCTTTCAAGTCCTCTTGGCAGCCTTACTTCAGTCTATTTTTGGACGATAGCTGTCATTTATAACTCTGCAGGTTTGTGAATTACAGTGTCCCTGAGCTCCTTTCTTCAACTCGCTTTCTTGTGACCTGGCCGCAACACCGCAGGATGGCTTCAGGCCCTAATCTGGTTCCGGCACGGCATGCTGAGCCTTTGGTTATTTCCTCTTCCTGGTGGGAAATGAGAGTTAAATTTGCCCGTCCAGACACCTCCAGCTAGCCTCTCATTGGTTCTCGCTATTCCTGTTCATCTTCCGCAGAAATTGCAAACTGGGCCAAACAGGAGGTTAAAGGGACTGACTCTCCAAGTGGGGAGAGTGTTAGTAATGCGTCTGGAATGTTGCACCTGAGTACCAGGGGAGGAAAACTGAGACATATTTGAACATGTCTCCCGATCACATGGTTGATCATACTCTAGGTTCCACATGCATGTTTTAGCTGAGGAAGAATACCTTAAACCTGGGTAGTTGAAACCCGTGGAATGGGTACCATGCAATATGACTTCAAAGGGTCTTCATTTGCTCACCGAACCTCTCCAATCCTATCACTGCTGCGTTTATGCCCCTGTACACATGCTTGATTCTCTTTCGGAGACATAGCAATCCATAGGTTTTAAGATACTTACAAGTCAGGTACATTCTTAGGCGTTTAATATGCGGTGTTGAGTCCATTTCGTTGAGCAAGGAGTAGCTCTTGTCTATTCCATATTTGACTTAAGGAACTTTATCTGTGCTCATTTCAATCTCTGGTTTTATGCAGCACCCCAACTCACCTTTACCCTTAAGCAAGCATAAGTTTTTTTTCTAAATTTGAGACCCTGTTCTGTTCTGTAATTCAGTTCCTGTGTAGCCAAGTTTCCATTCCGTGTATTACTGATATCTTATGATGTTTCTTTTTCTGTGTGACTTATTTCAGTTAGAATCATCATACCTGAATCCACTCATTGTGCTGCTAAGGGCCTGATGACACAGATTTCATTGCTGAGTGATATTGCTTTGTAAGTAAATACCACAACTTCTTTATCCATTTTTCACTTTCTGCGATGTTGAACTTGTACTGTAAACGAGGTTCTTGTAAACAGAGGCGTCCCAAACTTTGGGGTGGCTGTGTCTTTTTGATTTTAATTTCCCTAAGCTATAGGACCATAAGTGGAAGTGCCCTAGGTTCTGTTGCTTTGTTTTTTAGATGTTTCAGGAAACTCCTTACACTTCTCCTGAGGGGTTGTTGGCAATTTACATCCCGCCCATCAGCATAACAAGGCTCCCAGTTCTCCATGGCCTGTCCTGCCTTTCTGGATTTTACACTTTTTTCAGATGGCCCTTTTGACCGGGGGGAAGTGAGACTTCATTGTAGTGCAGATTTCCTTTGCAAGCTTGCTGGGTTGGCCAAAATGGCGTATGCGTTTTTTCCTGAATATATTCAGGAAAAAACGCATACGCCCTTTTTGGCCAAGTGCATCATTGTGGACGTTCTGTCTCTTTTCCTATGCTTTCAATGCAATTCCAGTCTACCTCCTGAAATCGGATTCCTGCAATTCTGCCCCGCTTTCAAGTCCTCTTGGCATCCTTACTTCAGTCTATTTTTGGACGATAGCTGTCATTTATAACTCTGCAGGTTTGTGAATTACAGTGCCCCTGAGCTCCTTTCTTCAACTTGCTTTCTTGTGACCTGGCCGCAACACCGCAGGATGGCTTCAGGCCCTAATCTGGTTCCGGCATGGCACGCTGAGCCTTTGGTTATTTCCTCTTCCTGGTGGGAAATGAGAGTTAAATTTGCCCGTCCAGACACCTTCAGCTAGCCTCTCATTGGTTCCCGCTATTCCTGTTCATCTTCCGCAGAAATTGCAAACTGGGCCAAACAGGAGGTTAAAGGCGCTGACTCTCCAAGTGGGGAGAGTGTTAGTAAAGCGTCTGGAATGTTGCACCCGAGTACCAGGGGAGGAAAACTGAGACATATTTGAACACGTCTCCCGTTCACATGGTTGATCATACTTGGGTTCCACATGCATGTTTTAGCTGAAGGAAGAATACCTTAAACCTGGAGAGTTGAGACCCGTGTAATGGGTACCATGCAATATGACTTCAAAGGGTCTTCATTTGCTCACCGAACCTCTCCAATCCTATCACTGCTGCGTTTATGCCCCTGTACACATGCTTGATTCTCTTTCGGAGACATAGCAATCCATAGGTTTTACGATACTTACTAGTCAGGTACATTCTTAGGCGTTTAATATGCGGTGTTGAGTCCATTTCGTTGAGCAAGGAGTAGCTCTTGTCTATTCCATATTTGACTTAAGGAACTTTATCTGTGCTCATTTCAATCTCTGGTTTTATGCAGCACCCCAACTCACCTTTACCCTTAAGCAAGCATAAGTTGCTTTTCTAAATTTGAGACCCTGTTCTGTTCTGTAATTCAGTTCCTGTGTAGCCAAGTTTACATTCCGTGTATTACTGATATCTTATGATGTTTCTTTTTCTGTGTGACTTATTTCAGTTAGAATCATCATACCTGAATCCACTCATTGTGCTGCTAAGGGCCTGATGACACAGATTTCATTGCTGAGTGATATTGCTTTGTAAGTAAATACCACAACTTCTTTATCCATTTTTCACTTTCTGCGATGTTGAACTTGTACTGTAAACGAGGTTCTTGTAAACAGAGCCGTTCCAAACTTTGGGGTGGCTGTGTCTTTTTGATTTTAATTTCCCTAAGCTATAGGACCATAAGTGGAAGTGCCCTAGGTTCTGTTGCTTTGTTTTTTAGATGTTTCAGGAAACACCATACACTTCTCCCGAGTGGTTGTTGGCAATTTACATCCCGCCCATCAGCATAACAACGCTCCCAGTTCTCCATGGCCTGTCCTGCCTTTCTGGATTTTACACTTTTTTCAGATGGCCCTTTTGACCAGGGTGAAGTGAGACTTCATTGTAGTGCAGATTTACTTTGCAAGCTTGCTGGGTTGGCCAAAATGGTGTATGCGTTTTTTCCTGAATATATTCAGGAAAAAACGCATACGCCCTTTTTGGCCAAGTGCATCATTGTGGACGTTCTGCCTCTTTTCCTATGCTTTCAATGCAATTCCAGTCTACCTCCTGAAATCGGTTTCCTGCAATTCTGCCCCGCTTTCAAGTCCTCTTGGCAGCCTTACTTCAGTCTATTTTTGGACGATAGCTGTCATTTATAACTCTGCAGGTTTGTGAATTACAGTGCCCCTGAGCTCCTTTCTTCAACTTGCTTTCTTGTGACCTGGCCGCAACACCGCAGGATGGCTTCAGGCCCTAATCTGGTTCCGGCATGGCACGCTGAGCCTTTGGTTATTTCCTCTTCCTGGTGGGAAATGAGAGTTAAATTTGCCCGTCCAGACACCTTCAGCTAGCCTCTCATTGGTTCTCGCTATTCCTGTTCATCTTCCGCAGAAATTGCAAACTGGGCCAAACAGGAGGTTAAAGGCGCTGACTCTCCAAGTGGGGAGAGTGTTAGTAAAGCGTCTGGAATGTTGCACCCGAGTACCAGGGGAGGAAAACTGAGACATATTTGAACACGTCTCCCGTTCACATGGTTGATCATACTTGGGTTCCACATGCATGTTTTAGCTGAAGGAAGAATACCTTAAACCTGGAGAGTTGAGACCCGTGTAATGGGTACCATGCAATATGACTTCAAAGGGTCTTCATTTGCTCACCGAACCTCTCCAATCCTATCACTGCTGCGTTTATGCCCCTGTACACATGCTTGATTCTCTTTCGGAGACATAGCAATCCATAGGTTTTACGATACTTACTAGTCCGGTACATTCTTAGGCGTTTAATATGCGGTGTTGAGTCCATTTCGTTGAGCAAGGAGTAGCTCTTGTCTATTCCATATTTGACTTAAGGAACTTTATCTGTGCTCATTTCAATCTCTGGTTTTATGCAGCACCCCAACTCACCTTTACCCTTAAGCAAGCATAAGTTGGTTTTCTAAATTTGAGACCCTGTTCTGTTCTGTAATTCAGTTCCTGTGTAGCCAAGTTTCCATTCCGTGTATTACTGATATCTTATGATGTTTCTTTTTCTGTGTGACTTATTTCAGTTAGAATCATCATACCTGAATCCACTCATTGTGATGCTAAGGGCCTGATGACATAGATTTCATTGCTGAGTGATATTGCTTTGTAAGTAAATACCACAACTTCTTTATCCATTTTTCACTTTCTGCGATGTTGAACTTGTACTGTAAACGAGGTTCTTGTAAACAGAGGCGTCCCAAACTTTGGGGTGGCTGTGTCTTTTTGATTTTAATTTCCCTAAGCTATAGGACCATAAGTGGCAGTGCCCTAGGCTCTGTTGCTTTGTTTTTTAGATGTTTCAGGAAACACCATACACTTCTCCCGAGTGTCTGTTGGCAATTTACATCCCGCCCATCAGCATAACAAGGCTCCCAGTTCTCCATGGCCTGTCCTGCCTTTCTGGATTTTACACTTTTTTCAGATGGCCCTTTTGACCGGGGGGAAGTGAGACTTCATTGTAGTGCAGATTTCCTTTGCAAGCTTGCTTGGTTGGCCAAAAAGGGCGTATGCGTTTTTTCCTGAATATATTCAAGAAAAAACGCATATGCCCTTTTTGGCCAAGTGCATCATTGTGGACGTTCTGCCTCTTTTCCTATGCTTTCAATGCAATTCCAGTCTACCTCCTGAAATCGGTTTCCTGCAATTCTGCCCCGCTTTCAAGTCCTCTTGGCAGCCTTACTTCAGTCTATTTTTGGACGATAGCTGTCATTTATAACTCTGCAGGTTTGTGAATTACAGTGTCCCTGAGCTCCTTTCTTCAACTCGCTTTCTTGTGACCTGGCCGCAACACCGCAGGATGGCTTCAGGCCCTAATCTGGTTCCGGCCCGGCACGCTGAGCCTTTGGTTAATTCCTCTTCCTGGTGGGAAATGAGAGTTAAATTTGCCCGTCCAGACACCTCCAGCTAGCCTCTCATTGGTTCTCGCTATTCCTGTTCATCTTCCGCAGAAATTGCAAACTGGGCCAAACAGGAGGTTAAAGGGACTGACTCTCCAAGTGGGGAGAGTGTTAGTAAAGCGTCTGGAATGTTGCACCCGAGTACCAGGGGAGGAAAACTGAGACATATTTGAACACGTCTCCCGTTCACATGGTTGATCATACTTGGGTTCCACATGCATGTTTTAGCTGAAGGAAGAATACCTTAAACCTGGGTAGTTGAAACCCGTGGAATGGGTACCATGCAATATGACTTCAAAGGGTCTTCATTTGCTCACCGAACCTCTCCAATCCTATCACTGCTGCGTTTATGCCCCTGTACACATGCTTGATTCTCTTTCGGAGACATAGCAATCCATAGGTTTTAAGATACTTACAAGTCAGGTACATTCTTAGGCGTTTAATATGCGGTGTTGAGTCCATTTCGTTGAGCAAGGAGTAGCTCTTGTCTATTCCATATTTGGCTTAAGGAACTTTATCTGTGCTCATTTCAATCTCTGGTTTTATGCAGCACCCCAACTCACCTTTACCCTTAAGCAAGCATAAGTTGTTTTTCTAAATTTGAGACCCTGTTCTGTTCTGTAATTCAGTTCCTGTGTAGCCAAGTTTACATTCCGTGTATTACTGATATCTTATGATGTTTCTTTTTCTGTGTGACTTATTTCAGTTAGAATCATCATACCTGAATCCACTCATTGTGCTGCTAAGGGCCTGATGACATAGATTTCATTGCTGAGTGATATTGCTTTGTAAGTGAATACCACAACTTCTTTATCCATTTTTCAATTTCTGCGATGTTGAACTTGTACTGTAAACGAGGTTCTTGTAAACAGAGCCGTTCCAAACTTTGGGGTGGCTGTGTCTTTTTGATTTTAATTTCCCTAAGCTATAGGACCATAAGTGGAATTGCCCTAGGCTCTGTTGCTTTGTTTTTTAGATGTTTCAGGAAACACCATACACTTCTCCCAAGTGTCTGTTGGCAATTTACATCCCGCCCCTAAGCATAACAAGGATCCCAGTTCTCAATGGCCTGTTGCCTTTCTGGATTTTACACTTTTTTCAGATGGCCCTTTTGACCGGGGGGAAGTGAGACTTCATTGTAGTGCAGATTTCCTTTGCAAGCTTGCTTGGTTGGCCAAAAAGGGCGTATGCGTTTTTTCCTGAATATATTCAGGAAAAAACGCATACGCCCTTTTTGGCCAAGTGCATCATTGTGGACGTTCTGCCTCTTTTCCGATGCTTTCAATGCAATTCCAGTCTACCTCCTGAAATCGGTTTCCTGCAATTCTGCCCCGCTTTCAAGTCCTCTTGGCAGCCTTACTTCAGTCTATTTTTGGACGATAGCTGTCATTTATAACTCTGCAGGTTTGTGAATTACAGTGCCCCTGAGCTCCTTTCTTCAACTCGCTTTCTTGTGACCTGGCCGCAACACCGCAGGATGGCTTCAGGCCCTAAGCTGGTTCCGGCACGGCATGCTGAGCCTTTGGTTATTTCCTCTTCCTGGTGGGAAATGAGAGTTAAATTTGCCCGTCCAGACACCTCCAGCTAGCCTCTCATTGGTTCTCGCTATTCCTGTTCATCTTCTGCAGAAATTGCAAACTGGGCCAAACAGGAGGTTAAAGGCGCTGACTCTCCAAGTCGGGAGAGTGTTAGTAAAGCGTCTGGAATGTTGCACCCGAGTACCAGGGGAGGAAAACTGAGACATATTTGAACACGTCTCCCGATCACATGGTTGATCATACTTGGGTTCCACATGCATGTTTTAGCTGAAGGAAGAATACCTTAAACCTGGAGAGTTAAGACCCGTGTAATGGGTACCATGCAATATGACTTCAAAGGGTCTTCATTTGCTCACCAAACCTCTCCAATCCTATCACTGCTGCGTTTATGCCCCTGTACACATGCTTGATTCTCTTTCGGAGACATAGCAATCCATAGGTTTTAAGATACTTACTAGTCAGGTACATTCTTAGGCGTTTAATATGCGGTGTTGAGTCCATTTCGTTGAGCAAGGAGTAGCTCTTGCCTACTCCATATTTGACTTAAGGAACTTTATCTGTGCTCATTTCAATCTCTGGTTTTATGCAGCACCCCAACTCACCTTTACCCTTAAGCAAGCATAAGTTGGTTTTCTAAATTTGAGACCCTGTTCTGTTCTGTAATTCAGTTCCTGTGTAGCCAAGTTTACATTCCGTGTATTACTGATATCTTATGATGTTTCTTTTTCTGTGTGACTTACTTCAGTTAGAATCATCATACCTGAATCTACTCATTGTGATGCTAAGGGCCTGATGACATAGATTTCATTGCTGTGTGATATTGCTTTGTAAGTAAATACCACAACTTCTTTATCCATTTTTCACTTTCTGCGATGTTGAACTTGTACTGTAAACGAGGTTCTTTTAAACAGAGGCGTCCCAAACTTTGGGGTGGCTGTGTCTTTTTGATTTTAATTTCCCTAAGCTATAGGACCATAAGTGGCAGTGCCCTAGGCTCTGTTGCTTTGTTTTTTAGATGTTTCAGGAAACACCATACACTTCTCCCGAGTGGTTGTTGGCAATTTACATCCCGCCCATCAGCATAACAAGGCTCCCAGTTCTCCATGGCCTGTCCTGCCTTTCTGGATTTTACACTTTTTTCAGATGGCCCTTTTGACCGGGGGGAAGTGAGACTTCATTGTAGTGCAGATTTCCTTTGCAAGCTTGCTTGGTTGGCCAAAAAGGGCGTATGCGTTTTTTCCTGAATATATTCAGGAAAAAACGCATACGCCCTTTTTGGCCAAGTGCATCATTGTGGACGTTCTGCCTCTTTTCCTATGCTTTCAATGCAATTCCAGTCTACCTCCTGAAATCGGTTTCCTGCAATTCTGCCCCGCTTTCAAGTCCTCTTGGCAGCCTTACTTCAGTCTATTTTTGGACGATAGCTGTCATTTATAACTCTGCAGGTTTGTGAATTACAGTGCCCCTGAGCTCCTTTCTTCAACTCGCTTTCTTGTGACCTGGCCGCAACACCGCAGGATGGCTTCAGGCCCTAAGCTGGTTCCGGCACGGCATGCTGAGCCTTTGGTTATTTCCTCTTCCTGGTGGGAAATGAGAGTTAAATTTGCCCGTCCAGACACCTCCAGCTAGCCTCTCATTGGTTCTCGCTATTCCTGTTCATCTTCTGCAGAAATTGCAAACTGGGCCAAACAGGAGGTTAAAGGCGCTGACTCTCCAAGTCGGGAGAGTGTTAGTAAAGCGTCTGGAATGTTGCACCCGAGTACCAGGGGAGGAAAACTGAGACATATTTGAACACGTCTCCCGATCACATGGTTGATCATACTTGGGTTCCACATGCATGTTTTAGCTGAAGGAAGAATACCTTAAACCTGGAGAGTTAAGACCCGTGTAATGGGTACCATGCAATATGACTTCAAAGGGTCTTCATTTGCTCACCAAACCTCTCCAATCCTATCACTGCTGCGTTTATGCCCCTGTACACATGCTTGATTCTCTTTCGGAGACATAGCAATCCATAGGTTTTAAGATACTTACTAGTCAGGTACATTCTTAGGCGTTTAATATGCGGTGTTGAGTCCATTTCGTTGAGCAAGGAGTAGCTCTTGTCTATTCCATATTTGACTTAAGGAACTTTATCTGTGCTCATTTCAATCTCTGGTTTTATGCAGCACCCCAACTCACCTTTCCCCTTAAGCAAGCATAAGTTGGTTTTCTAAATTTGAGACCCTGTTCTGTTCTGTAATTCAGTTCCTGTGTAGCCTAGTTTACATTCCGTGTATTACTGATATCTTATGATGTTTCTTTTTCTGTGTGACTTACTTCAGTTAGAATCATCATACCTGAATCCACTCATTGTGCTGCTAAGGGCCTGATGACACAGATTTCATTGCTGAGTGATATTGCTTTGTAAGTAAATACCACAACTTCTTTATCCATTTTTCACTTTCTGCGATGTTGAACTTGTACTGTAAACGAGGTTCTTGTAAACAGAGCCGTTCCAAACTTTGGGGTGGCTGTGTCTTTTTGATTTTAATTTCCCTAAGCTATAGGACCATAAGTGGAAGTGCCCTAGGTTCTGTTGCTTTGTTTTTTAGATGTTTCAGGAAACACCATACACTTCTCCCGAGTGGTTGTTGGCAATTTACATCCCGCCCATCAGCATAACAAGGCTCCCAGTTCTCCATGGCCTGTCCTGCCTTTCTGGATTTTACACTTTTTTCAGATGGCCCTTTTGACCGGGGGGAAGTGAGACTTCATTGTAGTGCAGATTTCCTTTGCAAGCTTGCTTGGTTGGCCAAAAAGGGCGTATGCGTTTTTTCCTGAATATATTCAGGAAAAAACGCATACGCCCTTTTTGGCCAAGTGCATCATTGTGGACGTTCTGCCTCTTTTCCTATGCTTTCAATGCAATTCCAGTCTACCTCCTGAAATCGGTTTCCTGCAATTCTGCCCCGCTTTCAAGTCCTCTTGGCAGCCTTACTTCAGTCTATTTTTGGACGATAGCTGTCATTTATAACTCTGCAGGTTTGTGAATTACAGTGCCCCTGAGCTCCTGTCTTCAACTCGTTTTCTTGTGACCTGGCCGCAACACCGCAGGATGGCTTCAGGCCCTAATCTGGTTCCGGCACGGCATGATGAGCCTTTGGTTATTTCCTCTTCCTGGTGGGAAATGAGAGTTAAATTTGCCCGTCCAGACACCTCCAGCTAGTCTCTCATTGGTTCTCGCTATTCCTGTTCATCTTCCGCAGAAATTGCAAACTGGGCCAAACAGGAGGTTAAAGGCGCTGACTCTCCAAGTCGGGAGAGTGTTAGTAAAGCGTCTGGAATGTTGCACCCGAGTACCAGGGGAGGAAAACTGAGACATATTTGAACACGTCTCCCGATCACATGGTTGATCATACTTGGGTTCCACATGCATGTTTTAGCTGAAGGAAGAATACCTTAAACCTGGAGAGTTAAGACCCGTGTAATGGGTACCATGCAATATGACTTCAAAGGGTCTTCATTTGCTCACCAAACCTCTCCAATCCTATCACTGCTGCGTTTATGCCCCTGTACACATGCTTGATTCTCTTTCGGAGACATAGCACTCCATAGGTTTTAAGATACTTACTAGTCAGGTACATTCTTAGGCGTTTAATATGCGGTGTTGAGTCCATTTCGTTGAGCAAGGAGTAGCTCTTGTCTATTCCATATTTGGCCTAAGGAACTTTATCTGTGCTCATTTCAATCTCTGGTTTTATGCAGCACCCCAACTCACCTTTACCCTTAAGCAAGCATAAGTTGGTTTTCTAAATTTGAGACCCTGTTCTGTTCTGTAATTCAGTTCCTGTGTAGCCAAGTTTACATTCCGTGTATTACTGATATCTTATGATGTTTCTTTTTCTGTGTGACTTATTTCAGTTAGAATCATCATACCTGAATCCACTCATTGTGCTGCTAAGGGCCTGATGACATAGATTTCATTGCTGAGTGATATTGCTTTGTAAGTGAATACCACAACTTCTTTATCCATTTTTCACTTTCTGCGATGTTGAACTTGTACTGTAAACGAGGTTCTTGTAAACAGAGCCGTTCCAAACTTTGGGGTGGCTGTGTCTTTTTGATTTTAATTTCCCTAAGCTATAGGACCATAAGTGGAAGTGCCCTAGGCTCTGTTGCTTTGTTTTTTAGATGTTTCAGGAAACACCATACACTTCTCCCAAGTGTCTGTTGGCAATTTACATCCCGCCCGTCAGCTTAACAAGGCTCCCAGTTCTCAATGGCCTGTTGCCTTTCTGGATTTTACACTTTTTTCAGATGGCCCTTTTGACCGGGGAGAAGTGAGACTTCATTGTAGTGCAGATTTCCTTTGCAAGCTTGCTTGGTTGGCCAAAAAGGGCGTATGCGTTTTTTCCTGAATATATTCAGGAAAAAACGCATACGCCCTTTTTGGCCAAGTGCATCATTGTGGACGTTCTGCCTCTTTTCCTATGCTTTCAATGCAATTCCAGTCTACCTCCTGAAATCGGTTTCCTGCAATTCTGCCCCGCTTTCAAGTCCTCTTGGCAGCCTTACTTCAGTCTATTTTTGGACGATAGCTGTCATTTATAACTCTGCAGGTTTGTGAATTACAGTGCCCCTGAGCTCCTTTCTTCAACTTGCTTTCTTTTGAGCTGGCCGCAACACCGCAGGATGGCTTCAGGCCCTAATCTGGTTCCGGTACGGCACGCTGAGCCTTTGGTTATTTCCTCTTCCTGGTGGGAAATGAGAGTTAAATTTGCCCGTCCAGACACCTCCAGCTAGCCTCTCATTGGTTCTCGCTATTCCTGTTCATCTTCCGCAGAAATTGCAAACTGGGCCAAACAGGAGGTTAAAGGGACTGACTCTCCAAGTGGGGAGAGTGTTAGTAAAGCATCTGGAATGTTGCACCCGAGTACCAGGGGAGGAAAACTGAGACATATTTGAACACGTCTCCCGATCACATGGTTGATCATACTCTAGGTTCCACATGCATGTTTTAGCTGAAGGAAGAATACCTTAAACCTGGAGAGTTAAGACCCGTGTAATGGGTACCATGCAATATGACTTCAAAGGGTCTTCATTTGCTCACCGAACCTCTCCAATCCTATCACTGCTGCCTTTATGCCCCTGTACACATGCTTGATTCTCTTTCGGAGACATAGCAATCCATAAGTTTTAAGATACTTACTAGTCATGTACATTCTTAGGCGTTTAATATGCGGTGTTGAGTCCATTTCGTTGAGCAAGGAGTAGCTCTTGTCTGTTCCATATTTGACTTAAGGAACTTTATCTGTGCTCATTTCAATCTCTGGTTTTATGCAGCACCCCAACTCACCTTTACCCTTAAGCAAGCATAAGTTGGTTTTCTAAATTTGAGACCCTGTTCTGTTCTGTAATTCAGTTCCTGTGTAGCCAAGTTTACATTCCGTGTATTACTGATATCTTATGATGTTTCTTTTTCTGTGTGACTTACTTCAGTTAGAATCATCATACCTGAATCCACTCATTGTGCTGCTAAGGGCCTGATGACACAGATTTCATTGCTGAGTGATATTGCTTTGTAAGTAAATACCACAACTTCTTTATCCATTTTTCACTTTCTGCGATGTTGAACTTGTACTGTAAACGAGGTTCTTGTAAACAGACCGTTCCAAACTTTGGGGTGGCTGTGTCTTTTTGATTTTAATTTCCCTAAGCTATAGGACCATAAGTGGAAGTGCCCTAGGTTCTGTTGCTTTGTTTTTTAGATGTTTCAGGAAACACCATACACTTCTCCCGAGTGGTTGTTGGCAATTTACATCCCGCCCATCAGCATAACAAGGCTCCCAGTTCTCCATGGCCTGTCCTGCCTTTCTGGATTTTACACTTTTTTCAGATGGCCCTTTTGACCGGGGGGAAGTGAGACTTCATTGTAGTGCAGATTTCCTTTGCAAGCTTGCTTGGTTGGCCAAAAGGTGCGTATACGTTTTTTCCTGAATATATTCAGGAAAAAACGCATACGCCCTTTTTGGCCAAGTGCATCATTGTGGACGTTCTGCCTCTTTTCCTATGCTTTCAATGCAATTCCAGTCTACCTCCTGAAATCGGTTTCCTGCAATTCTGCCCCGCTTTCAAGTCCTCTTGGCAGCCTTACTTCAGTCTATTTTTGGACGATAGCTGTCATTTATAACTCTGCAGGTTTGTGAATTACAGTGCCCCTGAGCTCCTTTCTTCAACTCGCTTTCTTTTGAGCTGGCCGCAACACCGCAGGATGGCTTCAGGCCCTAATCTGGCTCCGGTACGGCACGCTCAGCCTTTGGTTATTTCCTCTTCCTGGTGGGAAATGAGAGTTAAATTTGCCCGTCCAGACACCTCCAGCTAGCCTCTCATTGGTTCTCGCTATTCCTGTTCATCTTCCGCAGAAATTGCAAACTGGGCCAAAAAGGAGGTTAAAGGCGCTGACTCTCCAAGTGGGGAGAGTGTTAGTAAAGCGTCTGGAATGTTGCACCCGAGTACCAGGGGAGGAAAACTGAGACATATTTGAACACGTCTCCCGTTCACATGCTTGATCATACTTGGGTTACACATGCATGTTTTAGCTGAAGGAAGAATACCTTAAACCTGCAGAGTTGAGACCCGTGTAATGGGTACCATGCAATATGACTTCAAAGGGTCTTCATTTGCGCACCGAACCTCTCCAATCCTATCACTGCTGCGTTTATGCCCCTGTACACATGCTTGATTCTCTTTTGGAGACATAGCAATCCATAGGTTTTACGATACTTACTAGTCAGGTACATTCTTAGGCGTTTAATATGCGGTGTTGAGTCCATTTCGTTGAGCAAGGAGTAGCTCTGGTCTATTCCATATTTGACTTAAGGAACTTTATCTGTGCTCATTTCAATCTCTGGTTTTATGCAGCACCCCAACTCACCTTTACCCTTAAGCAAGCATAAGTTGGTTTTCTAAATTTGAGACCCTGTTCTGTTCTGTAATTCAGTTCCTGTGTAGCCAAGTTTCCATTCCGTGTATTACTGATATCTTATGATGTTTCTTTTTCTGTGTGACTTATTTCAGTTAGAATCATCATACCTGAATCCACTCATTGTGATGCTAAGGGCCTGATGACATAGATTTCATTGCTGAGTGATATTGCTTTGTAAGTAAATACCACAAATTCGTTCTCCATTTTTCACTTTCTGCGATGTTGAACTTGTACTGTAAACGAGGTTCTTGTAAACAGAGCCGTTCCAAACTTTGGGGTGGCTGTGTCTTTTTGATTTTAATTTCCCTAAGCTATAGGACCATAAGTGGCAGTGCCCTAGGCTCTGTTGCTTTGTTTTTTAGATGTTTCAGGAAACACCATACACTTCTCCCGAGTGTCTGTTGGCAATTTACATCCCGCCCATCAGCATAACAAGGCTCCCAGTTCTCCATGGCCTGTCCTGCCTTTCTGGATTTTACACTTTTTTCAGATGGCCCTTTTGACCGGGGGGAAGTGAGACTTCATTGTAGTGCAGATTTCCTTTGCAAGCTTGCTTCGTTGGCCAAAAAGGGCGTATGCGTTTTTTCCTGAATATATTCAGGAAAAAACGCATACGCCCTTTTTGGCCAAGTGCATCATTGTGGACGTTCTGCCTCTTTTCCTATGCTTTCAATGCAATTCCAGTCTACCTCCTGAAATCGGTTTCCTGCAATTCTGCCCCGCTTTCAAGTCCTCTTGGCAGCCTTACTTCAGTCTATTTTTGGACGATAGCTGTCATTTATAACTCTGCAGGTTTGTGAATTACAGTGCCCCTGAGCTCCTTTCTTCAACTCGCTTTCTTGTGACCTGGCCGCAACACCGCAGGATGGCTTCAGGCCCTAATCTGGTTCCGGCACGGCATGCTGAGCCTTTGGTTATTTCCTCTTCCTGGTGGGAAATGAGAGTTAAATTTGCCCGTCCAGACACCTCCAGCTAGCCTCTCATTGGTTCTCGCTATTCCTGTTCATCTTCTGCAGAAATTGCAAACTGGGCCAAACAGGAGGTTAAAGGCGCTGACTCTCCAAGTCGGGAGAGTGTTAGTAAAGCGTCTGGAATGTTGCACCCGAGTACCAGGGGAGGAAAACTGAGACATATTTGAACACGTCTCCCGATCACATGGTTGATCATACTTGGGTTCCACATGCATGTTTTAGCTGAAGGAAGAATACCTTAAACCTGGAGAGTTAAGACCCGTGTAATGGGTACCATGCAATATGACTTCAAAGGGTCTTCATTTGCTCACCGAACCTCTCCAATCCTATCACTGCTGCGTTTATGCCCCTGTACACATGCTTGATTCTCTTTCGGAGACATAGCAATCCATAGGTTTTAAGATACTTACTAGTCAGGTACATTCTTAGGCGTTTAATATGCGGTGTTGAGTCCATTTCGTTGAGCAAGGAGTAGCTCTTGTCTATTCCATATTTGACTTAAGGAACTTTATCTGTGCTCATTTCAATCTCTGGTTTTATGCAGCACCCCAACTCACCTTTCCCCTTAAGCAAGCATAAGTTGGTTTTCTAAATTTGAGACCCTGTTCTGTTCTGTAATTCAGTTCCTGTGTAGCCTAGTTTACATTCCGTGTATTACTGATATCTTATGATGTTTCTTTTTCTGTGTGACTTACTTCAGTTAGAATCATCATACCTGAATCCACTCATTGTGCTGCTAAGGGCCTGATGACACAGATTTCATTGCTGAGTGATATTGCTTTGTAAGTAAATACCACAACTTCTTTATCCATTTTTCACTTTCTGCGATGTTGAACTTGTACTGTAAACGAGGTTCTTGTAAACAGAGCCGTTCCAAACTTTGGGGTGGCTGTGTCTTTTTGATTTTAATTTCCCTAAGCTATAGGACCATAAGTGGAAGTGCCCTAGGTTCTGTTGCTTTGTTTTTTAGATGTTTCAGGAAACACCATACACTTCTCCCGAGTGGTTGTTGGCAATTTACATCCCGCCCATCAGCATAACAAGGCTCCCAGTTCTCCATGGCCTGTCCTGCCTTTCTGGATTTTACACTTTTTTCAGATGGCCCTTTTGACCGGGGGGAAGTGAGACTTCATTGTAGTGCAGATTTCCTTTGCAAGCTTGCTTGGTTGGCCAAAAAGGGCGTATGCGTTTTTTCCTGAATATATTCAGGAAAAAACGCATACGCCCTTTTTGGCCAAGTGCATCATTGTGGACGTTCTGCCTCTTTTCCTATGCTTTCAATGCAATTCCAGTCTACCTCCTGAAATCGGTTTCCTGCAATTCTGCCCCGCTTTCAAGTCCTCTTGGCAGCCTTACTTCAGTCTATTTTTGGACGATAGCTGTCATTTATAACTCTGCAGGTTTGTGAATTACAGTGCCCCTGAGCTCCTGTCTTCAACTCGTTTTCTTGTGACCTGGCCGCAACACCGCAGGATGGCTTCAGGCCCTAATCTGGTTCCGGCACGGCATGATGAGCCTTTGGTTATTTCCTCTTCCTGGTGGGAAATGAGAGTTAAATTTGCCCGTCCAGACACCTCCAGCTAGTCTCTCATTGGTTCTCGCTATTCCTGTTCATCTTCCGCAGAAATTGCAAACTGGGCCAAACAGGAGGTTAAAGGCGCTGACTCTCCAAGTTGGGAGAGTGTTAGTAAAGCGTCTGGAATGTTGCACCCGAGTACCAGGGGAGGAAAACTGAGACATATTTGAACACGTCTCCCGATCACATGGTTGATCATACTTGGGTTCCACATGCATGTTTTAGCTGAAGGAAGAATACCTTAAACCTGGAGAGTTAAGACCCGTGTAATGGGTACCATGCAATATGACTTCAAAGGGTCTTCATTTGCTCACCAAACCTCTCCAATCCTATCACTGCTGCGTTTATGCCCCTGTACACATGCTTGATTCTCTTTTGGAGACATAGCACTCCATAGGTTTTAAGATACTTACTAGTCAGGTACATTCTTAGGCGTTTAATATGCGGTGTTGAGTCCATTTCGTTGAGCAAGGAGTAGCTCTTGTCTATTCCATATTTGGCCTAAGGAACTTTATCTGTGCTCATTTCAATCTCTGGTTTTATGCAGCACCCCAACTCACCTTTACCCTTAAGCAAGCATAAGTTGGTTTTCTAAATTTGAGACCCTGTTCTGTTCTGTAATTCAGTTCCTGTGTAGCCAAGTTTACATTCCGTGTATTACTGATATCTTATGATGTTTCTTTTTCTGTGTGACTTATTTCAGTTAGAATCATCATACCTGAATCCACTCATTGTGCTGCTAAGGGCCTGATGACATAGATTTCATTGCTGAGTGATATTGCTTTGTAAGTGAATACCACAACTTCTTTATCCATTTTTCACTTTCTGCGATGTTGAACTTGTACTGTAAACGAGGTTCTTGTAAACAGAGCCGTTCCAAACTTTGGGGTGGCTGTGTCTTTTTGATTTTAATTTCCCTAAGCTATAGGACCATAAGTGGAAGTGCCCTAGGCTCTGTTGCTTTGTTTTTTAGATGTTTCAGGAAACACCATACACTTCTCCCAAGTGTCTGTTGGCAATTTACATCCCGCCCGTCAGCTTAACAAGGCTCCCAGTTCTCAATGGCCTGTTGCCTTTCTGGATTTTACACTTTTTTCAGATGGCCCTTTTGACCGGGGAGAAGTGAGACTTCATTGTAGTGCAGATTTCCTTTGCAAGCTTGCTTGGTTGGCCAAAAAGGGCGTATGCGTTTTTTCCTGAATATATTCAGGAAAAAACGCATACGCCCTTTTTGGCCAAGTGCATCATTGTGGACGTTCTGCCTCTTTTCCTATGCTTTCAATGCAATTCCAGTCTACCTCCTGAAATCGGTTTCCTGCAATTCTGCCCCGCTTTCAAGTCCTCTTGGCAGCCTTACTTCAGTCTATTTTTGGACGATAGCTGTCATTTATAACTCTGCAGGTTTGTGAATTACAGTGCCCCTGAGCTCCTTTCTTCAACTCGCTTTCTTGTGACCTGGCCGCAACACCGCAGGATGGCTTCAGGCCCTAATCTGGTTCCGGCCCGGCATGCTGAGCCTTTGGTTAATTCCTCTTCCTGGTGGGAAATGAGAGTTAAATTTGCCCGTCCAGACACCTCCAGCTAGCCTCTCATTGGTTCTCGCTATTCCTGTTCATCTTCCGCAGAAATTGCAAACTGGGCCAAACAGGAGGTTAAAGGGACTGACTCTCCAAGTGGGGAGAGTGTTAGTAAAGCGTCTGGAATGTTGCACCCGAGTACCAGGGGAGGAAAACTGAGACATATTTGAACACGTCTCCCGATCACATGGTTGATCATACTCTAGGTTCCACATGCATGTTTTAGCTGAAGGAAGAATACCTTAAACCTGGAGAGTTAAGACCCGTGTAATGGGTACCATGCAATATGACTTCAAAGGGTCTTCATTTGCTCACCGAACCTCTCCAATCCTATCACTGCTGCCTTTATGCCCCTGTACACATGCTTGATTCTCTTTCGGAGACATAGCAATCCATAGGTTTTAAGATACTTACTAGTCAGGTACATTCTTAGGCGTTTAATATGCGGTGTTGAGTCCATTTCGTTGAGCAAGGAGTAGCTCTTGTCTATTCCATATTTGACTTAAGGAACTTTATCTGTGCTCATTTCAATCTCTGGTTTTATGCAGCACCCCAACTCACCTTTACCCTTAAGCAAGCATAAGTTGGTTTTCTAAATTTGAGACCCTGTTCTGTTCTGTAATTCAGTTCCTGTGTAGCCAAGTTTACATTCCGTGTATTACTGATATCTTATGATGTTTCTTTTTCTGTGTGACTTACTTCAGTTAGAATCATCATACCTGAATCCACTCATTGTGCTGCTAAGGGCCTGATGACACAGATTTCATTGCTGAGTGATATTGCTTTGTAAGTAAATACCACAACTTCTTTATCCATTTTTCACTTTCTGCGATGTTGAACTTGTACTGTAAACGAGGTTCTTGTAAACAGAGCCGTTCCAAACTTTGGGGTGGCTGTGTCTTTTTGATTTTAATTTCCCTAAGCTATAGGACCATAAGTGGAAGTGCCCTAGGTTCTGTTGCTTTGTTTTTTAGATGTTTCAGGAAACACCATACACTTCTCCCGAGTGGTTGTTGGCAATTTACATCCCGCCCATCAGCATAACAAGGCTCCCAGTTCTCCATGGCCTGTCCTGCCTTTCTGGATTTTACACTTTTTTCAGATGGCCCTTTTGACCGGGGGGAAGTGAGACTTCATTGTAGTGCAGATTTCCTTTGCAAGCTTGCTTGGTTGGCCAAAAGGTGCGTATACGTTTTTTCCTGAATATATTCAGGAAAAAACGCATACGCCCTTTTTGGCCAAGTGCATCATTGTGGACGTTCTGCCTCTTTTCCTATGCTTTCAATGCAATTCCAGTCTACCTCCTGAAATCGGTTTCCTGCAATTCTGCCCCACTTTCAAGTCCTCTTGGCAGCCTTACTTCAGTCTATTTTTGGAAGATAGCTGTCATTTATAACTCTGCAGGTTTGTGAATTACAGTGCCCCTGAGCTCCTTTCTTCAACTCGCTTTCTTTTGAGCTGGCCGCAACACCGCAGGATGGCTTCAGGCCCTAATCTGGCTCCGGTACGGCACGCTCAGCCTTTGGTTATTTCCTCTTCCTGGTGGGAAATGAGAGTTAAATTTGCCCGTCCAGACACCTCCAGCTAGCCTCTCATTGGTTCTCGCTATTCCTGTTCATCTTCCGCAGAAATTGCAAACTGGGCCAAACAGGAGGTTAAAGGCGCTGACTCTCCAAGTGGGGAGAGTGTTAGTAAAGCGTCTGGAATGTTGCACCCGAGTACCAGGGGAGGAAAACTGAGACATATTTGAACACGTCTCCCGTTCACATGCTTGATCATACTTGGGTTACGCATGCATGTTTTAGCTGAAGGAAGAATACCTTAAACCTGCAGAGTTGAGACCCGTGTAATGGGTACCATGCAATATGACTTCAAAGGGTCTTCATTTGCGCACCGAACCTCTCCAATCCTATCACTGCTGCGTTTATGCCCCTGTACACATGCTTGATTCTCTTTTGGAGACATAGCAATCCATAGGTTTTACGATACTTACTAGTCAGGTACATTCTTAGGCGTTTAATATGCGGTGTTGAGTCCATTTCGTTGAGCAAGGAGTAGCTCTGGTCTATTCCATATTTGACTTAAGGAACTTTATCTGTGCTCATTTCAATCTCTGGTTTTATGCAGCACCCCAACTCACCTTTACCCTTAAGCAAGCATAAGTTGGTTTTCTAAATTTGAGACCCTGTTCTGTTCTGTAATTCAGTTCCTGTGTAGCCAAGTTTCCATTCCGTGTATTACTGATATCTTATGATGTTTCTTTTTCTGTGTGACTTATTTCAGTTAGAATCATCATACCTGAATCCACTCATTGTGATGCTAAGGGCCTGATGACATAGATTTCATTGCTGAGTGATATTGCTTTGTAAGTAAATACCACAAATTCGTTCTCCATTTTTCACTTTCTGCGATGTTGAACTTGTACTGTAAACGAGGTTCTTGTAAACAGAGCCGTTCCAAACTTTGGGGTGGCTGTGTCTTTTTGATTTTAATTTCCCTAAGCTATAGGACCATAAGTGGAAGTGCCCTAGGTTCTGTTGCTTTGTTTTTTAGATGTTTCAGGAAACACCATACACTTCTCCCGAGTGGTTGTTGGCAATTTACATCCCGCCCATCAGCATAACAAGGCTCCCAGTTGTCCATGGCCTGTCCTGCCTTTCTGGATTTTACACTTTTTTCAGATGGCCCTTTTGACCAGGGGGAAGTGAGACTTCATTGTAGTGCAGATTTCCTTTGCAAGCTTGCTTGGTTGTCCAAAAAGGGCGTATGCGTTTTTTCCTGAATATATTCAGGAAAAAACGCATACGCCCTTTTTGGCCAAGTGCATCATTGTGGACGTTCTGCCTCTTTTCCTATGCTTTCAATGCAATTCCAGTCTACCTCCTGAAATCGGTTTCCTGCAATTCTGCCCCCCTTTGAAGTCCTCTTGGCAGCCTTACTTCAGTCTATTTTTGGACGATAGCTGTCATTTATAACTCTGCAGGTTTGTGAATTACAGTGCCCCTGAGCTCCTTTCTTCAACTCGCTTTCTTGTGACCTGGCTGCAACACCGCAGGATGGCTTCAGGCCCTAATCTGGTTCCGGTACGGCACGCTGAGCCTTTGGTTATTTCCTCTTCCTGTTGGGAAATGAGAGTTAAATTTGCCCGTCCAGACACCTCCAGCTAGCCTCTCATTGGTTCTCGCTATTCCTGTTCATCTTCCGCAGAAATTGCAAACTGGGCCAAACAGGAGGTTAAAGGGACTGACTCTCCAAGTGGGGAGAGTGTTAGTAAAGCGTCTGGAATGTTGCACCCGAGTACCAGGGGAGGAAAACTGAGATATATTTGAACACGTCTCCCGATCACATGGTTGATCATACTCTGGGTTCCACATGCATGTTTTAGCTGAAGGAAGAATACCTAAAACCTGGGTAGTTGAAACCCGTGGAATGGGTACCATGCAATATGACTTCAAAGGGTCTTCATTTGCTCACCAAACCTCTCCAATCCTATCACTGCTGCATTTATGCCCCTGTACACATGCTTGATTCTCTTTCGGAGACATAGCAATCCATAGGTTTTAAGATACTTACTAGTCAGGTACATTCTTAGGCGTTTAATATGCGGTGTTGAGTCCATTTCGTTGAGCAAGGAGTAGCTCTTGTCTATTCCATATTTGGCTTAAGGAACTTTATCTGTGCTCATTTCAATCTCTGGTTTTATGCAGCAACCCAACTCACCTTTCCCCTTAAGCAAGCATAAGTTGGTTTTCTAAATTTGAGAACCTGTTCTGTTTTGGAATTCAGTTCCTGTGTAGCCAAGTTTACATTCCGTGTATTAGTGATATCTTATGATGTTTCTTTTTCTGTGTGACTTATTTCAGTTAGAATCATCGTACCTGAATCTACTCATTATGCTGCTACGGGCCTGATGACATAGATTTCATTGATGAGTGATACTGCATTGTACGTAAGTACCACAAGTTCTTTATCCATTTTTCACTTTCTGCGATGTTGAACTTGTACTGTAAACGGGGTTCTTGTAAACAGAGCCGTTCCAAAGTTTGGGGTGGCTGTGTCTTTTTGATTTTAATTTCCCTAAGCTATAGGACCATAAGTGGAAGTGCCCTAGGCTCTGTTGCTTTGTTTTTTAGATGTTTCAGGAAACACCATACACTTCTCCCGAGTGTCTGTTGGCAATTTACATCCCGCCCGTCAGCTTAACAAGGCTCCCAGTTCTCAATGGCCTGTTGCCTTTCTGGATTTTACACTTTTTTCAGATGGCCCTTTTGACCGGGGAGAAGTGAGACTTCATTGTAGTGCAGATTTCCTTTGCAAGCTTGCTTGGTTGGCCAAAAAGGGCGTATGCGTTTTTTCCTGAATATATTCAGGAAAAAACGCATACGTCCTTTTTGGCCAAGTGCATCATTGTGGACGTTCTGCCTCTTTTCCTATGCTTTCAATGCAATTCCAGTCTACCTCCTGAAATCGGTTTCCTGCAATTCTGCCCCGCTTTCAAGTCCTCTTGGCAGCCTTACTTCAGTCTATTTTTGGACGATAGCTGTCATTTATAACTCTGCAGGTTTGTGAATTACAGTGCCCCTGAGCTCCTTTCTTCAACTCGCTTTCTTGTGACCTGGCCGCAACACCGCAGGATGGCTTCAGGCCCTAATCTGGTTCCGGCCCGGCATGCTGAGCCTTTGGTTAATTCCTCTTCCTGGTGGGAAATGAGAGTTAAATTTGCCCGTCCAGACACCTCCAGCTAGCCTCTCATTGGTTCTCGCTATTCCTGTTCATCTTCCGCAGAAATTGCAAACTGGGCCAAACAGGAGGTTAAAGGGACTGACTCTCCAAGTGGGGAGAGTGTTAGTAAAGCGTCTGGAATGTTGCACCCGAGTACCAGGGGAGGAAAACTGAGACATATTTGAACACGTCTCCCGATCACATGGTTGATCATACTCTAGGTTCCACATGCATGTTTTAGCTGAAGGAAGAATACCTTAAACCTGGAGAGTTAAGACCCGTGTAATGGGTACCATGCAATATGACTTCAAAGGGTCTTCATTTGCTCACCGAACCTCTCCAATCCTATCACTGCTGCGTTTATGCCCCTGTACACATGCTTGATTCTCTTTCGGAGACATAGCAATCCATAGGTTTTAAGATACTTACTAGTCAGGTACATTCTTAGGCGTTTAATATGCGGTGTTGAGTCCATTTCGTTGAGCAAGGAGTAGCTCTTGTCTATTCCATATTTGACTTAAGGAACTTTATCTGTGCTCATTTCAATCTCTGGTTTTATGCAGCACCCCAACTCACCTTTACCCTTAAGCAAGCATAAGTTGGTTTTCTAAATTTGAGACCCTGTTCTGTTCTGTAATTCAGTTCCTGTGTAGCCAAGTTTACATTCCGTGTATTACTGATATCTTATGATGTTTCTTTTTCTGTGTGACTTACTTCAGTTAGAATCATCATACCTGAATCCACTCATTGTGCTGCTAAGGGCCTGATGACACAGATTTCATTGCTGAGTGATATTGCTTTGTAAGTAAATACCACAACTTCTTTATCCATTTTTCACTTTCTGCGATGTTGAACTTGTACTGTAAACGAGGTTCTTGTAAACAGAGCCGTTCCAAACTTTGGGGTGGCTGTGTCTTTTTGATTTTAATTTCCCTAAGCTATAGGACCATAAGTGGAAGTGCCCTAGGTTCTGTTGCTTTGTTTTTTAGATGTTTCAGGAAACACCATACACTTCTCCCGAGTGGTTGTTGGCAATTTACATCCCGCCCATCAGCATAACAAGGCTCCCAGTTCTCCATGGCCTGTCCTGCCTTTCTGGATTTTACACTTTTTTCAGATGGCCCTTTTGACCGGGGGGAAGTGAGACTTCATTGTAGTGCAGATTTCCTTTGCAAGCTTGCTTGGTTGGCCAAAAGGTGCGTATACGTTTTTTCCTGAATATATTCAGAAAAAAACGCATACGCCCTTTTTGGCCAAGTGCATCATTGTGGACGTTCTGCCTCTTTTCCTATGCTTTCAATGCAATTCCAGTCTACCTCCTGAAATCGGTTTCCTGCAATTCTGCCCCGCTTTCAAGTCCTCTTGGCAGCCTTACTTCAGTCTATTTTTGGACGATAGCTGTCATTTATAACTCTGCAGGTTTGTGAATTACAGTGCCCCTGAGCTCCTTTCTTCAACTCGCTTTCTTTTGAGCTGGCCGCAACACCGCAGGATGGCTTCAGGCCCTAATCTGGCTCCGGTACGGCACGCTCAGCCTTTGGTTATTTCCTCTTCCTGGTGGGAAATGAGAGTTAAATTTGCCCGTCCAGACACCTCCAGCTAGCCTCTCATTGGTTCTCGCTATTCCTGTTCATCTTCCGCAGAAATTGCAAACTGGGCCAAACAGGAGGTTAAAGGGACTGACTCTCCAAGTGGGGAGAGTGTTAGTAAAGCGTCTGGAATGTTGCACCCGAGTACCAGGGGAGGAAAACTGAGATATATTTGAACACGTCTCCCGATCACATGGTTGATCATACTCTGGGTTCCACATGCATGTTTTAGCTGAAGGAAGAATACCTAAAACCTGGGTAGTTGAAACCCGTGGAATGGGTACCATGCAATATGACTTCAAAGGGTCTTCATTTGCTCACCAAACCTCTCCAATCCTATCACTGCTGCGTTTATGCCCCTGTACACATGCTTGATTCTCTTTCGGAGACATAGCAATCCATAGGTTTTAAGATACTTACTAGTCAGGTACATTCTTAGGCGTTTAATATGCGGTGTTGAGTCCATTTCGTTGAGCAAGGAGTAGCTCTTGTCTATTCCATATTTGGCTTAAGGAACTTTATCTGTGCTCATTTCAATCTCTGGTTTTATGCAGCAACCCAACTCACCTTTCCCCTTAAGCAAGCATAAGTTGGTTTTCTAAATTTGAGAACCTGTTCTGTTTTGGAATTCAGTTCCTGTGTAGCCAAGTTTACATTCCGTGTATTAGTGATATCTAATGATGTTTCTTTTTCTGTGTGACTTATTTCAGTTAGAATCATCGTACCTGAATCTACTCATTATGCTGCTACGGGCCTGATGACATAGATTTCATTGATGAGTGATACTGCATTGTACGTAAGTACCACAAGTTCTTTATCCATTTTTCACTTTCTGCGATGTTGAACTTGTACTGTAAACGGGGTTCTTGTAAACAGAGCCGTTCCAAAGTTTGGGGTGGCTCTGTCTTTTTGATTTTAATTTCCCTAAGCTATAGGACCATAAGTGGAAGTGCCCTAGGCTCTGTTGCTTTGTTTTTTAGATGTTTCAGGAAACACCATACACTTCTCCCGAGTGTCTGTTGGCAATTTACATCCCGCCCGTCAGCTTAACAAGGCTCCCAGTTCTCAATGGCCTGTTGCCTTTCTGGATTTTACACTTTTTTCAGATGGCCCTTTTGACCGGGGAGAAGTGAGACTTCATTGTAGTGCAGATTTCCTTTGCAAGATTGCTTGGTTGGCCAAAAAGGGCGTATGCGTTTTTTCCTGAATATATTCAGGAAAAAACGCATACGCCCTTTTTGGCCAAGTGCATCATTGTGGACGTTCTGCCTCTTTTCCTATGCTTTCAATGCAATTCCAGTCTACCTCCTGAAATCGGTTTCCTGCAATTCTGCCCCGCTTTCAAGTCCTCTTGGCAGCCTTACTTCAGTCTATTTTTGGACGATAGCTGTCATTTATAACTCTGCAGGTTTGTGAATTACAGTGCCCCTGAGCTCCTTTCTTCAACTCGCTTTCTTGTGACCTGGCCGCAACACCGCAGGATGGCTTCAGGCCCTAATCTGGTTCCGGCCCGGCATGCTGAGCCTTTGGTTAATTCCTCTTCCTGGTGGGAAATGAGAGTTAAATTTGCCCGTCCAGACACCTCCAGCTAGCCTCTCATTGGTTCTCGCTATTCCTGTTCATCTTCCGCAGAAATTGCAAACTGGGCCAAACAGGAGGTTAAAGGGACTGACTCTCCAAGTGGGGAGAGTGTTAGTAAAGCGTCTGGAATGTTGCACCCGAGTACCAGGGGAGGAAAACTGAGACATATTTGAACACGTCTCCCGATCACATGGTTGATCATACTCTAGGTTCCACATGCATGTTTTAGCTGAAGGAAGAATACCTTAAACCTGGAGAGTTAAGACCCGTGTAATGGGTACCATGCAATATGACTTCAAAGGGTCTTCATTTGCTCACCGAACCTCTCCAATCCTATCACTGCTGCCTTTATGCCCCTGTACACATGCTTGATTCTCTTTCGGAGACATAGCAATCCATAGGTTTTAAGATACTTACTAGTCAGGTACATTCTTAGGCGTTTAATATGCGGTGTTGAGTCCATTTCGTTGAGCAAGGAGTAGCTCTTGTCTATTCCATATTTGGCTTAAGGAACTTTATCTGTGCTCATTTCAATCTCTGGTTTTATGCAGCAACCCAACTCACCTTTCCCCTTAAGCAAGCATAAGTTGGTTTTCTAAATTTGAGAACCTGTTCTGTTTTGGAATTCAGTTCCTGTGTAGCCAAGTTTACATTCCGTGTATTAGTGATATCTTATGATGTTTCTTTTTCTGTGTGACTTATTTCAGTTAGAATCATCGTACCTGAATCTACTCATTATGCTGCTACGGGCCTGATGACATAGATTTCATTGATGAGTGATACTGCATTGTACGTAAGTACCACAAGTTCTTTATCCATTTTTCACTTTCTGCGATGTTGAACTTGTACTGTAAACGGGGTTCTTGTAAACAGAGCCGTTCCAAAGTTTGGGGTGGCTGTGTCTTTTTGATTTTAATTTCCCTAAGCTATAGGACCATAAGTGGAAGTGCCCTAGGCTCTGTTGCTTTGTTTTTTAGATGTTTCAGGAAACACCATACACTTCTCCCGAGTGTCTGTTGGCAATTTACATCCCGCCCGTCAGCTTAACAAGGCTCCCAGTTCTCAATGGCCTGTTGCCTTTCTGGATTTTACACTTTTTTCAGATGGCCCTTTTGACCGGGGAGAAGTGAGACTTCATTGTAGTGCAGATTTCCTTTGCAAGCTTGCTTGGTTGGCCAAAAAGGGCGTATGCGTTTTTTCCTGAATATATTCAGGAAAAAACGCATACGCCCTTTTTGGCCAAGTGCATCATTGTGGACGTTCTGCCTCTTTTCCTATGCTTTCAATGCAATTCCAGTCTACCTCCTGAAATCGGTTTCCTGCAATTCTGCCCCGCTTTCAAGTCCTCTTGGCAGCCTTACTTCAGTCTATTTTTGGACGATAGCTGTCATTTATAACTCTGCAGGTTTGTGAATTACAGTGCCCCTGAGCTCCTTTCTTCAACTCGCTTTCTTGTGACCTGGCCGCAACACCGCAGGATGGCTTCAGGCCCTAATCTGGTTCCGGCCCGGCATGCTGAGCCTTTGGTTAATTCCTCTTCCTGGTGGGAAATGAGAGTTAAATTTGCCCGTCCAGACACCTCCAGCTAGCCTCTCATTGGTTCTCGCTATTCCTGTTCATCTTCCGCAGAAATTGCAAACTGGGCCAAACAGGAGGTTAAAGGGACTGACTCTCCAAGTGGGGAGAGTGTTAGTAAAGCGTCTGGAATGTTGCACCCGAGTACCAGGGGAGGAAAACTGAGACATATTTGAACACGTCTCCCGATCACATGGTTGATCATACTCTAGGTTCCACATGCATGTTTTAGCTGAAGGAAGAATACCTTAAACCTGGAGAGTTAAGACCCGTGTAATGGGTACCATGCAATATGACTTCAAAGGGTCTTCATTTGCTCACCGAACCTCTCCAATCCTATCACTGCTGCCTTTATGCCCCTGTACACATGCTTGATTCTCTTTCGGAGACATAGCAATCCATAGGTTTTAAGATACTTACTAGTCAGGTACATTCTTAGGCGTTTAATATGCGGTGTTGAGTCCATTTCGTTGAGCAAGGAGTAGCTCTTGTCTATTCCATATTTGACTTAAGGAACTTTATCTGTGCTCATTTCAATCTCTGGTTTTATGCAGCACCCCAACTCACCTTTACCCTTAAGCAAGCATAAGTTGGTTTTCTAAATTTGAGACCCTGTTCTGTTCTGTAATTCAGTTCCTGTGTAGCCAAGTTTACATTCCGTGTATTACTGATATCTTATGATGTTTCTTTTTCTGTGTGACTTACTTCAGTTAGAATCATCATACCTGAATCCACTCATTGTGCTGCTAAGGGCCTGATGACACAGATTTCATTGCTGAGTGATATTGCTTTGTAAGTAAATACCACAACTTCTTTATCCATTTTTCACTTTCTGCGATGTTGAACTTGTACTGTAAACGAGGTTCTTGTAAACAGAGCCGTTCCAAACTTTGGGGTGGCTGTGTCTTTTTGATTTTAATTTCCCTAAGCTATAGGACCATAAGTGGAAGTGCCCTAGGTTCTGTTGCTTTGTTTTTTAGATGTTTCAGGAAACACCATACACTTCTCCCGAGTGGTTGTTGGCAATTTACATCCCGCCCATCAGCATAACAAGGCTCCCAGTTCTCCATGGCCTGTCCTGCCTTTCTGGATTTTACACTTTTTTCAGATGGCCCTTTTGACCGGGGGGAAGTGAGACTTCATTGTAGTGCAGATTTCCTTTGCAAGCTTGCTTGGTTGGCCAAAAGGTGCGTATACGTTTTTTCCTGAATATATTCAGAAAAAAACGCATACGCCCTTTTTGGCCAAGTGCATCATTGTGGACGTTCTGCCTCTTTTCCTATGCTTTCAATGCAATTCCAGTCTACCTCCTGAAATCAGTTTCCTGCAATTCTGCCCCGCTTTCAAGTCCTCTTGGCAGCCTTACTTCAGTCTATTTTTGGACGATAGCTGTCATTTATAACTCTGCAGGTTTGTGAATTACAGTGCCCCTGAGCTCCTTTCTTCAACTCGCTTTCTTTTGAGCTGGCCGCAACACCGCAGGATGGCTTCAGGCCCTAATCTGGCTCCGGTACGGCACGCTCAGCCTTTGGTTATTTCCTCTTCCTGGTGGGAAATGAGAGTTAAATTTGCCCGTCCAGACACCTCCAGCTAGCCTCTCATTGGTTCTCGCTATTCCTGTTCATCTTCCGCAGAAATTGCAAACTGGGCCAAACAGGAGGTTAAAGGCGCTGACTCTCCAAGTGGGGAGAGTGTTAGTAAAGCGTCTGGAATGTTGCACCCGAGTACCAGGGGAGGAAAACTGAGACATATTTGAACACGTCTCCCGTTCACATGCTTGATCATACTTGGGTTACACATGCATGTTTTAGCTGAAGGAAGAATACCTTAAACCTGCAGAGTTGAGACCCGTGTAATGGGTACCATGCAATATGACTTCAAAGGGTCTTCATTTGCGCACCGAACCTCTCCAATCCTATCACTGCTGCGTTTATGCCCCTGTACACATGCTTGATTCTCTTTTGGAGACATAGCAATCCATAGGTTTTACGATACTTACTAGTCAGGTACATTCTTAGGCGTTTAATATGCGGTGTTGAGTCCATTTCGTTGAGCAAGGAGTAGCTCTGGTCTATTCCATATTTGACTTAAGGAACTTTATCTGTGCTCATTTCAATCTCTGGTTTTATGCAGCACCCCAACTCACCTTTACCCTTAAGCAAGCATAAGTTGGTTTTCTAAATTTGAGACCCTGTTCTGTTCTGTAATTCAGTTCCTGTGTAGCCAAGTTTCCATTCCGTGTATTACTGATATCTTATGATGTTTCTTTTTCTGTGTGACTTATTTCAGTTAGAATCATCATACCTGAATCCACTCATTGTGATGCTAAGGGCCTGATGACATAGATTTCATTGCTGAGTGATATTGCTTTGTAAGTAAATACCACAAATTCGTTCTCCATTTTTCACTTTCTGCGATGTTGAACTTGTACTGTAAACGAGGTTCTTGTAAACAGAGCCGTTCCAAACTTTGGGGTGGCTGTGTCTTTTTGATTTTAATTTCCCTAAGCTATAGGACCATAAGTGGAAGTGCCCTAGGTTCTGTTGCTTTGTTTTTTAGATGTTTCAGGAAACACCATACACTTCTCCCGAGTGGTTGTTGGCAATTTACATCCCGCCCATCAGCATAACAAGGCTCCCAGTTGTCCATGGCCTGTCCTGCCTTTCTGGATTTTACACTTTTTTCAGATGGCCCTTTTGACCAGGGGGAAGTGAGACTTCATTGTAGTGCAGATTTCCTTTGCAAGCTTGCTTGGTTGTCCAAAAAGGGCGTATGCGTTTTTTCCTGAATATATTCAGGAAAAAACGCATACGCCCTTTTTGGCCAAGTGCATCATTGTGGACGTTCTGCCTCTTTTCCTATGCTTTCAATGCAATTCCAGTCTACCTCCTGAAATCGGTTTCCTGCAATTCTGCCCCCCTTTGAAGTCCTCTTGGCAGCCTTACTTCAGTCTATTTTTGGACGATAGCTGTCATTTATAACTCTGCAGGTTTGTGAATTACAGTGTCCCTGAGCTCCTTTCTTCAACTCGCTTTCTTGTGACCTGGCTGCAACACCGCAGGATGGCTTCAGGCCCTAATCTGGTTCCGGTACGGCACGCTGAGCCTTTGGTTATTTCCTCTTCCTGTTGGGAAATGAGAGTTAAATTTGCCCGTCCAGACACCTCCAGCTAGCCTCTCATTGGTTCTCGCTATTCCTGTTCATCTTCCGCAGAAATTGCAAACTGGGCCAAACAGGAGGTTAAAGGGACTGACTCTCCAAGTGGGGAGAGTGTTAGTAAAGCGTCTGGAATGTTGCACCCGAGTACCAGGGGAGGAAAACTGAGATATATTTGAACACGTCTCCCGATCACATGGTTGATCATACTCTGGGTTCCACATGCATGTTTTAGCTGAAGGAAGAATACCTAAAACCTGGGTAGTTGAAACCCGTGGAATGGGTACCATGCAATATGACTTCAAAGGGTCTTCATTTGCTCACCAAACCTCTCCAATCCTATCACTGCTGCGTTTATGCCCCTGTACACATGCTTGATTCTCTTTCGGAGACATAGCAATCCATAGGTTTTAAGATACTTACTAGTCAGGTACATTCTTAGGCGTTTAATATGCGGTGTTGAGTCCATTTCATTGAGCAAGGAGTAGCTCTTGTCTATTCCATATTTGGCTTAAGGAACTTTATCTGTGCTCATTTCAATCTCTGGTTTTATGCAGCAACCCAACTCACCTTTCCCCTTAAGCAAGCATAAGTTGGTTTTCTAAATTTGAGAACCTGTTCTGTTTTGGAATTCAGTTCCTGTGTAGCCAAGTTTACATTCCGTGTATTAGTGATATCTTATGATGTTTCTTTTTCTGTGTGACTTATTTCAGTTAGAATCATCGTACCTGAATCTACTCATTATGCTGCTACGGGCCTGATGACATAGATTTCATTGATGAGTGATACTGCATTGTACGTAAGTACCACAAGTTCTTTATCCATTTTTCACTTTCTGCGATGTTGAACTTGTACTGTAAACGGGGTTCTTGTAAACAGAGCCGTTCCAAAGTTTGGGGTGGCTGTGTCTTTTTGATTTTAATTTCCCTAAGCTATAGGACCATAAGTGGAAGTGCCCTAGGCTCTGTTGCTTTGTTTTTTAGATGTTTCAGGAAACACCATACACTTCTCCCAAGTGTCTGCTGGCAATTTACATCCCGCCCATCAGCATAACAAGGCTCCCAGTTCTCAATGGCCTGTTGCCTTTCTGGATTTTACACTTTTTTCAGATGGCCCTTTTGACCGGGGGGAAGTGAGACTTCATTGTAGTGCAGATTTCCTTTGCAAGCTTGCTTGGTTGGCCAAAAAGGGCGTATGCGTTTTTTCCTGAATATATTCAGGAAAAAACGCATACGCCCTTTTTGGCCAAGTGCATCATTGTGGACGTTCTGCCTCTTTTCCTATGCTTTCAATGCAATTCCAGTCTACCTCCTGAAATCGGTTTCCTGCAATTCTGCCCCGCTTTCAAGTCCTCTTGGCAGCCTTACTTCAGTCTATTTTTGGACGATAGCTGTCATTTATAACTCTGCAGGTTTGTGAATTACAGTGCCCCTGAGCTCCTTTCTTCAACTTGCTTTCTTGTGACCTGGCCGCAACACCGCAGAATGGCTTCAGGCCCTAATCTGGTTCCGGCCCGGCATGCTGAGCCTTTGGTTAATTCCTCTTCCTGGTGGGAAATGAGAGTTAAATTTGCCCGTCCAGACACCTCCAGCTAGCCTCTCATTGGTTCTCGCTATTCCTGTTCATCTTCCGCAGAAATTGCAAACTGGGCCAAACAGGAGGTTAAAGGGACTGACTCTCCAAGTGGGGAGAGTGTTAGTAAAGCGTCTGGAATGTTGCACCCGAGTACCAGGGGAGGAAAACTGAGACATATTTGAACACGTCTCCTGATCACATGGTTGATCATACTCTAGGTTCCACATGCATGTTTTAGCTGAAGGAAGAATACCTTAAACCTGGGTAGTTGAAACCCGTGGAATGGGTACCATGCAATATGACTTCAAAGGGTCTTCATTTGCTCACCGAACCTCTCCAATCCTATCACTGCTGCGTTTATGCCCCTGTACACATGCTTGATTCTCTTTCGGAGACATAGCAATCCATAGGTTTTAAGATACTTACTAGTCAGGTACATTCTTAGGCGTTTAATATGGGGTGTTGAGTCCATTTCGTTGAGCAAGGAGTAGCTCTTGTCTATTCCATATTTGGCTTAAGGAACTTTATCTGTGCTCATTTCAATCTCTGGTTTTATGCAGCACCCCAACTCACCTTTACCCTTAAGCAAGCATAAGTTGGTTTTCTAAATTTGAGACCCTGTTCTGTTCTGTAATTCAGTTCCTGTGTAGCCAAGTTTACATTCCGTGTATTACTGATATCTTATGATGTTTCTTTTTCTGTGTGACTTATTTCAGTTAGATTCATCATACCTGAATCCACTCATTGTGCTTCTAAGGGCCTGATGACACAGATTTCATTGCTGAGTGATATTGCTTTGTAAGTAAATACCACAACTTCTTTCTCCATTTTTCACTTTCTGCGATGTTGAACTTGTACTGTAAACGAGGTTCTTGTAAACAGAGCTGTTCCAAATTTTGGGGTGGCTGTGTCTTTTTGATTTTAATTTCCCTAAGCTATAGGACCATAAGTGGAAGTGCCCTAGGTTCTGTTGCTTTGTTTTTTAGATGTTTCAGGAAACACCATACACTTCTCCCGAGTGGTTGTTGGCAATTTACATCCCGCCCATCAGCATAACAAGGCTCCCAGTTCTCCATGGCCTGTCCTGCCTTTCTGGATTTTACACTTTTTTCAGATGGCCCTTTTGACCGGGGGGAAGTGAGACTTCATTGTAGTGCAGATTTCCTTTGCTAGCTTGCTTGGTTGGCCAAAAGGTGCGTATGCGTTTTTTCCTGAATATATTCAGGAAAAAACGCATACGCCCTTTTTGGCCAAGTGCATCATTGTGGACGTTCTGCCTCTTTTCCTATGCTTTCAATGCAATTCCAGTCTACCTCCTGAAATCGGTTTCCTGCAATTCTGCCCCGCTTTCAAGTCCTCTTGGCAGCCTTACTTCAGTCTATTTTTGGACGATAGCTGTCATTTATAACTCTGCAGGTTTGTGAATTACAGTGCCCCTGAGCTCCTTTCTTCAACTCGGTTTCTTTTGAGCTGGCCGCAACACCGCAGGATGGCTTCAGGCCCTAATCTGGCTCCGGTACGGCACGCTGAGCCTTTGGTTAATTCCTCTTCCTGGTAGGAAATGAGAGTTAAATTTGCCCGTCCAGACACCTCCAGATAGTCTCCATTGGTTCTCGCTATTCCTGTTCATCTTCCGCAGAAATTGCAAACTGGGCCAAACAGGAGGTTAAAGGGACTGACTCTTCAAGTCGGGAGAGTGTTAGTAAAGCGTCTGGAATGTTGCACCCGAGTACCAGGGTACGAAAACTGAGACATATTTGAACACGTCTCCCGATCACATGGTTGATCATACTCTAGGTTCCACATGCATGATTTAGCTGAAGGAAGAATACCTTAAACCTGGGTAGTTGAAACCCGTGGAATGGGTACCATGCAATATGACTTCAAAGGGTCTTCATTTGCTCACCGAACCTCTCCAATCCTATCACTGCTGCGTTTATGCCCCTGTACACATGCTTGATTCTCTTTTGGAGACATAGCAATCCATAGGTTTTAAGATACTTACTAGTCAGGTACATTCTTAGGCGTTTAATATGCGGTGTTGAGTCCATTTCGTTGAGCAAGGAGTAGCTCTTGTCTATTCCATATTTGGCTTAAGGAACTTTATCTGTGCTCATTTCAATCTCTGGTTTTATGCAGCACCCCAACTCACCTTTACCCTTAAGCAAGCATAAGTTGGTTTTCTAAATTTGAGACCCTGTTCTGTTCTGTAATTCAGTTCCTGTGTAGCCAAGTTTACATTCCGTGTATTACTGATATCTTATGATGTTTCTTTTTCTGTGTGACTTATTTCAGTTAGAATCATCATACCTGAATCCACTCATTGTGATGCTAAGGGCCTGATGACATAGATTTCATTGCTGAGTGATATAGCTTTGTAAGTAAATACCACAACTTCTTTATCCATTTTTCACTTTCTGCGATGTTGAACTTGTACTGTAAACGAGGTTCTTGTAAACAGAGGTGTCCCAAACTTTAGGGTGGCTGTGTCTTTTTGATTTTAATTTCCCTAAGCTATAGGACCATAAGTGGCAGTGCCCTAGGCTCTGTTGCTTTGTTTTTTAGATGTTTCAGGAAACACCATACACTTCTCCCGAGTGTCTGTTGGCAATTTACATCCCGCCCATCAGCATAACAAGGCTCCCAGTTCTCCATGGCCTGTCCTGCCTTTCTGGATTTTACACTTTTTTCAGATGGCCCTTTTGACTGGGGGGAAGTGAGACTTCATTGTAGTGCACATTTCCTTTGCAAGCTTGCTTGGTTGGCCAAAAAGGGCGTATGCGTTTTTTCCTGAATATATTCAGGAAAAAACGCATACGCCCTTTTTGGCCAAGTGCATCATTGTGGACGTTCTGCCTCTTTTCCTATGCTTTCAATGCAATTCCAGTCTACCTCCTGAAATCGGTTTCCTGCAATTCTGCCCCGCTTTCAAGTCCTCTTGGCAGCCTTACTTCAGTCTATTTTTGGACGATAGCTGTCATTTATAACTCTGCAGGTTTGTGAATTACAGTGCCCCTGAGCTCCTTTCTTCAACTCGCTTTCTTTTGAGCTGGCCGCAACACCGCAGGATGGCTTCAGGCCCTAATCTGATTCTGGCATGGCACGCTGAGCCTTTGGTTAATTCCTCTTCCTGGTAGGAAATGAGAGTTAAATTTGCCCGTCCAGACACCTCCAGCTAGCCTCTCATTGGTTCTCGCTATTCCTGTTCATCTTCCGCAGAAATTGCAAACTGGGCCAAACAGGAGGTTAAAGGGACTGACTCTCCAAGTCGGGAGAGTGTTAGTAAAGTGTCTGGAATGTTGCACCCGAGTAACAGGGTACGAAAACTGAGACATATTTGAACACGTCTCCCGATCACATGGTTGATCATACTCTAGGTTCCACATGCATGTTTTAGCTGAAGGAAGAATACCTTAAACCTGGGTAGTTCAAACCCGTGGAATGGGTACCATGCAATATGACTTCAAAGGGTCTTCATTTGCTCACCGAACCTCTCCAATCCTATCACTGCTGCGTTTATGCCCCTGTACACATGCTTGATTCTCTTTTGGAGACATAGCAATCCATAGGTTTTAAGATACTTACTAGTCAGGTACATTCTTAGGCGTTTAATATGCGGTGTTGAGTCCATTTCGTTGAGCAAGGAGTAGCTCTTGTCTATTCCATATTTGGCTTAAGGAACTTTATCTGTGCTCATTTCAATCTCTGGTTTTATGCAGCACCCCAACTCTCCTTTACCCTTAAGCAAGAATAAGTTGGTTTTCTAAATTTGAGACCCTGTTCTGTTCTGTAATTCAGTTCCTGTGTAGCCAAGTTTACTTTCCGTGTATTACTGATATCTTATGATGTTTCTTTTTCTGTGTGACTTATTTCAGTTAGAATCATCATACCTGAATCCACTCATTGTGCTGCTAAGGGCCTGATGACACAGATTTCATTGCTGAGTGATATTGCTTTGTAAGTAAATACCACAACTTCTTTATCCATTTTTCACTTTCTGCGATGTTGAACTTGTACTGTAAACGAGGTTCTTGTAAACAGAGCCTTTCCAAACTTGGGGTGGCTGTGTCTTTTTGATTTTAAATTCCCTAAGCTATAGGACCATAAGTGGAAGTGCCCTAGGCTCTGTTGCTTTGTTTTTTAGATGTTTCAGGAAACACCATACACTTCTCCCGAGTGGTTGTTGGCAATTTACATCCCGCCCATCAGCATAACAACGCTCCCAGTTCTCCATGGCCTGTCCTGCCTTTCTGGATTTTACACTTTTTTCAGATGGCCCTTTTGACCAGGGGGAAGTGAGACTTCATTGTAGTGCAGATTTCCTTTGCAAGCTTGCTTGGTTGGGCAAAAAGGGCGTATGCGTTTTTCCTGAATATATTCAGGAAAAAACGCATACGCCCTTTTTGGCCAAGTGCATCATTGTGGACGTTCTGCCTCTTTTCCTATGCTTTCAATGCAATTCCAGTCTACCTCCTGAAATCGGTTTCCTGCAATGCTGCCCCGCTTTCAAGTCCTCTTGGCAGCCTTACTTCAGTCTATTTTTGGACGATAGCTGTCATTTATAACTCTGCAGGTTTGTGAATTACAGTGCCCCTGAGCTCCTTTCTTCAACTCGCTTTCTTGTGAGCTGGCCGCAACACCGCAGGATGGCTTCAGGCCCTAATCTGGTTCCGGCACGGCACGCTGAGCCTTTGGTTATTTCCTCTTCCTGGTGGGAAATGAGAGTTAAATTTGCCCGTCCAGACACCTCCAGCTAGTCTCTCATTGGTTCTCGCTATTCCTGTTCATCTTCCGCAGAAATTGCAAACTGGGCCAAACAGGAGGTTAAAGGCGCTGACTCTCCAAGTCGGGAGAGTGTTAGTAAAGCGTCTGGAATGTTGCACCCGAGTACCAGGGTACGAAAAGTGAGACATATTTGAACACGTCTCCCGTTCACACGGATGATCATACTCTTGGTTCCACATGCATGTTTTAGCTGAAGGAAGAATACCTTAAACCTGGGTAGTTGAAACCCGTGGAATGGGTACCATGCAATATGACTTCAAAGGGTCTTCATTTGCTCACCGAACCTCTCCAATCCTATCACTGCTGCGTTTATGCCCCTGTACACATGCTTGATTCTCTTTCGGAGACATAGCAATCCATAGGTTTTAAGATACTTACTAGTCAGGTACATTCTTAGGCGTTTAATATGCGGTGTTGAGTCCATTTCGTTGAGCAAGGAGTAGCTCTTGTCTATTCCATATTTGACTTAAGGAACTTTATCTGTGCTCATTTCAATCTCTGGTTTTATGCAGCACCCCAACTCACCTTTACCCTTAAGCAAGCATAAGTTGGTTTTCTAAATTTGAGACCCTGTTCTGTTCTGTAATTCAGTTCCTGTGTAGCCAAGTTTACTTTCCGTGTATTACTGATATCTTATGATGTTTCTTTTTCTGTGTGACTTATTTCAGTTAGAATCATCATACCTGAATCCACTCATTGTGCTGCTAAGGGCCTGATGACACAGATTTCATTGCTGAGTGATATTGCTTTGTAAGTAAATACCACAACTTCTTTATCCATTTTTCACTTTCTGCGATGTTGAACTTGTACTGTAAACGAGGTTCTTGTAAACAGAGCCTTTCCAAACTTTGGGGTGGCTGTGTCTTTTTGATTTTAATTTCCCTAAGCTATAGGACCATAAGTGGAAGTGCCCTAGGCTCTGTTGCTTTGTTTTTTCGATGTTTCAGGAAACACCATACACTTCTCCCGAGTGGTTGTTGGCAATTTACATCCCGCCCTTCAGCATAACAACGCTCCCAGTTCTCCATGGCCTGTCCTGCCTTTCTGGAGTTTACACTTTTTTCAGATGGCCCTTTTGACCGGGGGGAAGTGAGACTTCATTGTAGTGCAGATTTCCTTTGCAAGCTTGCTTGGTTGGCCAAAAAGGGCGTATGCGTTTTTCCTGAATATATTCAGGAAAAAACGCATACGCCCTTTTTGGCCAAGTGCATCATTGTGGACGTTCTGCCTCTTTTCCTATGCTTTCAATGCAATTCCAGTCTACCTCCTGAAATCGGTTTCCTGCAATGCTGCCCCGCTTTCAAGTCCTCTTGGCAGCCTTACTTCAGTCTATTTTTGGACGATAGCTGTCATTTATAACTCTGCAGGTTTGTGAATTACAGTGCCCCTGAGCTCCTTTCTTCAACTCGCTTTCTTGTGAGCTGGCCGCAACACCGCAGGATGGCTTCAGGCCCTTATCTGGTTCCAGCATGGCACGCTGAGCCTTTGGTTATTTCCTCTTCCTGGTGGGAAATGAGAGTTAAATTTGCCCGTCCAGACACCTCCAGCTAGTCTCTCATTGGTTCTCGCTATTCCTGTTCATCTTCCGCAGAAATTGCAAACTGGGCCAAACAGGAGGTTAAAGGCGCTGACTCTCCAAGTGGGGAGAGTGTTAGTAAAGCGTCTGGAATGTTGCACCCGAGTACCAGGGTACGAAAACTGAGACATATTTGAACACGTCTCCCGTTCACATGGATGATCATACTCTTGGTTCCACATGCATGTTTTAGCTGAAGGAAGAATACCTTAAACCTGGGTAGTTGAAACCCGTGGAATGGGTACCATGCAATATGACTTCAAAGGGTCTTCATTTGCTCACCGAACCTCTCCAATCCTATCACTGCTGCGTTTATGCCCCTGTACACATGCTTGATTCTCTTTCGGAGACATAGCAATCCATAGGTTTTAAGATACTTACTAGTCAGGTACATTCTTAGGCGTTTAATATGCGGTGTTGAGTCCATTTCGTTGAGCAAGGAGTAGCTCTTGTCTATTCCATATTTGACTTAAGGAACTTTATCTGTGCTCATTTCAATCTCTGGTTTTATGCAGCACCCCAACTCACCTTTACCCTTAAGCAAGCATAAGTTGGTTTTCTAAATTTGAGACCCTGTTCTGTTCTGTAATTCAGTTCCTGTGTAGCCAAGTTTACATTCCGTGTATTACTGATATCTTATGATGTTTCTTTTTCTGTGTGACTTATTTCAGTTAGAATCATCATACCTGAATCCACTCATTGTGCTGCTAAGGGCCTGATGACACAGATTTCATTCCTGAGTGATATTGATTTGTAAGTAAATACCACAACTTCTTTATCCATTTTTCACTTTCTGCGATGTTGAAATTGTACTGTAAACGCGGTTCTTGTAAACAGAGCCGTTCCAAACTTTGGGGTGGCTGTGTCTTTTTGATTTTAATTTCCCTAAGCTATAGGACCATAAGTGGAAGTGCCCTAGGTTCTGTTGCTTTGTTTTTTAGATGTTTCAGGAAACACCATACACTTCTCCCGAGTGGTTGTTGGCAATTTACATCCCGCCCATCAGCATAACAACGCTCCCAGTTCTCCATGGCCTGTCCTGCCTTTCTGGATTTTACACTTTTTTCAGATGGCCCTTTTGACCGGGGAGAAGTGAGACTTCATTGTAGTGCAGATTTCCTTTGCAAGCTTGCTTGGTTGGCCAAAAAGGGCGTATGCGTTTTTTCCTGAATATATTCAGGAAAAAACGCATACGCCCTTTTTGGCCAAGTGCATCATTGTGGACGTTCTGCCTCTTTTCCTATGCTTTCAATGCAATTCCAGTCTACCTCCTGAAATCGGTTTCCTGCAATTCTGCCCCGCTTTCAAGTCCTCTTGGCAGCCTTACTTCAGTCTATTTTTGGACGATAGCTGTCATTTATAACTCTGCAGGTTTGTGAATTACAGTGCCCCTGAGCTCCTTTCTTCAACTCGCTTTCTTGTGACCTGGCCGCAACACCGCAGGATGGCTTCAGGACCTAATCTGGTTCCGGCACGGCACGCTGAGCCTTTGGTTAATTCCTCTTCCTGGTGGGAAATGAGAGTTAAATTTGCCCGTCCAGACACCTCCAGCTAGCCTCTCATTGGTTCTCGCTATTCCTGTTCATCTTCCGCAGAAATTGCAAACTGGGCCAAACAGGAGGTTAAAGGGACTGACTCTCCAAGTGGGGAGAGTGTTAGTAAAGTGTCTGGAATGTTGCACCCGAGTACCAGGGTACGAAAACTGAGACATATTTGAACACGTCTCCCGATCACATGGTTGATCATACTCTAGGTTCCACATGCATGTTTTAGCTGAAGGAAGAATACCTTAAACCTGGGTAGTTGAAACCCGTGGAATGGGTACCATGCAATATGACTTCAAAGGGTCTTCATTTGCTCACCGAACCTCTCCAATCCTATCACTGCTGCGTTTATGCCCCTGTACACATGCTTGATTCTCTTTTGGAGACATAGCAATCCATAGGTTTTAAGATACTTACTAGTCAGGTACATTCTTAGGCGTTTAATATGGGGTGTTGAGTCCATTTCGTGGAGCAAGGAGTAGCTCTTGTCTATTCCATATTTGGCTTAAGGAACTTTATCTGTGCTCATTTCAATCTCTGGTTTTATGCAGCACCCCAACTCTCCTTTACCCTTAAGCAAGAATAAGTTGGTTTTCTAAATTTGAGACCCTGTTCTGTTCTGTAATTCAGTTCCTGTGTAGCCAAGTTTACATTCCGTGTATTACTGATATCTTATGATGTTTCTTTTTCTGTGTGACTTATTTCAGTTAGAATCATCATACCTGAATCCACTCATTGTGCTGCTAAGGGCCTGATGACACAGATTTCATTGCTGAGTGATATTGCTTTGTAAGTAAATACCACAACTTCTTTATCCATTTTTCACTTTCTGCAATGTTGAACTTGTACTGTAAACGAGGCTCTTGTAAACAGAGCCTTTCCAAACTTTGGGGTGGCTGTGTCTTTCTGATTTCAAATTCCCTAAGCTATAGGACCATAAGTGGAAGTGCCCTAGGCTCTGTTGCTTTGTTTTTTAGATGTTTCAGGAAACACCATACACTTCTCCCGAGTGGTTGTTGGCAATTTACATCCCGCCCGTCAGCTTAACAAGGCTCCCAGTTCTCAATGGCCTGTCCTGCCTTTCTGGAGTTTACACTTTTTTCAGATGGCCCTTTTGACAGGGGGGAAGTGAGACTTCATTGTAGTGCAGATTTCCTTTGCAAGCTTGCTTGGTTGGCCAAAAAGGGCGTATGCGTTTTTCCTGAATATATTCAGGAAAAAACGCATATGCCCTTTTTGGCCAAGTGCATCATTGTGGACGTTCTGCCTCTTTTCCTATGCTTTCAATGCAATTCCAGTCTACCTCCTGAAATCGGTTTCCTGCAATGCTGCCCCGCTTTCAAGTCCTCTTGGCAGCCTTACTTCAGTCTATTTTTGGACGATAGCTGTCATTTATAACTCTGCAGGTTTGTGAATTACAGTGCCCCTGAGCTCCTTTCTTCAACTCGCTTTCTTGTGAGCTGGCCGCAACACTGCAGGATGGCTTCAGGCCCTAATCTGGTTCCGGCACGGCATGCTGAGCCTTTGGTTAATTCCTCTTCCTGGTGGGAAATGAGAGTTAAATTTGCCCGTCCAGACACCTCCAGCTAGTCTCTCATTGGTTCTCGCTATTCCTGTTCATCTTCCGCAGAAATTGC
The DNA here is from genome assembly GCF_949987515.2 of Delphinus delphis. Classification (NCBI taxonomy): domain Eukaryota; kingdom Metazoa; phylum Chordata; class Mammalia; order Artiodactyla; family Delphinidae; genus Delphinus; species Delphinus delphis. The sequence goes on from NW_027192648.1 coordinate 4,793,977, forward strand.
AAACTGGGCCAAACAGGAGGTTAAAGGGACTGACTCTCCAAGTCGGGAGAGTGTTAGTAAAGCGTCTGGAATGTTGCACCCGAGTACCAGGGGAGGAAAAGTGAGACATATTTGAACACGTCTCCCGATCACATGGTTGATCATACTCTGGGTTCCACATGCATGTTTTAGCTGAAGGAAGAATACCTTAAACCTGGAGAGTTGAGACCCGTGTAATGAGTACCATGCAATATGACTTCAAAGGGTCTTCATTTGCTCACGAACCTCTCCAATCCTATCACTGCTGCGTTTATGCCCCTGTACACATGCTTGATTCTCTTTCGGAGAGATAGCAATCCATAGGTTTTAAGATACTTACTAGACAGGTACATTCTTAGGCGTTTAATATGCGGTGTTGAGTCCATTTCGTTGAGCAAGGAGTAGCTCTTGTCTATTCCATATTTGGCTTAAGGAACTTTATCTGTGCTCATTTCAATCTCTGGTTTTATGCAGCACCCCAACTCACCTTTACCCTTAAGCAAGAATAAGTTGGTTTTCTAAATTTGAGACCCTGTTCTGTTCTGTAATTCAGTTCCTGTGTAGCCAAGTTTACATTCCGTGTATTACTGATATCTTATGATGTTTCTTTTTCTGTGTGACTTATTTCAGTTAGAATCATCATACCTGAATCCACTCATTGTGGTGCTAAGGGCCTGATGACACAGATTTCATTGCTGAGTGATATTGCTTTGTAAGTAAATACCACAACTTCTTTATCCATTTTTCACTTTCTGCATGTTGAACTTGTACTGTAAACGAGGTTCTTGTAAACAGAGCCATTCCAAACTTTGGGGTGGCTGTGTCTTTTTGATTTTAATTTCCCTAAGCTATAGGACCATAAGTGGAAGTGCCCTCGGTTCTGTTGCTTTGTTTTTTAGATGTTTCAGGAAACACCATACACTTCTCCCGAGTGGTTGTTGGCAATTTACATCCCGCCCATCAGCATAACAAGGCTCCCAGTTCTCCATGGCCTGTCCTGCCTTTCTGGATTTTACACTTTTTTCAGATGGCCCTTTTGACCAGGGGGAGGTGAGATTTCATTGTAGTGCAGATTTCGTTTGCAAGCTTGCTTGGTTGGCCAAAAAGGGCGTATGCGTTTTTTCCTGAATATATTCAGGAAAAAACGCATACGCCCTTTTTGGCAAAGTGCATCATTGTGGACGTTCTGCCTCTTTTCCTATGCTTTCAATGCAATTCCAGTCTACCTCCTGAAATCGGTTTCCTGCAATTCTGCCCCGCTTTCAAGTCCTCTTGGCAGCCTTACTTCAGTATATTTTTGGACGATAGCTGTCACTTATAACTCTGCAGGTTTGTGAATTACAGTGCCCCTGAGCTCCTTTCTTCAACTCGCTTTCTTGTGACCTGGCCGCAACACCGCAGGATGGCTTCAGGCCCTAATCTGGTTCCGGCACGGCATGCTGAGCCTTTTGTTAATTCTTCTTCCTGGTGGGAAATGAGAGTTAAATTTGCCCATGCAGACACCTCCAGCTAGTCTCTCATTGATTCTCGCTGTTCCTGTTCATCTTCCGCAGAAATTGCAAACTGGGCCAAACAGGAGGTTAAAGGGACTGACTCTCCAAGTGGGGAGAGTGTTAGTAAGCGTCTGGAATGTTGCACCCGAGTACCAGGGTACGAAAATTGAGACATATTTGAACACGTCTCCCGATCACATGGTTGATCATACTCTAGGTTCCACATGCATGTTTTAGCTGAAGGAAGAATACCTTAAACCTGGGTAGTTGAAACCCGTGGAATGGGTACCATGCAATATGACTTCAAAGGGTCTTCATTTGCTCACGAACCTCTCCAGTCCTATCACTGCTGCGTTTATGCCCCTGTACACATGCTTGATTCTCTTTCGGAGACATAGCAATCCATAGGTTTTAAGATACTTACTAGTCAGGTACATTCTTAGGCGTTTAATATGCGGTGTTGAGTCCATTTCGTTGAGCAAGGAGTAGCTCTTGTCTATTCCATATTTGGCTTAAGGAACTTTATCCGTGCTCATTTCAATCTGTGGTTTTATGCAGCACCCCAACTCACCTTTACCCTTAAGCAAGCATAAGTTGGTTTTCTAAATTTGAGACCCTGTTCTGTTCTGTAATTCAGTTCCTGTGTAGCCAAGTTTACATTCCGTGTATTACTGATATCTTATGATGTTTCTTTTTCTGTGTGACTTATTTCAGTTAGAATCATCATACCTGAATCCACTCATTGTGCTGCTAAGGGCCTGATGACATAGATTTCATTGCTGAGTGATATTGCTTTGTAAGTAAATACCACAACTTCTTTATCCATTTTTCACTTTCTGCGATGTTGAACTTGTACTGTAAACGAGGTTCTTGTAAACAGAGCCGTCCCAAACTTTGGGGTGGCTGTGTCTTTTTGATTTTAATTTCCCTAAGCTATAGGACCATAAGTGGAAGTGCCCTAGGCTCTGTTGCTTTGTTTTTTCGATGTTTCAGGAAACACCATACACTTCTCCCGAGTGTCTGTTGGCAATTTACATCCCGCCCATCAGCATAACAAGGCTCCCAGTTCTCCATGGCCTGTCCTGCCTTTCTGGATTTTACACTTTTTTCAGATGGCCCTTTTGACCGGGGGGAAGTGAGACTTCATTGTAGTGCAGATTTCCTTTGCAAGCTTGCTTGGTTGGCCAAAAAGGGCGTATGCGTTTTTTCCTGAATATATTCAGGAAAAAACGCATACGCCCTTTTTGGCCAAGTGCATCATTGTGGACGTTCTGCCTCTTTTCCTATGCTTTCAATGTAATTCCAGTCTACCTCCTGAAATCGGTTTCCTGCAATTCTGCCCCGCTTTCAAGTCCTCTTGGCATCCTTACTTCAGTCTATTTTTGGACGATAGCTGTCATTTATAACTCTGCAGGTTTGTGAGTTACAGTGCCCCTGAGCTCCTTTCTTCAACTCGTTTTCTTGTGAGCTGGCTGCAACACCGCTGGATGGCTTCACGCCCTAATCTGGTTCCGGCACGGCATGCTGAGCCTTTGGTTATTTCCTCTTTCTGGTGGGAAATGAGAGTTAAATTTGCCCGTCCAGACACCTCCAGCTAGTCTCTCATTGGTTCTCCCTATTCCTGTTCATCTTCCGCAGAAATTGCAAACGGGGCCAAACAGGAGGTTAAAGGTGCTGACTCTCCAAGTGGGGAGAGTGTTAGTAAAGCATCTGGAATGTTGCACCCGAGTACCAGGGGAGGAAAACTGAGACATATTTGAACACGTCTCCCGTTCACACAGTTGATCATACTCTGGGTTCCACATGCATGTTTTAGCTGAAGGAAGAATACCTTAAACCTGGAGAGTTGAGACCCGTGTAATGGGTACCATGCAATATGACTTCAAAGGGTCTTCATTTGCTCACCGAACCTCTCCAATCCTATCACTGCTGCGTTTATGCCCCTGTACACACGCTTGATTCTCTTTTGGAGACATAGCAATCCATAGGTTTTAAGATACTTACTACTCAGGTACATTCTTAGGCGTTTAATATGGGGTGTTGAGTCCATTTCGTTGAGCAAGGAGTAGCTCTTGTCTATTCCATATTTGGCTTAAGGAACTTTATCTGTGCTCATTTCAATCTCTGGTTTTATGCAGCACCCCAACTCACCTTCCCCGTTAAGCAAGCATAAGTTGGTTTTCTAAACTTGAGACAATGTTCTGTTTTGTAATTCAGTTCATGTGTAGCCAAGTTCACATTCTGTGTATTAGTGATACCTTATGATGTTTCTTTTCTGTGTGACTTATTTCAGTTCGAATCATCATACCTGAATCCACTCATTATGCTGCTACGGGCCTGATGACATAGATTTCATTGCTGAGTGATATTGCATTGTACGTAAGTACCACAAGTTCTTTATCCATTTTTCACTTTCTGCGATATTGAACTTGTACTGTAAACGAGGTTCTTGTAAACAGAGCCCTCCCAAACTTTGGGGTGGCTGTGTCTTTTTGATTTTAATTTCCCTAAGCTATAGGACCATAAGTGGAAGTGCCCTAGGTTCTGTTGCTTTGTTTTTTAGATGTTTCAGGAAACACCATACACTTCTTCAGAGTGGCTGTTGGCAATTTACATCCCGCCCATCTGCATAAGAAGGCTCCCAGTTCTCCATGGCCTGTCGTGCCTTTATGGATTTTACACTTTTCTCAGATGGCCCTTTTGACCAGGTGGAAATGAGACTTCATTGTAGTGCAGATTTCCTTTGCAAGCTTGCTTGGTTGGCCAAAAAGTGCGTATGCGTTTTTTCCTGAATATATTCAGGAAAAAAGACATACGCCCTTTTTGGCCAAGTGCATCATTGTCGAGTTTCTGACTCTCTTCATATGCTTTCAATGCAATTCCAGTCTACCTCCTGAAATCGGTTTCCTGCAATTCTGCCTTGCTTTCAATGCCTCTTCATAGCCTTACCTCAATATATTTTTTAAAAATAGTTGGCCTTTATAACTCTGCAGGTTTTTGAATTGCAGTGGCCCTTAGCTCCATTTTTTAGCTCTTATTTTTGTGGTATTGCCCCATAACCACAGGATTCCTTGAAGCCCTATTTTTCTTCTGGGGCACCTGCTGTGCCTTTGGTTAATTCTTCTTACTGATGTGATATTAGAGTGACATGTGCCCATTGAAACCGCTACAGCTAGTTTCTCACTGGTTCCCCCTATTCCCATTCATCCTCTGCACTAACTGCAGACTGTGCGATACCAGAACTTAAAGGCATTGACTCCATGTGGGGATGTTGTTAGTAAAGCGGCTGGAATGTCGATCCGGAGCCCCAGGAGAGGAAAAATGAGGTGCGTTTTAGAAACCTTTCCCGATCATATGGTATACCAGTCGCTGGGTTTCCCAAGCATGGTTTAGCTGTAGGAAGATTCCCTTCCACCTGGAGTGTTGGGACCCTTGGCCTGAGTAGCATGAAGTATTGCATTAAACTTTCGGCAGTTGCTCACCAAAGCTCACCAATCCTGTCAGCCCCAAGTGTCCAGCCTTATGTCTTATCCAGCTGTGGGTTTATATGTGGTCAATCCAGGTTGCATCACAGCCCCTGAGCGAATTTTGTAAGAATTTTTCTCTCTTTCATTGTTTCAGCGTTTTGTTTTTAAAATTTATTTCTATAATGGGGTTTAGCTCCTTTTCACTGCTGTGTTTGTGCCGCTCTGCACACACTTGATTCCCTTATGGAGATATATCAATACATGGGTTTTAAGATTCTTATTCCTCAGATATATTTCTCTGCGGTGTATAGGGTGTGTTGAGGCCTGTTCATTGAGCAAGGTGTAGATCTTGTCTAATACCTATTTGGTTTATTGAACGGTATCTGTGCTAATTTCAAACTCTGGTTTTATGCATCACCCCACCTCTCCTTTCCCCTTAAGCTGACATAAGTGTGTTTTCTAAATGTGAGACACTGTTCTGTTCTGTAATTCATTTCTTGTGCAGCCATATTTACCCTCCCTCTATAAGTGATATCTTATGATATGTTTCTTTTTCTGTTTGACTTATTTCAAGTAGTATTATCAGACCTAAATCCACTCTTTATCCTTCTACTAGCCTTATTACATTGATTTCATGGTGAAGAGATATTCCATTGTACATAAGTACCACATCTTCTTTATCCATTGTTCTCTTTCCTGGGATATTTAAGGTGTACTGAAGTTGAGGTTCTTGTAAACAGAGTAGCCCTAAACTGTGGTGTGCTTGTGTCTTGTTGATTTTTAGACTTCCCTAGATATACTCCCATGATTGGAAGTGTCCTATGCTCTGTAGCTCTGTTTTTTAGATGATTTAGGAACCACCATACACTTCTCCAGAGTGGCTCTCGGCAGTTCACACACTGCCCATCAGCGTATAAAGGCTCCCTGTTCTCCATGGCCTGTCCTGCATTTCTGGTTTTTACAATTTTTTAGGATGGCCCTTTTGACCGGTGGGAAGTGAGACTTCTTTGTTGTGCACATTTGCATTGCTTGCTTGCTTCGTTGCCCATAAAGTGCGTATGCGTTTTTTCCTGGATATAATCAGGAAAAAACGCATACGCCCTTTTGGGCCAACTGCATCATTGTCGAAATTCTGCCGCTTTTCATGTGCGTTAAAGACGAGTCCAATCTATCTCTTGAAATCTGTTTCTTGCAATTCTGTCTTGCATTCAGATCCTCTTCTTTGCCTTACCTCAACATATTTTTGGACGTTAGTTTTCATTTATAACTCTGCAGGTTTGTGAATTGCAGTGACCCTGAGCTCCATTTTTTAAGTTGCTCTTTTGTGAGCTGGCCTCAAACCCGCAGGATTGCTTCAGGCCCTATTTTGGCTCCGGCGAGGCAGGCTGAGCCTTTCTTTAATTCTTATTCTTAATGGGAAATTAGAGTGATATGTGCCCGTCCAAACCCCTACAACTCTTCTCTCATTGGTTCCCCCTCTTCCCGTTCATCCTCCTCACAATTTGCAAAATGTGTGAAACAGAAGTTTAAATGTGCTGATTCTCCAAGTGGGGAGATTCTAAGTAGCGTGGCTGGAATGGTGAACAGGAGCACCAGGAGAGGATAAATGAGGTGCATTTTAGACACATCTCCCGATCACATGGTGTACAGTCCTCTGGGTTTTCCATGCATGTTTTAGCTGTAGGAAGATCCCTTGAACCTGCAGATTTGGGACCCATTGAATGGGTACCAGGTAGTATTACTTTAAAGGGTGTGCATTTCCTCACCCAACCTCACATTTCTCTTAGTGTAAACAGTTTCCAGCCTTATGTCTCATCCTGCTGTGGGTCTAGATGTGTTCAATCCATGTTGCATCACCGTCCCTGAGGAAAAGTTGTAAGAGGTTTTCTCTGTCTCTCTGTCGTTTATTTTTTTCAATTTATTACTATATTGGTTACAGCTGATTTTCAAAGCTCTGTTTCTTGCTGCTGTACATCCACTTGATTCGCGTACAGAGAGACATCAATAAATTCTTTTTCAGATTCTTACCAGTCGTATATATTCTTTTCCGGTGACTTGAGTGTGCTGAGTGCAGTTCTTTTAGCTACCGTGTAGGCCTTGTTGATTATCAGTTTGGTATTTGGAATGGTATCTTTGCTAATTTCAACCTCCTGGATGATGCCTCACCCCTCCCCACCTTTCCCGTTTAGCAGCCTTATGCGTGTTTTCTACATATTTGACTATGTTTTTGTTTTGTAATTTATTTCATGTGTAGCCATTTTGGATTCCACCTTTAAGTGATATCTTATGATATGTGTCTTTTTCTTTTTGAATTCTGTCACTTAGAATGATCATACGTAACTCCTCCGGAGTCGTTACAACTGGCCATATTTCATTGATTTCCAGGCTGAATAATATTCCACTCTACCTAAGTACCACATCTCTATCCATTTTTTCCCTCCAGAGACATTTAAGTTATATCCTAGTCGAGGATCTTTTAAACAGAGAGGGGGTAAACATTGGGGTGCCTGTGTCCTCTCGATTTTTGTTTTTCCCAAGATATACGCCCATGAGTGCAAGTGCCCTATGCTCTGTAGCTCATTTTTTAGATGCTTTAGTAAACACAATACACTTCTCCAGAATGGCCGTTGGCAATATACATTTCCACTATAAGTCTCACAGGGCTCCCTCTTCTCGTTGCCCTGTCCTGCATTTCTGTTGTTTACGCTTTATGAGGATGGCTCTTCTGACTGATGCGAAGTGATATCTTTTGTAGTATTGACTTCCAGTGCCCACCTGTTTGGTTGGCTAAAAAAGTGTATGCCCTTTTCTTGAATATATACAGAAAAGAACGCATACACCCTTTTTGGCCAACTGCAATGTTGGCAATGTTCAGCTCCTTTTCTTGTGCTTAATGGCGAGTCCTTTCTACCTCCTCAAATCCCTTTCCTGCCATTCTCCCTTGCTTACAAGTCCTTTTCTCTGACTTTCCTCAAGACATTTTTCAGTGATGGATATTTTCAACTCTGCAGTTTTGTGAATTTTACTGCCCCTGAGTTCCATTGTTCAACTCGTGTTTATGGGAACTGGCCACAAAGCAGCGGGATTTCCTCAAGCCCTATACTGTTTCCATGGGCAACCCTAGCCTTTGGTCAATTCGTCTTCCTGATTGGAAATTAGAGTGACATGTGCCTGTCTGAACACCTAGGACTTGTCTCTCATTGTTCCTCATCCTTCCGCTTCATCCTCTGGACAAATTCCAAACTGTACGCAACAGGATGTTGACAGTGCTGACATCTCCAAGTGGGGAGACTGTTAGTAAAGACGCTGGAGGGGTGAACCCGAGCACCAGGAGATGAGGAGATGAGATGCCTTTTCCAAACTCTTCCCGATCAGACGGTATACCATCCTCTGGGTGTGACAGACATGTTTTAGCAGTAGGAAGAGTCCCATTCATGTAAGGAGAACACCAGGGCTTTTTCAAAATCAGTGTCTCCCCGAAACCCAAACTGGGGAAGTTTTTAAGCTACGGCTACACATATGTTCATTAAGGGCCTTGGGGAGTAGGCAGAGTCCAAACTTTAGATGATTGAAGTCTTCAGGGTCAGAAGCACTCACCACCAGCTTCCCTTAGGCTACACTTTAACTGTCATTGATAGATGATGTCAATAAAAATATCTATTCTTTTTCAGATTATTTCCCCTTATAGGTTATTGCAAAATGTTGAGTGTAGTTCCCTGTGCTATACAGTAGTTCCTTGTTGATGATCTATTTTATACATAGCAGTGTGTATGTGTTCATTCCAAACTGTTAATTTATCCCTCCTCCCACCTTTCCCCTTTGGTAATAATAAATTATAAGATTTTATACTTCTCAGAAATGGGGGAGCTGAAAGAGAGGTATCATTTTCAATGGAAAAGCATTTAAAACAAGATTGAAGGTTTAACCAAGATTATTAGCTGTACATCCTTGGAAAGAAATCACTTCGTTTCTCTAATATTGACCTGACAAATAAGACAAACCTTTTCACTGAACTTGCTTATAAAAAGTGATGGAAATATCAAATGGAAGTGTTAAAAACATCTTATTTTACCCGAGCCTTATACACTGTTCTATGTTAACTACAGTTTGGCTCACACATCTGTTCATTGAGGTTACAATAGTCTCAATTTCTGTTACTGATCCTCCAGAGTGGACCCCAACAAGTGTCCCCCTGCCCAGTGTCATTGGGGCCAAGAGATCGAGACTGAGTTTGGTTCACAAGCAAAGGAAACTTTATATTTTGATCAGAGAATGGAGAGGTGAGAGCATGCACTACCCCGTGGGCTGTGGGCTGGGCTGCTGTGTAGAGATCCTGTCAGAGTCAGTGGGAGGGAGGGAGGAGGCGGAGCTCTCGAGGGCTGGGTTGGCTGTAGCTCAGGCTCTATATCGTGGAGTCTGCACTGGGCCCCAGGAGCTGAGGTGTCGACCCAGCCATTCTGCACTAGGAAATCTGGTCTGAAGTGCCGGGTGTGGAACCTCTGCATGCGGGACCCTAGGAGCACGTGAAATTAGACAAAGCACAAAGGATAAAAAAGGTTAGACTTGACTTTATTGCCCAGATTCTATTTTTATCTCCCAGGGATTTTTAATGGGCTTTGCTGGGGACAAACCCCTCCTCTGCCTTTTGTCCCGTTCCTCATTCTTGGAGTGCTGAGGGTGCAGACCCTTCTTCTGTAACTGCTGAGTGCTGAGTTGGGAGCCCTCATACCCTGGGGCGAGGGTCAGAGCTTCTCCCCAGCAGCCTCCCGGTGACGTTGATTGTCCCCAGGACCCCTGCCTCCCTGCTCGTCCACCTGAGCACCAGCATTGGAAGTGTTATAGATTCTAATGACCTTTAAGGGTCCAGGAAAGAGATGTGCAGAGACGCTGTGGGGGCCGGTTTCACCCCGCCCCACATTTGTTCGGCCACCTTAGGCTGACCGTCTCTGCCAGCCTAGATGCTCTGACCAGTAGTCTGCGCTTTCTTCAGTTAGGCCCCTGAATTAACGTACAAACAGCACCAGGTGTCAGAGCCCTGCCCGCTCAACTCCCAGACAGTCCAGGGTCAGTGGTGATCAAGGACCATGATGGCTACTGAGTCAACAGCCTTTTGAAGTAAACAGGAGTCCAGCCGGTCTTATTGGCCACCATCATCATGGTGTCTGTAGGCTTTTCTATGGTGACAGTGTGGTATACTGTTCCCCCGCCAAGATTATTAGCTCCCCTCTGGGTGCAGTAAGTCCTGCAAGCAGTAGTCTACTCTTTTGGGACACACTCTTGTTGTTTTATGAGAGAAACTCCAGGTCAAGTGATGTTCACACGAGTCGTCATGGTGCCCTGTTGCCCCCGGTTATCTCTCTGGATGTTGGAGTTGGAGGGCCTCCTCACTCGAGGTCGGTGTGCCCACGGAGCGAACCCTGCAACTTCAGGGCATGGTTGGTGGTTAGGATCACCACGTGGGGTCCTTTTCCCTTAGGAGGGAGGTGGCCTTTTGGGCTGCTGATTTCCAGGTTTTTAGATACCGCCAGTATCTTGGCCAGATGTGGCAGTGGGCCAAGCCCCTTAGTGACCGTAGTTTATCCTACCTGGATGGCATTCTTGCATTGTTCCATTTCAAGTGGTCCCAGTTTTTGCACTAATTCTCCAATGGCGATTCACCTTTCACCGGGAATGTAAAGGTCAAAGGGTTTAGCTAAATTAGGGAGTTCCAGGGCAAGGGTCTGAATTGACTGCTCTTTCCATTCTTGAAAGGCCACTTCTGGATTCTATTCAAAAGGATCATCATCTTTTCCTTTCAGTGTTTCATATAGAGGCCCAGCTAGTAGACTGTAGCTAGGGATCCAGAAGCAGCAAACCCTGGCCTCCCCAGGAACCCCTAAGCTGTCTTCTAGTTTTAGAAAGGGGTAAGGCTGAAAATGGTTTCTTCCCTTTCCTGGGATGGGCTTCTCTGACCTTCTGTGAGAATGAAGCCCAGGCAGGTCACCGCAGTCTGTGATATTTGAGCTTTTTCTTGGACAACTTCTATCCTTTATTGGCTTGGTAGTTCAGAGGCCTCCTTAGTAGGGCTGGTGATCAGAATGTCGTCTGCATATTGAAGGAGGGTTTCCTTTTCCAGAGGTAGAACTTTTAGGTCTTTAGCTAAGCTTTCCCCAAAGATGGTGTGGGAATTTTTGCACCCTTGGGGCCAGACGGCCCGGAAGTATTGTTTTAGTTGTATGTTGAGTCCTGCCACTCACAAGCCAAAATTTCTTGTGACTCTGGGACTAATGGAATACAAAAGAAGGCATCATTGAAGACTAATACAGAATACCATGTCCTGGTGGTTGGTAGAATGACCAGCAGGGTGTAGGAATTAGGAGCAACTGGAGGTATATCCTCGGTGGCTTCACTGACTGTCCTGACATCCTTTACCATGTCCCCAGCAGCCCATGGGGCTCTCGTGGTCAGACCAATCCCAGAATATGGAGCTCACCTGGGCAGGTACCCCACCCCCACCCCAGCCCACGGGGCTCTCGTGGTCAGGCCCCTCCCAGGATACAGAGCTACCCTTGCAGGTACCGTGGCAGGGCTGGGCACACAGGAACCGTGCACATAGCCCTCATTGCAGAGCACCCCCAGCTCACCTGTCGCTCAGAGCTGACACAGAGCACCTCAGAGCAGGACTTGAACTAACAAACAGCAGCTGCGACAGGTCTGTGACCCTGGGCATCACTCCGTGAGGCCTCCCTCCACCTGGTCTTCCAGAGACTTCCACTGCACCTGGGGCACCAAACCTCTGTCTCCAACCACCACCCACCCCTCCTCTCCCTGACTCCTGGGTTCCTCTCATTAGGAGAGGGTTTTCTTGAAGTTGTCTCCCACTCATGGGCCAGATAAAATGATTAGAAAACAAGCCAAAGCTGCAGCCCCTTGTCTATCCTGACTCTCAGGAGCCCACACCTGTTCCTTGGACCTGGCCGGTTCAGCAAGTTCCATTTTCTGCAACTGTGAGCCCCTGAGGGGTGATGATTGGCTGACCTGGGCAGCCTTACCGTGCCGGCCAGCCCTCCCCAGGTGTGCCTGGGTTGAGATCAATATAAATACCACTCCAGGCAGCAAGAGCCCCTGCAGCCGTGCCTGACGCCATTTTCTCTGCCCTGTCAGCAGTCTCGGGGCTGGGCTGGTGGGAGGGAGTGAGAGGCCACGGCTTTGTGGGTGGCCCAGTGTGAGTGGGGCTCTGCTGGACTTTCTGCAGCAGTTGCCAGGCTGCCACCTGCTAAAGAAGAGGATGTGTCACCCATACCTGCTGCTGGAATTTCTCCCTGGGCAGAGGTGAGGAAGGAAAAAAGCAGTGGGGGCAGGGACAGGACGGGTATCTCAGGCAGGGAAATGGAAATCTTCCAGAAGAGCACCCAGGGCCAGGACCATCCTGGCTGGCCTGCAGGCACCAAGTCGGCCGGCATGCTGTCACTCGTGTGGCTCTATGGCCCTTCCTCTAGGCTTTCAAGTCCTTGTATATATTCAGGTGTTTTACCTGGGATGGGTGGGAATAGTTCAGCAGCAACTGGCCTGGGGCTCAGCTCACGTTTACTCACAGATGCCTCGGCACGGTGCCCCAGCTTTGCAATGAGGACGCTTGTTGCGTGGGGGCTGCTGGCTGAATGGGAGACGATTCCCCACCACTGACCAACTTCAGAATTGTTTACAACTGGAGCAAGTGCCCTGATATGGTTTTCCTCTGTGTAACTGGTGGGTTCTGTGTTTTTTTTCTCTTTTTCGTTTTTGGTTCAAGGTAGATTTTATTCCTCTTTTTTGTATTTACAGATATAAGCATGGAAATAATTTATTCATATAAATACATGTATGTGCAGGGAATAATTGTTTTTTCTGTTTTATTTTTTAAATTTTACTTCTTTTTAATTTTGAATTTTATTTTATATTTTTATACAGCAGGTTCTTATTGGTTATCTATTTTATACATATAAATGTATACATGCCAATCCCAGTCTCTCAACTCCTCCCACCACCACCCCCCCAACAGCTTTCCCCCCTTGTTGTCCATACGTTTGTTGTCTACATCTGTTGCTCTATTTATGCCTTGCAAAATGGTTAATCTGTACAGTTTTTCTAGGTTCCACATATATGCATGAATATACAAGATTTGTTTTTCTCTTTCTGACTTACTTCACTCTGTATGACAGTCTCTAGATCCATCGACGTCTCTACAAATGACCCAATTTCATTCCTTTTCATGGCTTAGTAATATTCCATTTTATATATGTACCACAGCTTTATGCATTCGTCTGTCTGTGGGCATTTAGGTTGCTTCCATTACCTCGATATTGTAAATAGTGATGCAATGAACATTGCGGTGAATGACTCTTTTTGATTTATGGTTTTGTCTGGGTATATGTCCAGTACTGGGATTGCTGTATCATATGGTAATTCTATTGTTAGTTTCTTAAGAAATTCCATATTGTTCTCCATAATGACTGTATCAATTTATATTCCCAACAATAGTGGAAGAGGGTTCCTTTTCTCCACACCCTTTCCAGCATTTTTTGTTTGTAGATTTTCAATGATGCCTATTCTACCAGGTGTGAGGTGATACCTCATTGTTGAATCCATTTCGTTGAGCAAGGGGTAGCTCTTGTCTATTACATATTTGGCTTATGGAACGGTATCTGTGCTAATTTCAAACTCTGCTTTTATGCAGCACCCCAACTCACCTTCCCCCTTAAGCAGGCATAAGTTGGTTTTCTAAACTTGAGACCCTGTTCTGTTTTGGAATGCAGTTCATGTGTAGCCAAGTTCACATTCCGTGTATTAGTGATACCTTATGATGTTTCTTTTTCTGTGTGACTTATTTCACTTAGAATCATCATGCCTCAATGCACTCATTATGCTGGTACGGGCCTGGTGACATAGATTTCATTGCTGAGTGGTATTCTGTTGTACATAAGTACCGCAACTTCTTTATCCATTATTTGCTCTCTGGGATATTTAACTTGTGCCGTAGAAGAGATTTCTGTAAAAAGAGCCATCCCAAATTTTGGAGTTGCTGTGTCTTTTTGATATTAATTTCCCTAAGCTATAGGACCATAAGTGGAAGTGCCCTAGGCCCTGTTGCTTTGTTTTTTAGATGTTTCAGGAAACACCATACACATCTCCCGAGTGTCTGTTGGCAATTTACATCCTGCCCATCAGCATAACAAGGCTCCCAGTTCTCCATGGCCTGTCCTGCCTTTCTGGGTTTTACACTTTTTTCAGATGGCCCTTTTGACCGGGGGGAAGTGAGGCTTCATTGTAGTGCAGATTTCCTTTGCAAGCTTGCTTGGTTGGCCAAAAAGGGCGTATGCGTTTTTTCCTGAATATATTCAGGAAAAAACGCATACGCCCTTTTGGCAAAGTGCATCATTGTGGACGTTCTGCCTCTTTTCCTATGTTTTCAATGCAATTCCAGTCTACCTCCTGAAATCGGTATCCTGCAATTCTGCCCCGCTTTCAAGTCCTCTTGGCAGCCTTACTTCAGTCTATTTTTGGACGATAGCTGTCATTTATAACTCTGCAGATTTGTGAATTACAGAGACCCTGAGCTCCTTTCTTCAAATCGCTTTCTTTTGAGCTGGCCGCAACACCGCAGGATGGCTTCAGGCCCTAATATGGTTCCGGCACGGCACGCTGAGCCTTTGGTTATTTCCTCTTCCTGGTGGGAAATGAGAGTTAAATTTGCCCGTCCAGACACCTCCAGCTAGTCTCTCATTGGTTCTCCCTATTCCTGTTCATCTTCCGCAGAAATTGCAAACTGGGCCAAACAGGAGGTTAAAGGCGCTGACTCTCGAAGTCGGGAGAGTGTTAGTAAAGGGTCTGGAATGTTGCACCCGAGTACCAGGGGAGGAAAACTGAGACATATTTGAACACGTCTCCCGTTCACATGGTTGATCATACGCGGGGTTCCACATGCATGTTTCAGCTGAAGGAAGAATACCTTAAACCTGGAGAGTTGAGACCCGTGGAATGGGTACCATGCAATATGACTTCAAAGGGTCTTCATTTGCTCACCGAACCTCTCCAATCCTATCACTGCTGCGTTCATGCCCCTGTACACATGCTTGATTCTCTTTCGGAGACATAGCAATCCATAGGTTTTAAGATACTTACTAGTCAGGTACATTCTTAGGCGTTTAATATGCGGTGTTGAGTCCATTTCGTTGAGCAAGGAGTAGCTCTTGTCTACTCCATATTTGGCTTAAGGAACTTTATCTGTGCTCATTTCAATCTCTGGTTTTATGCAGCACCCCAACTCACCTTTCCCCTTAAGCAAGCATAAGTTGGTTTTCTAAATTTGAGACCCTGTTCTGTTCTGTAATTAAGTTCCTCTGTAGCCAAGTTTACATTCCGTGTATTACTGATATCTTATGATGTTTCTTTTTCTGTGTGACTTATTTCAGTTAGAATCATCATACCTGAATCCACTCATTGTTCTGCTAAGGGCCTGATGACATAGATTTCATTGCTGAGTGATATTGCTTTGTAAGTAAATACCACAAATTCTTTATCCATTTTTCACTTTCTGCGATGTTGAACTTGTACTGTAAACGAGGTTCTTGTAAACAGAGGCGTCCCAAACTTTGGGGTGGCTGTGTCTTTTTGATTTTAATTTCCCTAAGCTATAGGACCATAAGTGGCAGTGCCCTAGGCTCTGTTGCTTTGTTTTTTAGATGTTTCGGGAAACACCATACACTTCTCCCAAGTGTCTGTTGGCAATTTACATCCCGCCCATCAGCATAACAAGGCTCCCAGTTCTCCGTGGCCTGTCCTGCCTTTCTGGATTTTACACTTTTTTCAGATGGCCCTTTTGACCGGGGGGAAGTGAGACTTCATTGTAGTGCAGATTTCCTTTGCAAGCTTGCTTGGTTGGCCAAAAAGGGCGTATGCGTTTTTTCCTGAATATATTCAGGAAAAAACGCATACGCCCTTTTTGGCCAAGTGCATCATTGTGGACGTTCTGCCTCTTTTCCTATGCTTTCAATGCAATTCCAGTCTACCTCCTGAAATCGGTTTCCTGCAATTCTGCCCCGCTTTCAAGTCCTTTTGGCAGCCTTACTTCAGTATATTTTTGGACGATAGCTGTCATTTATAACTCTGCAGGTTTGTGAATTACAGTGCCCCTGAGCTCCTTTCTTGAACTCGCTTTCTTGTGAGCTGGCCGCAACACCGCAGGATGGCTTCAGGCCCTAATCTGGTTCCGGCACGGCACACTGAGCCTTTGGTTATTTCCTCTTCCTGGTGGGAAATGAGAGTTAAATTTGCCCGTCCAGACACCTCCAGCTAGTCTCTCATTGGTTCTCGCTATTCCTGTTCATCTTCCGCAGAAATTGCAAACTGGGCCAAACAGGAGGTTAAAGGCGCTGACTCTCCAAGTGGGGAGAGTGTTAGTAAAGTGTCTGGAATGTTGCACCCGAGTACCAGGGGAGGAAAACTGAGACATATTTGAACACGTCTCCCATTCACATGGTTGATCATACTTGGGTTCCACATGCATGTTTTAGCTGAAGGAAGAATACCTTAAACCTGGAGAGTTAAGACCCGTGTAATGGGTACCATGCAATATGACTTCAAAGGTTCTTCATTTGCTCACCGAAACTCTCCAATCCTATCACTGCTGCGTTTATGCCCCTGTACACATGCTTGATTCTCTTTCGGAGACATAGCAATCCATAGGTTTTAAGATACTTACTAGTCAGGTACATTCTTAGGCGTTTAATATGCGGTGTTGAGTCCATTTCATTGAGCAAGGAGTAGCTCTTGTCTATTCCATATTTGGCTTAAGGAACTTTATCTGTGCTCATTTCAATCTCTGCTTTTATGCAGCACCCCAACTCACCTTTCCCCTTAAGCAAGCATAAGTTGGTTTTCTAAATTTGAGACCCTGTTCTGTTCTGTAATTCAGTTCCTGTGTAGCCAAGTTTACATTCCGTGTATTACTGATATCTTATGATGTTTCTTTTTCTGTGTGACTTATTTCAGTTAGAATCATCATACCTGAATCCACTCATTGTGCTGCTAAGGGCCTGATGACACAGATTTCATTGCTGAGTGATATTGCTTTGTAAGTAAATACCACAACTTCTTTCTCCATTTTTCACTTTCTGCGATGTTGAACTTGTACTGTAAACGAGGTTCTTGTAAACAGAGCCGTTCCAAACTTTGGGGTGGCTGTGTCTTTTTGATTTTAATTTCCCTAAGCTATAGGACCATAAGTGGAAGTGCCCTAGGTTCTGTTGCTTTGTTTTTTAGATGTTTCAGGAAACACCATACACTTCTCCCGAGTGGTTGTTGGCAATTTACATCCCGCCCATCAGCATAACAAGGCTCCCAGTTCTCCATGGCCTGTCCTGCCTTTCTGGATTTTACACTTTTTTCAGATGGCCCTTTTGACCGGGGGGAAGTGAGACTTCATTGTAGTGCAGATTTCCTTTGCAAGCTTGCTTGGTTTGCCAAAAAGGGCGTATGCGTTTTTTCCTGAATATATTCAAGAAAAAACGCATACGCCCTTTTTGGCCAAGTGCATCGTTGTGGACGTTCTGCCACTTTTCCTATGCTTTCAATGCAATTCCAGTCTACCTCCTGAAATTGGTTTCCTGCAATTCTGCCCCGCTTTCAAGTCCTCTTGGCAGCCTTACTTCAGTCTATTTTTGGACGATAGCTGTCATTTATAACTCTGCAGGTTTGTGAATTACAGTGCCCCTGAGCTCCTTTCTTCAACTCGCTTTCTTGTGAGCTGGCCGCAACACCGCAGGATGGCTTCAGGCCCTAATCTGGTTCCGGCACGGCACGCTGAGCCTTTGGTTAATTCCTCTTCCTGGTGGGAAATGAGAGTTAAATTTGCCCGTCCAGAAACCTCCAGCTAGTCTCTCATTGGTTCTCGCTATTCCTGTTCATCTTCCGCAGAAATTGCAAACTGGGCCAAACAGGAGGTTAAAGGGACTGACTCTCCAAGTCGGGAGAGTGTTAGTAAAGCGTCTGGAATGTTGCACCCGAGTACCAGGGGAGGAAAACTGAGACATATTTGAACACGTCTCCCGTTCACATGGTTGATCATACTCTGGGTTCCCCATGCATGTTTTAGCTGAAGAAAGAATACCTTAAACCTGGAGAGTTGGGACCCGTGTAATGGGTACCATGCAATATGACTTCAAAGGGTCTTCATTTGCTCACCGAACCTCTCCAATCCTATCACTGCTGCGTTTATGCCCCTGTACACACGCTTGATTCTCTTTTGGAGACATAGCAATCCATAGGTTTTAAGATCCTAACTAGTCAGGTACATTTTTAGGCGTTTAATATGGGGTGTTGAGTCCATTTCGTTGAGCAAGGAGTAGCTCTTGTGTATTCCATATTTGGCTTAATGACCTTTATCTGTGCTCATTTCAATCTCTGGTTTTATACAGCACCCCAACTCACCTTTCCCCTTAAGCAAGCATAAGTTGGTTTTCTAAATTTGAGACCCTGTTCTGTTTTGGAATGCAGTTCCTGTGTAGCCAAGTTTACATTCCGTGTATTAGTGATATCTTATGATGTTTCTTTTTCTGTGTGACTTGTTTCAGTTAGAATCATCGTACCTGAATCCACTCATTATGGTGCTATGGGCCTGATGACATAGATTTCATTGCTGAGTGATACTGCATTGTACGTAAGTACCACAAGTTCTTTATCCATTTTTCACTTTCTGTGATATTGAACTTGTACGGTAAACGCGGTTCTTGTAAACGGAGGCGTCCCAAACTTTGGGGTGGCTGTGTCTTTTTGATTTTAATTTCCCTAAGCTATAGGACCATAAGTGGAAGTGCCCTAGGCTCTGTTGCTTTGTTTTTTAGATGTTTCAGGAAACACCATACACTTCTCCTGAGTGTCTGTTGGCAATTTACATCCCGCCCATCAGCATAACAAGGCTCCCAGTTCTCCATGGCCTGTCCTGCCTTTCTGGATTTTACACTTTTTTCAGATGGACCTTTTGACCGGGGAGAAGTGAGACTTCATTGTAGTGCAGATTTCCTTTGCAAGTTTGCTTGGTTGGCCAAAAAGGGCGTATGCGTTTTTTCCTGAATATATTCAGGAAAAAACGCATATGCCCTTTTTGGCCAAGTGCATCATTGTGGACGTTCTGCCTCTTTTCCTATGCTTTCAATGCAATTCCAGTCTACCTCCTGAAATCGGTTTCCTGCAATTCTGCCCCGCTTTCAAGTCCTCTTGGCAGCCTTACTTCAGTATATTTTTGGACGATAGCTGTCATTTATAACTCTGCAGGTTTGTGAATTACAGTGCCCCTGAGCTCCTTTCTTCAACTCGCTTTCTTTTGAGCTGGCCGCAACACCGCAGGATGTCTTCAGGCTCTAATCTGGTTCTGGCACGGCACGCTGAGCCTTTGGTTATTTCCTCTTCCTGGTGGGAAATGAGAGTTAAATTTGCCCGTCCAGACACCTCCAGCTAGTCTCTCATTGGTTCTCGCTATTCCTGTTCATCTTCCGCAGAAATTGCAAACTGGGCCAAACAGGAGGTTAAAGGCGCTGACTCTCCAAGAGGGGAGAGTGTTAGTAAAGTGTCTGGAATGTTGCACCCGAGTACAAGGGGAGGAAAACTGAGACATATTTGAACACGTCTCCCGTTCACATGGTTGATCATACTTGGGTTCCACATGCATGTTTTAGCTGAAGGAAGAATACCTTAAACCTGGAGAGTTAAGACCCGTGTAATGGGTACCATGCAATATGACTTCAAAGGGTCTTCATTTGCTCACCAAACCTCTCCAATCCTATCACTGCTGCGTTTATGCCCCTGTACACATGCTTGATTCTCTTTCGGAGACATAGCAATCCATAGGTTTTAAGATACTTACTAGTCAGGTACATTCTTAGGCGTTTAATATGCGGTGTTGAGTTCATTTCGTTGAGCAAGGAGTAGCTCTTGTCTATTCCATATTTGGCTTAAGGAACTTTATCTGTGCTCATTTCAATCTCTGCTTTTATGCAGCACCCCAACTCACCTTTCCCTTTAAGCAAGCATAAGTTGGTTTTCTAAATTTGAGACCATGTTCTGCTCTGTAATTCAGTTCCTGTGTAGCCAAGTTTACATTCCGTGTATTACTGATATCTTATGATGTTTCTTTTTCTGTGTGACTTATTTCAGTTAGAATCATCATACCTGAATCCACTCATTGTGCTGCTAAGGGCCTGATGACACAGATTTCATTGCTGAGTGATATTGCTTTGTAAGTAAATACCACAACTTCTTTATCCATTTTTCACTTTCTGCGATGTTGAACTTGTACTGTAAACGAGGTTCTTGTAAACAGAGCCGTTCCAAACTTTGGGGTGGCTGTGTCTTTTTGATTTTAATTTCCCTAAGCTATAGGACCATAAGTGGAAGTGCCCTAGGTTCTGTTGCTTTGTTTTTTAGATGTTTCAGGAAACACCATACACTTCTCCCGAGTGGTTGTTGGCAATTTACATCCCGCCCATCAGCATAACAAGGCTCCCAGTTCTCCATGGCCTGTCCTGCCTTTCTGGATTTTACACTTTTTTCAGATGGCCCTTTTGACCGGGGGGAAGTGAGACTTCATTGTAGTGCAGATTTCCTTTGCAAGCTTGCTTGGTTGGCCAAAAAGGGCGTATGCGTTTTTTCCTGAATATATTCAGGAAAAAACGCATACGCCCTTTTTGGCCAAGTGCATCGTTGTGGACGTTCTGCCACTTTTCCTATGCTTTCAATGCAATTCCAGTCTACCTCCTGAAATCGGTTTCCTGCAATTCTGCCCCGCTTTCAAGTCCTCTTGGCAGCCTTACTTCAGTCTATTTTTGGACAATAGCTGTCATTTATAACTCTGCAGGTTTGTGAATTACAGTGCCCCTGAGCTCCTTTCTTCAACTCGCTTTCTTGTGAGCTGGCCGCAACACCGCAGGATGGCTTCAGGCCCTAATCTGGTTCCAGCACGGCACGCTGAGCCTTTGGTTATTTCCTCTTCCTGGTGGGAAATGAGAGTTAAATTTGCCCGTCCAGACACCTCCAGCTAGTCTCTCATTGGGTCTCGCTATTCCTGTTCATCTTCCGCAGAAATTGCAAACTGGGCCAAACAGGAGGTTAAAGGCGCTGACTCTCCAAGTGGGGAGAGTGTTAGTAAAGCGTCTGGAATGTTGCACCCGAGTACCAGGGGAGGAAAACTGAGACATATTTGAACACGTCTCCCGTTCACATGGTTGATCATACTCTGGGTTCCACATGCAGGATTTAGCTGAAGGAAGAATACCTTAAACCTAGAGAGTTAAGACCCGTGTAATGGGTACCATGCAATATGACTTCAAAGGGTCTTCATTTGCTCACCGAACCTCTCCAATCCTATCACTGCTGCGTTTATGCCCCTGTACACATGCTTGATTCTCTTTCGGAGACATAGCAATCCATAGGTTTTAAGATACTTACTAGTCAGGTACATTCTTAGGCGTTTAATATGCGGTGTTGAGTCCATTTCGTTGAGCAAGGAGTAGCTCTTGTCTATTCCATATTTGGCTTAAGGAACTTTATCTGTGCTCATTTCAATCTCTGGTTTTATGCAGCACCCCAACTCACCTTTCCCCTTAAGCAAGCATAAGTTGGTTTTCTAAATTTGAGACCCTGTTCTGTTCTGTAATTCAGTTCCTGTGTAGCCAAGTTTACATTCTGTGTATTACTGATATCTTATGATGTTTCTTTTTCTGTGTGACTTATTTCAGTTAGAATCATCATACCTGAATCCACTCATTGTGCTGCTAAGGGCCTGATGACACAGATTTCATTGCTGAGTGATATTGCTTTGTAAGTAAATACCACAACTTCTTTATCCATTTTTCACTTTCTGCGATGTTGAACTTGTACTGTAAACGAGATTCTTGTAAACAGAGCCGTTCCAAACTTTGGGGTGGCTGTGTCTTTTTGATTTTAATTTCCCTAAGCTATAGGACCATAAGTGGAAGTGCCCTAGGTTCTGTTGCTTTGTTGTTTACATGTTTCAGGAAACACCATACACTTCTCCCGAGTGGTTGTTGGCAATTTACATCCCGCCCATCAGCATAACAAGGCTCCCAGTTCTCCATGGCCTGTCCTGCCTTTCTGGATTTTACACTTTTTTCAGATGGCCCTTTTGACCGGGGGGAAGTGAGAGTTCATTGTAGTGCAGATTTCCTTTGCAAGCTTGCTTGGTTGGCCAAAAAGGGCGTATGCGTTTTTTCCTGAATATATTCAGGAAAAAACGCATACGCCCTTTTTGGCCAAGTGCATCATTGTGGACGTTCTGCCTCTTTTCCTATGCTTTCAATGCAATTCCAGTCTACCTCCTGAAATTGGTTTCCTGCAATTCTGCCCCGCTTTCAAGTCCTCTTGGCAGCCTTACTTCAGTCTATTTTTGGACAATAGCTGTCATTTATAACTCTGCAGGTTTGTGAATTACAGTGCCCCTGAGCTCCTTTCTTCAACTCGCTTTCTTGTGACCTGGCCGCAACACCGCAGGATGGCTTCAGGCCCTAATCTGGTTCCGGCACGGCACGCTGAGCCTTTGGTTAATTCCTCTTCCTGGTGGGAAATGAGAGTTAAATTTGCCCGTCCAGAAACCTCCAGCTAGTCTCTCATTGGTTCTCGCTATTCCTGTTCATCTTCCGCAGAAATTGCAAACTGGGCCAAACAGGAGGTTAAAGGGACTGACTCTCCAAGTCGGGAGAGTGTTAGTAAAGCGTCTGGAATGTTGCACCCGAGTACCAGGGGAGGAAAACTGAGACATATTTGAACACGTCTCCCGATCACATGGTTGATCATACTCTGGGTTCCCCATGCATGTTTTAGCTGAAGAAAGAATACCTTAAACCTGGAGAGTTGGGACCCGTGTAATGGGTACCATGCAATATGACTTCAAAGGGTCTTCATTTGCTCACCGAACCTCTCCAATCCTATCACTGCTGCGTTTATGCCCCTGTACACACGCTTGATTCTCTTTTGGAGACATAGCAATCCATAGGTTTTAAGATACTAACTAGTCAGGTACATTTTTAGGCGTTTAATATGGGGTGTTGAGTCCATGTCGTTGAGCAAGGAGTAGCTCTTGTGTATTCCATATTTGGCTTAATGACCTTTATCTGTGCTCATTTCAATCTCCGGTTTTATACAGCACCCCAACTCACCTTTCCCCTTAAGCAAGCATAAGTTGGTTTTCTAAATTTGAGACCCTGTTCTGTTTTGGAATGCAGTTCCTGTGTAGCCAAGTTTACATTCCGTGTATTAGTGATATCTTATGATGTTTCTTTTTCTGTGTGACTTATTTCAGTTAGAATCATCGTACCTGAATCCACTCATTATGGGGCTATGGGCCTGATGACATAGATTTCATTGCTGAGTGATACTGCATTGTACGTAAGTACCACAAGTTCTTTATCCATTTTTCACTTTCTGTGATATTGAACTTGTACGGTAAACGCGGTTCTTGTAAACGGAGGCGTCCCAAACTTTGGGGTGGCTGTGTCTTTTTGATTTTAATTTCCCTAAGCTATAGGACCATAAGTGGCAGTGCCCTAGGCTCTGTTGCTTTGTTTTTTAGATGTTTCAGGAAACACCATACACTTCTCCGGAGTGTCTGTTGGCAATTTACATCCCGCCCATCAGCATAACAAGGCTCCCAGTTCTCCATGGCCTGTCCTGCCTTTCTGGATTTTACACTTTTTTCAGATGGCCCTTTTGACCGGGGGGAAGTGAGACTTCATTGTAGTGCAGATTTCCTTTGCAAGCTTGCTTGGTTGGCCAAAAAGGGCGTATGCGTTTTTTCCTGAATATATTCAGGAAAAAACGCATACGCCCTTTTTGGCCAAGTGCATCATTGTGGACGTCCTGCCTCTTTTCCTATGCTTTCAATGCAATTCCAGTCTACCTCCTGAAATCGGTTTCCTGCAATTCTGCCCCGCTTTCAAGTCCTCTTGGCAGCCTTACTTCAGTCTATTTTTGGACGATAGCTGTCATTTATAACTCTGCAGGTTTGTGAATTACAGTGCCCCTGAGCTCCTTTCTTCAACTCGCTTTCTTGTGAGCTGGCCGCAACACCGCAGGATGGCTTCAGGCCCTAATCTGGTTCCAGCACGGCACGCTGAGCCTTTGGTTATTTCCTCTTCCTGGTGGGAAATGAGAGTTAAATTTGCCCGTCCAGACACCTCCAGCTAGTCTCTCATTGGGTCTCGCTATTCCTGTTCATCTTCCGCAGAAATTGCAAACTGGGCCAAACAGGAGGTTAAAGGCGCTGACTCTCCAAGTGGGGAGAGTGTTAGTAAAGCGTCTGGAATGTTGCACCCGAGTACCAGGGGAGGAAAACTGAGACATATTTGAACACGTCTCCCGTTCACATGGTTGATCATACTCTGGGTTCCACATGCAGGATTTAGCTGAAGGAAGAATACCTTAAACCTAGAGAGTTAAGACCCGTGTAATGGGTACCATGCAATATGACTTCAAAGGGTCTTCATTTGCTCACCGAACCTCTCCAATCCTATCACTGCTGCGTTTATGCCCCTGTACACATGCTTGATTCTCCTTCGGAGACATAGCAATCCATAGGTTTTAAGATACTTACTAGTCAGGTACATTCTTAGGCGTTTAATATGCGGTGTTGAGTCCATTTCGTTGAGCAAGGAGTAGCTCTTGTCTATTCCATATTTGGCTTAAGGAACTTTATCTGTGCTCATTTCAATCTCTGCTTTTATGCAGCACCCCAACTCACCTTTCCCCTTAAGCAAGCATAAGTTGGTTTTCTAAATTTGAGACCCTGTTCTGTTCTGTAATTCAGTTCCTGTGTAGCCAAGTTTACATTCCGTGTATTACTGATATCTTATGATGTTTCTTTTTCTGTGTGACTTATTTCAGTTAGAATCATCATACCTGAATCCACTCATTGTGCTGCTAAGGGCCTGATGACACAGATTTCATTGCTGAGTGATATTGCTTTGTAAGTAAATACCACAACTTCTTTATCCATTTTTCACTTTCTGCGATGTTGAACTTGTACTGTAAACGAGGTTCTTGTAAACAGAGCCGTTCCAAACTTTGGGGTGGCTGTGTCTTTTTGATTTTAATTTCCCTAAGCTATAGGACCATAAGTGGAAGTGCCCTAGGTTCTGTTGCTTTGTTTTTTAGATGTTTCAGGAAACACCATACACTTCTCCCGAGTGGTTGTTGGCAATTTACATCCCGCCCATCAGCATAACAAGGCTCCCAGTTCTCCATGGCCTGTCCTGCCTTTCTGGATTTTACACTTTTTTCAGATGGCCCTTTTGACCGGGGGGAAGTGAGACTTCATTGTAGTGCAGATTTCCTTTGCAAGCTTGCTTGGTTGGCCAAAAAGGGCGTATGCGTTTTTTCCTGAATATATTCAGGAAAAAACGCATACGCCCTTTTTGGCCAAGTGCATCATTGTGGACGTTCTGCCTCTTTTCCTATGCTTTCAATGCAATTCCAGTCTACCTCCTGAAATCGGTTTCCTGCAATTCTGCCCCGCTTTCAAGTCCTCTTGGCAGCCTTACTTCAGTCTATTTTTGGACGATAGCTGTCATTTATAACTCTGCAGGTTTGTGAATTACAGTGCCCCTGAGCTCCTTTCTTCAACTCGCTTTCTTGTGAGCTGGCCGCAACACCGCAGGATGGCTTCAGGCCCTAATCTGGTTCCGGCACGGCACGCTGAGCCTTTGGTTAATTCCTCTTCCTGGTGGGAAATGAGAGTTAAATTTGCCCGTCCAGACACCTCCAGCTAGTCTCTCATTGGTTCTCGCTATTCCTGTTCATCTTCCGCAGAAATTGCAAACTGGGCCAAACAGGAGGTTAAAGGTGCTGACTCTCCAAGTGGGGAGAGTGTTAGTAAAGCGTCTGGAATGTTGCACCCGAGTACCAGGGTCTGAAAACTGAGACATATTTGAACACGTCTCCCGATCACATGGTTGATCATACTCTGGGTTCCACATGCATGTTTTAGCTGAAGGAAGAATACCTTAAACCTGGGTAGTTGAAACCCGTGGAATGGGTACCATGCAATATGACTTCAAAGGGTCTTCATTTGCTCACCGAACCTCTCCAATCCTATCACTGCTGCGTTTATGCCCCTGTACACATGCTTGATTCTCTTTCGGAGACATAGCAATCCATAGGTTTTAAGATACTTACTAGTCAGGTACATTCTTAGGCGTTTAATATGGGGTTTTGAGTCCATTTCGTTGAGCAAGGAGTAACTCTTGTCTATTCCATATTTGGCTTAAGGAACTTTATCTGTGCTCATTTCAATCTCTGGTTTTATGCAGCACCCCAACTCACCTTTCCCCTTAAGCAAGCATAAGTTGGTTTTCTAAATTTGAGACCCTGTTCTGTTTTGGAATGCAGTTCCTGTGTAGCCAAGTTTACATTCCGTGTATTAGTGATATCTTATGATGTTTCTTTTTCTGTGTGACTTATTTCAGTTAGAATCATCGTACCTGAATCCACTCATTATGCTGCTACGGGCCTGATGACATAGATTTCATTGCTGAGTGATACTGTATTGTACGTAAGTACCACAAGTTCTTTATCCATTTTTCACTTTCTGTGATATTGAACTTGTACGGTAAACGAGGTTCTTGTAACTGGAGGCGTCCCAAATTTTGGGTGGCTGTGTCTTTTTGATTTTAATTTCCCTAAGCTATAGGACCATAAGTGGAAGTGCCCTAGGCTCTGTTGCTTTGTTTTTTAGATGTTTCAGGAAACACCATACACTTCTCCGCAGTGTCTGTTGGCAATTTACATCCCGCCCATCAGCATAACAAGGCTCCCAGTTCTCCATGGCCTGTCCTGCCTTTCTGGATTTTACACTTTTTTCAGATGGCCCTTTTGACCATGGGGAAGTGAAACTTCATTGTAGTGCAGATTTCCTTTGCAAGCTTGCTTGGTTGGCCAAAAAGGGCGTATGCGTTTTTTCCTGAATATATTCAGGAAAAAACGCATACGCCCTTTTTGGCCAAGTGCATCATTGTGGATGTTCTGCCTCTTTTCCTATGCTTTCAATGCAATTCCAGTCTACCTCCTGAAATCGGTTTCCTGCAATTCTGCCCCGCTTTCAAGTCCTCTTGGCATCCTTACTTCAGTCTATTTTTGGACGATAGCTGTCATTTATAACTCTGCAGGTTTGTGAATTACAGTGCCCCTGAGCTCCTTTCTTCAACTCGCTTTCTTGTGAGCTGGCCGCAACACTGCAGGATGGCTTCAGGCCCTAATCTGGTTCCGGCACGGCACGCTGAGCCTTTGGTTAATTCCTCTTCCTGGTGGGAAATGAGAGTTAAATTTGCCCGTCCAGACACCTCCAGCTAGTCTCTCATTGGTTCTCGCTATTCCTGTTCATCTTCCGCAGAAATTGCAAGCTGGGCCAAACAGGAGGTTAAAGGTGCTGACTCTCCAAGTGGGGAGAGTGTTAGTAAAGCGTCTGGAATGTTGCACCCGAGTACCAGGGTCTGAAAACTGAGACATATTTGAACACGTCTCCCGATCACATGGTTGATCATACTCTGGGTTCCACATGCATGTTTTAGCTGAAGGAAGAATACCTAAAACCTGGGTAGTTGAAACCCGTGGAATGGGTACCATGCAATATGACTTCAAAGGGTCTTCATTTGCTCACCGAACCTCTCCAATCCTATCACTGCTGCGTTTATGCCCCTGTACACATGCTTGATTCCCCTTCAGAGACATAGCAATCCATAGGTTTTAAGATACTTACTAGTCAGGTACATTCTTAGGCGTTTAATATGCCGTGTTGAGTCCATTTCGTTGAGCAAGGAGTAGCTCTTGTCTATTCCATATTTGGCTTAAGGAACTTTATCTGTGCTCATTTCAATCTCTGGTTTTATGCAGCACCCCAACTCACCTTTCCCCTTAAGCAAGCATAAGTTGGTTTTCTAAATTTGAGACCCTGTTCTGTTTTGGAATGCAGTTCCTGTGTAGCCAAGTTTACATTCCGTGTATTACTGATATCTTATGATGTTTCTTTTTCTGTGTGACTTATTTCAGTTAGAATCATCATACCTGAATCCACTCATTATGCTGCTATGGGCCTGATGACATAGATTTCATTGCTGAGTGATACTGCATTGTACGTAAGTACCACAAATTCTTTATCCATTTTTCACTTTATGTGATATTGAACTTGTACGGTAAACGGGGTTCGTGTAAACGGAGGCGTCCCAAACTTTGGGGTGGCTGTGTCTTTTTGATTTTAATTTCCCTAAGCTATAGGACCATAAGTGGAAGTGCCCTAGGCTCTGTTGCTTTGTTTTTTAGATGTTTCAGGAAACACCATACAGTTCTCCCGAGTGTCTTTTGGCAATTTACATCCCGCCCATCAGCATAACAAGGCTCCCAGTTCTCCATGGCCTGTCCTGCCTTTCTGGATTTTACACTTTTTTCAGATGGCCCTTTTGACCGGGGGGAAGTGAGACTTCATTGTAGTGCAGATTTCCTTTGCAAGCTTGCTTGGTTGGCCAAAAAGGGCGTATGCGTTTTTTCCTGAATATATTCAGGAAAAAACGCATACGCCCTTTTTGGCCAAGTGCATCATTGTGGACGTTCTGCCTCTTTTCCTATGCTTTCAATGCAATTCCAGTCTACCTCCTGAAATCGGTTTCCTGCAATTCTGCCCCGCTTTCAAGTCCTCTTGGCAGCCTTACTTCAGTCTATTTTTGGACGATAGCTGTCATTTATAACTCTGCAGGTTTGTGAATTACAGTGCCCCTGAGCTCCTTTCTTCAACTCGCTTTCTTGTGAGCTGGCCGCAACACCGCAGGATGGCTTCAGACCCTAATCTGGTTCCGGCACGGCACGCTGAGCCTTTGGTTAATTCCTCTTCCTGGTGGGAAATGAGAGTTAAATTTGCCCGTCCAGACACCTCCAGCTAGTCTCTCATTGGTTCTCCCTATTCCTGTTCATCTTCCACAGAAATTGCAAACTGGGCCAAACAGGAGGTTAAAGGTGCTGACTCTCCAAGTGGGGAGAGTGTTAGTAAAGCGTCTGGAATGTTGCACCCGAGTACCAGGGTACGAAAACTGAGACATATTTGAACACGTCTCCCGATCACATGGTTGATCATACCCTGGGTTCCACATGCATGTTTTAGCTGAAGGAAGAATACCTAAAACTTTGGTAGTTGAAACCCGTGGAATGGGTACCATGCAATATGACTTCAAAGGGTCTTCATTTGCTCACCGAACCTCTCCAATCCTATCACTGCTGCGTTTATGCCCCTGTACACATGCTTGATTCTCCTTCGGAGACATAGCAATCCATAGGTTTTAAGATACTTACTAGTCAGGTACATTCTTAGGCGTTTAATATGCGGTGTTGAGTCCATTTCGTTGAGCAAGGAGTAGCTCTTGTCTATTCCATATTTGGCTTAAGGAACTTTATCTGTGCTCATTTCAATCTCTGCTTTTATGCAGCACCCCAACTCACCTTTCCCCTTAAGCAAGCATAACTTGGTTTTCTAAATTTGAGACCCTGTTCTGTTCTGTAATTCAGTTCCTGTGTAGCCAAGTTTACATTCCGTGTATTACTGATATCTTATGATGTTTCTTTTTCTGTGTGATTTATTTCAGTTAGAATCATCATACCTGAATCCACTCATTGTGCTGCTAAGGGCCTGATGACACAGATTTCATTGCTGAGTGATATAGCTTTGTAAGTAAATACCACAACTTCTTTATCCATTTTTCACTTTCTGCGACGTTGAACTTGTACTGTAAACGAGGTTCTTGTAAACAGAGCCATTCCAAACTTTGGGGTGGCTGTGTCTTTTTGATTTTAATTTCCCTAAGCTATAGGACCATAAGTGGAAGTGCCCTAGGTTCTGTTGCTTTGTTTTTTAGATGTTTCAGGAAACACCATACACTTCTCCCGAGTGGTTGTTGGCAATTTACATCCCGCCCATCAGCATAACAAGGCTCCCAGTTCTCCATGGCCTGTCCTGCCTTTCTGGATTTTACACTTTTTTCAGATGGCCCTTTTGACCGGGGGGAAGTGAGACTTCATTGTAGTGCAGATTTCCTTTGCAAGCTTGCTTGGTTGGCCAAAAAGGGCGTATGCGTTTTTTCCTGAATATATTCAGGAAAAAACGCATACGCCCTTTTTGGCCAAGTGCATCATTGTGGACGTTCTGCCTCTTTTCCTATGCTTTCAATGCAATTCCAGTCTACCTCCTGAAATCGGTTTCCTGCAATTCTGCCCCGCTTTCAAGTCCTCTTGGCAGCCTTACTTCAGTCTATTTTTGGACGATAGCTGTCATTTATAACTCTGCAGGTTTGTGAATTACAGTGCCCCTGAGCTCCTTTCTTCAACTCGCTTTCTTGTGAGCTGGCCGCAACACCGCAGGATGGCTTCAGGCCCTAATCTGGTTCCGGCACGGCACGCTGAGCCTTTGGTTAATTCCTCTTCCTGGTGGGAAATGAGAGTTAAATTTGCCCGTCCAGACACCTCCAGCTAGTCTCTCATTGGTTCTCGCTATTCCTGTTCATCTTCCACAGAAATTGCAAACTGGGCCAAACAGGAGGTTAAAGGTGCTGACTCTCCAAGTGGGGAGAGTGTTAGTAAAGCGTCTGGAATGTTGCACCCGAGTACCAGGGTCTGAAAACTGAGACATATTTGAACACGTCTCCCGATCACATGGTTGATCATACTCTGGTTTCCACATGCATGTTTTAGCTGAAGGAAGAATACCTTAAATCTGGGTAGTTGAAACCCGTGGAATGGGTACCATGCAATATGACTTCAAAGGGTCTTCATTTGCTCACCGAACCTCTCCAATCCTATCACTGCTGCGTTTATGCCCCTGTACACATGCTTGATTCTCTTTCGGAGACATAGCAATCCATAGGTTTTAAGATACTTACTAGTCAGGTACATTCTTAGGCGTTTAATATGGGGTTTTGAGTCCATTTCGTTGAGCAAGGAGTAACTCTTGTCTATTCCATATTTGGCTTAAGGAACTTTATCTGTGCTCATTTCAATCTCTGGTTTTATGCAGCACCCCAACTCACCTTTCCCCTTAAGCAAGCATAAGTTGGTTTTCTAAATTTGAGACCCTGTTCTGTTTTGGAATGCAGTTCCTGTGTAGCCAAGTTTACATTCCGTGTATTAGTGATATCTTATGATGTTTCTTTTTCTGTGTGACTTATTTCAGTTAGAATCATCGTACCTGAATCCACTCATTATGCTGCTACGGGCCTGATGACATAGATTTCATTGCTGAGTGATACTGTATTGTACGTAAGTACCACAAGTTCTTTATCCATTTTTCACTTTCTGTGATATTGAACTTGTACGGTAAACGAGGTTCTTGTAACTGGAGGCGTCCCAAATTTGGGGTGGCTGTGTCTTTTTGATTTTAATTTCCCTAAGCTATAGGACCATAAGTGGAAGTGCCCTAGGCTCTGTTGCTTTGTTTTTTAGATGTTTCAGGAAACACCATACACTTCTCCCCAGTGTCTGTTGGCAATTTACATCCCGCCCATCAGCATAACAAGGCTCCCAGTTCTCCATGGCCTGTCCTGCCTTTCTGGATTTTACACTTTTTTCAGATGGCCCTTTTGACCAGGGGGAAGTGAAACTTCATTGTAGTGCAGATTTCCTTTGCAAGCTTCCTTGGTTGGCCAAAAAGGGCGTATGCGTTTTTTCCTGAATATATTCAGGAAAAAACGCATACGCCCTTTTTGGCCAAGTGCATCATTGTGGACGTTCTGCCTCTTTTCCTATGCTTTCAATGCAATTCCAGTCTACCTCCTGAAATCGGTTTCCTGCAATTCTGCCCCGCTTTCAAGTCCTCTTGGCAGCCTT
Organism: Delphinus delphis; assembly: GCF_949987515.2. NCBI lineage: Eukaryota > Metazoa > Chordata > Mammalia > Artiodactyla > Delphinidae > Delphinus > Delphinus delphis. The sequence continues at coordinate 4,825,835 of NW_027192648.1, forward strand.
ACTTCAGTCTATTTTTGGACGATAGCTGTCATTTATAACTCTGCAGGTTTGTGAATTACAGTGCCCCTGAGCTCCTTTCTTCAACTCGCTTTCTTGTGACCTGGCCGCAACACCGCAGGATGGCTTCAGGCCCTAATCTTGTTCCGGCACGGCATGCTGAGCCTTTGGTTAATTCCTCTTCCTGGTGGGAAATGAGAGTTAAATTTGCCCGTCCAGACACCTCCAGCTAGCCTCTCATTGGTTCTCGCTATTCCTGTTCATCTTCCGCAGAAATTGCAAACTGGGCCAAACAGGAGGTTAAAGGGACTGACTCTCCAAGTCGGGAGAGTGTTAGTAAAGCGTCTGGAATGTTGCACCCGAGTACCAGGGGAGGAAAACTGAGACATATTTGAACACGTCTCCCGTTCACATGGTTGATCATTCTCTGGGTTCCACATGCATGTTTTAGCTGAAGGAAGAATACCTTAAACCTGGAGAGTTGAGACCCGTGTAATGGGTACCATGCAATATGACTTCAAAGGGTCTTCATTTGCTCACCGAACCTCTCCAATCCTATCACTGCTGCGTTTATGCCCCTGTACACACGCTTGATTCTCTTTTGGAGACATAGCAATCCATAGGTTTTAAGATACTTACTAGTCAGGTACATTCTTAGGCGTTTAATATGGGGTTTTGAGTCCATTTCGTTGAGCAAGGAGTAGCTCTTGTCTATTCCATATTTGGCTTAAGGAACTTTATCTGTGCTCATTTCAATCTCTGGTTTTATGCAGCACCCCAACTCACCTTTCCCCTTAAGCAAGCATAAGTTGGTTTTCTAAATTTGAGACCCTGTTCTGTTTTGGAATGCAGTTCCTGTGTAGCCAAGTTTACATTCCGTGTATTAGTGATATCTTATGATGTTTCTTTTTCTGTGTGACTTATTTCAGTTAGAATCATCGTACCTGAATCCACTCATTATGCTGCTACGGGCCTGATGACATAGATTTCATTGCTGAGTGATACTGCATTGTACGTAAGTACCACAAGTTCTTTATCCATTTTTCACTTTCTGTGATATTGAACTTGTACGGTAAACGAGGTTCTTGTAAACGGAGGCGTCCCAAACTTTGGGGTGGCTGTGTCTTTTTGATTTTAATTTCCCTAAGCTATAGGACCATAAGTGGAAGTGCCCTAGGCTCTGTTGCTTTGTTTTTTAGATGTTTCAGGAAACACCATACACTTCTCCCGAGTGTCTGTTGGCAATTTACATCCCGCCCATCAGCATAACAAGGCTCCCAGTTCTCCATGGCCTGTCCTGCCTTTCTGGATTTTACACTTTTTTCAGATGGCCCTTTTGACCGGGGGGAAGTGAGACTTCATTGTAGTGCACATTTCCTTTGCAAGCTTGCTTGGTTGGCCAAAAAGGGCGTATGCGTTTTTTCCTGAATATATTCAGGAAAAAACGCATACGCCCTTTTTGGCCAAGTGCATCATTGTGGACGTTCTGCCTCTTTTCCTATGCTTTCAATGCAATTCCAGTCTACCTCCTGAAATCGGTTTCCTGCAATTCTGCCCCGCTTTCAAGTCCTCTTGGCAGCCTTACTTCAGTCTATTTTTGGACGATAGCTGTCATTTATAACTCTGCAGGTTTGTGAATTACAGTGCCCCTGAGCTCCTTTCTTCAACTCGCTTTCTTGTGAGCTGGCCGCAACACCGCAGGATGGCTTCAGGCCCTAATCTGGTTCCGGCACGGCACGCTGAGCCTTTGGTTAATTCCTCTTCCTGGTGGGAAATGAGAGTTAAATTTGCCCGTCCAGACACCTCCAGCTAGCCTCTCATTGGTTCTCGCTATTCCTGTTCATCTTCCGCAGAAATTGCAAACTGGGCCAAACAGGAGGTTAAAGGTGCTGACTCTCCTAGTGGGGAGAGTGTTAGTAAAGCGTCTGGAATGTTGTACCCGAGTACCAGGGTACGAAAACTGAGACATATTTGAACACGTCTCCCGATCACATGGTTGATCATACTCTGGGTTCCACATGCATGTTTTAGCTGAAGGAAGAATACCTAAAACCTGGGTAGTTGAAACCCGTGGAATGGGTACCATGCAATATGACTTCAAAGGGTCTTCATTTGCTCACCGAACCTCTCCAATCCTATCACTGCTGCGTTTATGCCCCTGTACACATGCTTGATTCCCCTTCGGAGACATAGCAATCCATAGGTTTTAAGATACTTACTAGTCAGGTACATTCTTAGGCGTTTAATATGCCGTGTTGAGTCCATTTCGTTGAGCAAGGAGTAGCTCTTGTCTATTCCATATTTGGCTTAAGGAACTTTATCTGTGCTCATTTCAATCTCTGGTTTTATGCAGCACCCCAACTCACCTTTCCCCTTAAGCAAGCATAAGTTGGTTTTCTAAATTTGAGACCCTGTTCTGTTTTGGAATGCAGTTCCTGTGTAGCCAAGTTTACATTCCGTGTATTAGTGATATCTTATGATGTTTCTTTTTCTGTGTGACTTATTTCAGTTAGAATCATCGTACCTGAATCCACTCATTATGCTGCTACGGGCCTGATGACATAGATTTCATTGCTGAGTGATACTGCATTGTACGTAAGAACCACAAGTTCTTTATCCATTTTTCACTTTCTGTGATATTGAACTTGTATGGTAAACGAGGTTCTTGTAAACAGAGCCGTTCCAAACTTTGGGGTGGCTGTGTCTTTTTGATTTTAATTTCCCTAAGCTATAGGACCATAAGTGGAAGTGCCCTAGGCTCTGTTGCTTTGTTTTTTAGATGTTTCAGGAAACACCATACACTTCTCCCGAGTGTCTGTTGGCAATTTACATCCCGCCCATCAGCATAACAAGGCTCCCAGTTCTCCATGGCCTGTCCTGCCTTTCTGGATTTTACACTTTTTTCAGATGGCCCTTTTGACCGGGGGAAGTGAAACTTCATTGTAGTGCAGATTTCCTTTGCAAGCTTGCTTGGTTGGCCAAAAAGGGCGTATGCGTTTTTTCCTGAATATATTCAGGAAAAAACGCATACGCCCTTTTTGGCCAAGTGCATCATTGTGGACGTTCTGCCTCTTTTCCTATGCTTTCAATGCAATTCCAGTCTACCTCCTGAAATCGGTTTCCTGCAATTCTGCCCCGCTTTCAAGTCCTCTTGGCAGCCTTACTTCAGTCTACTTTTGGACGATAGCTGTCATTTATAACTCTGCAGGTTTGTGAATTACAGTGCCCCTGAGCTCCTTTCTTCAACTCGCTTTCTTGTGAGCTGGCCGCAACACCGCAGGATGGCTTCAGGCCCTAATCTGGTTCCGGCACGGCACGCTGAGCCTTTGGTTAATTCCTCTTCCTGGTGGGAAATGAGAGTTAAATTTGCCCGTCCAGACACCTCCAGCTAGTCTCTCATTGGTTCTCGCTATTCCTGTTCATCTTCCGCAGAAATTGCAAACTGGGCCAAACAGGAGGTTAAAGGTGCTGACTCTCCAAGTGGGGAGAGTGTTAGTAAAGCGTCTGGAATGTTGCACCCGAGTACCAGGGTACGAAAACTGAGATATATTTGAACACGTCTCCCGATCACATGGTTGATCATACTCTGGGTTCCACATGCATGTTTTAGCTGAAGGAAGAATACCTAAAACCTGGGTAGTTGAAACCCGTGGAATGGGTACCATGCAATATGACTTCAAAGGGTCTTCATTTGCTCACCGAACCTCTCCAATCCTATCACTGCTGCGTTTATGCCCCTGTACACATGCTTGATTCCCCTTTGGAGACATAGCAATCCATAGGTTTTAAGATACTTACTAGTCAGGTACATTCTTAGGCGTTTAATATGCGGTGTTGAGTCCATTTCATTGAGCAAGGAGTAGCTCTTGTCTATTCCATATTTGGCTTAAGGAACTTTATCTGTGCTCATTTCAATCTCTGGTTTTATGCAGCACCCCAACTCACCTTTCCCCTTAAGCAAGCATAAGTTGGTTTTCTAAATTTGAGACCCTGTTCTGTTTTGGAATGCAGTTCCTGTGTAGCCAAGTTTACATTCCGTGTATTAGTGATATCTTATGATGTTTCTTTTTCTGTGTGACTTATTTCAGTTAGAATCATTGTACCTGAATCCACTCATTATGCTGCTACGGGCCTGATGACATAGATTTCATTGCTGAGTGATACTGCATTGTACGTAAGTACCACAAGTTCTTTATCCATTTTTCACTTTCTGTGATATTGAACTTGTATGGTAAACGAGGTTCTTGTAAACAGAGCCGTTCCAAACTTTGGGGTGGCTGTGTCTTTTTGATTTTAATTTCCCTAAGCTATAGGACCATAAGTGGAAGTGCCCTAGGCTCTGTTGCTTTGTTTTTTAGATGTTTCAGGAAACACCATACACTTCTCCCGAGTGTCTGTTGGCAATTTACATCCCGCCCATCAGCATAACAAGGCTCCCAGTTCTCCATGGCCTGTCCTGCCTTTCTGGATTTTACACTTTTTTCAGATGGCCCTTTTGACCGGGGGGAAGTGAAACTTCATTGTAGTGCAGATTTCCTTTGCAAGCTTGCTTGGTTGGCCAAAAAGGGCGTATGCGTTTTTTCCTGAATATATTCAGGAAAAAACGCATACGCCCTTTTTGGCCAAGTGCATCATTGTGGACGTTCTGCCTCTTTTCCTATGCTTTCAATGCAATTCCAGTCTACCTCCTGAAATCGGTTTCCTGCAATTCTGCCCCGCTTTCAAGTCCTCTTGGCAGCCTTACTTCAGTCTATTTTTGGACGATAGCTGTCATTTATAACTCTGCAGGTTTGTGAATTACAGTGCCCCTGAGCTCCTTTCTTCAACTCGCTTTCTTGTGAGCTGGCCGCAACACCGCAGGATGGCTTCAGGCCCTAATCTGGTTCCGGCACGGCACGCTGAGCCTTTGGTTAATTCCTCTTCCTGGTGGGAAATGAGAGTTAAATTTGCCCGTCCAGACACCTCCAGCTAGCCTCTCATTGGTTCTCGCTATTCCTGTTCATCTTCCGCAGAAATTGCAAACTGGGCCAAACAGGAGGTTAAAGGTGCTGACTCTCCAAGTGGGGAGAGTGTTAGTAAAGCGTCTGGAATGTTGCACCCGAGTACCAGGGTACGAAAACTGAGACATATTTGAACACGTCTCCCGATCACATGGTTGATCATACTCTGGGTTCCACATGCATGTTTTAGCTGAAGGAAGAATACCTAAAACCTGGGTAGTTGAAACCCGTGGAATGGGTACCATGCAATATGACTTCAAAGGGTCTTCATTTGCTCACCGAACCTCTCCAATCCTATCACTGCTGCGTTTATGCCCCTGTACACATGCTTGATTCCCCTTCGGAGACATAGCAATCCATAGGTTTTAAGATACTTACTAGTCAGGTACATTCTTAGGCGTTTAATATGCGGTGTTGAGTCCATTTCGTTGAGCAAGGAGTAGCTCTTGTCTATTCCATATTTGGCTTAAGGAACTTTATCTGTGCTCATTTCAATCTCTGGTTTTATGCAGCACCCCAACTCACCTTTCCCCTTAAGCAAGCATAAGTTGGTTTTCTAAATTTGAGACCCTGTTCTGTTTTGGAATGCAGTTCCTGTGTAGCCAAGTTTACATTCCGTGTATTAGTGATATCTTATGATGTTTCTTTTTCTGTGTGACTTATTTCAGTTAGAATCATCGTACCTGAATCCACTCATTATGCTGCTACGGGCCTGATGACATAGATTTCATTGCTGAGTGATACTGCATTGTACGTAAGTACCACAAGTTCTTTATCCATTTTTCACTTTCTGTGATATTGAACTTGTACGGTAAACGAGGTTCTTGTAAACGGAGGCGTCCCAAACTTTGGGGTGGCTGTGTCTTTTTGATTTTAATTTCCCTAAGCTATAGGACCATAAGTGGAAGTGCCCTAGGCTCTGTTGCTTTGTTTTTTAGATGTTTCAGGAAACACCATACACTTCTCCCGAGTGTCTGTTGGCAATTTACATCCCGCCCATCAGCATAACAAGGCTCCCAGTTCTCCATGGCCTGTCCTGCCTTTCTGGATTTTACACTTTTTTCAGATGGCCCTTTTGACCGGGGGGAAGTGAGACTTCATTGTAGTGCAGATTTCCTTTGCAAGCTTGCTTGGTTGGCCAAAAAGGGCGTATGCGTTTTTTCCTGAATATATTCAGGAAAAAACGCATACGCCCTTTTTGGCCAAGTGCATCATTGTGGACGTTCTGCCTCTTTTCCTATGCTTTCAATGCAATTCCAGTCTACCTCCTGAAATCGGTTTCCTGCAATTCTGCCCCGCTTTCAAGTCCTCTTGGCAGCCTTACTTCAGTCTATTTTTGGACGATAGCTGTCATTTATAACTCTGAAGGTTTGTGAATTACAGTGCCCCTGAGCTCCTTTCTTCAACTCGCTTTCTTGTGAGCTGGCCGCAACACCGCAGGATGTCTTCAGGCCCTAATCTGGTTCCGGCACGGCACGCTGAGCCTTTGGTTAATTCCTCTTCCTGGTGGGAAATGAGAGTTAAATTTGCCCGTCCAGACACCTCCAGCTAGTCTCTCATTGGTTCTCGCTATTCCTGTTCATCTTCCGCAGAAATTGCAAACTGGGCCAAACAGGAGGTTAAAGGCGCTGACTCTCCAAGTGGGGAGAGTGTTAGTAAAGCGTCTGGAATGTTGCACCCGAGTACCAGGGGAGGAAAACTGAGACATATTTGAACACGTCTCCCGATCACATGGTTGATCATACTCTGGGTTCCACATGCATGTTTTAGCTGAAGGAAGAATACCTAAAACCTGGGTAGTTGAAACCCGTGGAATGGGTACCATGCAATATGACTTCAAAGGGTCTTCATTTGCTCACCGAACCTCTCCAATCCTATCACTGCTGCGTTTATGCCCCTGTACACATGCTTGATTCCCCTTCGGAGACATAGCAATCCATAGGTTTTAAGATACTTACTAGTCAGGTACATTCTTAGGCGTTTAATATGCCGTGTTGAGTCCATTTCGTTGAGCAAGGAGTAGCTCTTGTCTATTCCATATTTGGCTTAAGGAACTTTATCTGTGCTCATTTCAATATCTGGTTTTATGCAGCACCCCAACTCACCTTTCCCCTTAAGCAAGCATAAGTTTGTTTTCTAAATTTGAGACCCTGTTCTGTTTTGGAATGCAGTTCCTGTGTAGCCAAGTTTACATTCCGTGTATTAGTGATATCTTATGATGTTTCTTTTTCTGTGTGACTTATTTCAGTTAGAATCATCGTACCTGAATCCACTCATTATGCTGCTATGGGCCTGATGACATAGATTTCATTGCTGAGTGATACTGCATTGTACGTAAGTACCACAAGTTCTTTATCCATTTTTCACTTTCTGTGATATTGAACTTGTACGGTAAACGAGGTTCTTGTAAACGGAGGCGTCCCAAACTTTGGGGTGGCTGTGTCTTTTTGATTTTAATTTCCGTAAGCTATAGGACCATAAGTGGAAGTGCCCTAGGCTCTGTTGCTTTGTTTTTTAGATGTTTCAGGAAACACCATACACTTCTCCCGAGTGTCTGTTGGCAATTTACATCCCGCCCATCAGCATAACAAGGCTCCCAGTTCTCCATGGCCTGTCCTGCCTTTCTGGATTTTACACTTTTTTCAGATGGCCCTTTTGACCGGGGGGAAGTGAAACTTCATTGTAGTGCAGATTTCCTTTGCAAGCTTGCTTGGTTGGCCAAAAAGGGCGTATGCGTTTTTTCCTGAATATATTCAGGAAAAAACGCATACGCCCTTTTTGGCCAAGTGCATCATTGTGGACGTTCTGCCTCTTTTCCTATGCTTTCAATGCAATTCCAGTCTACCTCCTGAAATCGGTTTCCTGCAATTCTGCCCCACTTTCAAGTCCTCTTGGCAGCCTTACTTCAGTCTATTTTTGGACGATAGCTGTCATTTATAACTCTGAAGGTTTGTGAATTACAGTGCCCCTGAGCTCCTTTCTTCAACTCGCTTTCTTGTGAGCTGGCCGCAACACCGCAGGATGGCTTCAGGCCCTAATCTGGTTCCGGCACGGCACGCTGAGCCTTTGGTTAATTCCTCTTCCTGGTGGGAAATGAGAGTTAAATTTGCCCGTCCAGACACCTCCAGCTAGTCTCTCATTGGTTCTCGCTATTCCTGTTCATCTTCCGCAGAAATTGCAAACTGGGCCAAACAGGAGGTTAAAGGCGCTGACTCTCCAAGTGGGGAGAGTGTTAGTAAAGCGTCTGGAATGTTGCACCCGAGTACCAGGGTACGAAAACTGAGACATATTTGAACACGTCTCCCGATCACATGGTTGATCATACTCTGGGTTCCACATGCATGTTTTAGCTGAAGGAAGAATACCTTAAACCTGGAGAGTTGAGACCCGTGTAATGGGTACCATGCAATATGACTTCAAAGGGTCTTCATTTGCTCACCGAACCTCTCCAATCCTATCACTGCTGCGTTTATGCCCCTGTACACACGCTTGATTCTCTTTTGGAGACATAGCAATCCATAGGTTTTAAGATACTTACTAGTCAGGTACATTCTTAGGCGTTTAATATGGGGTTTTGAGTCCATTTCGTTGAGCAAGGAGTAGCTCTTGTCTATTCCATATTTGGCTTAAGGAACTTTATCTGTGCTCATTTCAATCTCTGGTTTTATGCAGCACCCCAACTCACCTTTCCCCTTAAGCAAGCATAAGTTGGTTTTCTAAATTTGAGACCCTGTTCTGTTTTGGAATGCAGTTCCTGTGTAGCCAAGTTTACATTCCGTGTATTAGTGATATCTTATGATGTTTCTTTTTCTGTGTGACTTATTTCAGTTAGAATCATCGTACCTGAATCCACTCATTATGCTGCTACGGGCCTGATGACATAGATTTCATTGCTGAGTGATACTGCATTGTACGTAAGTACCACAAGTTCTTTATCCATTTTTCACTTTCTGTGATATTGAACTTGTACGGTAAACGAGGTTCTTGTAAACGGAGGCGTCCCAAACTTTGGGGTGGCTGTGTCTTTTTGATTTTAATTTCCGTAAGCTATAGGACCATAAGTGGAAGTGCCCTAGGCTCTGTTGCTTTGTTTTTTAGATGTTTCAGGAAACACCATACACTTCTCCCGAGTGTCTGTTGGCAATTTACATCCCGCCCATCAGCATAACAAGGCTCCCAGTTCTCCATGGCCTGTCCTGCCTTTCTGGATTTTACACTTTTTTCAGATGGCCCTTTTGACCGGGGGGAAGTGAAACTTCATTGTAGTGCAGATTTCCTTTGCAAGCTTGCTTGGTTGGCCAAAAAGGGCGTATGCGTTTTTTCCTGAATATATTCAGGTAAAAACGCATACGCCCTTTTTGGCCAAGTGCATCATTGTGGACGTTCTGCCTCTTTTCCTATGCTTTCAATGCAATTCCAGTCTACCTCCTGAAATCGGTTTCCTGCAATTCTGCCCCGCTTTCAAGTCCTCTTGGCAGCCTTACTTCAGTCTATTTTTGGACGATAGCTGTCATTTATAACTCTGCAGGTTTGTGAATTACAGTGCCCCTGAGCTCCTTTCTTCAACTCGCTTTCTTGTGAGCTGGCTGCAACACCGCAGGATGGCTTCAGGCCCTAATCTGGTTCCGGCACGGCACGCTGAGCCTTTGGTTAATTCCTCTTCCTGGTGGGAAATGAGAGTTAAATTTGCCCGTCCAGACACCTCCAGCTAGCCTCTCATTGGTTCTCGCTATTCCTGTTCATCTTCCGCAGAAATTGCAAACTGGGCCAAACAGGAGGTTAAAGGTGCTGACTCTCCAAGTGGGGAGAGTGTTAGTAAAGCGTCTGGAATGTTGCACCCGAGTACCAGGGTATGAAAACTGAGACATATTTGAACACGTCTCCCGATCACATGGTTGATCATACTCTGGGTTCCACATGCATGTTTTAGCTGAAGGAAGAATACTTAAAACCTGGGTAGTTGAAACCCGTGGAATGGGTACCATGCAATATGACTTCAAAGGGTCTTCATTTGCTCACCGAACCTCTCCAATCCTATCACTGCTGCGTTTATGCCCCTGTACACATGCTTGATTCCCCTTCGGAGACATAGCAATCCATAGGTTTTAAGATACTTACTAGTCAGGTACATTCTTAGGCGTTTAATATGCCGTGTTGAGTCCATTTCGTTGAGCAAGGAGTAGCTCTTGTCTATTCCATATTTGGCTTAAGGAACTTTATCTGTGCTCATTTCAATCTCTGGTTTTATGCAGCACCCCAACTCACCTTTCCCCTTAAGCAAGCATAAGTTGGTTTTCTAAATTTGAGACCCTGTTCTGTTTTGGAATGCAGTTCCTGTGTAGCCAAGTTTACATTCCGTGTATTAGTGATATCTTATAATGTTTCTTTTTCTGTGTGACTTATTTCAGTTAGAATCATCGTACCTGAATCCACTCATTATGCTGCTACGGGCCTGATGACATAGATTTCATTGCTGAGTGATACTGCATTGTACGTAAGTACCACAAGTTCTTTATCCATTTTTCACTTTCTATGATATTGAACTTGTACGGTAAACGAGGTTCTTGTAAACGGAGGCGTCCCAAACTTTGGGGTGGCTGTGTCTTTTTGATTTTAATTTCCGTAAGCTATAGGACCATAAGTGGAAGTGCCCTAGGCTCTGTTGTTTTGTTTTTTAGATGTTTCAGGAAACACCATACACTTCTCCCGAGTGTCTGTTGGCAATTTACATCCCGCCCATCAGCATAACAAGGCTCCCAGTTCTCCATGGCCTGTCCTGCCTTTCTGGATTTTACACTTTTTTCAGATGGCCCTTTTGACCGGGGGGAAGTGAGACTTCATTGTAGTGCAGATTTCCTTTGCAAGCTTGCTTGGTTGGCCAAAAAGGGCGTATGCGTTTTTTCCTGAATATATTCAGGAAAAAACGCATACGCCCTTTTTGGCCAAGTGCATCATTGTGGACGTTCTGCCTCTTTTCCTATGCTTTCAATGCAATTCCAGTCTACCTCCTGAAATCGGTTTCCTGCAATTCTGCCCCACTTTCAAGTCCTCTTGGCAGCCTTACTTCAGTCTATTTTTGGACGATAGCTGTCATTTATAACTCTGAAGGTTTGTGAATTACAGTGCCCCTGAGCTCCTTTCTTCAACTCGCTTTCTTGTGAGCTGGCCGCAACACCGCAGGATGGCTTCAGGCCCTAATCTGGTTCCGGTACGACACGCTGAGCCTTTGGTTAATTCCTCTTCCTGGTGGGAAATGAGAGTTAAATTTGCCCGTCCAGACACCTCCAGCTAGTCTCTCATTGGTTCTCGCTATTCCTGTTCATCTTCCGCAGAAATTGCAAACTGGGCCAAACAGGAGGTTAAAGGCGCTGACTCTCCAAGTGGGGAGAGTGTTAGTAAAGCGTCTGGAATGTTGCACCCGAGTACCAGGGTACGAAAACTGAGACATATTTGAACACGTCTCCCGATCACATGGTTGATCATACTCTGGGTTCCACATGCATGTTTTAGCTGAAGGAAGAATACCTTAAACCTGGAGAGTTGAGACCCGTGTAATGGGTACCATGCAATATGACTTCAAAGGGTCTTCATTTGCTCACCGAACCTCTCCAATCCTATCACTGCTGCGTTTATGCCCCTGTACACACGCTTGATTCTCTTTTGGAGACATAGCAATCCATAGGTTTTAAGATACTTACTAGTAAGGTACATTCTTAGGCGTTTAATATGGGGTGTTGAGTCCATTTCGTTGAGCAAGGAGTAGCTCTTGTCTATTCCATATTTGGCTTAAGGAACTTTATCTGTGCTCATTTCAATCTCTGGTTTTATGCAGCACCCCAACTCACCTTTCCCCTTAAGCAAGCATAAGTTGGTTTTCTAAATTTGAGACCCTGTTCTGTTTTGGAATGCAGTTCCTGTGTAGCCAAGTTTACATTCCGTGTATTAGTGATATCTTATGATGTTTCTTTTTCTGTGTGACTTATTTCAGTTAGAATCATCGTACCTGAATCCACTCATTATGCTGCTACGGGCCTGATGACATAGATTTCATTGCTGAGTGATACTGCATTGTACGTAAGTACCACAAGTTCTTTATCCATTTTTCACTTTCTATGATATTGAACTTGTACGGTAAACGAGGTTCTTGTAAACGGAGGCGTCCCAAACTTTGGGGTGGCTGTGTCTTTTTGATTTTAATTTCCCTAAGCTATAGGACCATAAGTGGAAGTGCCCTAGGCTCTGTTGTTTTGTTTTTTAGATGTTTCAGGAAACACCATACACTTCTCCCGAGTGTCTGTTGGCAATTTACATCCCGCCCATCAGCATAACAAGGCTCCCAGTTCTCCATGGCCTGTCCTGCCTTTCTGGATTTTACACTTTTTCCAGATGGCCCTTTTGACCGGGGGGAAGTGAGACTTCATTGTAGTGCAGATTTCCTTTGCAAGCTTGCTTGGTTGGCCAAAAAGGGCGTATGCGTTTTTTCCTGAATATATTCAGGAAAAAACGCATACGCCCTTTTTGGCCAAGTGCATCATTGTGGACGTTCTGCCTCTTTTCCTATGCTTTCAATGCAATTCCAGTCTACCTCCTGAAATCGGTTTCCTGCAATTCTGCCCCGCTTTCAAGTCCTCTTGGCAGCCTTACTTCAGTCTATTTTTGGACGATAGCTGTCATTTATAACTCTGCAGGTTTGTGAATTACAGTGCCCCTGAGCTCCTTTCTTCAACTCGCTTTCTTGTGAGCTGGCCGCAACACCGCAGGATGGCTTCAGGCCCTAATCTGGTTCCGGCATGGCACGCTGAGCCTTTGGTTAATTCCTCTTCCTGGTGGGAAATGAGAGTTAAATTTGCCCGTCCAGACACCTCCAGCTAGCCTCTCATTGGTTCTCGCTATTCCTGTTCATCTTCCGCAGAAATTGCAAACTGGGCCAAACAGGAGGTTAAAGGTGCTGACTCTCCAAGAGGGGAGAGTGTTAGTAAAGCGTCTGGAATGTTGCACCCGAGTACCAGGGTACGAAAACTGAGACATATTTGAACACGTCTCCCGATCACATGGTTGATCATACTCTGGGTTCCACATGCATGTTTTAGCTGAAGGAAGAATACCTTAAACCTGGGTAGTTGAAACCCGTGGAATGGGTACCATGCAATATGACTTCAAAGGGTCTTCATTTGCTCACCGAACCTCTCCAATCCTATCACTGCTGCGTTTATGCCCCTGTACACATGCTTGATTCCCCTTCGGAGACATAGCAATCCATAGGTTTTAAGATACTTACTAGTCAGGTACATTCTTAGGCGTTTAATATGCGGTGTTGAGTCCATTTCGTTGAGCAAGGAGTAGCTCTTGTCTATTCCATATTTGGCTTAAGGAACTTTATCTGTGCTCATTTCAATCTCTGGTTTTATGCAGCACCCCAACTCACCTTTACCCTTAAGCAAGCATAAGTTGGTTTTCTAAATTTGAGACCCTGTTCTGTTTTGGAATGCAGTTCCTGTGTAGCCAAGTATACATTCCGTGTATTAGTGATATCTTATGATGTTTCTTTTTCTGTGTGACTTATTTCAGTTAGAATCATCGTACCTGAATCCACTCATTATGCTGCTACGGGCCTGATGACATAGATTTCATTGCTGAGTGATACTGCATTGTACGTAAGTACCACAAGTTCTTTATCCATTTTTCACTTTCTGTGATATTGAACTTGTACGGTAAACGAGGTTCTTGTAAACGGAGGCGTCCCAAACTTTGGGGTGGCTGTGCCTTTTTGATTTTAATTTCCCTAAGCTATAGGACCATAAGTGGAAGTGCCCTAGGCTCTGTTGCTTTGTTTTTTAGATGTTTCAGGAAACACCATACACTTCTCCCGAGTGTCTGTTGGCAATTTACATCCCGCCCATCAGCATAACAAGGCTGCCAGTTCTCCATGGCCTGTCCTGCCTTTCTGGATTTTACACTTTTTTCAGATGGCCCTTTTGACCGGGGGGAAGTGAAACTTCATTGTAGTGCAGATTTCCTTTGCAAGCTTGCTTGGTTGGCCAAAAAGGGCGTATGCGTTTTTTCCTGAATATATTCAGGAAAAAACGCATACGCCCTTTTTGGCCAAGTGCATCATTGTGGACGTTCTGCCTCTTTTCCTATGCTTTCAATGCAATTCCAGTCTACCTCCTGAAATCGGTTTCCTGCAATTCTGCCCCGCTTTCAAGTCCTCTTGGCAGCCTTACTTCAGTCTATTTTTGGACGATAGCTGTCATTTATAACTCTGCAGGTTTGTGAATTACAGTGCCCCTGAGCTCCTTTCTTCAACTCGCTTTCTTGTGAGCTGGCCGCAACACCACAGGATGGCTTCAGGCCCTAATCTGGTTCCGGCACGGCACGCTGAGCCTTTGGTTAATTCCTCTTCCTGGTGGGAAATGAGAGTTAAATTTGCCCGTCCAGACACCTCCAGCTAGCCTCTCATTGGTTCTCGCTATTCCTGTTCATCTTCCGCAGAAATTGCAAACTGGGCCAAACAGGAGGTTAAAGGTGCTGACTCTCCAAGTGGGGAGAGTGTTAGTAAAGCGTCTGGAATGTTGCACCCGAGTACCAGGGTACGAAAACTGAGACATATTTGAACACGTCTCCCGATCACATGGTTGATCATACTCTGGGTTCCACATGCATGTTTTAGCTGAAGGAAGAATACCTAAAACCTGGGTAGTTGAAACCCGTGGAATGGGTACCATGCAATATGACTTCAAAGGGTCTTCATTTGCTCACCGAACCTCTCCAATCCTATCACTGCTGCGTTTATGCCCCTGTACACATGCTTGATTCCCCTTCGGAGACATAGCAATCCATAGGTTTTAAGATACTTACTAGTCAGGTACATTCTTAGGCGTTTAATATGCGGTGTTGAGTCCATTTCGTTGAGCAAGGAGTAGCTCTTGTCTATTCCATATTTGGCTTAAGGAACTTTATCTGTGCTCATTTCAATCTCTGGTTTTATGCAGCACCCCAACTCACCTTTCCCCTTAAGCAAGCATAAGTTGGTTTTCTAAATTTGAGACCCTGTTCTGTTTTGGAATGCAGTTCCTGTGTAGCCAAGTTTACATTCCGTGTATTAGTGATATCTTATGATGTTTCTTTCTCTGTGTGACTTATTTCAGTTAGAATCATCGTACCTGAATCCACTCATTATGCTGCTACGGGCCTGATGACATAGATTTCATTGCTGAGTGATACTTCATTGTACGTAAGTACCACAAGTTCTTTATCCATTTTTCACTTTCTGTGATATTGAACTTGTACGGTAAACGAGGTTCTTGTAAACGGAGGCGTCCCAAACTTTGGGGTGGCTGTGTCTTTTTGATTTTAATTTCCCTAAGCTATAGGACCATAAGTGGAAGTGCCCTAGGTTCTGTTGCTTTGTTTTTTAGATGTTTCAGGAAACACCATACACTTCTCCCGAGTGTCTGTTGGCAATTTACATCCCGCCCATCAGCATAACAAGGCTCCCAGTTCTCCATGGCCTGTCCTGCCTTTCTGGATTTTACACTTTTTTCAGATGGCCCTTTTGACCGGGGGGAAGTGAAACTTCATTGTAGTGCAGATTTCCTTTGCAAGCTTGCTTGGTTGGCCAAAAAGGGCGTATGCGTTTTTTCCTGAATATATTCAGGAAAAAACGCATACGCCCTTTTTGGCCAAGTGCATCATTGTGGACGTTCTGCCTCTTTTCCTATGCTTTCAATGCAATTCCAGTCTACCTCCTGAAATCGGTTTCCTGCAATTCTGCCCCGCTTTCAAGTCCTCTTGGCAGCCTTACTTCAGTCTATTTTTGGACGATAGCTGTCATTTATAACTCTGCAGGTTTGTGAATTACAGTGCCCCTGAGCTCCTTTCTTCAACTCGCTTTCTTGTGAGCTGGCCGCAACACCACAGGATGGCTTCAGGCCCTAATCTGGTTCCGGCACGGCACGCTGAGCCTTTGGTTAATTCCTCTTCCTGGTGGGAAATGAGAGTTAAATTTGCCCGTCCAGACACCTCCAGCTAGCCTCTCATTGGTTCTCGCTATTCCTGTTCATCTTCCGCAGAAATTGCAAACTGGGCCAAACAGGAGGTTAAAGGCGCTGACTCTCCAAGTGGGGAGAGTGTTAGTAAAGCGTCTGGAATGTTGCACCCGAGTACCAGGGTACGAAAACTGAGACATATTTGAACACGTCTCCCGATCACATGGTTGATCATACTCTGGGTTCCACATGCATGTTTTAGCTGAAGGAAGAATACCTAAAACCTGGGTAGTTGAAACCCGTGGAATGGGTACCATGCAATATGACTTCAAAGGGTCTTCATTTGCTCACCGAACCTCTGCAATCCTATCACTGCTGTGTTTATGCCCCTGTACACATGCTTGATTCCCCTTCGGAGACATAGCAATCCATAGGTTTTAAGATACTTACTAGTCAGGTACATTCTTAGGCGTTTAATATGCCGTGTTGAGTCCATTTCGTTGAGCAAGGAGTAGCTCTTGTCTATTCCATATTTGGCTTAAGGAACTTTATCTGTGCTCATTTCAATCTCTGGTTTTATGCAACACCCCAACTCACCTTTCCCCTTAAGCAAGCATAAGTTGGTTTTCTAAATTTGAGACCCTGTTCTGTTTTGGAATGCAGTTCCTGTGTAGCCAAGTTTATATTCCGTGTATTAGTGATATCTTATGATGTTTCTTTTTCTGTGTGACTTATTTCAGTTAGAATCATCGTACCTGAATCCACTCATTATGCTGCTATGGGCCTGATGACATAGATTTCATTGCTGAGTGATACTGCATTGTACGTAAGTACCACAAGTTCTTTATCCATTTTTCACTTTCTGTGATATTGAACTTGTACGGTAAACGAGGTTCTTGTAAACGGAGGCGTCCCAAACTTTGGGGTGGCTGTGTCTTTTTGATTTTAATTTCCGTAAGCTATAGGACCATAAGTGGAAGTGCCCTAGGCTCTGTTGCTTTGTTTTTTAGATGTTTCAGGAAACACCATACACTTCTCCCGAGTGTCTGTTGGCAATTTACATCCCGCCCATCAGCATAACAAGGCTCCCAGTTCTCCATGGCCTGTCCTGCCTTTCTGGATTTTACACTTTTTTCAGATGGCCCTTTTGACCGGGGGGAAGTGAAACTTCATTGTAGTGCACATTTCCTTTGCAAGCTTGCTTGGGTGGCCAAAAAGGGCGTATGCGTTTTTTCCTGAATATATTCAGGAAAAAACGCATACGCCCTTTTTGGCCAAGTGCATCATTGTGGACGTTCTGCCTCTTTTCCTATGCTTTCAATGCAATTCCAGTCTACCTCCTGAAATCGGTTTCCTGCAATTCTGCCCCACTTTCAAGTCCTCTTGGCAGCCTTACTTCAGTCTATTTTTGGACGATAGCTGTCATTTATAACTCTGCAGGTTTGTGAATTACAGTGCCCCTGAGCTCCTTTCTTCAACTCGCTTTCTTGTGAGCTGGCCGCAACACCGCAGGATGGCTTCAGGCCCTAATCTGGTTCCGGCACGGCACGCTGAGCCTTTGGTTAATTCCTCTTCCTGGTGGGAAATGAGAGTTAAATTTGCCCGTCCAGACACCTCCAGCTAGTCTCTCATTGGTTCTCGCTATTCCTGTTCATCTTCCGCAGAAATTGCAAACTGGGCCAAACAGGAGGTTAAAGGCGCTGACTCTCCAAGTGGGGAGAGTGTTAGTAAAGCGTCTGGAATGTTGCACCCGAGTACCAGGGTACGAAAACTGAGACATATTTGAACACGTCTCCCGATCACATGGTTGATCATACTCTGGGTTCCACATGCATGTTTTAGCTGAAGGAAGAATACCTAAAACCTGGGTAGTTGAAACCCGTGGAATGGGTACCATGCAATATGACTTCAAAGGGTCTTCATTTGCTCACCGAACCTCTCCAATCCTATCACTGCTGCGTTTATGCCCCTGTACACATGCTTGATTCCCCTTCGGAGACATAGCAATCCATAGGTTTTAAGATACTTACTAGTCAGGTACATTCTTAGGCGTTTAATATGCGGTGTTGAGTCCATTTCGTTGAGCAAGGAGTAGCTCTTGTCTATTCCATATTTGGCTTAAGGAACTTTAACTGTGCTCATTTCAATCTCTGGTTTTATGCAGCACCCCAACTCACCTTTCCCCTTAAGCAAGCATAAGTTGGTTTTCTAAATTTGAGACCCTGTTCTGTTTTGGAATGCAGTTCCTGTGTAGCCAAGTTTACATTCCGTGTATTAGTGATATCTTATGATGTTTCTTTTTCTGTGTGACTTATTTCAGTTAGAATCATCGTACCTGAATCCACTCATTATGCTGCTACGGGCCTGATGACATAGATTTCATTGCTGAGTGATACTGCATTGTACGTAAGTACCACAAGTTCTTTATCCATTTTTCACTTTCTGTGATATTGAACTTGTATGGTAAACGAGGTTCTTGTAAACAGAGGCATCCCAAACTTTGGGGTGGTTGTGTCTTTTTGATTTTAATTTCCCTAAGCTATAGGACCATAAGTGGAAGTGCCCTAGGCTCTGTTGCTTTGTTTTTTAGATGTTTCAGGAAACACCATACACTTCTCCCGAGTGTCTGTTGGCAATTTACATCCCGCCCATCAGCATAACAAGGCTCCCAGTTCTCCATGGCCTGTCCTGTCTTTCTGGATTTTACACTTTTTTCAGATGGCCCTTTTGACCGGGGGGAAGTGAGACTTCATTGTAGTGCACATTTCCTTTGCAAGCTTGCTTGGTTGGCCAAAAAGGGCGTATGCGTTTTTTCCTGAATATATTCAGGAAAAAACGCATACGCCCTTTTTGGCCAAGTGCATCATTGTGGACGTTCTGCCTCTTTTCCTATGCTTTCAATGCAATTCCAGTCTACCTCCTGAAATCGGTTTCCTGCAATTCTGCCCCGCTTTCAAGTCCTCTTGGCAGCCTTACTTCAGTCTATTTTTGGACGATAGCTGTCATTTATAACTCTGCAGGTTTGTGAATTACAGTGCCCCTGAGCTCCTTTCTTCAACTCGCTTTCTTGTGAGCTGGCCGCAACACCGCAGGATGGCTTCAGGCCCTAATCTGGTTCCGGCACGGCACGCTGAGCCTTTGGTTAATTCCTCTTCCTGGTGGGAAATGAGAGTTAAATTTGCCCGTCCAGACACCTCCAGCTAGCCTCTCATTGGTTCTCGCTATTCCTGTTCATCTTCCGCAGAAATTGCAAACTGGGCCAAACAGGAGGTTAAAGGTGCTGACTCTCCAAGTGGGGAGAGTGTTAGTAAAGCGTCTGGAATGTTGCACCCGAGTAGCAGGGTACGAAAACTGAGACATATTTGAACACGTCTCCCGATCACATGGTTGATCATACTCTGGGTTCCACATGCATGTTTTAGCTGAAGGAAGAATACCTAAAACCTGGGTAGTTGAAAGCCGTGGAATGGGTACCATGCAATATGACTTCAAAGGGTCTTCATTTGCTCACCGAACCTCTCCAATCCTATCACTGCTGCGTTTATGCCCCTGTACACATGCTTGATTCCCCTTCGGAGACATAGCAATCCATAGGTTTTAAGATACTTACTAGTCAGGTACATTCTTAGGCGTTTAATATGCGGTGTTGAGTCCATTTCGTTGAGCAAGGAGTAGCTCTTGTCTATTCCATATTTGGCTTAAGGAACTTTATCTGTGCTCATTTCAATCTCTGGTTTTATGCAGCACCCCAACTCACCTTTCCCCTTAAGCAAGCATAAGTTGGTTTTCTAAATTTGAGACCCTGTTCTGTTTTGGAATGCAGTTCCTGTGTAGCCAAGTTTACATTCCGTGTATTAGTGATATCTTATGATGTTTCTTTCTCTGTGTGACTTATTTCAGTTAGAATCATCGTACCTGAATCCACTCATTATGCTGCTACGGGCCTGATGACATAGATTTCATTGCTGAGTGATACTGCATTGTACGTAAGTACCACAAGTTCTTTATCCATTTTTCACTTTCTGTGATATTGAACTTGTACGGTAAACGAGGTTCTTGTAAACGGAGGCGTCCCAAACTTTGGGGTGGCTGTGTCTTTTTGATTTTAATTTCCCTAAGCTATAGGACCATAAGTGGAAGTGTCCTAGGCTCTGTTGCTTTGTTTTTTAGATGTTTCAGGAAACACCATACACTTCTCCCGAGTGTCTGTTGGCAATTTACATCCCGCCCATCAGCATAACAAGGCTCCCAGTTCTCCATGGCCTGTTGCCTTTCTGGATTTTACACTTTTTTCAGATGGCCCTTTTGACCGGGGGGAAGTGAGACTTCATTGTAGTGCAGATTTCCTTTGCAAGCTTGCTTGGTTGGCCAAAAAGGGCGTATGCGTTTTTTCCTGAATATATTCAGGAAAAAACGCATACGCCCTTTTTGGCCAAGTGCATCATTGTGGACGTTCTGCCTCTTTTCCTATGCTTTCAATGCAATTCCAGTCTACCTCCTGAAATCGGTTTCCTGCAATTCTGCCCCGCTTTCAAGTCCTCTTGGCAGCCTTACTTCAGTCTATTTTTGGACGATAGCTGTCATTTATAACTCTGCAGGTTTGTGAATTACAGTGCCCCTGAGCTCCTTTCTTCAACTCGCTTTCTTTTGAGCTGGCCGCAACACCGCGGGATGGCTTCAGGCCCTAATCTGGTTCCGGCACGGCACGCTGAGCCTTTGGTTATTTCCTCTTCCTGGTGGGAAGTGAGAGTTAAATTTGCCCGTCCAGACACCTCCAGCTAGCCTCTCATTGGTTCTCGCTATTCCTGTTCATCTTCCGCAGAAATTACAAACTGGGCCAAACAGGAGGTTAAAGGCGCTGACTCTCCAAGTGGGGAGAGTGTTAGTAAAGCATCTGGAATGTTGCACCCGAGTACCAGGGGAGGAAAACTGAGACATATTTGAACACGTCTCCCGTTCACATGGTTGATCATACTTGGGTTCCACATGCATGTTTTAGCTGAAGGAAGAATACCTTAAACCTGGAGAGTTGAGACCCGTGTAATGGGTACCATGCAATATGACTTCAAAGGGTCTTCATTTGCTCACCGAACCTCTCCAATCCTATCACTGCTGCGTTTATGCCCCTGTACACATGCTTGATTCTCTTTCGGAGACATAGCAATCCATAGGTTTTAAGATACTTACTAGTCAGGTACATTCTTAGGCGTTTAATATGCGGTGTTGAGTCCATTTCGTTTTGCAAGGAGTAGCTCTTGTCTATTCCATATTTGACTTAAGGAACTTTATCTGTGCTCATTTCAATCTCTGGTTTTATGCAGCACCCCAACTCACCTTTACCCTTAAGCAAGCATAAGTTGGTTTTCTAAATTTGAGACCCTGTTCTGTTCTGTAATTCAGTTCCTGTGTAGCCAAGTTTACATTCCGTGTATTACTGATATCTTATGATGTTTCTTTTTCTGTGTGACTTACTTCAGTTAGAATCTTCATACCTGAATCCACTCATTGTGATGCTAAGGGCCTGATGACATAGATTTCATTGCTGAGTGATATTGCTTTGTAAGTAAATACCACAACTTCTTTATCCATTTTTCACTTTCTGCGATGTTGAACTTGTACTGTAAACGAGGTTCTTGTAAACAGAGGCGTCCCAAACTTTGGGGTGGCTGTGTCTTTTTGATTTTAATTTCCCTAAGCTATAGGACCATAAGTGGCAGTGCCCTATGCTCTGTTGCTTTGTTTTTTAGATGTTTCAGGAAACACCATACACTTCTCCTGAGTGTCTGTTGGCAATTTACATCCCGCCCATCAGCATAACAAGGCTCCCAGTTCTCTATGGCCTGTCCTGCCTTTCTGGATTTTACACTTTTTTCAGATGGTCCTTTTGATCGGGGGGAAGTGAGACTTCATTGTAGTGCAGATTTCCTTTGCAAGCTTGCTTGGTTGGCCAAAAAGGGCGTATGCGTTTTTTCCTGAATATATTCAGGAAAAAACGCATACGCCCTTTTTGGCCAAGTGCATCATTGTGGACGTTCTGCCTCTTTTCCTATGCTTTCAATGCAATTCCAGTCTACCTCCTGAAATCGGTTTCCTGCAATTCTGCCCCGCTTTCAAGTCCTCTTGGCAGCCTTACTTCAGTCTATTTTTGGACGATAGCTGACATTTATAACTCTGCAGGTTTGTGAATTACAGTGCCCTTGAGCTCCTTTCTTCAACTCGCTTTCTTGTGACCTGGCCGCAACACAGCAGGATTGCTTCAGGCCCAAATCTGGCTCCGGCCCGGCATGCTGAGCCTTTGGTTAATTCCTCTTCCTGTTGGGAAATGAGAGTTAAATTTGCCCGTCCAGACACCTCCAGCTAGCCTCTCATTGGTTCTCGCTATTCCTGTTCATCTTCCGCAGAAATTGCAAACTGGGCCAAACAGGAGGTTAAAGGGACTGACTCTCCAAGTGGGGAGAGTGTTAGTAAAGCGTCTGGAATGTTGCACCCGAGTACCAGGGGAGGAAAACTGAGACATATTTGAACACGTCTCCCGATCACATGGTTGATCATACCCTAGGTTCCACATGCATGTTTTAGCTGAAGGAAGAATACCTTAAACCTGGAGAGTTAAGACCCGTGTAATGGGTACCATGCAATATGACTTCAAAGGGTCTTCATTTGCTCACCGAACCTCTCCAATCCTATCACTGCTGCGTTTATGCCCCTGTACACATGCTTGATTCTCTTTTGGAGACATAGCAATCCATAGGTTTTAAGATAATTACTAGTCAGGTACATTCTTAGGCGTTTAATATGCGGTGTTGAGTCCATTTCGTTGAGCAAGGAGTAGCTCTTGTCTATTCCATATTTGACTTAAGGAACTTTATCTGTGCTCATTTCAATCTCTGGTTTTATGCAGCACCCCAACTCACCTTTACCCTTAAGCAAGAATAAGTTGGTTTTCTAAATTTGAGACCCTGTTCTGTTCTGTAATTCAGTTCCTGTGTAGCCAAGTTTACATTCCGTGTATTACTGATATCTTATGATGTTTCTTTTTCTGTGTGACTTACTTCAGTTAGAATCATCATTACTGAATCCACTCATTGTGCTGCTAAGGGCCTGATGACACAGATTTCATTGCTGAGTGATATTGCTTTATAAGTAAATACCACAACTTCTTTATCCATTTTTCACTTTCTGCGATGTTGAACTTGTACTGTAAACGAGGTTCTTGTAAACAGAGCCGTTCCAAACTTTGGGGTGGCTGTGTCTTTTTGATTTTAATTTCCCTAAGCTATAGGACCATAAGTGGAAGTGCCCTAGGTTCTGTTGCTTTGTTTTTTAGATGTTTCAGGAAACACCATACACTTCTCCCGAGTGGTTGTTGGCAATTTACATCCCGCCCATCAGCATAACAAGGCTCCCAGTTCTCCATGGCCTGTCCTGCCTTTCTGGATTTTACACTTTTTTCAGATGGCCCTTTTGACCGGGGGGAAGTGAGACTTCATTGTAGTGCAGATTTCCTTTGCAAGCTTGCTTGGTTGGCCAAAAAGGGCGTATGCGTTTTTTCCTGAATATATTCAGGAAAAAACGCATACGCCCTTTTTGGCCAAGTGCATCATTGTGGACGTTCTGCCTCTTTTCCTATGCTTTCAATGCAATTCCAGTCTACCTCCTGAAATCGGTTTCCAGCAATTCTGCCCCGCTTTCAAGTCCTCTTGGCAGCCTTACTTCAGTCTATTTTTGGATGATAGCTGTCATTTATAACTCTGCAAGTTTGTGAATTACAGTGCCCCTGAGCTCCTTTCTTCAACTCGCTTTCTTTTCAGCTGGCCGCAACACCGCAGGATGGCTTCAGGCCCTAATCTGTTTCCGGTACGGCACGCTGAGCCTTTGGTTATTTCCTCTTCCTGGTGGGAAATGAGAGTTAAATTTGCCCGTTCAGACACCTCCAGCTAGCCTCTCATTGGTTCTCGCTATTCCTGTTCATCTTCCGCAGAAATTGCAAACTGGGCCAAACAGGAGGTTAAAGGGACTGACTCTCCAAGTGGGGAGAGTGTTAGTAAAGCGTCTGGAATGTTGCACCCGAGTACCAGGGGAGGAAAACTGAGACATATTTGAACACGTCTCCTGATCACATGGTTGATCATACTCTAGGTTCCACATGCATGTTTTAGCTGAAGGAAGAATACCTTAAACCTTTGTAGTTGAAACCCGTGGAATGGGTACCATGCAATATGACTTCAAAGGGTCTTCATTTGCTCACCGAACCTCTCCAATCCTATCACTGCTGCGTTTATGCCCCTGTACACATGCTTGATTCTCTTTCGGAGACATAGCAATCCATAGGTTTTAAGATACTTACTAGTCAGGTACATTCTTAGGCGTTTAATATGCGGTGTTGAGTCCATTTCGTTGAGCAAGGAGTAGCTCTTGTCTATTCCATATTTGGCTTAAGGAACTTTATCTGTGCTCATTTCAATCTCTGGTTTTATGCAGCACCCCAACTCACCTTTCCCCTTAAGCAAGCATAAGTTGGTTTTCTAAATTTGAGACCCTGTTCTGTTTTGGAATGCAGTTCCTGTGTAGCCAAGTTTACATTCCGTGTATTAGTGATATCTTATGATGTTTCTTTTTCTGTGTGACTTATTTCAGTTACAATCATCGTACCTGAATCCACTCATTATGCTGCTACGGGCCTGATGACATAGATTTCATTGCTGAGTGATACTGCATTGTACGTAAGTACCACAAGTTCTTTATCCATTTTTCACTTTCTGTGATATTGAACTTGTACGGTAAACGAGGTTCTTGTAAACAGAGGCGTCCCAAACTTTGGGGTGGCTGTGTCTTTTTGATTTTAATTTCCCTAAGCTATAGGACCATAAGTGGAAGTGCCCTAGGCTCTGTTGCTTTGTTTTTTAGATGTTTCAGGAAACACCATACACTTCTCCCGAGTGTCTGTTGGCAATTTACATCCCGCCCATCAGCATAACAAGGCTCCCAGTTCTCCATGGCCTGTCCTGCCTTTCTGGATTTTACACTTTTTTCAGATGGCCCTTTTGACCGGGGGGAAGTGAAACTTCATTGTAGTGCAGATTTCCTTTGCAAGCTTCCTTGGTTGGCCAAAAAGGGCGTATGCGTTTTTTCCTGAATATATTCAGGAAAAAACGCATACGCCCTTTTTGGCCAAGTGCATCATTGTGGACGTTCTGCCTCTTTTCCTATGCTTTCAATGCAATTCCAGTCTACCTCCTGAAATCGGTTTCCTGCAATTCTGCCCCGCTTTCAAGTCCTCTTGGCAGCCTTACTTCAGTCTATTTTTGGACGATAGCTGTCATTTATAACTCTGCAGGTTTGTGAATTACAGTGCCCCTGAGCTCCTTTCTTCAACTCGCTTTCTTGTGAGCTGGCCGCAACACCACAGGATGGCTTCAGGCCCTAATCTGGTTCCGGCACGGCACGCTGAGCCTTTGGTTAATTCCTCTTCCTGGTGGGAAATGAGAGTTAAATTTGCCCGTCCAGACACCTCCAGCTAGCCTCTCATTGGTTCTCGCTATTCCTGTTCATCTTCCGCAGAAATTGCAAACTGGGCCAAACAGGAGGTTAAAGGTGCTGACTCTCCAAGTGGGGAGAGTGTTAGTAAAGCGTCTGGAATGTTGCACCCGAGTACCAGGGTACGAAAACTGAGACATATTTGAACACGTCTCCCGATCACATGGTTGATCATACTCTGGGTTCCACATGCATGTTTTAGCTGAAGGAAGAATACCTAAAACCTGGGTAGTTGAAAGCCGTGGAATGGGTACCATGCAATATGACTTCAAAGGGTCTTCATTTGCTCACCGAACCTCTCCAATCCTATCACTGCTCCGTTTATGCCCCTGTACACATGCTTGATTCCCCTTCGGAGACATAGCAATCCATAGGTTTTAAGATACTTACTAGTCAGGTACATTCTTAGGCGTTTAATATGCGGTGTTGAGTCCATTTCGTTGAGCAAGGAGTAGCTCTTGTCTATTCCATATTTGGCTTAAGGAACTTTATCTGTGCTCATTTCAATCTCTGGTTTTATGCAGCACCCCAACTCACCTTTCCCCTTAAGCAAGCATAAGTTGGTTTTCTAAATTTGAGACCCTGTTCTGTTTTGGAATGCAGTTCCTGTGTAGCCAAGTTTACATTCCGTGTATTAGTGATATCTTATGATGTTTCTTTTTCTGTGTGACTTATTTCAGTTAGAATCATCGTACCTGAATCCACTCATTATGCTGCTACGGGCCTGATGACATAGATTTCATTGCTGAGTGATACTTCATTGTACGTAAGTACCACAAGTTCTTTATCCATTTTTCACTTTCTGTGATATTGAACTTGTACGGTAAATGAGGTTCTTGTAAACGGAGGCGTCCCAAATTTTGGGGTGGCTGTGTCTTTTTGATTTTAATTTCCCTAAGCTATAGGACCATAAGTGGAAGTGCCCTAGGTTCTGTTGCTTTGTTTTTTAGATGTTTCAGGAAACACCATACACTTCTCCCGAGTGTCTGTTGGCAATTTACATCCCGCCCATCAGCATAACAAGGCTCTCAGTTCTCCATGGCCTGTCCTGCCTTTCTGGATTTTACACTTTTTTCAGATGGTCCTTTTGACCGGGGGGAAGTGAAACTTCATTGTAGTGCAGATTTCCTTTGCAAGCTTGCTTGGTTGGCCAAAAAGGGCGTATGCGTTTTTTCCTGAATATATTCAGGAAAAAACGCATACGCCCTTTTTGGCCAAGTGCATCATTGTGGACGTTCTGCCTCTTTTCCTATGCTTTCAATGCAATTCCAGTCTACCTCCTGAAATCGGTTTCCTGCAATTCTGCCCCGCTTTCAAGTCCTCTTGGCAGCCTTACTTCAGTCTATTTTTGGACGATAGCTGTCATTTATAACTCTGCAGGTTTGTGAATTACAGTGCCCCTGAGCTCCTTTCTTCAACTCGCTTTCTTGTGAGCTGGCCGCAACACCGCAGGATGGCTTCAGGCCCTAATCTGGTTCCGGCACGGCACGCTGAGCCTTTGGTTAATTCCTCTTCCTGGTGGGAAATGAGAGTTAAATTTGCCCGTCCAGACACCTCCAGCTAGTCTCTCATTGGTTCTCGCTATTCCTGTTCATCTTCCGCAGAAATTGCAAACTGGGCCAAACAGGAGGTTAAAGGTGCTGACTCTCCAAGTGGGGAGAGTGTTAGTAAAGCGTCTGGAATGTTGCACCCGAGTACCAGGGGAGGAAAACTGAGACATATTTGAACACGTCTCCCGATCACATGGTTGTTCATACTCTGGGTTCCACATGCATGTTTTAGCTGAAGGAAGAATACCTTAAACCTGGGTAGTTGAAACCCGTGGAATGGGTACCATGCAATATGACTTCAAAGGGTCTTCATTTGCTCACCGAACCTCTCCAATCCTATCACTGCTGCGTTTATGCCCCTGTACACATGCTTGATTCCCCTTCGGAGACATAGCAATCCATAGGTTTTAAGATACTTACTAGTCAGGTACATTCTTAGGCGTTTAATATGCGGTGTTGAGTCCATTTCGTTGAGCAAGGAGTAGCTCTTGTCTATTCCATATTTGGCTTAAGGAACTTTATCTGTGCTCATTTCAATCTCTGGTTTTATGCAGCACCCCAACTCACCTTTCCCCTTAAGCAAGAATAAGTTGGTTTTCTAAATTTGAGACCCTGTTCTGTTTTGGAATGCAGTTCCTGTGTAGCCAAGTTTACATTCCGTGTATTACTGATATCTTATGATGTTTCTTTTTCTGTGTGACTTACTTCAGTTACAATCATCGTACCTGAATCCACTCATTATGCTGCTACGGGCCTGATGACATAGATTTCATTGCTGAGTGATACTTCATTGTACGTAAGTACCACAAGTTCTTTATCCATTTTTCACTTTCTGCGATGTTGAACTTGTACTGTAAACGAGGTTCTTGTAAACAGAGCCGTTCCAAACTTTGGGGTGGCTGTGTCTTTTTGATTTTAATTTCCCTAAGCTATAGGACCATAAGTGGAAGTGCCCTAGGTTCTGTTGCTTTGTTTTTTAGATGTTTCAGGAAACACCATACACTTCTCCCGAGTGTCTGTTGGCAATTTACATCCCGCCCATCAGCATAAC
Organism: Delphinus delphis; assembly: GCF_949987515.2. NCBI lineage: Eukaryota > Metazoa > Chordata > Mammalia > Artiodactyla > Delphinidae > Delphinus > Delphinus delphis. Next base: position 4,853,958 of record NW_027192648.1, read on the forward strand.
AAGGCTCCCAGTTCTCCATGGCCTGTCCTGCCTTTCTGGATTTTACACTTTTTTCAGATGGCCCTTTTGACCAGGGGGAAGTGAGACTTCATTGTAGTGCAGATTTCATTTGCAAGCTTGCTTGGTTGGCCAAAAAGGGCGTATGCGTTTTTTCCTGAATATATTCAGGAAAAAACGCATACGCCCTTTTTGGCCAAGTGCATCATTGTGGACGTTCTGCCTCTTTTCCTATGCTTTCAATGCAATTCCAGTCTACCTCCTGAAATCGGTTTCCTGCAATTCTGCCCCGCTTTCAAGTCCTCTTGGCAGCCTTACTTCAGTCTATTTTTGGACGATAGCTGTCATTTATAACTCTGCAGGTTTGTGAATTACAGTGCCCCTGAGCTCCTTTCTTCAACTCGCTTTCTTGTGACCTGGCCGCAACACCGCAGGATGGCTTCAGGCCCTAATCTGGTTCCGGTACGGCACGCTGAGCCTTTGGTTAATTCCTCTTCCTGTTGGGAAATGAGAGTTAAATTTGCCCGTCCACACACCTCCAGCTAGCCTCTCATTGGTTCTCGCTATTCCTGTTCATCTTCCGCAGAAATTGCAAACTGGGCCAAACAGGAGGTTAAAGGCGCTGACTCTCCAAGTGGGGAGAGTGTTAGTAAAGCGTCTGGAATGTTGCACCCGAGTACCAGGGGAGGAAAACTGAGACATATTTGAACACGTCTCCCGATCACATGGTTGATCATACTCTGGGTTCCACATGCATGTTTTAGCTGAAGGAAGAATACCTAAAACCTGGGTAGTTGAAACCCGTGGAATGGGCACCATGCAATATGACTTCAAAGGGTCTTCATTTGCTCACCGAACCTCTCCAATCCTATCACTGCTGCGTTTATGCCCCTGTACACATGCTTGATTCTCTTTCGGAGACATAGCAATCCATAGGTTTTAAGATACTTACTAGTCAGGTACATTCTTAGGCGTTTAATATGCGGTGTTGAGTCCATTTCGTTGAGCAAGGAGTAGCTCTTGTCTATTCCATATTTGGCTCAAGGAACTTTATCTGTGCTCATTTCAATCTCTGGTTTTATGCAGCAACCCAACTCACCTTTCCCCTTAAGCAAGCATAAGTTGGTTTTCTAAATTTGAGACCCTGTTCTGTTTTGGAATGCAGTTCCTGTGTAGCCAAGTTTACATTCCGTGTATTAGTGATATCTTATGATGTTTTTTTTTCTGTGTGACTTATTTCAGTTAGAATCATCGTACCTGAATCCACTCATTATGCTGCTACGGGCCTGATGACATAGATTTCATTGCTGAGTGATACTGCATTGTACGTAAGTACCACAAGTTCTTTATCCATTTTTCACTTTTTGTGATATTGAACTTGTACGGTAAACGAGGTTCTTGTAAACGGAGGCGTCCCAAACTTTGGGGTGGCTGTGCCTTTTTGATTTTAATTTCCCTAAGCTATAGGACCATAAGTGGAAGTGCCCTAGGCTCTGTTGCTTTGTTTTTTAGATGTTTCAGGAAACACCATACACTTCTCCCGAGTGTCTGTTGGCAATTTACATCCCGCCCATCAGCATAACAAGGCTCCCAGTTCTCCATGGCCTGTCCTGCCTTTCTGGATTTTACACTTTTTTCAGATGGCCCTTTTGACCGGGGGGAAGTGAGACTTCATTGTAGTGCAGATTTCCTTTGCAAGCTTGCTTGGTTGGCCAAAAAGGGCGTATGTGTTTTTTCCTGAATATATTCAGGAAAAAACGCATACGCCCTTTTTGGCCAAGTGCATCATTGTGGACGTTCTGCCTCTTTTCCTATGCTTTCAATGCAATTCCAGTCTACCTCCTGAAATCGGTTTCCTGCAATTCTGCCCCGCATTCAAGTCCTCTTGGCAGCCTTACTTCAGTCTATTTTTGGACGATAGCTGTCATTTATAACTCTGCAGGTTTGTGAATTACAGTGCCCCTGAGCTCCTTTCTTCAACTCGCTTTCTTTTGAGGTGGCCGCAACACGGCAGGATGGCTTCAGGCCCTAATCTGGTTCTGGCATGGCACGCTGAGCCTTTGGTTAATTCCTCTTCCTGGTAGGAAATGAGAGTTAAATTTGCCCGTCCAGACACCTCCAGCTAGCCTCTCATTTGTTCTCGCTATTCCTGTTCATCTTCCACAGAAATTGCAAACTGGGCCAAACAGGAGGTTAAAGGGACTGACTCTCCAAGTCGGGAGAGTGTTAGTAAAGCGTCTGGAATGTTGCACCCGAGTACCAGGGGAGGAAAACTGAGACATATTTGAACACGTCTCCCGATCACATGGTTGATCATACTCTAGGTTCCACATGCATGTTTTAGCTGAAGGAAGAATACCTTAAACCTGGGTAGTTGAAACCCGTGGAATGGGTACCATGCAATATGACTTCAAAGGGTATTCATTTGCTCACCGAACCTCTCCAATCCTATCACTGCTCCGTTTATGCCCCTGTACACATGCTTGATTCTCTTTTGGAGACATAGCAATCCACAGGTTTTAAGATACTTACAAGTCAGGTACATTCTTAGGCGTTTAATATGCGGTGTTGAGTCCATTTCGTTGAGCAAGGAGTAGCTCTTGTCTATTCCATATTTGGCTTAAGGAACTTTATCTGTGCTCATTTCAATCTCTGGTTTTATGCAGCACCCCAACTCACCTTTACCCTTAAGCAAGCATAAGTTGTTCTTCTAAATTTGAGTCCCTGTTCTGTTCTGTAATTCAGTTCCTGTGTAGCCAAGTTTACATTCCGTGTATTACTGATATCTTATGATGTTTCTTTTTCTGTGTGACTTACTTCAGTTAGAATCATCATACCTGAATCCACTCATTGTGCTGCTAAGGGCCTGATGACACAGATTTCATTGCTGAGTGATATTGCTTTGTAAGTAAATACCACAACTTCTTTATCCATTTTTCACTTTCTGCGATGTTGAACTTGTACTGTAAACGAGGTTCTTGTAAACAGAGCCGTTCCAAACTTTGGGGTGGCTGTGTCTTTTTGATTTTAATTTCCCTAAGCTATAGGACCATAAGTGGAAGTGCCCTAGGTTCTGTTGCTTTGTTTTTTAGATGTTTCAGGAAACACCATACACTTCTCCTGAGTGGTTGTTGGCAATTTACATCCCGCCCATCAGCATAACAAGGCTCCCAGTTCTCCATGGCCTGTCCTGCCTTTCTGGATTTTACACTTTTTTCAGATGGCCCTTTTGACCGGGGGGAATTGAGACTTCATTGTAGTGCAGATTTCATTTGCAAGCTTGCTTGGTTGGCCAAAAAGGGCGTATGCGTTTTTTCCTGAATATATTCAGGAAAAAACGCATACGCCCTTTTTGGCCAAGTGCATCATTGTGGACGTTCTGCCTCTTTTCCTATGCTTTCAATGCAATTCCAGTCTACCTCCTGAAATCGGTTTCCTGCAATTCTGCCCCGCTTTCAAGTCCTCTTGGCAGCCTTACTTCAGTCTATTTTTGGATGATAGCTGTCATTTATAACTCTGCAGGTTTGTGAATTACAGTGCCCCTGAGCTCCTTTCTTCAACTCGCTTTCTTTTGAGCTGGCCGCAACACCGCAGGATGGCTTCAGGCCCTAATCTGGTTCCGGTACGGCACGCTGAGCCTTTGGTTATTTCCTCTTCCTGGTGGGAAATGAGAGTTAAATTTGCCCGTCCAGACACCTCCAGCTAGCCTCTCATTGGTTCTCGCTATTCCTGTTCATCTTCCGCAGAAATTGCAAACTGTGCCAAACAGGAGGTTAAAGGCGCTGACTCTCCAAGTGGGGAGAGTGTTAGTAAAGCGTCTGGAATGTTGCACCCGAGTACCAGGGGAGGAAAACTGAGACATATTTGAACACGTCTCCCGATCACATGGTTGATCATACTCTGGGTTCCACATGCATGTTTTAGCTGAAGGAAGAATACCTTAAACCTGGGTAGTTGAAACCCGTGGAATGGGCACCATGCAATATGACTTCAAAGGGTCTTCATTTGCTCACCGAACTTCTCCAATCCTATCACTGCTGCGTTTATGCCCCTGTACACATGCTTGATTCTCTTTCGGAGACATAGCAATCCATAGGTTTTAAGATACTTACTAGTCAGGTACATTCTTAGGCGTTTAATATGCGGTGTTGAGTCCATTTCGTTGAGCAAGGAGTAGCTCTTGTCTATTCCATATTTGGCTCAAGGAACTTTATCTGTGCTCATTTCAATCTCTGATTTTATGCAGCAACCCAACTCACCTTTCCCCTTAAGCAAGCATAAGTTGGTTTTCTAAATTTGAGACCCTGTTCTGTTTTGGAATGCAGTTCCTGTGTAGCCAAGTTTACATTCCGTGTATTAGTGATATCTTATGATGTTTTTTTTTCTGTGTGACTTATTTCAGTTAGAATCATCGTACCTGAATCCACTCATTATGCTGCTACGGGCCTGATGACATAGATTTCATTGCTGAGTGATACTGCATTGTACGTAAGTACCACAAGTTCTTTATCCATTTTTCACTTTTTGTGATATTGAACTTGTACGGTAAACGAGGTTCTTGTAAACGGAGGCGTCCCAAACACTGGGGTGGCTGTGTCTTTTTGATTTTAATTTCCCTAAGCTATAGGACCATAAGTGGAAGTGCCCTAGGCTCTGTTGCTTTGTTTTTTAGATGTTTCAGGAAACACCATACACTTCTCCCGAGTGGTTGTTGGCAATTTACATCCCGCCCATCAGCATAACAAGGCTCCCAGTTCTCCATGGCCTGTCCTGCCTTTCTGGATTTTACACTTTTTTCAGATGGCCCTTTTGACCGGGGGGAAGTGAGACTTCATTGTAGTGCAGATTTCCTTTGCAAGCTTGCTTGGTTGGCCAAAAAGGGCGTATGTGTTTTTTCCTGAATATATTCAGGAAAAAACGCATACGCCCTTTTTGGCCAAGTGCATCATTGTGGACGTTCTGCCTCTTTTCCTATGCTTTCAATGCAATTCCAGTCTACCTCCTGAAATCGGTTTCCTGCAATTCTGCCCCGCATTCAAGTCCTCTTGGCAGCCTTACTTCAGTCTATTTTTGGACGATAGCTGTCATTTATAACTCTGCAGGTTTGTGAATTACAGTGCCCCTGAGCTCCTTTCTTCAACTCGCTTTCTTTTGAGGTGGCCGCAACACGGCAGGATGGCTTCAGGCCCTAATCTGGTTCTGGCATGGCACGCTGAGCCTTTGGTTAATTCCTCTTCCTGGTAGGAAATGAGAGTTAAATTTGCCCGTCCAGACACCTCCAGCTAGCCTCTCATTGGTTCTCGCTATTCCTGTTCATCTTCCGCAGAAATTGCAAACTGGGCCAAACAGGAGGTTAAAGGGACTGACTCTCCAAGTCGGGAGAGTGTTAGTAAAGCGTCTGGAATGTTGCACCCGAGTACCAGGGGAGGAAAACTGAGACATATTTGAACACGTCTCCCGATCACATGGTTGATCATACTCTAGGTTCCACATGCATGTTTTAGCTGAAGGAAGAATACCTTAAACCTGGGTAGTTGAAACCCGTGGAATGGGTACCATGCAATATGACTTCAAAGGGTATTCATTTGCTCACCGAACCTCTCCAATCCTATCACTGCTCCGTTTATGCCCCTGTACACATGCTTGATTCTCTTTTGGAGACATAGCAATCCACAGGTTTTAAGATACTTACAAGTCAGGTACATTCTTAGGCGTTTAATATGCGGTGTTGAGTCCATTTCGTTGAGCAAGGAGTAGCTCTTGTCTATTCCATATTTGGCTTAAGGAACTTTATCTGTGCTCATTTCAATCTCTGGTTTTATGCAGCACCCCAACTCACCTTTACCCTTAAGCAAGCATAAGTTGTTCTTCTAAATTTGAGTCCCTGTTCTGTTCTGTAATTCAGTTCCTGTGTAGCCAAGTTTACATTCCGTGTATTACAGATATCTTATGATGTTTCTTTTTCTGTGTGACTTACTTCAGTTAGAATCATCATACCTGAATCCACTCATTGTGCTGCTAAGGGCCTGATGACACAGATTTCATTGCTGAGTGATATTGCTTTGTAAGTAAATACCACAACTTCTTTATCCATTTTTCACTTTCTGCGATGTTGAACTTGTACTGTAAACGAGGTTCTTGTAAACAGAGCCGTTCCAAACTTTGGGGTGGCTGTGTGTTTTTTATTTTAATTTCCCTAAGCTATAGGACCATAAGTGGAAGTGCCCTAGGTTCTGTTGCTTTGTTTTTTAGATGTTTCAGGAAACACCATACACTTCTCCTGAGTGGTTGTTGGCAATTTACATCCCGTCCATCAGCATAACAAGGCTCCCAGTTCTCCATGGCCTGTCCTGCCTTTCTGGATTTTACACTTTTTTCAGATGGCCCTTTTGACCGTGGGGAAGTGAGACTTCATTGTAGTGCAGATTTCATTTGCAAGCTTGCTTGGTTGGCCAAAAAGGGCGTATGCGTTTTTTCCTGAATATATTCAGGAAAAAACGCATACGCCCTTTTTGGCCAAGTGCATCATTGTGGACGTTCTGCCTCTTTTCCTATGCTTTCAATGCAATTCCAGTCTACCTCCTGAAATCGGTTTCCTGCAATTCTGCCCCGCTTTCAAGTCCTCTTGGCAGCCTTACTTCAGTCTATTTTTGGACGATAGCTGTCATTTATAACTCTGCAGGTTTGTGAATTACAGTGCCCCTGAGCTCCTTTCTTCAACTCGCTTTCTTTTGAGCTGGCCGCAACACCGCAGGATGGCTTCAGGCCCTAATCTGGTTCCGGTATGGCACGCTGAGCCTTTGGTTATTTCCTCTTCCTGGTGGGAAATGAGAGTTAAATTTGCCCGTCCAGACACCTCCAGCTAGCCTCTCATTGGTTCTCGCTATTCCTGTTCATCTTCCGCAGAAATTACAAACTGGGCCAAACAGGAGGTTAAAGGCGCTGACTCTCCAAGTGGGGAGAGTGTTAGTAAAGCATCTGGAATGTTGCACCCGAGTACCAGGGGAGGAAAACTGAGACATATTTGAACACGTCTCCCGATCACATGGTTGATCATACTTGGGTTCCACATGCATGTTTTAGCTGAAGGAAGAATACCTTAAACCTGGAGAGTTGAGACCCGTGTAATGGGTACCATGCAATATGACTTCAAAGGGTCTTCATTTGCTCACCGAACCTCTCCAATCCTATCACTGCTGCGTTTATGCCCCTGTACACATGCTTGATTCTCTTTCGGAGACATAGCAATCCATAGGTTTTAAGATACTTACTAGTCAGGTACATTCTTAGGCGTTTAATATGCGGTGTTGAGTCCATTTCGTTGAGCAAGGAGTAGCTCTTGTCTATTCCATATTTGGCTTAAGGAACTTTATCTGTGCTCATTTCAATCTCTGGTTTTATGCAGCACCCAAACTCACCTTTACCCTTAAGCAAGAATAAGTTGGTTTTCTAAATTTGAGACCCTGTCCTGTTCTGTAATTCAGTTCCTGTGTAGCCAAGTTTACATTCCGTGTATTACTGATATCTTATGATGTTTCTTTTTCTGTGTGACTTATTTCAGTTAGAATCATCATACCTGAATCCACTCATTGTGCTGCTAAGGGCCTGATGACACAGATTTCATTGCTGAGTGATATTGCTTTGTAAGTAAATACCACAACTTCTTTATCCATTTTTCACTTTCTGCGATGTTGAACTTGTACTGTAAACGAGGTTCTTGTAAACAGAGCCGTTCCAAACTTTGGGGTGGCTGTGTCTTTTTGATTTTAATTTCCCTAAGCTATAGGACCATAAGTGGAAGTGCCCTAGGTTCTGTTGCTTTGTTTTTTAGATGTTTCAGGAAACACCATACACTTCTCCCGAGTGGTTGTTGGCAATTTACATCCCGCCCATCAGCATAACAAGGCTCCCAGTTCTCCATGGCCTGTCCTGCCTTTCTGGATTTTACACTTTTTTCAGATGGCCCTTTTGACCGGGGGGAAGTGAGACTTCATTGTAGTGCAGATTTCATTTGCAAGCTTGCTTGGTTGGCCAAAAAGGGCGTATGCGTTTTTTCCTGAATATATTCAGGAAAAAACGCATACGCCCTTTTTGGCCAAGTGCATCATTGTGGACGTTCTGCCTCTTTTCCTATGCTTTCAATGCAATTCCAGTCTACCTCCTGAAATCGGTTTCCTGCAATTCTGCCCCGCTTTCAAGTCCTCTTGGCAGCCTTACTTCAGTCTATTTTTGGACGATAGCTGTCATTTATAACTCTGCAGGTTTGTGAATTACAGTGCCCCTGAGCTCCTTTCTTCAACTCGCTTTCTTGTGACCTGGCCGCAACACCGCAGGATGGCTTCAGGCCCTAATCTGGTTCCGGTACGGCACACTGAGCCTTTGGTTAATTCCTCTTCCTGTTGGGAAATGAGAGTTAAATTTGCCCGTCCAGACACCTCCAGCTAGCCTCTCATTGGTTCTCGCTATTCCTGTTCATCTTCCGCAGAAATTGCAAACTGTGCCAAACAGGAGGTTAAAGGCGCTGACTCTCCAAGTGGGGAGAGTGTTAGTAAAGCGTCTGGAATGTTGCACCCGAGTACCAGGGGAGGAAAACTGAGACATATTTGAACACGTCTCCCGATCACATGGTTGATCATACTCTGGGTTCCACATGCATGTTTTAGCTGAAGGAAGAATACCTAAAACCTGGGTAGTTGAAACCCGTGGAATGGGTACCATGCAATATGACTTCAAAGGGTCTTCATTTGCTCACCGAACCTCTCCAATCCTATCACTGCTGCGTTTATGCCCCTGTACACATGCTTGATTCTCTTTCAGAGACATAGCAATCCATAGGTTTTAAGATACTTACTAGTCAGGTACATTCTTAGGCGTTTAATATGCGGTGTTGAGTCCATTTCGTTGAGCAAGGAGTAGCTCTTGTCTATTCCATATTTGGCTCAAGGAACTTTATCTGTGCTCATTTCAATCTCTGGTTTTATGCAGCAACCCAACTCACCTTTCCCCTTAAGCAAGCATAAGTTGGTTTTCTAAATTTGAGACCCTGTTCTGTTTTGGAATGCAGTTCCTGTGTAGCCAAGTTTACATTCCGTGTATTAATGATATCTTATGATGTTTTTTTTTCTGTGTGACTTATTTCAGTTAGAATCATCGTACCTGAATCCACTCATTATGCTGCTACGGGCCTGATGACATAGATTTCATTGCTGAGTGATACTGCATTGTACGTAAGTACCACAAGTTCTTTATCCATTTTTCACTTTTTGTGATATTGAACTTGTACGGTAAACGAGGTTCTTGTAAACGGAGGCGTCCCAAACTCTGGGGTGGCTGTGTCTTTTTGATTTTAATTTCCCTAAGCTATAGGACCATAAGTGGAAGTGCCCTAGGCTCTGTTGCTTTGTTTTTTAGATGTTTCAGGAAACACCATACACTTCTCCCTAGTGGTTGTTGGCAATTTACATCCCGCCCATCAGCATAACAAGGCTCCCAGTTCTCCATGGCCTGTCCTGCCTTTCTGGATTTTACACTTATTTCAGATGGCCCTTTTGACAGGGGGGAAGTGAGACTTCATTGTAGTGCAGATTTCCTTTGCAAGCTTGCTTGGTTGGCCAAAAAGGGCGTATGTGTTTTTTCCTGAATATATTCAGGAAAAAACGCATACGCCCTTTTTGGCCAAGTGCATCATTGTGGACGTTCTGCCTCTTTTCCTATGCTTTCAATGCAATTCCAGTCTACCTCCTGAAATCGGTTTCCTGCAATTCTGCCCCGCATTCAAGTCCTCTTGGCAGCCTTACTTCAGTCTATTTTTGGACGATAGCTGTCATTTATAACTCTGCAGGTTTGTGAATTACAGTGCCCTTGAGCTCCTTTCTTCAACTCGCTTTCTTTTGAGGTGTCCGCAACACGGCAGGAGGGCTTCAGGCCCTAATCTGGTTCTGGCATGGCACGCTGAGCCTTTGGTTAATTCCTCTTCCTGGTAGGAAATGAGAGTTAAATTTGCCCGTCCAGACACCTCCAGCTAGCCTCTCATTGGTTCTCGCTATTCCTGTTCATCTTCCGCAGAAATTGCAAACTGGGCCAAACAGGAGGTTAAAGGGACTGACTCTCCAAGTGGGGAGAGTGTTAGTAAAGCGTCTGGAATGTTGCACCCGAGTACCAGGGGAGGAAAACTGAGACATATTTGAACACGTCTCCCGATCACATGGTTGATCATACTCTAGGTTCCACATGCATGTTTTAGCTGAAGGAAGAATACCTTAAACCTGGGTAGTTGAAACCCGTGGAATGGGTACCATGCAATATGACTTCAAAGGGTATTCATTTGCTCACCGAACCTCTCCAATCCTATCACTGCTCCGTTTATGCCCCTGTACACATGCTTGATTCTCTTTTGGAGACATAGCAATCCACAGGTTTTAAGATACTTACAAGTCAGGTACATTCTTAGGCGTTTAATATGCGGTGTTGAGTCCATTTCGTTGAGCAAGGAGTAGCTCTTGTCTATTCCATATTTGGCTTAAGGAACTTTATCTGTGCTCATTTCAATCTCTGGTTTTATGCAGCACCCCAACTCACCTTTACCCTTAAGCAAGCATAAGTTGTTCTTCTAAATTTGAGTCCCTGTTCTGTTCTGTAATTCAGTTCCTGTGTAGCCAAGTTTACATTCCGTGTATTACTGATATCTTATGATGTTTCTTTTTCTGTGTGACTTACTTCAGTTAGAATCATCATACCTGAATCCACTCATTGTGCTGCTAAGGGCCTGATGACACAGATTTCATTGCTGAGTGATATTGCTTTGTAAGTAAATACCACAACTTCTTTATCCATTTTTCACTTTCTGCGATGTTGAACTTGTACTGTAAACGAGGTTCTTGTAAACAGAGCCGTTCCAAACTTTGGGGTGGCTGTGTCTTTTTGATTTTAATTTCCCTAAGCTATAGGACCATAAGTGGAAGTGCCCTAGGTTCTGTTGCTTTGTTTTTTAGATGTTTCAGGAAACACCATACACTTCTCCTGAGTGGTTGTTGGCAATTTACATCCCGCCCATCAGCATAACAAGGCTCCCAGTTCTCCATGGCCTGTCCTGCCTTTCTGGATTTTACACTTTTTTCAGATGGCCCTTTTGACCGGGGGGAAGTGAGACTTCATTGTAGTGCAGATTTCATTTGCAAGCTTGCTTGGTTGGCCAAAAAGGGCGTATGCGTTTTTTCCTGAATATATTCAGGAAAAAACGCATACGCCCTTTTTGGCCAAGTGCATCATTGTGGACGTTCTGCCTCTTTTCCTATGCTTTCAATGCAATTCCAGTCTACCTCCTGAAATCGGTTTCCTGCAATTCTGCCCCGCTTTCAAGTCCTCTTGGCAGCCTTACTTCAGTCTATTTTTGGACGATAGCTGTCATTTATAACTCTGCAGGTTTGTGAATTACAGTGCCCCTGAGCTCCTTTCTTCAACTCGCTTTCTTTTGAGCTGGCCGCAACACCGCAGGATGGCTTCAGGCCCTAATCTGGTTCCGGTACGGCACGCTGAGCCTTTGGTTATTTCCTCTTCCTGGTGGGAAATGAGAGTTAAATTTGCCCGTCCAGACACCTCCAGCTAGCCTCTCATTGGTTCTCGCTATTCCTGTTCATCTTCCGCAGAAATTGCAAACTGGGCCAAACAGGAGGTTAAAGGCGCTGACTCTCCAAGTGGGGAGAGTGTTAGTAAAGCGTCTGGAATGTTGCACCCGAGTACCAGGGGAGGAAAACTGAGACATATTTGAACACGTCTCCCGATCACATGGTTGATCATACTCTGGGTTCCACATGCATGTTTTAGCTGAAGGAAGAATACCTAAAACCTGGGTAGTTGAAACCCGTGGAATGGGCACCATGCAATATGACTTCAAAGGGTCTTCATTTGCTCACCGAACCTCTCCAATCCTATCACTGCTGCGTTTATGCCCCTGTACACATGCTTGATTCTCTTTCGGAGACATAGCAATCCATAGGTTTTAAGATACTTACTAGTCAGGGACATTCTTAGGCGTTTAATATGCGGTGTTGAGTCCATTTCGTTGAGCAAGGAGTAGCTCTTGTCTATTCCATATTTGGCTCAAGGAACTTTATCTGTGCTCATTTCAATCTCTGGTTTTATGCAGCACCCCAACTCACCTTTCCCCTTAAGCAAGCATAAGTTGGTTTTCTAAATTTGAGACCCTGTTCTGTTTTGGAATGCAGTTCCTGTGTAGCCAAGTTTACATTCCGTGTATTAGTGATATCTTATGATGTTTCTTTTTCTGTGTGACTTATTTCAGTTAGAATCATCGTACCTGAATCCACTCATTATGCTGCTACGGGCCTGATGACATAGATTTCATTGATGAGTGATACTGCATTGTATGTAAGTACCACAAGTTCTTTATCCATTTTTCACTTTCTGTGATATTGAACTTGTACGGTAAACGAGGTTCTTGTAAACGGAGGCGTCCCAAACTTTGGGGTGGCTGTGTCTTTTTGATTTTAATTTCCCTAAGCTATAGGACCATAAGTGGAAGTGCCCTAGGCTCTGTTGCTTTGTTTTTTAGATGTTTCAGGAAACACCATACACTTCTCCCGAGTGTCTGTTGGCAATTTACATCCCGCCCATCAGCATAACAAGGCTCCCAGTTCTCCATGGCCTGTCCTGCCTTTCTGGATTTTACACTTTTTTCAGATGGCCCTTTTGACCGGGGGGAAGTGAGACTTCATTGTAGTGCAGATTTCCTTTGCAAGCTTGCTTGGTTGGCCAAAAAGGGCGTATGCGTTTTTTCCTGAATATATTCAGGAAAAAACGCATACGCCCTTTTTGGCCAAGTGCATCATTGTGGACGTTCTGCCTCTTTTCCTATGCTTTCAATGCAATTCCAGTCTACCTCCTGAAATCGGTTTCCTGCAATTCTGCCCCGCTTTCAAGTCCTCTTGGCAGCCTTACTTCAGTCTATTTTTGGACGATAGCTGTCATTTATAACTCTGCAGGTTTGTGAATTACAGTGCCCCTGAGCTCCTTTCTTCAACTCGCTTTCTTTTGAGCTGGCCGCAACACCGCAGGATGGCTTCAGGCCCTAATCTGGTTCCGGTACGGCACGCTGAGCCTTTGGTTATTTCCTCTTCCTGGTGGGAAATGAGAGTTAAATTTGCCCGTCCAGACACCTCCAGCTAGCCTCTCATTGGTTCTCGCTATTCCTGTTCATCTTCCGCAGAAATTGCAAACTGGGCCAAACAGGAGGTTAAAGGCGCTGACTCTCCAAGTGGGGAGAGTGTTAGTAAAGCGTCTGGAATGTTGCACCCGAGTACCAGGGGAGGAAAACTGAGACATATTTGAACACGTCTCCCGTTCACATGGTTGATCATACTTGGGTTCCACATGCATGATTTAGCTGAAGGAAGAATACCTTAAACCTGGGTAGTTGAAACCCGTGGAATGGGTACCATGCAATATGACTTCAAAGGGTCTTCATTTGCTCACCGAACCTCTCCAATCCTATCACTGCTGCGTTTATGCCCCTGTACACATGCTTGATTCTCTTTCGGAGACATAGCAATCCATAGGTTTTAAGATACTTACAAGTCAGGTACATTCTTAGGCGTTTAATATGGGGTGTTGAGTCCATTTCGTTGAGCAAGGAGTAGCTCTTGTCTATTCCATATTTGGCTTAAGGAACTTTATCTGTGCTCATTTCAATCTCTGGTTTTATGCAGCACCCCAACTCACCTTTATCCTTAAGCAAGAATAAGTTGGTTTTCTAAATTTGAGACCCTGTTCTGTTCTGTAATTCAGTTCCTGTGTAGCCAAGTTTACATTCCGTGTATTACTGATATCTTATGATGTTTCTTTTTCTGTGTGACTTATTTCAGTTAGAATCATCATACCTGAATCCACTCATTATGCTGCTACGGGCCTGATGACATAGATTTCATTGATGAGTGATACTGCATTGTATGTAAGTACCACAAGTTCTTTATCCATTTTTCACTTTCTGTGATATTGAACTTGTACGGTAAACGAGGTTCTTGTAAACGGAGGCGTCCCAAACTTTGGGGTGGCTGTGTCTTTTTGATTTTAATTTCCCTAAGCTATAGGACCATAAGTGGAAGTGCCCTAGGCTCTGTTGCTTTGTTTTTTAGATGTTTCAGGAAACACCATACACTTCTCCCGAGTGTCTGTTGGCAATTTACATCCCGCCCATCAGCATAACAAGGCTCCCAGTTCTCCATGGCCTGTCCTGCCTTTCTGGATTTTACACTTTTTTCAGATGGCCCTTTTGACCGGGGGGAAGTGAGACTTCATTGTAGTGCAGATTTCCTTTGCAAGCTTGCTTGGTTGGCCAAAAAGGGCGTATGCGTTTTTTCCTGAATATATTCAGGAAAAAACGCATACGCCCTTTTTGGCCAAGTGCATCATTGTGGACGTTCTGCCTCTTTTCCTATGCTTTCAATGCAATTCCAGTCTACCTCCTGAAATCGGTTTCCTGCAATTCTGCCCCGCTTTCAAGTCCTCTTGGCAGCCTTACTTCAGTCTATTTTTGGACGATAGCTGTCATTTATAACTCTGCAGGTTTGTGAATTACAGTGCCCCTGAGCTCCTTTCTTCAACTCGCTTTCTTTTGAGCTGGCCGCAACACCGCAGGATGGCTTCAGGCCCTAATCTGGTTCCGGTACGGCACGCTGAGCCTTTGGTTATTTCCTCTTCCTGGTGGGAAATGAGAGTTAAATTTGCCCGTCCAGACACCTCCAGCTAGCCTCTCATTGGTTCTCGCTATTCCTGTTCATCTTCCGCAGAAATTGCAAACTGGGCCAAACAGGAGGTTAAAGGCGCTGACTCTCCAAGTGGGGAGAGTGTTAGTAAAGTGTCTGGAATGTTGCACCCGAGTACCAGGGGAGGAAAACTGAGACATATTTGAACACGTCTCCCGTTCACATGGTTGATCATACTTGGGTTCCACATGCATGATTTAGCTGAAGGAAGAATACCTTAAACCTGGGTAGTTGAAACCCGTGGAATGGGTACCATGCAATATGACTTCAAAGGGTCTTCATTTGCTCACCGAACCTCTCCAATCCTATCACTGCTGCGTTTATGCCCCTGTACACATGCTTGATTCTCTTTCGGAGACATAGCAATCCATAGGTTTTAAGATACTTACAAGTCAGGTACATTCTTAGGCGTTTAATATGGGGTGTTGAGTCCATTTCGTTGAGCAAGGAGTAGCTCTTGTCTATTCCATATTTGGCTTAAGGAACTTTATCTGTGCTCATTTCAATCTCTGGTTTTATGCAGCACCCCAACTCACCTTTATCCTTAAGCAAGAATAAGTTGGTTTTCTAAATTTGAGACCCTGTTCTGTTCTGTAATTCAGTTCCTGTGTAGCCAAGTTTACATTCCGTGTATTACTGATATCTTATGATGTTTCTTTTTCTGTGTGACTTATTTCAGTTAGAATCATCATACCTGAATCCACTCATTGTGCTGCTAAGGGCCTGATGACACAGATTTCATTGCTGAGTGATATTGCTTTGTAAGTAAATACCACAACTTCTTTATCCATTTTTCACTTTCTGCGATGTTGAACTTGTACTGTAAACGAGGTTCTTGTAAACAGAGCCGTTCCAAACTTTGGGGTGGCTGTGTCTTTTTAATTTTAATTTCCCTAAGCTATAGGACCATAAGTGGAAGTGCCCTAGGTTCTGTTGCTTTGTTTTTTAGATGTTTCAGGAAACACCATACACTTCTCCCGAGTGTCTGTTGGCAATTTACATCCCGCCCATCAGCATAACAAGGCTGCCAGTTCTCCATGGCCTGTCCTGCCTTTCTGGATTTTACACTTTTTTCAGATGGCCCTTTTGACCGGGGGGAAGTGAGACTTCATTGTAGTGCAGATTTCCTTTGCAAGCTTGCTTGGTTGGCCAAAAAGGGCGTATGCGTTTTTTCCTGAATATATTCAGGAAAAAACGCATACGCCCTTTTTGGCCAAGTGCATCATTGTGGACGTTCTGCCTCTTTTCCTATGCTTTCAATGCAATTCCAGTCTACCTCCTGAAATCGGTTTCCTGCAATTCTGCCCCGCTTTCAAGTCCTCTTGGCAGCCTTACTTCAGTCTATTTTTGGACGATAGCTGTCATTTATAACTCTGCAGGTTTGTGAATTACAGTGCCCCTGAGCTCCTTTCTTCAACTCGCTTTCTTTTGAGCTGGCCGCAACACCGCAGGGTGGCTTCAGGCCCTAATCTGGTTCCGGTACGGCACGCTGAGCCTTTGGTTATTTCCTCTTCCTGGTGGGAAATGAGAGTTAAATTTGCCCGTCCAGACACCTCCAGCTAGCCTCTCATTGGTTCTCGCTATTCCTGTTCATCTTCCGCAGAAATTGCAAACTGGGCCAAACAGGAGGTTAAAGGCGCTGACTCTCCAAGTGGGGAGAGTGTTAGTAAAGCGTCTGGAATGTTGCACCCGAGTACCAGGGGAGGAAAACTGAGACATATTTGAACACGTCTCCCGTTCACATGGTTGATCATACTTGGGTTCCACATGCATGATTTAGCTGAAGGAAGAATACCTTAAACCTGGGTAGTTGAAACCCGTGAAATGGGTACCATGCAATATGACTTCAAAGGGTCTTCATTTGCTCACCGAACCTCTCCAATCCTATCACTGCTGCGTTTATGCCCCTGTACACATGCTTGATTCTCTTTCGGAGACATAGCAATCCATAGGTTTTAAGATACTTACTAGTCAGGTACATTCTTAGGCGTTTAATATGGGGTGTTGAGTCCATTTCGTTGAGCAAGGAGTAGCTCTTGTCTATTCCATATTTGGCTTAAGGAACTTTATCTGTGCTCATTTCAATCTCTGGTTTTATGCAGCACCCCAACTCACCTTTATCCTTAAGCAAGAATAAGTTGGTTTTCTAAATTTGAGACCCTGTTCTGTTCTGTAATTCAGTTCCTGTGTAGCCAAGTTTACATTCCGTGTATTACTGATATCTTATGATGTTTCTTTTTCTGTGTGACTTATTTCAGTTAGAATCATCATACCTGAATCCACTCATTGTGCTGCTAAGGGCCTGATGACACAGATTTCATTGCTGAGTGATATTGCTTTGTAAGTAAATACCACAACTTCTTTATCCATTTTTCACTTTCTGCGATGTTGAACTTGTACTGTAAAGGAGGTTCTTGTAAACAGAGCCGTTCCAAACTTTGGGGTGGCTGTGTCTTTTTAATTTTAATTTCCCTAAGCTATAGGACCATAAGTGGAAGTGCCCTAGGTTCTGTTGCTTTGTTTTTTAGATGTTTCAGGAAACACCATACACTTCTCCCGAGTGGTTGTTGGCAATTTACATCCCGCCCATCAGCATAACAAGGCTCCCAGTTCTCCATGGCCTGTCCTGCCTTTCTGGATTTTACACTTTTTTCAGATGGCCCTTTTGACCGGGGGGAAGTGAGACTTCATTGTAGTGCAGATTTCCTTTGCAAGCTTGCTTGGTTGGCCAAATAGGGCATATGCGTTTTTTCCTGAATATATTCAGGAAAAAACGCATACGCCCTTTTTGGCCAAGTGCATCATTGTGGACGTTCTGCCTCTTTTCCTATGCTTTCAATGCAATTCCAGTCTACCTCCTGAAATCGGTTTCCTGCAATTCTGCCCCGCTTTCAAGTCCTCTTGGCAGCCTTACTTCAGTCTATTTTTGGACGATAGCTGTCATTTATAACTCTGCAGGTTTGTGAATTACAGTGCCCCTGAGCTCCTTTCTTCAACTTGCTTTCTTGTGACCTGGCCGCAACACCGCAGGATGGCTTCAGGCCCTAATCTGTTTCCGGCATGGCACGCTGAGCCTTTGGTTATTTCCTCTTCCTGGTGGGAAATGAGAGTTAAATTTGCCCGTCCAGACACCTCCAGCTAGCCTCTCATTGGTTCTCGCTATTCCTGTTCATCTTCCGCAGAAATTGCAAACTGTGCCAAACAGGAGGTTAAAGGGACTGACTCTCCAAGTGGGGAGAGTGTTAGTAAAGCGTCTGGAATGTTGCACCCGAGTACCAGGGGAGGAAAACTGAGACATATTTGAACACGTCTCCCGATCACATGGTTGATCATACTCTAGGTTCCACATGCATGTTTTAGCTGAAGGAAGAATACCTTAAACCTGGGTAGTTGAAACCCGTGGAATGGGTACCATGCAATATGACTTCAAAGGGTATTCATTTGCTCACCGAACCTCTCCAATCCTATCACTGCTCCGTTTATGCCCCTGTACACATGCTTGATTCTCTTTTGGAGACATAGCAATCCACAGGTTTTAAGATACTTACAAGTCAGGTACATTCTTAGGCGTTTAATATGCGGTGTTGAGTCCATTTCGTTGAGCAAGGAGTAGTTCTTGTCTATTCCATATTTGGCTTAAGGAACTTTATCTGTGCTCATTTCAATCTCTGGTTTTATGCAGCACCCCAACTCACCTTTACCCTTAAGCAAGCATAAGTTGTTCTTCTAAATTTGAGTCCCTGTTCAGTTTTGGAATTCAGTTCCTGTGTAGCCAAGTTTACATTCCGTGTATTAGTGATATCTTATGATGTTTCTTTTTCTGTGTGACTTATTTCAGTTAGAATCATCGTACCTGAATCCACTCATTATGCTGCTACGGGCCTGATGACATAGATTTCATTGATGAGTGATACTGCATTGTATGTAAGTACCACAAGTTCTTTATCCATTTTTCACTTTCTGTGATATTGAACTTGTACGGTAAACGAGGTTCTTGTAAACGGAGGCGTCCCAAACTTTGGGGTGGCTGTGTCTTTTTGATTTTAATTTCCCTAAGCTATAGGACCATAAGTGGAAGTGCCCTAGGCTCTGTTGCTTTGTTTTTTAGATGTTTCAGGAAACACCATACACTTCTCCCGAGTGTCTGTTGGCAATTTACATCCCGCCCATCAGCATAACAAGGCTCCCAGTTCTCCATGGCCTGTCCTGCCTTTCTGGATTTTACACTTTTTTCAGATGGCCCTTTTGACCGGGGGGAAGTGAGACTTCATTGTAGTGCAGATTTCCTTTGCAAGCTTGCTTGGTTGGCCAAAAAGGGCGTATGCGTTTTTTCCTGAATATATTCAGGAAAAAACGCATACGCCCTTTTTGGCCAAGTGCATCATTGTGGACGTTCTGCCTCTTTTCCTATGCTTTCAATGCAATTCCAGTCTACCTCCTGAAATCGGTTTCCTGCAATTCTGCCCCGCTTTCAAGTCCTCTTGGCAGCCTTACTTCAGTCTATTTTTGGACGATAGCTGTCATTTATAACTCTGCAGGTTTGTGAATTACAGTGCCCCTGAGCTCCTTTCTTCAACTCGCTTTCTTGTGAGCTGGCCGCAACACCGCAGGATGGCTTCAGGCCCTAATCTGGTTCCGGTACGGCACGCTGAGCCTTTGGTTATTTCCTCTTCCTGGTGGGAAATGAGAGTTAAATTTGCCCGTCCAGACACCTCCAGCTAGCCTCTCATTGGTTCTCGCTATTCCTGTTCATCTTCCGCAGAAATTGCAAACTGGGCCAAACAGGAGGTTAAAGGCGCTGACTCTCCAAGTGGGGAGAGTGTTAGTAAAGCGTCTGGAATGTTGCACCCGAGTACCAGGGGAGGAAAACTGAGACATATTTGAACACGTCTCCCGTTCACATGGTTGATCATACTTGGGTTCCACATGCATGATTTAGCTGAAGGAAGAATACCTTAAACCTGGGTAGTTGAAACCCGTGGAATGGGTACCATGCAATATGACTTCAAAGGGTCTTCATTTGCTCACCGAACCTCTCCAATCCTATCACTGCTGCGTTTATGCCCCTGTACACATGCTTGATTCTCTTTCGGAGACATAGCAATCCATAGGTTTTAAGATACTTACAAGTCAGGTACATTCTTAGGCGTTTAATATGGGGTGTTGAGTCCATTTCGTTGAGCAAGGAGTAGCTCTTGTCTATTCCATATTTGGCTTAAGGAACTTTATCTGTGCTCATTTCAATCTCTGGTTTTATGCAGCACTCCAACTCACCTTTATCCTTAAGCAAGAATAAGTTGGTTTTCTAAATTTGAGACCCTGTTCTGTTCTGTAATTCAGTTCCTGTGTAGCCAAGTTTACATTCCGTGTATTACTGATATCTTATGATGTTTCTTTTTCTGTGTGACTTATTTCAGTTAGAATCATCATACCTGAATCCACTCATTGTGCTGCTAAGGGCCTGATGACACAGATTTCATTGCTGAGTGATATTGCTTTGTAAGTAAATACCACAACTTCTTTATCCATTTTTCACTTTCTGCGATGTTGAACTTGTACTGTAAACGAGGTTCTTGTAAACAGAGCCGTTCCAAACTTTGGGGTGGCTGTGTCTTTTTAATTTTAATTTCCCTAAGCTATAGGACCATAAGTGGAAGTGCCCTAGGTTCTGTTGCTTTGTTTTTTAGATGTTTCAGGAAACACCATACACTTCTCCCGAGTGTCTGTTGGCAATTTACATCCCGCCCATCAGCATAACAAGGCTCCCAGTTCTCCATGGCCTGTCCTGCCTTTCTGGATTTTACACTTTTTTCAGATGGCCCTTTTGACCGGGGGGAAGTGAGACTTCATTGTAGTGCAGATTTCCTTTGCAAGCTTGCTTGGTTGGCCAAAAAGGGCGTATGCGTTTTTTCCTGAATATATTCAGGAAAAAACGCATACGCCCTTTTTGGCCAAGTGCATCATTGTGGACGTTCTGCCTCTTTTCCTATGCTTTCAATGCAATTCCAGTCTACCTCCTGAAATCGGTTTCCTGCAATTCTGCCCCGCTTTCAAGTCCTCTTGGCAGCCTTACTTCAGTCTATTTTTGGACGATAGCTGTCATTTATAACTCTGCAGGTTTGTGAATTACAGTGCCCCTGAGCTCCTTTCTTCAACTTGCTTTCTTGTGACCTGGCCGCAACACCGCAGGATGGCTTCAGGCCCTAATCTGTTTCCGGCATGGCACGCTGAGCCTTTGGTTATTTCCTCTTCCTGGTGGGAAATGAGAGTTAAATTTGCCCGTCCAGACACCTCCAGCTAGCCTCTCATTGGTTCTCGCTATTCCTGTTCATCTTCCGCAGAAATTGCAAACTGTGCCAAACAGGAGGTTAAAGGGACTGACTCTCCAAGTGGGGAGAGTGTTAGTAAAGCGTCTGGAATGTTGCACCCGAGTACCAGGGGAGGAAAACTGAGACATATTTGAACACGTCTCCCGATCACATGGTTGATCATACTCTGGGTTCCACATGCATATTTTAGCTGAAGGAAGAATACCTAAAACCTTGGTAGTTGAAACCCGTGGAATGGGTACCATGCAATATGACTTCAAAGGGTCTTCATTTGCTCACCGAACCTCTCCAATCCTATCACTGCTGCGTTTATGCCCCTGTACACATGCTTGATTCTCTTTCGGAGACATAGCAATCCATAGGTTTTAAGATACTTACTAGTCAGGTACATTCTTAGTCGTTTAATATGCGGTGTTGAGTCCATTTCGTTGAGCAAGGAGTAGCTCTTGTCTATTCCATATTTGGCTTAAGGAACTTTATCTGTGCTCATTTCAATCTCTGGTTTTATGCAGCACCCCAACTCACCTTTCCCCTTAAGCAAGCATAAGTTGGTTTTGTAAATTTGAGACCCTGTTCAGTTTTGGAATTCAGTTCCTGTGTAGCCAAGTTTACATTCCGTGTATTAGTGATATCTTATGATGTTTCTTTTTCTGTGTGACTTATTTCAGTTAGAATCATCGTACCTGAATCCACTCATTATGCTGCTACGGGCCTGATGACATAGATTTCATTGATGAGTGATACTGCATTGTATGTAAGTACCACAAGTTCTTTATCCATTTTTCACTTTCTGTGATATTGAACTTGTACGGGAAACGAGGTTCTTGTAAACGGAGGCGTCCCAAACTTTGGGGTGGCTGTGTCTTTTTGATTTTAATTTCCCTAAGCTATAGGACCATAAGTGGAAGTGCCCTAGGCTCTGTTGTTTTGTTTTTTAGATGTTTCAGGAAACACCATACACTTCTCCCGAGTGTCTGTTGGCAATTTACATCCCGCCCATCAGCATAACAAGGCTCCCAGTTCTCCATGGCCTGTCCTGCCTTTCTGGATTTTACACTTTTTTCAGATGGCCCTTTTGACCGGGGGGAAGTGAGACTTCATTGTAGTGCAGATTTCCTTTGCAAGCTTGCTTGGTTGGCCAAAAAGGGCGTATGCGTTTTTTCCTGAATATATTCAGGAAAAAACGCATACGCCCTTTTTGGCCAAGTGCATCATTGTGGACGTTCTGCCTCTTTTCCTATGCTTTCAATGCAATTCCAGTCTACCTCCTGAAATCGGTTTCCTGCAATTCTGCCCCGCTTTCAAGTCCTCTTGGCAGCGTTACTTCAGTCTATTTTTGGACGATAGCTGTCATTTATAACTCTGCAGGTTTGTGAATTACAGTGCCCCTGAGCTCCTTTCTTCAACTTGCTTTCTTGTGACCTGGCCGCAACACCGCAGGATGGCTTCAGGCCCTAATCTGGTTCCGGTACGGCATGCTGAGCCTTTGGTTATTTCCTCTTCCTGGTGGGAAATGAGAGTTAAATTTGCCCGTCCAGACACCTCCAGCTAGCCTCTCATTGGTTCTCGCTATTCCTGTTCATCTTCCGCAGAAATTGCAAACTGGGCCAAACAGGAAGTTAAAGGCGCTGACTCTCCAAGTGGGGAGACTGTTAGTAAAGCGTCTGGAATGTTGCACCCGAGTACCAGGGCAGGAAAACTGAGACATATTTGAACATGTCTCCCGTTCACATGGTTGATCATACTTGGGTTCCACATGCATGTTTTAGCTGAAGGAAGAATACCTTAAACCTGGAGAGTTGAGACCCGTGTAATGGGTTACATGCAATATGACTTCAAAGGGTCTTCATTTGCTCACCGAACCTCTCCAAACCTATCACTGCTGCGTTTATGCCCCTGTACACATGCTTGATTCTCTTTTGGAGACATAGCAATCCATAGGTTTTACGATACTTACTAGTCAGGTACATTCTTAGGCGTTTAATATGCGGTGTTGAGTCCATTTCGTTGAGCAAGGAGTAGCTCTTGTCTATTCCATATTTGACTTAAGGAACTTTATCTGTGCTCATTTCAATCTCTGGTTTTATGCAGCACCCCAACTCACCTTTACCCTTAAGCAAGCATAAGTTGGTTTTCTAAATTTGAGACCCTGTTCTGTTCTGTAATTCAGTTCCTGTGTAGCCAAGTTTACATTCCGTGTATTACTGATATCTTATGATGTTTCTTTTTCTGTGTGACTTATTTCAGTTAGAATCATCATACCTGAATCCACTCATTGTGCTGCTAAGGGCCTGATGACACAGATTTCATTGCTGAGTGATATTGCTTTGTAAGTAAATACCACAACTTCTTTATCCATTTTTCACTTTCTGCGATGTTGAACTTGTACTGTAAACGAGGTTCTTGTAAACAGAGCCGTTCCAAACTTTGGGGTGGCTGTGTCTTTTTGATTTTAATTTCCCTAAGCTATAGGACCATAAGTGGAAGTGCCCTAGGTTCTGTTGCTTTGTTTTTTAGATGTTTCAGGAAACACCATACACTTCTCCCGAGTGTCTGTTGGCAATTTACATCCCGCCCATCAGCATAACAAGGCTCCCAGTTCTCCATGGCCTGTCCTGCCTTTCTGGATTTTACACTTTTTTCAGATGGCCCTTTTGACCGGGGGGAAGTGAGACTTCATTGTAGTGCAGATTTCCTTTGCAAGCTTGCTTGGTTGGCCAAAAAGGGCGTATGCGTTTTTTCCTGAATATATTCAGGAAAAAACGCATACGCCCTTTTTGGCCAAGTGCATCATTGTGGACGTTCTGCCTCTTTTCCTATGCTTTCAATGCAATTCCAGTCTACCTCCTGAAATCGGTTTCCTGCAATTCTGCCCCGCTTTCAAGTCCTCTTGGCAGCCTTACTTCAGTCTATTTTTGGACGATAGCTGTCATTTATAACTCTGCAGGTTTGTGAATTACAGTGCCCCTGAGCTCCTTTCTTCAACTTGCTTTCTTGTGAACTGGCCGCAACACCGCAGGATGGCTTCAGGCCCTAATCTGGTTCCGGCACGGCACGCTGAGCCTTTGGTTATTTCCTCTTCCTGGTGGGAAATGAGAGTTAAATTTGCCCGTCCAGACACCTCCAGCTAGCCTCTCCTTGGTTCTCGCTATTCCTGTTCATCTTCCGCAGAAATTGCAAACTGTGCCAAACAGGAGGTTAAAGGCGCTGACTCTCCAAGTGGGGAGAGTGTTAGTAAAGCGTCTGGAATGTTGCACCCGAGTACCAGGGTACGAAAACTGAGACATATTTGAACACGTCTCCCGATCACATGGTTGATCATACTCTGGGTTCCACATGCATGTTTTAGCTGAAGGAAGAATACCTAAAACCTGGGTAGTTGAAACCCGTGGAATGGGTACCATGCAATATGACTTCAAAGGGTCTTCATTTGCTCACCGAACCTCTCCAATCCTATCACTGCTGCGTTTATGCCCCTGTACACATGCTTGATTCTCTTTCGGAGACATAGCAATCCATAGGTTTTAAGATACTTACTAGTCACGTACATTCTTAGGCGTTTAATATGCGGTGTTGAGTCCATTTCGTTGAGCAAGGAGTAGCTCTTGTCTATTCCATATTTGGCTTAAGGAACTTTATCTGTGCTCATTTCAATCTCTGGTTTTATGCAGCAACCGAACTCACCTTTCCCCTTAAGCAAGCATAAGTTGGTTTTCTAAATTTGAGAACCTGTTCTGTTTTGGAATTCAGTTCCTGTGTAGCCAAGTTTACATTCCGTGTATTAGTGATATCTTATGATGTTTCTTTTTCTGTGTGACTTATTTCAGTTAGAATCATCGTACCTGAATCTACTCATTATGCTGCTACGGGCCTGATGACATAAATTTCATTGCTGAGTGATACTGCATTGTACGTAAGTACCACAAGTTCTTTATCCATTTTTCACTTTCTGCGATGTTGAACTTGTACTGTAAACGAGGTTCTTGTAAACAGAGCCGTTCCAAACTTTGGGGTGGCTGTGTCTTTTTGATTCTAATTTCCCTAAGCTATAGGACCATAAGTGGAAGTGCCCTAGGCTCTGTTGCTTTGTTTTTTAGATGTTTCAGGAAACACCATACACTTCTCCCACGTGTCTGTTGGCAATTTACATCCCGCCCATCAGCATAACAAGGCTCCCAGTTCTCAATGGCCTGTTGCCTTTCTGGATTTTACACTTTTTTCAGATGGCCCTTTTGACCGGGGGGAAGTGAGACTTCATTGTAGTGCAGATTTCCTTTGCAAGCTTGCTTGGTTGGCCAAAAAGGACGTATGCGTTTTTTCCTGAATATATTCAGGAAAAAACGCATACGCCCTTTTTGGCCAAGTGCATCATTGTGGACGTTCTGCCTCTTTTCCTATGCTTTCAATGCAATTCCAGTCTACCTCCTGAAATCGGTTTCCTGCAATTCTGCCCCGCATTCAAGTCCTCTTGGCAGCCTTACTTCAGTCTATTTTTGGACGATAGCTGTCATTTATAACTCTGCAGGTTTGTGAATTACAGTGCCCCTGAGCTCCTTTCTTCAACTCGCTTTCTTGTGACCTGGCCGCAACACCGCAGGATGGCTTCAGGCCCTAATCTGGTTCCGGCCCGGCATGCTGAGCCTTTGGTTAATTCCTCTTCCTGGTGGGAAATGAGAGTTAAATTTGCCCGTCCAGACACCTCCAGCTAGCCTCTCATTGGTTCTCGCTATTCCTGTTCATCTTCCGCAGAAATTGCAAACTGGGCCAAACAGGAGGTTAAAGGGACTGACTCTCCAAGTGGGGAGAGTGTTAGCAAAGTGTCTGGAATGTTACACCCGAGTACCAGGGGAGGAAAACTGAGACATATTTGAACACGTCTCCCGTTCACATGGTTGATCATACTTGGGTTCCACATGCATGTTTTAGCTGAAGGAAGAATACCTTAAACCTTGAGAGTTGAGACCCGTGTAATGGGTACCATGCAATATGACTTCAAAGGGTCTTCATTTGCTCACCGAACATCTCCAATCCTATCACTGCTGCGTTTATGCCCCTGTACACATGCTTGATTCTCTTTTGGAGACATAGCAATCCATAGGTTTTACGATACTTACTATTCAGGTACATTCTTAGGCGTTTAGTATGCGGTGTTGAGTCCATTTCGTTGAGCAAGGAGTAGCTCTTGTCTATTCCATATTTGACTTAAGGAACTTTATCTGTGCTCATTTCAATCTCTGGTTTTATGCAGCACCCCACCTCACCTTTACCCTTAAGCAAGCATAAGTTGGTTTTCTAAATTTGAGACCCTGTTCTGTTCTGTAATTCAGTTCCTGTGTAGCCAAGTTTACATTCCGTGTATTACTGATATCTTATGATGTTTCTTCTTCTGTGTGACTTATTTCAGTTAGAATCATCATACCTGAATCCACTCATTGTGATGCTAAGGGCCTGATGACATAGATTTCATTGCTGAGTGATATTGCTTTGTAAGTAAATACCACAACTTCTTTATCCATTTTTCACTTTCT
This sequence comes from Delphinus delphis, assembly GCF_949987515.2. Classification (NCBI taxonomy): domain Eukaryota; kingdom Metazoa; phylum Chordata; class Mammalia; order Artiodactyla; family Delphinidae; genus Delphinus; species Delphinus delphis. The sequence goes on from NW_027192648.1 coordinate 4,880,592, forward strand.
GCGATGTTGAACTTGTACTTAAACGAGGTTCTTGTAAACAGAGGCGTCCCAAACTTTGGGGTGGCTGTGTCTTTTTGATTTTAATTTCCCTAAGGTGTAGGACCATAAGTGGCAGTGCCCTAGGCTCTGTTGCTTTGTTTTTTAGATGTTTCAGGAAACACCATACACTTCTCCCGAGTGGTTGTTGGCAATTTACATCCCGCCCATCAGCATAACAAGGCTCCCAGTTCTCCATGGCCTGTCCTGCCTTTCTGGATTTTACACTTTTTTCAGATGGCCCTTTTGACCGGGGGGAAGTGAGACTTCATTGTAGTGCAGATTTCCTTTGCAAGCTTGCTTGGTTGGCCAAAAAGGGCGTATGCGTTTTTTCCTGAATATATTCAGGAAAAAACGCATACGCCCTTTTTGGCCAAGTGCATCATTGTGGACGTTCTGCCTCTTTTCCTATGCTTTCAATGCAATTCCAGTCTACCTCCTGAAATCGGTTTCCTGCAATTCTGCCCCGCTTTCAAGTCCTCTTGGCAGCCTTACTTCAGTCTATTTTTGGACGATAGCTGTCATTTATAACTCTGCAGGTTTGTGAATTACAGTGCCCCTGAGCTCCTTTCTTCAACTCGCTTTCTTGTGACCTGGCCGCAACACCGCAGGATGGCTTCAGGCCCTAATCTGGTTCCGGCCCGGCATGCTGAGCCTTTGGTTAATTCCTCTTCCTGGTGGGAAATGAGAGTTAAATTTGCCCGTCCAGACACCTCCAGCTAGCCTCTCATTGGTTCTCGCTATTCCTGTTCATCTTCCGCAGAAATTGCAAACTGGGCCAAACAGGAGGTTAAAGGGACTGACTCTCCAAGTGGGGAGAGTGTTAGTAAAGCGTCTGGAATGTTGCACCCGAGTACCAGGGGAGGAAAACTGAGACATATTTGAACACGTCTCCCGTTCACATGGTTGATCATACTTGGGTTCCACATGCATGTTTTAGCTGAAGGAAGAATACCTTAAACCTTGAGAGTTGAGACCCGTGTAATGGGTACCATGCAATATGACTTCAAAGGGTCTTCATTTGCTCACCGAACCTCTCCAATCCTATCACTGCTGCGTTTATGCCCCTGTACACATGCTTGATTCTCTTTTGGAGACATAGCAATCCATAGGTTTTACGATACTTACTATTCAGGTACATTCTTAGGCGTTTAGTATGCGGTGTTGAGTCCATTTCGTTGAGCAAGGAGTAGCTCTTGTCTATTCCATATTTGACTTAAGGAACTTTATCTGTGCTCATTTCAATCTCTGGTTTTATGCAGCACCCCACCTCACCTTTACCCTTAAGCAAGCATAAGTTGGTTTTCTAAATTTGAGACCCTGTTCTGTTCTGTAATTCAGTTCCTGTGTAGCCAAGTTTACATTCCGTGTATTACTGATATCTTATGATGTTTCTTCTTCTGTGTGACTTATTTCAGTTAGAATCATCATACCTGAATCCACTCATTGTGATGCTAAGGGCCTGATGACATAGATTTCATTGCTGAGTGATATTGCTTTGTAAGTAAATACCACAACTTCTTTATCCATTTTTCACTTTCTGCGATGTTGAACTTGTACTTAAACGAGGTTCTTGTAAACAGAGGCGTCCCAAACTTTGGGGTGGCTGTGTCTTTTTGATTTTAATTTCCCTAAGGTGTAGGACCATAAGTGGCAGTGCCCTAGGCTCTGTTGCTTTGTTTTTTAGATGTTTCAGGAAACACCATACACTTCTCCCGAGTGGTTGTTGGCAATTTACATCCCGCCCATCAGCATAACAAGGCTCCCAGTTCTCCATGGCCTGTCCTGCCTTTCTGGATTTTACACTTTTTTCAGATGGCCCTTTTGACCGGGGGGAAGTGAGACTTCATTGTAGTGCAGATTTCCTTTGCAAGCTTGCTTGGTTGGCCAAAAAGGGCGTATGCGTTTTTTCCTGAATATATTCAGGAAAAAACGCATACGCCCTTTTTGGCCAAGTGCATCATTGTGGACGTTCTGCCTCTTTTCCTATGCTTTCAATGCAATTCCAGTCTACCTCCTGAAATCGGTTTCCTGCAATTCTGCCCCGCTTTCAAGTCCTCTTGGCAGCCTTACTTCAGTCTATTTTTGGACGATAGCTGTCATTTATAACTCTGCAGGTTTGTGAATTACAGTGCCCCTGAGCTCCTTTCTTCAACTCGCTTTCTTGTGACCTGGCCGCAACACCGCAGGATGGCTTCAGGCCCTAATCTGGTTCTGGCACGGCACGCTGAGCCTTTGGTTATTTCCTCCTCCTGGTGGGAAATGAGAGTTAAATTTGCCCGTCCAGACACCTCCAGCTAGCCTCTCATTGGTTCTCGCTATTCCTGTTCATCTTCCGCAGAAATTGCAAACTGTGCCAAACAGGAGGTTAAAGGCGCTGACTCTCCAAGTGGGGAGAGTGTTAGTAAAGCGTCTGGAATGTTGCACCCGAGTACCAGGGGAGGAAAACTGAGACATATTTGAACACGTCTCCCGATCACATGGTTGATCATACTCTGGGTTCCACATGCATGTTTTAGCTGAAGGAAGAATACCTAAAACCTGGGTAGTTGAAACCCGTGGAATGGGTACCATGCAATATGACTTCAAAGGGTCTTCATTTGCTCACCGAACCTCTCCAATCCTATCACTGCTGCGTTTATGCCCCTGTACACATGCTTGATTCTCTTTCGGAGACATAGCAATCCATAGGTTTTAAGATACTTACTAGTCAGGTACATTCTTAGGCGTTTAATATGCGGTGTTGAGTCCATTTCGTTGAGCAAGGAGTAGCTCTTGTCTATTCCATATTTGGCTTAAGGAACTTTATCTGTGCTCATTTCAATCTCTGGTTTTATGCAGCAACCCAACTCACCTTTCCCCTTAAGCAAGCATAAGTTGGTTTTCTAAATTTGAGAACCTGTTCTGTTTTCGAATTCAGTTCCTGTGTAGCCTAGTTTACATTCCGTGTATTAGTGATATCTTATGATGTTTCTTTTTCTGTGTGACTTATTTCAGTTAGAATCATCGTACCTGGATCTACTCATTATGCTGCTACGGGCCTGATGACATAGATTTCATTGCTGAGTGATACTGCATTGTACGTAAGTACCACAAGTTCTTTATCCATTTTTCACTTTCTGCGATGTTGAACTTGTACTGTAAACGAGGTTCTTGTAAACAGAGCCGTGCCAAACTTTGGGGTGGCTGTGTCTTTTTGATTTTAATTTCCCTAAGCTATAGGACCATAAGTGGAAGTGCCCTAGGCTCTGTTGCTTTGTTTTTTAGATGTTTCAGGAAACACCATAAACTTCTCCCACGTGTCTGTTGGCAATTTACATCCCGCCCATCAGCATAACAAGGCTCCCAGTTCTCAATGGCCTGTTGCCTTTCTGGATTTTACACTTTTTTCAGATGGCCCTTTTGACCGAGGGGAAGTGACACTTCATTGTAGTGCAGATTTCCTTTGCAAGCTTGCTTGGTTGGCCAAAAAGGGCGTATGCGTTTTTTCCTGAATATATTCAGGAAAAAACGCATACGCCCTTTTTGGCCAAGTGCATCATTGTGGACGTTCTGCCTCTTTTCCTATGCTTTCAATGCAATTCCAGTCTACCTCCTGAAATCGGTTTCCTGCAATTCTGCCCCGCTTTCAAGTCCTCTTGGCAGCCTTACTTCAGTCTATTTTTGGACGATAGCTGTCATTTATAACTCTGCAGGTTTGTGAATTACAGTGCCCCTGAGCTCCTTTCTTCAACTCGCTTTCTTGTGACCTGGCCGCAACACCGCAGGATGGCTTCAGGCCCTAATCTGGTTCTGGCACGGCACGCTGAGCCTTTGGTTATTTCCTCCTCCTGGTGGGAAATGAGAGTTAAATTTGCCCGTCCAGACACCTCCAGCTAGCCTCTCATTGGTTCTCGCTATTCCTGTTCATCTTCCGCAGAAATTGCAAACTGTGCCAAACAGGAGGTTAAAGGCGCTGACTCTCCAAGTGGGGAGAGTGTTAGTAAAGCGTCTGGAATGTTGCACCCGAGTACCAGGGGAGGAAAACTGAGACATATTTGAACACGTCTCCCGATCACATGGTTGATCATACTCTGGGTTCCACATGCATGTTTTAGCTGAAGGAAGAATACCTAAAACCTGGGTAGTTGAAACCCGTGGAATGGGTACCATGCAATATGACTTCAAAGGGTCTTCATTTGCTCACCGAACCTCTCCAATCCTATCACTGCTGCGTTTATGCCCCTGTACACATGCTTGATTCTCTTTCGGAGACATAGCAATCCATAGGTTTTAAGATACTTACTAGTCAGGTACATTCTTAGGCGTTTAATATGCGGTGTTGAGTCCATTTCGTTGAGCAAGGAGTAGCTCTTGTCTATTCCATATTTGGCTTAAGGAACTTTATCTGTGCTCATTTCAATCTCTGGTTTTATGCAGCAACCCAACTCACCTTTCCCCTTAAGCAAGCATAAGTTGGTTTTCTAAATTTGAGAACCTGTTCTGTTTTCGAATTCAGTTCCTGTGTAGCCTAGTTTACATTCCGTGTATTAGTGATATCTTATGATGTTTCTTTTTCTGTGTGACTTATTTCAGTTAGAATCATCGTACCTGAATCTACTCATTATGCTGCTACGGGCCTGATGACATAGATTTCATTGCTGAGTGATACTGCATTGTACGTAAGTACCACAAGTTCTTTATCCATTTTTCACTTTCTGCGATGTTGAACTTGTACTGTAAACGAGGTTCTTGTAAACAGAGGCGTGCCAAACTTTGGGGTGGCTGTGTCTTTTTGATTTTAATTTCCCTAAGCTATAGGACCATAAGTGGAAGTGCCCTAGGCTCTGTTGCTTTGTTTTTTAGATGTTTCAGGAAACACCATACACTTCTCCCACGTGTCTGTTGGCAATTTACATCCCGCCCATCAGCATAACAAGGCTCCCAGTTCTCAATGGCCTGTCCTGCCTTTCTGGATTTTACACTTTTTTCAGATGGCCCTTTTGACCGAGGGGAAGTGACACTTCATTGTAGTGCAGATTTCCTTTGCAAGCTTGCTTGGTTGGCCAAAAAGGGCGTATGCGTTTTTTCCTGAATATATTCAGGAAAAAACGCATACGCCCTTTTTGGCCAAGTGCATCATTGTGGACGTTCTGCCTCTTTTCCTATGCTTTCAATGCAATTCCAGTCTACCTCCTGAAATCGGTTTCCTGCAATTCTGCCCCGCTTTCAAGTCCTCTTGGCAGCCTTACTTCAGTCTATTTTTGGACGATAGCTGTCATTTATAACTCTGCAGGTTTGTGAATTACAGTGCCCCTGAGCTCCTTTCTTCAACTCGCTTTCTTGTGACCTGGCCGCAACACCGCAGGATGGCTTCAGGCCCTAATCTGGTTCTGGCCCGGCATGCTGAGCCTTTGGTTAATTCCTCTTCCTGGTGGGAAATGAGAGTTAAATTTGCCCGTCCAGACACCTCCAGCTAGCCTCTCATTGGTTCTCACTATTCCTGTTCATCTTCCGCAGAAATTGCAAACTGGGCCAAACAGGAGGTTAAAGGGACTGACTCTCCAAGTGGGGAGAGTGTTAGCAAAGCGTCTGGAATGTTACACCCGAGTACCAGGGGAGGAAAACTGAGACATATTTGAACACGTCTCCCGTTCACATGGTTGATCATACTTGGGTTCCACATGCATGTTTTAGCTGAAGGAAGAATACCTTAAACCTTGAGAGTTGAGACCCGTGTAATGGGTACCATGCAATATGACTTCAAAGGGTCTTCATTTGCTCACCGAACCTCTCCAATCCTATCACTGCTGCGTTTATGCCCCTGTACACATGCTTGATTCTCTTTTGGAGACATAGCAATCCATAGGTTTTACGATACTTACTACTCAGGTACATTCTTAGGCGTTTAGTATGCGGTGTTGAGTCCATTTCGTTGAGCAAGGAGTAGCTCTTGTCTATTCCATATTTGACTTAAGGAACTTTATCTGTGCTCATTTCAATCTCTGGTTTTATGCAGCACCCCACCTCACCTTTACCCTTAAGCAAGCATAAGTTGGTTTTCTAAATTTGAGACCCTGTTCTGTTCTGTAATTCAGTTCCTGTGTAGCCAAGTTTACATTCCGTGTATTACTGATATCTTATGATGTTTCTTCTTCTGTGTGACTTATTTCAGTTAGAATCATCATACCTGAATCCACTCATTGTGATGCTAAGGGCCTGATGACATAGATTTCATTGCTGAGTGATATTGCTTTGTAAGTAAATACCACAACTTCTTTATCCATTTTTCACTTTCTGCGATGTTGAACTTGTACTGTAAACGAGGTTCTTGTAAACAGAGGCGTCCCAAACTTTGGGGTGGCTGTGTCTTTTTGATTTTAATTTCCCTAAGGTGTAGGACCATAAGTGGCAGTGCCCTAGGCTCTGTTGCTTTGTTTTTTAGATGTTTCAGGAAACACCATACACTTCTCCCGAGTGGTTGTTGGCAATTTACATCCCGCCCATCAGCATAACAAGGCTCCCAGTTCTCCATGGCCTGTCCTGCCTTTCTGGATTTTACACTTTTTTCAGATGGCCCTTTTGACCGGGGGGAAGTGAGACTTCATTGTAGTGCAGATTTCCTTTGCAAGCTTGCTTGGTTGGCCAAAAAGGGCGTATGCGTTTTTTCCTGAATATATTCAGGAAAAAACGCATACGCCCTTTTTGGCCAAGTGCATCATTGTGGACGTTCTGCCTCTTTTCCTATGCTTTCAATGCAATTCCAGTCTACCTCCTGAAATCGGTTTCCTGCAATTCTGCCCCGCTTTCAAGTCCTCTTGGCAGCCTTACTTCAGTCTATTTTTGGACGATAGCTGTCATTTATAACTCTGCAGGTTTGTGAATTACAGTGCCCCTGAGCTCCTTTCTTCAACTCGCTTTCTTGTGACCTGGCCGCAACACCGCAGGATGGCTTCAGGCCCTAATCTGGTTCCGGTACGGCACGCTGAGCCTTTCGTTATTTCCTCTTCCTGGTGGGAAATGAGAGTTAAATTTGCCCGTCCAGACACCTCCAGCTAGCCTCTCATTGGTTCTCGCTATTCCTGTTCATCTTCCGCAGAAATTGCAAACTGGGCCAAACAGGAGGTTAAAGGCGCTGACTCTCCAAGTGGGGAGAGTGTTAGTAAAGCGTCTGGAATGTTGCACCCGAGTACCAGGGGAGGAAAACTGAGACATATTTGAACACGACTCCCGTTCACATGGTTGATCATACTTGGGTTCCACATGCATGTTTTAGCTGAAGGAAGAATACCTTAAACCTGGAGAGTTAAGACCCGTGTAATGGGTACCATGCAATATGACTTCAAAGGGTCTTCATTTGGTCACCGAACCTCTCCAATCCTATCACTGCTGCGTTTATGCCCCTGTACACATGCTTGATTCTCTTTTGGAGACATAGCAATCCATAGGTTTTACGATACTTACTATTCAGGTACATTCTTAGGCGTTTAGTATGCGGTGTTGAGTCCATTTCGTTGAGCAAGGAGTAGCTCTTGTCTATTCCATATTTGACTTAAGGAACTTTATCTGTGCTCATTTCAATCTCTGGTTTTATGCAGCACCCCACCTCACCTTTACCCTTAAGCAAGCATAAGTTGGTTTTCTAAATTTGAGACCCTGTTCTGTTCTGTAATTCAGTTCCTGTGTAGCCAAGTTTACATTCCGTGTATTACTGATATCTTATGATGTTTCTTCTTCTGTGTGACTTATTTCAGTTAGAATCATCATACCTGAATCCACTCATTGTGATGCTAAGGGCCTGATGACATAGATTTCATTGCTGAGTGATATTGCTTTGTAAGTAAATACCACAACTTCTTTATCCATTTTTCACTTTCTGCGATGTTGAACTTGTACTGTAAACGAGGTTCTTGTAAACAGAGGCGTCCCAAACTTTGGGGTGGCTGTGTCTTTTTGATTTTAATTTCCCTAAGGTGTAGGACCATAAGTGGCAGTGCCCTAGGCTCTGTTGCTTTGTTTTTTAGATGTTTCAGGAAACACCATACACTTCTCCCGAGTGGTTGTTGGCAATTTACATCCCGCCCATCAGCATAACAAGGCTCCCAGTTCTCCATGGCCTGTCCTGCCTTTCTGGATTTTACACTTTTTTCAGATGTCCCTTTTGACCGGGGGGAAGTGAGACTTCATTGTAGTGCACATTTCCTTTGCAAGCTTGCTTGGTTGGCCAAAAAGGGCGTATGCGTTTTTTCCTGAATATATTCAGGAAAAAACGCATACGCCCTTTTTGGCCAAGTGCATCATTGTGGACGTTCTGCCTCTTTTCCTATGCTTTCAATGCAATTCCAGTCTACCTCCTGAAATCGGTTTCCTGCAATTCTGCCCCGCTTTCAAGTCCTCTTGGCAGCCTTACTTCAGTCTATTTAGGGACGATAGCTGTCATTTATAACTCTGCAGGTTTGTGAATTACAGTGCCCCTGAGCTCCTTTCTTCAACTCGCTTTCTTTTGAGCTGGCCGTAACACCGCAGGATGGCTTCAGGCCCTAATCTGGTTCCGGTACGGCACGCTGAGCCTTTGGTTATTTCCTCTTCCTGGTGGGAAATGAGAGTTAAATTTGCCCGTCCAGACACCTCCAGCTAGCCTCTCATTGGTTCTCGCTATTCCTGTTCATCTTCCGCAGAAATTGCAAACTGGGCCAAACAGGAGGTTAAAGGCGCTGACTCTCCAAGTGGGGAGAGTGTTAGTAAAGCGTCTGGAATGTTGCACCCGAGTACCAGGGGAGGAAAACTGAGACATATTTGAACACGTCTCCCGTTCACATGGTTGATCATACTTGGGTTCACATGCATGTTTTAGCTGAAGGAAGAATACCTAAAACCTGGGTAGTTGAAACCCGTGAAATGGGTACCATGCAATATGACTTCAAAGGGTCTTCATTTGCTCACCGAACCTCTCCAATCCTATCACTGCTGCGTTTATGCCCCTGTACACATGCTTGATTCTCTTTCGGAGACATAGCAATCCATAGGTTTTAAGATACTTACTAGTCAGGTACATTCTTAGGCGTTTAATATGCGGTGTTGAGTCCATTTCATTGAGCAAGGAGTAGCTCTTGTCTATTCCATATTTGGCTTAAGGAACTTTATCTGTGCTCATTTCAATCTCTGGTTTTATGCAGCAACCCAACTCACCTTTCCCCTTAAGCAAGCATAAGTTGGTTTTCAAATTTGAGAACCTTTTCTGTTTTGGAATTCAGTTCCTGTGTAGCCAAGTTTACATTCCGTGTATTAGTGATATCTTATGATGTTTCTTTTTCTGTGTGACTTATTTCAGTTAGAATCATCGTACCTGAATCTACTCATTATGCTGCTACGGGCCTGATGACATAGATTTCATTGCTGAGTGATACTGCATTGTACGGAAGTACCACAAGTTCTTTATCCATTTTTCACTTTCTGCGATGTTGAACTTGTACTGTAAACGAGGTTCTTGTAAACAGAGCCGTTCCAAACTTTGGGGTGGCTGTGTCTTTTTGATTTTAATTTCCCTAAGCTATAGGACCATAAGTGGAAGTGCCCTAGGCTCTGTTGCTTTGTTTTTTAGATGTTTCAGGAAACACCATACACTTCTCCCGAGTGTCTGTTGGCAATTTACATCCCGCCCATCAGCATAACAAGGCTCCCAGTTCTCAATGGCCTGTTGCCTTTCTGGATTTTACACTTTTTTCAGATGGCCCTTTTGACCGGGGGGAAGTGAGACTTCATTGTAGTGCAGATTTCCTTTGCAAGCTTGCTTGGTTGGCCAAAATGGGCGTATGCGTTTTTTCCTGAATATATTCAGGAAAAAACGCATACGCCCTTTTTGGCCAAGTGCATCATTGTGGACGTTCTGCCTCTTTTCCTATGCTTTCAATGCAATTCCAGTCTACCTCCTGAAATCGGTTTCCTGCAATTCTGCCCCGCTTTCAAGTCCTCTTGGCAGCCTTACTTCAGTCTATTTTTGGACGATAACTGTCATTTATAACTCTGCAGGTTTGTGAATTACAGTGCCCCTGAGCTCCTTTCTTCAACTCGCTTTCTTGTGACCTGGCCGCAACACCGCAGGATGGCTTCAGACCCTAATCTGGTTCCGGCACGGCACGCTGAGCCTTTGGTTATTTCCTCTTCCTGGTGGGAAATGAGAGTTAAATTTGCCCGTCCAGACACCTCCAGCTAGTCTCTCATTGGTTCTCGCTATTCCTGTTCATCTTCCGCAGAAATTGCAAACTGGGCCAAACAGGAGTTTAAAGGGACTGACTCTCCAAGTCGGGAGAGTGTTAGTAAAGCGTCTGGAATGTTGCACCCGAGTACCAGGGGAGGAAAACTGAGACATATTTGAACACATCTACTGTTCACATGGTTGATAATACTCTGGGTTCCACATGCATGTTTTAGCTGAAGGAAGAATACCTTAAACCTGGAGAGTTAAGACCCGTGTAATGGGTACCATGCAATATGACTTCAAAGGGTCTTCATTTGCTCACCGAACCTCTCCAATCCTATCACTGCTGCGTTTATGCCCCTGTACACATGCTTGATTCTCTTTCGGAGACATAGCAATCCATAGGTTTTAAGATACTTACTAGTCAGGTACATTCTTAGGCGTTTAATATGCGGTGTTGAGTCCATTTCATTGAGCAAGGAGTAGCTCTTGTCTATTCCATATTTGACTTAAGGAACTTTATCTGTGCTCATTTCAATCTCTGGTTTTATGCAGCACCCCAACTCACCTTTACCCTTAAGCAAGCATAAGTTGGTTTTCTAAATTTGAGACCCTGTTCTGTTCTGTAATTCAGTTCCTGTGTAGCCAAGTTTACATTCCGTGTATTACTGATATCTTATGATGTTTCTTTTTCTGTGTGACTTACTTCAGTTAGAATCATCATACCTGAATCCACTCATTGTGCTGCTAAGGGCCTGATGACACAGATTTCATTGCTTAGTGATATTGCTTTGTAAGTAAATACCACAACTTCTTTATCCATTTTTCACTTTCTGCGATGTTGAACTTGTACTGTAAACGAGGTTCTTGTAAACAGAGCCGTTCCAAACTTTGGGGTGGCTGTGTCTTTTTGATTTTAATTTCCCTAAGCTATAGGACCATAAGTGGAAGTGCCCTAGGTTCTGTTGCTTTGTTTTTTAGATGTTTCAGGAAACACCATACACTTCTCCCGAGTGGTTGTTGGCAATTTACATCCCGCCCATCAGCATAACAAGGCTCCCAGTTCTCCATGGCCTGTCCTGCCTTTCTGGATTTTACACTTTTTTCAGATGGCCCTTTTGACCGGGGGGAAGTGAGACTTCATTGTAGTGCAGATTTCCTTTGCAAGCTTGCTTGGTTGGCCAAAAAGGGCGTATGCGTTTTTTCCTGAATATATTCAGGAAAAAACGCATACGCCCTTTTTGGCCAAGTGCATCATTGTGGACGTTCTGCCTCTTTTCCTATGCTTTCAATGCAATTCCAGTCTACCTCCTGAAATCGGTTTCCTGCAATTCTGCCCCGCTTTCAAGTCCTCTTGGCAGCCTTACTTCAGTCTATTTTTGGACGATAGCTGTCATTTATAACTCTGCAGGTTTGTGAATTACAGTGCCCCTGAGCTCCTTTCTTCAACTTGCTTTCTTTTGAGCTGGCTGCAACACCGCAGGATGGCTTCAGGCCCTAATCTGGTTCCGGTACGGCACGCTGAGCCTTTGGTTATTTCCTCTTCCTGGTGGGAAATGAGAGTTAAATTTGCCCGTCCAGACACCTCCAGCTAGTCTCTCATTGGTTCTCGCTATTCCTGTTTATCTTCCGCAGAAATTGCAAACTGGGCCAAACAGGAGGTTAAAGGCGCTGACTCTCCAAGTGGGGAGAGTGTTAGTAAAGCGTCTGGAATGTTGCACCCGAGTACCAGGGGAGGAAAACTGAGACATATTTGAACACGTCTCCCATTCACATGGTTGATCATACTTGGGTTCCACATGCATGTTTTAGCTGAAGGAAGAATACCTTAAACCTGGAGAGTTAAGACCCGTGTAATGGGTACCATGCAATATGACTTCAAAGGGTCTTCATTTGCTCACCGAACCTCTCCAATCCTATCACTGCTGCGTTTATGCCCCTGTACACATGCTTGATTCTCTTTCGGAGACATAGCAATCCATAGGTTTTAAGATACTTACTAGTCAGGTACATTCTTAGGCGTTTAATATGCGGTGTTGAGTCCATTTCGTTGAGCAAGGAGTAGCTCTTGTCTATTCCATATTTGACTTAAGGAACTTTATCTGTGCTCATTTCAATCTCTGGTTTTATGCAGCACCCCAACTCACCTTTACCCTTAAGCAAGCATAAGTTGGTTTTCTAAATTTGAGACCCTGTTCTGTTCTGTAATTCAGTTCCTGTGTAGCCAAGTTTACATTCCGTGTATTACTGATATCTTATGATGTTTCTTTTTCTGTGTGACTTACTTCAGTTAGAATCATCATACCTGAATCCACTCATTGTGCTGCTAAGGGCCTGATGACACAGATTTCATTGCTTAGTGATATTGCTTTGTAAGTAAATACCACAACTTCTTTATCCATTTTTCACTTTCTGCGATGTTGAACTTGTACTGTAAACGAGGTTCTTGTAAACAGAGCTGTTCCAAACTTTGGGGTGGCTGTGTCTTTTTGATTTTAATTTCCCTAAGCTATAGGACCATAAGTGGAAGTGCCCTAGGTTCTGTTGCTTTGTTTTTTAGATGTTTCAGGAAACACCATACACTTCTCCCGAGTGGTTGTTGGCAATTTACATCCCGCCCATCAGCTTAACAAGGCTCCCAGTTCTCCATGGCCTGTCCTGCCTTTCTGGATTTTACACTTTTTTCACATGGCCCTTTTGACCGGGGGGAAGTGAGACTTCATTGTAGTGCAGATTTCCTTTGCAAGCTTGCTTGGTTGGCCAAAAAGGGCGTATGCGTTTTTTCCTGAATATATTCAGGAAAAAACGCATACGCCCTTTTTGGCCAAGTGCATCATTGTGGACGTTCTGCCTCTTTTCCTATGCTTTCAATGCAATTCCAGTCTACCTCCTGAAATCGGTTTCCTGCAATTCTGCCCCGCTTTCAAGTCCTCTTGGCAGCCTTACTTCAGTCTATTTTTGGACGATAGCTGTCATTTATAACTCTGCAGGTTTGTGAATTACAGTGCCCCTGAGCTCCTTTCTTCAACTCGCTTTCTTTTGAGCTGGCCGCAACACCGCAGGATGGCTTCAGGCCCTAATCTGGTTCCGGTACGGCACGCTGAGCCTTTGGTTATTTCCTCTTCCTGGTGGGAAATGAGAGTTAAATTTGCCCGTCCAGACACCTCCAGCTAGCCTCTCATTGGTTCTCGCTATTCCTGTTCATCTTCCGCAGAAATTGCAAACTGGGCCAAACAGGAGGTTAAAGGCGCTGACTCTCCAAGTGGGGAGAGTGTTAGTAAAGCGTCTGGAATGTTGCACCCGAGTACCAGGGGAGGAAAACTGAGACATATTTGAACACGTCTCCCGTTCACATGGTTGATCATACTTGGGTTCCACATGCATGTTTTAGCTGAAGGAAGAATACCTTAAACCTGGAGAGTTAAGACCCGTGTAATGGGTACCATGCAATATGACTTCAAAGGGTCTTCATTTGCTCACCGAACCTCTCCAATCCTATCACTGCTGCCTTTATGCCCCTGTACACATGCTTGATTCTCTTTCGGAGACATAGCAATCCATAGGTTTTAAGATACTTACTAGTCAGGTACATTCTTAGGCGTTTAATATGCGGTGTTGAGTCCATTTCGTTGAGCAAGGAGTAGCTCTTGTCTATTCCATATTTGACTTAAGGAACTTTATCTGTGCTCATTTCAATCTCTGGTTTTATGCAGCACCCCAACTCACCTTTACCCTTAAGCAAGCATAAGTTGGTTTTCTAAATTTGAGACCCTGTTCTGTTCTGTAATTCAGTTCCTGTGTAGCCAAGTTTACATTCCGTGTATTACTGATATCTTATGATGTTTCTTTTTCTGTGTGACTTACTTCAGTTAGAATCATCATACCTGAATCCACTCATTGTGCTGCTAAGGGCCTGATGACACAGATTTCATTGCTTAGTGATATTGCTTTGTAAGTAAATACCACAACTTCTTTATCCATTTTTCACTTTCTGCGATGTTGAACTTGTACTGTAAACGAGGTTCTTGTAAACAGAGCCGTTCCAAACTTTGGGGTGGCTGTGTCTTTTTGATTTTAATTTCCCTAAGCTATAGGACCATAAGTGGAAGTGCCCTAGGTTCTGTTGCTTTGTTTTTTAGATGTTTCAGGAAACACCATACACTTCTCCCGAGTGGTTGTTGGCAATTTACATCCCGCCCATCAGCATAACAAGGCTCCCAGTTCTCCATGGCCTGTCCTGCCTTTCTGGATTTTACACTTTTTTCAGATGGCCCTTTTGACCGGGGGGAAGTGAGACTTCATTGTAGTGCAGATTTCCTTTGCAAGCTTGCTTGGTTGGCCAAAAAGGGCGTATGCGTTTTTTCCTGAATATATTCAGGAAAAAACGCATACGCCCTTTTTGGCCAAGTGCATCATTGTGGACGTTCTGCCTCTTTTCCTATGCTTTCAATGCAATTCCAGTCTACCTCCTGAAATCGGTTTCCTGCAATTCTGCCCCGCTTTCAAGTCCTCTTGGCAGCCTTACTTCAGTCTATTTTTGGACGATAGCTGTCATTTATAACTCTGCAGGTTTGTGAATTACAGTGCCCCTGAGCTCCTTTCTTCAACTTGCTTTCTTTTGAGCTGGCCGCAACACCGCAGGATGGCTTCAGGCCCTAATCTGGTTCCGGTACGGCACGCTGAGCCTTTGGTTATTTCCTCTTCCTGGTGGGAAATGAGAGTTAAATTTGCCCGTCCAGACACCTCCAGCTAGTCTCTCATTGGTTCTCGCTATTCCTGTTTATCTTCCGCAGAAATTGCAAACTGGGCCAAACAGGAGGTTAAAGGCGCTGACTCTCCAAGTGGGGAGAGTGTTAGTAAAGCGTCTGGAATGTTGCACCCGAGTACCAGGGGAGGAAAACTGAGACATATTTGAACACGTCTCCCATTCACATGGTTGATCATACTTGGGTTCCACATGCATGTTTTAGCTGAAGGAAGAATACCTTAAACCTGGAGAGTTAAGACCCGTGTAATGGGTACCATGCAATATGACTTCAAAGGGTCTTCATTTGCTCACCGAACCTCTCCAATCCTATCACTGCTGCGTTTATGCCCCTGTACACATGCTTGATTCTCTTTCGGAGACATAGCAATCCATAGGTTTTAAGATACTTACTAGTCAGGTACATTCTTAGGCGTTTAATATGCGGTGTTGAGTCCATTTCGTTGAGCAAGGAGTAGCTCTTGTCTATTCCATATTTGACTTAAGGAACTTTATCTGTGCTCATTTCAATCTCTGGTTTTATGCAGCACCCCAACTCACCTTTACCCTTAAGCAAGCATAAGTTGGTTTTCTAAATTTGAGACCCTGTTCTGTTCTGTAATTCAGTTCCTGTGTAGCCAAGTTTACATTCCGTGTATTACTGATATCTTATGATGTTTCTTTTTCTGTGTGACTTACTTCAGTTAGAATCATCATACCTGAATCCACTCATTGTGCTGCTAAGGGCCTGATGACACAGATTTCATTGCTTAGTGATATTGCTTTGTAAGTAAATACCACAACTTCTTTATCCATTTTTCACTTTCTGCGATGTTGAACTTGTACTGTAAACGAGGTTCTTGTAAACAGAGCTGTTCCAAACTTTGGGGTGGCTGTGTCTTTTTGATTTTAATTTCCCTAAGCTATAGGACCATAAGTGGAAGTGCCCTAGGTTCTGTTGCTTTGTTTTTTAGATGTTTCAGGAAACACCATACACTTCTCCCGAGTGGTTGTTGGCAATTTACATCCCGCCCATCAGCTTAACAAGGCTCCCAGTTCTCCATGGCCTGTCCTGCCTTTCTGGATTTTACACTTTTTTCAGATGGCCCTTTTGACCGGGGGGAAGTGAGACTTCATTGTAGTGCAGATTTCCTTTGCAAGCTTGCTTGGTTGGCCAAAAAGGGTGTATGCGTTTTTTCCTGAATATATTCAGGAAAAAACGCATACGCCCTTTTTGGCCAAGTGCATCATTGTGGACGTTCTGCCTCTTTTCCTATGCTTTCAATGCAATTCCAGTCTACCTCCTGAAATCGGTTTCCTGCAATTCTGCCCCGCTTTCAAGTCCTCTTGGCAGCCTTACTTCAGTCTATTTTTGGACGATAGCTGTCATTTATAACTCTGCAGGTTTGTGAATTACAGTGCCCCTGAGCTCCTTTGTTCAACTCGCTTTCTTTTGAGCTGGCCGCAACACCGCAGGATGGCTTCAGGCCCTAATCTGGTTCCGGTACGGCACGCTGAGCCTTTGGTTATTTCCTCTTCCTGGTGGGAAATGAGAGTTAAATTTGCCCGTCCAGACACCTCCAGCTAGCCTCTCATTGGTTCTCGCTATTCCTGTTCATCTTCCGCAGAAATTGCAAACTGGGCCAAACAGCAGGTTAAAGGCGCTGACTCTCCAAGTGGGGAGAGTGTTAGTAAAGCGTCTGGAATGTTGCACCCGAGTACCAGGGGAGGAAAACTGAGACATATTTGAACACGTCTCCCGTTCACATGGTTGATCATACTTGGGTTCACATGCATGTTTTAGCTGAAGGAAGAATACCTAAAACCTGGGTAGTTGAAACCCGTGAAATGGGTACCATGCAATATGACTTCAAAGGGTCTTCATTTGCTCACCGAACCTCTCCAATCCTATCACTGCTGCGTTTATGCCCCTGTACACATGCTTGATTCTCTTTCGGAGACATAGCAATCCATAGGTTTTAAGATACTTACTAGTCAGGTACATTCTTAGGCGTTTAATATGCGGTGTTGAGTCCATTTCGTTGAGCAAGGAGTAGCTCTTGTCTATTCCATATTTGGCTTAAGGAACTTTATCTGTGCTCATTTCAATCTCTGGTTTTATGCAGCAACCCAACTCACCTTTCCCCTTAAGCAAGCATAAGTTGGTTTTCTAAATTTGAGACCCTGTTCTGTTCTGTAATTCAGTTCCTGTGTAGCCAAGTTTACATTCCGTGTATTACTGATATCTTATTATGTTTCTTTTTCTGTGTGACTTATTTCAGTTAGAATCATCATACCTGAATCCACTCATTGTGCTGCTAAGTGCCTGATGACACAGATTTCATTGCTGAGTGATATTGCTTTGTAAGTAAATACCACAACTTCTTTATCCATTTTTCACTTTCTGCGATGTTGAACTTGTACTGTAAACGAGGTTCTTGTAAACAGAGCCGTTCCAAACTTTGGGGTGGCTGTGTCTTTTTGATTTTAATTTCCCTAAGCTATAGGACCATAAGTGGAAGTGCCCTAGGTTCTGTTGCTTTGTTTTTTAGATGTTTCAGGAAACACCATACACTTCTCCCGAGTGGTTGTTGGCAATTTACATCCCGCCCATCAGCATAACAAGGCTCCCAGTTCTCCATGGCCTGTCCTGCCTTTCTGGATTTTACACTTTTTTCAGATGGCCCTTTTGACCGGGGGGAAGTGAGACTTCATTGTAGTGCAGATTTCCTTTGCAAGCTTGCTTGGTTGGCCAAAAAGGGCGTATGCGTTTTTTCCTGAATATATTCAGGAAAAAACGCATACGCCCTTTTTGGCCAAGTGCATCATTGTGGACGTTCTGCCTCTTTTCCTATGCTTTCAATGCAATTCCAGTCTACCTCCTGAAATCGGTTTCCTGCAATTCTGCCCCGCTTTCAAGTCCTCTTGGCAGCCTTACTTCAGTCTATTTTTGGACGATAGCTGTCATTTATAACTCTGCAGGTTTGTGAATTACAGTGCCCCTGAGCTCCTTTCTTCAACTTGCTTTCTTGTGACCTGGCCGCAACACCGCAGGATGGCTTCAGGCCCTAATCTGGTTCCAGCACGGCACGCTGAGCCTTTGGTTATTTCCTCTTCCTGGTGGGAAATGAGAGTTAAATTTGCCCGTCCAGACACCTCCAGCTAGTCTCTCATTGGTTCTCGCTATTCCTGTTTATCTTCCGCAGAAATTGCAAACTGGGCCAAACAGCAGGTTAAAGGCGCTGACTCTCCAAGTGGGGAGAGTGTTAGTAAAGCGTCTGGAATGTTGCACCCGAGTACCAGGGGAGGAAAACTGAGACATATTTGAACACGTCTCCCATTCACATGGTTGATCATACTTGGGTTCCACATGCATGTTTTAGCTGAAGGAAGAATACCTTAAACCTGGAGAGTTAAGACCCGTGTAATGGGTACCATGCAATATGACTTCAAAGGGTCTTCATTTGCTCACCGAACCTCTCCAATCCTATCACTGCTGCGTTTATGCCCCTGTACACATGCTTGATTCTCTTTCGGAGACATAGCAATCCATAGGTTTTAAGATACTTACTAGTCAGGTACATTCTTAGGCGTTTAATATGCGGTGTTGAGTCCATTTCGTTGAGCAAGGAGTAGCTCTTGTCTATTCCATATTTGGCTTAAGGAACTTTATCTGTGCTCATTTCAATCTCTGGTTTTATGCAGCAACCCAACTCACCTTTCCCCTTAAGCAAGCATAAGTTGGTTTTCTAAATTTGAGACCCTGTTCTGTTCTGTAATTCAGTTCCTGTGTAGCCAAGTTTACATTCCGTGTATTACTGATATCTTATTATGTTTCTTTTTCTGTGTGACTTATTTCAGTTAGAATCATCATACCTGAATCCACTCATTGTGCTGCTAAGGGCCTGATGACACAGATTTCATTGCTGAGTGATATTGCTTTGTAAGTAAATACCACAACTTCTTTATCCATTTTTCACTTTCTGCGATGTTGAACTTGTACTGTAAACGAGGTTCTTGTAAACAGAGCCGTTCCAAACTTTGGGGTGGCTGTGTCTTTTTGATTTTAATTTCCCTAAGCTATAGGACCATAAGTGGAAGTGCCCTAGGTTCTGTTGCTTTGTTTTTTAGATGTTTCAGGAAACACCATACACTTCTCCCGAGTGGTTGTTGGCAATTTACATCCTGCCCATCAGCATAACAAGGCTCCCAGTTCTCCATGGCCTGTCCTGCCTTTCTGTATTTTACACTTTTTTCAGATGGCCCTTTTGACCGGGGGGAAGTGAGACTTCATTGTAGTGCAGATTTCCTTTGCAAGCTTGCTTGGTTGGCCAAAAAGGGCGTATGCGTTTTTTCCTGAATATATTCAGGAAAAAACGCATACGCCCTTTTTGGCCAAGTGCATCATTGTGGACGTTCTGCCTCTTTTCCTATGCTTTCAATGCAATTCCAGTCTACCTCCTGAAATCGGTTTCCTGCAATTCTGCCCCGCTTTCAAGTCCTCTTGGCAGCCTTACTTCAGTCTATTTTTGGACGATAGCTGTCATTTATAACTCTGCAGGTTTGTGAATTACAGTGCCCCTGAGCTCCTTTCTTCAACTTGCTTTCTTGTGACCTGGCCGCAGCACCGCAGGATGGCTTCAGGCCATAATCTGGTTCCGGTACGGCACGCTGAGCCTTTGGTTATTTCCTCTTCCTGGTGGGAAATGAGAGTTAAATTTGCCCGTCCAGACACCTCCAGCTAGTCTCTCATTGGTTCTCGCTATTCCTGTTCATCTTCCGCAGAAATTGCAAACTGGGCCAAACAGGAGGTTAAAGGCGCTGACTCTCCAAGTGGGGAGAGTGTTAGTAAAGCGTCTGGAATGTTGCACCCGAGTACCAGGGGAGGAAAACTGAGACATATTTGAACACGTCTCCCATTCACATGGTTGATCATACTTGGGTTCCACATGCATGTTTTAGCTGAAGGAAGAATACCTTAAACCTGGATAGTTAAGACCCGTGTAATGGGTACCATGCAATATGACTTCAAAGGGTCTTCATTTGCTCACCGAACCTCTCCAATCCTATCACTGCTGCGTTTATGCCCCTGTACACATGCTTGATTCTCTTTCGGAGACATAGCAATCCATAGGTTTTAAGATACTTACTAGTCAGGTACATTCTTAGGCGTTTAATATGCGGTGTTGAGTCCATTTCGTTGAGCAAGGAGTAGCTCTTGTCTATTCCATATTTGACTTAAGGAACTTTATCTGTGCTCATTTCAATCTCTGGTTTTATGCAGCACCCCAACTCACCTTTACCCTTAAGCAAGCATAAGTTGGTTTTCTAAATTTGAGACCCTGTTCTGTTCTGTAATTCAGTTCCTGTGTAGCCAAGTTTACATTCCGTGTATTACTGATATCTTATGATGTTTCTTTTTCTGTGTGACTTACTTCAGTTAGAATCATCATACCTGAATCCACTCATTGTGCTGCTAAGGGCCTGATGACACAGATTTCATTGCTTAGTGATATTGCTTTGTAAGTAAATACCACAACTTCTTTATCCATTTTTCACTTTCTGCGATGTTGAACTTGTACTGTAAACGAGGTTCTTGTAAACAGAGCCGTTCCAAACTTTGGGGTGGCTGTGTCTTTTTTATTTTAATTTCCCTAAGCTATAGGACCATAAGTGGAAGTGCCCTAGGTTCTGTTGCTTTGTTTTTTAGATGTTTCAGGAAACACCATACACTTCTCCCGAGTGGTTGTTGGCAATTTACATCCCGCCCATCAGCTTAACAAGGCTCCCAGTTCTCCATGGCCTGTCCTGCCTTTCTGGATTTTACACTTTTTTCAGATGGCCCTTTTGACCGGGGGGAAGTGAGACTTCATTGTAGTGCAGATTTCCTTTGCAAGCTTGCTTGGTTGGCCAAAAAGGGTGTATGCGTTTTTTCCTGAATATATTCAGGAAAAAACGCATACGCCCTTTTTGGCCAAGTGCATCATTGTGGACGTTCTGCCTCTTTTCCTATGCTTTCAATGCAATTCCAGTCTACCTCCTGAAATCGGTTTCCTGCAATTCTGCCCCGCTTTCAAGTCCTCTTGGCAGCCTTACTTCAGTCTATTTTTGGACGATAGCTGTCATTTATAACTCTGCAGGTTTGTGAATTACAGTGCCCCTGAGCTCCTTTGTTCAACTCGCTTTCTTTTGAGCTGGCCGCAACACCGCAGGATGGCTTCAGGCCCTAATCTGGTTCCGGTACGGCACGCTGAGCCTTTGGTTATTTCCTCTTCCTGGTGGGAAATGAGAGTTAAATTTGCCCGTCCAGACACCTCCAGCTAGCCTCTCATTGGTTCTCGCTATTCCTGTTCATCTTCCGCAGAAATTGCAAACTGGGCCAAACAGCAGGTTAAAGGCGCTGACTCTCCAAGTGGGGAGAGTGTTAGTAAAGCGTCTGGAATGTTGCACCCGAGTACCAGGGGAGGAAAACTGAGACATATTTGAACACGTCTCCCGTTCACATGGTTGATCATACTTGGGTTCACATGCATGTTTTAGCTGAAGGAAGAATACCTAAAACCTGGGTAGTTGAAACCCGTGAAATGGGTACCATGCAATATGACTTCAAAGGGTCTTCATTTGCTCACCGAACCTCTCCAATCCTATCACTGCTGCGTTTATGCCCCTGTACACATGCTTGATTCTCTTTCGGAGACATAGCAATCCATAGGTTTTAAGATACTTACTAGTCAGGTACATTCTTAGGCGTTTAATATGCGGTGTTGAGTCCATTTCGTTGAGCAAGGAGTAGCTCTTGTCTATTCCATATTTGGCTTAAGGAACTTTATCTGTGCTCATTTCAATCTCTGGTTTTATGCAGCAACCCAACTCACCTTTCCCCTTAAGCAAGCATAAGTTGGTTTTCTAAATTTGAGACCCTGTTCTGTTCTGTAATTCAGTTCCTGTGTAGCCAAGTTTACATTCCGTGTATTACTGATATCTTATTATGTTTCTTTTTCTGTGTGACTTATTTCAGTTAGAATCATCATACCTGAATCCACTCATTGTGCTGCTAAGTGCCTGATGACACAGATTTCATTGCTGAGTGATATTGCTTTGTAAGTAAATACCACAACTTCTTTATCCATTTTTCACTTTCTGCGATGTTGAACTTGTACTGTAAACGAGGTTCTTGTAAACAGAGCCGTTCCAAACTTTGGGGTGGCTGTGTCTTTTTGATTTTAATTTCCCTAAGCTATAGGACCATAAGTGGAAGTGCCCTAGGTTCTGTTGCTTTGTTTTTTAGATGTTTCAGGAAACACCATACACTTCTCCCGAGTGGTTGTTGGCAATTTACATCCCGCCCATCAGCATAACAAGGCTCCCAGTTCTCCATGGCCTGTCCTGCCTTTCTGGATTTTACACTTTTTTCAGATGGCCCTTTTGACCGGGGGGAAGTGAGACTTCATTGTAGTGCAGATTTCCTTTGCAAGCTTGCTTGGTTGGCCAAAAAGGGCGTATGCGTTTTTTCCTGAATATATTCAGGAAAAAACGCATACGCCCTTTTTGGCCAAGTGCATCATTGTGGACGTTCTGCCTCTTTTCCTATGCTTTCAATGCAATTCCAGTCTACCTCCTGAAATCGGTTTCCTGCAATTCTGCCCCGCTTTCAAGTCCTCTTGGCAGCCTTACTTCAGTCTATTTTTGGACGATAGCTGTCATTTATAACTCTGCAGGTTTGTGAATTACAGTACCCCTGAGCTCCTTTCTTCAACTTGCTTTCTTGTGACCTGGCCGCAACACCGCAGGATGGCTTCAGGCCCTAATCTTGTTCCAGCACGGCACGCTGAGCCTTTGGTTATTTCCTCTTCCTGGTGGGAAATGAGAGTTAAATTTGCCCGTCCAGACACCTCCAGCTAGTCTCTCATTGGTTCTCGCTATTCCTGTTCATCTTCCGCAGAAATTGCAAACTGGGCCAAACAGGAGGTTAAAGGCGCTGACTCTCCAAGTGGGGAGAGTGTTAGTAAAGCGTCTGGAATGTTGCACCCGAGTACCAGGGGAGGAAAACTGAGACATATTTGAACACGTCTCCCATTCACATGGTTGATCATACTTGGGTTCCACATGCATGTTTTAGCTGAAGGAAGAATACCTTAAACCTGGAGAGTTAAGAACCGTGTAATGGGTACCATGCAATATGACTTCAAAGGGTCTTCATTTGCTCACCGAACCTCTCCAATCCTATCACTGCTGCGTTTATGCCCCTGTACACATGCTTGATTCTCTTTCGGAGACATAGCAATCCATAGGTTTTAAGATACTTACTAGTCAGGTACATTCTTAGGCGTTTAATATGCGGTGTTGAGTCCATTTCGTTGAGCAAGGAGTAGCTCTTGTCTATTCCATATTTGACTTAAGGAACTTTATCTGTGCTCATTTCAATCTCTGGTTTTATGCAGCACCCCAACTCACCTTTACCCTTAAGCAAGCATAAGTTGGTTTTCTAAATTTGAGACCCTGTTCTGTTCTGTAATTCAGTTCCTGTGTAGCCAAGTTTACATTCCGTGTATTACTGATATCTTATGATGTTTCTTTTTCTGTGTGACTTACTTCAGTTAGAATCATCATACCTGAATCCACTCATTGTGCTGCTAAGGGCCTGATGACACAGATTTCATTGCTTAGTGATATTGCTTTGTAAGTAAATACCACAACTTCTTTATCCATTTTTCACTTTCTGCGATGTTGAACTTGTACTGTAAACGAGGTTCTTGTAAACAGAGCCGTTCCAAACTTTGGGGTGGCTGTGTCTTTTTGATTTTAATTTCCCTAAGCTATAGGACCATAAGTGGAAGTGCCCTAGGTTCTGTTGCTTTGTTTTTTAGATGTTTCAGGAAACACCATACACTTCTCCCGAGTGGTTGTTGGCAATTTACATCCTGCCCATCAGCTTAACAATGCTCCCAGTTCTCCATGGCCTGTCCTGCCTTTCTGGATTTTACACTTTTTTCAGATGGCCCTTTTGACCGGGGGGAAGTGAGACTTCATTGTAGTGCAGATTTCCTTTGCAAGCTTGCTTGGTTGGCCAAAAAGGGTGTATGCGTTTTTTCCTGAATATATTCAGGAAAAAACGCATACGCCCTTTTTGGCCAAGTGCATCATTGTGGACGTTCTGCCTCTTTTCCTATGCTTTCAATGCAATTCCAGTCTACCTCCTGAAATCGGTTTCCTGCAATTCTGCCCCGCTTTCAAGTCCTCTTGGCAGCCTTACTTCAGTCTATTTTTGGACGATAGCTGTCATTTATAACTCTGCAGGTTTGTGAATTACAGTGCCCCTGAGCTCCTTTCTTCAACTTGCTTTCTTTTGAGCTGGCCGCAACACCGCAGGATGGCTTCAGGCCCTAATCTGGTTCCGGTACGGCACGCTGAGCCTTTGGTTATTTCCTCTTCCTGGTGGGAAATGAGAGTTAAATTTGCCCGTCCAGACACCTCCAGCTAGCCTCTCATTGGTTCTCGCTATTCCTGTTCATCTTCCGCAGAAATTGCAAACTGGGCCAAACAGCAGGTTAAAGGCGCTGACTCTCCAAGTGGGGAGAGTGTTAGTAAAGCGTCTGGAATGTTGCACCCGAGTACCAGGGGAGGATACCTGAGACATATTTGAACACGTCTCCCGTTCACATGGTTGATCATACTTGGGTTCACATGCATGTTTTAGCTGAAGGAAGAATACCTAAAACCTGGGTAGTTGAAACCCGTGAAATGGGTACCATGCAATATGACTTCAAAGGGTCTTCATTTGCTCACCGAACCTCTCCAATCCTATCACTGCTGCGTTTATGCCCCTGTACACATGCTTGATTCTCTTTCGGAGACATAGCAATCCATAGGTTTTAAGATACTTACTAGTCAGGTACATTCTTAGGCGTTTAATATGCGGTGTTGAGTCCATTTCGTTGAGCAAGGAGTAGCTCTTGTCTATTCCATATTTGACTTAAGGAACTTTATCTGTGCTCATTTCAATCTCTGGTTTTATGCAGCACCCCAACTCACCTTTACCCTTAAGCAAGCATAAGTTGGTTTTCTAAATTTGAGACCCTGTTCTGTTCTGTAATTCAGTTCCTGTGTAGCCAAGTTTACATTCCGTGTATTACTGATATCTTATGATGTTTCTTTTTCTGTGTGACTTACTTCAGTTAGAATCATCATACCTGAATCCACTCATTGTGCTGCTAAGGGCCTGATGACACAGATTTCATTGCTTAGTGATATTGCTTTGTAAGTAAATACCACAACTTCTTTATCCATTTTTCACTTTCTGCGATGTTGAACTTGTACTGTAAACGAGGTTCTTGTAAACAGAGCCGTTCCAAACTTTGGGGTGGCTGTGTCTTTTTTATTTTAATTTCCCTAAGCTATAGGACCATAAGTGGAAGTGCCCTAGGTTCTGTTGCTTTGTTTTTTAGATGTTTCAGGAAACACCATACACTTCTCCCGAGTGGTTGTTGGCAATTTACATCCCGCCCATCAGCTTAACAAGGCTCCCAGTTCTCCATGGCCTTTCCTGCCTTTCTGGATTTTACACTTTTTTCAGATGGCCCTTTTGACCGGGGGGAAGTGAGACTTCATTGTAGTGCAGATTTCCTTTGCAAGCTTGCTTGGTTGGCCAAAAAGGGTGTATGCGTTTTTTCCTGAATATATTCAGGAAAAAACGCATACGCCCTTTTTGGCCAAGTGCATCATTGTGGACGTTCTGCCTCTTTCCCTATGCTTTCAATGCAATTCCAGTCTACCTCCTGAAATCGGTTTCCTGCAATTCTGCCCCGCTTTCAAGTCCTCTTGGCAGCCTTACTTCAGTCTATTTTTGGACGATAGCTGTCATTTATAACTCTGCAGGTTTGTGAATTACAGTGCTCCTGAGCTCCTTTCTTCAACTTCCTTTCTTTTGAGCTGGCCGCAACACCGCAGGATGGCTTCAGTCTCTAATCTGGTTCCGGTACGGCACGCTGAGCCTTTGGTTATTTCCTCTTCCTGGTGGGAAATGAGAGTTAAATTTGCCCGTCCAGACACCTCCAGCTAGCCTCTCATTGGTTCTCGCTATTCCTGTTCATCTTCCGCAGAAATTGCAAACTGGGCCAAACAGCAGGTTAAAGGCGCTGACTCTCCAAGTGGGGAGAGTGTTAGTAAAGCGTCTGGAATGTTGCACCCGAGTACCAGGGGAGGAAAACTGAGACATATTTGAACACGTCTCCCGTTCACATGGTTGATCATACTTGGGTTCACATGCATGTTTTAGCTGAAGGAAGAATACCTAAAACCTGGGTAGTTGAAACCCGTGAAATGGGTACCATGCAATATGACTTCAAAGGGTCTTCATTTGCTCACCAAACCTCTCCAATCCTATCACTGCTGCGTTTATGCCCCTGTACACATGCTTGATTCTCTTTCGGAGACATAGCAATCCATAGGTTTTAAGATACTTACTAGTCAGGTACATTCTTAGGCGTTTAATATGCGGTGTTGAGTCCATTTCATTGAGCAAGGAGTAGCTCTTGTCTATTCCATATTTGGCTTAAGGAACTTTATCTGTGCTCATTTCAATCTCTGGTTTTATGCAGCAACCCAACTCACCTTTACCCTTAAGCAAGCATAAGTTGGTTTTCTAAATTTGAGAACCTTTTCTGTTTTGGAATTCAGTTCCTGTGTAGCCAAGTTTACATTCCGTGTATTAGTGATATCTTATGATGTTTCTTTTTCTGTGTGACTTATTTCAGTTAGAATCATCGTACCTGAATCTACTCATTATGCTGCTACGGGCCTGATGACATAGATTTCATTGCTGAGTGATACTGCATTGTACTTAAGTACCACAAGTTCTTTATCCATTTTTCACTTTCTGCGATGTTGAACTTGTACTGTAAACGAGGTTCTTGTAAACAGAGCCATTCCAAACTTTGGGGTGGCTGTGTCTTTTTTATTTTAATTTCCCTAAGCTATAGGACCATAAGTGGAAGTGCCCTAGGCTCTGTTGCTTTGTTTTTTAGATGTTTCAGGAAACACCATACACTTCTCCCTAGTGTCTGTTGGCAATTTACATCCCGCCCATCAGCATAACAAGGCTCCCAGTTCTCAATGGCCTGTTGCCTTTCTGGATTTTACACTTTTTTCACAAGGCCCTTTTGACCGGGGGGAAGTGAGACTTCATTGTAGTGCAGATTTCCTTTGCAAGCTTGCTTGGTTGGCCAAAAAGGGCATATGCGTTTTTTCCTGAATATATTCAGGAAAAAACGCATTTGCCCTTTTTGGCCAAGTGCATCATTGTGGACGTTCTGCCTCTTTTCCTATGCTTTCAATGCAATTCCAGTCTACCTCCTGAAATCGGTTTCCTGCAATTCTGCCCCGCTTTCAAGTCCTCTTGGCAGCCTTACTTCAGTCTATTTTTGGACGATAGCTGTCATTTATAACTCTGCAGGTTTGTGAATTACAGTGCCCCTGAGCTCCTTTCTTCAACTCGCTTTCTTGTGACCTGGCCGTAACACCGCAGGATGGCTTCAGGCCCTAATCTGGTTCCGGCCCGGCATGCTGAGCCTTTGGTTAATTCCTCTTCCTGGTGGGAAATGAGAGTTAAATTTGCCCGTTCAGACACCTCCAGCTAGCCTCTCATTGGTTCTCGCTATTCCTGTTCATCTTCCGCAGAAATTGCAAACTGGGCCAAACAGGAGGTTAAAGGGACTGACTCTCCAAGTCGGGAGAGTGTTAGTAAAGCGTCTGGAATGTTGCACCCGAGTACCAGGGGAGGAAAACTGAGACATATTTGAACACGTCTCCCATTCACATGGTTGATCATACTCTGGGTTCCACATGCATGTTTTAGCTGAAGGAAGAATACCTTAAACCTGGAGAGTTGAGACCCGTGGAATGGGTACCATGCAATATGACTTCAAAGGGTCTTCATTTGCTCACCGAACCTCTCCAATCCTATCACTGCTGCGTTTATGCCCCTGTACACATGCTTGATTCTCTTTCGGAGACATAGCAATCCATAGGTTTTAAGATACTTACTAGTCAGGTACATTCTTAGGCGTTTAATATGGGGTGTTGAGTCCATTTCGTTGAGCAAGGAGTAGCTCTTGTCTATTCCATATTTGACTTAAGGAACTTTATCTGTGCTCATTTCAATCTCTGGTTTTATGCAGCACCCCCACTCACCTTTACCCTTAAGCAAGAATAAGTTGGTTTTCTAAATTTGAGACCCTGTTCTGTTCTGTAATTCAGTTCCTGTGTAGCCAAGTTTACATTCCGTGTATTACTGATATCTTATGATGTTTCTTTTTCTGTGTGACTTACTTCAGTTAGAATCATCATACCTGAATCCACTCATTGTGCTGCTAAGGGCCTGATGACACAGATTTCATTGCTTAGTGATATTGCTTTGTAAGTAAATACCACAACTTCTTTATCCATTTTTCACTTTCTGCGATGTTGAACTTGTACTGTAAACGAGGTTCTTGTAAACAGAGCCGTTCCAAACTTTGGGGTGGCTGTGTCTTTTTGATTTTAATTTCCCTAAGCTATAGGACCATAAGTGGAAGTGCCCTAGGTTCTGTTGCTTTGTTTTTTAGATGTTTCAGGAAACACCATACACTTCTCCCGAGTGGTTGTTGGCAATTTACATCCCGCCCATCAGCTTAACAAGGCTCCCAGTTCTCCATGGCCTGTCCTGCCTTTCTGGATTTTACACTTTTTTCAGATGGCCCTTTTGACCGGGGGGAAGTGAGACTTCATTGTAGTGCAGATTTCCTTTGCAAGCTTGCTTGGTTGGCCAAAAAGGGCGTATGCGTTTTTTCCTGAATATATTCAGGAAAAAACGCATACGCCCTTTTTGGCCAAGTGCATCATTGTGGACGTTCTGCCTCTTTTCCTATGCTTTCAATGCAATTCCAGTCTACCTCCTGAAATCGGTTTCCTGCAATTCTGCCCCGCTTTCAAGTCCTCTTGGCAGCCTTACTTCAGTCTATTTTTGGACGATAGCTGTCATTTATAACTCTGCAGGTTTGTGAATTACAGTGCCCCTGAGCTCCTTTCTTCAACTTGCTTTCTTTTGAGCTGGCCGCAACACCGCAGGATGGCTTCAGGCCCTAATCTGGTTCCGGTACGGCACGCTGAGCCTTTGGTTATTTCCTCTTCCTGGTGGGAAATGAGAGTTAAATTTGCCCGTCCAGACACCTCCAGCTAGCCTCTCATTGGTTCTCGCTATTCCTGTTCATCTTCCGCAGAAATTGCAAACTGGGCCAAACAGCAGGTTAAAGGCGCTGACTCTCCAAGTGGGGAGAGTGTTAGTAAAGCGTCTGGAATGTTGCACCCGAGTACCAGGGGAGGAAAACTGAGACATATTTGAACACGTCTCCCGTTCACATGGTTGATCATACTTGGGTTCACATGCATGTTTTAGCTGAAGGAAGAATACCTAAAACCTGGGTAGTTGAAACCCGTGAAATGGGTACCATGCAATATGACTTCAAAGGGTCTTCATTTGCTCACCGAACCTCTCCAATCCTATCACTGCTGCGTTTATGCCCCTGTACACATGCTTGATTCTCTTTCGGAGACATAGCAATCCATAGGTTTTAAGATACTTACTAGTCAGGTACATTCTTAGGCGTTTAATATGCGGTGTTGAGTCCATTTCGTTGAGCAAGGAGTAGCTCTTGTCTATTCCATATTTGGCTTAAGGAACTTTATCTGTGCTCATTTCAATCTCTGGTTTTATGCAGCAACCCAACTCACCTTTCCCCTTAAGCAAGCATAAGTTGGTTTTCTAAATTTGAGACCCTGTTCTGTTCTGTAATTCAGTTCCTGTGTAGCCAAGTTTACATTCCGTGTATTACTGATATCTTATTATGTTTCTTTTTCTGTGTGACTTATTTCAGTTAGAATCATCATACCTGAATCCACTCATTGTGCTGCTAAGTGCCTGATGACACAGATTTCATTGCTGAGTGATATTGCTTTGTAAGTAAATACCACAACTTCTTTATCCATTTTTCACTTTCTGCGATGTTGAACTTGTACTGTAAACGAGGTTCTTGTAAACAGAGCCATTCCAGACTTTGGGGTGGCTGTGTCTTTTTGATTTTAATTTCCCTAAGCTATAGGACCATAAGTGGAAGTGCCCTAGGTTCTGTTGCTTTGTTTTTTAGATGTTTCAGGAAACACCATACACTTCTCCCGAGTGGTTGTTGGCAATTTACATCCCGCCCATCAGCATAACAAGGCTCCCTGTTCTCCATGGCCTGTCCTGCCTTTCTGGATTTTACACTTTTTTCAGATGGCCCTTTTGACCGGGGGGAAGTGAGACTTCATTGTAGTGCAGATTTCCTTTGCAAGCTTGCTTGGTTGGCCAAAAAGGGCGTATGCGTTTTTTCCTGAATATATTCAGGAAAAAACGCATACGCCCTTTTTGGCCAAGTGCATCATTGTGGACGTTCTGCCTCTTTTCCTATGCTTTCAATGCAATTCCAGTCTACCTCCTGAAATCGGTTTCCTGCAATTCTGCCCCGCTTTCAAGTCCTCTTGGCAGCCTTACTTCAGTCTATTTTTGGACGATAGCTGTCATTTATAACTCTGCAGGTTTGTGAATTACAGTGCCCCTGAGCTCCTTTCTTCAACTTGCTTTCTTGTGACCTGGCCGCAACACCGCAGGATGGCTTTAGGCCCTAATCTGGTTCCGGCACGGCACGCTGAGCCTTTGGTTATTTCCTCTTCCTGGTGGGAAATGAGAGTTAAATTTGCCCGTCCAGACACCTCCAGCTAGTCTCTCATTGGTTCTCGCTATTCCTGTTCATCTTCCGCAGAAATTGCAAACTGGGCCAAACAGGAGGTTAAAGGCGCTGACTCTCCAAGTGGGGAGAGTGTTAGTAAAGCGTCTGGAATGTTGCACCCGAGTACCAGGGGAGGAAAACTGAGACATATTTGAACACGTCTCCCGTTCACATGGTTGATCATACTTGGGTTCCACATGCATGTTTTAGCTGAAGGAAGAATACCTTAAACCTGGAGAGTTAAGACCCGTGTAATGGGTACCATGCAATATGACTTCAAAGGGTCTTCATTTGCTCACCGAACCTCTCCAATCCTATCACTGCTGCGTTTATGCCCCTGTACACATGCTTGATTCTCTTTCGGAGACATAGCAATCCATAGGTTTTAAGATACTTACTAGTCAGGTACATTCTTAGGCGTTTAATATGCGGTGTTGAGTCCATTTCATTGAGCAAGGAGTAGCTCTTGTCTATTCCATATTTGGCTTAAGGAACTTTATCTGTGCTCATTTCAATCTCTGGTTTTATGCAGCAACCCAACTCACCTTTACCCTTAAGCAAGCATAAGTTGGTTTTCTAAATTTGAGAACCTTTTCTGTTTTGGAATTCAGTTCCTGTGTAGCCAAGTTTACATTCCGTGTATTAGTGATATCTTATGATGTTTCTTTTTCTGTGTGACTTATTTCAGTTAGAATCATCGTACCTGAATCTACTCATTATGCTACTACGGGCCTGATGACATAGATTTCATTGCTGAGTGATACTGCATTGTACTTAAGTACCACAAGTTCTTTATCCATTTTTCACTTTCTGCGATGTTGAACTTGTACTGTAAACGAGGTTCTTGTAAACAGAGCCGTTCCAAACTTTGGGGTGGCTGTGTCTTTTTGATTTTAATTTCCCTAAGCTATAGGACCATAAGTGGAAGTGCCCTAGGCTCTGTTGCTTTGTTTTTTAGATGTTTCAGGAAACACCATACACTTCTCCCTAGTGTCTGTTGGCAATTTACATCCCGCCCATCAGCATAACAAGGCTCCCAGTTCTCAATGGCCTGTTGCCTTTCTGGATTTTACACTTTTTTCACAAGGCCCTTTTGACCGGGGGGAAGTGAGACTTCATTGTAGTGCAGATTTCCTTTGCAAGCTTGCTTGGTTGGCCAAAAAGGGCGTATGCTTTTTTTCCTGAATATATTCAGGAAAAAACGCATACGCCCTTTTTGGCCAAGTGCATCATTGTGGACGTTCTGCCTCTTTTCCTATGCTTTCAATGCAATTCCAGTCTACCTCCTGAAATCGGTTTCCTGCAATTCTGCCCCGCTTTCAAGTCCTCTTGGCAGCCTTACTTCAGTCTATTTTTGGACGATAGCTGTCATTTATAACTCTGCAGGTTTGTGAATTACAGTGCCCCTGAGCTCCTTTCTTCAACTCGCTTTCTTGTGACCTGGCCGTAACACCGCAGGATGGCTTCAGGCCCTAATCTGGTTCCGGCCCGGCATGCTGAGCCTTTGGTTAATTCCTCTTCCTGGTGGGAAATGAGAGTTAAATTTGCCCGTTCAGACACCTCCAGCTAGCCTCTCATTGGTTCTCGCTATTCCTGTTCATCTTCCGCAGAAATTGCAAACTGGGCCAAACAGGAGGTTAAAGGGACTGACTCTCCAAGTCGGGAGAGTGTTAGTAAAGCGTCTGGAATGTTGCACCCGAGTACCAGGGGAGGAAAACTGAGACATATTTGAACACGTCTCCCATTCACATGGTTGATCATACTCTGGGTTCCACATGCATGTTTTAGCTGAAGGAAGAATACCTTAAACCTGGAGAGTTGAGACTCGTGGAATGGGTACCATGCAATATGACTTCAAAGGGTCTTCATTTGCTCACCGAACCTCTCCAATCCTATCACTGCTGCGTTTATGCCCCTGTACACATGCTTGATTCTCTTTCGGAGACATAGCAATCCATAGGTTTTAAGATACTTACTAGTCAGGTACATTCTTAGGCGTTTAATATGGGGTGTTGAGTCCATTTCGTTGAGCAAGGAGTAGCTCTTGTCTATTCCATATTTGACTTAAGGAACTTTATCTGTGCTCATTTCAATCTCTGGTTTTATGCAGCACCCCCACTCACCTTTACCCTTAAGCAAGAATAAGTTGGTTTTCTAAATTTGAGACCCTGTTCTGTTCTGTAATTCAGTTCCTGTGTAGCCAAGTTTACATTCCGTGTATTACTGATATCTTATGATGTTTCTTTTTCTGTGTGACTTACTTCAGTTAGAATCATCATACCTGAATCCACTCATTGTGCTGCTAAGGGCCTGATGACACAGATTTCATTGCTGAGTGATATTGCTTTGTAAGTAAATACCACAACTTCTTTATCCATTTTTCACTTTCTGCGATGTTGAACTTGTACTGTAAACGAGGTTCTTGTAAACAGAGCCGTTCCAAACTTTGGGGTGGCTGTGTCTTTTTGATTTTAATTTCCCTAAGCTATAGGACCATAAGTGGAAGTGCCCTAGGTTCTGTTGCTTTGTTTTTTAGATGTTTCAGGAAACACCATACACTTCTCCCGAGTGGTTGTTGGCAATTTACATCCCGCCCATCAGCATAACACGGCTCCCAGTTCTCCATGGCCTGTCCTGCCTTTCTGGATTTTACACTTTTTTCAGATGGCCCTTTTGACCGGGGGGAAGTGAGACTTCATTGTAGTGCAGATTTCCTTTGCAAGCTTGCTTGGTTGGCCAAAAAGGGCGTATGCGTTTTTTCCTGAATATATTCAGGAATAATTTGCCCGTCCAGACACCTCCAGCTAGCCTCTCATTGGTTCTCGCTATTCCTGTTCATCTTCCGCAGAAATTGCAAACTGGGCCAAACAGGAGGTTAAAGGCGCTGACTCTCCAAGTGGGGAGAGTGTTAGTAAAGCGTCTGGAATGTTGCACCCGAGTACCAGGGGAGGAAAACTGAGACATATTTGAACACGTCTCCCGTTCACATGGTTGATCATACTTGGGTTCCACATGCATGTTTTAGCTGAAGGAAGAATACCTTAAACCTGGAGAGTTGAGACCCGTGTAATGGGTACCATGCAATATGACTTCAAAGGGTCTTCATTTGCTCACCGAACCTCTCCAATCCTATCACTGCTGCGTTTATGCCCCTGTACACATGCTTGATTCTCTTTTGGAGACATAGCAATCCATAGGTTTTACGATACTTACTAGTCAGGTACATTCTTAGGCGTTTAATATGCGGTGTTGAGTCCATTTCGTTGAGCAAGGAGTAGCTCTTGTCTATTCCATATTTGACTTAAGGAACTTTATCTGTGCTCATTTCAATCTCTGGTTTTATGCAGCACCCCAACTCACCTTTACCCTTAAGCAAGCATAAGTTGGTTTTCTAAATTTGAGACCCTGTTCTGTTCTGTAATTCAGTTCCTGTGTAGCCAAGTTTACATTCCGTGTATTACTGATATCTTATGATGTTTCTTTTTCTGTGTGACTTACTTCAGTTAGAATCATCATACCTGAATCCACTCATTGTGCTGCTAAGTGCCTGCTGACACAGATTTCATTGCTTAGTGATATTGCTTTGTAAGTAAATACCACAACTTCTTTATCCATTTTTCACTTTCTGCGATGTTGAACTTGTACTGTAAACGAGGTTCTTGTAAACAGAGCCGTTCCAAACTTTGGGATGGCTGTGTCTTTTTGATTTTAATTTCCCTAAGCTATAGGACCATAAGTGGAAGTGCCCTAGGTTCTGTTGCTTTGTTTTTTAGATGTTTCAGGAAACACCATACACTTCTCCCGAGTGGTTGTTGGCAATTTACATCCCGCCCATCAGCTTAACAAGGCTCCCAGTTCTCCATGGCCTGTCCTGCCTTTCTGGATTTTACACTTTTTTCAGATGGCCCTTTTGACCGGGGGGAAGTGAGACTTCATTGTAGTGCAGATTTCCTTTGCAAGCTTGCTTGGTTGGCCAAAAAGGGCGTATGCGTTTTTTCCTGAATATATTCAGGAAAAAACGCATACGCCCTTTTTGGCCAAGTGCATCATTGTGGACGTTCTGCCTCTTTTCCTATGCTTTCAATGCAATTCCAGTCTACCTCCTGAAATCGGTTTCCTGCAATTCTGCCCCGCTTTCAAGTCCTCTTGGCAGCCTTACTTCAGTCTATTTTTGGACGATAGCTGTCATTTATAACTCTGCAGGTTTGTGAATTACAGTGCCCCTGAGCTCCTTTCTTCAACTTGCTTTCTTTTGAGCTGGCCGCAACACCGCAGGATGGCTTCAGGCCCTAATCTGGTTCCGGTACGGCACGCTGAGCCTTTGGTTATTTCCTCTTCCTGGTGGGAAATGAGAGTTAAATTTGCCCGTCCAGACACCTCCAGCTAGCCTCTCATTGGTTCTCGCTATTCCTGTTCATCTTCCGCAGAAATTGCAAACTGGGCCAAACAGCAGGTTAAAGGCGCTGACTCTCCAAGTGGGGAGAGTGTTAGTAAAGCGTCTGGAATGTTGCACCCGAGTACCAGGGGAGGAAAACTGAGACATATTTGAACACGTCTCCCGTTCACATGGTTGATCATACTTGGGTTCACATGCATGTTTTAGCTGAAGGAAGAATACCTAAAACCTGGGTAGTTGAAACCCGTGAAATGGGTACCATGCAATATGACTTCAAAGGGTCTTCATTTGCTCACCGAACCTCTCCAATCCTATCACTGCTGCGTTTATGCCCCTGTACACATGCTTGATTCTCTTTCGGAGACATAGCAATCCATAGGTTTTAAGATACTTACTAGTCAGGTACATTCTTAGGCGTTTAATATGCGGTGTTGAGTCCATTTCGTTGAGCAAGGAGTAGCTCTTGTCTATTCCATATTTGGCTTAAGGAACTTTATCTGTGCTCATTTCAATCTCTGGTTTTATGCAGCAACCCAACTCACCTTTCCCCTTAAGCAAGCATAAGTTGGTTTTCTAAATTTGAGAACCTTTTCTGTTTTGGAATTCAGTTCCTGTGTAGCCAAGTTTACATTCCGTGTATTAGTGATATCTTATGATGTTTCTTTTTCTGTGTGACTTATTTCAGTTAGAATCATCGTACCTGAATCTACTCATTATGCTGCTACGGGCCTGATGACATAGATTTCATTGCTGAGTGATACTGCATTGTACTTAAGTACCACAAGTTCTTTATCCATTTTTCACTTTCTGCGATGTTGAACTTGTACTGTAAACGAGGTTCTTGTAAACAGAGCCGTTCCAAACTTTGGGGTGGCTGTGTCTTTTTGATTTTAATTTCCCTAAGGTATAGGACCATAAGTGGAAGTGCCCTAGGCTCTGTTGCTTTGTTTTTTAGATGTTTCAGGAAACACCATACACTTCTCCCGAGTGTCTGTTGGCAATTTACATCCCGCCCATCAGCATAACAAGGCTCCCAGTTCTCAATGGCCTGTTGCCTTTCTGGATTTTACACTTTTTTCACATGGCCCTTTTGACCGGGGGGAAGTGAGACTTCATTGTAGTGCAGATTTCCTTTTCAAGCTTGCTTGGTTGGCCAAAAAGGGCGTATGCGTTTTTTCCTGAATATATTCAGGAAAAAACGCATACGCCCTTTTTGGCCAAGTGCATCATTGTGGACGTTCTGCCTCTTTTCCTATGCTTTCAATGCAATTCCAGTCTACCTCCTGAAATCGGTTTCCTGCAATTCTGCCCCGCTTTCAAGTCCTCTTGGCAGCCTTACTTCAGTCTATTTTTGGACGATAGCTGTCATTTATAACTCTGCAGGTTTGTGAATTACAGTGCCCCTGAGCTCCTTTCTTCAACTCGCTTTCTTGTGACCTGGCCGTAACACCGCAGGATGGCTTCAGGCCCTAATCTGGTTCCGGCCCGGCATGCTGAGCCTTTGGTTAATTCCTCTTCCTGGTGGGAAATGAGAGTTAAATTTGCCCGTCCAGACACCTCCAGCTAGTCTCTCATTGGTTCTCGCTATTCCTGTTCATCTTCCGCAGAAATTGCAAACTGGGCCAAACAGGAGGTTAAAGGGACTGACTCTCCAAGTCGGGAGAGTGTTAGTAAAGCGTCTGGAATGTTGCACCCGAGTACCAGGGGAGGAAAACTGAGACATATTTGAACACGTCTCCCGTTCACATGGTTGATCAT
Source organism: Delphinus delphis (assembly GCF_949987515.2). Taxonomy (NCBI): domain Eukaryota; kingdom Metazoa; phylum Chordata; class Mammalia; order Artiodactyla; family Delphinidae; genus Delphinus; species Delphinus delphis. The sequence goes on from NW_027192648.1 coordinate 4,917,503, forward strand.
ACTCTGGGTTCCACATGCATGTTTTAGCTGAAGGAAGAATACCTTAAACCTGGAGAGTTGAGACCCGTGGAATGGGTACCATGCAATATGACTTCAAAGGGTCTTCATTTGCTCACCGAACCTCTCCAATCCTATCACTGCTGCGTTTATGCCCCTGTACACATGCTTGATTCTCTTTCGGAGACATAGCAATCCATAGGTTTTAAGATACTTACTAGTCAGGTACATTCTTAGGCGTTTAATATGCGGTGTTGAGTCCATTTCGTTGAGCAAGGAGTAGCTCTTGTCTATTCCATATTTGGCTTAAGGAACTTTATCTGTGCTCATTTCAATCTCTGGTTTTATGCAGCACCCCAACTCACCTTTCCCCTTAAGCAAGCATAAGTTGTTTTTCTAAATTTGAGACCCTGTTCTGTTCCGTAATTCAGTTCCTGTGTAGCCAAGTTTACATTCCGTGTATTACTGATATCTTATGATGTTTCTTTTTCTGTGTGACTTACTTCAGTTAGAATCATCATACCTGAATCCACTCATTGTGCTGCTAAGGGCCTGATGACACAGATTTCATTGCTGAGTGATATTGCTTTGTAAGTAAATACCACAACTTCTTTATCCATTTTTCACTTTCTGCGATGTTGAACTTGTACTGTAAACGAGGTTCTTGTAAACAGAGCCGTTCCAAACTTTGGGGTGGCTGTGTCTTTTTGATTTTAATTTCCCTAAGCTATAGGACCATAAGTGGAAGTGCCCTAGGTTCTGTTGCTTTGTTTTTTAGATGTTTCAGGAAACACCATACACTTCTCCCGAGTGGTTGTTGGCAATTTACATCCCGCCCATCAGCATAACAAGGCTCCCAGTTCTCCATGGCCTGTCCTGCCTTTCTGGATTTTACACTTTTTTCAGATGGCCCTTTTGACCGGGGGGAAGTGAGACTTCATTGTAGTGCAGATTTCCTTTGCAAGCTTGCTTGGTTGGCCAAAAAGGGCGTATGCGTTTTTTCCTGAATATATTCAGGAAAAAACGCATACGCCCTTTTTGGCCAAGTGCATCATTGTGGACGTTCTGCCTCTTTTCCTATGCTTTCAATGCAATTCCAGTCTACCTCCTGAAATCGGTTTCCTGCAATTCTGCCCCGCTTTCAAGTCCTCTTGGCAGCCTTACTTCAGTCTATTTTTGGACGATAGCTGTCATTTATAACTCTGCAGGTTTGTGAATTACAGTGCCCCTGAGCTCCTTTCTTCAACTTGCTTTCTTGTGACCTGGCCGCAACACCGCAGGATGGCTTCAGGCCCTAATCTGGTTCCGGCCCGGCATGCTGAGCCTTTGGTTATTTCCTCTTCCTGGTGGGAAATGAGAGTTAAATTTGCCCGTCCAGACACCTCCAGCTAGTCTCTCATTGGTTCTCGCTATTCCTGTTCATCTTCCGCAGAAATTGCAAACTGGGCCAAACAGGAGGTTAAAGGCGCTGACTCTCCAAGTGGGGAGAGTGTTAGTAAAGCGTCTGGAATGTTGCACCCGAGTACCAGGGGAGGAAAACTGAGACATATTTGAACACGTCTCCCGTTCACATGGTTGATCATACTTGGGTTCCACATGCATGTTTTAGCTGAAGGAAGAATACCTTAAACCTGGAGAGTTAAGACCCGTGTAATGGATACCATGCAATATGACTTCAAAGGGTCTTCATTTGCTCACCGAACCTCTCCAATCCTATCACTGCTGCGTTTATGCCCCTGTACACATGCTTGATTCTCTTTCGGAGACATAGCAATGCATAGGTTTTAAGATACTTACTAGTCAGGTACATTCTTAGGCGTTTAATATGCGGTGTTGAGTCCATTTCGTTGAGCAAGGAGTAGCTCTTGTCTATTCCATATTTGACTTAAGGAACTTTATCTGTGCTCATTTCAATCTCTGGTTTTATGCAGCACCCCACCTCACCTTTCCCCTTAAGCAAGCATAAGTTGGTTTTCTAAATTTGAGACCCTGTTCTGTTCTGTAATTCAGTTCCTGTGTAGCCAAGTTTACATTCCGTGTATTACTGATATCTTATGATGTTTCTTTTTCTGAGTGACTTACTTCAGTTAGAATCATCATACCTGAATCCACTCATTGTGCTGCTAAGGGCCTGATGACACAGATTTCATTGCTGAGTGATATTGCTTTGTAAGTAAATACCACAACTTCTTTATCCATTTTTCACTTTCTGCGATGTTGAACTTGTACTGTAAATGAGGTTCTTGTAAACAGAGCCGTTCCAAACTTTGGGGTGGCTGTGTCTTTTTGATTTTAATTTCCCTAAGCTATAGGACCATAAGTGGAAGTGCCCTAGGCTCTGTTGCTTTGTTTTTTAGATGTTTCAGGAAACACCATACACTTCTCCCGAGTGGTTGTTGGCAATTTACATCCCGCCCATCAGCATAACAAGGCTCCCAGTTCTCCATGGCCTGTCCTGCCTTTCTGGATTTTACACTTTTTTCAGATGGCCCTTTTGACCGGGGGGAAGTGAGACTTCATTGTAGTGCAGATTTCCTTTGCAAGCTTGCTTGGTTGGCCAAAAAGGGCGTATGCGTTTTTTCCTGAATATATTCAGGAAAAAACGCATACGCCCTTTTTGGCCAAGTGCATCATTGTGGACGTTCTGCCTCTTTTCCTATGCTTTCAATGCAATTCCAGTCTACCTCCTGAAATCGGTTTCCTGCAATTCTGCCCCGCTTTCAAGTCCTCTTGGCAGCCTTACTTCAGTATATTTTTGGACGATAGCTGTCATTTATAACTCTGCAGGTTTGTGAATTACAGTGCCCCTGAGCTCCTTTGTTCAACTCGCTTTCTTTTGAGCTGGCCGCAACACCGCAGGATGGCTTCAGGCCCTAATCTGGTTCCGGTACGGCACGCTGAGCCTTTGGTTATTTCCTCTTCCTGGTGGGAAATTAGAGTTAAATTTGCCCGTCCAGACACCTCCAGCTAGCCTCTCATTGGTTCTCGCTATTCCTGTTCATCTTCCGCAGAAATTGCAAACTGGGCCAAACAGGAGGTTAAAGGCGCTGACTCTCCAAGTGGGGAGAGTGTTAGTAAAGCGTCTGGAATGTTGCACCCGAGTACCAGGGGAGGAAAACTGAGACATATTTGAACACGTCTCCCGTTCACATGGTTGATCATACTTGGGTTCCACATGCATGTTTTAGCTGAAGGAAGAATACCTAAAACATGGGTAGTTGAAACCCGTGGAATGGGTACCATGCAATATGACTTCAAAGGGTCTTCATTTGCTCACCGAACCTCTCCAATCCTATCACTGCTGCGTTTATACCCCTGTACACATGCTTGATTCTCTTTCGGAGACATAGCAATCCATAGGTTTTAAGATACTTACTAGTCAGGTACATTCTTAGGCGTTTAATATGCGGTGTTGAGTCCATTTCGTTGAGCAAGGAGTAGCTCTTGTCTATTCCATATTTGGCTTAAGGAACATTATCTGTGCTCATTTCAATCTCTGGTTTTATGCAGCAACCCAACTCACCTTTCCCCTTAAGCAAGCATAAGTTGGTTTTCTAAATTTGAGACCCTGTTCTGTTTTGGAATTCAGTTCCTGTGTAGCCAAGTTTACATTCCGTGTATTAGGGATATCTTATGATGTTTCTTTTTCTGTGTGACTTATTTCAGTTAGAATCATCGTACCTCAATCTACTCTTTATGCTGCTACGGGCCTGATGACATAGATTTCATTGCTCAGTGATACTGCATTGTACGTAAGTACCACAAGTTCTTTATCCATTTTTCACTTTCTGCGATGTTGAACTTGTACTGTAAACAAGGTTCTTGTAAACAGAGCCGTTCCAAACTTTGGGGTGGCTGTGTCTTTTTGATTTTAATTTCCCTAAGCTATAGGACCATAAGTGGAAGTGCCCTAGGTTCTGATGCTTTGTTTTTTAGATGTTTCAGGAAACACCATACACTTCTCCCGAGTGGTTGTTGGCAATTTACATCCCGCCCATCAGCATAACAAGGCTCCCAGTTCTCCATGGCCTGTCCTGCCTTTCTGGATTTTACACTTTTTTCAGATGGCCCTTTTGACCGGGGGGAAGTGAGACTTCATTGTAGTGCAGATTTCCTTTGCAAGCTTGCTTGGTTGGCCAAAAAGGGCGTATGCGTTTTTTCCTGAATATATTCAGGAAAAAACGCATACGCCCTTTTTGGCCAAGTGCATCATTGTGGACGTTCTGCCTCTTTTCCTATGCTTTCAATGCAATTCCAGTCTACCTCTTGAAATCGGTTTCCTGCAATTCTGCCCCGCTTTCAAGTCCTCTTGGCAGCCTTACTTCAGTCTATTTTTGGACGATAGCTGTCATTTATAACTCTGCAGGTTTGTGAATTACAGTGCCCCTGAGCTCCTTTCTTCAACTCGCTTTCTTGTGACCTGGCCGCAACACCGCAGGATGGCTTCAGGCCCTAATCTGGTTCCGGTACGGCACGCTGAGCCTTTGGTTATTTCCTCTTCCTGGTGGGAAATGAGAGTTAAATTTGCCCGTCCAGACACCTCCAGCTAGCCTCTCATTGGTTCTCGCTATTCCTGTTCATCTTCCGCAGAAATTGCAAACTGGGCCAAACAGGAGGTTAAAGGCGCTGACTCTCCAAGTGGGGAGAGTGTTAGTAAAGCGTCTGGAATGTTGCACCCGAGTACCAGGGGAGGAAAACTGAGACATATTTGAACACGTCTCCCGTTCACATGGTTGATCATACTTGGGTTCCACATGCATGTTTTAGCTGAAGGAAGAATACCTAAAACCTGGGTAGTTGAAACCCGTGGAATGGGTACCATGCAATATGACTTCAAAGGGTCTTCATTTGCTCACCGAACCTCTCCAATCCTATCACTGCTGCGTTTATGCCCCTGTACACATGCTTGATTCTCTTTCGGAGACATAGCAATCCATAGGTTTTAAGATACTTACTAGTCAGGTACATTCTTACGGGTTTAATATGGGGTTTTGAGTCCATTTCGTTGAGCAAGGAGTAGCTCTTGTCTATTCCATATTTGACTTAAGGAACTTTCTGTGCTCATTTCAATCTCTGGTTTTATGCAGCACCCCAACTCACCTTTCCCCTTAAGCAAGCATAAGTTGGTTTTCTAAATTTGAGACCCTGTTCTGTTCTGTAATTCAGTTCCTGTGTAGCCAAGTTTACATTCCGTGTATTACTGATATCTTATGATGTTTCTTTTTCTGTGTGACTTATTTCAGTAAGAATCATCATACCTGAATCCACTCATTGTGATGCTAAGGGCCTGATGAGATAGAATTCATTGTTGAGTGATATTGCTTTGTAAGTAAGTACCACAACTTCTTTATCCATTTTTCACTTTCTGCGATGTTGAACTTGTACTGTAAACGAGGTTCTTGTAAACAGAGGCATCCCAAACTTTGGGGTGGCTGTGTCTTTTTGATTTTAATTTCCCTAAGCTATAGGACCATAAGTGGAAGTGCCCTAGGCTCTGTTGCTTTGTTTTTTAGATGTTTCAGGAAACACCATACACTTCTCCCGAGTGTCTGTTGGCAATTTACATCCAGCCCATCAGCATAACAAGGCTCCCAGTTCTCCATGGCCTGTCCTGCCTTTCTGGATTTTACACTTTTTTCAGATGGCCCTTTTGACCGGGGGGAAGTGAGACTTCATTGTAGTGCAGATTTCCTTTGCAAGCTTGCTTGGTTGGCCAAAAAGGGCGTATGCGTTTTTTCCTGAATATATTCAGGAAAAAACGCATATGCCCTTTTTGGCCAAGTGCATCATTGTGGACGTTCTGCCTCTTTTCCTATGCTTTCAATGCAATTCCAGTATACCTCCTGAAATCGGTTTCCTGCAATTCTGCCCCGCTTTCAAGTCCTCTTGGCAGCCTTACTTCAGTCTATTTTTGGACGATAGCTGTCATTTATAACTCTGCAGGTTTGTGAATTACAGTGCCCCTGAGCTCCTTTCTTCAACTTGCTTTCTTGTGACCTGGCCGCAACACTGCAGGATGGCTTCAGGCCCTAATCTGGTTCCGGCACGGCATGCTGAGCCTTTGGTTATTTCCTCTTCCTGGTGGGAAATGAGAGTTAAATTTGCCCGTCCAGACACCTCCAGCTAGCCTCTCATTGGTTCTCGCTATTCCTGTTCATCTTCCGCAGAAATTGCAAACTGGGCCAAACAGGAGGTTAAAGGGACTGACTCTCCAAGTGGGGAGAGTGTTAGTAAAGCGTCTGGAATGTTGCACCCGAGTACCAGGGAAGGAAAACTGAGACATATTTGAACACGTCTCCCGATCACATGGTTGATCATACTCTGGGTTCCACATGCATATTTTAACTGAAGGAAGAATACCTAAAACCTGGGTAGTTGAAACCCGTGGAATGGGTACCATGCAATATGACTTCAAAGGGTCTTCATTTGGTCACCGAACCTCTCCAATCCTATCACTGCTGCGTTTATGCCCCTGTACACATGCTTGATTCTCTTTCGGAGACATAGCAATCCATAGGTTTTAAGATACTTACTAGTCAGTTACATTCTTAGGCGTTTAATATGCGGTGTTGAGTCCATTTCGTTGAGCAAGGAGTAGCTCTTGTCTATTCCATATTTGGCTTAAGGAACTTTATCTGTGCTCATTTCAATCTCTGGTTTTATGCAGCACCCGAACTCACCTTTCCCCTTAAGCAAGCATAAGTTGGTTTTCTAAATTTGAGACCCTGTTCAGTTTTGGAATGCAGTTCCTGTGTAGCCAAGTTTACATTCCGTGTATTAGTGATATCTTATGATGTTTCTTTTTCTGTGTGACTTATTTCAGTTAGAATCATCGTACCTGAATCCACTCATTATGCTGCTACGGGCCTGATGACATAGATTTCATTGATGAGTGATACTGCATTGTATGTAAGTACCACAAGTTCTTTATCCATTTTTCACTTTCTGTGATATTGAACTTGTACGGTAAACGAGGTTCTTGTAAACGGAGGCATCCCAAACTTTGGGGTGGCTGTGTCTTTTTGATTTTAATTTCCCTAAGCTATAGGACCATAAGTGGAACTGCCCTAGGCTCTGTTGCTTTGTTTTTTAGATGTTTCAGGAAACACCATACACTTCTCCCGAGTGTCTGTTGGCAATTTACATCCCGCCCATCAGCATAACAAGGCTCCCAGTTCTCCATGGCCTGTCCTGCCTTTCTGGATTTTACACTTTTTTCAGATGGCCCTTTTGACAGGGGGGAAGTGAGACTTCATTGTAGTGCAGATTTCCTTTGCAAGCTTGCTTGGTTGGCCAAAAAGGGCGTATGCGTTTTTTCCTGAATATATTCAGGAAAAAACGCATACGCCCTTTTTGGCCAAGTGCATCATTGTGGACGTTCTGCCTCTTTTCCTATGCTTTCAATGCAATTCCAGTCTACCTCCTGAAATCGGTTTCCTGCAATTCTGCCCCGCTTTCAAGTCCTCTTGGCAGCCTTACTTCAGTCTATTTTTGGACGATAGCTGTCATTTATAACTCTGCAGGTTTGTGAATTACAGTGCCCCTGAGCTCCTTTCTTCAACTCGCTTTCTTGTGACCTGGTCGCAACACCGCAGGATGGCTTCAGGCCCTAATCTGGTTCCGGTACGGCACGCTGAGCCTTTGGTTATTTCCTCTTCCTGGTGGGAAATGAGAGTTAAATTTGCCCGTCCAGACACCTCCAGCTAGCCTCTCATTGGTTCTCGCTATTCCTGTTCATCTTCCACAGAAATTGCAAACTGGGCCAAACAGGAGGTTAAAGGCGCTGACTCTCCAAGTGGGGAGAGTGTTAGTAAAGCGTCTGGAATGTTGCACCCGAGTACCAGGGGAGGAAAACTGAGACATATTTGAACACGTCTCCCGTTCACATGGTTGATCATACTTGGGTTCCACATGCATGTTTTAGCTGAAGGAAGAATACCTTAAACCTGGAGAGTTGAGACCCGTGGAATGGGTACCATGCAATATGACTTCAAAGGGTCTTCATTTGCTCACCGAACCTCTCCAATCCTATCACTGCTGCGTTTATGCCCCTGTACACACGCTTGATTCTCTTTTGGAGACATAGCAATCCATAGGTTTTAAGATACTTACTAGTCAGGTACATTCTTAGGGGTTTAATATGCGGTTTTGAGTCCATTTCGTTGAGCAAGGAGTAGCTCTTGTCTATTCCATATTTGGCTTAAGGAACTTTATCTGTGCTCATTTCAATCTCTGGTTTTATGCAGCACCCCAACTCACCTTTACCCTTAAGCAAGCATAAGTTGGTTTTCTAAATTTGAGACCCTGTTCTGTTCTGGAATGCAGTTCCTGTGTAGCCAAGTTTACATTCCGTGTATTACTGATATCTTATGATGTTTCTTTTTCTTTGTGACTTATTTCAGTTAGAATCATCGTACCTGAATCCACTCATTATGCTGCTACGGGCCTGATGACATAGATTTCATTGCTGAGTGATACTGCATTGTACGTAAGTACCACAAGTTCTTTATCCATTTTTCACTTTCTGTGATATTGAACTTGTATGGTAAACGAGGTTCTTGTAAACGGAGGCCGACCAAACTTTGGGGTGGCTGTGTCTTTTTGATTTTAATTTCCGTAAGCTATAGGACCATAAGTGGAAGTGCCCTAGGCTCTGTTGCTTTGTTTTTTAGATGTTTCAGGAAACACCATACACTTCTCCCGAGTGGTTGTTGGCAATTTACATCCCGCCCATCAGCATAACAAGGCTCCCAGTTCTCCATGGCCTGTCCTGCCTTTCTGGATTTTACAGTTTTTTCAGATGGCCCTTTTGCCCGGGGGGAAGTGAGACTTCATTGTAGTGCAGATTTCCTTTGCAAGCTTGCTTGGTTGGCCAAAAAGGGCGTATGCGTTTTTTCCTGAATATATTCAGGAAAAAACGCATACGCCCTTTTTGGCCAAGTGCATCATTGTGGACGTTCTGCCTCTTTTCCTATTCTTTCAATGCAATTCCAGTCTACCTCCTGAAATCGGTTTCCTGCAATTCTGCCCTGCTTTCAAGTCCTCTTGGCAGCCTTACTTCAGTCTATTTTTGGACGATAGCTGTCATTTATAACTCTGCAGGTTTGTGAATTACAGTGCCCCTGAGCTCCTTTCTTCAACTCGCTTTCTTTTGAGCTGGCCGCAACACCGCAGGATGGCTTCAGGCCCTAATCTGGTTCCGGCACGGCAGGCTGAGCCTTTGGTTAATTCGTCTTCCTGGTGGGAAATGAGAGTTAAATTTGCCCGTCCAGACACCTCCAGCTAGCCTCTCATTGGTTCTCGCTATTCCTGTTCATCTTCCGCAGAAATTGCAAACTGGGCCAAACAGGAGGTTAAAGGGACTGACTCTCCAAGTGGGGAGAGTGTTAGTAAAGCCTCTGGAATGTTGCACCCGAGTACCAGGGTACGAAAACTGAGACATATTTGAACACGTCTCCCGATCACATGGTTGATCATACTCTAGGTTCCACATGCATGTTTTAGCTGAAGGAAGAATAACTTAAACCTGGGTAGTTGAAACCCGTGGAATGGGTACCATGCAATATGACTTCAAAGGGTCTTCATTTGCTCACCGAACCTCTCCAATCCTATCACTGCTGCGTTTATGCCCCTGTACACATGCTTGATTCTCTTTCGGAGACATAGCAATCCATAGGTTTTAAGATACTTACTAGTCAGGTACATTCTTAGGCGTTTAATATGCGGTGTTGAGTCCATTTCGTTGAGCAAGGAGTAGCTCTTGTCTATTCCATATTTGACTTAAGGAACTTTATCTGTGCTCATTTCAATCTCTGGTTTTATGCAGCACCCCAACTCACCTTTACCCTTAAGCAAGCATAAGTTGGTTTTCTAAATTTGAGTCCCTGTTCTGTTCTGTAATTCAGTTCCTGTGTAGCCAAGTTTACATTCCGTGTATTACTGATATCTTATGATGTTTCTTTTTCTGTGTGACTTACTTCAGTTAGAATCATCATACCTGAATCCACTCATTGTGCTGCTAAGGGCCTGATGACACAGATTTCATTGCTGAGTGATATTGCTTTGTAAGTAAATACCACAATTTCTTTATCCATTTTTCACTTTCTGCGATGTTGAACTTGTACTGTAAACGAGGTTCTTGTAAACAGAGCCGTTCCAAACTTTGGGGTGGCTGTGTCTTTTTGATTTTAATTTCCCTAAGCTATAGGACCATAAGTGGAAGTGCCCTAGGTTCTGTTGCTTTGTTTTTTAGATGTTTCAGGAAACACCATACACTTCTCCCGAGTGGTTGTTGGCAATTTACATCCCGCCCATCAGCATAACAAGGCTCCCAGTTCTCCATGGCCTGTCCTGCCTTTCTGGATTTTACACTTTTTTCAGATGTCCCTTTTGACCGGGGGGAAGTGAGACTTCATTGTAGTGCACATTTCCTTTGCAAGCTTGCTTGGTTGGCCAAAAAGGGCGTATGCGTTTTTTCCTGAATATATTCAGGAAAAAACGCATACGCCCTTTTTGGCCAAGTGCATCATTGTGGACGTTCTGCCTCTTTTCCTATGCTTTCAATGCAATTCCAGTCTACCTCCTGAAATCGGTTTCCTGCAATTCTGCCCCGCTTTCAAGTCCTCTTGGCAGCCTTACTTCAGTCTATTTTTGGACGATAGCTGTCATTTATAACTCTGCAGGTTTGTGAATTACAGTGCCCCTGAGCTCCTTTCTTCAACTCGCTATCTATTGAGCTGGCCGCAACACCGCAGGATGGCTTCAGGCCCTAATCTGGTTCCGGTACGGCACGCTGAGCCTTTGGTTATTTCCTCTTCCTGGTGGGAAATGAGAGTTAAATTTGCCCGTCCAGACACCTCCAGCTAGCCTCTCATTGGTTCTCGCTATTCCTGTTCATCTTCCGCAGAAATTGCAAACTGGGCCAAACAGGAGGTTAAAGGCGCTGACTCTCCAAGTGGGGAGAGTGTTAGTAAAGCGTCTGGAATGTTGCACCCGAGTACCAGGGGAGGAAAACTGAGACATATTTGAACACGTCTCCCGTTCACATGGTTGATCATACTTGGGTTCCACATGCATGTTTTAGCTGAAGGAAGAATACCTTAAACCTGGAGAGTTGAGACCCGTGTAATGGGTACCATGCAATATGACTTCAAAGGGTCTTCATTTGCTCACCGAACCTCTCCAATCCTATCACTGCTGCGTTTATGCCCCTGTACACACGCTTGATTCTCTTTTGGAGACATAGCAATCCATAGGTTTTAAGATACTTACTAGTCAGGTACATTCTTAGGCGTTTAATATGGGGTGTTGAGTCCATTTCGTTGAGCAAGGAGTAGCTCTTGTCTATTCCATATTTGGCTTAAGGAACTTTATCTGTGCTCATTTCAATCTCTGGTTTTATGCAGCACCCCAACTCACCTTTACCCTTAAGCAAGCATAAGTTGGTTTTCTAAATTTGAGACACTGTTCTGTTTTGGAATTCAGTTCCTGTGTAGCCAAGTTTACATTCCGTGTATTAGTGATATCTTATGATGTTTCTTTTTCTGTGTGACTTATTTCAGTTAGAATCATCGTACCTGAATCCACTCATTGTGCTGCTAAGGGCCTGATGACACAGATTTCATTGCTGAGTGATATTGCTTTGTAAGTAAATACCACAACTTCTTTATCCATTTTTCACTTTCTGCGATGTTGAACTTGTACTGTAAACGAGGTTCTTGTAAACAGAGCCGTTCCAAACTTTGGGGTGGCTGTGTCTTTTTGATTTTAATTTCCCTAAGCTATAGGACTATAAGTGGAAGTGCCCTAGGCTCTGTTGCTTTGTTTTTTACATGTTTCAGGAAACACCATACACTTCTCCCGAGTGGTTGTTGGCAATTTACATCCCGCCCATCAGCATAACAAGGCTCCCAGTTCTCCATGGCCTGTCTTGTCTTTCTGGATTTTACACTTTTTTCAGATGGCCCTTTTGACCGGGGGGAAGTGAGACTTCATTGTAGTGCAGATTTCCTTTGCAAGCTTGCTTGGTTGGCCAAAAAGGGTGTATGCGTTTTTTCCTGAATATATTCAGGAAAAAACGCATACGCCCTTTTTGGCCAAGTGCATCATTGTGGACGTTCTGCCTCTTTTCCTATGCTTTCAATGCAATTCCAGTCTACCTCCTGAAATCGGTTTCCTGCAATTCTGCCCCGCTTTCAAGTCCTCTTGGCAGCCTTACTTCAGTCTATTTTTGGACGATAGCTGTCATTTATAACTCTGCAGGTTTGTGAATTACAGTGCCCCTGAGCTCCTTTCTTCAACTCGCTTTCTTGTGACCTGGTCGCAACACCGCAGGATGGCTTCAGGCCCTAATCTGGTTCCGGCCTGGCATGCTGAGCCTTTGGTTAATTACTCTTCCTGGTGGGAAATGAGAGTTAAATTTGCCCGTCCAGACACCTCCAGCTAGCCTCTCATTGGTTCTCGCTATTCCTGTTCATCTTCCGCAGAAATTGCAAACTGGGCCAAACAGGAGGTTAAAGGGACTGACTCTCCAAGTCGGGAGAGTGTTAGTAAAGCGTCTGGAATGTTGCACCCGAGTACCAGGGGAGGAAAACTGAGACATATTTGAACACGTCTCCCGATCACATGGTTGATCATACTCTAGGTTCCACATGCATGTTTTAGCTGAAGGAAGAATACCTTAAACCTGGGTAGTTGAAACCCGTGGAATGGGTACCATGCAATATGACTTCAAAGGGTCTTCATTTGCTCACCGAACCTCTCCAATCCTATCACTGCTGCGTTTATGCCCCTGTACACATGCTTGATTCTCTTTCGGAGACATAGCAATCCATAGGTTTTAAGATACTTACTAGTCAGGTACATTCTTAGGCGTTTAATATGCGGTGTTGAGTCCATTTCGTTGAGCAAGGAGTAGCTCTTGTCTATTCCATATTTGACTTAAGGAACTTTATCTGTGCTCATTTCAATCTCTGGTTTTATGCAGCACCCCAACTCACCTTTACCCTTAAGCAAGCATAAGTTGGTTTTCTAAATTTGAGACCCTGTTCTGTTCTGTAATTCAGTTCCTGTGTAGCCAAGTTTACATTCCGTGTATTACTGATATCTTATGATGTTTCTTTTTCTGTGTGACTTACTTCAGTTAGAATCATCATACCTGAATCCACTCATTGTGCTGCTAAGGGCCTGATGACACAGATTTCATTGCTGAGTGATATTGCTTTGTAAGTAAATACCACAATTTCTTTATCCATTTTTCACTTTCTGCAATGTTGAACTTGTACTGTAAACGAGGTTCTTGTAAACAGAGCCGTTCCAAACTTTGGGGTGGCTGTGTCTTTTTGATTTTAATTTCCCTAAGCTATAGGACCATAAGTGGAAGTGCCCTAGGTTCTGTTGCTTTGTTTTTTAGATGTTTCAGGAAACACCATACACTTCTCCCGAGTGGTTGTTGGCAATTTACATCCCGCCCATCAGCATAACAAGGCTCCCAGTTCTCCATGGCCTGTCCTGCCTTTCTGGATTTTACACTTTTTTCAGATGTCCCTTTTGACCGGGGGGAAGTGAGACTTCATTGTAGTGCACATTTCCTTTGCAAGCTTGCTTGGTTGGCCAAAAAGGGCGTATGCGTTTTTTCCTGAATATATTCAGGAAAAAACGCATACGCCCTTTTTGGCCAAGTGCATCATTGTGGACGTTCTGCCTCTTTTCCTATGCTTTCAATGCAATTCCAGTCTACCTCCTGAAATCGGTTTCCTGCAATTCTGCCCCGCTTTCAAGTCCTCTTGGCAGCCTTACTTCAGTCTATTTTTGGACGATAGCTGTCATTTATAACTCTGCAGGTTTGTGAATTACAGTGCCCCTGAGCTCCTTTCTTCAACTCGCTATCTTTTGAGCTGGCCGCAACACCGCAGGATGGCTTCAGGCCCTAATCTGGTTCCGGTACGGCACGCTGAGCCTTTGGTTATTTCCTCTTCCTGGTGGGAAATGAGAGTTAAATTTGCCCGTCCAGACACCTCCAGCTAGCCTCTCATTGGTTCTCGCTATTCCTGTTCATCTTCCACAGAAATTGCAAACTGGGCCAAACAGGAGGTTAAAGGCGCTGACTCTCCAAGTGGGGAGAGTGTTAGTAAAGCGTCTGGAATGTTGCACCCGAGTACCAGGGGAGGAAAACTGAGACATATTTGAACACGTCTCCCGTTCACATGGTTGATCATACTTGGGTTCCACATGCATGTTTTAGCTGAAGGAAGAATACCTTAAACCTGGAGAGTTGAGACCCGTGTAATGGGTACCATGCAATATGACTTCAAAGGGTCTTCATTTGCTCACCGAACCTCTCCAATCCTATCACTGCTGCGTTTATGCCCCTGTACACATGCTTGATTCTCTTTTGGAGACATAGCAATCCATAGGTTTTAAGATACTTACTAGTCAGGTACATTCTTAGGCGTTTAATATGGGGTGTTGAGTCCATTTCGTTGAGCAAGGAGTAGCTCTTGTCTATTCCATATTTGGCTTAAGGAACTTTATCTGTGCTCATTTCAATCTCTGGTTTTATGCAGCACCCCAACTCACCTTTACCCTTAAGCAAGCATAAGTTGGTTTTCTAAATTTGAGACACTGTTCTGTTTTGGAATTCAGTTCCTGTGTAGCCAAGTTTACATTCCGTGTATTAGTGATATCTTATGATGTTTCTTTTTCTGTGTGACTTATTTCAGTTAGAATCATCGTACCTGAATCCACTCATTGTGCTGCTAAGGGCCTGATGACACAGATTTCATTGCTGAGTGATATTGCTTTGTAAGTAAATACCACAACTTCTTTATCCATTTTTCACTTTCTGCGATGTTGAACTTGTACTGTAAACGAGGTTCTTGTAAACAGAGCCGTTCCAAACTTTGGGGTGGCTGTGTCTTTTTGATTTTAATTTCCCTAAGCTATAGGACCATAAGTGGCAGTGCCCTAGGCTCTGTTGCTTTGTTTTTTACATGTTTCAGGAAACACCATACACTTCTCCCGAGTGGTTGTTGGCAATTTACATCCCGCCCATCAGCATAACAAGGCTCCCAGTTCTCCATGGCCTGTCTTGTCTTTCTGGATTTTACACTTTTTTCAGATGGCCCTTTTGACCGGGGGGAAGTGAGACTTCATTGTAGTACAGATTTCCTTTGCAAGCTTGCTTGGTTGGCCAAAAAGGGCGTATGCGTTTTTTCCTGAATATATTCAGGAAAAAACGCATACGCCCTTTTTGGCCAAGTGCATCATTGTGGACGTTCTGCCTCTTTTCCTATGCTTTCAATGCAATTCCAGTCTACCTCCTGAAATCGGTTTCCTGCAATTCTGCCCCGCTTTCAAGTCCTCTTGGCAGCCTTACTTCAGTCTATTTTTGGACGATAGCTGTCATTTATAACTCTGCAGGTTTGTGAATTACAGTGCCCCTGAGCTCCTTTCTTCAACTCGCTTTCTTGTGACCTGGTCGCAACACCGCAGGATGGCTTCAGGCCCTAATCTGGTTCCGGCCTGGCATGCTGAGCCTTTGGTTAATTCCTCTTCCTGGTGGGAAATGAGAGTTAAATTTGCCCGTCCAGACACCTCCAGCTAGCCTCTCATTGGTTCTCGCTATTCCTGTTCATCTTCCGCAGAAATTGCAAACTGGGCCAAACAGGAGGTTAAAGGGACTGACTCTCCAAGTCGGGAGAGTGTTAGTAAAGCGTCTGGAATGTTGCACCCGAGTACCAGGGGAGGAAAACTGAGACATATTTGAACACGTCTCCCGATCACATGGTTGATCATACTCTAGGTTCCACATGCATGTTTTAGCTGAAGGAAGAATACCTTAAACCTGGGTAGTTGAAACCCGTGGAATGGGTACCATGCAATATGACTTCAAAGGGTCTTCATTTGCTCACCGAACCTCTCCAATCCTATCACTGCTGCGTTTATGCCCCTGTACACATGCTTGATTCTCTTTCGGAGACATAGCAATCCATAGGTTTTACGATACTTACTAGTCAGGTACATTCTTAGGCGTTTAATATGCGGTGTTGAGTCCATTTCGTTGAGCAAGGAGTAGCTCTTGTCTATTCCATATTTGACTTAAGGAACTTTATCTGTGCTCATTTCAATCTCTGGTTTTATGCAGCACCCCAACTCACCTTTACCCTTAAGCAAGCATAAGTTGGTTTTCTAAATTTGAGACCCTGTTCTGTTCTGTAATTCAGTTCCTGTGTAGCCAAGTTTACATTCCGTGTATTACTGATATCTTATGATGTTTCTTTTTCTGTGTGACTTACTTCAGTTAGAATCATCATACCTGAATCCACTCATTGTGCTGCTACGGGCCTGATGACACAGATTTCATTGCTGAGTGATATTGCTTTGTAAGTAAATACCACAATTTCTTTATCCATTTTTCACTTTCTGCGATGTTGAACTTGTACTGTAAACGAGGTTCTTGTAAACAGAGCCGTTCCAAACTTTGGGGTGGCTGTGTCTTTTTGATTTTAATTTCCCTAAGCTATAGGACCATAAGTGGAAGTGCCCTAGGTTCTGTTGCTTTGTTTTTTAGATGTTTCAGGAAACACCATACACTTCTCCCGAGTGGTTGTTGGCAATTTACATCCCGCCCATCAGCATAACAAGGCTCCCAGTTCTCCATGGCCTGTCCTGCCTTTCTGGATTTTACACTTTTTTCAGATGTCCCTTTTGACCGGGGGGAAGTGAGACTTCATTGTAGTGCACATTTCCTTTGCAAGCTTGCTTGGTTGGCCAAAAAGGGCGTATGCGTTTTTTCCTGAATATATTCAGGAAAAAACGCATACGCCCTTTTTGGCCAAGTGCATCATTGTGGACGTTCTGCCTCTTTTCCTATGCTTTCAATGCAATTCCAGTCTACCTCCTGAAATCGGTTTCCTGCAATTCTGCCCCGCTTTCAAGTCCTCTTGGCAGCCTTACTTCAGTCTATTTTTGGACGATAGCTGTCATTTATAACTCTGCAGGTTTGTGAATTACAGTGCCCCTGAGCTCCTTTCTTCAACTCGCTTTCTTTTGAGCTGGCCGCAACACCGCAGGATGGCTTCAGGCCCTAATCTGGTTCCGGTACGGCACGCTGAGCCTTTGGTTATTTCCTCTTCCTGGTGGGAAATGAGAGTTAAATTTGCCCGTCCAGACACCTCCAGCTAGCCTCTCATTGGTTCTCGCTATTCCTGTTCATCTTCCGCAGAAATTGCAAACTGGGCCAAACAGGAGGTTAAAGGCGCTGACTCTCCAAGTGGGGAGAGTGTTAGTAAAGCGTCTGGAATGTTGCACCCGAGTACCAGGGGAGGAAAACTGAGACATATTTGAACACGTCTCCCGTTCACATGGTTGATCATACTTGGGTTCCACATGCATGTTTTAGCTGAAGGAAGAATACCTTAAACCTGGAGAGTTGAGACCTGTGTAATGGGTACCATGCAATATGACTTCAAAGGGTCTTCATTTGCTCACCGAACCTCTCCAATCCTATCACTGCTGCGTTTATGCCCCTGTACACACGCTTGATTCTCTTTTGGAGACATAGCAATCCATAGGTTTTAAGATACTTACTAGTCAGGTACATTCTTAGGCGTTTAATATGGGGTGTTGAGTCCATTTCGTTGAGCAAGGAGTAGCTCTTGTCTATTCCATATTTGGCTTAAGGAACTTTATCTGTGCTCATTTCAATCTCTGGTTTTATGCAGCACCCCAACTCACCTTTACCCTTAAGCAAGCATAAGTTGGTTTTCTAAATTTGAGACACTGTTCTGTTTTGGAATTCAGTTCCTGTGTAGCCAAGTTTACATTCCGTGTATTAGTGATATCTTATGATGTTTCTTTTTCTGTGTGACTTATTTCAGTTAGAATCATCGTACCTGAATCCACTCATTGTGCTGCTAAGGGCCTGATGACACAGATTTCATTGCTGAGTGATATTGCTTTGTAAGTAAATACCACAACTTCTTTATCCATTTTTCACTTTCTGCGATGTTGAACTTGTACTGTAAACGAGGTTCTTGTAAACAGAGCCATTCCAAATTTTGGGGTGGCTGTGTCTTTTTGATTTTAATTTCCCTAAGCTATAGGACCATAAGTGGAAGTGCCCTAGGCTCTGTTGCTTTGTTTTTTACATGTTTCAGGAAACACCATACACTTCTCCCGAGTGGTTGTTGGCAATTTACATCCCGCCCATCAGCATAACAAGGCTCCCAGTTCTCCATGGCCTGTCTTGTCTTTCTGGATTTTACACTTTTTTCAGATGGCCCTTTTGACCGGGGGGAAGTGAGACTTCATTGTAGTGCAGATTTCCTTTGCAAGCTTGCTTGGTTGGCCAAAAAGGGCGTATGCGTTTTTTCCTGAATATATTCAGGAAAAAACGCATACGCCCTTTTTGGCCAAGTGCATCATTGTGGACGTTCTGCCTCTTTTCCTATGCTTTCAATGCAATTGCAGTCTACCTCCTGAAATCGGTTTCCTGCAATTCTGCCCCGCTTTCAAGTCCTCTTGGCAGCCTTACTTCAGTCTATTTTTGGACGATAGCTGTCATTTATAACTCTGCAGGTTTGTGAATTACAGTGCCCCTGAGCTCCTTTCTTCAACTCGCTTTCTTGTGACCTGGCCGCAACACCGCAGGATGGCTTCAGGCCCTAATCTGGTTCTGGCACGGCACGCTGGGCCTTTGATTAATTCCTCTTCCTGGTGAGAAATGAGAGTTAAATTTGCCGGTCCAGACACCTCCAGCTAGCCTCTCATTGGTTCTCGCTATTCCTGTTCATGTTCCGCAGAAATTGCAAACTGGGCCAAACAGGAGGTTAAAGGGACTGACTCTCCAAGTCGGGAGAGTGTTAGTAAAGTGTCTGGAATGTTGCACCCGAGTACCAGGGGAGGAAAACTGACACATATTTGAACACGTCTCCCGTTCACATGGTTGATCATACTCTGGGTTCCACATGCATGTTTTAGCTGAAGGAAGAATACCTTAAACCTGGAGAGTTGAGACCCGTGTAATGGGTACCATGCAATATGACTTCAAAGGGTCTTCATTTGCTCACCGAACCTCTCCAATCCTATCACTGCTGCGTTTATGCCCCTGTACACATGCTTGATTCTCTTTTGGAGACATAGCAATCCATAGGTTTTACGATACTTACTAGTCAGGTACATTCTTAGCCGTTTAATATGCGGTGTTGAGTCCATTTCGTTGAGCAAGGAGTAGCTCTTGTCTATTCCATATTTGACTTAAGGAACTTTATCTGTGCTCATTTCAATCTCTGGTTTTATGCAGCACCCCAACTCACCTTTACCCTTAAGCAAGCATAAGTTGGATTTCTAAATTTGAGACCCTGTTCTGTTCTGTAATTCAGTTCCTGTGTAGCCAAGTTTACATTCCGTGTATTACTGATATCTTATGATGTTTCTTTTTCTGTGTGACTTATTTCAGTTAGAATCATCATACCTGAATCCACTCATTGTGCTGATAAGGGCCTGATGACACAGATTTCATTGCTGAGTGATATTGCTTTGTAAGTAAATACCACAACTTCTTTATCCATTTTTCACTTTCTGCGATGTTGAACTTGTACTGTAAACGAGGTTCTTGTAAACAGAGACGTCCCAAACAATGGGTGGCTGTGTCTTTTTGATTTTAATTTCCCTAAGCTATAGGACCATAAGCGGCAGTGCCCTAGGCTCTGTTGCTTTGTTTTTTAGATGTTTCAGGAAACACCATACACTTCTCCCGAGTGGTTGTTGGCAATTTACATCCCGCCCATCAGCATAACAAGGCTCCCAGTTCTCCATGGCCTGTCCTGCCTTTCTGGATTTTACACTTTTTTCAGATGGCCCTTTTGACCGGGGGGAAGTGAGACTTCATTGTAGTGCAGATTTCCTTTGCAAGCTTGCTTGGTTGGCCAAAAAGGGCGTATGCGTTTTTTCCTGAATATATTCAGGAAAAAACGCATACGCCCTTTTTGGCCAAGTGCATCATTGTGGACGTTCTGCCTCTTTTCCTATGCTTTCAATGCAATTCCAGTCTACCTCCTGAAATCGGTTTCCTGCAATTCTGCCCCGCTTTCAAGTCCTCTTGGCAGCCTTCCTTCAGTCTATTTTTGGACGATAGCTGTCATTTATAACTCTGCAGGTTTGTGAATTACAGTGCCCCTGAGCTCCTTTCTTCAACTCGCTTTCTTTTGAGCTGGCCGCAACACCGCAGGATGGCTTCAGGCCCTAATCTGGTTCCGGCACGGCACGCTGAGCCTTTGGTTATTTCCTCTTCCTGGTGGGAAATGAGAGTTAAATTTGCCCGTCCAGACACCTCCAGCTAGTCTCTCATTGGTTCTCGCTATTCCTGTTCATCTTCCGCAGAAATTGCAAACTGGGCCAAACAGGAGGTTAAAGGCGCTGACTCTCCAAGTGGGGAGAGTGTTAGTAAAGCATCTGGAATGTTGCACCCGAGTACCAGGGGAGGAAAACTGAGACATATTTGAACACGCCTCCCGTTCACATGGTTGATCATACTTGGGTTCCACATGCATGTTTTAGTTGAAGGAAGAATACCTTAAACCTGGAGAGTTAAGACCCGTGTAATTGGTACCATGCAATATGACTTCAAAGGGTCTTCATTTGCTCACCGAACCTCTCCAATCCTATCACTGCTGAGTTTATGCCCCTGTTCACATGCTTGATTCTCTTTCGGAGACATAGCAATCCACAGGTTTTAAGATACTTACTAGTCAGGTACATTCTTAGGCGTTTAATATGCGGTGTTGAGTCCATTTCGTTGAGCAAGGAGTAGCTATTCTCATCCATATTTGACTTAAGGAACTTTATCTGTGCTCATTTCAATCTCTGGTTTTATGCAGCACCCCAACTCACCTTTACCCTTAAGCAAGCATAAGTTGGTTTTCTAAATTTGAGACCCTGTTCTGTTCTGTAATTCAGTTCCTGTGTAGCCAAGTTTACATTCCGTGTATTACTGATATCTTATGATGTTTCTTTTTCTGTGTGACTTACTTCAGTTAGAATCATCATACCTGAATCCACTCATTGTGCTGCTAAGGGCCTGATGACACAGATTTCATTGCTGAGTGACATTGCTTTGTAAGTAAACACCACAACTTCTTTATCCATTTTTCACTTTCTGCGATGTTGAACTTGTACTGTAAACGAGGTTCTTGTAAACAGAGCCGTTCCAAACTTTGGGGTGGCTGTGTCTTTTTGATTTTAATTTCCCTAAGCTATAGGACCATAAGTGGAAGTGCCCTAGGTTCTGTTGCTTTGTTTTTTAGATGTTTCAGGAAACACCATACACTTCTCCCGAGTGGTTGTTGGCAATTTACATCCCGCCCATCAGCATAACAAGGCTCCCAGTTCTCCATGGCCTGTCCTGCCTTTCTGGATTTTACACTTTTTTCAGATGGCCCTTTTGACCGGGGGGAAGTGAGACTTCATTGTAGTGCAGATTTCCTTTGCAAGCTTGCTTGGTTGGCCAAAAAGGGCGTATGCGTTTTTTCCTGAATATATTCAGGAAAAAACGCATACGCCCTTTTTGGCCAAGTGCATCATTGTGGACGTTCTGCCTCTTTTCCTATGCTTTCAATGCAATTCCAGTCTACCTCCTGAAATCGGTTTCCTGCAATTCTGCCCCGCTTTCAAGTCCTCTTGGCAGCCTTACTTCAGTCTATTTTTGGACGATAGCTGTCATTTATAACTCTGCAGGTTTGTGAATTACAGTGCCCCTGAGCTCCTTTCTTCAACTCGCTTTCTTGTGACCTGGCCGCAACACCGCAGGATGGCTTCAGGCCCTAATCTGGTTCCGGTACGGCACGCTGAGCCTTTGGTTATTTCCTCTTCCTGGTGGGAAATGAGAGTTAAATTTGCCCGTCCAGACACCTCCAGCTAGCCTCTCATTGGTTCTCGCTATTCCTGTTCATCTTCCGCAGAAATTGCAAACTGGGCCAAACAGGAGGTTAAAGACGCTGACTCTCCAAGTGGGGAGAGTGTTAGTAAAGCGTCTGGAATGTTGCACCCGAGTAGCAGGGGAGGAAAACTGAGACATATTTGAACACGTCTCCCGTTCACATGGTTGATCATACTTGGGTTCCACATGCATGTTTTAGCTGAAGGAAGAATACCTTAAACCTGGAGAGTTGAGACCCGTGTAATGGGTACCATGCAATATGACTTCAAAGGGTCTTCATTTGCTCACCGAACCTCTCCAATCCTATCACTGCTGCGTTTATGCCCCTGTACACATGCTTGATTCTCTTTTGGAGACATAGCAATCCATAGGTTTTCCGATACTTACTAGTCAGGTACATTCTTAGGCGTTTAATATGCGGTGTTGAGTCCATTTCATTGAGCAAGGAGTAGCTCTTGTCTATTCCATATTTGACTTAAGGAACTTTATCTGTGCTCATTTCAATCTCTGGTTTTATGCAGCACCCCAACTCACCTTTACCCTTAAGCAAGCATAAGTTGGTTTTCTAAATTTGAGACCCTGTTCTGTTCTGTAATTCAGTTCCTGTGTAGCCAAGTTTACATTCCGTGTATTACTGATATCTTATGATGTTTCTTTTTCTGTGTGACTTAGTTCAGTTAGAATCATCATACCTGAATCCACTCATTGTGATGCTAAGGGCCTGATGACATAGATTTCATTGCTGAGTGATATTGCTTTGTAAGTAAATACCACAACTTCTTTATCCATTTATCACTTTCTGCGATGTTGAACTTGTACTGTAAACGAGGTTCTTGTAAACAGAGCCGTTCCAAACTTTGGGGTGGCTGTGTCTTTTTGATTTTAATTTCCCTAAGCTATAGGACCATAAGTGGCAGTGCCCTAGGCTCTGTTGCTTTGTTTTTTAGATGTTTCAGGAAACACCATACACTTCTCCCGAGTGTCTGTTGGCAATTTACATCCCGCCCATCAGCATAACAAGGCTCCCAGTTCTCCATGGCCTGTCCTGCCTTTCTGGATTTTACACTTTTTTCAGATGGCCCTTTTGACCGGGGGGAAGTGAGACTTCATTGTAGTGCAGATTTCCTTTGCAAGCTTGCTTGGTTGGCCAAAAAGGGCGTATGCGTTTTTTCCTGAATATATTCAGGAAAAAACGCATACGCCCTTTTTGGCCAAGTGCATCATTGTGGACGTTCTGCCTCTTTTCCTATGCTTTCAATGCAATTCCAGTCTACCTCCTGAAATCGGTTTCCTGCAATTCTGCCCCGCTTTCAAGTCCTCTTGGCAGCCTTACTTCAGTCTATTTTTGGACGATAGCTGTCATTTATAACTCTGCAGGTTTGTGAATTACAGTGCCGCTGAGCTCCTTTCTTCAACTCGCTTTCTTGTGACCTGGCCGCAACACCGCAGGATGGCTTCAGGCCCTAATCTGGTTCCAGCCTGGCACGCTGAGCCTTTGGTTAATTCCTCTTCCTGGTGGGAAATGAGAGTTAAATTTGCCCGTCCAGACACCTCCAGCTAGCCTCTCATTGGTTCTCGCTATTCCTGTTCATCTTCCGCAGAAATTGCAAACTGGGCCAAACAGGAGGTTAAAGGGACTGACTCTCCAAGTGGGGAGAGTGTTAGTAAAGCGTCTGGAATGTTGCACCCGAGTACCAGGGGAGGAAAACTGAGACATATTTGAACACGTCTCCCGATCACATGGTTGATCATACTCTAGGTTCCATATGCATGTTTTAGCTGAAGGAAGAATACCTTAAACCTGGGTAGTTGAAATCCGTGGAATGGGTACCATGCAATATGACTTCAAAGGGTCTTCATTTGCTCACCGACCCTCTCCAATCCTATCACTGCTCCGTTTATGCCCCTGTACACATGCTTGATTCTCTTTTGGAGACATAGCAATCCATAGGTTTTAAGATACTTACAAGTCAGGTACATTCTTAGGCGTTTAATATGCGGTGTTGAGTCCATTTCGTTGAGCAAGGAGTAGCTCTTGTCTATTCCATATTTGGCTTAAGGAACTTTATCTGTGCTCATTTCAATCTCTGGTTTTATGCAGCACCCCAACTCACCTTTACCCTTAAGCAAGCATAAGTTGTTTTTCTAAATTTGAGACCCTGTTCTGTTCTGTAATTCAGTTCCTGTGTAGCCAAGTTTCCATTCCGTGTATTACTGATATCTTATGATGTTTCTTTTTCTGTGTGACTTACTTCAGTTAGAATCATCGTACCTGAATCCACTCATTGTGCTGCTAAGGGCCTGATGACATAGATTTCATTGCTGAGTGATATTGCTTTGTAAGTGAATACCACAACTTCTTTATCCATTTTTCACTTTCTGCGATGTTGAACTTGTACTGTAAACGAGGTTCTTGTAAACAGAGCCGTTCCAAACTTTGGGGTGGCTGTGTCTTTTTGATTTTAATTTCCCTAAGCTATAGGACCATAAGTGGAAGTGCCCTAGGTTCTGTTGCTTTGTTTTTTAGATGTTTCAGGAAACACCATACACTTCTCCCAAGTGTCTGTTGGCAATTTACATCCCGCCCATCAGCATAACAAGGCTCCCAGTTCTCAATTGCCTGTTGCCTTTCTGGATTTTACACTTTTTTCAGATGGCCCTTTTGACCGGGGGGAAGTGAGACTTCATTGTAGTGCAGATTTCCTTTGCAAGCTTGCTTGGTTGGCCAAAAAGGGCGTATGCGTTTTTCCTGAATATATTCAGGAAAAAACGCATACGCCCTTTTTGGCCAAGTGCATCATTGTGGACGTTCTGCCTCTTTTCCTATGCTTTCAATGCAATTCCAGTCTACCTCCTGAAATCGGTTTCCTGCAATTCTGCCCCGCTTTCAAGTCCTCTTGGCAGCCTTACTTCAGTCTATTTTTGGACGATAGCTGTCATTTATAACTCTGCAGTTTTGTGAATTACAGTGCCGCTGAGCTCCTTTCTTCAACTCGCTTTCTTGTGACCTGGCCGCAACACCGCAGGATGGCTTCAGGCCCTAATCTGGTTCCGGCCCGGCATGCTGAGCCTTTGGTTAATTCCTCTTCCTGGTGGGAAATGAGAGTTAAATTTGCCCGTCCAGACACCTCCAGCTAGCCTCTCATTGGTTCTCGCTATTCCTGTTCATCTTCCGCTGAAATTGCAAACTGGGCCAAACAGGAGGTTAAAGGGACTGACTCTCCAAGTGGGGAGAGTGTTAGTAAAGCGTCTGGAATGTTGCACCCGAGTACCAGGGGAGGAAAACTGAGACATATTTGAACACGTCTCCCGATCACATGGTTGATCATACTCTAGGTTCCATATGCATGTTTTAGCTGAAGGAAGAATACCTTAAACCTGGGTAGTTGAAACCCGTGGAATGGGTACCATGCAATATGACTTCAAAGGGTCTTCATTTGCTCACCGACCCTCTCCAATCCTATCACTGCTCCGTTTATGCTCCTGTACACATGCTTGATTCTCTTTTGGAGACATAGCAATCCATAGGTTTTAAGATACTTACAAGTCAGGTACATTCTTAGGCGTTTAATATGCGGTGTTGAGTCCATTTCGTTGAGCAAGGAGTAGCTCTTGTCTATTCCATATTTGGCTTAAGGAACTTTATCTGTGCTCATTTCAATCTCTGGTTTTATGCAGCACCCCAACTCACCTTTACCCTTAAGCAAGCATAAGTTGGTTTTCTAAATTTGAGACCCTGTTCTGTTCTGTAATTCAGTTCCTGTGTAGCCAAGTTTCCATTCCGTGTATTACTGATATCTTATGATGTTTCTTTTTCTGTGTGACTTACTTCAGTTAGAATCATCGTACCTGAATCCACTCATTGTGCTGCTAAGGGCCTGATGACATAGATTTCATTGCTGAGTGATATTGCTTTGTAAGTGAATACCACAACTTCTTTATCCATTTTTCAATTTCTGCGATGTTGAACTTGTACTGTAAACGAGGTTCTTGTAAACAGAGCCGTTCCAAACTTTGGGGTGGCTGTGTCTTTTTGATTTTAATTTCCCTAAGCTATAGGACCATAAGTGGAAGTGCCCTAGGTTCTGTTGCTTTGTTTTTTAGATGTTTCAGGAAACACCATACACTTCTCCCAAGTGTCTGTTGGCAATTTACATCCCGCCCATCAGCATAACAAGGCTCCCAGTTCTCAATTGCCTGTTGCCTTTCTGGATTTTACACTTTTTTCAGATGGCCCTTTTGACCGGGGGGAAGTGAGACTTCATTGTAGTGCAGATTTCCTTTGCAAGCTTGCTTGGTTGGCCAAAAAGGGCGTATGCGTTTTTTCCTGAATATATTCAGGAAAAAACGCATACGCCCTTTTTGGCCAAGTGCATCATTGTGGACGTTCTGCCTCTTTTCCTATGCTTTCAATGCAATTCCAGTCTACCTCCTGAAATCGGTTTCCTGCAATTCTGCCCCGCTTTCAAGTCCTCTTGGCAGCCTTACTTCAGTCTATTTTTGGACGAGAGCTGTCATTTATAACTCTGCAGGTTTGTGAATTACAGTGCCGCTGAGCTCCTTTCTTCAACTCGCTTTCTTGTGACCTGGCCGCAACACCGCAGGATGGCTTCAGGCCCTAATCTGGTTCCGGCCCGGCATGCTGAGCCTTTGGTTAATTCCTCTTCCTGGTGGGAAATGAGAGTTAAATTTGCCCGTCCAGACACCTCCAGCTAGCCTCTCATTGGTTCTCGCTATTCCTGTTCATCTTCCGCTGAAATTGCAAACTGGGCCAAACAGGAGGTTAAAGGGACTGACTCTCCAAGTGGGGAGAGTGTTAGTAAAGTGTCTGGAATGTTGCACCCGAGTACCAGGGGAGGAAAACTGAGACATATTTGAACACGTCTCCCGATCACATGGTTGATCATACTCTAGGTTCCACATGCATGTTTTAGCTGAAGGAAGAATACCTTAAACCTGGAGAGTTGAGACCCGTGTAATGGGTACCATGCAATATGACTTCAAAGGGTCTTCATTTGCTCACCGAACCTCTCCAATCCTATCACTGCTGCGTTTATGCCCCTGTACACATGCTTGATTCTCTTTTGGAGACATAGCAATCCATAGGTTTTACGATACTTACTAGTCAGGTACATTCTTAGGCGTTTAATATGCGGTGTTGAGTCCATTTCGTTGAGCAAGGAGTAGCTCTTGTCTATTCCATATTTGGCTTAAGGAACTTTATCTGTGCTCATTTCAATCTCTGGTTTTATGCAGCACCCCAACTCACCTTTACCCTTAAGCAAGCATAAGTTGGTTTTCTAAATTTGAGACCCTGTTCTGTTCTGTAATTCAGTTCCTGTGTAGCCAAGTTTCCATTCCGTGTATTACTGATATCTTATGATGTTTCTTTTTCTGTGTGACTTACTTCAGTTAGAATCATCGTACCTGAATCCACTCATTGTGCTGCTAAGGGCCTGATGACATAGATTTCATTGCTGAGTGATATTGCTTTGTAAGTGAATACCACAACTTCTTTATCCATTTTTCACTTTCTGCGATGTTGAACTTGTACTGTAAACGAGGTTCTTGTAAACAGAGCCGTTCCAAACTTTGGGGTGGCTGTGTCTTTTTGATTTTAATTTCCCTAAGCTATAGGACCATAAGTGGAAGTGCCCTAGGTTCTGTTGCTTTGTTTTTTAGATGTTTCAGGAAACACCATACACTTCTCCCAAGTGTCTGTTGGCAATTTACATCCCGCCCATCAGCATAACAAGGCTCCCAGTTCTCAATTGCCTGTTGCCTTTCTGGATTTTACACTTTTTTCAGATGGCCCTTTTGACCGGGGGGAAGTGAGACTTCATTGTAGTGCAGATTTCCTTTGCAAGCTTGCTTGGTTGGCCAAAAAGGGCGTATGCGTTTTTTCCTGAATATATTCAGGAAAAAACGCATACGCCCTTTTTGGCCAAGTGCATCATTGTGGACGTTCTGCCTCTTTTCCTATGCTTTCAATGCAATTCCAGTCTACCTCCTGAAATCGGTTTCCTGCAATTCTGCCCCGCTTTCAAGTCCTCTTGGCAGCCTTACTTCAGTCTATTTTTGGACGATAGCTGTCATTTATAACTCTGCAGGTTTGTGAATTACAGTGCCGCTGAGCTCCTTTCTTCAACTCGCTTTCTTGTGACCTGGCCGCAACACCGCAGGATGGCTTCAGGCCCTAATCTGGTTCCGGCCCGGCATGCTGAGCCTTTGGTTAATTCCTCTTCCTGGTGGAAAATGAGAGTTAAATTTGCCCGTCCAGACACCTCCAGCTAGCCTCTCATTGGTTCTCGCTATTCCTGTTCATCTTCCGCTGAAATTGCAAACTGGGCCAAACAGGAGGTTAAAGGGACTGACTCTCCAAGTGGGGAGAGTGTTAGTAAAGTGTCTGGAATGTTGCACCCGAGTACCAGGGGAGGAAAACTGAGACATATTTGAACACGTCTCCCGATCACATGGTTGATCATACTCTAGGTTCCACATGCATGTTTTAGCTGAAGGAAGAATACCTTAAACCTGGAGAGTTGAGACCCGTGTAATGGGTACCATGCAATATGACTTCAAAGGGTCTTCATTTGCTCACCGAACCTCTCCAATCCTATCACTGCTGCGTTTATGCCCCTGTACACATGCTTGATTCTCTTTCGGAGACATAGCAATCCATAGGTTTTAAGATACTTACTAGTCAGGTACATTCTTAGGCGTTTAATATGCGGTGTTGAGTCCATTTCGTTGAGCAAGGAGTAGCTCTTGTCTATTCCATATTTGACTTAAGGAACTTTATCTGTGCTCATTTCAATCTCTGGTTTTATGCAGCACCCCCACTCACCTTTACCCTTAAGCAAGCATAAGTTGGTTTTCTAAATTTGAGACCCTGTTCTGTTCTGTAATTCAGTTCCTGTGTAGCCAAGTTTACATTCCGTGTATTACTGATATCTTATGATGTTTCTTTTTCTGTGTGACTTACTTCAGTTAGAATCATCATACCTGAATCCACTCATTGTGCTGCTAAGGGCTTGATGACACAGATTTCATTGCTGAGTGATATTGCTTTGTAAGTAAATACCACAACTTCTTTATCCATTTTTCACTTTCTGCGATGTTGAACTTGTACTGTAAACGAGGTTCTTGTAAACAGAGACGTCCCAAACATTGGGGTGGCTGTGTCTTTTTGATTTTAATTTCCCTAAGCTATAGGACCATAAGCGGCAGTGCCCTAGGCTCTGTTGCTTTGTTTTTTAGATGTTTCAGGAAACACCATACACTTCTCCCGAGTGGTTGTTGGCAATTTACATCCCGCCCATCAGCATAACAAGGCTCCCAGTTCTCCATGGCCTGTCCTGTCTTTCTGGATTTTACACTTTTTTCAGATGGCCCTTTTGACCGGGGGGAAGTGAGACTTCATTGTAGTGCAGATTTCCTTTGCAAGCTTGCTTGGTTGGCCAAAAAGGGCGTATGCGTTCTTTCCTGAATATATTCAGGAAAAAACGCATACGCCCTTTTTGGCCAAGTGCATCATTGTGGACGTTCTGCCTCTTTTCCTATGCTTTCAATGCAATTCCAGTCTACCTCCTGAAATCGGTTTCCTGCAATTCTGCCCCGCTTTCAAGTCCTCTTGGCAGCCTTACTTCAGTCTATTTTTGGACGATAGCTGTCATTTATAACTCTGCAGGTTTGTGCATTACAGTGCCCCTGAGCTCCTTTCTTCAACTCGCTTTCTTGTGACCTGGCCGCAACACCGCAGGATGGCTTCAGGCCCTAATCTGGTTCCGGCCCGGCACGCTGAGCCTTTGGTTAATTCCTCTTCCTGGTGGGAAATGAGAGTTAAATTTGCCCGTCCAGAAACCTCCAGCTAGTCTCTCATTGGTTCTCGCTATTCCTGTTCTTCTTCCGCAGAAATTGCAAACTGGGCCAAACAGGAGGTTAAAGGCGCTGACTCTCCAAGTGGGGAGAGTGTTAGTAAAGCGTCTGGAATGTTGCACCCGAGTACCAGGGGAGGAAAACTGAGACATATTTGAACACGTCTCCCGTTCACATGGTTGATCATACTTGGGTTCCACATGCATGTTTTAGCTGAAGGAAGAATACCTTAAACCTGGAGAGTTGAGACCCGTGTAATGGGTACCATGCAATATGACTTCAAAGGGTCTTCATTTGCTCACCGAACCTCTCCAATCCTATCACTGCTGCGTTTATGCCCCTGTACACATGCTTGATTCTCTTTCGGAGACATAGCAATCCATAGGTTTTAAGATACTTACTAGTCAGGTACATTCTTAGGCGTTTAATATGCGGTGTTGAGTCCATTTCGTTGAGCAAGGAGTAGCTCTTGTCTATTCCATATTTGGCTTAAGGAACTTTATCTGTGCTCATTTCAATCTCTGGTTTTATGCAGCACCCCAACTCACCTTTACCCTTAAGCAAGCATAAGTTGGTTTTCTAAATTTGAGACCCTGTTCTGTTCTGTAATTCAGTTCCTGTGTAGCCAAGTTTACATTCCGTGTATTACTGATATCTTATGATGTTTCTTTTTCTGTGTGACTTACTTCAGTTAGAATCATCATACCTGAATCCACTCATTGTGCTGCTAAGGGCCTGATGACACAGATTTCATTGCTGAGTGATATTGCTTTGTAAGTAAATACCACAACTTCTTTATCCATTTTTCACTTTCTGCGATGTTGAACTTGTACTGTAAACGAGGTTCTTGTAAACAGAGGCGTCCCAAACTTTGGGGTGGCTGTGTCTTTTTGATTTTAATTTCCCTAAGCTATAGGACCATAAGTGGCAGTGCCCTAGGCTCTGTTGCTTTGTTTTTTAGATGTTTCAGGAAACACCATACACTTCTCCCGAGTGTCTGTTGGCAATTTACATCCCGCCCATCAGCATAACAAGGCTCCCAGTTCTCCATGGCCTGTCCTGCCTTTCTGGATTTTACACTTTTTTCAGATGGCCCTTTTGACCGGGGGGAAGTGAGACTTCATTGTAGTGCAGATTTCCTTTGCAAGCTTGCTTGGTTGGCCAAAAAGGGCGTATGCGTTTTTTCCTGAATATATTCAGGAAAAAACGCATACGCCCTTTTTGGCCAAGTGCATCATTGTGGACGTTCTGCCTCTTTTCCTATGCTTTCAATGCAATTCCAGTCTACCTCCTGAAATCGGTTTCCTGCAATTCTGCCCCGCTTTCAAGTCCTCTTGGCAGCCTTACTTCAGTATATTTTTGGACGATAGCTGTCATTTATAACTGCAGGTTTGTGAATTACAGTGCCCCTGAGCTCCTTTCTTCAACTCGGTTTCTTTTGAGCTGGCCGCAACACCGCAGGATGGCTTCAGGCCCTAATCTGGTTCCGGTACGGAACGCTGAGCCTTTGGTTATTTCCTCTTCCTGTTGCGAAATGAGAGTTAAATTTGCCCGTCCAGACACCTCCAGCTAGCCTCTCATTGGTTCTCGCTATTCCTGTTCATCTTCCGCAGAAATTGCAAACTGTGCCAAACAGGAGGTTAAAGGCGCTGACTCTCCATGTGGGGAGAGTGTTAGTAAAGCGTCTGGAATGTTGCACCCGAGTACCAGGGGAGGAAAACTGAGACATATTTGAACACGTCTCCCGATCACATGGTTGATCATACTCTGGGTTCCACATGCATGTTTTAGCTGAAGGAAGAATACCTAAAACCTGGGTAGTTGAAACCCGTGGAATGGGTACCATGCAATATGACTTCAAAGGGTCTTCATTTGCTCACCGAACCTCTCCAATCCTATCACTGCTGCGTTTATGCCCCTGTACACATGCTTGATTCTCTTTCGGAGACATAGCAATCCATAGGTTTTAAGATACTTACTAGTCAGGTACATTCTTAGGCGTTTAATATGCGGTGTTGAGTCCATTTCGTTGAGCAAGGAGTAGCTCTTGTCTATTCCATATTTGGCTTAAGGAACTTTATCTGTGCTCATTTCAATCTCTGGCTTTATGCAGCAACCCAACTCACCTTTCCCCTTAAGCAAGCATAAGTTGGTTTTCTAAATTTGAGAACCTTTTCTGTTTTGGAATTCAGTTCCTGTGTAGCCAAGTTTACATTCCGTGTATTAGTGATATCTTATGATGTTTCTTTTTCTGTGTGACTTATTTCAGTTAGAATCATCGTACCTGAATCTACTCATTATTCTGCTACGGGCCTGATGACATAGATTTCATTGCTGAGTGATACTGCATTGTACGTAAGTACCACAAGTTCTTTATCCATTTTTCACTTTCTGCGATGTTGAACTTGTACTGTAAACGAGGTTCTTGTAAACAGAGCCGTTCCAAACTTTGGGGTGGCTGTGTCTTTTTGATTTTAATTTCCCTAAGCTATAGGACCATAAGTGGAAGTGCCCTAGGTTCTGTTGCTTTGTTTTTTAGATGTTTCAGGAAACACCATACACTTCTCCCGAGTGGTTGTTGGCAATTTACATCCCGCCCATCAGCATAACAAGGCTCCCAGTTCTCCATGGCCTGTCCTGCCTTTCTGGATTTTACACTTTTTTCAGATGGCCCTTTTGACCGGGGGGAAGTGAGACTTCATTGTAGTGCAGATTTCCTTTGCAAGCTTGCTTGGTTGGCCAAAAAGGGCGTATGCGTTTTTTCCTGAATATATTCAGGAAAAAACGCATACGCCCTTTTTGGCCAAGTGCATCATTGTGGACGTTCTGCCTCTTTTCCTATGCTTTCAATGCAATTCCAGTCTACCTCCTGAAATCGGTTTCCTGCAATTCTGCCCCGCTTTCAAGTCCTCTTGGCAGCCTTACTTCAGTCTATTTTTGGACGATAGCTGTCATTTATAACTCTGCAGGTTTGTGAATTACAGTGCCCCTGAGCTCCTTTCTTCAACTCGCTTTCTTGTGACCTGGCCGCAACACCGCAGGATGGCTTCAGGCCCTAATCTGGTTCCGGTACGGCACGCTGAGCCTTTGGTTATTTCCTCTTCCTGGTGGGAAATGAGAGTTAAATTTGCCCGTCCAGACACCTCCAGCTAGCCTCTCATTGGTTCTCGCTATTCCTGTTCATCTTCCGCAGAAATTGCAAACTGGGCCAAACAGGAGGTTAAAGGCGCTGACTCTCCAAGTGGGGAGAGTGTTAGTAAAGCGTCTGGAATGTTGCACCCGAGTACCAGGGGAGGAAAACTGAGACATATTTGAACACGTCTCCCGTTCACATGGTTGATCATACTTGGGTTCCACATGCATGTTTTAGCTGAAGGAAGAATACCTAAAACCTGGGTAGTTGAAACCCGTGTAATGGGTACCATGCAATATGACTTCAAAGGGTCTTCATTTGCTCACCGAACCTCTCCAATCCTATCACTGCTGCGTTTATGCCCCTGTACACATGCTTGATTCTCTTTTGGAGACATAGCAATCCATAGGTTTTCCGATACTTACTAGTCAGGTACATTCTTAGGTGTTTAATATGCGGTGTTGAGTCCATTTCATTGAGCAAGGAGTAGCTCTTGTCTATTCCATATTTGACTTAAGGAACTTTATCTGTGCTCATTTCAATCTCTGGTTTTATGCAGCACCCCAACTCACCTTTACCCTTAAGCAAGCATAAGTTGGTTTTCTAAATTTGAGACCCTGTTCTGTTCTGTAATTCAGTTCCTGTGTAGCCAAGTTTACATTCCGTGTATTACTGATACCTTATGATGTTTCTTTTTCTGTGTGACTTAGTTCAGTTAGAATCATCATACCTGAATCCACTCATTGTGATGCTAAGGGCCTGATGACATAGATTTCATTGCTGAGTGATATTGCTTTGTAAGTAAATACCACAACTTCTTTATCCATTTTTCACTTTCTGCGATGTTGAACTTGTACTGTAAACGAGGTTCTTGTAAACAGAGGCGTCCCAAACTTTGGGGTGGCTGTGTCTTTTTGATTTTAATTTCCCTAAGCTATAGGACCATAAACGGCAGTGCCCTAGGCTCTGTTGCTTTGTTTTTTAGATGTTTCAGGAAACACCATACACTTCTCCCGAGTGTCTGTTGGCAATTTACATCCCGCCCATCAGCATAACAAGGCTCCCAGTTCTCCATGGCCTGTCCTGCCTTTCCGGATTTTACACTTTTTTCAGATGGCCCTTTTGACCGGGGGGAAGTGAGACTTCATTGTAGTGCAGATTTCCTTTGCAAGCTTGCTTGGTTGGCCAAAAAGGGCGTATGCGTTTTTTCCTGAATATATTCAGGAAAAAACGCATACGCCCTTTTTGGCCAAGTGCATCATTGTGGACGTTCTGCCTCTTTTCCTATGCTTTCAATGCAATTCCAGTCTACCTCCTGAAATCGGTTTCCTGCAATTCTGCCCCGCTTTCAAGTCCTCTTGGCAGCCTTACTTCAGTCTATTTTTGGACGATAGCTGTCATTTATAACTCTGCAGGTTTGTGAATTACAGTGCCCCTGAGCTCCTTTCTTCAACTCGCTTTCTTGTGACCTGGCCGCAACACCGCAGGATGGCTTCAGGCCCTAATCTGGTTCCGGCCTGGCATGCTGAGCCTTTGGTTAATTCCTCTTCTTGGTGGGAAATGAGAGTTAAATTTGCCCGTCCAGACACCTCCAGCTAGCCTCTCATTGGTTCTCGCTATTCCTGTTCATCTTCCGCAGAAATTGCAAACTGGGCCAAACAGGAGTTTAAAGGGACTGACTCTCCAAGTGGGGAGAGTGTTAGGAAAGCGTCTGGAATGTTGCACCCGAGTACCAAGGGAGGAAAACTGAACCATATTTGAACACGTCTCCCGATCACATGGTTGATCATACTCTAGGTTCCACATGCATGTTTTAGCTGAAGGAAGAATACCTTAAACCTGGGTATTTGAAACCCGTGGAATGTGTACCATGCAATATGATTTCAAAGGGTCTTCATTTGCTCACCGAACCTCTCCAATCCTATCACTGCTGCGTTTATGCCCCTGTACACATGCTTGATTCTCTTTCGGAGACATAGCAATTCTTAGGTTTTAAGATACTTACAAGTCAGGTACATTCTTAGGCGTTTAATATGCGGTGTTGAGTCCATTTCGTTGAGCAAGGAGTAGCTCTTGTCTATTCCATATTTGGCTTAAGGAACTTTATCTGTGCTCATTTCAATCTCTGGTTTTATGCAGCACCCCAACTCACCTTTACCCTTAAGCAAGCATAAGTTGTTTTTCTAAATTTGAGACCCTGTTCTGTTCTGTAATTCAGTTCCTGTGTAGCCAAGTTTACATTCCGTGTATTACTGATATCTTATGATGTTTCTTTTTCTGTGTGACTTATTTCAGTTAGAATCATCATACCTGAATCCACTCATTGTGCTGCTAAGGGCCTGATGACATAGATTTCATTGCTGAG
Source organism: Delphinus delphis (assembly GCF_949987515.2). Classification (NCBI taxonomy): domain Eukaryota; kingdom Metazoa; phylum Chordata; class Mammalia; order Artiodactyla; family Delphinidae; genus Delphinus; species Delphinus delphis. Next base: position 4,952,813 of record NW_027192648.1, read on the forward strand.
TGATATTGCTTTGTAAGTAAATACCACAACTTCTTTATCCATTTTTCACTTTCTGCGATGTTGAACTTGTACTGTAAACGAGGTTCTTGTAAACAGAGGTGTCCCAAACTTTGGGGTGGCTGCGTCTTTTTGATTTTAATTTCCCTAAGCTATAGGACCATAAGTGGCAGTGCCCTAGGCTCTGTTGCTTTGTTTTTTAGATGTTTCAGGAAACACCATACACTTCTCCCAAGTGTCTGTTGGCAATTTACATCCCGCCCATCAGCATAACAAGGCTCCCAGTTCTCCATGGCCTGTCCTGCCTTTCTGGATTTTACACTTTTTTGAGATGGCCCTTTTGACCGGGGGGAAGTGAGACTTCATTGTAGTGCAGATTTCCTTTGCAAGCTTGCTTGGTTGGCCAAAAAGGGCGTATGCGTTTTTTCCTGAATATATTCAGGAAAAAACGCATACGCCCTTTTTGGCCAAGTGCATCATTGTGGACGTTCTGCCTCTTTTCCTATGCTTTCAATGCAATTCCAGTCTACCTCCTGAAATCGGTTTCCTGCAATTCTGCCCCGCTTTCAAGTCCTCTTGGCAGCCTTACTTCAGTCTATTTTTGGACGATAGCTGTCATTTATAACTCAGCAGGTTTGTGAATTACAGTGCCCCTGAGCTCCTCTCTTCAACTCGCTTTCTTTTGAGCTGGCCGCAACACCGCAGGATGGCTTCAGGCCCTAATCTGGTTCCGGTACGGCACGCTGAGCCTTTGGTTATTTCCTCTTCCTGGTGGGAAATGAGAGTTAAATTTGCCCGTCTTGACACCTTCAGCTAGCCTCTCATTGGTTCTCGCTATTCCTGTTCATCTTCCGCAGAAATTGCAAACTGGGCCAAACAGGAGTTTAAAAGCGCTGACTCTCCAAGTGGGGAGAGAGTTAGTAAAGGGTCTGGAATGTTGCACCCGAGTACCAGGGGAGGAAAACTGAGACATATTTGAACACGTCTCCCGTTCACATGGTTGATCATACTCTGGGTTCCACATGCATGTTTTAGCTGAAGGAAGAATACCTTAAATCTGGAGAGTTGAGACCCGTGGAATGGGTACCATGCAATATGACTTCAAAGGGTCTTCATTTGCTCACCGAACCTCTCCAATCCTATCACTGCTGCGTTTATGCCCCTGTACACACGCTTGATTCTCTTTTGGAGACATAGCAATCCATAGGTTTCAAGATACTTACTAGTCAGGTACATTCTTAGGCGTTTAATATGGGGTGTTGAGTCCATTTCGTTGAGCAAGGAGTAGCTCTTGTCTATTCCATATTTGGCATAAGGAACTTTATCTGTGCTCATTTCAATCTCTGGTTTTATGCAGCACCCCAACTCACCTTTCCCCTTAAGCAAGAATAAGTTGTTTTTCTAAATTTGAGACCCTGTTCTGTTCTGTAATTCAGTTTCTGTGTAGCCAAGTTTACATTCCGTGTATTACTGATATCTTATGATGTTTCTTTTTCTGTGTGACTTATTTCAGTTAGAATCATCGTACCTGAATCTACTCATTATGCTGCTACGGGCCTGATGACATAGATTTCATTGCTGAGTGATACTGCATTGTACGTAAGTACCACAACTTCTTTATCCATTTTTCACTTTCTGCGATGTTGAACTTGTGCTGTAAACGAGGTTCTTGTAAACAGAGCCGTTCCAAACTTTGGGGTGGCTGTGTCTTTTTGATTTTAATTTCCCTAAGCTATAGGACCATAAGTGGAAGTGCCCTAGGCTCTGTTGCTTTGTTTTTTAGATGTTTCAGGAAACACCATACACTTCTCCGGAGTGTCTGTTGGCAATTTACATCCCGCCCATCAGCATAACAAGGCTCCCAGTTCTCAATGGCCTGTTGAATTCTCGATTTTACACTTTTTTCAGATGGCCCTTTTGACCGGGGGGAAGTGAGACTTCATTGTAGTGCAGATTTCCTTTGCAAGCTTGCTTGGTTGGCCAAAAAGGGCGTATGCGTTTTTTCCTGAATATATTCAAGAAAAAACGCATACGCCCTTTTTGGCCAAGTGCATCATTGTGGACGTTCTGCCTCTTTTCCTATGCTTTCAATGCAATTCCAGTCTACCTCCTGAAATCGGTTTCCTGCAATTCTGCCCCGCTTTCAAGTCCTCTTGGCAGCCTTACTTCAGTCTATTTTTGGACGATAGCTGTCATTTATAACTCTGCAGGTTTGTGAATTACAGTGCCCCTGAGCTCCTTTCTTCAACTCGCTTTCTTTTGAGCTGGCCGCAACACCGCAGGATGGCTTCAGGCCCTAATCTGGTTCCGGTACGGCACGCTGAGCCTTTGGTTATTTCCTCTTCCTGGTGGGAAATGAGAGTTAAATTTGCCCGTCCAGACACCTCCAGCTAGCCTCTCATTGGTTCTCGCTATTCCTGTTCATCTTCCGCAGAAATTGCAAACTGGGCCAAACAGGAGGTTAAAGGCGCTGACTCTCCAAGTGGGGAGAGTGTTAGTAAAGCGTCTGGAATGTTGCACCCGAGTATCAGGGGAGGAAAACTGAGACATATTTGAACACGTCTCCTGTTCACATGGTTGATCATACTTGGGTTCCACATGCATGTTTTAGCTGAAGGAAGAATACCTTAAACCTGGAGAGTTGAGACCCGTGTAATGGGTACCATGCAATATGACTTCAAAGGGTCTTCATTTGCTCACCGAACCTCTCCAATCCTATCACTGCTGCGTTTATGCCCCTGTACACATGCTTGATTCTCTTTTGGAGACATAGCAATCCATAGGTTTTACGATACTTACTAGTCAGGTACATTCTTAGGCGTTTAATATGCGGTGTTGAGTCCATTTCGTTGAGCAAGGAGTAGCTCTTGTCTATTCCATATTTGACTTAAGGAACTTTATCTGTGCTCATTTCAATCTCTGGTTTTATGCAGCACCCCAACTCACCTTTACCCTTAAGCAAGCATAAGTTGGTTTTCTAAATTTGAGACCCTGTTCTGTTCTGTAATTCAGTTCCTGTGTAGCCAAGTTTACATTCCGTGTATTACTGATATCTTATGATGTTTCTTTTTCTGTGTGACTTATTTCAGTTAGAATCATCATACCTGAATCCACTCATTGTGATGCTAAGGGCCTGATGACATAGATTTCATTGCTGAGTGATATTGCTTTGTAAGTAAATACCACAACTTCTTTATCCATTTTTCACTTTCTGCGATGTTGAACTTGTACTGTAAACGAGGTTCTTGTAAACAGAGGCGTCCCAAACTTTGGGGTGGCTGTGTCTTTTTGATTTTAATTTCCCTAAGCTATAGGACCATAAGTGGCAGTGCCCTAGGCTCTGTTGCTTTGTTTTTTAGATGTTTCAGGAAACACCATACACTTCTCCCGAGTGTCTGTTGGCAATTTACATCCCGCCCATCAGCATAACAAGGCTCCCAGTTCTCCATGGCCTGTCCTGCCTTTCTGGATTTTACACTTTTTTCAGATGGCCCTTTTGACCGGGGGGAAGTGAGACTTCATTGTAGTGCAGATTTCCTTTGCAAGCTTGCTTGGTTGGCCAAAAAGGGCGTATGCGTTTTTTCCTGAATATATTCAGGAAAAAACGCATACGCCCTTTTTGGCCAAGTGCATCATTGTGGACGTTCTGCCTCTTTTCCTATGCTTTCAATGCAATTCCAGTCTACCTCCTGAAATCGGTTTCCTGCAATTCTGCCCCGCTTTCAAGTCCTCTTGGCAGCCTTACTTCAGTATATTTTTGGACGATAGCTGTCATTTATAACTGCAGGTTTGTGAATTACAGTGCCCCTGAGCTCCTTTCTTCAACTCGGTTTCTTTTGAGCTGGCCGCAACACCGCAGGATGGCTTCAGGCCCTAATCTGGTTCCGGTACGGAACGCTGAGCCTTTGGTTATTTCCTCTTCCTGTTGCGAAATGAGAGTTAAATTTGCCCGTCCAGACACCTCCAGCTAGCCTCTCATTGGTTCTCGCTATTCCTGTTCATCTTCCGCAGAAATTGCAAACTGTGCCAAACAGGAGGTTAAAGGCGCTGACTCTCCATGTGGGGAGAGAGTTAGTAAAGCGTCTGGAATGTTGCACCCGAGTACCAGGGGAGGAAAACTGAGACATATTTGAACACGTCTCCCGATCACATGGTTGATCATACTCTGGGTTCCACATGCATGTTTTAGCTGAAGGAAGAATACCTAAAACCTGGGTAGTTGAAACCCGTGGAATGGGTACCATGCAATATGACTTCAAAGGGTCTTCATTTGCTCACCGAACCTCTCCAATCCTATCACTGCTGCGTTTATGCCCCTGTACACATGCTTGATTCCCTTTCGGAGACATAGCAATCCATAGGTTTTAAGATACTTACTAGTCAGGTACATTCTTAGGCGTTTAATATGCGGTGTTGAGTCCATTTCGTTGAGCAAGGAGTAGCTCTTGTCTATTCCATATTTGGCTTAAGGAACTTTATCTGTGCTCATTTCAATCTCTGGCTTTATGCAGCAACCCAACTCACCTTTCCCCTTAAGCAATCATAAGTTGGTTTTCTAAATTTGAGAACCTTTTCTGTTTTGGAATTCAGTTCCTGTGTAGCCAAGTTTACATTCCGTGTATTAGTGATATCTTATGATGTTTCTTTTTCTGTGTGACTTATTTCAGTTAGAATCATCGTACCTGAATCTACTCATTATTCTGCTACGGGCCTGATGACATAGATTTCATTGCTGAGTGATACTGCATTGTACGTAAGTACCACAAGTTCTTTATCCATTTTTCACTTTCTGCGATGTTGAACTTGTACTGTAAACGAGGTTCTTGTAAACAGAGGCGTCCCAAACTTTGGGGTGGCTGTGTCTTTTTGATTTTAATTTCCCTAAGCTATAGGACCATAAGTGGAAGTGCCCTAGGCTCTGTTGCTTTGTTTTTTAGATGTTTCAGGAAACACCATACACTTCTCCCGAGTGTCTGTTGGCAATTTACATCCCGCCCATCAGCATAACAAGGCTCCCAGTTCTCAGTGGCCTGTTGCCTTTCTGGATTTTACACTTTTTTCAGATGGCCCTTTTGACCGGGGGGAAGTGAGACTTCATTGTAGTGCAGATTTCCTTTGCAAGCTTGCTTGGTTGGCCAAAAAGGGCGTATGCGTTTTTTCCTGAATATATTCAGGAAAAAACGCATACGCCCTTTTTGGCCAAGTGCATCATTGTGGACGTTCTGCCTCTTTTCCTATGCTTTCAATGCAATTCCAGTCTACCTCCTGAAATCGGTTTCCTGCAATTCTGCCCCGCTTTCAAGTCCTCTTGGCAGCCTTACTTCAGTCTATTTTTGGACGATAGCTGTCATTTATAACTCTGCAGGTTTGTGAATTACAGTGCCCCTGAGCTCCTTTCTTCAACTCGATTTCTTGTGACCTGGCCGCAACACAGCAGGATGGCTTCAGGCCCTAATCTGGTTCCGGCCCGGAATGCTGAGCCTTTGGTTAATTCCTCTTCCTGGTGGGAAATGAGAGTTAAATTTGCCCGTCCAGACACCTCCAGCTAGCCTCTCATTGGTTCTCGCTATTCCTGTTCATCTTCCGCAGAAATTGCAAACTGGGCCAAACAGGAGGTTAAAGGGACTGACTCTCCAAGTGGGGAGAGTGTTAGTAAAGCGTCTGGAATGTTGCACCCGAGTACCAGGGGAGGAAAACTGAGACATATTTGAACACGTCTCCCGTTCACATGGTTGATCATACTTGGGTTCCACATGCATGTTTTAGCTGAAGGAAGAATACCTTAAACCTGGAGAGTTGAGACCCGTGTAATGGGTACCATGCAATATGACTTCAAAGGGTCTTCATTTGCTCACCGAACCTCTCCAATCCTATCACTGCTGCGTTTATGCCCCTGTACACATGCTTGATTCTCTTTTGGAGACATAGCAATCCATAGGTTTTACGATACTTACTAGTCAGGTACATTCTTAGGCGTTTAATATGCGGTGTTGAGTCCATTTCGTTGAGCAAGGAGTAGCTCTTGTCTATTCCATATTTGACTTAAGGAACTTTATCTGTGCTCATTTCAATCTCTGGTTTTATGCAGCACCCCAACTCACCTTTACCCTTAAGCAAGCATAAGTTGGTTTTCTAAATTTGAGACCCTGTTCTGTTCTGTAATTCAGTTCCTGTGTAGCCAAGTTTACATTCCGTGTATTACTGATATCTTATGATGTTTCTTTTTCTGTGTGACTTATTTCAGTTAGAATCATCATACCTGAATCCACTCATTGTGATGCTAAGGGCCTGATGACATAGATTTCATTGCTGAGTGATATTGCTTTGTAAGTAAATACCACAACTTCTTTATCCATTTTTCACTTTCTGCGATGTTGAACTTGTACTGTAAACGAGGTTCTTGTAAACAGAGGCGTCCCAAACTTTGGGGTGGCTGTGTCTTTTTGATTTTAATTTCCCTAAGCTATAGGACCATAAGTGGCAGTGCCCTAGGCTCTGTTGCTTTGTTTTTTAGATGTTTCAGGAAACACCATACACTTCTCCCGAGTGTCTGTTGGCAATTTACATCCCGCCCATCAGCATAACAAGGCTCCCAGTTCTCCATGGCCTGTCCTGCCTTTCTGGATTTTACACTTTTTTCAGATGGCCCTTTTGACCGGGGGGAAGTGAGACTTCATTGTAGTGCAGATTTCCTTTGCAAGCTTGCTTGGTTGGCCAAAAAGGGCGTATGCGTTTTTTCCTGAATATATTCAGGAAAAAACGCATACGCCCTTTTTGGCCAAGTGCATCATTGTGGACGTTCTGCCTCTTTTCCTATGCTTTCAATGCAATTCCAGTCTACCTCCTGAAATCGGTTTCCTGCAATTCTGCCCCGCTTTCAAGTCCTCTTGGCAGCCTTACTTCAGTATATTTTTGGACGATAGCTGTCATTTATAACTGCAGGTTTGTGAATTACAGTGCCCCTGAGCTCCTTTCTTCAACTCGGTTTCTTTTGAGCTGGCCGCAACACCGCAGGATGGCTTCAGGCCCTAATCTGGTTCCGGTACGGAACACTGAGCCTTTGGTTATTTCCTCTTCCTGTTGCGAAATGAGAGTTAAATTTGCCCGTCCAGACACCTCCAGCTAGCCTCTCATTGGTTCTCGCTATTCCTGTTCATCTTCCGCAGAAATTGCAAACTGTGCCAAACAGGAGGTTAAAGGCGCTGACTCTCCATGTGGGGAGAGTGTTAGTAAAGCGTCTGGAATGTTGCCCCCGAGTACCAGGGGAGGAAAACTGAGACATATTTGAACACGTCTCCCGATCACATGGTTGATCATACTCTGGGTTCCACATGCATGTTTTAGCTGAAGGAAGAATACCTAAAACCTGGGTAGTTGAAACCCGTGGAATGGGTACCATGCAATATGACTTCAAAGGGTCTTCATTTGCTCACCGAACCTCTCCAATCCTATCACTGCTGCGTTTATGCCCCTGTACACATGCTTGATTCTCTTTCGGAGACATAGCAATCCATAGGTTTTAAGATACTTACTAGTCAGGTACATTCTTAGGCGTTTAATATGCGGTGTTGAGTCCATTTCGTTGAGCAAGGAGTAGCTCTTGTCTATTCCATATTTGGCTTAAGGAACTTTATCTGTGCTCATTTCAATCTCTGGCTTTATGCAGCAACCCAACTCACCTTTCCCCTTAAGCAATCATAAGTTGGTTTTCTAAATTTGAGAACCTTTTCTGTTTTGGAATTCAGTTCCTGTGTAGCCAAGTTTACATTCCGTGTATTAGTGATATCTTATGATGTTTCTTTTTCTGTGTGACGTATTTCAGTTAGAATCATCGTACCTGAATCTACTCATTATTCTGCTACGGGCCTGATGACATAGATTTCATTGCTGAGTGATACTGCATTGTACGTAAGTTCCACAAGTTCTTTATCCATTTTTCACTTTCTGCGATGTTGAACTTGTACTGTAAACGAGGTTCTTGTAAACAGAGCCGTGCCAAACTTTGGGGTGGCTGTGTCTTTTTGATTTTAATTTCCCTAAGCTATAGGACCATAAGTGGAAGTGCCCTAGGCTCTGTTGCTTTGTTTTTTAGATGTTTCAGGAAACACCATACACTTCTCCCGAGTGTCTGTTGGCAATTTACATCCCGCCCATCAGCATAACAAGGCTCCCAGTTCTCAGTGGCCTGTTGCCTTTCTGGATTTTACACTTTTTTCAGATGGCCCTTTTGACCGGGGGGAAGTGAGACTTCATTGTAGTGCAGATTTCCTTTGCAAGCTTGCTTGGTTGGCCAAAAAGGGCGTATGCGTTTTTTCCTGAATATATTCAGGAAAAAACGCATACGCCCTTTTTGGCCAAGTGCATCATTGTGGACGTTCTGCCTCTTTTCCTATGCTTTCAATGCAATTCCAGTCTACCTCCTGAAATCGGTTTCCTGCAATTCTGCCCTGCTTTTAAGTCCTCTTGGCAGCCTTACTTCAGTCTATTTTTGGACGATAGCTGTCATTTATAACTCTGCAGGTTTGTGAATTACAGTGCCCCTGAGCTCCTTTCTTCAACTCGATTTCTTGTGACCTGGCCGCAACACAGCAGGATGGCTTCAGGCCCTAATCTGGTTCCGGCCCGGAACGCTGAGCCTTTGGTTAATTCCTCTTCCTGGTGGGAAATGAGAGTTAAATTTGCCCGTCCAGACACCTCCAGCTAGCCTCTCATTGGTTCTCGCTATTCCTGTTCATCTTCCGCAGAAATTGCAAACTGGGCCAAACAGGAGGTTAAAGGGACTGACTCTCCAAGTGGGGAGAGTGTTAGTAAAGCGTCTGGAATGTTGCACCCGAGTACCAGGGGAGGAAAACTGAGACATATTTGAACACGTCTCCCGATCACATGGTTGATCATACTCTAGGTTCCACATGCATGTTTTAGCTGAAGGAAGAATACCTTAAACCTGGGTAGTTGAAACCCGTGGAATGGGTACCATGCAATATGACTTCAAAGGGTCTTCATTTGCTCACCGAACCTCTCCAATCCTATCACTGCTGCGTTTATGCCCCTGTACACATGCTTGATTCTCTTTCGGAGACATAGCAATCCATAGGTTTTAAGATACTTACTAGTCAGGTACATTCTTAGGCGTTTAATATGGGGTGTTGAGTCCATTTCGTTGAGCAAGGAGTAGCTCTTGTCTATTCCATATTTGGCTTAAGGAACTTTATCTGTGCTCATTTCAATCTCTGGTTTTATGCAGCACCCCAACTCACCTTTACCCTTAAGCAAGAATAAGTTGGTTTTCTAAATTTGAGACCCTGTTCTGTTCTGTAATTCAGTTCCTGTGTAGCCAAGTTTACATTCCGTGTATTACTGATATCTTATGATGTTTCTTTTTCTGTGTGACTTACTTCAGTTAGAATCATCATACCTGAATCCACTCATTGTGCTGCTAAGGGCCTGATGACACAGATTTCATTGCTGAGTGATATTGCTTTGTAAGTAAATACCACAACTTCTTTATCCATTTTTCACTTTCTGCGATGTTGAACTTGTACTGTAAACGAGGTTCTTGTAAACAGAGCCATTCCAAACTTTGGGGTGGCTGTGTCTTTTTGATTTTAATTTCCCTAAGCTATAGGACCATAAGTGGAAGTGCCCTAGGTTCTGTTGCTTTGTTTTTTATATGTTTCAGGAAACACCATACACTTCTCCCGAGTGGTTGTTGGCAATTTACATCCCGCCCATCAGCATAACAAGGCTCCCAGTTCTCCATGGCCTGTCCTGCCTTTCTGGATTTTACACTTTTTTCAGATGGCCCTTTTGACCGGGGGGAAGTGAGACTTCATTGTAGTGCAGATTTCCTTTGCAAGCTTGCTTGGTTGGCCAAAAAGGGCGTATGCGTTTTTTCCTGAATATATTCAGGAAAAAACGCATACGCCCTTTTTGGCCAAGTGCATCATTGTGGACGTTCTGCCTCTTTTCCTATGCTTTCAATGCAATTCCAGTCTACCTCCTGAAATCGGTTTCCTGCAATTCTGCCCCGCTTTCAAGTCCTCTTGGCAGCCTTACTTCAGTCTATTTTTGGACGATAGCTGTCATGTATAACTCTGCAGGTTTGTGAATTACAGTGCCCTTGAGCTCCTTTCTTCAACTCGCTTTCTTTTGAGCTGGCCGCAACACCGCAGGATGGCTTCAGGCCCTAATCTGGTTCCGGTACTGCACGCTGAGCCTTTGGTTATTTCCTCTTCCTGGTGGGAAATGAGAGTTAAATTTGCCCGTCCAGACACCTCCAGCTAGCCTCTCATTGGTTCTCGGTATTCCTGTTCATCTTCCGCAGAAATTGCAAACTGGGCCAAACAGGAGTTTAAAAGCGCTGACTCTCCAAGTGGGGAGAGTGTTAGTAAAGCGTCTGGAATGTTGCACCCGAGTACCAGGGGAGGAAAACTGAGACATATTTGAACACGTCTCCCGTTCACATGGTTGATCATACTTGGGTTCCACATGCATGTTTTAGCTGAAGGAAGAATACCTTAAACCTGGAGAGTTGAGACCCGTGGAATGGGTACCATGCAATATGACTTCAAAGGGTCTTCATTTGCTCACCAAACCTCTCCAATCCTATCACTGCTGCGTTTATGCCCCTGTACACATGCTTGATTCTCTTTTGGAGACATAGCAATCCATAGGTTTTACAATACTTACAAGTCAGGTACATTCTAAGGCGTTTAATATGCGGTGTTGAGTCCATTTCGTTGAGCAAGGAGTAGCTCTTGTCTATTCCATATTTGACTTAAGGAACTTTATCTGTGCTCATTTCAATCTCTGGTTTTATGCAGCACCCCAACTCACCTTTACCCTTAAGCAAGCATAAGTTGGTTTTCTAAATTTGAGACCCTGTTCTGTTCTGTAATTCAGTTCCTGTGTAGCCAAGTTTCCATTCCGTGTATTACTGATATCTTATGATGTTTCTTTTTCTGTGTGACTTACTTCAGTTAGAATCATCAAACCTGAATCCACTCATTGTGATGCTAAGGGCCTGATGACATAGATTTCATTGCTGAGTGATATTGCTTTGTAAGTAAATACCACAACTTCTTTATCCATTTTTCACTTTCTGCGATGTTGAACTTGTACTGTAAACGAGGTTCTTGTAAACAGAGGCGTCCCAAACTTTGGGGTGGCTGTGTCTTTTTGATTTTAATTTCCCTAAGCTATAGGACCAGAAGCGGCAGTGCCCTAGGCTCTGTTGCTTTGTTTTTTAGATGTTTCAGGAAACACCATACACTTCTCCCGAGTATCTGTTGGCAATTTACATCCCGCCCATCAGCATAACAAGGCTCCCAGTTCTCCATGGCCTGTCCTGCCTTTCCGGATTTTACACTTTTTTCAGATGGCCCTTTTGACCGGGGGGAAGTGAGACTTCATTGTAGTGCAGATTTCCTTTGCAAGCTTGCTTGGTTGGCCAAAAAGTGCGTATGCGTTTTTTCCTGAATATATTCAGGAATAATTTTCCCGTCTAGACACCTCCAGCTAGCCTCTCTTTGGTTCTCGCTATTCCTGTTCATCTTCCGCAGAAATTGCAAACTGGGCCAAACAGGAGGTTAAAGGCGCTGACTCTCCAAGTGGGGAGAGTGTTAGTAAAGCGTCTGGAATGTTGCACCCGAGTACCAGGGGAGGAAAACTGAGACATATTTGAACACGTCTCCCGTTCACATGGTTGATCATACTTGGGTTCCACATGCATGTTTTAGCTGAAGGAAGAATACCTTAAACCTGGAGAGTTGAGACCCGTGTAATGGGTACCATGCAATATGACTTCAAAGGGTCTTCATTTGCTCACCGAACCTCTCCAATCCTATCACTGCTGCGTTTATGCCCCTGTACACATGCTTGATTCTCTTTCGGAGACATAGCAATCCATAGGTTTTAAGATACTTACAAGTCAGGTACATTCTTAGGCGTTTAATATGCGGTGTTGAGTCCATTTCGTTGAGCAAGGAGTAGCTCTTGTCTATTCCATATTTGGCTTAAGGAACTTTATCTGTGCTCATTTCAATCTCTGGTTTTATGCAGCACCCCAACTCACCTTTACCCTTAAGCAAGCATAAGTTGGTTTTCTAAATTTGAGACCCTGTTCTGTTCTGTAATTCAGTTCCTGTGTAGCCAAGTTTACATTCCGTGTATTACTGATATCTTATGATGTTTCTTTTTCTGTGTGACTTATTTCAGTTAGAATCATCATACCTGAATCCACTCATTGTGCTGCTAAGGGCCTGATGACATAGATTTCATTGCTGAGTGATATTGCTTTGTAAGTGAATACCACAACTTCTTTATCCATTTTTCACTTTCTGCGATGTTGAACTTGTACTGTAAACGAGGTTCTTGTAAACAGAGCCGTTCCAAACTTTGGGGTGGCTGTGTCTTTTTGATTTTAATTTCCCTAAGCTATAGGACCATAAGTGGAAGTGCCCTAGGCTCTGTTGCTTTGTTTTTTAGATGTTTCAGGAAACACCATACACTTCTCCCAAGTGTCTGTTGGCAATTTACATCCCGCCCATCAGCATAACAAGGCTCCCAGTTCTCCATGGCCTGTTGCCTTTCTGGATTTTACACTTTTTTCAGATGGCCCTTTTGACCAGGGGGAAGTGAGACTTCATTGTAGTGCAGATTTCCTTTGCAAGCTTGCTTGGTTGGCCAAAAAGGGCGTATGCGTTTTTTCCTGAATATATTCAGGAAAAAACGCATACGCCCTTTTTGGCCAAGTGCATCATTGTGGACGTTCTGCCTCTTTTCCTATGCTTTCAATGCAATTCCAGTCTACCTCCTGAAATCGGTTTCCTGCAATTCTGCCCCGCTTTCAAGTCCTCTTGGCAGACTTACTTCAGTCTATTTTTGGACGATAGCTGTCATTTATAACTCTGCAGGTTTGTGAATTACAGTGCCCCTGAGCTCCTTTGTTCAACTCGCTTTCTTGTGAGCTGGCCGCAAAACCGCAGGATGGCTTCAGGCCCTAATCTGGTTCCGGCCCGGCATGCTGAGCCTTTGGTTAATTCCTCTTCCTGGTGGGAAATGAGAGTTAAATTTGCCCGTCCAGACACCTCCAGCTAGCCTCTCATTGGTTCTCGCTATTCCTGTTCATCTTCCGCAGAAATTGCAAACTGGGCCAAACAGGAGGTTAAAGGCGCTGACTCTCCAAGTGGGGAGAGTGTTAGTAAAGCGTCTGGAATGTTGCACCCGAGTACCAGGGGAGGAAAACTGAGACATATTTGAACATGTCTCCCGTTCACATGGTTGATCATACTTGGGTTCCACATGCATGTTTTAGCTGAAGGAAGAATACCTTAAACCTGGAGAGTTGAGACCCGTGTAATGGGTACCATGCAATATGACTTCAAAGGGTCTTCATTTGCTCACCGAACCTCTCCAATCCTATCACTGCTGCGTTTATGCCCCTGTACACATACTTGATTCTCTTTCGGAGACATAGCAATCCATAGGTTTTAAGATACTTACAAGTCAGGTACATTCTTAGGCGTTTAATATGCGGTGTTGAGTCCATTTCGTTGAGCAAGGAGTAGCTCTTGTCTATTCCATATTTGGCTTAAGGAACTTTATCTGCGCTCATTTCAATCTCTGGTTTTATGCAGCACCCCAACTCACCTTTACCCTTAAGCAAGCATAAGTTGTTTTTCTAAATTTGAGACCCTGTTCTGTTCTGTAATTCAGTTCCTGTGTAGCCAAGTTTCCATTCCGTGTATTACTGATATCTTATGATGTTTCTTTTTCTGTGTGACTTATTTCAGTTACAATCATCATACCTGAATCCACTCATTGTACTGCTAAGGGCCTGATGACATAGATTTCATTGCTGAGTGATATTGCTTTGTAAGTGAATACCACAACTTCTTTATCCATTTTTCACTTTCTGCGATGTTGAACTTGTACTGTAAACGAGGTTCTTGTAAACAGAGCCGTTCCAAACTTTGGGGTGGCTGTGTCTTTTTTATTTTAATTTCCCTAACCTATAGGACCATAAGTGGAAGTGCCCTAGGCTCTGTTGCTTTGTTTTTTAGGTGTTTCAGGAAACACCATACACTTCTCCCAAGTGTCTGTTGGCAATTTACATCCCGCCCATCAGCATAACAAGGCTCCCAGTTCTCCATGGCCTGTCCTGCCTTTCTGGATTTTACACTTTTTTCAGATGGCCCTTTCGACCGGGGGGAAGTGAGACTTCATTGTAGTGCAGATTTCCTTTGCAAGCTTGCTTGGTTGGCCAAAAAGGGCGTATGCGATTTTTCCTGAATATATTCAGGAAAAAACGCATACGCCCTTTTTGGCCAAGTGCATCATTGTGGACGTTCTGCCTCTTTTCCTATGCTTTCAATGCAATTCCAGTCTACCTCCTGAAATCGGTTTCCTGCAATTCTGCCCTGCTTTCAAGTCCTCTTGGCAGCCTTACTTCAGTCTATTTTTGGATGATAGCTGTCATTTATAACTCTGCAGGTTTGTGAATTACAGTGCCCCTGAGCTCCTTTGTTCAACTCGCTTTCTTTTGAGCTGGCCGCAACACCGCAGGATGGCTTCAGGCCCTAATCTGGTTCCGGCACGGCACGCTGAGCCTTTGGTTATTTCCTCTTCCTGGTGGGAAATGAGAGTTAAATTTGCCCGTCCAGACACCTTCAGCTAGCCTCTCATTGGTTCTCGCTATTCCTGTTCATCTTCCGCAGAAATTGCAAACTGGGCCAAACAGGAGGTTAAAGGCGCTGACTCTCCAAGTGGGGAGAGTGTTAGTAAAGCGTCTGGAATGTTGCACCCGAGTACCAGGGGAGGAAAACTGAGACATATTTGAACACGTCTCCCGTTCACATGGTTGATCATACTTGGGTTCCACATGCATGTTTTAGCTGAAGGAAGAATACCTTAAACCTGGAGAGTTGAGACCCGTGTAATGGGTACCATGCAATATGACTTCAAAGGGTCTTCATTTGCTCACCGAACCTCTCCAATCCTATCACTGCTGCGTTTATGCCCCTGTACACATGCTTGATTCTCTTTTGGAGACATAGCAATCCATAGGTTTTACAATACTTACTAGTCAGGTACATTCTTAGGCGTTTAATATGCGGTGTTGAGTCCATTTCGTTGAGCAAGGAGTAGCTCTTGTCTATTCCATATTTGACTTAAGGAACTTTATCTGTGCTCATTTCAATCTCTGGTTTTATGCAGCACCCCAACTCACCTTTACCCTTAAGCAAGCATAAGTTGGTTTTCTAAATTTGAGACCCTGTTCTGTTCTGTAATTCAGTTCCTGTGTAGCCAAGTTTCCATTCCGTGTATTACTGATATCTTATGATGTTTCTTTTTCTGTGTGACTTATTTCAGTTAGAATCTTCATACCTGAATCCACTCATTGTGATGCTAAGGGCCTGATGACATAGATTTCATTGCTGAGTGATATTGCTTTGTAAGTAAATACCACAACTTCTTTATCCATTTTTCACTTCCTGCGATGTTGAACTTGTACTGTAAACGAGGTTCTTGTAAACAGAGGCGTCCCAAACTTTGGGGTGGCTGTGTCTTTTTGATTTTAATTTCCCTAAGCTATAGGACCATAAGTGGCAGTGCCCTAGGCTCTGTTGCTTTGTTTTTTAGATGTTTCAGGAAACACCATACACTTCTCCCAAGTGTCTGTTGGCAATTTACATCCTGCCCATCAGCATAACAAGGCTCCCAGTTCTCCATGGCCTGTCCTGCCTTTCTGGATTTTACACTTTCTTCAGATGGCCCTTTTGACCGGGGGGAAGTGAGACTTCATTGTAGTGCAGATTTCCTTTGCAAGCTTGCTTCGTTGGCCAAAAAGGGCGTATGCGTTTTTTCCTGAATATATTCAGGAAAAAACGCATACGCCCTTTTTGGCCAAGTGCATCATTGTGGACGTTCTGCCTCTTTTCCTATGCTTTCAATGCAATTCCAGTCTACCTCCTGAAATCGGTTTCCTGCAATTCTGCCCCGCTTTCAAGTCCTCTTGGCAACCTTACTTCAGTCTATTTTTGGACGATAGCTGTCATTTATAACTCTGCAGGTTTGTGAATTACAGTGCCCCTGAGCTCCTTTCTTCAACTCGCTTTCTTGTGACCTGGCCGCAACACCGCAGGATGGCTTCAGGCCCTAATCTGGTTCCGGCCCGGCATGCTGAGCCTTTGGTTAATTCCTCTTCCTGGTGGGAAATGAGACTTAAATTTGCCCGTTCAGACACCTCCAGCTAGTCTCTCATTGGTTCTCGCAATTCCTGTTCATCTTCCGCAGAAATTGCAAACTGGGCCAAACAGGAGGTTAAAGGGACTGACTCTCCAAGTGGGGAGAGTGTTAGTAAAGGGTCTGGAATGTTGCACCCGAGTACCAGGGGAGGAAAACTGAGACATATTTGAACACGTCTCCCGTTCACATGGTTGATCATACTCTGGGTTCCACATGCATGTTTTAGCTGAAGGAAGAATACCTTAAACCTGGAGAGTTGAGACCCGTGGAATGGGTACCATGCAATATGACTTCAAACGGTCTTCATTTGCTCACCAAACCTCTCCAATCCTATCACTGCTGCGTTTATGCCCCTGTACACACGCTTGATTCTCTTTTGGAGACATAGCAATCCATAGGTTTTAAGATACTTACTAGTCAGGTACATTCTTAGGCGTTTAATATGGGGTGTTGAGTCCATTTCGTTGAGCAAGGAGTAGCTCTTGTCTATTCCATATTTGGCTGAAGGAACTTTATCTGTGCTCATTTCAATCTCTGGTTTTATGCAGCACCCCAACTCACCTTTACCCTTAAGCAAGCATAAGTTGGTTTTCTAAATTTGAGACCCTGTTCTGTTCTGTAATTCAGTTCCTGTGTAGCCAAGTTTCCATTCCGTGTATTACTGATATCTTATGATGTTTCTTTTTCTGTGTGACTTATTTCAGTTAGAATCATCATACCTGAATCCACTCATTGTGCTGCTAAGGGCCTGATGACATAGATTTCATTGCTGAGTGATATTGCTTTGTAAGTGAATACCACAACTTCTTTATTCATTTTTCACTTTCTGCGATGTTGAACTTGTACTGTAAATGAGGTTCTTGTAAACTGAGGCGTCCCAAACTTTGGGGTGGCTGTGTCTTTTTGATTTTAATTTCCCTAAGCTATAGGACCATAAGTGGCAGTGCCCTAGGCTCTGTTGCTTTGTTTTTTAGATGTTTCAGGAAACACCATACACTTCTCCCAAGTGTCTGTTGGCAATTTACATCCCGCCCATCAGCATAACAAGGCTCCCAGTTCTCCATGGCCTGTCCTGCCTTTCTGGATTTTACACTTTTTTCAGATGGCCCTTTTGACCGGGGGGAAGTGAGACTTCATTGTAGTGCAGATTTCCTTTGCAAGCTTGCTTGGTTGGCCAAAAAGGGCGTATGCGTTTTTTCCTGAATATATTCAGGAAAAAACGCATACGCCCTTTTTGGCCAAGTGCATCATTGTGGACGTTCTGCCTCTTTTCCTATGCTTTCAATGCAATTCCAGTCTACCTCCTGAAATCGGTTTCCTGCAATTCTGCCCCGCTTTCAAGTCCTCTTGGCAGCCTTACTTCAGTATATTTTTGGACGATAGCTGTCATTTATAACTGCAGGTTTGTGAATTACAGTGCCCCTGAGCTCCTTTCTTCAACTCGGTTTCTTTTGAGCTGGCCGCAACACCGCAGGATGGCTTCAGGCCCTAATCTGGTTCCGGTACGGAACGCTGAGCCTTTGGTTATTTCCTCTTCCTGTTGCGAAATGAGAGTTAAATTTGCCCGTCCAGACACCTCCAGCTAGCCTCTCATTGGTTCTCGCTATTCCTGTTCATCTTCCGCAGAAATTGCAAACTGTGCCAAACAGGAGGTTAAAGGCGCTGACTCTCCATGTGGGGAGAGTGTTAGTAAAGCGTCTGGAATGTTGCACCCGAGTACCAGGGGAGGAAAACTGAGACATATTTGAACACGTCTCCCGATCACATGGTTGATCATACTCTGGGTTCCACATGCATGTTTTAGCTGAAGGAAGAATACCTAAAACCTGGGTAGTTGAAACCCGTGGAATGGGTACCATGCAATATGACTTCAAAGGGTCTTCATTTGCTCACCGAACCTCTCCAATCCTATCACTGCTGCGTTTATGCCCCTGTACACATGCTTGATTCTCTTTCGGAGACATAGCAATCCATAGGTTTTAAGATACTTACTAGTCAGGTACATTCTTAGGCGTTTAATATGCGGTGTTGAGTCCATTTCGTTGAGCAAGGAGTAGCTCTTGTCTATTCCATATTTGGCTTAAGGAACTTTATCTGTGCTCATTTCAATCTCTGGCTTTATGCAGCAACCCAACTCACCTTTCCCCTTAAGCAAGCATAAGTTGGTTTTCTAAATTTGAGAACCTTTTCTGTTTTGGAATTCAGTTCCTGTGTAGCCAAGTTTCCATTCCGTGTATTAGTGATATCTTATGATGTTTCTTTTTCTGTGTGACTTATTTCAGTTAGAATCATCGTACCTGAATCTACTCATTATGCTGCTACGGGCCTGATGACATAGATTTCATTGCTGAGTGATACTGCATTGTACGTAAGTACCACAAGTTCTTTATCCATTTTTCACTTTCTGCGATGTTGAACTTGTACTGTAAACGAGGTTCTTGTAAACAGAGGCGTCCCAAACTTTGGGGTGGCTGTGTCTTTTTGATTTTAATTTCCCTAAGCTATAGGACCATAAGTGGCAGTGCCCTAGGCTCTGTTGCTTTGTTTTTTAGATGTTTCAGGAAACACCATACACTTCTCCCGAGTGTCTGTTGGCAATTTACATCCCGCCCATCAGCATAACAAGGCTCCCAGTTCTCAATGGCCTGTTGCCTTTCTGGATTTTACACTTTTTTCAGATGGCCCTTTTGACCGGGGGAAAGTGAGACTTCATTGTAGTGCAGATTTCCTTTGCAAGCTTGCTTGGTTGGCCAAAAAGGGCGTATGCGTTTTTTCCTGAATATATTCAGGAAAAAACGCATACGCCCTTTTTGGCCAAGTGCATCATTGTGGACGTTCTGCCTCTTTTCCTATGCTTTCAATGCAATTCCAGTCTACCTCCTGAAATCGGTTTCCTGCAATTCTGCCCCGCTTTCAAGTCCTCTTGGCAGCCTTACTTCAGTCTATTTTTGGACGATAGCTGTCATTTATAACTCTGCAGGTTTGTGAATTACAGTGCCCCTGAGCTCCTTTCTTCAACTCGATTTCTTGTGACCTGGCCGCAACACCGCAGGATGGCTTCAGGCCCTAATCTGGTTCCGGCCCGGCATGCTGAGCCTTTGGTTAATTCCTCTTCCTGGTGGGAAATGAGAGTTAAATTTGCCCGTCCAGACACCTCCAGCTAGCCTCTCATTGGTTCTCGCTATTCCTGTTCATCTTCCGCAGAAATTGCAAACTGGGCCAAACAGGAGGTTAAAGGGACTGACTCTCCAAGTGGGGAGAGTGTTAGTAAAGCGTCTGGAATGTTGCACCCGAGTACCAAGGGAGGAAAACTGAGACATATTTGAACACGTCTCCCGATCACATGGTTGATCATACTCTAGGTTCCACATGCATGTTTTAGCTGAAGGAAGAATACCTTAAACCTGGGTAGTTGAAACCCGTGGAATGGGTACCATGCAATATGACTTCAAAGGGTCTTCATTTGCTCACCGAACCTCTCCAATCCTATCACTGCTGCGTTTATGCCCCTGTACACATGCTTGATTCTCTTTCGGAGACATAGCAATCCATAGGTTTTAAGATACTTACTAGTCAGGTACATTCTTAGGCGTTTAATATGGGGTGTTGAGTCCATTTCGTTGAGCAAGGAGTAGCTCTTGTCTATTCCATATTTGGCTTAAGGAACTTTATCTGTGCTCATTTCAATCTCTGGTTTTATGCAGCACCCCAACTCACCTTTACCCTTAAGCAAGAATAAGTTGGTTTTCTAAATTTGAGACCCTGTTCTGTTCTGTAATTCAGTTCCTGTGTAGCCAAGTTTACATTCCGTGTATTACTGATATCTTATGATGTTTCTTTTTCTGTGTGACTTACTTCAGTTAGAATCATCATACCTGAATCCACTCATTGTGCTGCTAAGGGCCTGATGACACAGATTTCATTGCTGAGTGATATTGCTTTGTAAGTAAATACCACAACTTCTTTATCCATTTTTCACTTTCTGCGATGTTGAACTTGTACTGTAAACGAGGTTCTTGTAAACAGAGCCATTCCAAACTTTGGGGTGGCTGTGTCTTTTTGATTTTAATTTCCCTAAGCTATAGGACCATAAGTGGAAGTGCCCTAGGTTCTGTTGCTTTGTTTTTTATATGTTTCAGGAAACACCATACACTTCTCCCGAGTGGTTGTTGGCAATTTACATCCCGCCCATCAGCATAACAAGGCTCCCAGTTCTCCATGGCCTGTCCTGCCTTTCTGGATTTTACACTTTTTTCAGATGGCCCTTTTGACCGGGGGGAAGTGAGACTTCATTGTAGTGCAGATTTCCTTTGCAAGCTTGCTTGGTTGGCCAAAAAGGGCGTATGCGTTTTTTCCTGAATATATTCAGGAAAAAATGCATACGCCCTTTTTGGCCAAGTGCATCATTGTGGACGTTCTGCCTCTTTTCCTATGCTTTCAATGCAATTCCAGTCTACCTCCTGAAATCGGTTTCCTGCAATTCTGCCCCGCTTTCAAGTCCTCTTGGCAGCCTTACTTCAGTCTATTTTTGGACGATAGCTGTCATGTATAACTCTGCAGGTTTGTGAATTACAGTGCCCCTGAGCTCCTTTCTTCAACTCGCTTTCTTTTGAGCTGGCCGCAACACCGCAGGATGGCTTCAGGCCCTAATCTGGTTCCGGTACGGCACGCTGAGCCTTTGGTTATTTCCTCTTCCTGGTGGGAAATGAGAGTTAAATTTGCCCGTCCAGACACCTCCAGCTAGCCTCTCATTGGTTCTCGCTATTCCTGTTCATCTTCCGCAGAAATTGCAAACTGGGCCAAACAGGAGTTTAAAAGCGCTGACTCTCCAAGTGGGGAGAGTGTTAGTAAAGCGTCTGGAATGTTGCACCCAAGTATCAGGGGAGGAAAACTGAGACATATTTGAACACGTCTCCCGTTCACATGGTTGATCATACTTGGGTTCCACATGCATGTTTTAGCTGAAGGAAGAATACCTTAAACCTGGAGAGTTGAGACCCGTGGAATGGGTACCATGCAATATGACTTCAAAGGGTCTTCATTTGCTCACCAAACCTCTCCAATCCTATCACTGCTGCGTTTATGCCCCTGTACACATGCTTGATTCTCTTTTGGAGACATAGCAATCCATAGGTTTTACAATACTTACAAGTCAGGTACATTCTAAGGCGTTTAATATGCGGTGTTGAGTCCATTTCGTTGAGCAAGGAGTAGCTCTTGTCTATTCCATATTTGACTTAAGGAACTTTATCTGTGCTCATTTCAATCTCTGGTTTTATGCAGCACCCCAACTCACCTTTACCCTTAAGCAAGCATAAGTTGGTTTTCTAAATTTGAGACCCTGTTCTGTTCTGTAATTCAGTTCCTGTGTAGCCAAGTTTCCATTCCGTGTATTACTGATATCTTATGACGTTTCTTTTTCTGTGTGACTTATTTCAGTTAGAATCATCAAACCTGAATCCACTCATTGTGATGCTAAGGACCTGATGACATAGATTTCATTGCTGAGTGATATTGCTTTGTAAGTAAATACCACAACTTCTTTATCCATTTTTCACTTTCTGCGATGTTGAACTTGTACTGTAAACGAGGTTCTTGTAAACAGAGGCGTCCCAAACTTTGGGGTGGCTGTGTCTTTTTGATTTTAATTTCCCTAAGCTATAGGACCAGAAGCGGCAGTGCCCTAGGCTCTGTTGCTTTGTTTTTTAGTTGTTTCAGGAAACACCATACACTTCTCCCGAGTGTCTGTTGGCAATTTACATCCCGCCCATCAGCATAACAAGGCTCCCAGTTCTCCATGGCCTGTCCTGCCTTTCCGGATTTTACACTTTTTTCAGATGGCCCTTTTGACCGGGGGGAAGTGAGACTTCATTGTAGTGCAGATTTCCTTTGCAAGCTTGCTTGGTTGGCCAAAAAGTGCGTATGCGTTTTTTCCTGAATATATTCAGGAATAATTTTCCCGTCTAGACACCTCCAGCTAGCCTCTCATTGGTTCTCGCTATTCCTGTTCATCTTCCGCAGAAATTGCAAACTGGGCCAAACAGGAGGTTAAAGGGACTGACTCTCCAAGTGGGGAGAGTGTTAGTAAAGCGTCTGGAATGTTGCACCCGAGTACCATGGGAGGAAAACTGAGACATATTTGAACACGTCTCCCATTCACATGGTTGATCATACTCTAGGTTCCACATGCATGTTTTAGCTGAAGGAAGAATACCTTAAACCTAGGTAGTTGAAACCCGTGGAATGGGTACCATGCAATATGACTTCAAAGGGTCTTCATTTGCTCACCGAACCTCTCCAATCCTATCACTGCTGCGTTTATGCCCCTGTACACATGCTTGATTCTCTTTCGGAGACATAGCAATCCATAGGTTTTAAGATACTTACAAGTCAGGTACATTCTTAGGCGTTTAATATGCGGTGTTGAGTCCATTTCGTTGAGCAAGGAGTAGCTCTTGTCTATTCCATATTTGGCTTAAGGAACTTTATCTGTGCTCATTTCAATCTCTGGTTTTATGCAGCACCCCAACTCACCTTTACCCTTAAGCAAGCATAAGTTGGTTTTCTAAATTTGAGACCCTGTTCTGTTCTGTAATTCAGTTCCTGTGTAGCCAAGTTTCCATTCCGTGTATTACTGATATCTTATGATGTTTCTTTTTCTGTGTGACTTATTTCAGTTAGAATCATCATACCTGAATCCACTCATTGTGCTGCTAAGGGCCTGATGACACAGATTTCATTGCTGAGTGATATTGCTTTGTAAGTAAATACCACAACTTCTTTATCCATTTTTCACTTTCTGCGATGTTGAACTTGTACTGTAAACGACGTTCTTGTAAACAGAGCCGTTCCAAACTTTGGGGTGGCTGTGTCTTTTTGATTTTAATTTCCCTAAGCTATAGGACCATAAGTGGAAGTGCCCTAGGTTCTGTTGCTTTGTTTTTTAGATGTTTCAGGAAACACCATACACTTCTCCCGAGTGGTTGTTGGCAATTTACATCCCGCCCATCAGCATAACAAGGCTCCCAGTTCTCCATGGCCTGTCCTGCCTTTCTGGATTTTACACTTTTTTCAGATGGCCCTTTTGACCGGGGGGAAGTGAGACTTCATTGTAGTGCAGATTTCCTTTGCAAGCTTGCTTGGTTGGCCAAAAAGGGCGTATGCGTTTTTTCCTGAATATATTCAGGAAAAAACGCATACGCCCTTTTTGGCCAAGTGCATCATTGTGGACGTTCTGCCTCTTTTCCTATGCTTTCAATGCAATTCCAGTCTACCTCCTGAAATCGGTTTCCTGCAATTCTGCCCCGCTTTCAAGTCCTCTTGGCAGCCTTACTTCAGTCTATTTTTGGACGATAGCTGTCATTTATAACTCTGCAGGTTTGTGAATTACAGTGCCCCTGAGCTCCTTTCTTCAACTTGCTTTCTTGTGACCTGGCCGCAACACCGCAGGATGGCTTCAGGCCCTAATCTGGTTCCGGCACGGCACGCTGAGCCTTTGGTTATTTCCTCTTCCTGGTGGGAAATGAGAGTTAAATTTGCCCGTCCAGACACCTTCAGCTAGCCTCTCATTGGTTCTCGCTATTCCTGTTCATCTTCCGCAGAAATTGCAAACTGGGCCAAACAGGAGGTTAAAGGCGCTGACTCTCCAAGTGGGGAGAGTGTTAGTAAAGCGTCTGGAATGTTGCACCCGAGTACCAGGGGAGGAAAACTGAGACATATTTGAACACGTCTCCCGTTCACATGGTTGATCATACTTGGGTTCCACATGCATGTTTTAGCTGAAGGAAGAATACCTTAAACCTGGAGAGTTGAGACCCGTGTAATGGGTACCATGCAATATGACTTCAAAGGGTCTTCATTTCCTCACCGAACCTCTCCAATCCTATCACTGCTGCGTTTATGCCCCTGTACACATGCTTGATTCTCTTTCGGAGACATAGCAATCCATAGGTTTTACGATACTTACTAGTCAGGTACATTCTTAGGCGTTTAATATGCGGTGTTGAGTCCATTTCGTTGAGCAAGGAGTAGCTCTTGTCTATTCCATATTTGGCTTAAGGAACTTTATCTGTGCTCATTTCAATCTCTGGTTTTATGCACCACTCCAACTCACCTTTACCCTTAAGCAAGCATAAGTTGGTTTTCTAAATTTGAGACCCTGTTCTGTTCTGTATTTCAGTTCCTGTGTAGCCAAGTTTACATTCCGGGTATTACTGATATCTTATGATGTTTCTTTTTCTGTGTGACTTATTTCAGTTAGAATCATCATACCTGAATCCACTCATTGTGATGCTAAGGGCCTGATGACATACATTTCACTGCTGAGTGATATTGCTTTGTAAGTAAATACCACAACTTCTTTATCCATTTTTCACTTTCTGCGATGTTGAACTTGTACTGTAAACGAGGTTCTTGTAAACAGAGGCGTCCCAAACTTTGGGGTGGCTGTGTCTTTTTGATTTTAATTTCCCTAAGCTATAGGACCATAAGTGGCAGTGCCCTAGGCTCTGTTGCTTTGTTTTTTAGATGTTTCAGGAAACACCATACACTTCTCCCGAGTGTCTGTTGGCAATTCACATCCCGCCCATCAGCATAACAAGGCTCCCAGTTCTCCATGGCCTGTCCTGCCTTTCTGGATTTTACACTTTCTTCAGATGGCCCTTTTGACCGGGGGGAAGTGAGACTTCATTGTAGTGCAGATTTCCTTTGCAAGCTTGCTTGGTTGGCCAAAAAGGGCGTATGCGTTTTTTCCTGAATATATTCAGGAAAAAACGCATACGCCCTTTTTGGCCAAGTGCATCATTGTGGACGTTCTGCCTCTTTTCCTATGCTTTCAATGCAATTCCAGTCTACCTCCTGAAATCGGTTTCCTGCAATTCTGCCCCTCTTTCAAGTCCTCTTGGCAGCCTTACTTCAGTCTATTTTTGGACGATAGCTGTCATTTATAACTCTGCAGGTTTGTGAATTACAGTGCCCCTGAGCTCCTTTCTTCAACTCGCTTTCTTGTGACCTGGCCGCAACACCGCAGGATGGCTTCAGGCCCTAATCTGGTTCCGGCCCGGCACGCTGAGCCTTTGGTTAATTCCTCTTCCTGGTGGGAAATGAGAGTTAAATTTGCCCGTCCAGACACCTCCAGCTAGCCTCTCATTGGTTCTCGCTATTCCTGTTCATCTTCCGCAGAAATTGCAAACTGGGCCAAACAGGAGGTTAAAGGGACTGACTCTCCAAGTGGGGACAGTGTTAGTAAAGCGTCTGGAATGTTGCACCCGAGTACCAGGGGAGGAAAACTGAGACATATTTGAACACGTCTCCCGATCACATGGTTGATCATACTCTAGGTTCCACATGCATGTTTTTGCTGAAGGAAGAATACCTTAAACCTGGGTAGTTGAAACCCGTGGAATGGGTACCATGCAATATGACTTCAAAGGGTCTTCATTTGCTCACCGAACCTCTCCAATCCTATCACTGCTGCGTTTATGTCCCTGTACACATGCTTGATTCTCTTTCGGAGACATAGCAATCCATAGGTTTTAAGATACTTACTAGTCAGGTACATTCTTAGGCGTTTAATATGGGGTGTTGAGTCCATTTCGTTGAGCAAGGAGTAGCTCTTCTCTATTCCATATTTGGCTTAAGGAACTTTATCTGTGCTCATTTCAATCTCTGGTTTTATGCAGCACCCCAACTCACCTTTACCCTTAAGCAAGCATAAGTTGGTTTTCTAAATTTGAGACCCTGTTCTGTTCTGTATTTCAGTTCCTGTGTAGCCAAGTTTCCATTCCGTGTATTACTGATATCTTATGATGTTTCTTTTTCTGTGTGACTTATTTCAGTTAGAATCATCATACCTGAATCCACTCATGGTGATGCTAAGGGCCTGATGACATAGATTTCATTGCTGAGTGATATTGCTTTGTAAGTAAATACCACAACTTCTTTATCCATTTTTCACTTTCTGCGATGTTGAACTTGTACTGTAAAGGAGGTTCTTGTAAACAGAGGCGTCCCAAACTTTGGGGTGGCTGTGTCTTTTTGATTTTAATTTCCCTAAGCTATAGGACCATAAGTGGCAGTGCCCTAGGCTCTGTTGCTTTGTTTTTTAGATGTTTCAGGAAACACCATACACTTCTCCCGAGTGTCTGTTGGCAATTTACATCCCGCCCATCAGCATAACAAGGCTCCCAGTTCTCCATGGCCTGTCCTGCCTTTCTGGATTTTACACTTTTTTCAGATGGCCCTTTTGACCGGGGGGAAGTGAGACTTCATTGTAGTGCAGATTTCCTTTGCAAGCTTGCTTGGTTGGCCAAAAAGGGCGTATGCGTTTTTTCCTGAATATATTCAGGAAAAAACGCATACGCCCTTTTTGGCCAAGTGCATCATTGTGGACGTTCTGCCTCTTTTCCTATGCTTTCAATGCAATTCCAGTCTACCTCCTGAAATCGGTTTCCTGCAATTCTGCCCCGCTTTCAAGTCCTCTTGGCAGCCTTCCTTCAGTCTATTTTTGGACGATAGCTGTCATTTATAACTCTGCAGGTTTGTGAATTACAGTGCCCCTGAGCTCCTTTCTTCAACTCGCTTTCTTGTGACCTGGCCGCAACACCGCAGGATGGCTTCAGGCCCTAATCTGGTTCCGGCCCGGCATGCTGAGCCTTTGGTTAATTCCTCTTCCTGGTGGGAAATGAGAGTTAAATTTGCCCGTCCAGACACCTCCAGCTAGCCTCTCATTGGTTCTCGCTATTCCTGTTCATCTTCTGCAGAAATTGCAAACTGGGCCAAACAGGAGGTTAAAGGCGCTGACTCTCCAAGTGGGGAGAGTGTTAGTAAAGCGTCTGGAATGTTGCACCCGAGTACCAGGGGAGGAAAACTGAGACATATTTGAACATGTCTCCCGTTCACATGGTTGATCATACTTGGGTTCCACATGCATGTTTTAGCTGAAGGAAGAATACCTTAAACCTGGAGAGTTGAGACCCGTGTAATGGGTACCATGCAATATGACTTCAAAGGGTCTTCATTTGCTCACCGAACCTCTCCAATCCTATCACTGCTGCGTTTATGTCCCTGTACACATGCTTGATTCTCTTTCGGAGACATAGCAATCCATAGGTTTTAAGATACTTACTAGTCAGGTACATTCTTAGGCGTTTAATATGGGGTGTTGAGTCCATTTCGTTGAGCAAGGAGTAGCTCTTGTCTATTCCATATTTGGCTTAAGGAACTTTATCTGTGCTCATTTCAATCTCTGGTTTTATGCAGCACCCCAACTCACCTTTACCCTTAAGGAAGCATAAGTTGGTTTTCTAAATTTGAGACCCTGTTCTGTTCTGTAATTCAGTTCCTGTGTAGCCAAGTTTACATTCCGTGTATTACTGATATCTTATGATGTTTCTTTTTCTGTGTGACTTATTTCAGTTAGAATCATCATACCTGAATCCACTAATTGTGCTGCTAAGGGCCTGATGACACAGATTTCATTGCTGAGTGATATTGCTTTGTAAGTAAATACCACAACTTCTTTATCCATTTTTCACTTTCTGCGATGTTGAACTTGTACTGTAAACGAGGTTCTTGTAAACAGAGGCGTCCCAAACTTTGGGGTGGCTGTGTCTTTTTGATTTTAATTTCCCTAAGCTATAGGACCATAAGTGGCAGTGCCCTAGGCTCTGTTGCTTTGTTTTTTAGATGTTTCAGGAAACACCATACACTTCTCCCGAGTGTCTGTTGACAATTTACATCCCGCCCATCAGCATAACAAGGCTCCCAGTTCTCCATGGCCTGTCCTGCCTTTCTGGATTTTACACTTTTTTCAGATGGCCCTTTTGACCGGGGGAAGTGAGACTTCATTGTAGTGCAGATTTCCTTTGCAAGCTTGCTTGGTTGGCCAAAAAGGGCGTATGCGTTTTTTCCTGAATATATTCAGGAAAAAACGCATACGCCCTTTTTGGCCAAGTGCATCATTGTGGACGTTCTGCCTCTTTTCCTATGCTTTCAATGCAATTCCAGTCTACCTCCTGAAATCGGTTTCCTGCAATTCTGCCCCGCTTTCAAGTCCTCTTGGCAGCCTTCCTTCAGTCTATTTTTGGACGATAGCTGTCATTTATAACTCTGCAGGTTTGTGAATTACAGTGCCCCTGAGCTCCTTTCTTCAACTCGCTTTCTTGTGACCTGGCCGCAACACCGCAGGATGGCTTCAGGCCCTAATCTGGTTCCGGCCCGGCATGCTGAGCCTTTGGTTAATTCCTCTTCCTGGTGGGAAATGAGAGTTAAATTTGCCCGTCCAGACACCTCCAGCTAGCCTCTCATTGGTTCTCGCTATTCCTGTTCATCTTCTGCAGAAATTGCAAACTGGGCCAAACAGGAGGTTAAAGGCGCTGACTCTCCAAGTGGGGAGAGTGTTAGTAAAGCGTCTGGAATGTTGCACCCGAGTACCAGGGGAGGAAAACTGAGACATATTTGAACACGTCTCCCGTTCACATGGTTGATCATACTTGGGTTCCACATGCATGTTTTAGCTGAAGGAAGAATACCTTAAACCTGGAGAGTTGAGACCCGTGTAATGGGTACCATGCAATATGACTTCAAAGGGTCTTCATTTGCTCACCGAACCTCTCCAATCCTATCACTGCTGCGTTTATGCCCCTGTACACATGCTTGATTCTCTTTTGGAGACATAGCAATCCATAGGTTTTACGATACTTACTAGTCAGGTACATTCTTAGGCGTTTAATATGTGGTGTTGAGTCCATTTCGTTGAGCAAGGAGTAGCTCTTGTCTATTTCATATTTGACTTAAGGAACTTTATCTGTGCTCATTTCAATCTCTGGTTTTATGCAGCACCCCAACTCACCTTTACCCTTAAGCAAGCATAAGTTGGTTTTCTAAATTTGAGACCCTGTTCTGTTCTGTAATTCAGTTCCTGTGTAGCCAAGTTTACATTCCGTGTATTACTGATATCTTATGATGTTTCTTTTTCTGTGTGACTTATTTCAGTTAGAATCATCATACCTGAATCCACTCATTGTGATGCTAAGGGCCTGATGACATAGATTTCATTGCTGAGTGATATTGCTTTGTAAGTAAATACCACAACTTCTTTATCCATTTTTCACTTTCTGCGATGTTGAACTTGTACTGTAAACGAGGTTCTTGTAAACAGAGGCGTCCCAAACTTTGGGGTGGCTGTGTCTTTTTGATTTTAATTTCCCTAAGCTATAGGACCATAAGTGGCAGTGCCCTAGGCTCTGTTGCTTTGTTTTTTAGATGTTTCAGGAAACACCATACACTTCTCCCGAGTGTCTGTTGGCAATTTACATCCCGCCCATCAGCATAACAAGGCTCCCAGTTGTCCATGGCCTGTCCTGCCTTTCTGGATTTTACACTTTTTTCAGATGGCCCTTTTGACCGGGGGAAGTGAGACTTCATTGTAGTGCAGATTTCCTTTGCAAGCTTGCTTGGTTGGCCAAAAAGGGCGTATGCGTTTTTTCCTGAATATATTCAGGAAAAAACGCATACACCCTTTTTGGCCAAGTGCATCATTGTGGACGTTCTGCCTCTTTTCCTATGCTTTCAATGCAATTCCAGTCTACCTCCTGAAATCGGTTTCCTGCAATTCTGCCCCGCTTTCAAGTCCTCTTGGCAGCCTTACTTCAGTCTATTTTTGGATGATAGCTGTCATTTATAACTCTGCAGGTTTGTGAATTACAGTGCCCCTGAGCTCCTTTCTTCAACTCGCTTTCTTGTGACCTGGCCGCAACACCGCAGGATGGCTTCAGGCCCTAATCTGGTTTCGGCCCGGCACGCTGAGCCTTTGGTTAATTCCTCTTCCTGGTGGGAAATGAGAGTTAAATTTGCCCGTCCAGACACCTCCAGCTAGCCTCTCATTGGTTCTCGCTATTCCTGTTCATCTTCCGCAGAAATTGCAAACTGGGCCAAACAGGAGGTTAAAGGGGCTGACTCTCCAAGTGGGGAGAGTGTTAGTAAAGCATCTGGAATGTTGCACCCGAGTACCGGGGAGGAAAACTGAGACATATTTGAACACGTCTCCCGTTCACATGGTTGATCATACTTGGGTTCCACATGCATGTTTTAGCTGAAGGAAGAATACCTTAAACCTGGAGACTTGAGACCCGTGTAATGGGTACCATGCAATATGACTTCAAAGGGTCTTCATTTGCTCACCGAACCTCTCCAATCCTATCACTGCTGCATTTATGCCCCTGTACACATGCTTGATTCTCTTTTGGAGACATAGCAATCCATAGGATTTACGATACTTACTAGTCAGGTAAATTCTTAGGCGTTTAATATGCGGTGTTGAGTCCATTTCGTTGAGCAAGGAGTAGCTCTTGTCTATTCCATATTTGACTTAAGGAACTTTATCTGTGCTCATTTCAATCTCTGGTTTTATGCACCACCCCAACTCACCTTTACCCTTAAGCAAGCATAAGTTGGTTTTCTAAATTTGAGACCCTGTTCTGTTCTGTAATTCAGTTCCTGTGTAGCCAAGTTTACATTCCGTGTATTACTGATATCTTATGATGTTTCTTTTTCTGTGTGACTTATTTCAGGTAGAATCATCATACCTGAATCCACTCATTGTGATGCTAAGGGCCTGATGACATAGATTTCATTGCTGAGTGATATTGCTTTGTAAGTAAATACCACAACTTCTTTATCCATTTTTCACTTTCTGCGATGTTGAACTTGTACTGTAAACGAGGTTCTTGTAAACAGAGGCGTCCCAAACCTTGGGGTGGCTGTGTCTTTTTGATTTTAATTTCCCTAAGCTATAGGACCATAAGTGGCAGTGCCCTAGGCTCTGTTGCTTTGTTTTTTAGATGTTTCAGGAAACACCATACACTTCTCCGGAGTGTCTGTTGGCAATTTACATCCCGCCCATCAGCATAACAAGGCTCCCAGTTCTCCATGGCCTGTCCTGCCTTTCTGGATTTTACACTTTTTTCAGATGGCCCTTTTGACCGGGGGGAAGTGAGACTTCATTGTAGTGCAGATTTCCTTTGCAAGCTTGCTTGGTTTGCCAAAAAGGGCGTATGGGTTTTTTCCTGAATATATTCAGGAAAAAATGCATACGCCCTTTTTGGCCAAGTGCATCATTGTGGACGTTCTGCCTCTTTTCCTATGCTTTCAATGCAATTCCAGTCTACCTCCTGAAATCGGTTTCCTGCAATTCTGCCCCGCTTTCAAGTCCTCTTGGCAGCCTTACTTCAGTCTATTTTTGGACGATAGCTGTCATTTATAACTCTGCAGGTTTGTGAATTACAGTGCCCCTGAGCTCCTTTCTACAACTCGCTTTCTTGTGACCTGGCCGCAACACCGCAGGATGGCTTCAGGCCCTAATCTGGTTCCGGCACGGCACGCTGAGCCTTTGGTTATTTCCTCTTCCTGGTGGGAAATGAGAGTTAAATTTGCCCGTCCAGGCACCTCCAGCTAGTCTCTCTTTGGTTCTCGCTATTCCTGTTCATCTTCCGCAGAAATTGCAAACTGGGCCAAACAGGAGGTTAAAGGCGCTGACTCTCCAAGTGGGGAGAGTGTTAGTAAAGCGTCTGGAATGTTGCACCCGAGTACCAGGGGAGGAAAACTGAGACATATTTGAACACGTCTCCCGTTCACATGGTTGATCATACTTGGGTTCCACATGCATGTTTTAGCTGAAGGAAGAATACCTTAAACCTGGAGAGTTAAGACCCGTGTAATGGGTACCATGCAATATGACTTCAAAGGGTCTTCATTTGCTCACCGAACCTCTCCAATCCTATCACTGCTGCGTTTATGCCCCTGTACACATGCTTGATTCTCTTTCGGAGACATAGCAATCTATAGGTTTTACGATACTTACTAGTCAGGTAAATTCTTAGGCGTTTAATACGCGGTGTTGAGTCCATTTCGTTGAGCAAGGAGTAGCTCTTGTCTATTCCATATTTGGCTTAAGGAACTTTATCTGTGCTCATTTCAATCTCTGGTTTTATGCAGCACCCCAACTCACCTTTCCCCTTAAGCAAGCATAAGTTGGTTTTCTAAATTTGAGACCCTGTTCTGTTCTGTAATTCAGTTCCTGTGTAGCCAAGTTTACATTCCGTGTATTACTGATATCTTATGATGTTTCTTTTTCTGTGTGACTTATTTCAGTTAGAATCATCATACCTGAATCCACTCATTGTGCTGCTAAGGGCCTGATGACATAGATTTCATTGCTGAGTTATATTGCTTTGTAAGTAAATACCACAACTTCTTTATCCATTTTTCACTTTCTGCGATGTTGAACTTGTACTGTAAACGAGGTTCTTGTAAACAGAGGCGTCCCAAACCTTGGGGTGGCTGTGTCTTTTTGATTTTAATTTCCCTAAGCTATAGGACCATAAGTGGCAGTGCCCTAGGCTCTGTTGCTTTGTTTTTTAGATGTTTCAGGAAACACCATACACTTCTCCGGAGTGTCTGTTGGCAATTTACATCCCGCCCATCAGCATAACAAGGCTCCCAGTTCTCCATGGCCTGTCCTGCCTTTCTGGATTTTACACTTTTTTCAGATGGCCCTTTTGACCGGGGGGAAGTGAGACTTCATTGTAGTGCAGATTTCCTTTGCAAGCTTGCTTGGTTGGCCAAAAAGGGCGTATGCGTTTTTTCCTGAATATATTCAGGAAAAAATGCATACGCCCTTTTTGGCCAAGTGCATCATTGTGGACGTTCTGCCTCTTTTCCTATGCTTTCAATGCAATTCCAGTCTACCTCCTGAAATCGGTTTCCTGCAATTCTGCCCCGCTTTCAAGTCCTCTTGGCAGCCTTACTTCAGTCTATTTTTGGACGATAGCTGTCATTTATAACTCTGCAGGTTTGTGAATTACAGTGCCCCTGAGCTCCTTTCTACAACTCGCTTTCTTGTGACCTGGCCGCAACACCGCAGGATGGCTTCAGGCCCTAATCTGGTTCCGGCACGGCACGCTGAGCCTTTGGTTATTTCCTCTTCCTGGTGGGAAATGAGAGTTAAATTTGCCCGTCCAGACACCTCCAGCTAGTCTCTCTTTGGTTCTCGCTATTCCTGTTCATCTTTCGCAGAAATTGCAAACTGGGCCAAACAGGAGGTTAAAGGCACTGACTCTCCAAGTGGGGAGAGTGTTAGTAAAGCGTCTGGAATGTTGCACCCGAGTACCAGGGGAGGAAAACTGAGACATATTTGAACACGTCTCCCGTTCACATGGTTGATCATACTTGGGTTCCACATGCATGTTTTAGCTGAAGGAAGAATACCTTAAACCTGGAGAGTTAAGA
This sequence comes from Delphinus delphis, assembly GCF_949987515.2. NCBI lineage: Eukaryota > Metazoa > Chordata > Mammalia > Artiodactyla > Delphinidae > Delphinus > Delphinus delphis. Next base: position 4,986,344 of record NW_027192648.1, read on the forward strand.
CCCGTGTAATGGGTACCATGCAATATGACTTCAAAGGGTCTTCATTTGCTCACCGAACCTCTCCAATCCTATCACTGCTGCGTTTATGCCCCTGTACACATGCTTGATTCTCTTTCGGAGACATAGCAATCTATAGGTTTTACGATACTTACTAGTCAGGTACATTCTTAGGCGTTTAATACGCGGTGTTGAGTCCATTTCGTTGAGCAAGGAGTAGCTCTTGTCTATTCCATATTTGGCTTAAGGAACTTTATCTGTGCTCATTTCAATCTCTGGTTTTATGCAGCACCCCAACTCACCTTTCCCCTTAAGCAAGCATAAGTTGGTTTTCTAAATTTGAGACCCTGTTCTGTTCTGTAATTCAGTTCCTGTGTAGCCAAGTTTACATTCCGTGTATTACTGATATCTTATGATGTTTCTTTTTCTGTGTGACTTATTTCAGTTAGAATCATCATACCTGAATCCACTCATTGTGCTGCTAAGGGCCTGATGACACAGATTTCATTGCTGAGTTATATTGCTTTGTAAGTAAATACCACAACTTCTTTATCCATTTTTCACTTTCTGCGATGTTGAACTTGTACTGTAAACGAGGTTCTTGTAAAGAGAGCCGTTCCAAACTTTGGGGTGGCTGTGTCTTTTTGATTTTAATTTCCCTAAGCTATAGGACCATAAGTGGAAGTGCCCTAGGTTCTGTTGCTTTGTTTTTTAGTTGTTTCAGGAAACACCATACACTTCTCCCGAGTGGTTGTTGGCAATTTACATCCCGCCCATCAGCATAACAAGGCTCCCAGTTCTCCATGGCCTGTCCTGCCTTTCTGGATTTTACACTTTTTTCAGATGGCCCTTTTGACCGGGGGGAAGTGAGACTTCATTGTAGTGCAGATTTCCTTTGCAAGCTTGCTTGGTTGGCCAAAAAGGGCGTATGCGTTTTTTCCTGAATATATTCAGGAAAAAACGCATACGCCCTTTTTGGCCAAGTGCATCATTGTGGACGTTCTGCCTCTTTTCCTATGCTTTCAATGCAATTCCAGTCTACCTCCTGAAATCGGTTTCCTGCAATTCTGCCCCGCTTTCAAGTCCTCTTGGCAGCCTTACTTCAGTCTATTTTTGGACGATAGCTGTCATTTATAAGTCTGCAGGTTTGTGAATTACAGTGCCCCTGAGCTCCTTTGTTCAACTCGCTTTCTTTTGAGCTGGCCGCAACACCGCAGGATGGCTTCAGGCCCAAATTGGTTCCGGTACGGCACGCTGAGCCTTTGGTTATTTCCTCTTCCTTTTGGGAAATGAGAGTAAAATTTGCCCGTCCAGACACCTCCACCTAGCCTCTCATTGGTTCTCGCTATTCCTGTTCATCTTCCGCAGAAATTGCAAACTGGGCCAAACAGGAGGTTAAAGGCGCTGACTCTCCAAGTGGGGAGAGTGTTAGTAAAGCGTCTGGAATGTTGCACCCGAGTACCAGGGGAGGAAAACTGAGACATATTTGAACACGTCTCCCATTCACATGGTTGATCATACTTGGGTTCCACATGCATGTTTTAGCTGAAGGAAGAATACCTTAAACCTGGAGAGTTAAGACCCGTGTAATGGGTACCATGCAATATGACTTCAAAGGGTCTTCATTTGCTCACCGAACCTCTCCAATCCTATCACTGCTGCGTTTATGCCCCTGTACACATGCTTGATTCTCTTTCGGAGACATAGCAATCCATAGGTTTTAAGATACTTACTAGTCAGGTACATTCTTAGGTGTTTAATATGCGGTGTTGAGTCCATTTCGTTGAGCAAGGAGTAGCTCTTGTCTATTCCATATTTGACTTAAGGAACTTTATCTGTGCTCATTTCAATCTCTGGTTTTATGCAGCACCCCAACTCACCTTTACCCTTAAGCAAGCATAAGTTGGTTTTCTAAATTTGAGACCCTGTTCTGTTCTGTAATTCAGTTCCTGTGTAGCCAAGTTTACATTCCGTGTATTACTGATATCTTATGATGTTTCTTTTTCTGTGTGACTTATTTCAGTTAGAATCATCATACGTGAATCCACTCATTGTGATGCTAAGGGCCTGATGACATAGATTTCATTGCTGAGTGATATTGCTTTGTAAGTAAATACCACAACTTCTTTATCCATTTTTCACTTTCTGCGATGTTGAACTTGTACTGTAAACGAGGTTCTTGTAAACAGAGCCGTTCCAAACTTTGGGGTGGCTGTGTCTTTTTTATTTTAATTTCCCTAAGCTATAGGACCATAAGTGGAAGTGCCCTAGGTTCTGTTGCTTTGTTTTTTAGATGTTTCAGGAATCACCATATACTTCTCCCGAGTGGTTGTTGGCAATTTACATCCCGCCCATCAGCATAACAAGGCTCCCAGTTCTCCATGGCCTGTCCTGCCTTTCTGGATTTTACACTTTTTTCAGATGGCCCTTTTGACCGGGGGGAAGTGAGACTTCATTGTAGTGCAGATTTCCTTTGCAAGCTTGCTTGGTTGGCCAAAAAGGGCGTATGCGTTTTTTCCTGAATATATTCAGGAAAAAACGCATACGCCCTTTTTGGCCAAGTGCATCATTGTGGACGTTCTGCCTCTTTTCCTATGCTTTCAACGCAATTCCAGTCTACCTCCTGAAATCGGTTTCCTGCAATTCTGCCCCGCTTTCAAGTCCTCTTGGCAGCCTTACTTCAGTCTATTTTTGGACGATAGCTCTCATTTATAACTCTGCAGGTTTGTGAATTACAGTGTCCCTGAGCTCCTTTCTTCAACTCGCTTTCTTTTGAGCTGGCCGCAACACCGAAGGATGGCTTCAGGCCCTAATCTGGTTCCGGTACGGCACGCTGAGCCTTTGGTTATTTCCTCTTCCTGGTGGGAAATGAGAGTTAAATTTGCCCGTCCAGACACCTCCAGCTAGCCTCTCATTGGTTCTCGCTATTCCTGTTCATCTTCCGCAGAAATTGCAAACTGGGCCAAACAGGAGGTTAAAGGGGCTGACTCTCCAAGTGGGGAGAGTGTTAGTAAAGCATCTGGAATGTTGCACCCGAGTACCGGGGAGGAAAACTGAGACATATTTGAACACGTCTCCCGTTCACATGGTTGATCATACTTGGGTTCCACATGCATGTTTTAGCTGAAGGAAGAATACCTTAAACCTGGAGACTTGAGACCCGTGTAATGGGTACCATGCAATATGACTTCAAAGGGTCTTCATTTGCTCACCGAACCTCTCCAATCCTATCACTGCTGCGTTTATGCCCCTGTACACATGCTTGATTCTCTTTTGGAGACATAGCAATCCATAGGTTTTACGATACTTACTAGTCAGGTAAATTCTTAGGCGTTTAATATGCGGTGTTGAGTCCATTTCGTTGAGCAAGGAGTAGCTCTTGTCTATTCCATATTTGACTTAAGGAACTTTATCTGTGCTCATTTCAATCTCTGGTTTTATGCAGCACCCCAACTCACCTTTCCCCTTAAGCAAGCATAAGTTGTTTTTCTAAATTTGAGACCCTGTTCTGTTCTGTAATTCAGTTCCTGTGTAGCCAAGTTTACATTCCGTGTATTACTGATATCTTATGATGTTTCTTTTTCTGTGTGACTTATTTCAGGTAGAATCATCATACCTGAATCCACTCATTGTGATGCTAAGGGCCTGATGACATAGATTTCATTGCTGAGTGATATTGCTTTGTAAGTAAATACCACAACTTCTTTATCCATTTTTCACTTTCTGCGATGTTGAACTTGTACTGTAAACGAGGTTCTTGTAAACAGAGGCGTCCCAAACCTTGGGGTGGCTGTGTCTTTTTGATTTTAATTTCCCTAAGCTATAGGACCATAAGTGGCAGTGCCCTAGGCTCTGTTGCTTTGTTTTTTAGATGTTTCAGGAAACACCATACACTTCTCCGGAGTGTCTGTTGGCAATTTACATCCCGCCCATCAGCATAACAAGGCTCCCAGTTCTCCATGGCCTGTCCTGCCTTTCTGGATTTTACACTTTTTTCAGATGGCCCTTTTGACCGGGGGGAAGTGAGACTTCATTGTAGTGCAGATTTCCTTTGCAAGCTTGCTTGGTTGGCCAAAAAGGGCGTATGCGTTTTTTCCTGAATATATTCAGGAAAAAACGCATACGCCCTTTTTGGCCAAGTGCATCATTGTGGACGTTCTGCCTCTTTTCCTATGCTTTCAATGCAATTCCAGTCTACCTCCTGAAATCGGTTTCCTGCAATTCTGCCCCGCTTTCAAGTCCTCTTGGCAGCCTTACTTCAGTCTATTTTTGGACGATAGCTGTCATTTATAACTCTGCAGGTTTGTGAATTACAGTGCCCCTGAGCTCCTTTCTACAACTCGCTTTCTTGTGACCTGGCCGCAACACCGCAGGATGGCTTCAGGCCCTAATCTGGTTCCGGCACGGCACGCTGAGCCTTTGGTTATTTCCTCTTCCTGGTGGGAAATGAGAGTTAAATTTGCCCGTCCAGACACCTCCAGCTAGTCTCTCTTTGGTTCTCGCTATTCCTGTTCATCTTCCGCAGAAATTGCAAACTGGGCCAAACAGGAGGTTAAAGGCGCTGACTCTCCAAGTGGGGAGAGTGTTAGTAAAGCGTCTGGAATGTTGCACCCGAGTACCAGGGGAGGAAAACTGAGACATATTTGAACACGTCTCCCATTCACATGGTTGATCATACTTGGGTTCCACATGCATGTTTTAGCTGAAGGAAGAATACCTTAAACCTGGAGAGTTAAGACCCGTGTAATGGGTACCATGCAATATGACTTCAAAGGGTCTTCATTTGCTCACCGAACCTCTCCAATCCTATCACTGCTGCGTTTATGCCCCTGTACACATGCTTGATTCTCTTTCGGAGACATAGCAATCCATAGGTTTTAAGATACTTACTAGTCAGGTACATTCTTAGGTGTTTAATATGCGGTGTTGAGTCCATTTCGTTGAGCAAGGAGTAGCTCTTGTCTATTCCATATTTGGCTTAAGGAACTTTATCTGTGCTCATTTCAATCTCTGGTTTTATGCAGCAACCCAACTCACCTTTCCCCTTAAGCAAGCATAAGTTTGTTTTCTAAATTTGAGACCCTGTTCTGTTCTGTAATTCAGTTCCTGTGTAGCCAAGTTTACATTCCGTGTATTAGTGATATCTTATGATGTTTCTTTTTCTGTGTGACTTATTTCAGTTAGAATCATCGTACCTGAATCTACTCATTATGCTGCTACGGGCCTGATGACATAGATTTCATTGCTGAGTGATACTGCATTGTACGTAAGTACCACAAATTCTTTATCCATTTTTCACTTTCTGGGATGTTGAACTTGTACTGTAAACGAGGTTCTTGTAAACAGAGCCGTTCCAAACTTTGGGGTGGCTGTGTCTTTTTGATTTTAATTTCCCTAAGCTATAGGACCATAAGTGGCAGTGCCCTAGGCTCTGTTGCTTTGTTTTTTAGATGTTTCAGGAAACACCATACACTTCTCCCGAGTGTCTGTTGGCAATTTACATCCCGCCCATCAGCATAACAAGGCTCCCAGTTGTCCATGGCCTGTCCTGCCTTTCTGGATTTTACACTTTTTTCAGATGGCCCTTTTGACCGGGGGGAAGTGAGACTTCATTGTAGTGCAGATTTCCTTTGCAAGCTTGCTTGGTTGGCCAAAAAGGGCGTATGCGTTTTTTCCTGAATATATTCAGGAAAAAACGCATACGCCCTTTTTGGCCAAGTGCATCATTGTGGACGTTCTGCCTCTTTTCCTATGCTTTCAATGCAATTCCAGTCTACCTCCTGAAATCGGTTTCCTGCAATTCTGCCCCGCTTTCAAGTCCTCTTGGCAGCCTTACTTCAGTCTATTTTTGGACGATAGCTGTCATTTATAACTCTGCAGGTTTGTGAATTACAGTGCCCCTGAGCTCCTTTCTTCAACTCGCTTTCTTTTGAGCTGGCCGCAACACTGCAGGATGGCTTCAGGCCCTAATCTGGTCCCAGCACGGCACGCTGAGCCTTTGGTTAATTCCTCTTCCTGGTGGGAAATGAGAGTTAAATTTGCCCGTCCAGACACCTCCAGCTAGCCTCTCATTGGTTCTCGCTATTCCTGTTCATCTTCCGCAGAAATTGCAAACTGGGCCAAACAGGAGGTTAAAGGGACTGACTCTCCAAGTGGGGAGAGTGTTAGTAAAGCGTCTGGAATGTTGCACCCGAGTACCAGGGGAGGAAAACTGAGACATATTTGAACACGTCTCCCGATCACATGGTTGATCATACTCTAGGTTCCACATGCATGTTTTAGCTGAAGGAAGAATACCTTAAAACTGGGTAGTTGAAACCCGTGGAATGGGTACCATGCAATATGACTTCAAAGGGTCTTCATTTGCTCACCGAACCTCTCCAATCCTATCACTGCTGCGTTTATGCCCCTGTACACATGCTTGATTCTCTTTCAGAGACATAGCAATCCATAGGTTTTAAGATACTTACTAGTCAGGTACATTCTTAGGCGTTTAATATGCGGTGTTGAGTCCATTTCGTTGAGCAAGGAGTAGCTCTTGTCTATTCCATATTTGACTTAAGGAACTTTATCTGTGCTCATTTCAATCTCTGGTTTTATGCAGCACCCCAACTCACCTTTACCCTTAAGCAAGCATAAGTTGGTTTTCTAAATTTGAGACCCTGTTCTGTTCTGTAATTCAGTTCCTGTGTAGCCAAGTTTACATTCCGTGTATTACTGATATCTTATGATGTTTCTTTTTCTGTGTGACTTATTTCAGTTAGAATCAACATACGTGAATCCACTCATTGTGATGCTAAGGGCCTGATGACACAGATTTCATTGCTGAGTGATATTGCTTTGTAAGTAAATACCACAACTTCTTTATCCATTTTTCACTTTCTGCGATGTTGAACTTGTACTGTAAACGAGGTTCTTGTAAACAGAGGCGTCCCAAACCTTGGGGTGGCTGTGTCTTTTTGATTTTAATTTCCCTAAGCTATAGGACCATAAGTGGCAGTGCCCTAGGCTCTGTTGCTTTGTTTTTTAGATGTTTCAGGAAACACCATACACTTCTCCGGAGTGTCTGTTGGCAATTTACATCCCGCCCATCAGCATAACAAGGCTCCCAGTTCTCCATGGCCTGTCCTGCCTTTCTGGATTTTACACTTTCTTCAGATGGCCCTTTTGACCGGGGGGAAGTGAGACTTCATTGTAGTGCAGATTTCCTTTGCAAGCTTGCTTGGTTGGCCAAAAAGGGCGTATGCGTTTTTTCCTGAATATATTCAGGAAAAAACGCATACGCCCTTTTTGGCCAAGTGCATCATTGTGGACGTTCTGCCTCTTTTCCTATGCTTTCAATGCAATTCCAGTCTACCTCCTGAAATCGGTTTCCTGCAATTCTGTCCCGCTTTCAAGTCCTCTTGGCAGCCTTACTTCAGTCTATTTTTGGACGATAGCTGTCATTTATAACTCTGCAGGTTTGTGAATTACAGTGCCCCTGAGCTCCTTTCTACAACTCGCTTTCTTGTGACCTGGCCGCAACACCGCAGGATGGCTTCAGGCCCTAATCTTGTTCCGGCACGGCACGCTGAGCCTTTGGTTATTTCCTCTTCCTGGTGGGAAATGAGAGTTAAATTTGCCCGTCCAGACACCTCCAGCTAGTCTCTCTTTGGTTCTCGCTATTCCTGTTCATCTTCCGCAGAAATTGCAAACTGGGCCAAACAGGAGGTTAAAGGGACTGACTCTCCAAGTGGGGAGAGTGTTAGTAAAGCGTCTGGAATGTTGCACCCGAGTACCAGGGGAGGAAAACTGAGACATATTTGAACATGTCTCCCGTTCACATGGTTGATCATACTTGGGTTCCACATGCATGTTTTAGCTGAAGGAAGAATACCTTAAACCTGGAGAGTTAAGACCCGTGTAATGAGTACCATGCAATATGACTTCAAAGGGTCTTCATTTGCTCACCGAACCTCTCCAATCCTATCACTGCTGCGTTTATGCCCCTGTACACATGCTTGATTCTCTTTCGGAGACATAGCAATCTATAGGTTTTATGATACTTACTAGTCAGGTACATTCTTAGGCGTTTAATACGCGGTGTTGAGTCCATTTCGTTGAGCAAGGAGTAGCTCTTGTCTATTCCATATTTGGCTTAAGGAACTTTATCTGTGCTCATTTCAATCTCTGGTTTTATGCAGCACCCCAACTCACCTTTCCCCTTAAGCAAGCATAAGTTGGTTTTCTAAATTTGAGACCCTGTTCTGTTCTGTAATTCAGTTCCTGTGTAGCCAAGTTTACATTCCGTGTATTACTGATATCTTATGATGTTTCTTTTTCTGTGTGACTTATTTCAGTTAGAATCATCATACCTGAATCCACTCATTGTGCTGCTAAGGGCCTGATGACACAGATTTCATTGCTGAGTTATATTGCTTTGTAAGTAAATACCACAACTTCTTTATCCATTTTTCACTTTCTGCGATGTTGAACTTGTACTGTAAACGAGGTTCTTGTAAAGAGAGCCCTTCCAAACTTTGGGGTGGCTGTGTCTTTTTGATTTTAATTTCCCTAAGCTATAGGACCATAAGTGGAAGTGCCCTAGGTTCTGTTGCTTTGTTTTTTAGATGTTTCAGGAAACACCATACACTTCTCCCGAGTGGTTGTTGGCAATTTACATCCCGCCCATCAGCATAACAAGGCTCCCAGTTCTCCATGGCCTGTCCTGCCTTTCTGGATTTTACACTTTTTTCAGATGGCCCTTTTGACCGGGGGGAAGTGAGACTTCATTGTAGTGCAGATTTCCTTTGCAAGCTTGCTTGGTTGGCCAAAAAGGGCGTATGCGTTTTTTCCTGAATATATTCAGGAAAAAACGCATACGCCCTTTTTGGCCAAGTGCATCATTGTGGACGTTCTGCCTCTTTTCCTATGCTTTCAATGCAATTCCAGTCTACCTCCTGAAATCGGTTTCCTGCAATTCTGCCCCGCTTTCAAGTCCTCTTGGCAGCCTTACTTCAGTCTATTTTTGGACGATAGCTGTCATTTATAAGTCTGCAGGTTTGTGAATTACAGTGCCCCTGAGCTCCTTTCTTCAACTCGCTTTCTTTTGAGCTGGCCGCAACACCGCAGGATGGCTTCAGGCCCAAATTGGTTCCGGTACGGCACGCTGAGCCTTTGGTTATTTCCTCTTCCTTTTGGGAAATGAGAGTAAAATTTGCCCGTCCAGACACCTCCAGCTAGCCTCTCATTGGTTCTCGCTATTCCTGTTCATCTTCCGCAGAAATTGCAAACTGGGCCAAACAGGAGGTTAAAGGCGCTGACTCTCCAAGTGGGGAGAGTGTTAGTAAAGCGTCTGGAATGTTGCACCCGAGTACCAGGGGAGGAAAACTGAGACATATTTGAACACGTCTCCCATTCACATGGTTGATCATACTTGGGTTCCACATGCATGTTTTAGCTGAAGGAAGAATACCTTAAACCTGGAGAGTTAAGACCCGTGTAATGGGTACCATGCAATATGACTTCAAAGGGTCTTCATTTGCTCACCGAACCTCTCCAATCCTATCACTGCTGCGTTTATGCCCCTGTACACATGCTTGATTCTCTTTCGGAGACATAGCAATCCATAGGTTTTAAGATACTTACTAGTCAGGTACATTCTTAGGTGTTTAATATGCGGTGTTGAGTCCATTTCGTTGAGCAAGGAGTAGCTCTTGTCTATTCCATATTTGGCTTAAGGAACTTTATCTGTGCTCATTTCAATCTCTGGTTTTATGCAGCAACCCAACTCACCTTTCCCCTTAAGCAAGCATAAGTTGGTTTTCTGAATTTGAGAACCTGTTCTGTTCTGTAATTCAGTTCCTGTGTAGCCAAGTTTACATTCCGTGTATTACTGATATCTTATGATGTTTCTTTTTCTGTGTGACTTATTTCAGTTAGAATCATCGTACCTGAATCTACTCATTATGCTGCTACGGGCCTGATGACATAGATTTCATTGCTGAGTGATACTGCATTGTACGTAAGTACCACAAATTCTTTATCCATTTTTCACTTTCTGGGATGTTGAACTTGTACTGTAAACGAGGTTCTTGTAAACAGAGCCGTTCCAAACTTTGGGGTGGCTGTGTCTTTTTGATTTTAATTTCCCTAAGCTATAGGACCATAAGTGGCAGTGCCCTAGGCTCTGTTGCTTTGTTTTTTAGATGTTTCAGGAAACACCATACACTTCTCCCGAGTGTCTGTTGGCAATTTACATCCCGCCCATCAGCATAACAAGGCTCCCAGTTGTCCATGGCCTGTCCTGCCTTTCTGGATTTTACACTTTTTTCAGATGGCCCTTTTGACCGGGGGGAAGTGAGACTTCATTGTAGTGCAGATTTCCTTTGCAAGCTTGCTTGGTTGGCCAAAAAGGGCGTATGCGTTTTTTCCTGAATATATTCAGGAAAAAACGCATACGCCCTTTTTGGCCAAGTGCATCATTGTGGACGTTCTGCCTCTTTTCCTATGCTTTCAATGCAATTCCAGTCTACCTCCTGAAATCGGTTTCCTGCAATTCTGCCCCGCTTTCAAGTCCTCTTGGCAGCCTTACTTCAGTCTATTTTTGGACGATAGCTGTCATTTATAACTCTGCAGGTTTGTGAATTACAGTGCCCCTGAGCTCCTTTCTTCAACTCGCTTTCTTTTGAGCTGGCCGCAACACTGCAGGATGGCTTCAGGCCCTAATCTGGTTCCGGCACGGCACGCTGAGCCTTTGGTTAATTCCTCTTCCTGGTGGGAAATGAGAGTTAAATTTGCCCGTCCAGACACCTCCAGCTAGCCTCTCATTGGTTCTCGCTATTCCTGTTCATCTTCCGCAGAAATTGCAAACTGGGCCAAACAGGAGGTTAAAGGGACTGACTCTCCAAGTGGGGAGAGTGTTAGTAAAGCGTCTGGAATGTTGCACCCGAGTACCAGGGGAGGAAAACTGAGACATATTTGAACACGTCTCCCGATCACATGGTTGATCATACTCTAGGTTCCACATGCATGTTTTAGCTGAAGGAAGAATACCTTAAACCTGGAGACTTGAGACCCGTGGAATGGGTACCATGCAATATGACTTCAAAGGGTCTTCATTTGCTCACCGAACCTCTCCAATCCTATCACTGCTGCGTTTATGCCCCTGTACACATGCTTGATTCTCTTTCAGAGACATAGCAATCCATAGGTTTTAAGATACTTACTAGTCAGGTACATTCTTAGGCGTTTAATATGCGGTGTTGAGTCCATTTCGTTGAGCAAGGAGTAGCTCTTCTCTATTCCATATTTGACTTAAGGAACTTTATCTGTGCTCATTTCAATCTCTGGTTTTATGCAGCACCCCAACTCACCTTTACCCTTAAGCAAGCATAAGTTGGTTTTCTAAATTTGAGACCCTGTTCTGTTCTGTAATTCAGTTCCTGTGTAGCCAAGTTTACATTCCGTGTATTACTGATATCTTATGATGTTTCTTTTTCTGTGTGACTTATTTCAGTTAGAATCATCATACGTGAATCCACTCATTGTGATGCTAAGTGCCTGATGACACAGATTTCATTGCTGAGTGATATTGCTTTGTAAGTAAATACCACAACTTCTTTATCCATTTTTCACTTTCTGCGATGTTGAACTTGTACTGTAAACGAGGTTCTTGTAAAGAGAGCCGTTCCAAACTTTGGGGTGGCTGTGTCTTTTTGATTTTAATTTCCCTAAGCTATAGGACCATAAGTGGAAGTGCCCTAGGTTCTGTTGCTTTGTTTTTTAGATGTTTCAGGAAACACCATATACTTCTCCCGAGTGGTTGTTGGCAATTTACATCCCGCCCATCAGCATAACAAGGCTCCCAGTTCTCCATGGCCTGTCCTGCCTTTCTGGATTTTACACTTTTTTCAGATGGCCCTTTTGACCGGGGGGAAGTGAGACTTCATTGTAGTGCAGATTTCCTTTGCAAGCTTGCTTGGTTGGCCAAAAAGGGCGTATGCGTTTTTTCCTGAATATATTCAGGAAAAAACGCATACGCCCTTTTTGGCCAAGTGCATCATTGTGGACGTTCTGCCTCTTTTCCTATGCTTTCAATGCAATTCCAGTCTACCTCCTGAAATCGGTTTCCTGCAATTCTGCCCCGCTTTCAAGTCCTCTTGGCAGCCTTACTTCAGTCTATTTTTGGACGATAGCTCTCATTTATAACTCTGCAGGTTTGTGAATTACAGTGCCCCTGAGCTCCTTTCTTCAACTCGCTTTCTTTTGAGCTGGCCGCAACACCGAAGGATGGCTTCAGGCCCTAATCTGGTTCCGGTACGGCACGCTGAGCCTTTGGTTATTTCCTCTTCCTGGTGGGAAATGAGAGTTAAATTTGCCCGTCCAGACACCTCCAGCTAGTCTCTCTTTGGTTCTCGCTATTCCTGTTCATCTTCCGCAGAAATTGCAAACTGGGCCAAACAGGAGGTTAAAGGGGCTGACTCTCCAAGTGGGGAGAGTGTTAGTAAAGCATCTGGAATGTTGCACCCGAGTACCGGGGAGGAAAACTGAGACATATTTGAACACGTCTCCCGTTCACATGGTTGATCATACTTGGGTTCCACATGCATGTTTTAGCTGAAGGAAGAATACCTTAAACCTGGAGACTTGAGACCCGTGTAATGGGTACCATGCAATATGACTTCAAAGGGTCTTCATTTGCTCACCGAACCTCTCCAATCCTATCACTGCTGCGTTTATGCCCCTGTACACATGCTTGATTCTCTTTTGGAGACATAGCAATCCATAGGTTTTACGATACTTACTAGTCAGGTAAATTCTTAGGCGTTTAATATGCGGTGTTGAGTCCATTTCGTTGAGCAAGGAGTAGCTCTTGTCTATTCCATATTTGACTTAAGGAACTTTATCTGTGCTCATTTCAATCTCTGGTTTTATGCACCACCCCAACTCACCTTTACCCTTAAGCAAGCATAAGTTGGTTTTCTAAATTTGAGACCCTGTTCTGTTCTGTAATTCAGTTCCTGTGTAGCCAAGTTTACATTCCGTGTATTATTGATATCTTATGATGTTTCTTTTTCTGTGTGACTTATTTCAGGTAGAATCATCATACCTGAATCCACTCATTGTGATGCTAAGGGCCTGATGACATAGATTTCATTGCTGAGTGATATTGCTTTGTAAGTAAATACCACAACTTCTTTATCCATTTTTCACTTTCTGCGATGTTGAACTTGTACTGTAAACGAGGTTCTTGTAAACAGAGGCGTCCCAAACCTTGGGGTGGCTGTGTCTTTTTGATTTTAATTTCCCTAAGCTATAGGACCATAAGTGGCAGTGCCCTAGGCTCTGTTGCTTTGTTTTTTAGATGTTTCAGGAAACACCATACACTTCTCCGGAGTGTCTGTTGGCAATTTACATCCCGCCCATCAGCATAACAAGGCTCCCAGTTCTCCATGGCCTGTCCTGCCTTTCTGGATTTTACACTTTTTTCAGATGGCCCTTTTGACCGGGGGGAAGTGAGACTTCATTGTAGTGCAGATTTCCTTTGCAAGCTTGCTTGGTTGGCCAAAAAGGGCGTATGCGTTTTTTCCTGAATATATTCAGGAAAAAATGCATACGCCCTTTTTGGCCAAGTGCATCATTGTGGACGTTCTGCCTCTTTTCCTATGCTTTCAATGCAATTCCAGTCTACCTCCTGAAATCGGTTTCCTGCAATTCTGCCCCGCTTTCAAGTCCTCTTGGCAGCCTTACTTCAGTCTATTTTTGGACGATAGCTGTCATTTATAACTCTGCAGGTTTGTGAATTACAGTGCCCCTGAGCTCCTTTCTACAACTCGCTTTCTTGTGACCTGGCCGCAACACCGCAGGATGGCTTCAGGCCCTAATCTGGTTCCGGTACGGCACGCTGAGCCTTTGGTTATTTCCTCTTCCTGGTGGGAAATGAGAGTTAAATTTGCCCGTCCAGACACCTCCAGCTAGTCTCTCTTTGGTTCTCGCTATTCCTGTTCATCTTCCGCAGAAATTGCAAACTGGGCCAAACAGGAGGTTAAAGGCGCTGACTCTCCAAGTGGGGAGAGTGTTAGTAAAGCGTCTGGAATGTTGCACCCGAGTACCAGGGGAGGAAAACTGAGACATATTTGAACACGTCTCCCGTTCACATGGTTGATCATACTTGGGTTCCACATGCATGTTTTAGCTGAAGGAAGAATACCTTAAACCTGGAGAGTTAAGACCCGTGTAATGGGTACCATGCAATATGACTTCAAAGGGTCTTCATTTGCTCACCGAACCTCTCCAATCCTATCACTGCTGCGTTTATGCCCCTGTACACATGCTTGATTCTCTTTCGGAGACATAGCAATCTATAGGTTTTACGATACTTACTAGTCAGGTACATTCTTAGGCGTTTAATACGCGGTGTTGAGTCCATTTCGTTGAGCAAGGAGTAGCTCTTGTCTATTCCATATTTGGCTTAAGGAACTTTATCTGTGCTCATTTCAATCTCTGGTTTTATGCAGCACCCCAACTCACCTTTCCCCTTAAGCAAGCATAAGTTGGTTTTCTAAATTTGAGACCCTGTTCTGTTCTGTAATTCAGTTCCTGTGTAGCCAAGTTTACATTCCGTGTATTACTGATATCTTATGATGTTTCTTTTTCTGTGTGACTTATTTCAGTTAGAATCATCATACCTGAATCCACTCATTGTGCTGCTAAGGGCCTGATGACACAGATTTCATTGCTGAGTTATATTGCTTTGTAAGTAAATACCACAACTTCTTTATCCATTTTTCACTTTCTGCGATGTTGAACTTGTACTGTAAACGAGGTTCTTGTAAAGAGAGCCGTTCCAAACTTTGGGGTGGCTGTGTCTTTTTGATTTTAATTTCCCTAAGCTATAGGACCATAAGTGGAAGTGCCCTAGGTTCTGTTGCTTTGTTTTTTAGATGTTTCAGGAAACACCATACACTTCTCCCGAGTGGTTGTTGGCAATTTACATCCCGCCCATCAGCATAACAAGGCTCCCAGTTCTCCATGGCCTGTCCTGCCTTTCTGGATTTTACACTTTTTTCAGATGGCCCTTTTGACCGGGGGGAAGTGAGACTTCATTGTAGTGCAGATTTCCTTTGCAAGCTTGCTTGGTTGGCCAAAAAGGGCGTATGCGTTTTTTCCTGAATATATTCAGGAAAAAACGCATACGCCCTTTTTGGCCAAGTGCATCATTGTGGACGTTCTGCCTCTTTTCCTATGCTTTCAATGCAATTCCAGTCTACCTCCTGAAATCGGTTTCCTGCAATTCTGCCCCGCTTTCAAGTCCTCTTGGCAGCCTTACTTCAGTCTATTTTTGGACGATAGCTGTCATTTATAAGTCTGCAGGTTTGTGAATTACAGTGCCCCTGAGCTCCTTTCTTCAACTCGCTTTCTTTTGAGCTGGCCGCAACACCGCAGGATGGCTTCAGGCCCAAATTGGTTCCGGTACGGCACGCTGAGCCTTTGGTTATTTCCTCTTCCTTTTGGGAAATGAGAGTAAAATTTGCCCGTCCAGACACCTCCAGCTAGCCTCTCATTGGTTCTCGCTATTCCTGTTCATCTTCCGCAGAAATTGCAAACTGGGCCAAACAGGAGGTTAAAGGCGCTGACTCTCCAAGTGGGGAGAGTGTTAGTAAAGCGTCTGGAATGTTGCACCCGAGTACCAGGGGAGGAAAACTGAGACATATTTGAACACGTCTCCCATTCACATGGTTGATCATACTTGGGTTCCACATGCATGTTTTAGCTGAAGGAAGAATACCTTAAACCTGGAGAGTTAAGACCCGTGTAATGGGTACCATGCAATATGACTTCAAAGGGTCTTCATTTGCTCACCGAACCTCTCCAATCCTATCACTGCTGCGTTTATGCCCCTGTACACATGCTTGATTCTCTTTCGGAGACATAGCAATCCATAGGTTTTAAGATACTTACTAGTCAGGTACATTCTTAGGTGTTTAATATGCGGTGTTGAGTCCATTTCGTTGAGCAAGGAGTAGCTCTTGTCTATTCCATATTTGGCTTAAGGAACTTTATCTGTGCTCATTTCAATCTCTGGTTTTATGCAGCAACCCAACTCACCTTTCCCCTTAAGCAAGCATAAGTTGGTTTTCTAAATTTGAGACCCTGTTCTGTTCTGTAATTCAGTTCCTGTGTAGCCAAGTTTACATTCCGTGTATTAGTGATATCTTATGATGTTTCTTTTTCTGTGTGACTTATTTCAGTTAGAATCATCGTACCTGAATCTACTCATTATGCTGCTACGGGCCTGATGACATAGATTTCATTGCTGAGTGATACTGCATTGTACGTAAGTACCACAAATTCTTTATCCATTTTTCACTTTCTGGGATGTTGAACTTGTACTGTAAACGAGGTTCTTGTAAACAGAGCCGTTCCAAACTTTGGGGTGGCTGTGTCTTTTTGATTTTAATTTCCCTAAGCTATAGGACCATAAGTGGCAGTGCCCTAGGCTCTGTTGCTTTGTTTTTTAGATGTTTCAGGAAACACCATACACTTCTCCCGAGTGTCTGTTGGCAATTTACATCCCGCCCATCAGCATAACAAGGCTCCCAGTTGTCCATGGCCTGTCCTGCCTTTCTGGATTTTACACTTTTTTCAGATGGCCCTTTTGACCGGGGGGAAGTGAGACTTCATTGTAGTGCAGATTTCCTTTGCAAGCTTGCTTGGTTGGCCAAAAAGGGCGTATGCGTTTTTTCCTGAATATATTCAGGAAAAAACGCATACGCCCTTTTTGGCCAAGTGCATCATTGTGGACGTTCTGCCTCTTTTCCTATGCTTTCAATGCAATTCCAGTCTACCTCCTGAAATCGGTTTCCTGCAATTCTGCCCCGCTTTCAAGTCCTCTTGGCAGCCTTACTTCAGTCTATTTTTGGACGATAGCTGTCATTTATAACTCTGCAGGTTTGTGAATTACAGTGCCCCTGAGCTCCTTTCTTCAACTCGCTTTCTTTTGAGCTGGCCGCAACACTGCAGGATGGCTTCAGGCCCTAATCTGGTTCCGGCACAGCACGCTGAGCCTTTGGTTAATTCCTCTTCCTGGTGGGAAATGAGAGTTAAATTTGCCCGTCCAGACACCTCCAGCTAGCCTCTCATTGGTTCTCGCTATTCCTGTTCATCTTCCGCAGAAATTGCAAACTGGGCCAAACAGGAGGTTAAAGGGACTGACTCTCCAAGTGGGGAGAGTGTTAGTAAAGCGTCTGGAATGTTGCACCCGAGTACCAGGGGAGGAAAACTGAGACATATTTGAACACGTCTCCCGATCACATGGTTGATCATACTCTAGGTTCCACATGCATGTTTTAGCTGAAGGAAGAATACCTTAAAACTGGGTAGTTGAAACCCGTGGAATGGGTACCATGCAATATGACTTCAAAGGGTCTTCATTTGCTCACCGAACCTCTCCAATCCTATCACTGCTGCGTTTATGCCCCTGTACACATGCTTGATTCTCTTTCAGAGACATAGCAATCCATAGGTTTTAAGATACTTACTAGTCAGGTACATTCTTAGGCGTTTAATATGCGGTGTTGAGTCCATTTCGTTGAGCAAGGAGTAGCTCTTGTCTATTCCATATTTGACTTAAGGAACTTTATCTGTGCTCATTTCAATCTCTGGTTTTATGCAGCACCCCAACTCACCTTTACCCTTAAGCAAGCATAAGTTGGTTTTCTAAATTTGAGACCCTGTTCTGTTCTGTAATTCAGTTCCTGTGTAGCCAAGTTTACATTCCGTGTATTACTGATATCTTATGATGTTTCTTTTTCTGTGTGACTTATTTCAGTTAGAATCATCATACGTGAATCCACTCATTGTGATGCTAAGGGCCTGGTGACATAGATTTCATTGCTGAGTGATATTGCTTTGTAAGTAAATACCACAACTTCTTTATCCATTTTTCACTTTCTGCGATGTTGAACTTGTACTGTAAACGAGGTTCTTGTAAACAGAGCCGTTCCAAACTTTGGGGTGGCTGTGTCTTTTTGATTTTAATTTCCCTAAGCTATAGGACCATAAGTGGAAGTGCCCTAGGTTCTGTTGCTTTGTTTTTTAGATGTTTCAGGAAACACCATATACTTCTCTCGAGTGGTTGTTGGCAATTTACATCCCGCCCATCAGCATAACAAGGCTCCCAGTTCTCCATGGCCTGTCCTGCCTTTCTGGATTTTACACTTTTTTCAGATGGCCCTTTTGACCGGGGGGAAGTGAGACTTCATTGTAGTGCAGATTTCCTTTGCAAGCTTGCTTGGTTGGCCAAAAAGGGCGTATGCGTTTTTTCCTGAATATATTCAGGAAAAAACGCATACGCCCTTTTTGGCCAAGTGCATCATTGTGGACGTTCTGCCTCTTTTCCTATGCTTTCAATGCAATTCCAGTCTACCTCCTGAAATCGGTTTCCTGCAATTCTGCCCCGCTTTCAAGTCCTCTTGGCAGCCTTACTTCAGTGTATTTTTGGACGATAGCTGTTATTTATAACTCTGCAGGTTTGTGAATTACAGTGCCCCTGGGCTCCTTTCTTCAACTCGCTGTCTTTTGAGCTGGCCGCAACACCACAGGATGGCTTCAGGCCCTAATCTGGTTCCGGTACGGCACACTGAGACTTTGGTTATTTCCTCTTCCTGGTGGGAAATGAGAGTTAAATTTGCCCGTCCAGACACCTCCAGCTAGCCTCTCATTGGTTCTCGCTATTCCTGTTCATCTTCCGCAGAAATTGCAAACTGGGCCAAACAGGAGGTTAAAGGGACTGACTCTCCAAGTCGGGAGAGTGTTATAAAGCATCTGGAATGTTGCACCCGAGTACCAGGGGAGGAAAACTGAGACATATTTGAACACGTCTCCTGTTCACATGGTTGATCATACTCTGGGTTCCACATGCATGTTTTAGCTGAAGGAAGAATACCTTAAACCTGGAGAGTTGAGACCCGTGTAATGGGTACCATGCAATATGACTTCAAAGGGTCTTCATTTGCTCACCGAACCTCTCCAATCCTATCACTGCTGCGTTTATGCCCCTGTACACATGCTTGATTCTCTTTCGGAGACCTAGCAATCTATAGGTTTTACGATACTTACTAGTCAGGTACATTATTAGGCGTTTAATACGCGGTGTTGAGTCCATTTCGTTGAGCAAGGAGTAGCTCTTGTCTATTCCATATTTGGCCTAAGGAACTTTATCTGTGCTCATTTCAATCTCTGGTTTTATGCAGCACCCCAACTCACCTTTACCCTTAAGCAAGCATAAGTTGGTTTTCTAAATTTGAGAACCTTTTCTGTTTTGGAATTCAGTTCCTGTGTAGCCAAGTTTACATTCCGTGTATTAGTGATATCTTATGATGTTTCTTTTTCTGTGTGACTTATTTCAGTTAGAATCATCGTACCTGAATCTACTCATTATTCTGCTACGGGCCTGATGACATAGATTTCATTGCTGAGTGATACTGCATTGTACGTAAGTACCACAAGTTCTTTATCCATTTTTCACTTTCTGCGATGTTGAACTTGTACTGTAAACGAGGTTCTTGTAAACAGAGCCGTTCCAAACTTTGGGGTGGCTGTGTCTTTTTGATTTTAATTTCCCTAAGCTATAGGACCATAAGTGGAAGTGCCCTAGGTTCTGTTGCTTTGTTTTTTAGATGTTTCAGGAAACACCATACACTTCTCCCGAGTGGTT
The DNA here is from genome assembly GCF_949987515.2 of Delphinus delphis. Taxonomy (NCBI): domain Eukaryota; kingdom Metazoa; phylum Chordata; class Mammalia; order Artiodactyla; family Delphinidae; genus Delphinus; species Delphinus delphis. The sequence continues at coordinate 5,006,040 of NW_027192648.1, forward strand.
GTTGGCAATTTACATCCCGCCCATCAGCATAACAAGGCTCCCAGTTCTCCATGGCCTGTCCTGCCTTTCTGGATTTTACACTTTTTTCAGATGGCCCTTTTGACCGGGGGGAAGTGAGACTTCATTGTAGTGCAGATTTCCTTTGCAAGCTTGCTTGGTTGGCCAAAAAGGGCGTATGCGTTTTTTCCTGAATATATTCAGGAAAAAACGCATACGCCCTTTTTGGCCAAGTGCATCATTGTGGACGTTCTGCCTCTTTTCCTATGCTTTCAATGCAATTCCAGTCTACCTCCTGAAATCGGTTTCCTGCAATTCTGCCCCGCTTTCAAGTCCTCTTGGCAGCCTTACTTCAGTCTATTTTTGGACGATAGCTGTCATTTATAAGTCTGCAGGTTTGTGAATTACAGTGCCCCTGAGCTCCTTTCTTCAACTCGCTTTCTTTTGAGCTGGCCGCAACACCGCAGGATGGCTTCAGGCCCAAATTGGTTCCGGTATGGAACGCTGAGCCTTTGGTTATTTCCCCTTCCTTTTGGGAAATGAGAGTAAAATTTGCCCGTCCAGACACCTCCAGCTAGCCTCTCATTGATTCTCGCTATTCCTGTTCATCTTCCGCAGAAATTGCAAACTGGGCCAAACAGGAGGTTAAAGGCGCTGACTCTCCAAGTGGGGAGAGTGTTAGTAAAGCGTCTGGAATGTTGCACCCGAGTACCAGGGGAGGAAAACTGAGACATATTTGAACACGTCTCCCGTTCACATGGTTGATCATACTTGGGTTCCACATGCATGTTTTAGCTGAAGGAAGAATACCTTAAACCTGGAGAGTTAAGACCCGTGTAATGGGTACCATGCAATATGATTTCAAAGGGTCTTCATTTGCTCACCGAACCTCTCCAATCCTATCACTGCTGCGTTTATGCCCCTGTACACATGCTTGATTCTCTTTCGGAGACATAGCAATCCATAGGTTTTACGATACTTACTAGTCAGGTAAATTCTTAGGCGTTTAATATGCGGTGTTGAGTCCATTTCGTTGAGCAAGGAGTAGCTCTTGTCTATTCCATATTTGACTTAAGGAACTTTATCTGTGCTCATTTCAATCTCTGGTTTTATGCACCACCCCAACTCACCTTTACCCTTAAGCAAGCATAAGTTGGTTTTCTAAATTTGAGACCCTGTTCTGTTCTGTAATTCAGTTCCTGTGTAGCCAAGTTTACATTCCGTGTATTACTGATATCTTATGATGTTTCTTTTTCTGTGTGACTTATTTCAGGTAGAATCATCATACCTGAATCCACTCATTGTGATGCTAAGGGCCTGATGACATAGATTTCATTGCTGAGTGATATTGCTTTGTAAGTAAATACCACAACTTCTTTATCCATTTTTCACTTTCTGCGATGTTGAACTTGTACTGTAAACGAGGTTCTTGTAAACAGAGCCGTTCCAAACTTTGGGGTGGCTGTGTCTTTTTGATTTTAATTTCCCTAAGCTATAGGACCATAAGTGGAAGTGCCCTAGGTTCTGTTGCTTTGTTTTTTAGATGTTTTAGGAAACACCATATACTTCTCCCGAGTGGTTGTTGGCAATTTACATCCCGCCCATCAGCATAACAAGGCTCCCAGTTCTCCATGGCCTGTCCTGCCTTTCTGGATTTTACACTTTTTTCAGATGGCCCTTTTGACCGGGGGGAAGTGAGACTTCATTGTAGTGCAGATTTCCTTTGCAAGCTTGCTTGGTTGGCCAAACAGGGCGTATGCGTTTTTTCCTGAATATATTCAGGAAAAAACGCATACGCCCTTTTTGGCCAAGTGCATCATTGTGGACGTTCTGCCTCTTTTCCTATGCTTTCAATGCAATTCCAGTCTACCTCCTGAAATCGGTTTCCTGCAATTCTGCCCCGCTTTCAAGTCCTCTAGGCAGCCTTACTTCAGTGTATTTTTGGACGATAGCTGTCATTTATAACTCTGCAGGTTTGTGAATTACAGTGCCCCTGGGCTCCTTTCTTCAACTCGCTTTCTTTTGAGCTGGCCGCAACACCACAGGATGGCTTCAGGCCCTAATCTGGTTCCGGTACGGCACGCTGAGCCTTTGGTTATTTCCTCTTCCTGGTGGGAAATGAGAGTTAAATTTGCCCGTCCAGACACCTCCAGCTAGCCTCTCATTGGTTCTCGCTATTCCTGTTCATCTTCCGCAGAAATTGCAAACTGGGCCAAACAGGAGGTTAAAGGGACTGACTCTCCAAGTCGGGAGAGTGTTATAAAGCGTCTGGAATGTTGCACCCGAGTACCAGGGGAGGAAAACTGAGACATATTTGAACACGTCTCCTGTTCACATGGTTGATCATACTCTGGGTTCCACATGCATGTTTTAGCTGAAGGAAGAATACCTTAAACCTGGAGAGTTGAGACCCGTGTAATGGGTACCATGCAATATGACTTCAAAGGGTCTTCATTTGCTCACCGAACCTCTCCAATCCTATCACTGCTGCGTTTATGCCCCTGTACACATGCTTGATTCTCTTTTGGAGACCTAGCAATCTATAGGTTTTACGATACTTACTAGTCAGGTACATTCTTAGGCGTTTAATACGCGGTGTTGAGTCCATTTCGTTGAGCAAGGAGTAGCTCTTGTCTATTCCATATTTGGCCTAAGGAACTTTATCTGTGCTCATTTCAATCTCTGGTTTTATGCAGCACCCCAACTCACCTTTACCCTTAAGCAAGCATAAGTTGGTTTTCTAAATTTGAGACCCTGTTCTGTTCTGTAATTCAGTTCCTGTGTAGCCAAGTTTACATTCCGTGTATTACTGATATCTTATGATGTTTCTTTTTCTGTGTGACTTATTTCAGTTAGAATCATCATACCTGAATCCACTCATTGTGCTGCTAAGGGCCTGATGACACAGATTTCATTGCTGAGTTATATTGCTTTGTAAGTAAATACCACAACTTCTTTATCCATTTTTCACTTTCTGCGATGTTGAACTTGTACTGTAAACGAGGTTCTTGTAAAGAGAGCCCTTCCAAACTTTGGGGTGGCTGTGTCTTTTTGATTTTAATTTCCCTAAGCTATAGGACCATAAGTGGAAGTGCCCTAGGTTCTGTTGCTTTGTTTTTTAGATGTTTCAGGAAACACCATACACTTCTCCCGAGTGGTTGTTGGCAATTTACATCCCGCCCATCAGCATAACAAGGCTCCCAGTTCTCCATGGCCTGTCCTGCCTTTCTGGATTTTACACTTTTTTCAGATGGCCCTTTTGACCGGGGGGAAGTGAGACTTCATTGTAGTGCAGATTTCCTTTGCAAGCTTGCTTGGTTGGCCAAAAAGGGCGTATGCGTTTTTTCCTGAATATATTCAGGAAAAAACGCATACGCCCTTTTTGGCCAAGTGCATCATTGTGGACGTTCTGCCTCTTTTCCTATGCTTTCAATGCAATTCCAGTCTACCTCCTGAAATCGGTTTCCTGCAATTCTGCCCCGCTTTCAAGTCCTCTTGGCAGCCTTACTTCAGTCTATTTTTGGACGATAGCTGTCATTTATAAGTCTGCAGGTTTGTGAATTACAGTGCCCCTGAGCTCCTTTCTTCAACTCGCTTTCTTTTGAGCTGGCCGCAACACCACAGGATGGCTTCAGGCCCAAATTGGTTCCGGTACGGCACGCTGAGCCTTTGGTTATTTCCTCTTCCTTTTGGGAAATGAGAGTAAAATTTGCCCGTCCAGACACCTCCAGCTAGCCTCTCATTGGTTCTCGCTATTCCTGTTCATCTTCTGCAGAAATTGCAAACTGGGCCAAACAGGAGGTTAAAGGCGCTGACTCTCCAAGTGGGGAGAGTGTTAGTAAAGCGTCTGGAATGTTGCACCCGAGTACCAGGGGAGGAAAACTGAGACATATTTGAACACGTCTCCCATTCACATGGTTGATCATACTTGGGTTCCACATGCATGTTTTAGCTGAAGGAAGAATACCTTAAACCTGGAGAGTTAAGACCCGTGTAATGGGTACCATGCAATATGACTTCAAAGGGTCTTCATTTGCTCACCGAACCTCTCCAATCCTATCACTGCTGCGTTTATGCCCCTGTACACATGCTTGATTCTCTTTCGGAGACATAGCAATCCATAGGTTTTAAGATACTTACTAGTCAGGTACATTCTTAGGTGTTTAATATGCGGTGTTGAGTCCATTTCGTTGAGCAAGGAGTAGCTCTTGTCTATTCCATATTTGGCTTAAGGAACTTTATCTGTGCTCATTTCAATCTCTGGTTTTATGCAGCAACCCAACTCACCTTTCCCCTTAAGCAAGCATAAGTTGGTTTTCTAAATTTGAGAACCTGTTCTGTTCTGTAATTCAGTTCCTGTGTAGCCAAGTTTACATTCCGTGTATTAGTGATATCTTATGATGTTTCTTTTTCTGTGTGACTTATTTCAGTTAGAATCATCGTACCTGAATCTACTCATTATGCTGCTACGGGCCTGATGACATAGATTTCATTGCTGAGTGATACTGCATTGTACGTAAGTACCACAAATTCTTTATCCATTTTTCACTTTCTGGGATGTTGAACTTGTACTGTAAACGAGGTTCTTGTAAACAGAGCCGTTCCAAACTTTGGGGTGGCTGTGTCTTTTTGATTTTAATTTCCCTAAGCTATAGGACCATAAGTGGCAGTGCCCTAGGCTCTGTTGCTTTGTTTTTTAGATGTTTCAGGAAACACCATACACTTCTCCCGAGTGTCTGTTGGCAATTTACATCCCGCCCATCAGCATAACAAGGCTCCCAGTTCTCCATGGCCTGTCCTGCCTTTCTGGATTTTACACTTTTTTCAGATGGCCCTTTTGACCGGGGGAAGTGAGACTTCATTGTAGTGCAGATTTCCTTTGGAAGCTTGCTTCCTTGGCCAAAAAGGGCGTATGCGTTTTTTCCTGAATATATTCAGGAAAAAACGCATACGCCCTTTTTGGCCAAGTGCATCATTGTGGACGTTCTGCCTCTTTTCCTATGCTTTCAATGCAATTCCAGTCTACCTCCTGAAATCGGTTTCCTGCAATTCTGCCCCGCTTTCAAGTCCTCTTGGCAGCCTTACTTCAGTCTATTTTTGGACGATAGCTGTCATTTATAACTCTGCAGGTTTGTGAATTACAGTGCCCCTGAGCTCCTTTCTTCAACTCGCTTTCTTTTGAGCTGGCCGCAACACTGCAGGATGGCTTCAGGCCCTAATCTGGTTCCGGCACGGCACACTGAGCCTTTGGTTAATTCCTCTTCCTGGTGGGAAATGAGAGTTAAATTTGCCCGTCCAGACACCTCCAGCTAGCCTCTCATTGGTTCTCGCTATTCCTGTTCATCTTCCGCAGAAATTGCAAACTGGGCCAAACAGGAGGTTAAAGGGGCTGACTCTCCAAGTGGGGAGAGTGTTAGTAAAGCATCTGGAATGTTGCACCCGAGTACCGGGGAGGAAAACTGAGACATATTTGAACACGTCTCCCGTTCACATGGTTGATCATACTTGGGTTCCACATGCATGTTTTAGCTGAAGGAAGAATACCTTAAACCTGGAGACTTGAGACCCGTGTAATGGGTACCATGCAATATGACTTCAAAGGGTCTTCATTTGCTCACCGAACCTCTCCAATCCTATCACTGCTGCGTTTATGCCCCTGTACACATGCTTGATTCTCTTTTGGAGACATAGCAATCCATAGGTTTTACGATACTTACTAGTCAGGTAAATTCTTAGGCGTTTAATATGCGGTGTTGAGTCCATTTCGTTGAGCAAGGAGTAGCTCTTGTCTATTCCATATTTGACTTAAGGAACTTTATCTGTGCTCATTTCAATCTCTGGTTTTATGCACCACCCCAACTCACCTTTACCCTTAAGCAAGCATAAGTTGTTTTTCTAAATTTGAGACCCTGTTCTGTTCTGTAATTCAGTTCCTGTGTAGCCAAGTTTACATTCCGTGTATTACTGATATCTTATGATGTTTCTTTTTCTGTGTGACTTATTTCAGTTAGAATCATCATACCTGAATCCACTCATTGTGCTGCTAAGGGCCTGATGACACAGATTTCATTGCTGAGTTATATTGCTTTGTAAGTAAATACCACAACTTCTTTATCCATTTTTCACTTTCTGCGATGTTGAACTTGTACTGTAAACGAGGTTCTTGTAAACAGAGGCGTCCCAAACCTTGGGGTGGCTGTGTCTTTTTGATTTTAATTTCCCTAAGCTATAGGACCATAAGTGGCAGTGCCCTAGGCTCTGTTGCTTTGTTTTTTAGATGTTTCAGGAAACAGCATACACTTCTCCGGAGTGTCTGTTGGCAATTTACATCCCGCCCATCAGCATAACAAGGCTCCCAGTTCTCCATGGCCTGTCCTGCCTTTCTGGATTTTACACTTTTTTCAGATGGCCCTTTTGACCGGGGGGAAGTGAGACTTCATTGTAGTGCAGATTTCCTTTGCAAGCTTGCTTGGTTGGCCAAAAAGGGCGTATGCGTTTTTTCCTGAATATATTCACGAAAAAATGCATACGCCCTTTTTGGCCAAGTGCATCATTGTGGACGTTCTGCCTCTTTTCCTATGCTTTCAATGCAATTCCAGTCTACCTCCTGAAATCGGTTTCCTGCAATTCTGCCCCGCTTTCAAGTCCTCTTGGCAGCCTTACTTCAGTCTATTTTTGGACGATAGCTGTCATTTATAACTCTGCAGGTTTGTGAATTACAGTGCCCCTGAGCTCCTTTGTTCAACTCGCTTTCTTTTGAGCTGACCGGAACACCGCAAAATGGCTTCAGGCTCTAATCTGGTTCCGGTACGGCACGCTGAGCCTTTGGTTATTTCCTCTTCCTGGTGGGAAATGAGAGTTAAATTTTCCTGTCCAGGCACCTCCAGCTAGCCTCTCATTGGTTCTCGCTATTCCTGTTCATCTTCCGCAGAAATTGCAAACTGGGCCAAACAGGAGGTTAAAGGCGCTGACTCTCCAAGTGGGGAGAGTGTTAGTAAAGCGTTTGGAATGTTGCACCCGAGTACCAGGGGAGGAAAACTGAGACATATTTGAACACGTCTCCCGTTCACATGGTTGATCATACTTGGGTTCCACATGCATGTTTTAGCTGAAGGAAGAATACCTAAAACCTGGGTAGTTGAAACCTGTGGAATGGGTACCATGCAATATGACTTCAAAGGGTCTTCATTTGCTCACCGAACCTCTCCAATCCTATCACTGCTGCGTTTATGCCCCTGTACACATGCTTGATTCTCTTTCGGAGACATAGCAATCCATAGGTTTTAAGATACTTACTAGTCAGGTACATTCTTAGGCATTTAATATGGGGTGTTGAGTCCATTTCGTTGAGCAAGGAGTAGCTCTTGTCTACTCCATATTTGGCTTAAGGAACTTTATCTGTGCTCATTTCAATCTCTGGTTTTATGCAGCAACCCAACTCACCTTTCCCCTTAAGCAAGCATAAGTTGGTTTTCTAAATTTGAGACCCTGTTCTGTTTTGGAATTCAGTTCCGGTGTAGCCAAGTTTACATTCCGTGTATTAGTGATATCTTATGATGTTTCTTTTTCTGTGTGAATTATTTCAGTTAGAATCATCGTACCTGAATCTACGCATTATGCTGCTACGGGCCTGATGACATAGATTTCATTGCTGAGTGATACTGCATTGTACGTAAGTACCACAAGTTCTTTATCCATTTTTCACTTTCTGCGATGTTGAACTTGTACTGTAAACGAGGTTCTTGTAAACAGAGCTGTTCCAAACTTTGGGGTGGCTGTGTCTTTTTGATTTTAATTTCTCTAAGCTATAGGACCATAAGTGGAAGTGCCCTAGGTTCTGTTGCTTTGTTTTTTAGATGTTTCAGGAAACACCATACACTTCTCCCGAGTGGTTGTTGGCAATTTACATCCCGCCCATCAGCATAACAAGGCTCCCAGTTCTCCATGGCCTGTCCTGCCTTTCTGGATTTTACACTTTTTTCAGATGGCCCTTTTGACCGGGGGGAAGTGAGACTTCATTGTAGTGCAGATTTCCTTTGCAAGCTTGCTTGGTTGGCCAAAAAGGGCGTATGCGTTTTTTCCTGAATATATTCAGGAAAAAATGCATACGCCCTTTTTGGCCAAGTGCATCATTGTGGACGTTCTGCCTCTTTTCCTATGCTTTCAATGCAATTCCAGTCTACCTCCTGAAATCGGTTTCCTGCAATTCTGCCCCGCTTTCAAGTCCTCTTGGCAGCCTTCCTTCAGTCTATTTTTGGACGATAGCTGTCATTTATAACTCTGCAGGTTTGTGAATTACAGTGCCCCTGAGCTCCTTTCTTCAACTCGCTTTCTTGTGACCTGGCCGCAACACTGCAGAATGGCTTCAGGACCTAATCTGGTTCCGGCACGGCACGCTGAGCCTTTGGTTAATTCCTCTTCCTGGTGGGAAATGAGAGTTAAATTTGCCCGTCCAGACACCTCCAGCTAGTCTCTCATTGGTTCTCGCTATTCCTGTTCATCTTCCGCAGAAATTGCAAACTGGGCCAAACAGAAGGTTAAAGGCGCTGACTCTCCAAGTGGGGAGAGTGTTAGTAAAGCGTCTGGAATGTTGCACCCGAGTACCAGGGGAGGAAAACTGAGACATATTTGAACACGTCTCCCGTTCACATGGTTGATCATACGCTAGGTTCCACATGCATGTTTTAGCTGAAGGAAGAATACCTTAAACCTGGGTAGTTGAAACCCGTGGAATGGGTACCATGCAATATGACTTCAAAGTGTCTTCATTTGCGCACCGAACCTCTCCAATCCTATCACTGCTGCGTTTATGCCCCTGTACACATGCTTGATTCTCTTTTGGAGACATAGCAATCCATAGGTTTTAAGATACTTACTAGTCAGGTACATTCTTAGGGGTTTAATATGGGGTTTTGAGTCCATTTCGTTGAGCAAGGAGTAGCTCTTGTCTATTCCATATTTGGCTTAAGGAACTTTATCTGTGCTCATTTCAATCTCTGGTTTTATGCAGCACCCCAACTCACCTTTCCCCTTAAGCAAGCATAAGTTGGTTTTCTAAATTTGAGACCCTGTTCTCTTCTGGAATGCAGTTCCTGTGTAGCCAAGTTTACATTCCGTGTATTACTGATATCTTATGATGTTTCTTTTTCTGTGTGACTTATTTCAGTTAGAATCATCATACCTGAATCCACTCATTGTGATGCTAAGGGCCTGATGACATAGAATTCATTGCTGAGTGATATTGCTTTGTAAGTAAATACCACAACTTCTTTATCCATTTTTCACTTTCTGCGATGTTGAACTTGTACTGTAAACGAGGTTCTTGTAAACAGAGCCGTTCCAAACTTTGGGGTGGCTGTGTCTTTTTGATTTTAATTTCCCTAAGCTATAGGACCATAAGTGGAAGTGCCCTAGGTTCTGTTGCTTTGTTTTTCAGATGTTTCAGGAAACACCATACACTTCTCCCGAGTGGTTGTTGGCAATTTACATCCCGCCCAGCAGCATAACAAGGCTCCCAGTTCTCCATGGCCTGTCCTGCCTTTCTGGATTTTACACTTTTTTCAGATGGCCCTTTTGACCGGGGGGAAGTGAGACTTCATTGTAGTGCAGATTTCCTTTGCAAGCTTGCTTGGTTGGCCAAAAAGGGCGTATGCGTTTTTTCCTGAATATATTCAGGAAAAAACGCATACGCCCTTTTTGGCCAAGTGCATCATTGTGGACGTTCTGCCTCTTTTCCTATGCTTTCAATGCAATTCCAGTCTACCTCCTGAAATCGGTTTCCTGCAATTCTGCCCCGCTTTCAAGTCCTCTTGGCAGCCTTACTTCAGTCTATTTTTGGACGATAGCTGTCATTTATAACTCTGCAGGTTTGTGAATTACAGTGCCCCTGAGCTCCTTTGTTCAACTCGCTTTCTTTTGAGCTGACCGCAACACCGCAAAATGGCTTCAGGCTCTAATCTGGTTCCGGTACGGCACGCTGAGCCTTTGGTTATTTCCTCTTCCTGGTGGGAAATGAGAGTTAAATTTTCCTGTCCAGGCACCTCCAGCTAGCCTCTCATTGGTTCTCGCTATTCCTGTTCATCTTCCGCAGAAATTGCAAACTGGGCCAAACAGGAGGTTAAAGGCGCTGACTCTCCAAGTGGGGAGAGTGTTAGTAAAGCGTTTGGAATGTTGCACCCGAGTACCAGGGGAGGAAAACTGAGACATATTTGAACACGTCTCCCGTTCACATGGTTGATCATACTTGGGTTCCACATGCATGTTTTAGCTGAAGGAAGAATACCTAAAACCTGGGTAGTTGAAACCTGTGGAATGGGTACCATGCAATATGACTTCAAAGGGTCTTCATTTGCTCACCGAACCTCTCCAATCCTATCACTGCTGCGTTTATGCCCCTGTACACATGCTTGATTCTCTTTCGGAGACATAGCAATCCATAGGTTTTAAGATACTTACTAGTCAGGTACATTCTTAGGCATTTAATATGGGGTGTTGAGTCCATTTCGTTGAGCAAGGAGTAGCTCCTGTCTACTCCATATTTGGCTTAAGGAACTTTATCTGTGCTCATTTCAATCTCTGGTTTTATGCAGCAACCCAACTCACCTTTCCCCTTAAGCAAGCATAAGTTGGTTTTCTAAATTTGAGAACCTGTTCTGTTCTGTAATTCAGTTCCTGTGTAGCCAAGTTTACATTCCGTGTATTAGTGATATCTTATGATGTTTCTTTTTCTGTGTGACTTATTTCAGTTAGAATCATCGTACCTGAATCTACTCATTATGCTGCTACGGGCCTGATGACATAGATTTCATTGCTGAGTGATACTGCATTGTACGTAAGTACCACAAATTCTTTATCCATTTTTCACTTTCTGGGATGTTGAACTTGTACTGTAAACGAGGTTCTTGTAAACAGAGCCGTTCCAAACTTTGGGGTGGCTGTGTCTTTTTGATTTTAATTTCCCTAAGCTATAGGACCATAAGTGGCAGTGCCCTAGGCTCTGTTGCTTTGTTTTTTAGATGTTTCAGGAAACACCATACACTTCTCCCGAGTGTCTGTTGGCAATTTACATCCCGCCCATCAGCATAACAAGGCTCCCAGTTCTCCATGGCCTGTCCTGCCTTTCTGGATTTTACACTTTTTTCAGATGGCCCTTTTGACCGGGGGAAGTGAGACTTCATTGTAGTGCAGATTTCCTTTGGAAGCTTGCTTCGTTGGCCAAAAAGGGCGTATGCGTTTTTTCCTGAATATATTCAGGAAAAAACGCATACGCCCTTTTTGGCCAAGTGCATCATTGTGGACGTTCTGCCTCTTTTCCTATGCTTTCAATGCAATTCCAGTCTACCTCCTGAAATCGGTTTCCTGCAATTCTGCCCCGCTTTCAAGTCCTCTTGGCAGCCTTACTTCAGTCTATTTTTGGACGATAGCTGTCATTTATAACTCTGCAGGTTTGTGAATTACAGTGCCCCTGAGCTCCTTTCTTCAACTCGCTTTCTTTTGAGCTGGCCGCAACACTGCAGGATGGCTTCAGGCCCTAATCTGGTTCCGGCACGGCACACTGAGCCTTTGGTTAATTCCTCTTCCTGGTGGGAAATGAGAGTTAAATTTGCCCGTCCAGACACCTCCAGCTAGCCTCTCATTGGTTCTCGCTATTCCTGTTCATCTTCCGCAGAAATTGCAAACTGGGCCAAACAGGAGTTTAAAGGGGCTGACTCTCCAAGTGGGGAGAGTGTTAGTAAAGCATCTGGAATGTTGCACCCGAGTACCGGGGAGGAAAACTGAGACATATTTGAACACGTCTCCCGTTCACATGGTTGACCATACTTGGGTTCCACATGCATGTTTTAGCTGAAGGAAGAATACCTTAAACCTGGAGACTTGAGACCCGTGTAATGGGTACCATGCAATATGACTTCAAAGGGTCTTCATTTGCTCACCGAACCTCTCCAATCCTATCACTGCTGCGTTTATGCCCCTGTACACATGCTTGATTCTCTTTTGGAGACATAGCAATCCATAGGTTTTAAGATACTTACTAGTCAGGTAAATTCTTAGGCGTTTAATATGCGGTGTTGAGTCCATTTCGTTGAGCAAGGAGTAGCTCTTGTCTATTCCATATTTGACTTAAGGAACTTTATCTGTGCTCATTTCAATCTCTGGTTTTATGCACCACCCCAACTCACCTTTACCCTTAAGCAAGCATAAGTTGTTTTTCTAAATTTGAGACCCTGTTCTGTTCTGTAATTCAGTTCCTGTGTAGCCAAGTTTACATTCCGTGTATTACTGATATCTTATGATGTTTCTTTTTCTGTGTGACTTATTTCAGTTAGAATCATCATACCTGAATCCACTCATTGTGCTGCTAAGGGCCTGATGACACAGATTTCATTGCTGAGTTATATTGCTTTGTAAGTAAATACCACAACTTCTTTATCCATTTTTCACTTTCTGCGATGTTGAACTTGTACTGTAAACGAGGTTCTTGTAAACAGAGGCGTCCCAAACCTTGGGGTGGCTGTGTCTTTTTGATTTTAATTTCCCTAAGCTATAGGACCATAAGTGGCAGTGCCCTAGGCTCTGTTGCTTTGTTTTTTAGATGTTTCAGGAAACAGCATACACTTCTCCGGAGTGTCTGTTGGCAATTTACATCCCGCCCATCAGCATAACAAGGCTCCCAGTTCTCCATGGCCTGTCCTGCCTTTCTGGATTTTACACTTTTTTCAGATGGCCCTTTTGACCGGGGGGAAGTGAGACTTCATTGTAGTGCAGATTTCCTTTGCAAGCTTGCTTGGTTGGCCAAAAAGGGCGTATGCGTTTTTTCCTGAATATATTCACGAAAAAATGCATACGCCCTTTTTGGCCAAGTGCATCATTGTGGACGTTCTGCCTCTTTTCCTATGCTTTCAATGCAATTCCAGTCTACCTCCTGAAATCGGTTTCCTGCAATTCTGCCCCGCTTTCAAGTCCTCTTGGCAGCCTTACTTCAGTCTATTTTTGGACGATAGCTGTCATTTATAACTCTGCAGGTTTGTGAATTACAGTGCCCCTGAGCTCCTTTCTACAACTCGCTTTCTTGTGATCTGGCCGCAACACCGCAGGATGGCTTCAGGCCCTAATCTGGTTCCGGCACGGCACGCTGAGCCTTTGGTTATTTCCTCTTCCTGGTGGGAAATGAGAGTTAAATTTGCCCGTCCAGACACCTCCAGCTAGTCTCTCTTTGGTTCTCGCTATTCCTGTTCATCTTCCGCAGAAATTGCAAACTGGGCCAAACAGGAGGTTAAAGGCGCTGACTCTCCAAGTGGGGAGAGTGTTAGTAAAGCGTCTGGAATGTTGCACCCGAGTACCAGGGGAGGAAAACTGAGACATATTTGAACAGGTCTCCCGTTCACATGGTTGATCATACTTGGGTTCCACATGCATGTTTTAGCTGAAGGAAGAATACCTTAAACCTGGAGAGTTAAGACCCGTGTAATGGGTACCATGCAATATGACTTCAAAGGGTCTTCATTTGCTCACCGAACCTCTCCAATCCTATCACTGCTGCGTTTATGCCCCTGTACACATGCTTGATTCTCTTTCGGAGACATAGCAATCTATAGGTTTTACGATACTTACTAGTCAGGTACATTCTTAGGCGTTTAATACGCGGTGTTGAGTCCATTTCGTTGAGCAAGGAGTAGCTCTTGTCTATTCCATATTTGGCTTAAGGAACTTTATCTGTGCTCATTTCAATCTCTGGTTTTATGCAGCACCCGAACTCACCTTTCCCCTTAAGCAAGCATAAGTTGGTTTTCTAAATTTGAGACCCTGTTCTGTTCTGTAATTCAGTTCCTGTGTAGCCAAGTTTACATTCCGTGTATTACTGATATCTTATGATGTTTCTTTTTCTGTGTGACTTATTTCAGTTAGAATCATCATACCTGAATCCACTCATTGTGCTGCTAAGGGCCTGATGACACAGATTTCATTGCTGAGTTATATTGCTTTGTAAGTAAATACCACAACATCTTTATCCATTTTTCACTTTCTGCGATGTTGAACTTGTACTGTAAACGAGGTTCTTGTAAAGAGAGCCGTTCCAAACTTTGGGGTGGCTGTGTCTTTTTGATTTTAATTTCCCTAAGCTATAGGACCATAAGTGGAAGTGCCCTAGGTTCTGTTGCTTTGTTTTTTAGATGTTTCAGGAAACACCATACACTTCTCCCGAGTGGTTGTTGGCAATTTACATCCCGCCCATCAGCATAACAAGGCTCCCAGTTCTCCATGGCCTGTCCTGCCTTTCTGGATTTTACACTTTTTTCAGATGGCCCTTTTGACCGGGGGGAAGTGAGACTTCATTGTAGTGCAGATTTCCTTTGCAAGCTTGCTTGGTTGGCCAAAAAGGGCGTATGCGTTTTTTCCTGAATATATTCAGGAAAAAACGCATACGCCCTTTTTGGCCAAGTGCATCATTGTGGACGTTCTGCCTCTTTTCCTATGCTTTCAATGCAATTCCAGTCTACCTCCTGAAATCGGTTTCCTGCAATTCTGCCCCGCTTTCAAGTCCTCTTGGCAGCCTTACTTCAGTCTATTTTTGGACGATAGCTGTCATTTATAAGTCTGCAGGTTTGTGAATTACAGTGCCCCTGAGCTCCTTTCTTCAACTCGCTTTCTTTTGAGCTGGCCGCAACACCGCAGGATGGCTTCAGGCTCTAATCTGGTTCCGGTTCGGCACACTGAGCCTTTGGTTATTTCCTCTTCCTGGTGGGAAATGAGAGTTAAATTTGCCCGTCCAGACACCTCCAGCTAGCCTCTCATTGGTACTCGCTATTCCTGTTCATCTTCCGCAGAAATTGCAAACTGGGCCAAACAGGAGGTTAAAGGGACTGACTCTCCAAGTCGGGAGAGTGTTAGTAAAGCGTCTGGAATGTTGCACCCGAGTACCAGGGGAGGAAAACTGAGACATATTTGAACACGTCTCCCGTTCACATGGTTGATCATACTCTGGGTTCCACATGCATGTTTTAGCTGAAGGAAGAATACCTTAAACCTGGAGAGTTGAGACCCGTGTAATGGGTACCATGCAATATGACTTGAAAGGGTCTTCATTTGCTCACCGAACCTCTCCAATCCTATCACTGCTGCGTTTATTCCCCTGTACACATGCTTGATTCTCTTTTGGAGACATAGCAATCCATAGGTTTTAAGATACTTACTAGTCAGGTACATTCTTAGGGGTTTAATATGGGGTTTTGAGTCCATTTCGTTGAGCAAGGAGTAGCTCTTGTCTATTCCATATTTGGCTTAAGGAACTTTATCTGTGCTCATTTCAATCTCTGGTTTTATGCAGCACCCCAACTCACCTTTCCCCTTAAGCAAGCATAAGTTGGTTTTCTAAATTTGAGACCCTGTTCTCTTCTGGAATGCAGTTCCTGTGTAGCCAAGTTTACATTCCGTGTATTACTGATATCTTATGATGTTTCTTTTTCTGTGTGACTTATTTCAGTTAGAATCATCATACCTGAATCCACTCATTGTGATGCTAAGGGCCTGATGACATAGAATTCATTGCTGAGTGATATTGCTTTGTAAGTAAATACCACAACTTCTTTATCCATTTTTCACTTTCTGCGATGTTGAACTTGTACTGTAAACGAGGTTCTTGTAAACAGAGCCGTTCCAAACTTTGGGGTGGCTGTGTCTTTTTGATTTTAATTTCCCTAAGCTATAGGACCATAAGTGGAAGTGCCCTAGGTTCTGTTGCTTTGTTTTTCAGATGTTTCAGGAAACACCATACACTTCTCCCGAGTGGTTGTTGGCAATTTACATCCCGCCCATCAGCATAACAAGGCTCCCAGTTCTCCATGGCCTGTCCTGCCTTTCTGGATTTTACACTTTTTTCAGATGGCCCTTTTGACCGGGGGGAAGTGAGACTTCATTGTAGTGCAGATTTCCTTTGCAAGCTTGCTTGGTTGGCCAAAAAGGGCGTATGCGTTTTTTCCTGAATATATTCAGGAAAAAACGCATACGCCCTTTTTGGCCAAGTGCATCATTGTGGACGTTCTGCCTCTTTTCCTATGCTTTCAATGCAATTCCAGTCTACCTCCTGAAATCGGTTTCCTGCAATTCTGCCCCGCTTTCAAGTCCTCTTGGCAGCCTTACTTCAGTCTATTTTTGGACGATAGCTGTCATTTATAAGTCTGCAGGTTTGTGAATTACAGTGCCCCTGAGCTCCTTTGTTCAACTCGCTTTCTTTTGAGCTGACCGGAACACCGCAAAATGGCTTCAGGCTCTAATCTGGTTCCGGTACGGCACGCTGAGCCTTTGGTTATTTCCTCTTCCTGGTGGGAAATGAGAGTTAAATTTTCCTGTCCAGGCACCTCCAGCTAGCCTCTCATTGGTTCTCGCTATTCCTGTTCATCTTCCGCAGAAATTGCAAACTGGGCCAAACAGGAGGTTAAAGGCGCTGACTCTCCAAGTGGGGAGAGTGTTAGTAAAGCGTTTGGAATGTTGCACCCGAGTACCAGGGGAGGAAAACTGAGACATATTTGAACACGTCTCCCGTTCACATGGTTGATCATACTTGGGTTCCACATGCATGTTTTAGCTGAAGGAAGAATACCTAAAACCTGGGTAGTTGAAACCTGTGGAATGGGTACCATGCAATATGACTTCAAAGGGTCTTCATTTGCTCACCGAACCTCTCCAATCCTATCACTGCTGCGTTTATGCCCCTGTACACATGCTTGATTCTCTTTCGGAGACATAGCAATCCATAGGTTTTAAGATACTTACTAGTCAGGTACATTCTTAGGCATTTAATATGGGGTGTTGAGTCCATTTCGTTGAGCAAGGAGTAGCTCTTGTCTACTCCATATTTGGCTTAAGGAACTTTATCTGTGCTCATTTCAATCTCTGGTTTTATGCAGCAACCCAACTCACCTTTCCCCTTAAGCAAGCATAAGTTGGTTTTCTAAATTTGTGACCCTGTTCTGTTTTGGAATTCAGTTCCTGTGTAGCCAAGTTTACATTCCGTGTATTAGTGATATCTTATGATGTTTCTTTTTCTGTGTGAATTATTTCAGTTAGAATCATCGTACCTGAATCTACGCATTATGCTGCTACGGGCCTGATGACATAGATTTCATTGCTGAGTGATACTGCATTGTACGTAAGTACCACAAGTTCTTTATCCATTTTTCACTTTCTGCGATGTTGAACTTGTACTGTAAACGAGGTTCTTGTAAACAGAGCTGTTCCAAACTTTGGGGTGGCTGTGTCTTTTTGATTTTAATTTCTCTAAGCTATAGGACCATAAGTGGAAGTGCCCTAGGTTCTGTTGCTTTGTTTTTTAGATGTTTCAGGAAACACCATACACTTCTCCCGAGTGGTTGTTGGCAATTTACATCCCGCCCATCAGCATAACAAGGCTCCCAGTTCTCCATGGCCTGTCCTGCCTTTCTGGATTTTACACTTTTTTCAGATG
This sequence comes from Delphinus delphis, assembly GCF_949987515.2. Lineage (NCBI taxonomy): Eukaryota > Metazoa > Chordata > Mammalia > Artiodactyla > Delphinidae > Delphinus > Delphinus delphis. The sequence continues at coordinate 5,023,498 of NW_027192648.1, forward strand.
GCCCTTTTGACCGGGGGGAAGTGAGACTTCATTGTAGTGCAGATTTCCTTTGCAAGCTTGCTTGGTTGGCCAAAAAGGGCGTATGCGTTTTTTCCTGAATATATTCAGGAAAAAACGCATACGCCCTTTTTGGCCAAGTGCATCATTGTGGACGTTCTGCCTCTTTTCCTATGCTTTCAATGCAATTCCAGTCTACCTCCTGAAATCGGTTTCCTGCAATTCTGCCCCGCTTTCAAGTCCTCTTGGCAGCCTTCCTTCAGTCTATTTTTGGACGATAGCTGTCATTTATAACTCTGCAGGTTTGTGAATTACAGTGCCCCTGAGCTCCTTTCTTCAACTCGCTTTCTTGTGACCTGGCCGCAACACCGCAGAATGGCTTCAGGACCTAATCTGGTTCCGGCACGGCACGCTGAGCCTTTGGTTAATTCCTCTTCCTGGTGGGAAATGAGAGTTAAATTTGCCCGTCCAGACACCTCCAGCTAGTCTCTCATTGGTTCTCGCTATTCCTGTTCATCTTCCGCAGAAATTGCAAACTGGGCCAAACAGAAGGTTAAAGGCGCTGACTCTCCAAGTGGGGAGAGTGTTAGTAAAGCGTCTGGAATGTTGCACCCGAGTACCAGGGGAGGAAAACTGAGACATATTTGAACACGTCTCCCGTTCACATGGTTGATCATACGCTAGGTTCCACATGCATGTTTTAGCTGAAGGAAGAATACCTTAAACCTGGGTAGTTGAAACCCGTGGAATGGGTACCATGCAATATGACTTCAAAGTGTCTTCATTTGCGCACCGAACCTCTCCAATCCTATCACTGCTGCGTTTATGCCCCTGTACACATGCTTGATTCTCTTTTGGAGACATAGCAATCCATAGGTTTTAAGATACTTACTAGTCAGGTACATTCTTAGGGGTTTAATATGGGGTTTTGAGTCCATTTCGTTGAGCAAGGAGTAGCTCTTGTCTATTCCATATTTGGCTTAAGGAACTTTATCTGTGCTCATTTCAATCTCTGGTTTTATGCAGCACCCCAACTCACCTTTCCCCTTAAGCAAGCATAAGTTGGTTTTCTAAATTTGAGACCCTGTTCTCTTCTGGAATGCAGTTCCTGTGTAGCCAAGTTTACATTCCGTGTATTACTGATATCTTATGATGTTTCTTTTTCTGTGTGACTTATTTCAGTTAGAATCATCATACCTGAATCCACTCATTGTGATGCTAAGGGCCTGATGACATAGAATTCATTGCTGAGTGATATTGCTTTGTAAGTAAATACCACAACTTCTTTATCCATTTTTCACTTTCTGCGATGTTGAACTTGTACTGTAAACGAGGTTCTTGTAAACAGAGCCGTTCCAAACTTTGGGGTGGCTGTGTCTTTTTGATTTTAATTTCCCTAAGCTATAGGACCATAAGTGGAAGTGCCCTACGTTCTGTTGCTTTGTTTTTCAGATGTTTCAGGAAACACCATACACTTCTCCCGAGTGGTTGTTGGCAATTTACATCCCGCCCAGCAGCATAACAAGGCTCCCAGTTCTCCATGGCCTGTCCTGCCTTTCTGGATTTTACACTTTTTTCAGATGGCCCTTTTGACCGGGGGGAAGTGAGACTTCATTGTAGTGCAGATTTCCTTTGCAAGCTTGCTTGGTTGGCCAAAAAGGGCGTATGCGTTTTTTCCTGAATATATTCAGGAAAAAACGCATACGCCCTTTTTGGCCAAGTTCATCATTGTGGACGTTCTGCCTCTTTTCCTATGCTTTCAATGCAATTCCAGTCTACCTCCTGAAATCGGTTTCCTGCAATTCTGCCCCGCTTTCAAGTCCTCTTGGCAGCCTTACTTCAGTCTATTTTTGGACGATAGCTGTCATTTATAACTCTGCAGGTTTGTGAATTACAGTGCCCCTGAGCTCCTTTGTTCAACTCGCTTTCTTTTGAGCTGACCGCAACACCGCAAAATGGCTTCAGGCTCTAATCTGGTTCCGGTACGGCACGCTGAGCCTTTGGTTATTTCCTCTTCCTGGTGGGAAATGAGAGTTAAATTTTCCTGTCCAGGCACCTCCAGCTAGCCTCTCATTGGTTCTCGCTATTCCTGTTCATCTTCCGCAGAAATTGCAAACTGGGCCAAACAGGAGGTTAAAGGCGCTGACTCTCCAAGTGGGGAGAGTGTTAGTAAAGCGTTTGGAATGTTGCACCCGAGTACCAGGGGAGGAAAACTGAGACATATTTGAACACGTCTCCCGTTCACATGGTTGATCATACTTGGGTTCCACATGCATGTTTTAGCTGAAGGAAGAATACCTAAAACCTGGGTAGTTGAAACCTGTGGAATGGGTACCATGCAATATGACTTCAAAGGGTCTTCATTTGCTCACCGAACCTCTCCAATCCTATCACTGCTGCGTTTATGCCCCTGTACACATGCTTGATTCTCTTTCGGAGACATAGCAATCCATAGGTTTTAAGATACTTACTAGTCAGGTACATTCTTAGGCATTTAATATGGGGTGTTGAGTCCATTTCGTTGAGCAAGGAGTAGCTCTTGTCTACTCCATATTTGGCTTAAGGAACTTTATCTGTGCTCATTTCAATCTCTGGTTTTATGCAGCAACCCAACTCACCTTTCCCCTTAAGCAAGCATAAGTTGGTTTTCTAAATTTGAGACCCTGTTCTGTTTTGGAATTCAGTTCCTGTGTAGCCAAGTTTACATTCCGTGTATTAGTGATATCTTATGATGTTTCTTTTTCTGTGTGAATTATTTCAGTTAGAATCATCGTACCTGAATCTACGCATTATGCTGCTACGGGCCTGATGACATAGATTTCATTGCTGAGTGATACTGCATTGTACGTAAGTACCACAAGTTCTTTATCCATTTTTCACTTTCTGCGATGTTGAACTTGTACTGTAAACGAGGTTCTTGTAAACAGAGCTGTTCCAAACTTTGGGGTGGCTGTGTCTTTTTGATTTTAATTTCTCTAAGCTATAGGACCATAAGTGGAAGTGCCCTAGGTTCTGTTGCTTTGTTTTTTAGATGTTTCAGGAAACACCATACACTTCTCCCGAGTGGTTGTTGGCAATTTACATCCCGCCCATCAGCATAACAAGGCTCCCAGTTCTCCATGGCCTGTCCTGCCTTTCTGGATTTTACACTTTTTTCAGATGGCCCTTTTGACCGGGGGGAAGTGAGACTTCATTGTAGTGCAGATTTCCTTTGCAAGCTTGCTTGGTTGGCCAAAAAGGGCGTATGCGTTTTTTCCTGAATATATTCAGGAAAAAATGCATACGCCCTTTTTGGCCAAGTGCATCATTGTGGACGTTCTGCCTCTTTTCCTATGCTTTCAATGCAATTCCAGTCTACCTCCTGAAATCGGTTTCCTGCAATTCTGCCCCGCTTTCAAGTCCTCTTGGCAGCCTTCCTTCAGTCTATTTTTGGACGATAGCTGTCATTTATAACTCTGCAGGTTTGTGAATTACAGTGCCCCTGAGCTCCTTTCTTCAACTCGCTTTCTTGTGACCTGGCCGCAACACTGCAGAATGGCTTCAGGACCTAATCTGGTTCCGGCACGGCACGCTGAGCCTTTGGTTATTTCCTCTTCCTGGTGGGAAATGAGAGTTAAATTTGCCCGTCCAGACACCTCCAGCTAGTCTCTCATTGGTTCTCGCTATTCCTGTTCATCTTCCGCAGAAATTGCAAACTGGGCCAAACAGAAGGTTAAAGGCGCTGACTCTCCAAGTGGGGAGAGTGTTAGTAAAGCGTCTGGAATGTTGCACCCGAGTACCAGGGGAGGAAAACTGAGACATATTTGAACACGTCTCCCGTTCACATGGTTGATCATACGCTAGGTTCCACATGCATGTTTTAGCTGAAGGAAGAATACCTTAAACCTGGGTAGTTGAAACCCGTGGAATGGGTACCATGCAATATGACTTCAAAGTGTCTTCATTTGCGCACCGAACCTCTCCAATCCTATCACTGCTGCGTTTATGCCCCTGTACACATGCTTGATTCTCTTTTGGAGACATAGCAATCCATAGGTTTTAAGATACTTACTAGTCAGGAACATTCTTAGGCGTTTAATATGGGGTGTTGAGTCCATTTCGTTGAGCAAGGAGTAGCTCTTGTCTATTCCATATTTGGCTTAAGGAACTTTATCTGTGCTCATTTCAATCTCTGGTTTTATGCAGCACCCCAACTCACCTTTACCCTTAAGCAAGCATAAGTTGTTTTTCTAAATTTGAGACCCTGTTCTGTTCTGTAATTCAGTTCCTGTGTAGCCAAGTTTACATTCCGTGTATTACTGATATCTTATGATGTTTCTTTTTCTGTGTGACTTATTTCAGTTAGAATCATCATACCTGAATCCACTCATTGTGATGCTAAGGGCCTGATGACATAGATTTCATTGCTGAGTGATATTGCTTTGTAAGTGAATACCACAACTTCTTTATCCATTTTTCACTTTCTGCGATGTTGAACTTGTACTGTAAACGAGGTTCTTGTAAACAGAGCCGTTCCAAACTTTGGGGTGGCTGTGTCTTTTTGATTTTAATTTCCCTAAGCTATAGGACCATAATTGGAAGTGCCCTAGGCTCTGTTGCTTTGTTTTTTAGATGTTTCAGGAAACACCATACACTTCTCCCAAGTGTCTGTTGGCAATTTACATCCTGCCCATCAGCATAACAAGGCTCCCAGTTCTCAATGGCCTGTTTCCTTTCTGGATTTTACACTTTTTTCAGATGGCCCTTTTGACCGGGGGGAAGTGAGACTTCATTGTAGTGCAGATTTCCTTTGCAAGCTTCCTTGGTTGGCCAAAAAGGGCGTATGCGTTTTTTCCTGAATATATTCAGGAAAAAACGCATACGCCCTTTTTGGCCAAGTGCATCATTGTGGACGTTCTGCCTCTTTTCCTATGCTTTCAATGCAATTCCAGTCTACCTCCTGAAATCGGTTTCCTGCAATTCTGCCCCGCTTTCAAGTCCTCTTGGCAGCCTTACTTCAGTCTATTTTTGGACGATAGCAGTCATTTATAACTCTGCAGGTTTGTGAATTACAGTGCCCCTGAGCTCCTTTCTTCAACTCGCTTTCTTGTGACCTGGCCGCAACACCGCAGGATGGCTTCAGGCCCTAATCTGGTTCCGGCACGGCACGCTGAGCCTTTGGTTAATTCCTCTTCCTGGTGGGAAATGAGAGTTAAATTTGCCCGTCCAGACACCTCCAGCTAGCCTCTCATTGGTTCTCGCTATTCCTGTTCATCTTCCGCAGAAATTGCAAACTGGGCCAAACAGGAGGTTAAAGGGACTGACTCTCCAAGTGGGGAGAGTGTTAGTAAAGCGTCTGGAATGTTGCACCCGAGTACCAGGGGAGGAAAACTGAGACATATTTGAACACGTCTCCCGATCACATGGTTGATCATACTCTAGGTTCCACATGCATGTTTTAGCTGAAGGAAGAATACCTTAAACCTGGGTAGTTGAAACCCGTGGAATGGGTACCATGCAATATGACTTCAAAGTGTCTTCATTTGCGCACCGAACCTCTCCAATCCTATCACTGCTGCGTTTATGCCCCTGTACACATGCTTGATTCTCTTTTGGAGACATAGCAATCCATAGGTTTTAAGATACTTACTAGTCAGGAACATTCTTAGGCGTTTAATATGGGGTGTTGAGTCCATTTCGTTGAGCAAGGAGTAGCTCTTGTCTATTCCATATTTGGCTTAAGGAACTTTATCTGTGCTCATTTCAATCTCTGGTTTTATGCAGCACCCCAACTCACCTTTCCCCTTAAGCAAGCATAAGTTGGTTTTCTAAATTTGAGACCCTGTTCTGTTCTGTAATTCAGTTCCTGTGTAGCCAAGTTTACATTCCGTGTATTAGAGATATCTTATGATGTTTCTTTTTCTGTGTGACTTATTTCAGTTAGAATCATCATACCTGAATCCACTCATTGTGATGCTAAGGGCCTGATGACATAGATTTCATTGCTGAGTGATATTGCTTTGTAAGTGAATACCACAACTTCTTTATCCATTTTTCACTTTCTGCGATGTTGAACTTGTACTGTAAACGAGGTTCTTGTAAACAGAGCCGTTCCAAACTTTGGGGTGGCTGTGTCTTTTTGATTTTAATTTCCCTAAGCTATAGGACCATAAGTGGAAGTGCCCTAGGCTCTGTTGCTTTGTTTTTTAGATGTTTCAGGAAACACCATACACTTCTCCCAAGTGTCTGTTGGCAATTTACATCCTGCCCATCAGCATAACAAGGCTCCCAGTTCTCAATGGCCTGTTGCCTTTCTGGATTTTACACTTTTTTCAGATGGCCCTTTTGACCGGGGGGAAGTGAGACTTCATTGTAGTGCAGATTTCCTTTGCAAGCTTGCTTGGTTGGCCAAAAAGGGCGTATGCGTTTCTTCCTGAATATATTCAGGAAAAAACGCATACGCCCTTTTTGGCCAAGTGCATCATTGTGGACGTTCTGCCTCTTTTCCTATGCTTTCAATGCAATTCCAGTCTACCTCCTGAAATCGGTTTCCTGCAATTCTGCCCCGCTTTCAAGTCCTCTTGGCAGCCTTACTTCAGTCTATTTTTGGACGATAGCAGTCATTTATAACTCTGCAGGTTTGTGAATTACAGTGCCCCTGAGCTCCTTTCTTCAACTCGCTTTCTTGTGACCTGGCCGCAACACCGCAGGATGGCTTCAGGCCCTAATCTGGTTCCGGCACGGCACGCTGAGCCTTTGGTTAATTCCTCTTCCTGGTGGGAAATGAGAGTTAAATTTGCCCGTCCAGACACCTCCAGCTAGTCTCTCATTGGTTCTCGCTATTCCTGTTCATCTTCCGCAGAAATTGCAAACTGGGCCAAACAGGAGGTTAAAGGGACTGACTCTCCAAGTGGGGAGAGTGTTAGTAAAGCGTCTGGAATGTTGCACCCGAGTACCAGGGGAGGAAAACTGAGACATATTTGAACACGTCTCCCGATCACATGGTTGATCATACTCTAGGTTCCACATGCATGTTTTAGCTGAAGGAAGAATACCTTAAACCTGGGTAGTTGAAACCCGTGGAATGGGTACCATGCAATATGACTTCAAAGTGTCTTCATTTGCGCACCGAACCTCTCCAATCCTATCACTGCTGCGTTTATGCCCCTGTACACATGCTTGATTCTCTTTTGGAGACATAGCAATCCATAGGTTTTAAGATACTTACTAGTCAGGAACATTCTTAGGCGTTTAATATGGGGTGTTGAGTCCATTTCGTTGAGCAAGGAGTAGCTCTTGTCTATTCCATATTTGGCTTAAGGAACTTTATCTGTGCTCATTTCAATCTCTGGTTTTATGCAGCACCCCAACTCACCTTTCCCCTTAAGCAAGCATAAGTTGGTTTTCTAAATTTGAGACCCTGTTCTGTTCTGTAATTCAGTTCCTGTGTAGCCAAGTTTACATTCCGTGTATTAGAGATATCTTATGATGTTTCTTTTTCTGTGTGACTTATTTCAGTTAGAATCATCATACCTGAATCCACTCATTGTGATGCTAAGGGCCTGATGACATAGATTTCATTGCTGAGTGATATTGCTTTGTAAGTGAATACCACAACTTCTTTATCCATTTTTCACTTTCTGCGATGTTGAACTTGTACTGTAAACGAGGTTCTTGTAAACAGAGCCGTTCCAAACTTTGGGGTGGCTGTGTCTTTTTGATTTTAATTTCCCTAAGCTATAGGACCATAAGTTGGAAGTGCCCTAGGCTCTGTTGCTTTGTTTTTTAGATGTTTCAGGAAACACCATACACTTCTCCCAAGTGTCTGTTGGCAATTTACATCCCGCCCATCAGCATAATAAGGCTCCCAGTTCTCAATGGCCTGTTGCCTTTCTGGATTTTACACTTTTTTCAGATGGCCCTTTTGACCGGGTGGAAGTGAGACTTCATTGTAGTGCAGATTTCCTTTGCAAGCTTGCTTGGTTGGCCAAAAAGGGCGTATGCGTTTTTTCCTGAATATATTCAGGAAAAAACGCATACGCCCTTTTTGGCCAAGTGCATCATTGTGGACGTTCTGCCTCTTTTCCTATGCTTTCAATGCAATTCCAGTCTACCTCCTGAAATCGGTTTCCTGCAATTCTGCCCCGCTTTCAAGTCCTCTTGGCAGCCTTACTTCAGTCTATTTTTGGACGATAGCTGTCATTTATAACTCTGCAGGTTTGTGAATTACAGTGCCCCTGAGCTCCTTTCTTCAACTCGCTTTCTTGTGACCTGGCCGCAACACCGCAGGATGGCTTCAGGCCCTAATCTGGTTCCGGCACGGCACGCTGAGCCTTTGGTTAATTCCTCTTCCTGGTGGGAAATGAGAGTTAAATTTGCCCGTCCAGACACCTCCAGCTAGTCTCTCATTGGTTCTCGCTATTCCTGTTCATCTTCCGCAGAAATTGCAAACTGGGCCAAACAGGAGGTTAAAGGGACTGACTCTCCAAGTGGGGAGAGTGTTAGTAAAGCGTCTGGAATGTTGCACCCGAGTACCAGGGGAGGAAAACTGAGACATATTTGAACACGTCTCCCGTTCACATGGTTGATCATACTTGGGATCCACATGCATGTTTTAGCTGAAGGAAGAATACCTTAAACCTGGAGAGTTGAGACCCGTGTAATGGGTACCATGCAATATGACTTCAAAGGGTCTTCATTTGCTCACCGAACCTCTCCAATCCTATCACTGCTGCGTTTATGCCCCTGTACACACGCTTGATTCTCTTTTGGAGACATAGCAATCCATAGGTTTTAAGATACTTACTAGTCAGGTACATTCTTAGGCGTTTAATATGGGGTGTTGAGTCCATTTCGTTGAGCAAGGAGTAGCTCTTGTCTATTCCATATTTGGCTTAAGGAACTTTATCTGTGCTCATTTCAATCTCTGGTTTTATGCAGCACCCCAACTCACCTTTACCCTTAAGCAAGCATAAGTTGGTTTTCTAAATTTGAGACCCTGTTCTGTTCTGTAATTCAGTTCCTGTGTAGCCAAGTTTACATTCCGTGTATTAGAGATATCTTATGATGTTTCTTTTTCTGTGTGACTTATTTCAGTTAGAATCATCATACCTGAATCCACTCATTGTGATGCTAAGGGCCTGATGACATAGATTTCATTGCTGAGTGATATTGCTTTGTAAGTGAATACCACAACTTCTTTATCCATTTTTCACTTTCTGCGATGTTGAACTTGTACTGTAAACGAGGTTCTTGTAAACAGAGCCGTTCCAAACTTTGGGGTGGCTGTGTCTTTTTGATTTTAATTTCCCTAAGCTATAGGACCATAAGTTGGAAGTGCCCTAGGCTCTGTTGCTTTGTTTTTTAGATGTTTCAGGAAACACCATACACTTCTCCCAAGTGTCTGTTGGCAATTTACATCCCGCCCATCAGCATAATAAGGCTCCCAGTTCTCAATGGCCTGTTGCCTTTCTGGATTTTACACTTTTTTCAGATGGCCCTTTTGACCGGGTGGAAGTGAGACTTCATTGTAGTGCAGATTTCCTTTGCAAGCTTGCTTGGTTGGCCAAAAAGGGCGTATGCGTTTTTTCCTGAATATATTCAGGAAAAAACGCATACGCCCTTTTTGGCCAAGTGCATCATTGTGGACGTTCTGCCTCTTTTCCTATGCTTTCAATGCAATTCCAGTCTACCTCCTGAAATCGGTTTCCTGCAATTCTGCCCCGCTTTCAAGTCCTCTTGGCAGCCTTACTTCAGTCTATTTTTGGACGATAGCTGTCATTTATAACTCTGCAGGTTTGTGAATTACAGTGCCCCTGAGCTCCTTTCTTCAACTCGCTTTCTTGTGACCTGGCCGCAACACCGCAGGATGGCTTCAGGCCCTAATCTGGTTCCGGCACGGCACGCTGAGCCTTTGGTTAATTCCTCTTCCTGGTGGGAAATGAGAGTTAAATTTGCCCGTCCAGACACCTCTAGCTAGCCTCTCATTGGTTCTCGCTATTCCTGTTCATCTTCCGCAGAAATTGCAAACTGGGCCAAACAGGAGGTTAAGGGGACTGACTCTCCAAGTCGGGAGAGTGTTAGTAAAGCGTCTGGAATGTTGCACCCGAGTACCAGGGGAGGAAAACTGAGACATATTTGAACACGTCTCCCGTTCACATGGTTGATCATACTCTGGGTTCCACATGCATGTTTTAGCTGAAGGAAGAATACCTTAAACCTGGAGAGTTGAGACCCGTGTAATGGGTACCATGCAATATGACTTCAAAGGGTCTTCATTTGCTCACCGAACCTCTCCAATCCTATCACTGCTGCGTTTATTCCCCTGTACACACGCTTGATTCTCTTTTGGAGACATAGCAATCCATAGGTTTTAAGATACTTACTAGTCAGGTACATTCTTAGGCGTTTAATATGGGGTTTTGAGTCCATTTCGTTGAGCAAGGAGTAGCTCTTGTCTATTCCATATTTGGCTTAAGGAACTTTATCTGTGCTCATTTCAATCTCTGGTTTTATGCAGCACCCCAACTCACCTTTCCCCTTAAGCAAGCATAAGTTGGTTTTCTAAATTTGAGACCCTGTTCTGTTCTGTAATTCAGTTCCTGTGTAGCCAAGTTTACATTCCGTGTATTACTGATATCTTATGATGTTTCTTTTTCTGTGTGACTTATTTCAGTTAGAATCATCATACCTGAATCCACTCATTGTGATGCTAAGGGCCTGATGACATAGAATTCATTGCTGAGTGATATTGCTTTGTAAGTAAATACCACAACTTCTTTATCCATTTTTCACTTTCTGCGATGTTGAACTTGTACTGTAAACGAGGTTCTTGTAAACAGAGCCGTTCCAAACTTCGGGGTGGCTGTGTCTTTTTGATTTTAATTTCCCTAAGCTATAGGACCATAAGTGGCTGTGCCCTAGGCTCTGTTGCTTTGTTTTTTAGATGTTTCAGGAAACACCATACACTTCTCCCGAGTGGTTGTTGGCAATTTACATCCCGCCCATCAGCATAACAAGGCTCCCAGTTTTCCATGGCCTGTCCTGCCTTTCTGGATTTTACACTTTTTTCAGATGGCCCTTTTGACCGGGGGGAAGTGAGACTTCATTGTAGTGCAGATTTCCTTTGCAAGCTTGCTTGGTTGGCCAAAAAGGGCGTATGCGTTTTTTCCTGAATATATTCAAGAAAAAACGCATATGCCCTTTTTGGCCAAGTGCATCATTGTGGACGTTCTGCCTCTTTTCCTATGCTTTCAATGCAATTCCAGTCTACCTCCTGAAATCGGTTTCCTGCAATTCTGCCCCGCTTTCAAGTCCTCTTGGCAGCCTTACTTCAGTCTATTTTTGGACGATAGCTGTCATTTATAACTCTGCAGGTTTGTGAATTACAGTGCCCCTGAGCTCCTTTCTTCAACTCGCTTTCTTGTGACCTGGCCGCAACACCGCAGGATGGCTTCAGGCCCTAATCTGGTTCCGGCCTGGCACGCTGAGCCTTTGGTTAATTCCTCTTCCTGGTGGGAAATGAGAGTTAAATTTGCCCGTCCAGACACCTCCAGCTAGTCTCTCATTGGTTCTCGCTATTCCTGTTCATCTTCCGCAGAAATTGCAAACTGGGCCAAACAGGAGGTTAAAGGGACTGACTCTCCAAGTGGGGAGAGTGTTAGTAAAGCGTCTGGAATGTTGCACCCGAGTACCAGGGTACGAAAACTGAGACATATTTGAACACGTCTCCCGATCACATGGTTGATCATACTCTAGGTTCCACATGCATGTTTTAGCTGAAGGAAGAATACCTTAAACCTGGGTAGTTGAAACCCGTGGAATGGGTACCATGCAATATGACTTCAAAGTGTCTTCATTTGCGCACCGAACCTCTCCAATCCTATCACTGCTGCGTTTATGCCCCTGTACACATGCTTGATTCTCTTTTGGAGACATAGCAATCCATAGGTTTTAAGATACTTACTAGTCAGGAACATTCTTAGGCGTTTAATATGGGGTATTGAGTCCATTTCGTTGAGCAAGGAGTAGCTCTTGTCTATTCCATATTTGGCTTAAGGAACTTTATCTGTGCTCATTTCAATCTCTGGTTTTATGCAGCACCCCAACTCACCTTTCCCCTTAAGCAAGCATAAGTTGGTTTTCTAAATTTGAGACCCTGTTCTGTTCTGTAATTCAGTTCCTGTGTAGCCAAGTTTACATTCCGTGTATTACTGATATCTTATGATGTTTCTTTTTCTGTGTGACTTACTTCAGTTAGAATCATCATACCTGAATCCATTCATTGTGATGCTAAGGGCCTGATGACATAGATTTCATTGCTGAGTGATATTGCTTTGTAAGTAAATACCACAACTTCTTTATCCATTTTTCACTTTCTGCGATGTTGAACTTGTACTGTAAACGAGGTTCTTGTAAACAGAGGCGTCCCAAACTTTGGGGTGGCTGTGTCTTTTTGATTTTAATTTCCCTAAGCTATAGGACCATAAGTGGCAGTGCCCTAGGCTCTGTTGCTTTGTTTTTTAGATGTTTCAGGAAACACCATACACTTCTCCCAAGTGTCTGTTGGCAATTTACATCCCGCCCATCAGCATAATAAGGCTCCCAGTTCTCAATGGCCTGTTGCCTTTCTGGATTTTACACTTTTTTCAGATGGCCCTTTTGACCGGGTGGAAGTGAGACTTCATTGTAGTGCAGATTTCCTTTGCAAGCTTGCTTGGTTGGCCAAAAAGGGCGTATGCGTTTTTTCCTGAATATATTCAGGAAAAAACGCATACGCCCTTTTTGGCCAAGTGCATCATTGTGGACGTTCTGCCTCTTTTCCTATGCTTTCAATGCAATTCCAGTCTACCTCCTGAAATCGGTTTCCTGCAATTCTGCCCCGCTTTCAAGTCCTCTTGGCAGCCTTACTTCAGTCTATTTGTGGACGATAGCTGTCATTTATAACTCTGCAGGTTTGTGAATTACAGTGCCCCTGAGCTCCTTTCTTCAACTCGCTTTCTTGTGACCTGGCCGCAACACCGCAGGATGGCTTCAGGCCCTAATCTGGTTCCGGCACGGCACGCTGAGCCTTTGGTTAATTCCTCTTCCTGGTGGGAAATGAGAGTTAAATTTGCCCGTCCAGACACCTCTAGCTAGCCTCTCATTGGTTCTCGCTATTCCTGTTCATCTTCCGCAGAAATTGCAAACTGGGCCAAACAGGAGGTTAAGGGGACTGACTCTCCAAGTCGGGAGAGTGTTAGTAAAGCGTCTGGAATGTTGCACCCGAGTACCAGGGGAGGAAAACTGAGACATATTTGAACACGTCTCCCGTTCACATGGTTGATCATACTCTGGGTTCCACATGCATGTTTTAGCTGAAGGAAGAATACCTTAAACCTGGAGAGTTGAGACCCGTGTAATGGGTACCATGCAATATGACTTCAAAGGGTCTTCATTTGCTCACCGAACCTCTCCAATCCTATCACTGCTGCGTTTATTCCCCTGTACACACGCTTGATTCTCTTTTGGAGACATAGCAATCCATAGGTTTTAAGATACTTACTAGTCAGGTACATTCTTAGGCGTTTAATATGGGGTTTTGAGTCCATTTCGTTGAGCAAGGAGTAGCTCTTGTCTATTCCATATTTGGCTTAAGGAACTTTATCTGTGCTCATTTCAATCTCTGGTTTTATGCAGCACCCCAACTCACCTTTCCCCTTAAGCAAGCATAAGTTGGTTTTCTAAATTTGAGACCCTGTTCTGTTCTGTAATTCAGTTCCTGTGTAGCCAAGTTTACATTCCGTGTATTACTGATATCTTATGATGTTTCTTTTTCTGTGTGACTTATTTCAGTTAGAATCATCATACCTGAATCCACTCATTGTGATGCTAAGGGCCTGATGACATAGAATTCATTGCTGAGTGATATTGCTTTGTAAGTAAATACCACAACTTCTTTATCCATTTTTCACTTTCTGCGATGTTGAACTTGTACTGTAAACGAGGTTCTTGTAAACAGAGCCGTTCCAAACTTCGGGGTGGCTGTGTCTTTTTGATTTTAATTTCCCTAAGCTATAGGACCATAAGTGGCTGTGCCCTAGGCTCTGTTGCTTTGTTTTTTAGATGTTTCAGGAAACACCATACACTTCTCCCGAGTGGTTGTTGGCAATTTACATCCCGCCCATCAGCATAACAAGGCTCCCAGTTCTCCATGGCCTGTCCTGCCTTTCTGGATTTTACACTTTTTTCAGATGGCCCTTTTGACCGGGGGGAAGTGAGACTTCATTGTAGTGCAGATTTCCTTTGCAAGCTTGCTTGGTTGGCCAAAAAGGGCGTATGCGTTTTTTCCTGAATATATTCAAGAAAAAACGCATATGCCCTTTTTGGCCAAGTGCATCATTGTGGACGTTCTGCCTCTTTTCCTATGCTTTCAATGCAATTCCAGTCTACCTCCTGAAATCGGTTTCCTGCAATTCTGCCCCGCTTTCAAGTCCTCTTGGCAGCCTTACTTCAGTCTATTTTTGGACGATAGCTGTCATTTATAACTCTGCAGGTTTGTGAATTACAGTGCCCCTGAGCTCCTTTCTTCAACTCGCTTTCTTGTGACCTGGCCGCAACACCGCAGGATGGCTTCAGGCCCTAATCTGGTTCCGGCCTGGCACGCTGAGCCTTTGGTTAATTCCTCTTCCTGGTGGGAAATGAGAGTTAAATTTGCCCGTCCAGACACCTCCAGCTAGTCTCTCATTGGTTCTCGCTATTCCTGTTCATCTTCCGCAGAAATTGCAAACTGGGCCAAACAGGAGGTTAAAGGGACTGACTCTCCAAGTGGGGAGAGTGTTAGTAAAGCGTCTGGAATGTTGCACCCGAGTACCAGGGTACGAAAACTGAGACATATTTGAACACGTCTCCCGATCACATGGTTGATCATACTCTAGGTTCCACATGCATGTTTTAGCTGAAGGAAGAATACCTTAAACCTGGGTAGTTGAAACCCGTGGAATGGGTACCATGCAATATGACTTCAAAGTGTCTTCATTTGCGCACCGAACCTCTCCAATCCTATCACTGCTGCGTTTATGCCCCTGTACACATGCTTGATTCTCTTTTGGAGACATAGCAATCCATAGGTTTTAAGATACTTACTAGTCAGGAACATTCTTAGGCGTTTAATATGGGGTATTGAGTCCATTTCGTTGAGCAAGGAGTAGCTCTTGTCTATTCCATATTTGGCTTAAGGAACTTTATCTGTGCTCATTTCAATCTCTGGTTTTATGCAGCACCCCAACTCACCTTTCCCCTTAAGCAAGCATAAGTTGGTTTTCTAAATTTGAGACCCTGTTCTGTTCTGTAATTCAGTTCCTGTGTAGCCAAGTTTACATTCCGTGTATTACTGATATCTTATGATGTTTCTTTTTCTGTGTGACTTACTTCAGTTAGAATCATCATACCTGAATCCATTCATTGTGATGCTAAGGGCCTGATGACATAGATTTCATTGCTGAGTGATATTGCTTTGTAAGTAAATACCACAACTTCTTTATCCATTTTTCACTTTCTGCGATGTTGAACTTGTACTGTAAACGAGGTTCTTGTAAACAGAGGCGTCCCAAACTTTGGGGTGGCTGTGTCTTTTTGATTTTAATTTCCCTAAGCTATAGGACCATAAGTGGCAGTGCCCTAGGCTCTGTTGCTTTGTTTTTTAGATGTTTCAGGAAACACCATACACTTCTCCCGAGTGTCTGTTGGCAATTTACATCCCGCCCATCAGCATAACAAGGCTCCCAGTTGTCCATGGCCTGTCCTGCCTTTCTGGATTTTACACTTTTTTCAGATGGCCCTTTTGACCGGGGGGAAGTGAGACTTCATTGTAGTGCAGATTTCCTTTGCAAGCTTGCTTGGTTGGCCAAAAAGGGCGTATGCGTTTTTTCCTGAATATATTCAGGAAAAAACGCATACGCCCTTTTTGGCCAAGTGCATCATTGTGGACGTTCTGCCTCTTTTCCTATGCTTTCAATGCAATTCCAGTCTACCTCCTGAAATCGGTTTCCTGCAATTCTGCCCCGCTTTCAAGTCCTCTTGGCAGCCTTACTTCAGTCTATTTTTGGACGATAGCTGTCATTTATAACTCTGCAGGTTTGTGAATTACAGTGCCCCTGGGCTCCTTTCTTCAACTCGCTTTCTTTTGAGCTGGCCGCAACACCGCAGGATGGCTTCAGACCCTAATCTGGTTCCGGCATGGCACGCTGAGCCTTTGGTTATTTCCTCTTCCTGGTGGGAAATGAGAGTTAAATTTGCCCGTCCAGACACCTCCAGCTAGCCTCTCATTGGTTCTCACTATTCCTGTTCATCTTCCGCAGAAATTACAAACTGGGTCAAACAGGAGGTTAAAGGCGCTGACTCTCCAAGTGGGGAGAGTGTTAGTAAAGCGTCTGGAATGTTGCACCCGAGAACCAGGGTACGAAAACTGAGACATATTTGAACACGTCTCCCGATCACATGGTTGATCATACTCTAGGTTCCACATGCATGTTTTAGCTGAAGGAAGAATACCTTAAACCTGGGTAGTTGAAACCCGTGGAATGGGTACCATGCAATATGACTTCAAAGGGTCTTCATTTGCTCACCGAACCTCTCCAATCCTATCACTGCTGCGTTTATGCCCCTGTACACATGCTTGATTCTCTTTCGGAGACATAGCAATCCATAGGTTTTACGATACTTACTAGTCAGGTACATTCTTAGGCGTTTAATATGCGGTGTTGAGTCCATTTCGTTGAGCAGGGAGTAGCTCTTCTCTATTCCATATTTGACTTAAGGAACTTTATCTGTGCTCATTTCAATCTCTGGTTTTATGCAGCACCCCAACTCACCTTTACCCTTAAGCAAGCATAAGTTGGTTTTCTAAATTTGAGACCCTGTTCTGTTCTGTAATTCAGTTCCTGTGTAGCCAAGTTTACATTCCGTGTATTACTGATATCTTATGATGTTTCTTTTTCTGTGTGACTTATTTCAGTTAGAATCAACATACCTGAATCCATTCATTGTGATGCTAAGGGCCTGATGACATAGATTTCATTGCTGAGTGATATTGCTTTGTAAGTAAATACCACAACTTCTTTATCCATTTTTCACTTACTGCGATGTTGAACTTGTACTGTAAACGAGGTTCTTGTAAACAGAGCCGTTCCAAACTTTGGGGTGGCTGTGTCTTTTTGATTTTAATTTCCCTAAGCTATAGGACCATAAGTGGCAGTGCCCTAGGCTCTGTTGCTTTGTTTTTTAGATGTTTCAGGAAACACCATACACTTCTCCCGAGTGTCTGTTGGCAATTTACATCCCGCCCATCAGCATAACAAGGCTCCCAGTTCTCCATGGCCTGTCCTGCCTTTCTGGATTTTACACTTTTTTCAGATGGCCCTTTTGACCGGGGGGAAGTGAGACTTCATTGTAGTGCAGATTTCCTTTGCAAGCTTGCTTGGTTGGCCAAAAAGGGCGTATGCGTTTTTTCCTGAATATATTCAGGAAAAAACGCATACGCCCTTTTTGGCCAAGTGCATCATTGTGGACGTTCTGCCTCTTTTCCTATGCTTTCAATGCAATTCCAGTCTACCTCCTGAAATCGGTTTCCTGCAATTCTGCCCCGCTTTCAAGTCCTCTTGGCAGCCTTACTTCAGTCTATTTTTGGATGATAGCTGTCATTTATAACTCTGCAGGTTTGTGAATTACAGTGCCCCTGAGCTCCTTTCTTCAACTCGCTTTCTTGTGACCTGGCCGCAACACCGCAGGATGGCTTCAGGCCCTAATCTGGTTCCAGCCCGGCACGCTGAGCCTTTGGTTAATTCCTCTTCCTGGTGGGAAATGAGAGTTAAATTTGCCCGTCCAGACACCTCCAGGTAGCCTCTCATTGGTTCTCGCTATTCCTGTTCATCTTCCGCAGAAATTGCAAACTGGGCCAAACAGGAGGTTAAAGGGACTGACTCTCCAAGTGGGGAGAGTGTTAGTAAAGCGTCTGGAATGTTGCACCCGAGTACCAGGGGAGGAAAACTGAGACATATTTGAACACGTCTCCCGATCACATGGTTGATCATACTCTAGGTTCCATATGCATGTTTTAGCTGAAGGAAGAATACCTTAAACCTGGGTAGTTGAAACCCGTGTAATGGGTACCATGCAATATGACTTCAAAGGGTCTTCATTTGCTCACCGACCCTCTCCAATCCTATCACTGCTGCGTTTATGCCCCTGTACACATGCTTGATTCTCTTTCGGAGACATAGCAATCCATAGGTTTTAAGATACTTACAAGTCAGGTACATTCTTAGGCGTTTAATATGCGGTGTTGAGTCCATTTCGTTGAGCAAGGAGTAGCTCTTGTCTATTCCATATTTGGCTTAAGGAACTTTATCTGTGCTCATTTCAATCTCTGGTTTTATGCAGCACCCCAACTCACCTTTACCCTTAAGCAAGCATAAGTTGTTTTTCTAAATTTGAGACCCTGTTCTGTTCTGTAATTCAGTTCCTGTGTAGCCAAGTTTCCATTCCGTGTATTACTGATATCTTATGATGTTTCTTTTTCTGTGTGACTTACTTCAGTTAGAATCATCATACCTGAATCCACTCATTGTGCTGCTAAGGGCCTGATGACATAGATTTCATTGCTGAGTGATATTGCTTTGTAAGTGAATACCACAACTTCTTTATCCATTTTTCACTTTCTGCGATGTTGAACTTGTACTGTAAACGAGGTTCTTGTAAACAGAGCCGTTCCAAACTTTGGGGTGGCTGTGTCTTTTTGATTTTAATTTCCCTAAGCTATAGGACCATAAGTGGAAGTGCCCTAGGTTCTGTTGCTTTGTTTTTTAGATGTTTCAGGAAACACCGTACACTTCTCCCAAGTGTCTGTTGGCAATTTACATCCCGCCCATCAGCATAACAAGGCTCCCAGTTCTCAATTGCCTGTTGCCTTTCTGGATTTTACACTTTTTTCAGATGGCCCTTTTGACCGGGGGGAAGTGAGACTTCATTGTAGTGCAGATTTCCTTTGCAAGCTTGCTTGGTTGGCCAAAAAGGGCGTATGCGTTTTTTCCTGAATATATTCAGGAAAAAACGCATACGCCCTTTTGGGCCAAGTGCATCATTGTGGACGTTCTGCCTCTTTTCCTATGCTTTCAATGCAATTCCAGTCTACCTCCTGAAATCGGTTTCCTGCAATTCTGCCCCGCTTTCAAGTCCTCTTGGCAGCCTTACTTCAGTCTATTTTTGGACGATAGCTGTCATTTATAACTCTGCAGGTTTGTGCATTACAGTGCCCCTGAGCTCCTTTCTTCAACTCGCTTTCTTCTGACCTGGCCGCAACACCGCAGGATGGCTTCAGGCCCTAATCTGGTTCCGGCATGGCACGCTGAGCCTTTGGTTATTTCCTCTTCCTGGTGGGAAATGAGAGTTAAATTTGCCCGTCCAGACACCTCCAGCTAGTCTCTCATTGGTTCTCGCTATTCCTGTTCTTCTTCCGCAGAAATTGCAAACTGGGCCAAACAGGAGGTTAAAGGCGCTGACTCTCCAAGTGGGGAGAGTGTTAGTAAAGCGTCTGGAATGTTGCACCCGAGTACCAGGGGAGGAAAACTGAGACATATTTGAACACGTCTCCCGTTCACATGGTTGATCATACTTGGGTTCCACATGCATGTTTTAGCTGAAGGAAGAATACCTTAAACCTGGAGAGTTAAGACCCGTGTAATGGGTACCATGCAATATGACTTCAAAGGGTCTTCATTTGCTCACCGAACCTCTCCAATCCTATCACTGCTGCGTTTATGCCCCTGTACACATGCTTGATTCTCTTTCGGAGACATAGCAATCCATAGGTTTTAAGATACTTACTAGTCAGGTACATTCTTAGGCGTTTAATATGCGGTGTTGAGTCCATTTCGTTGAGCAAGGAGTAGCTCTTGTCTATTCCATATTTGACTTAAGGAACTTTATCTGTGCTCATTTCAATCTCTGGTTTTATGCAGCACCCCAACTCACCTTTACCCTTAAGCAAGCATAAGTTGGTTTTCTAAATTTGAGACCCTGTTCTGTTCTGTAATTCAGTTCCTGTGTAGCCAAGTTTCCATTCCGTGTATTACTGATATCTTATGATGTTTCTTTTTCTGTGTGACTTACTTCAGTTAGAATCATCATACCTGAATCCACTCATTGTGCTTCTAAGGGCCTGATGACACAGATTTCATTGCTGAGTGATATTGCTTTGTAAGTAAATACCACAACTTCTTTATCCATTTTTCACTTTCTGCGATGTTGAACTTGTACTGTAAACGAGGTTCTTGTAAACAGAGGCGTCCCAAACTTTGGGGTGGCTGTGTCTTTTTGATTTTAATTTCCCTAAGCTATAGGACCATAAGCGGCAGTGCCCTAGGCTCTGTTGCTTTGTGTTTTAGATGTTTCAGGAAACACCATACACTTCTCCCGAGTGTCTGTTGGCAATTTACATCCCGCCCATGAGCATAACAAGGCTCCCAGTTCTCCATGGCCTGTCCTGCCTTTCTGGATTTTACACTTTTTTCAGATGGCCCTTTTGACCGGGGGGAAGTGAGACTTCATTGTAGTGCAGATTTCCTTTGCAAGCTTGCTTGGTTGGCCAAAAAGTGCGTATGCGTTTTTTCCTGAATATATTCAGGAAAAAACGCATACGCCCTTTTTGGCCAAGTGCATCATTGTGGACGTTCTGCCTCTTTTCCTATGCTTTCAATGCAATTCCAGTCTACCTCCTGAAATTGGTTTCCTGCAATTCTGCCCCACTTTCAAGTCCTCTTGGCATCCTTACTTCAGTCTATTTTTGGACAATAGCTGTCATTTATAACTCTGCAGGTTTGTGCATTACAGTGCCCCTGAGCTCCTTTCTTCAACTCGCTTTCTTGTGACCTTGCCGCAACACCGCAGGATGGCTTCAGGCCCTAATCTGGTTCCGGCACGGCACGCTGAGCCTTTGGTTAATTCCTCTTCCTGGTGGGAAATGAGAGTTAAATTTGCCCGTCCAGACACCTCCAGCTAGTCTCTCATTGGTTCTCGCTATTCCTGTTCATCTTCCGCAGAAATTGCAAACTGGGCCAAACAGGAGGTTAAAGGGACTGACTCTCCAAGTGGGGAGAGTGTTAGTAAAGCGTCTGGAATGTTGCACCCGAGTACCAGGGTACGAAAACTGAGACATATTTGAACACGTCTCCCGATCACATGGTTGATCATACTCTAGGTTCCACATGCATGTTTTAGCTGAAGGAAGAATACCTTAAACCTGGGTAGTTGAAACCCGTGGAATGGGTACCATGCAATATGACTTCAAAGTGTCTTCATTTGCGCACCGAACCTCTCCAATCCTATCACTGCTGCGTTTATGCCCCTGTACACATGCTTGATTCTCTTTTGGAGACATAGCAATCCATAGGTTTTAAGATACTTACTAGTCAGGAACATTCTTAGGCGTTTAATATGGGGTGTTGAGTCCATTTCGTTGAGCAAGGAGTAGCTCTTGTCTATTCCATATTTGGCTTAAGGAACTTTATCTGTGCTCATTTCAATCTCTGGTTTTATGCAGCACCCCAACTCACCTTTCCCCTTAAGCAAGCATAAGTTGGTTTTCTAAATTTGAGACCCTGTTCTGTTCTGTAATTCAGTTCCTGTGTAGCCAAGTTTACATTCCGTGTATTACTGATATCTTATGATGTTTCTTTTTCTGTGTGACTTACTTCAGTTAGAATCATCATACCTGAATCCACTCATTGTGCTGCTAAGTGCCTGATGACACAGATTTCATTGCTGAGTGATATTGCTTTGTAAGTAAATACCACAACTTCTTTATCCATTTTTCACTTTCTGCGATGTTGAACTTGTACTGTAAACGAGGTTCTTGTAAACAGAGCCGTTCCAAACTTTCGGGTGGCTGTGTCTTTTTGATTTTAATTTCCCTAAGCTATAGGACCATAAGTGCAAGTGCCCTAGGTTCTGTTGCTTTGTTTTTTAGATGTTTCAGGAAACACCATACACTTCTCCCGAGTGGTTGTTGGCAATTTACATCCCGCCCATCAGCATAACAAGGCTCCCAGTTCTCCATGGCCTGTCCTGCCTTTCTGGATTTTACACTTTTTTCAGATGGCCGTTTTGAACGGGGGGAAGTGAGACTTCATTGTAGTGCAGATTTCCTTTGCAAGCTTGCTTGGTTGGCCAAAAAGGGCGTATGCGTTTTTTCCTGAATATATTCAGGAAAAAACGCATACGCCCTTTTTGGCCAAGTGCATCATTGTGGACGTTCTGCCTCTTTTCCTATGCTTTCAATGCAATTCCAGTCTACCTCCTGAAATCGGTTTCCTGCAATTCTGCCCCGCTTTCAAGTCCTCTTGGCAGCCTTACTTCAGTATATTTTTGGACGATAGCTGTCATTTATAACTCTGCAGGTTTGTGAATTACAGTGCCCCTGAGCTCCTTTGTTCAACTCGCTTTCTTTTGAGCTGGCCGCAACACCGCAGGATGGCTTCAGGCCCTAATCTGGTTCCGGTACGGCACGCTGAGCCTTTGGTTATTTCCTCTTCCTGGTGGGAAATGAGAGTTAAATTTGCCCGTCCAGACACCTCCAGCTAGCCTCTCATTGGTTCTCGCTATTCCTGTTCATCTTCCGCAGAAATTGCAAACTGGGCCAAACAGGAGGTTAAAGGGACTGACTCTCCAAGTCGGGAGAGTGTTAGTGAAGCGTCTGGAATGTTGCATCCAAGTACCAGGGTACGAAAACTGAGACATATTTGAACACGTCTCCCGATCACATGGTTGATCATACGCTAGGTTCCACATGCATGTTTTAGCTGAAGGAAGAATACCTTAAACCTGGGTAGTTGAAACCCTTGGAATGGTTACCATGCAATATGACTTCAAAGGGTCTTCATTTGCTCACCGAACCTCTCCAATCCTATCACTGCTGCGTTTATGCCCCTGTACACATGCTTGATTCTCTTTTGGAGACATAGCAATCCATAGGTTTTAA
The DNA here is from genome assembly GCF_949987515.2 of Delphinus delphis. NCBI lineage: Eukaryota > Metazoa > Chordata > Mammalia > Artiodactyla > Delphinidae > Delphinus > Delphinus delphis. Next base: position 5,046,485 of record NW_027192648.1, read on the forward strand.
GATACTTACTAGTCAGGAACATTCTTAGGCGTTTAATATGGGGTGTTGAGTCCATTTCGTTGAGCAAGGAGTAGCTCTTGTCTATTCCATATTTGGCTTAAGGAACCTTATCTGTGCTCATTTCAATCTCTGGTTTTATGCAGCACCCCAACTCACCTTTACCCTTAAGCAAGCATAAGTTGGTTTTCTAAATTTGAGACCCTGTTCTGTTTTGGAATGCAGTTCCTGTGTAGCCAAGTTTACATTCCGTGTATTAGTGATATCTTATGATGTTTCTTTTTCTGTGTGACTTATTTCAGTTAGAATCATCGTACCTCAATCCACTCATTATGCTGCTATGGGCCTGATGACATAGATTTCATTGCTGAGTGATACTGCATTGTACGTAAGTACCACAAGTTCTTTATCCATTTTTCACTTTCTGTGATATTGAACTTGTACGGTAAACGAGGTTCTTGTAAACGGAGGCGTCCCAAACTTTGGGGTGGCTGTGTCTTTTTGATTTTAATTTCCCTAAGCTATAGGACCATAAGTGGAAGTGCCCTAGGCTCTGTTGCTTTGTTTTTTAGATGTTTCAGGAAACACCATACACTTCTCCCGAGTGGTTGTTGGCAATTTACATCCCGCCCATCAGCATAACAAGGCTCCCAGTTGTCCATGGCCTGTCCTGCCTTTCTGGATTTTACACTTTTTTCAGATGGCCCTTTTGACCGGGGGGAAGTGAGACTTCATTGTAGTGCAGATTTCCTTTGCAAGCTTGCTTGGTTGGCCAAAAAGGGCATATGCGTTTTTTCCTGAATATATTCAGGAAAAAACGCATATGCCCTTTTTGGCCAAGTGCATCATTGTGGACGTTCTGCCTCTTTTCCTATGCTTTCAATGCAATTCCAGTCTACCTCCTGAAATCGGTTTCCTGCAATTCTGCCCCGCTTTCAAGTCCTCTTGGCAGCCTTACTTCAGTCTATTTTTGGACGATAGCTGTCATTTATAACTCTGCAGGTTTGTGAATTACAGTGCCCCTGAGCTCCTTTCTTCAACTCGCTTTCTTGTGACCTGGCCGCAACACCGCAGAATGGCTTCAGGCCCTAATCTGGTTCCGGCCCGGCATGCTGAGCCTTTGGTTAATTCCTCTTCCTGGTGGGAAATGAGAGTTAAATTTGCCCGTCCAGACACCTCCAGCTAGCCTCTCATTGGTTCTCGCTATTCCTGTTCATCTTCCGCAGAAATTGCAAACTGGGCCAAACAGGAGGTTAAAGGGACTGACTCTCCAAGTCGGGAGAGTGTTAGTAAAGCGTCTGGAATGTTGCACCCGAGTACCAGGGGAGGAAAACTGAGACATATTTGAACACGTCTCCCGTTCACATGGTTGATCATACTCTGGGTTCCACATGCATGTTTTAGCTGAAGGAAGAATACCTTAAACCTGGAGAGTTGAGACCCGTGTAATGGGTACCATGCAATATAACTTCAAAGGGTCTTCATTTGCTCACCGAACCTCTCCAATCCTATCACTGCTGTGTTTATTCCCCTGTACACACGCTTGATTCTCTTTTGGAGACATAGCAATCCATAGGTTTTAAGATACTTACTAGTCAGGTACATTCTTAGGGGTTTAATATGGGGTTTGGAGTCCATTTCGTTGAGCAAGGAGTAGCTCTTGTCTATTCCATATTTGGCTTAAGGAACTTTATCTGTGCTCATTTCAATCTCTGGTTTTATGCAGCACCCCAACTCACCTTTACCCTTAAGCAAGCATAAGTTGGTTTTCTAAATTTGAGACCCTGTTCTGTTCTGTAATTCAGTTCCTGTGTAGCCAAGTTTACATTCCGTGTATTACTGATATCTTATGATGTTTCTTTTTCTGTGTGACTTATTTCAGTTAGAATCATCATACCTGAATCCACTCATTGTGATGCTAAGGGCCTGATGACATAGAATTCATTGCTGAGTGATATTGCTTTGTAAGTAAATACCACAACTTCTTTATCCATTTTTCACTTTCTGCGATGTTGAACTTGTACTGTAAACGAGGTTCTTGTAAACAGAGGCGTCCCAAACTTTGGGGTGGCTGTGTCTTTTTGATTTTAATTTCCCTAAGCTATAGGACCATAAGTGGCAGTGCCCTAGGCTCTGTTGCTTTGTTTTTTAGATGTTTCAGGAAACACCATACACTTCTCCGGAGTGTCTCTTGGCAATTTACATCCCGCCCATCAGCATAACAAGGCTCCCAGTTGTCCATGGCCTGTCCTGCCTTTCTGGATTTTACACTTTTTTCAGATGGCCCTTTTGACCGGGGGGAAGTGAGACTTCATTGTAGTGCAGATTTCCTTTGCAAGCTTGCTTGGTTGGCCAAAAAGGGCGTATGCGTTTTTTCCTGAATATATTCAGGAAAAAACGCATACGCCCTTTTTGGCCAAGTGCATCATTGTGGACGTTCTGCCTCTTTTCCTATGCTTTCAATGCAATTCCAGTCTACCTCCTGAAATCGGTTTCCTGCAATTCTGCCCCGCTTTCAAGTCCTCTTGGCAGCCTTACTTCAGTCTATTTTTGGACGATAGCTGTCATTTATAACTCTGCAGGTTTGTGAATTACAGTGCCCCTGAGCTCCTTTCTTCAACTCGCTTTCTTGTGACCTGGCCGCAACACCGCAGGATGGCTTCAGGCCCTAATCTGGTTCCGGCACGGCACGCTGAGCCTTTGGTTAATTCCTCTTCCTGGTGGGAAATGAGAGTTAAATTTGCCCGTCCAGACACCTCCAGCTAGTCTCTCATTGGTTCTCGCTATTCCTGTTCATCTTCCGCAGAAATTGCAAACTGGGCCAAACAGGAGGTTAAAGGGACTGACTCTCCAAGTGGGGAGAGTGTTAGTAAAGCGTCTGGAATGTTGCACCCGAGTACCAGGGGAGGAAAACTGAGACATATTTGAACACGTCTCCCGTTCACATGGTTGATCATACTTGGGATCCACATGCATGTTTTAGCTGAAGGAAGAATACCTTAAACCTGGAGAGTTGAGACCCGTGTAATGGGTACCATGCAATATGACTTCAAAGGGTCTTCATTTGCTCACCGAACCTCTCCAATCCTATCACTGCTGCGTTTATGCCCCTGTACACACGCTTGATTCTCTTTTGGAGACATAGCAATCCATAGGTTTTAAGATACTTACTAGTCAGGTACATTCTTAGGCGTTTAATATGGGGTGTTGAGTCCATTTCGTTGAGCAAGGAGTAGCTCTTGTCTATTCCATATTTGGCTTAAGGAACTTTATCTGTGCTCATTTCAATCTCTGGTTTTATGCAGCACCCCAACTCACCTTTACCCTTAAGCAAGCATAAGTTGGTTTTCTAAATTTGAGACCCTGTTCTGTTCTGTAATTCAGTTCCTGTGTAGCCAAGTTTACATTCCGTGTATTAGAGATATCTTATGATGTTTCTTTTTCTGTGTGACTTATTTCAGTTAGAATCATCATACCTGAATCCACTCATTGTGATGCTAAGGGCCTGATGACATAGATTTCATTGCTGAGTGATATTGCTTTGTAAGTGAATACCACAACTTCTTTATCCATTTTTCACTTTCTGCGATGTTGAACTTGTACTGTAAACGAGGTTCTTGTAAACAGAGCCGTTCCAAACTTTGGGGTGGCTGTGTCTTTTTGATTTTAATTTCCCTAAGCTATAGGACCATAAGTTGGAAGTGCCCTAGGCTCTGTTGCTTTGTTTTTTAGATGTTTCAGGAAACACCATACACTTCTCCCAAGTGTCTGTTGGCAATTTACATCCCGCCCATCAGCATAATAAGGCTCCCAGTTCTCAATGGCCTGTTGCCTTTCTGGATTTTACACTTTTTTCAGATGGCCCTTTTGACCGGGTGGAAGTGAGACTTCATTGTAGTGCAGATTTCCTTTGCAAGCTTGCTTGGTTGGCCAAAAAGGGCGTATGCGTTTTTTCCTGAATATATTCAGGAAAAAACGCATACGCCCTTTTTGGCCAAGTGCATCATTGTGGACGTTCTGCCTCTTTTCCTATGCTTTCAATGCAATTCCAGTCTACCTCCTGAAATCGGTTTCCTGCAATTCTGCCCCGCTTTCAAGTCCTCTTGGCAGCCTTACTTCAGTCTATTTTTGGACGATAGCTGTCATTTATAACTCTGCAGGTTTGTGAATTACAGTGCCCCTGAGCTCCTTTCTTCAACTCGCTTTCTTGTGACCTGGCCGCAACACCGCAGGATGGCTTCAGGCCCTAATCTGGTTCCGGCACGGCACGCTGAGCCTTTGGTTAATTCCTCTTCCTGGTGGGAAATGAGAGTTAAATTTGCCCGTCCAGACACCTCTAGCTAGCCTCTCATTGGTTCTCGCTATTCCTGTTCATCTTCCGCAGAAATTGCAAACTGGGCCAAACAGGAGGTTAAGGGGACTGACTCTCCAAGTCGGGAGAGTGTTAGTAAAGCGTCTGGAATGTTGCACCCGAGTACCAGGGGAGGAAAACTGAGACATATTTGAACACGTCTCCCGTTCACATGGTTGATCATACTCTGGGTTCCACATGCATGTTTTAGCTGAAGGAAGAATACCTTAAACCTGGAGAGTTGAGACCCGTGTAATGGGTACCATGCAATATGACTTCAAAGGGTCTTCATTTGCTCACCGAACCTCTCCAATCCTATCACTGCTGCGTTTATTCCCCTGTACACACGCTTGATTCTCTTTTGGAGACATAGCAATCCATAGGTTTTAAGATACTTACTAGTCAGGTACATTCTTAGGCGTTTAATATGGGGTTTTGAGTCCATTTCGTTGAGCAAGGAGTAGCTCTTGTCTATTCCATATTTGGCTTAAGGAACTTTATCTGTGCTCATTTCAATCTCTGGTTTTATGCAGCACCCCAACTCACCTTTCCCCTTAAGCAAGCATAAGTTGGTTTTCTAAATTTGAGACCCTGTTCTGTTCTGTAATTCTGTTCCTGTGTAGCCAAGTTTACATTCCGTGTATTACTGATATCTTATGATGTTTCTTTTTCTGTGTGACTTATTTCAGTTAGAATCATCATACCTGAATCCACTCATTGTGATGCTAAGGGCCTGATGACATAGAATTCATTGCTGAGTGATATTGCTTTGTAAGTAAATACCACAACTTCTTTATCCATTTTTCACTTTCTGCGATGTTGAACTTGTACTGTAAACGAGGTTCTTGTAAACAGAGCCGTTCCAAACTTCGGGGTGGCTGTGTCTTTTTGATTTTAATTTCCCTAAGCTAAAGGACCATAAGTGGCTGTGCCCTAGGCTCTGTTGCTTTGTTTTTTAGATGTTTCAGGAAACACCATACACTTCTCCCGAGTGGTTGTTGGCAATTTACATCCCGCCCATCAGCATAACAAGGCTCCCAGTTCTCCATGGCCTGTCCTGCCTTTCTGGATTTTACACTTTTTTCAGATGGCCCTTTTGACCGGGGGGAAGTGAGACTTCATTGTAGTGCAGATTTCCTTTGCAAGCTTGCTTGGTTGGCCAAAAAGGGCGTATGCGTTTTTTCCTGAATATATTCAAGAAAAAACGCATATGACCTTTTTGGCCAAGTGCATCATTGTGGACGTTCTGCCTCTTTTCCTATGCTTTCAATGCAATTCCAGTCTACCTCCTGAAATCGGTTTCCTGCAATTCTGCCCCGCTTTCAAGTCCTCTTGGCAGCCTTACTTCAGTCTATTTTTGGACGATAGCTGTCATTTATAACTCTGCAGGTTTGTGAATTACAGTGCCCCTGAGCTCCTTTCTTCAACTCGCTTTCTTGTGACCTGGCCGCAACACCGCAGGATGGCTTCAGGCCCTAATCTGGTTCCGGCCTGGCATGCTGAGCCTTTGGTTAATTCCTCTTCCTGGTGGGAAATGAGAGTTAAATTTGCCCGTCCAGACACCTCCAGCTAGTCTCTCATTGGTTCTCGCTATTCCTGTTCATCTTCCGCAGAAATTGCAAACTGGGCCAAACAGGAGGTTAAAGGGACTGACTCTCCAAGTGGGGAGAGTGTTAGTAAAGCGTCTGGAATGTTGCACCCGAGTACCAGGGTACGAAAACTGAGACATATTTGAACACGTCTCCCGATCACATGGTTGATCATACTCTAGGTTCCACATGCATGTTTTAGCTGAAGGAAGAATACCTTAAACCTGGGTAGTTGAAACCCGTGGAATGGGTACCATGCAATATGACTTCAAAGTGTCTTCATTTGCGCACCGAACCTCTCCAATCCTATCACTGCTGCGTTTATGCCCCTGTACACATGCTTGATTCTCTTTTGGAGACATAGCAATCCATAGGTTTTAAGATACTTACTAGTCAGGAACATTCTTAGGCGTTTAATATGGGGTATTGAGTCCATTTCGTTGAGCAAGGAGTAGCTCTTGTCTATTCCATATTTGGCTTAAGGAACTTTATCTGTGCTCATTTCAATCTCTGGTTTTATGCAGCACCCCAACTCACCTTTCCCCTTAAGCAAGCATAAGTTGGTTTTCTAAATTTGAGACCCTGTTCTGTTCTGTAATTCAGTTCCTGTGTAGCCAAGTTTACATTCCGTGTATTACTGATATCTTATGATGTTTCTTTTTCTGTGTGACTTACTTCAGTTAGAATCATCATACCTGAATCCATTCATTGTGATGCTAAGGGCCTGATGACATAGATTTCATTGCTGAGTGATATTGCTTTGTAAGTAAATACCACAACTTCTTTATCCATTTTTCACTTTCTGCGATGTTGAACTTGTACTGTAAACGAGGTTCTTGTAAACAGAGGCGTCCCAAACTTTGGGGTGGCTGTGTCTTTTTGATTTTAATTTCCCTAAGCTATAGGACCATAAGTGGCAGTGCCCTAGGCTCTGTTGCTTTGTTTTTTAGATGTTTCAGGAAACACCATACACTTCTCCCGAGTGTCTGTTGGCAATTTACATCCCGCCCATCAGCATAACAAGGCTCCCAGTTGTCCATGGCCTGTCCTGCCTTTCTGGATTTTACACTTTTTTCAGATGGCCCTTTTGACCGGGGGGAAGTGAGACTTCATTGTAGTGCAGATTTCCTTTGCAAGCTTGCTTGGTTGGCCAAAAAGGGCGTATGCGTTTTTTCCTGAATATATTCAGGAAAAAACGCATACGCCCTTTTTGGCCAAGTGCATCATTGTGGACGTTCTGCCTCTTTTCCTATGCTTTCAATGCAATTCCAGTCTACCTCCTGAAATCGGTTTCCTGCAATTCTGCCCCGCTTTCAAGTCCTCTTGGCAGCCTTACTTCAGTCTATTTTTGGACGATAGCTGTCATTTATAACTCTGCAGGTTTGTGAATTACAGTGCCCCTGGGCTCCTTTCTTCAACTCGCTTTCTTTTGAGCTGGCCGCAACACCGCAGGATGGCTTCAGACCCTAATCTGGTTCCGGCATGGCACGCTGAGCCTTTGGTTATTTCCTCTTCCTGGTGGGAAATGAGAGTTAAATTTGCCCGTCCAGACACCTCCAGCTAGCCTCTCATTGGTTCTCACTATTCCTGTTCATCTTCCGCAGAAATTACAAACTGGGTCAAACAGGAGGTTAAAGGCGCTGACTCTCCAAGTGGGGAGAGTGTTAGTAAAGCGTCTGGAATGTTGCACCCGAGAACCAGGGTACGAAAACTGAGACATATTTGAACACGTCTCCCGATCACATGGTTGATCATACTCTAGGTTCCACATGCATGTTTTAGCTGAAGGAAGAATACCTTAAACCTGGGTAGTTGAAACCCGTGGAATGGGTACCATGCAATATGACTTCAAAGGGTCTTCATTTGCTCACCGAACCTCTCCAATCCTATCACTGCTGCGTTTATGCCCCTGTACACATGCTTGATTCTCTTTCGGAGACATAGCAATCCATAGGTTTTACGATACTTACTAGTCAGGTACATTCTTAGGCGTTTAATATGCGGTGTTGAGTCCATTTCGTTGAGCAAGGAGTAGCTCTTCTCTATTCCATATTTGACTTAAGGAACTTTATCTGTGCTCATTTCAATCTCTGGTTTTATGCAGCACCCCAACTCACCTTTACCCTTAAGCAAGCATAAGTTGGTTTTCTAAATTTGAGACCCTGTTCTGTTCTGTAATTCAGTTCCTGTGTAGCCAAGTTTACATTCCGTGTATTACTGATATCTTATGATGTTTCTTTTTCTGTGTGACTTACTTCAGTTAGAATCATCATACCTGAATCCACTCATTGTGCTGCTAAGGGCCTGATGACATAGATTTCATTGCTGAGTGATATTGCTTTGTAAGTAAATACCACAACTTCTTTATCCATTTTTCACTTACTGCGATGTTGAACTTGTACTGTAAACGAGGTTCTTGTAAACAGAGCCGTTCCAAACTTTGGGGTGGCTGTGTCTTTTTGATTTTAATTTCCCTAAGCTATAGGACCATAAGTGGCAGTGCCCTAGGCTCTGTTGCTTTGTTTTTTAGATGTTTCAGGAAACACCATACACTTCTCCCGAGTGTCTGTTGGCAATTTACATCCCGCCCATCAGCATAACAAGGCTCCCAGTTCTCCATGGCCTGTCCTGCCTTTCTGGATTTTACACTTTTTTCAGATGGCCCTTTTGACCGGGGGGAAGTGAGACTTCATTGTAGTGCAGATTTCCTTTGCAAGCTTGCTTGGTTGGCCAAAAAGGGCGTATGCGTTTTTTCCTGAATATATTCAGGAAAAAACGCATACGCCCTTTTTGGCCAAGTGCATCATTGTGGACGTTCTGCCTCTTTTCCTATGCTTTCAATGCAATTCCAGTCTACCTCCTGAAATCGGTTTCCTGCAATTCTGCCCCGCTTTCAAGTCCTCTTGGCAGCCTTACTTCAGTCTATTTTTGGATGATAGCTGTCATTTATAACTCTGCAGGTTTGTGAATTACAGTGCCCCTGAGCTCCTTTCTTCAACTCGCTTTCTTGTGACCTGGCCGCAACACCGCAGGATGGCTTCAGGCCCTAATCTGGTTCCAGCCCGGCACGCTGAGCCTTTGGTTAATTCCTCTTCCTGGTGGGAAATGAGAGTTAAATTTGCCCGTCCAGACACCTCCAGGTAGCCTCTCATTGGTTCTCGCTATTCCTGTTCATCTTCCGCAGAAATTGCAAACTGGGCCAAACAGGAGGTTAAAGGGACTGACTCTCCAAGTGGGGAGAGTGTTAGTAAAGCGTCTGGAATGTTGCACCCGAGTACCAGGGGAGGAAAACTGAGACATATTTGAACACGTCTCCCGATCACATGGTTGATCATACTCTAGGTTCCATATGCATGTTTTAGCTGAAGGAAGAATACCTTAAACCTGGGTAGTTGAAACCCGTGTAATGGGTACCATGCAATATGACTTCAAAGGGTCTTCATTTGCTCACCGACCCTCTCCAATCCTATCACTGCTGCGTTTATGCCCCTGTACACATGCTTGATTCTCTTTCGGAGACATAGCAATCCATAGGTTTTAAGATACTTACAAGTCAGGTACATTCTTAGGCGTTTAATATGCGGTGTTGAGTCCATTTCGTTGAGCAAGGAGTAGCTCTTGTCTATTCCATATTTGGCTTAAGGAACTTTATCTGTGCTCATTTCAATCTCTGGTTTTATGCAGCACCCCAACTCACCTTTACCCTTAAGCAAGCATAAGTTGTTTTTCTAAATTTGAGACCCTGTTCTGTTCTGTAATTCAGTTCCTGTGTAGCCAAGTTTCCATTCCGTGTATTACTGATATCTTATGATGTTTCTTTTTCTGTGTGACTTACTTCAGTTAGAATCATCATACCTGAATCCACTCATTGTGCTGCTAAGGGCCTGATGACATAGATTTCATTGCTGAGTGATATTGCTTTGTAAGTGAATACCACAACTTCTTTATCCATTTTTCACTTTCTGCGATGTTGAACTTGTACTGTAAACGAGGTTCTTGTAAACAGAGCCGTTCCAAACTTTGGGGTGGCTGTGTCTTTTTGATTTTAATTTCCCTAAGCTATAGGACCATAAGTGGAAGTGCCCTAGGTTCTGTTGCTTTGTTTTTTAGATGTTTCAGGAAACACCGTACACTTCTCCCAAGTGTCTGTTGGCAATTTACATCCCGCCCATCAGCATAACAAGGCTCCCAGTTCTCAATTGCCTGTTGCCTTTCTGGATTTTACACTTTTTCCAGATGGCCCTTTTGACCGGGGGGAAGTGAGACTTCATTGTAGTGCAGATTTCCTTTGCAAGCTTGCTTGGTTGGCCAAAAAGGGCGTATGCGTTTTTTCCTGAATATATTCAGGAAAAAACGCATACGCCCTTTTGGGCCAAGTGCATCATTGTGGACGTTCTGCCTCTTTTCCTATGCTTTCAATGCAATTCCAGTCTACCTCCTGAAATCGGTTTCCTGCAATTCTGCCCCGCTTTCAAGTCCTCTTGGCAGCCTTACTTCAGTCTATTTTTGGACGATAGCTGTCATTTATAACTCTGCAGGTTTGTGCATTACAGTGCCCCTGAGCTCCTTTCTTCAACTCGCTTTCTTCTGACCTGGCCGCAACACCGCAGGATGGCTTCAGGCCCTAATCTGGTTCCGGCATGGCACGCTGAGCCTTTGGTTATTTCCTCTTCCTGGTGGGAAATGAGAGTTAAATTTGCCCGTCCAGACACCTCCAGCTAGTCTCTCATTGGTTCTCGCTATTCCTGTTCTTCTTCCGCAGAAATTGCAAACTGGGCCAAACAGGAGGTTAAAGGCGCTGACTCTCCAAGTGGGGAGAGTGTTAGTAAAGCGTCTGGAATGTTGCACCCGAGTACCAGGGGAGGAAAACTGAGACATATTTGAACACGTCTCCCGTTCACATGGTTGATCATACTTGGGTTCCACATGCATGTTTTAGCTGAAGGAAGAATACCTTAAACCTGGAGAGTTAAGACCCGTGTAATGGGTACCATGCAATATGACTTCAAAGGGTCTTCATTTGCTCACCGAACCTCTCCAATCCTATCACTGCTGCGTTTATGCCCCTGTACACATGCTTGATTCTCTTTCGGAGACATAGCAATCCATAGGTTTTAAGATACTTACTAGTCAGGTACATTCTTAGGCGTTTAATATGCGGTGTTGAGTCCATTTCGTTGAGCAAGGAGTAGCTCTTGTCTATTCCATATTTGACTTAAGGAACTTTATCTGTGCTCATTTCAATCTCTGGTTTTATGCAGCACCCCAACTCACCTTTACCCTTAAGCAAGCATAAGTTGGTTTTCTAAATTTGAGACCCTGTTCTGTTCTGTAATTCAGTTCCTGTGTAGCCAAGTTTCCATTCCGTGTATTACTGATATCTTATGATGTTTCTTTTTCTGTGTGACTTACTTCAGTTAGAATCATCATACCTGAATCCACTCATTGTGCTTCTAAGGGCCTGATGACACAGATTTCATTGCTGAGTGATATTGCTTTGTAAGTAAATACCACAACTTCTTTATCCATTTTTCACTTTCTGCGATGTTGAACTTGTACTGTAAACGAGGTTCTTGTAAACAGAGGCGTCCCAAACTTTGGGGTGGCTGTGTCTTTTTGATTTTAATTTCCCTAAGCTATAGGACCATAAGCGGCAGTGCCCTAGGCTCTGTTGCTTTGTGTTTTAGATGTTTCAGGAAACAGCATACACTTCTCCCGAGTGTCTGTTGGCAATTTACATCCCGCCCATCAGCATAACAAGGCTCCCAGTTCTCCATGGCCTGTCCTGCCTTTCTGGATTTTACACTTTTTTCAGATGGCCCTTTTGACCGGGGGGAAGTGAGACTTCATTGTAGTGCAGATTTCCTTTGCAAGCTTGCTTGGTTGGCCAAAAAGGGCGTATGCGTTTTTTCCTGAATATATTCAGGAAAAAACGCATACGCCCTTTTTGGCCAAGTGCATCATTGTGGACGTTCTGCCTCTTTTCCTATGCTTTCAATGCAATTCCAGTCTACCTCCTGAAATCGGTTTCCTGCAATTCTGCCCCGCTTTCAAGTCCTCTTGGCAGCCTTACTTCAGTCTATTTTTGGACGATAGCTGTCATTTATAACTCTGCAGGTTTGTGAATTACAGTGCCCCTGAGCTCCTTTCTTCAACTCGCTTTCTTGTGACCTGGCCGCAACACCGCAGGATGGCTTCAGGCCCTAATCTGGTTCCGGCCCGGCATGCTGAGCCTTTGGTTAATTCCTCTTCCTGGTGGGAAATGAGAGTTAAATTTGCCCGTCCAGACACCTCCAGCTAGCCTCTCATTGGTTCTCGCTATTCCTATTCATCTTCCGCAGAAATTGCAAACTGGGCCAAACAGGAGGTTAAAGGGACTGACTCTCCAAGTGGGGAGAGTGTTAGTAAAGCGTCTGGAATGTTGCACCCGAGTACCAGGGGAGGAAAACTGAGACATATTTGAACACGTCTCCTGATCACATGGTTGATCATACTCTAGGTTCCATATGCATGTTTTAGCTGAAGGAAGAATACCTAAACCCTGGGTAGTTGAAACCCGTGGAATGGGTACCATGCAATATGACTTCAAAGGGTCTTCATTTGCTCACCGAACCTCTCCAATCCTATCACTGCTGCGTTTATGTCCCTGTACACATGCTTGATTCTCTTTCGGAGACATAGCAATCCATAGGTTTTAAGATACTTACAAGTCAGGTACATTCTTAGGCGTTTAATATGCGGTGTTGAGTCCATTTCGTTGAGCAAGCAGTAGCTCTTGTCTATTCCATATTTGGCTTAAGGAACTTTATCTGTGCTCATTTCAATCTCTGGTTTTATGCAGCACCCCAACTCACCTTTACCCTTAAGCAAGCATAAGTTGTTTTTCTCAATTTGAGACCCTGTTCTGTTCTGTAATTCAGTTCCTGTGTAGCCAAGTTTCCATTCCGTGTATTACTGATATCTTATGTTGTTTCTTTTTCTGTGTGACTTATTTCAGTTAGAATCATCATACCTGAATCCACTAATTGTGCTGCTAAGGGCCTGATGACACAGATTTCATTGCTGAGTGATATTGCTTTGTAAGTAAATACCACAACTTCTTTATCCATTTTTCACTTTCTGCAATGTTGAACTTGTACTGTAAACGAGGTTCTTGTAAACAGAGCCGTTCCAAACTTTGGGGTGGCTGTGTCTTTTTGATTTTAATTTCCCTAAGCTATAGGACCATAAGTGGAAGTGCCCTAGGCTCTGTTGCTTTGTTTTTTAGATGTTTCAGGAAACACCATACACTTCTCCCGAGTGTCTGTTGGCAATTTACATCCCGCCCATCAGCATAACAAGGCTCCCAGTTCTCCATGGCCTGTCCTGCCTTTCTGGATTTTACACTTTTTTCAGATGGCCCTTTTGACCGGGGGGAAGTGAGACTTCATTGTAGTGCAGATTTCCTTTGCAAGCTTGCTTGGTTGGCCAAAAAGGGCGTATGCGTTTTTTCCTGAATATATTCAGGAAAAAACGCATACGCCCTTTTTGGCCAAGTGCATCATTGTGGACGTTCTGCCTCTTTTCCTATGCTTTCAATGCAATTCCAGTCTACCTCCTGAAATCGGTTTCCTGCAATTCTGCCCCGCTTTCAAGTCCTCTTGGCAGCCTTACTTCAGTCTATTTTTGGACGATAGCTGTCATTTATAACTCTGCAGGTTTGTGAATTACAGTGCCCCTGAGCTCCTTTCTTCAACTCACTTTCTTGTGACCTGGCCGCAACACCGCAGGATGGCTTCACGCCCTAATCTGGTTCTGGCACGGCACGCTGAGCCTTTGGTTATTTCCTCTTCCTGGTGGGAAATGAGAGTTAAATTTGCCCGTCCAGACACCTCCAGCTAGTCTCTCATTGGTTCTCGCTATTCCTGTTCATCTTCCGCAGAAATTGCAAACTGGGCCAAACAGGAGGTTAAAGGCGCTGACTCTCCAAGTGGGGAGAGTGTTAGTAAAGCATCTGGAATGTTGCACCCGAGTACCAGGGGAGGAAAACTGAGACATATTTGAACACGCCTCCCGTTCACATGGTTGATCATACTTGGGTTCCACATGCATGTTTTAGTTGAAGGAAGAATACCTTAAACCTGGAGAGTTAAGACCCGTGTAATGGGTACCATGCAATATGACTTCAAAGGGTCTTCATTTGCTCACCGAACCTCTCCAATCCTATCACTGCTGAGTTTATGCCCCTGTGCACATGCTTGATTCTCTTTCGGAGACATAGCAATCCATAGGTTTTAAGATACTTACTAGTCAGGTACATTCTTAGGCGTTTAATATGCGGTGTTGAGTCCATTTCGTTGAGCAAGGAGTAGCTCTTGTCTATTCCATATTTGACTTAAGGAACTTTATCTGTGCTCATTTCAATCTCTGGTTTTATGCAGCACCCCAACTCACCTTTACCCTTAAGCAAGCATAAGTTGGTTTTCTAAATTTGAGACCCTGTTCTGTTCTGTAATTCAGTTCCTGTGTAGCCAAGTTTACATTCCGTGTATTACTGATATCTTATGATGTTTCTTTTTCTGTGTGACTTACTTCTGTTAGAATCATCATACCTGAATCCACTCATTGTGCTGCTAAGGGCCTGATGACATAGATTTCATTGCTGAGTGATATTGCTTTGTAAGTAAATACCACAACTTCTTTATCCATTTTTCACTTTCTGCGATGTTGAACTTGTACTGTAAACGAGGTTCTTGTAAACAGAGCCGTTCCAAACTTTGGGGTGGCTGTGTCTTTTTGATTTTAATTTCCCTAAGCTATAGGACCATAAGTGGAAGTGCCCTAGGTTCTGTTGCTTTGTTTTTTAGATGTTTCAGGAAACACCATACACTTCTCCCGAGTGGTTGTTGGCAATTAACATCCCGCCCATCAGCATAACAAGGCTCCCAGTTCTCCATGGCCTGTCCTGCCTTTCTGGATTTTACACTTTTTTCAGATGGCCCTTTTGACCGGGGGGAAGTGAGACTTCATTGTAGTGCAGATTTCCTTTGCAAGCTTGCTTGGTTGGCCAAAAAGGGCGTATGCGTTTTTTCCTGAATATATTCAGGAAAAAACGCATACGCCCTTTTTGGCCAAGTGCATCATTGTGGACGTTCTGCCTCTTTTCCTATGCTTTCAATGCAATTCCAGTCTACCTCCTGAAATTGGTTTCCTGCAATTCTGCCCCGCTTTCAAGTCCTCTTGGCAGCCTTACTTCAGTCTATTTTTGGACGATAGCTGTCATTTATAACTCTGCAGGTTTGTGAATTACAGTGCCCCTGAGCTCCTTTCTTCAACTCGCTTTCTTGTGACCTGGCCGCAACACCGCAGGATGGCTTCAGGCCCTAATCTGGTTCCGGTACGGCACGCTGAGCCTTTGGTTATTTCCTCTTCCTGGTGGGAAATGAGAGTTAAATTTGCCCGTCCAGACACCTCCAGCTAGCCTCTCATTGGTTCTCGCTATTCCTGTTCATCTTCCGCAGAAATTGCAAACTGGGCCAAACAGGAGGTTAAAGGGACTGACTCTCCAAGTGGGGAGAGTGTTAGTAAAGCGTCTGGAATGTTGCACCCGAGTACCAGGGGAGGAAAACTGAGACATATTTGAACACGTCTCCCGATCACATGGTTGATCATACTCTAGGTTCCACATGCATGTTTTAGCTGAAGGAAGAATACCTTAAACCTGGGTAGTTGAAACCCGTGGAATGGGTACCATGCAATATGACTTCAAAGGGTCTTCATTTGCTCACCGAACCTCTCCAATCCTATCACTGCTGCGTTTATGCCCCTGTACACATGCTTGATTCTCTTTCAGAGACATAGCAATCCATAGGTTTTAAGATACTTACAAGTCAGGTACATTCTTAGGCGTTTAATATGCGGTGTTGAGTCCATTTCGTTGAGCAAGGAGTAGCTCTTGTCTATTCCATATTTGGCTTAAGGAACTTTATCTGTGCTCATTTCAATCTCTGGTTTTATGCAGCACCCCAACTCACCTTTACCCTTAAGCAAGCATAAGTTGGTTTTCTAAATTTGAGACCCTGTTCTGTTCTGTAATTCAGTTCCTGTGTAGCCAAGTTTCCATTCCGTGTATTACTGATATCTTATGATGTTTCTTTTTCTGTGTGACTTACTTCAGTTAGAATCATCATACCTGAATCCACTAATTGTGCTGCTAAGGGCCTGATGACACAGATTTCATTGCTGAGTGATATTGCTTTGTAAGTAAATACCACAACTTCTTTATCCATTTTTCACTTTCTGCAATGTTGAACTTGTACTGTAAACGAGGTTCTTGTAAACAGAGCCGTTCCAAACTTTGGGGTGGCTGTGTCTTTTTGATTTTAATTTCCCTAAGCTATAGGACCATAAGTGGAAGTGCCCTAGGCTCTGTTGCTTTGTTTTTTAGATGTTTCAGGAAACACCATACACTTCTCCCGAGTGTCTGTTGGCAATTTACATCCCGCCCATCAGCATAACAAGGCTCCCAGTTCTCCATGGCCTGTCCTGCCTTTCTGGATTTTACACTTTTTTCAGATGGCCCTTTTGACCGGGGGGAAGTGAGACTTCATTGTAGTGCAGATTTCCTTTGCAAGCTTGCTTGGTTGGCCAAAAAGGGCGTATGCGTTTTTTCCTGAATATATTCAGGAAAAAACGCATACGCCCTTTTTGGCCAAGTGCATCATTGTGGACGTTCTGCCTCTTTTCCTATGCTTTCAATGCAATTCCAGTCTACCTCCTGAAATCGGTTTCCTGCAATTCTGCCCCGCTTTCAAGTCCTCTTGGCAGCCTTACTTCAGTCTATTTTTGGACGATAGCTGTCATTTATAACTCTGCAGGTTTGTGAATTACAGTGCCCCTGAGCTCCTTTCTTCAACTCACTTTCTTGTGACCTGGCCGCAACACCGCAGGATGGCTTCACGCCCTAATCTGGTTCTGGCACGGCACGCTGAGCCTTTGGTTATTTCCTCTTCCTGGTGGGAAATGAGAGTTAAATTTGCCCGTCCAGACACCTCCAGCTAGTCTCTCATTGGTTCTCGCTATTCCTGTTCATCTTCCGCAGAAATTGCAAACTGGGCCAAACAGGAGGTTAAAGGCGCTGACTCTCCAAGTGGGGAGAGTGTTAGTAAAGCATCTGGAATGTTGCACCCGAGTACCAGGGGAGGAAAACTGAGACATATTTGAACACGCCTCCCGTTCACATGGTTGATCATACTTGGGTTCCACATGCATGTTTTAGTTGAAGGAAGAATACCTTAAACCTGGAGAGTTAAGACCCGTGTAATGGGTACCATGCAATATGACTTCAAAGGGTCTTCATTTGCTCACCGAACCTCTCCAATCCTATCACTGCTGAGTTTATGCCCCTGTGCACATGCTTGATTCTCTTTCGGAGACATAGCAATCCATAGGTTTTAAGATACTTACTAGTCAGGTACATTCTTAGGCGTTTAATATGCGGTGTTGAGTCCATTTCGTTGAGCAAGGAGTAGCTCTTGTCTATTCCATATTTGACTTAAGGAACTTTATCTGTGCTCATTTCAATCTCTGGTTTTATGCAGCACCCCAACTCACCTTTACCCTTAAGCAAGCATAAGTTGGTTTTCTAAATTTGAGACCCTGTTCTGTTCTGTAATTCAGTTCCTGTGTAGCCAAGTTTACATTCCGTGTATTACTGATATCTTATGATGTTTCTTTTTCTGTGTGACTTACTTCTGGTAGAATCATCATACCTGAATCCACTCATTGTGCTGCTAAGGGCCTGATGACATAGATTTCATTGCTGAGTGATATTGCTTTGTAAGTAAATACCACAACTTCTTTATCCATTTTTCACTTTCTGCGATGTTGAACTTGTACTGTAAACGAGGTTCTTGTAAACAGAGCCGTTCCAAACTTTGGGGTGGCTGTGTCTTTTTGATTTTAATTTCCCTAAGCTATAGGACCATAAGTGGAAGTGCCCTAGGTTCTGTTGCTTTGTTTTTTAGATGTTTCAGGAAACACCATACACTTCTCCCGAGTGGTTGTTGGCAATTAACATCCCGCCCATCAGCATAACAAGGCTCCCAGTTCTCCATGGCCTGTCCTGCCTTTCTGGATTTTACACTTTTTTCAGATGGCCCTTTTGACCGGGGGGAAGTGAGACTTCATTGTAGTGCAGATTTCCTTTGCAAGCTTGCTTGGTTGGCCAAAAAGGGCGTATGCGTTTTTTCCTGAATATATTCAGGAAAAAACGCATACGCCCTTTTTGGCCAAGTGCATCATTGTGGACGTTCTGCCTCTTTTCCTATGCTTTCAATGCAATTCCAGTCTACCTCCTGAAATTGGTTTCCTGCAATTCTGCCCCGCTTTCAAGTCCTCTTGGCAGCCTTACTTCAGTCTATTTTTGGACGATAGCTGTCATTTATAACTCTGCAGGTTTGTGAATTACAGTGCCCCTGAGCTCCTTTCTTCAACTCGCTTTCTTGTGACCTGGCCGCAACACCGCAGGATGGCTTCAGGCCCTAATCTGGTTCCGGTACGGCACGCTGAGCCTTTGGTTATTTCCTCTTCCTGGTGGGAAATGAGAGTTAAATTTGCCCGTCCAGACACCTCCAGCTAGCCTCTCATTGGTTCTCGCTATTCCTGTTCATCTTCCGCAGAAATTGCAAACTGGGCCAAACAGGAGGTTAAAGGGACTGACTCTCCAAGTGGGGAGAGTGTTAGTAAAGCGTCTGGAATGTTGCACCCGAGTACCAGGGGAGGAAAACTGAGACATATTTGAACACGTCTCCCGATCACATGGTTGATCATACTCTAGGTTCCACATGCATGTTTTAGCTGAAGGAAGAATACCTTAAACCTGGGTAGTTGAAACCCGTGGAATGGGTACCATGCAATATGACTTCAAAGGGTCTTCATTTGCTCACCGAACCTCTCCAATCCTATCACTGCTGCGTTTATGCCCCTGTACACATGCTTGATTCTCTTTCAGAGACATAGCGATCCATAGGTTTTAAGATACTTACAAGTCAGGTACATTCTTAGGCGTTTAATATGCGGTGTTGAGTCCATTTCGTTGAGCAAGGAGTAGCTCTTGTCTATTCCATATTTGGCTTAAGGAACTTTATCTGTGCTCATTTCAATCTCTGGTTTTATGCAGCACCCCAACTCACCTTTACCCTTAAGCAAGCATAAGTTGGTTTTCTAAATTTGAGACCCTGTTCTGTTCTGTAATTCAGTTCCTGTGTAGCCAAGTTTCCATTCCGTGTATTACTGATATCTTATGATGTTTCTTTTTCTGTGTGACTTATTTCAGTTAGAATCATCATATCTGAAGCCACTCATTGTGCTGCTAAGGGCCTGATGACATAGATTTCATTGCTGAGTGATATTGTTTTGTAAGTGAATACCACAACTTCTTTATCCATTTTTCACTTTCTGCGATGTTGAACTTGTACTGTAAACGAGGTTCTTGTAAACAGAGGCGTCCCAAACTTTGGGGTGGTTGTGTCTTTTTGATTTTAATTTCCCTAAGCTATAGGACCATAAGTGGCAGTGCCCTAGGCTCTGTTGCTTTGTTTTTTAGATGTTTCAGGAAACAGCATACACTTCTCCCGAGTGTCTGTTGGCAATTTACATCCCGCCCATCAGCATAACAAGGCTCCCAGTTCTCCATGGCCTGTCCTGCCTTTCTGGATTTTACACTTTTTTCAGATGGCCCTTTTGACCGGGGGGAAGTGAGACTTCATTGTAGTGCAGATTTCCTTTGCAAGCTTGCTTGGTTGGCCAAAAAGGGCGTATGCGTTTTTTCCTGAATATATTCAGGAAAAAACGCATACGCCCTTTTTGGCCAAGTGCATCATTGTGGACGTTCTGCCTCTTTTCCTATGCTTTCAATGCAATTCCAGTCTACCTCCTGAAATCGGTTTCCTGCAATTCTGCCCCGCTTTCAAGTCCTCTTGGCAGCCTTACTTCAGTCTATTTTTGGACGATAGCTGTCATTTATAACTCTGCAGGTTTGTGAATTACAGTGCCCCTGAGCTCCTTTCTTCAACTCGCTTTCTTGTGACCTGGCCGCAACACCGCAGGATGGCTTCAGGCCCTAATCTGGTTCCGGCCCGGCATGCTGAGCCTTTGGTTAATTCCTCTTCCTGGTGGGAAATGAGAGTTAAATTTGCCCGTCCAGACACCTCCAGCTAGCCTCTCATTGGTTCTCGCTATTCCTGTTCATCTTCCGCAGAAATTGCAAACTGGGCCAAACAGGAGGTTAAAGGGACTGACTCTCCAAGTGGGGAGAGTGTTAGTAAAGCGTCTGGAATATTGCACCCGAGTACCAGGGGAGGAAAACTGAGACATATTTGAACACGTCTCCCGATCACATGGTTGATCATACTCTAGGTTCCATATGCATGTTTTAGCTGAAGGAAGAATACCTAAAACCTGGGTAGTTGAAACCCGTGGAATGGGTACCATGCAATATGACTTCAAAGGGTCTTCATTTGCTCACCGAACCTCTCCAATCCTATCACTGCTGCGTTTATGTCCCTGTACACATGCTTGATTCTCTTTCGGAGACATAGCAATCCATAGGTTTTAAGATACTTACAAGTCAGGTACATTCTTAGGCGTTTAATATGCGGTGTTGAGTCCATTTCGTTGAGCAAGGAGTAGCTCTTGTCTATTCCATATTTGGCTTAAGGAACTTTATCTGTGCTCATTTCAATCTCTGGTTTTATGCAGCACCCCAACTCACCTTTACCCTTAAGCAAGCATAAGTTGTTTTTCTCAATTTGAGACCCTGTTCTGTTCTGTAATTCAGTTCCTGTGTAGCCAAGTTTCCATTCCGTGTATTACTGATATCTTATGATGTTTCTTTTTCTGTGTGGCTTATTTCAGTTAGAATCATCATACCTGAATCCACTAATTGTGCTGCTAAGGGCCTGATGACACAGATTTCATTGCTGAGTGATATTGCTTTGTAAGTAAATACCACAACTTCTTTATCCATTTTTCACTTTCTGCGATGTTGAACTTGTACTGTAAACGAGGTTCTTGTAAACAGAGCCGTTCCAAACTTTGGGGTGGCTGTGTCTTTTTGATTTTAATTTCCCTAAGCTATAGGACCATAAGTGGAAGTGCCCTAGGCTCTGTTGCTTTGTTTTTTAGATGTTTCAGGAAACACCATACACTTCTCCCGAGTGTCTGTTGGCAATTTACATCCCGCCCATCAGCATAACAAGGCTCCCAGTTCTCCATGGCCTGTCCTGCCTTTCTGGATTTTACACTTTTTTCAGATGGCCCTTTTGACCGGGGTGAAGTGAGACTTCATTGTAGTGCAGATTTCCTTTGCAAGCTTGCTTGGTTGGCCAAAAAGGGCGTATGCGTTTTTTCCTGAATATATTCAGGAAAAAACGCATACGCCCTTTTTGGCCAAGTGCATCATTGTGGACGTTCTGCCTCTTTTCCTATGCTTTCAATGCAATTCCAGTCTACCTCCTGAAATCGGTTTCCTGCAATTCTGCCCCGCTTTCAAGTCCTCTTGGCAGCCTTACTTCAGTCTATTTTTGGACGATAGCTGTCATTTATAACTCTGCAGGTTTGTGAATTACAGTGCTCCTGAGCTCCTTTCTTCAACTCACTTTCTTGTGACCTGGCCGCAACACCGCAGGATGGCTTCACGCCCTAATCTGGTTCCGGCACGGCACGCTGAGCCTTTGGTTATTTCCTCTTCCTGGTGGGAAATGAGAGTTAAATTTGCCCGTCCAGACACCTCCAGCTAGTCTCTCATTGGTTCTCGCTATTCCTGTTCATCTTCCGCAGAAATTGCAAACTGGGCCAAACAGGAGGTTAAAGGCGCTGACTCTCCAAGTGGGGAGAGTGTTAGTAAAGCATCTGGAATGTTGCACCCGAGTACCAGGGGAGGAAAACTGAGACATATTTGAACACGCCTCCCGTTCACATGGTTGATCATACTTGGGTTCCACATGCATGTTTTAGTTGAAGGAAGAATACCTTAAACCTGGAGAGTTAAGACCCGTGTAATGGGTACCATGCAATATGACTTCAAAGGGTCTTCATTTGCTCACCGAACCTCTCCAATCCTATCACTGCTGAGTTTATGCCCCTGTGCACATGCTTGATTCTCTTTCGGAGACATAGCAATCCATAGGTTTTAAGATACTTACTAGTCAGGTACATTCTTAGGCGTTTAATATGCGGTGTTGAGTCCATTTCGTTGAGCAAGGAGTAGCTCTTGTCTATTCCATATTTGGCTTAAGGAACTTTATCTGTGCTCATTTCAATCTCTGGTTTTATGCAGCACCCCAACTCACCTTTACCCTTAAGCAAGCATAAGTTGGTTTTCTAAATTTGAGACCCTGTTCTGTTCTGTAATTCAGTTCCTGTGTAGCCAAGTTTACATTCCGTGTATTACTGATATCTTATGATGTTTCTTTTTCTGTGTGACTTACTTCTGTTAGAATCATCATACCTGAATCCACTAATTGTGCTGCTAAGGGCCTGATGACATAGATTTCATTGCTGAGTGATATTGCTTTGTAAGTAAATACCACAACTTCTTTATCCATTTTTCACTTTCTGCAATGTTGAACTTGTACTGTAAACGAGGTTCTTGTAAACAGAGCCGTTCCAAACTTTGGGGTGGCTGTGTCTTTTTGATTTTAATTTCCCTAAGCTATAGGACCATAAGTGGAAGTGCCCTAGGTTCTGTTGCTTTGTTTTTTAGATGTTTCAGGAAACACCATACACTTCTCCCGAGTGGTTGTTGGCAATTAACATCCCGCCCATCAGCATAACAAGGCTCCCAGTTCTCCATGGCCTGTCCTGCCTTTCTGGATTTTACACTTTTTTCAGATGGCCCTTTTGACCGGGGGGAAGTGAGACTTCATTGTAGTGCAGATTTCCTTTGCAAGCTTGCTTGGTTGGCCAAAAAGGGCGTATGCGTTTTTTCCTGAATATATTCAGGAAAAAACGCATACGCCCTTTTTGGCCAAGTGCATCATTGTGGACGTTCTGCCTCTTTTCCTATGCTTTCAATACAATTCCAGTCTACCTCCTGAAATTGGTTTCCTGCAATTCTGCCCCGCTTTCAAGTCCTCTTGGCAGCCTTACTTCAGTCTATTTTTGGACGATAGCTGTCATTTATAACTCTGCAGGTTTGTGAATTACAGTGCCCCTGAGCTCCTTTCTTCAACTCGCTTTCTTGTGACCTGGCCGCAACACCGCAGGATGGCTTCAGGCCCTAATCTGGTTCCGGTACGGCACGCTGAGCCTTTGGTTATTTCCTCTTCCTGGTGGGAAATGAGAGTTAAATTTGCCCGTCCAGACACCTCCAGCTAGCCTCTCATTGGTTCTCGCTATTCCTGTTCATCTTCCGCAGAAATTGCAAACTGGGCCAAACAGGAGGTTAAAGGGACTGACTCTCCAAGTGGGGAGAGTGTTAGTAAAGCGTCTGGAATGTTGCACCCGAGTACCAGGGGAGGAAAACTGAGACATATTTGAACACGTCTCCCGATCACATGGTTGATCATACTCTAGGTTCCACATGCATGTTTTAGCTGAAGGAAGAATACCTTAAACCTGGGTAGTTGAAACCCGTGGAATGGGTACCATGCAATATGACTTCAAAGGGTCTTCATTTGCTCACCGAACCTCTCCAATCCTATCACTGCTGCGTTTATGCCCCTGTACACATGCTTGATTCTCTTTCAGAGACATAGCAATCCATAGGTTTTAAGATACTTACAAGTCAGGTACATTCTTAGGCGTTTAATATGCGGTGTTGAGTCCATTTCGTTGAGCAAGGAGTAGCTCTTGTCTATTCCATATTTGGCTTAAGGAACTTTATCTGTGCTCATTTCAATCTCTGGTTTTATGCAGCACCCCAACTCACCTTTACCCTTAAGCAAGCATAAGTTGGTTTTCTAAATTTGAGACCCTGTTCTGTTCTGTAATTCAGTTCCTGTGTAGCCAAGTTTACATTCCGTGTATTACTGATATCTTATGATGTTTCTTTTTCTGTGTGACTTACTTCTGTTAGAATCATCATACCTGAATCCACTCATTGTGCTGCTAAGGGCCTGATGACATAGATTTCATTGCTGAGTGATATTGCTTTGTAAGTAAATACCACAACTTCTTTATCCATTTTTCACTTTCTGCAATGTTGAACTTGTACTGTAAACGAGGTTCTTGTAAACAGAGCCGTTCCAAACTTTGGGGTGGCTGTGTCTTTTTGATTTTAATTTCCCTAAGCTATAGGACCATAAGTGGAAGTGCCCTAGGTTCTGTTGCTTTGTTTTTTAGATGTTTCAGGAAACACCATACACTTCTCCCGAGTGGTTGTTGGCAATTAACATCCCGCCCATCAGCATAACAAGGCTCCCAGTTCTCCATGGCCTGTCCTGCCTTTCTGGATTTTACACTTTTTTCAGATGGCCCTTTTGACCGGGGGGAAGTGAGACTTCATTGTAGTGCAGATTTCCTTTGCAAGCTTGCTTGGTTGGCCAAAAAGGGCGTATGCGTTTTTTCCTGAATATATTCAGGAAAAAACGCATACGCCCTTTTTGGCCAAGTGCATCATTGTGGACGTTCTGCCTCTTTTCCTATGCTTTCAATGCAATTCCAGTCTACCTCCTGAAATTGGTTTCCTGCAATTCTGCCCCGCTTTCAAGTCCTCTTGGCAGCCTTACTTCAGTCTATTTTTGGACGATAGCTGTCATTTATAACTCTGCAGGTTTGTGAATTACAGTGCCCCTGAGCTCCTTTCTTCAACTCGCTTTCTTGTGACCTGGCCGCAACACCGCAGGATGGCTTCAGGCCCTAATCTGGTTCCGGTACGGCACGCTGAGCCTTTGGTTATTTCCTCTTCCTGGTGGGAAATGAGAGTTAAATTTGCCCGTCCAGACACCTCCAGCTAGCCTCTCATTGGTTCTCGCTATTCCTGTTCATCTTCCGCAGAAATTGCAAACTGGGCCAAACAGGAGGTTAAAGGGACTGACTCTCCAAGTGGGGAGAGTGTTAGTAAAGCGTCTGGAATGTTGCACCCGAGTACCAGGGGAGGAAAACTGAGACATATTTGAACACGTCTCCCGATCACATGGTTGATCATACTCTAGGTTCCACATGTATGTTTTAGCTGAAGGAAGAATACCTTAAACCTGGGTAGTTGAAACCCGTGGAATGGGTACCATGCAATATGACTTCAAAGGGTCTTCATTTGCTCACCGAACCTCTCCAATCCTATCACTGCTGCGTTTATGCCCCTGTACACATGCTTGATTCTCTTTCAGAGACATAGCAATCCATAGGTTTTAAGATACTTACAAGTCAGGTACATTCTTAGGCGTTTAATATGCGGTGTTGAGTCCATTTCGTTGAGCAAGGAGTAGCTCTTGTCTATTCCATATTTGGCTTAAGGAACTTTATCTGTGCTCATTTCAATCTCTGGATTTATGCAGCACCCCAACTCACCTTTACCCTTAAGCAAGCATAAGTTGTTTTTCTAAATTTGAGACCCTGTTCTGTTCTGTAATTCAGTTTCTGTGTAGCCAAGTTTACATTCCGTGTATTACTGATATCTTATGATGTTTCTTTTTCTGTGTGACTTATTTCAGTTAGAATCATCGTACCTGAATCTACTCATTATGCTGCTACGGGCCTGATGACATAGATTTCATTGCTGAGTGATACTGCATTGTACGTAAGTACCACAACTTCTTTATCCATTTTTCACTTTCTGCGATGTTGAACTTGTACTGTAAACGAGGTTCTTGTAAACAGAGCCGTTCCAAACTTTGGGGTGGCTGTGTCTTTTTGATTTTAATTTCCCTAAGCTATAGGACCATAAGTGGAAGTGCCCTAGGCTCTGTTGCTTTGTTTTTTAGATGTTTCAGGAAACACCATACACTTCTCCGGAGTGTCTGTTGGCAATTTACATCCCGCCCATCAGCATAACAAGGCTCCCAGTTCTCAATGGCCTGTTGCCTTTCTGGATTTTACACTTTTTTCAGATGGCCCTTTTGACCGGGGGGAAGTGAGACTTCATTGTAGTGCAGATTTCCTTTGCAAGCTTGCTTGGTTGGCCAAAAAGGGCGTATGCGTTTTTTCCTGAATATATTCAGGAATAATTTGCCCGTCTAGACACCTCCAGCTAGCCTCTCATTGGTTCTCGCTATTCCTGTTCATCTTCCGCAGAAATTGCAAACTGGGCCAAACAGGAGGTTAAAGGCGCTGACTCTCCAAGTGGGGAGAGTGTTAGTAAAGCGTCTGGAATGTTGCACCCGAGTACCAGGGGAGGAAAACTGAGACATATTTGAACACGTCTCCCGTTCACATGGTTGATCATACTTGGGTTCCACATGCATGTTTTAGCTGAAGGAAGAATACCTTAAACCTGGAGAGTTGAGACCCGTGTAATGGGTACCATGCAATATGACTTCAAAGGTTCTTCATTTGCTCACCGAACCTCTCCAATCCTATCACTGCTGCGTTTATGCCCCTGTACACATGCTTGATTCTCTTTTGGAGACATAGCAATCCATAGGTTTTACGATACTTACTAGTCAGGTACATTCTTAGGCGTTTAATATGCGGTGTTGAGTCCATTTCGTTGAGCAAGGAGTAGCTCTTGTCTATTCCATATTTGACTTAAGGAACTTTATCTGTGCTCATTTCAATCTCTGGTTTTATGCAGCACCCCAACTCACCTTTACCCTTAAGCAAGCATAAGTTGGTTTTCTAAATTTGAGACCCTGTTCTGTTCTGTAATTCAGTTCCTGTGTAGCCAAGTTTACATTCCGTGTATTACTGATATCTTATGATGTTTCTTTTTCTGTGTGACTTATTTCAGTTAGAATCATCATACCTGAATCCACTCATTGTGATGCTAAGGGCCTGATGACATAGATTTCATTGCTGAGTGATATTGCTTTGTAAGTAAATACCACAACTTCTTTATCCATTTTTCACTTTCTGCGATGTTGAACTTGTACTGTAAACGAGGTTCTTGTAAACAGAGGCGTCCCAAACTTTGGGGTGGCTGTGTCTTTTTGATTTTAATTTCCCTAAGCTATAGGACCATAAGTGGCAGTGCCCTAGGCTCTGTTGCTTTGTTTTTTAGATGTTTCAGGAAACACCATACACTTCTCCCGAGTGTCTGTTGGCAATTTACATCCCGCCCATCAGCATAACAAGGCTCCCAGTTCTCCATGGCCTGTCCTGCCTTTCTGGATTTTACACTTTTTTCAGATGGCCCTTTTGACCGGGGGGAAGTGAGACTTCATTGTAGTGCAGATTTCCTTTGCAAGCTTGCTTGGTTGGCCAAAAAGGGCGTATGCGTTTTTTCCTGAATATATTCAGGAAAAAACGCATACGCCCTTTTTGGCCAAGTGCATCATTGTGGACGTTCTGCCTCTTTTCCTATGCTTTCAATGCAATTCCAGTCTACCTCCTGAAATCGGTTTCCTGCAATTCTGCCCCGCTTTCAAGTCCTCTTGGCAGCCTTACTTCAGTCTATTTTTGGACGATAGCTGTCATTTATAACTCTGCAGGTTTGTGAATTGCAGTGCCCCCGAGCTCCTTTCTTCAACTCGCTTTCTTGTGACCTGACCGCAACACTGCAGGATGGCTTCAGGCCCTAATCTGGTTCCGGCCCGGCATGCTGAGCCTTTGGTTATTTCGTCTTCCTGGTGGGAAATGAGAGTTAAATTTGCCCGTCCAGACACCTCCAGCTAGTCTCTCATTGGTTCTCGCTATTCCTGTTCATCTTCCGCAGAAATTGCAAACTGGGCCAAACAGGAGGTTAAAGGCGCTGACTCTCCAAGTGGGGAGAGTGTTAGTAAAGCGTCTGGAATGTTGCACCCGAGTACCAGGGGAGGAAAACTGAGACATATTTGAACACGTCTCCCGATCACATGGTTGATCATACTCTAGGTTCCACATGCATGTTTTAGCTGAAGGAAGAATACCTTAAACCTGGGTAGTTGAAACCCGTGGAATGGGTACCATGCAATATGACTTCAAAGGGTCTTCATTTGCTCACCGAACCTCTCCAATCCTATCACTGCTGCGTTTATGCCCCTGTACACATGCTTGATTCTCTTTTGGAGACATAGCAATCCATAGGTTTTACAATACTTACTAGTCAGGTACATTCTAAGGCGTTTAATATGCGGTGTTGAGTCCATTTCGTTGAGCAAGGAGTAGCTCTTGTCTATTCCATATTTGACTTAAGGAACTTTATCTGTGCTCATTTCAATCTCTGGTTTTATGCAGCACCCCAACTACCTTTACCCTTAAGCAAGCATAAGTTGGTTTTCTAAATTTGAGACCCTGTTCTGTTCTGTAATTCAGTTCCTGTGTAGCCAAGTTTCCATTCCGTGTATTACTGATATCTTATGATGTTTCTTTTTCTGTGTGACTTATTTCAGTTAGAATCATCATACCTGAATCCACTCATTGTGATGCTAAGGGCCTGATGACATAGATTTCATTGCTGAGTGATATTGCTTTGTAAGTAAATACCACAACTTCTTTATCCATTTTTCACTTTTGCGATGTTGAACTTGTACTGTAAACGAGGTTCTTGTAAACAGAGGCGTCCCAAACTTTGGGGTGGCTGTGTCTTTTTGATTTTAATTTCCCTAAGCTATAGGACCATAAGTGGCAGTGCCCTAGGCTCTGTTGCTTTGTTTTTTAGATGTTTCAGGAAACACCATACACTTCTCCCGAGGGGTTGTTGGCAATTTACATCCCGCCCATCAGCATAACAAGGCTCCCAGTTCTCCATGGCCTGTCCTGCCTTTCCGGATTTTACACTTTTTTCAGATGGCCCTTTTGACCGGGGGGAAGTGAGACTTCATTGTAGTGCAGATTTCCTTTGAAAGCTTGCTTGGTTGGCCAAAAAGGGCGTATGCGTTTTTTCCTGAATATATTCAGGAATAATTTGCCCGTCTAGACACCTCCAGCTAGCCTCTCATTGGTTCTCGCTATTCCTGTTCATCTTCCGCAGAAATTGCAAACTGGGCCAAACAGGAGGTTAAAGGCGCTGACTCTCCAAGTGGGGAGAGTGTTAGTAAAGTGTCTGGAATGTTGCACCCGAGTACCAGGGGAGGAAAACTGAGACATATTTGAACACGTCTCCCGTTCACATGGTTGATCATACTTGGGTTCCACATGCATGTTTTAGCTGAAGGAAGAATACCTTAAACCTGGAGAGTTGAGACCCGTGTAATGGGTACCATGCAATATGACTTCAAAGGGTCTTCATTTGCTCACCGAACCTCTCCAATCCTATCACTGCTGCGTTTATGCCCCTGTACACATGCTTGATTCTCTTTTGGAGACATAGCAATCCATAAGTTTTACGATACTTACTAGTCAGGTACATTGTAGGCATTTAATATGCGATGTTGAGTCCATTTCGTTGAGCAAGTAGTAGCTCTTGTCTATTCCATATTTGACTTAAGGAACTTTATCTGTGCTCATTTCAATCTCTGGTTTTATGCAGCACCCCAACTCACCTTTACCCTTAAGCAAGCATAAGTTGGTTTTCTAAATTTGAGACCCTGTTCTGTTCTGTAATTCAGTTCCTGTGTAGCCAAGTTTACATTCCGTGTATTACTGATATCTTATGATGTTTCTTTTTCTGTGTGACTTATTTCAGTTAGAATCATCATACCTGAATCCACTCATTGTGATGCTAAGGGCCTGATGACATAGATTTCATTGCTGAGTGATATTGCTTTGTAAGTAAATACCACAACTTCTTTATCCATTTTTCACTTTCTGCGATGTTGAACTTGTACTGTAAACGAGGTTCTTGTAAACAGAGGCGTCCCAAACTTTGGGGTGGCTGTGTCTTTTTGATTTTAATTTCCCTAAGCTATAGGACCATAAGTGGAAGTGCCCTAGGCTCTGTTGCTTTGTTTTTTAGATGTTTCAGGAAACACCATACACTTCTCCCGAGTGTCTGTTGGCAATTTACATCCCGCCCATCAGCATAACAAGGCTCCCAGTTCTCCATGGCCTGTCCTGCCTTTCTGGATTTTACACTTTTTTCAGATGGCCCTTTTGACCGGGGGGAAGTGAGACTTCATTGTAGTGCAGATTTCCTTTGCAAGCTTGCTTGGTTGGCCAAAAAGGGCGTATGCGTTTTTTCCTGAATATATTCAGGAAAAAACGCATACGCCCTTTTTGGCCAAGTGCATCATTGTGGACGTTCTGCCTCTTTTCCTATGCTTTCAATGCAATTCCAGTCTACCTCCTGAAATCGGTTTCCTGCAATTCTGCCCCGCTTTCAAGTCCTCTTGGCAGCCTTACTTCAGTCTATTTTTGGACGATAGCTGTCATTTATAACTCTGCAGGTTTGTGAATTGCAGTGCCCCTGAGCTCCTTTCTTCAACTCGCTTTCTTGTGACCTGACCGCAACACCGCAGGATGGCTTCAGGCCCTAATCTGGTTCCGGCCCGGCATGCTGAGCCTTTGGTTATTTCGTCTTCCTGGTGGGAAATGAGAGTTAAATTTGCCCGTCCAGACACCTCCAGCTAGTCTCTCATTGGTTCTCGCTATTCCTGTTCATCTTCCGCAGAAATTGCAAACTGGGCCAAACAGGAGGTTAAAGGCGCTGACTCTCCAAGTGGGGAGAGTGTTAGTAAAGCGTCTGGAATGTTGCACCCGAGTACCAGGGGAGGAAAACTGAGACATATTTGAACACGTCTCCCGATCACATGGTTGATCATACTCTAGGTTCCACATGCATGTTTTAGCTGAAGGAAGAATACCTTAAACCTGGGTAGTTGAAACCCGTGGAATGGGTACCATGCAATATGACTTCAAAGGGTCTTCATTTGCTCACCGAACCTCTCCAATCCTATCACTGCTGCGTTTATGCCCCTGTACACATGCTTGATTCTCTTTCGGAGACATAGCAATCCATAGGTTTTAAGATACTTACAAGTCAGGTACATTCTTAGGCGTTTAATATGCGGTGTTGAGTCCATTTCGTTGAGCAAGGAGTAGCTCTTGTCTATTCCATATTTGGCTTAAGGAACTTTATCTGTGCTCATTTCAATCTCTGGTTTTATGCAGCACCCCAACTCACCTTTACCCTTAAGCAAGCATAAGTTGGTTTTCTAAATTTGAGACCCTGTTCTGTTCTGTAATTCAGTTCCTGTGTAGCCAAGTTTCCATTCCGTGTATTACTGATATCTTATGATGTTTCTTTTTCTGTGTGACTTACTTCAGTTAGAATCATCATACCTGAATCCACTAATTGTGCTGCTAAGGGCCTGATGACACAGATTTCATTGCTGAGTGATATTGCTTTGTAAGTAAATACCACAACTTCTTTATCCATTTTTCACTTTCTGCGATGTTGAACTTGTACTGTAAACGAGGTTCTTGTAAACAGAGGCGTCCCAATCTTTGGGGTGGCTGTGTCTTTTTGATTTTAATTTCCCTAAGCTATAGGACCATAAGTGGAAGTGCCCTAGGTTCTGTTGTTTTGTTTTTTAGATGTTTCAGGAAACACCATACACTTCTCCCGAGTGGTTGTTGGCAATTTACATCCCGCCCAGCAGCATAACAAGGCTCCCAGTTCTCCATGGCCTGTCCTGCCTTTCTGGATTTTACACTTTTTTCAGATGGCCCTTTTGACCGGGGGGAAGTGAGACTTCATTGTAGTGCAGATTTCCTTTGCAAGCTTGCTTGGTTGGCCAAAAAGTGCGTATGCGTTTTTTCCTGAATATATTCAGGATAAAACGCATACGCCCTTTTTGGTCAAGTGCATCATTGTGGACGTTCTGCCTCTTTTCCTATGCTTTCAATGCAATTCCAGTCTACCTCCTGAAATCGGTTTCCTGCAATTCTGCCCCGCTTTCAAGTCCTCTTGGCAGCCTTACTTCAGTCTATTTTTGGATGATAGCTGTCATGTATAACTCTGCAGGTTTGTGAATTACAGTGCCCCTGAGCTCCTTTCTTCAACTCGCTTTCTTGTGAGCTGGCCGCAACACCGCAGGATGGCTTCAGGCCCTAATCTGGTTCCGGTACGGCACGCTGAGCCTTTGGTTATTTCCTCTTCCTGGTGGGAAATGAGAGTTAAATTTGCCCGTCCAGACACCTCCAGCTAGCCTCTCATTGGTTCTCGGTATTCCTGTTCATCTTCCGCAGAAATTGCAAACTGGGCCAAACAGGAGTTTAAAGGCGCTGACTCTCCAAGTGGGGAGAGTGTTAGTAAAGCGTCTGGAATGTTGCACCCGAGTATCAGGGGAGGAAAACTGAGACATATTTGAACACGTCTCCTGTTCACATGGTTGATCATACTTGGGTTCCACATGCATGTTTTAGCTGAAGGAAGAATACCTTAAACCTGGAGAGTTGAGACCCGTGGAATGGGTACCATGCAATATGACTTCAAAGGGTCTTCATTTGCTCACCAAACCTCTCCAATCCTATCACTGCTGCGTTTATGCCCCTGTACACATGCTTGATTCTCTTTTGGAGACATAGCAATCCATAGGTTTTACGATACTTACTAGTCAGGTACATTCTTAGGCGTTTAATATGCGGTGTTGAGTCCATTTCGTTGAGCAAGGAGTAGCTCTTGTCTATTCCATATTTGACTTAAGGAACTTTATCTGTGCTCATTTCAATCTCTGGTTTTATGCAGCACCCCAACTCACCTTTACCCTTAAGCAAGCATAAGTTGGTTTTCTAAATTTGAGACCCTGTTCTGTTCTGTAATTCAGTTCCTGTGTAGCCAAGTTTCCATTCCGTGTATTACTGATATCTTATGATGTTTCTTTTTCTGTGTGACTTATTTCAGTTAGAATCATCATACCTGAATCCACTCATTGTGATGCTAAGGGCCTGATGACATAGATTTCATTGCTGAGTGATATTGCTTTGTAAGTAAATACCACAACTTCTTTATCCATTTTTCACTTTCTGCGATGTTGAACTTGTACTGTAAACGAGGTTCTTGTAAACAGAGGCGTCCCAAACTTTGGGGTGGCTGTGTCTTTTTGATTTTAATTTCCCTAAGCTATAGGACCATAAGTGGCTGTGCCCTAGGCTCTGTTGCATTGTTTTTTAGATGTTTCAGGAAACACCATACACTTCTCCCGAGTGTCTGTTGGGAATTTACATCCCGCCCATCAGCATAACAAGGCTCCCAGTTCTCCATGGCCTGTCCTGCCTTTCTGGATTTTACACTTTTTTCAGATGGCCCTTTTGACCGGGGGGAAGTGAGACTTCATTGTAGTGCACATTTCCTTTGCAAGCTTGCTTGGTTGGCCAAAAAGGGCGTATGCGTTTTTTCCTGAATATATTCAGGAAAAAACGCATACGCCCTTTTTGGCCAAGTGCATCATTGTGGACGTTCTGCCTCTTTTCCTATGCTTTCAATGCAATTCCAGTCTACCTCCTGAAATCGGTTTCCTGCAATTCTGCCCCGCTTTCAAGTCCTCTTGGCAGCCTTACTTCAGTCTATTTTTGGACGATAGCTGTCATTTATAACTCTGCAGGTTTGTGAATTACAGTGCCCCTGAGCTCCTTTCTTCAACTCGCTTTCTTGTGACCTGGCCGCAACACCGCAGGATGGCTTCAGGCCCTAATCTGGTTCCGGCCCGGCATGCTGAGCCTTTGGTTAATTCCTCTTCCTGGTGGGAAATGAGAGTTAAATTTGCCCGTCCAGACACCTCCAGCTAGCCTCTCATTGGTTCTCGCTATTCCTGTTCATCTTCCGCAGAAATTGCAAACTGGGCCAAACAGGAGGTTAAAGGGACTGACTCTCCAAGTGGGGAGAGTGTTAGTAAAGCGTCTGGAATGTCGCACCCGAGTACCAGGGGAGGAAAACTGAGACATATTTGAACACGTCTCCCGATCACATGGTTGATCATACTTGGGTTCCACATGCATGTTTTAGCTGAAGGAAGAAAACCTTAAACCTGGGTAGTTGAAACCCGTGGAATGGGTACCATGCAATATGACTTCAAAGGGTCTTCATTTGCTCACCGAACCTCTCCAAT
The DNA here is from genome assembly GCF_949987515.2 of Delphinus delphis. Lineage (NCBI taxonomy): Eukaryota > Metazoa > Chordata > Mammalia > Artiodactyla > Delphinidae > Delphinus > Delphinus delphis. The sequence continues at coordinate 5,080,468 of NW_027192648.1, forward strand.
CCTATCACTGCTGCGTTTATGCCCCTGTACACATGCTTGATTCTCTTTTGGAGACATAGCAATCCATAGGTTTTACGATACTTACTAGTCAGGTACATTCTTAGGCATTTAATATGCGGTGTTGAGTCCATTTCGTTGAGCAAGGAGTAGCTCTTGTCTATTTCATATTTGACTTAAGGAACTTTATCTGTGCTCATTTCAATCTCTGGTTTTATGCAGCACCCCAACTCACCTTTACCCTTAAGCAAGCATAAGTTGGTTTTCTAAATTTGAGACCCTGTTCTGTTCTGTAATTCAGTTCCTGTGTAGCCAAGTTTCCATTCCGTGTATTACTGATATCTTATGATGTTTCTTTTTCGGTGTGACTTATTTCAGTTAGAATCATCATACCTGAATCCACTCATTGTGCTGCTAAGGGCCTGATGACATAGATTTCATTGCTGAGTGATATTGATTTGTAAGTGAATACCACAACTTCTTTATCCATTTTTCACTTTCTGCGATGTTGAACTTGTACTGTAAACGAGGTTCTTGTAAACAGAGCCATTCCAAACTTTGGGGTGGCTGTGTCTTTTTGATTTTAATTTCCCTAAGCTATAGGACCATAAGTGGAAGTGCCCTAGGCTCTGTTGCTTTGTTTTTTAGATGTTTCAGGAAACACCATACACTTCTCCCGAGTGTCTGTTGGCAATTTACATCCCGCCCATCAGCATAACAGGGCTCCCACTTCTCCATGGCCTGTTGCCTTTCTGGATTTTACACTTTTTTCAGATGGCCCTTTTGACCGGGGGGAAGTGAGACTTCATTGTAGTGCAGATTTCCTTTGCAAGCTTGCTTGGTTGGCCAAAAAGGGCGTATGCGTTTTTTCCTGAATATATTCAGGAAAAAACGCATACGCCCTTTTTGGCCAAGTGCATCATTGTGGACGTTCTGCCTCTTTTCCGATGCTTTCAATGCAATTCCAGTCTACCTCCTGAAATCGGTTTCCTGCAATTCTGCCCCGCTTTCAAGTCCTCTTGGCAGCCTTACTTCAGTCTATTTTTGGACGATAGCTGTCATTTATAACTCTGCAGGTTTGTGAATTACAGTGCCCCTGAGCTCCTTTCTTCAACTCGCTTTCTTGTGACCTGGCCGCAACACCGCAGGATGGCTTCAGGCCCTAATCTGGTTCCGGCCCGGCATGCTGAGCCTTTGGTTAATTCCTCTTCCTGGTGGGAAATGAGAGTTAAATTTGCCCGTCCAGACACCTCCAGCTAGCCTCTCATTGGTTCTCGCTATTCCTGTTCATCTTCCGCAGAAATTGCAAACTGGGCCAAACAGGAGGTTAAAGGCGCTGACTCTCCAAGTGGGGAGAGTGTTAGTAAAGCGTCTGGAATGTTGCACCCGAGTACCAGGGGAGGAAAACTGAGACATATTTGAACACGTTTCCCGTTCACATGGTTGATCATACTTGGGTTCCACATGCATGTTTTAGCTGAAGGAAGAATACCTTAAACCTGGAGAGTTGAGACCCGTGTAATGGGTACCATGCAATATGACTTCAAAGGGTCTTCATTTGCTCACCGAACCTCTCCAATCCTATCACTGCTGCGTTTATGCCCCTGTACACATGCTTGATTCTCTTTTGGAGACATAGCAATCCATAGGTTTTACGATACTTACTAGTCAGGTACATTCTTAGGCGTTTAATATGCGGTGTTGAGTCCATTTCGTTGAGCAAGGAGTAGCTCTTGTCTATTTCATATTTGACTTAAGGAACTTTATCTGTGCTCATTTCAATCTCTGGTTTTATGCAGCACCCCAACTCACCTTTACCCTTAAGCAAGCATAAGTTGGTTTTCTAAATTTGAGACCCTGTTCTGTTCTGTAATTCAGTTCCTGTGTAGCCAAGTTTCCATTCCGTGTATTACTGATATCTTATGATGTTTCTTTTTCGGTGTGACTTATTTCAGTTAGAATCATCATACCTGAATCCACTCATTGTGCTGCTAAGGGCCTGATGACATAGATTTCATTGCTGAGTGATATTGCTTTGTAAGTGAATACCACAACTTCTTTATCCATTTTTCACTTTCTGCGATGTTGAACTTGTACTGTAAACGAGGTTCTTGTAAACAGAGCCATTCCAAACTTTGGGGTGGCTGTGTCTTTTTGATTTTAATTTCCCTAAGCTATAGGACCATAAGTGGAAGTGCCCTAGGCTCTGTTGCTTTGTTTTTTAGATGTTTCAGGGAACACCATACACTTCTCCCGAGTGTCTGTTGGCAATTTACATCCCGCCCATCAGCATAACAAGGCTCCCAGTTCTCCATGGCCTGTTGCCTTTCTGGATTTTACACTTTTTTCAGATGGCCCTTTTGACCGGGGGGAAGTGAGACTTCATTGTAGTGCAGATTTCCTTTGCAAGCTTGCTTGGTTGGCCAAAAAGGGCGTATGCGTTTTTTCCTGAATATATTCAGGAAAAAACGCATACGCCCTTTTTGGCCAAGTGCATCATTGTGGACGTTCTGCCTCTTTTCCGATGCTTTCAATGCAATTCCAGTCTACCTCCTGAAATCGGTTTCCTGCAATTCTGCCCCGCTTTCAAGTCCTCTTGGCAGCCTTACTTCAGTCTATTTTTGGACGATAGCTGTCATTTATAACTCTGCAGGTTTGTGAATTACAGTGCCCCTGAGCTCCTTTCTTCAACTCGCTTTCTTGTGACCTGGCCGCAACACCGCAGGATGGCTTCAGGCCCTAATCTGGTTCCGGCACGGCATGCTGAGCCTTGGTTAATTCCTCTTCCTGGTGGGAAATGAGAGTTAAATTTGCCCGTCCAGACACCTCCAGCTAGCCTCTCATTGGTTCTCGCTATTCCTGTTCATCTTCCGCAGAAATTGCAAACTGGGCCAAACAGGAGGTTAAAGGCGCTGACTCTCCAAGTGGGGAGAGTGTTAGTAAAGCGTCTGGAATGTTGCACCCGAGTACCAGGGGAGGAAAACTGTGACATATTTGAACACGTCTCCCGTTCACATGGTTGATCATACTTGGGTTCCACATGCATGTTTTAGCTGAAGGAAGAATACCTTAAACCTGGAGAGTTGAGACCCGTGTAATGGGTACCATGCAATATGACTTCAAAGGGTCTTCATTTGCTCACCGAACCTCTCCAATCCTATCACTGCTGCGTTTATGCCCCTGTACACATGCTTGATTCTCTTTTGGAGACATAGCAATCCATAGGTTTTACGATACTTACTAGTCAGGTACATTCTTAGGCGTTTAATATGTGGTGTTGAGTCCATTTCGTTGAGCAAGGAGTAGCTCTTGTCTATTTCATATTTGACTTAAGGAACTTTATCTGTGCTCATTTCAATCTCTGGTTTTATGCAGCACCCCAACTCACCTTTACCCTTAAGCAAGCATAAGTTGGCTTTCTAAATTTGAGACCCTGTTCTGTTCTGTAATTCAGTTCCTGTGTAGCAAAGTTTACATTCCGTGTATTACTGATATCTTATGATGTTTCTTTTTCTGTGTGACTTATTTCAGTTAGAATCATCATACCTGAATCCACTCATTGTGATGCTAAGGGCCTGATGACATAGATTTCATTGCTGAGTGATATTGCTTTGTAAGTAAATACCACAACTTCTTTATCCATTTTTCACTTTCTGCGATGTTGAACTTGTACTGTAAACGAGGTTCTTGTAAACAGAGGCGTCCCAAACTTTGGGGTGGCTGTGTCTTTTTGATTTTAATTTCCCTAAGCTATAGGACCATAAGTGGCAGTGCCCTAGGCTCTGTTGCTTTGTTTTTTAGATGTTTCAGGAAACACCATACACTTCTCCCGAGTGTCTGTTGGCAATTTACATCCCGCCCATCAGCATAACAAGGCTCCCAGTTCTCCATGGCCTGTCCTGCCTTTCTGGATTTTACACTTTTTTCAGATGGCCCTTTTGACCGGGGGGAAGTGAGACTTCATTGTAGTGCAGATTTCCTTTGCAAGCTTGCTTGGTTGGCCAAAAAGTGCGTATGCGTTTTTTCCTGAATATATTCAGGAAAAAACGCATACGCCCTTTTTGGCCAAGTGCATCATTGTGGACGTTCTGCCTCTTTTCCTATGCTTTCAATGCAATTCCAGTCTACCTCCTGAAATCGGTTTCCTGCAATTCTGCTCCGCTTTCAAGTCCTCTTGGCAGCCTTACTTCAGTCTATTTTTGGATGATAGCTGTCATTTATAACTCTGCAGGTTTGTGAATTACAGTGCCCCTGAGCTCCTTTCTTCAACTCGCTTTCTTGTGAGCTGGCCGCAACACCGCAGGATGGCTTCAGGCCCTAATCTGGTTCCGGCCTGGCATGCTGAGCCTTTGGTTAATTCCTCTTCCTGGTGGGAAATGAGAGTTAAATTTGCCCGTCCAGACACCTCCAGCTAGCCTCTCATTGGTTCTCGCTATTCCTGTTCATCTTCCGCAGAAATTGCAAACTGGGCCAAACAGGAGGTTAAAGGGACTGACTCTCCAAGTGGGGAGAGTGTTAGTAAAGCGTCTGGAATGTTGCACCCGAGTACCAGGGGAGGAAAACTGAGACATATTTGAACACGTCTCCCGATCACATGGTTGATCATACTCTAGGTTCCACATGCATGTTTTAGCTGAAGGAAGAATACCTTAAACCTGGGTAGTTGAAACCCGTGGAATGGGTACCATGCAATATGACTTCAAAGGGTCTTCATTTGCTCACCGAACCTCTCCAATCCTATCACTGCTGCGTTTATGCCCCTGTACACATGCTTGATTCTCTTTCGGAGACATAGCAATCCATAGGTTTTAAGATACTTACAAGTCAGGTACATTCTTAGGCGTTTAATATGCGGTGTTGAGTCCATTTCGTTGAGCAAGGAGTAGCTCTTGTCTATTCCATATTTGGCTTAAGGAACTTTATCTGTGCTCATTTCAATCTCTGGTTTTATGCAGCACCCCAACTCACCTTTACCCTTAAGCAAGCATAAGTTGTTTTTCTAAATTTGAGACCCTGTTCTGTTCTGTAATTCAGTTCCTGTGTAGCCAAGTTTCCATTCCGTGTATTACTGATATCTTATGATGTTTCTTTTTCTGTGTGACTTATTTCAGTTAGAATCATCATACCTGAATCCACTCATTGTACTGCTAAGGGCCTGATGACATAGATTTCATTGCTGAGTGATATTGCTTTGTAAGTGAATACCACAACTTCTTTATCCATTTTTCACTTTCTGCGATGTTGAACTTGTACTGTAAACGAGGTTCTTGTAAACAGAGCCGTTCCAAACTTTGGGGTGGCTGTGTCTTTTTGATTTTAATTTCCCTAAGCTATAGGACCATAAGTGGCAGTGCCCTAGGCTCTGTTGCTTTGTTTTTTAGATGTTTCAGGAAACACCATACACTTCTCCCAAGTGTCTGTTGGCAATTTACATCCCGCCCATCAGCATAACAAGGCTCCCAGTTCTCAATGGCCTGTTGCCTTTCTGGATTTTACACTTTTTTCAGATGGCCCTTTTGACCGGGGGGAAGTGAGACTTCATTGTAGTGCAGATTTCCTTTGGAAGCTTGCTTGGTTGGCCAAAAAGGGCGTATGCGTTTTTTCCTGAATATATTCAGGAAAAAACGCATACGCCCTTTTTGGCCAAGTGCATCATTGTGGACGTTCTGCCTCTTTTCCTATGCTTTCAATGCAATTCCAGTCTACCTCCTGAAATCGGTTTCCTGCAATTCTGCCCCACTTTCAAGTCCTCTTGGCAGCCTTACTTCAGTCTATTTTTGGACGATAGCTGTCATTTATAACTCTGCAGGTTTGTGAATTACAGTGCCCCTGAGCTCCTTTCTTCAACTCGCTTTCTTTTGAGCTGGCCGCAACACCGCAGGATGGCTTCAGGCCCTAATCTGGTTCCGGTACGGCACGCTGAGCCTTTGGCTATTTCCTCTTCCTGGTGGGAAATGAGAGTTACATTTGCCCGTCCAGACACCTCCAGCTAGCCTCTCATTGGTTCTCGCTATTCCTGTTCATCTTCCGCAGAAATTGCAAACTGGGCCAAACAGGAGGTTAAAGGCGCTGACTCTCCAAGTGGGGAGAGTGTTAGTAAAGCGTCTGGAATGTTGCACCCGAGTACCAGGGGAGGAAAACTGAAACATATTTGAACACGTCTCCCGTTCACATGGTTGATCATACTTGGGTTCCACATGCATGTTTTAGCTGAAGGAAGAATACCTTAAACCTGGAGAGTTGAGACCCGTGTAATGGGTACCATGCAATATGACTTCAAAGGGTCTTCATTTGCTCACCGAACCTCTCCAATCCTATCACTGCTGTGTTTATGCCCCTGTACACATGCTTGATTCTCTTTCGGAGACATAGCAATCCATAGGTTTTACGATACTTACTAGTCAGGTACATTCTTAGGCGTTTAATATGCGGTGTTGAGTCCATTTCGTTGAGCAAGGAGTAGCTCTTGTCTATTCCATATTTGACTTAAGGAACTTTATCTGTGCTCAATTCAATCTCTGGTTTTATGCAGCACCCCAACTCACCTTTACCCTTAAGCAAGCATAAGTTGGTTTTCTAAATTTGAGACCCTGTTCTGTTCTGTAATTCAGTTCCTGTGTAGCCAAGTTTCCATTCCGTGTATTACTGATATCTTATGATGTTTCTTTTTCTGTGTGACTTATTTCAGTTAGAATCTTCATACCTGAATCCACTCATTTTGATGCTAAGGGCCTGATGACATAGATTTCATTGCTGAGTGATATTGCTTTGTAAGTAAATACCACAACTTCTTTATCCATTTTTCACTTTCTGCGATGTTGAACTTGTACTGTAAACGAGGTTCTTGTAAACAGAGGCGTCCCAATCTTTGGGGTGGCTGTGTCTTTTTGATTTTAATTTCCCTAAGCTATAGGACCATAAGTGGCAGTGCCCTAGGCTCTGTTGCTTTGTTTTTTAGATGTTTCAGGAAACACCATACACTTCTCCCGAGTGTCTGTTGGCAATTTACATCCCGCCCATCAGCATAACAAGGCTCCCAGTTCTCCATGGCCTGTCCTGCCTTTCTGGATTTTACACTTTCTTCAGATGGCCCTTTTGACCGGGGGGAAGTGAGACTTCATTGTAGTGCAGATTTCCTTTGCAAGCTTGCTTGGTTGGCCAAAAAGTGCGTATGCGTTTTTTCCTGAATATATTCAGGAAAAAACGCATACGCCCTTTTTGGCCAAGTGCATCATTGTGGACGTTCTGCCTCTTTTCCTATGCTTTCAATGAAATTCCAGTCTACCTCCTGAAATCGGTTTCCTGCAATTCTGCCCCGCTTTCAAGTCCTCTTGGCAGCCTTACTTCAGTCTATTTTTGGACGATAGCTGTCATTTATAACTCTGCAGGTTTGTGAATTACAGTGCCCCTGAGCTCCTTTCTTCAACTCGCTTTCTTGTGACCTGGCCGCAACACCGCAGGATGGCTTCAGGCCCTAATCTGGTTCCGGCCCGGCACGCTGAACCTTTGGTTAATTCCTCTTCCTGGTGGGAAATGAGAGTTAAATTTGCCCGTCCAGACACCTCCAGCTAGCCTCTCATTGGTTCTCGCTATTCCTGTTCATCTTCCGCAGAAATTGCAAACTGGGCCAAACAGGAGGTTAAAGGGACTGACTCTCCAAGTGGGGAGAGTGTTAGTAAAGCGTCTGGAATGTTGCACCCGAGTACCAGGGGAGGAAAACTGAGACATATTTGAACACGTCTCCCGATCACATGGTTGATCATACTCTAGGTTCCACATGCATGTTTTAGCTGAAGGAAGAATACCTTAAACCTGGGTAGTTGAAACCCGTGGAATGGGTACCATGCAATATGACTTCAAAGGGTCTTCATTTGCTCACCGAACCTCTCCAATCCTATCACTGCTGCGTTTATGCCCCTGTACACATGCTTGATTCTCTTTCGGAGACATAGCAATCCATAGGTTTTAAGATACTTACAAGTCAGGTACATTTTTAGGCGTTTAATATGCGGTGTTGAGTCCATTTCGTTGAGCAAGGAGTAGCTCTTGTCTATTCCATATTTGGCTTAAGGAACTTTATCTGTGCTCATTTCAATCTCTGGTTTTATGCAGCACCCCAACTCACCTTTCCCCTTAAGCAAGCATAAGTTGTTTTTCTAAATTTGAGACCCTGTTCTGTTCTGTAATTCAGTTCCTGTGTAGCCGAGTTTACATTCCGTGTATTACTGATATCTTATGATGTTTCTTTTTCTGTGTGACTTATTTCAGTTAGAATCATCATACCTGAATCCACTCATTGTACTGCTAAGGGCCTGATGACATAGATTTCATTGCTGAGTGATATTGCTTTGTAAGTGAATACCACAACTTCTTTATCCATTTTTCACTTTCTGCGATGTTGAACTTGTACTGTAAACGAGATTCTTGTAAACAGAGCCGTTCCAAACTTTGGGGTGGCTGTGTCTTTTTGATTTTAATTTCCCTAAGCTATAGGACCATAAGTGGAAGTGCCCTAGGCTCTGTTGCTTTGTTTTTTAGATGTTTCAGGAAACACCATACACTTCTTCAGAGTGGTTGTTGGCAATTTACATCCCGCCCATCAGCATAACAAGGCTCCCAGTTCTCCATGGCCTGTTGCCTTTCTGGATTTTACACTTTTTTCAGATGGCCCTTTTGACCGGGGGGAAGTGAGACTTCATTGTAGTGCAGATTTCCTTTGCAAGCTTGCTTGGTTGGCCAAAAAGGGCGTATGCGTTTTTTCCTGAATATATTCAGGAAAAAACGCATACGCCCTTTTTGGCCAAGTGCATCATTGTGGACGTTCTGCCTCTTTTCCTATGCTTTCAATGCAATTCCAGTCTACCTCCTGAAATCGGTTTCCTGCAATTCTGCCCCGCTTTCAAGTCCTCTTGGCAGCCTTACTTCAGTCTATTTTTGGATGATAGCTGTCATTTATAACTCTGCAGGTTTGTGAATTACAGTGCCCCTGAGCTCCTTTCTTCAACTCGCTTTCTTGTGAGCTGGCCGCAACACCGCAGGATGGCTTCAGGCCCTAATCTGGTTCCGGCACGGCATGCTGAGCCTTTGGTTAATTCCTCTTCCTGGTGGGAAATGAGAGTTAAATTTGCCCGTCCAGACACCTCCAGCTAGCCTCTCATTGGTTCTCGCTATTCCTGTTCATCTTCCGCAGAAATTGCAAACTGGGCCAAACAGGAGGTTAAAGGGACTGACTCTCCAAGTGGGGAGAGTGTTAGTAAAGCGTCTGGAATGTTGCACCCGAGTACCAGGGGAGGAAAACTGAGACATATTTGAACACGTCTCCCGATCACATGGTTGATCATACTCTAGGTTCCACATGCATGTTTTAGCTGAAGGAAGAATACCTTAAACCTGGGTAGTTGAAACCCGTGGAATGCGTACCATGCAATATGACTTCAAAGGGTCTTCATTTGCTCACCGAACCTCTCCAATCCTATCACTGCTGCGTTTATGCCCCTGTACACATGCTTGATTCTCTTTCGGAGACATAGCAATCCATAGGTTTTAAGATACTTACAAGTCAGGTACATTCTTAGGCGTTTAATATGCGGTGTTGAGTCCATTTCGTTGAGCAAGGAGTAGCTCTTGTCTATTCCATATTTGGCTTAAGGAACTTTATCTGTGCTCATTTCAATCTCTGGTTTTATGCAGCACCCCAACTCACCTTTACCCTTAAGCAAGCATAAGTTGGTTTTCTAAATTTGAGACCCTGTTCTGTTCTGTAATTCAGTTCCTGTGTAGCCGAGTTTACATTCCGTGTATTACTGATATCTTATGATGTTTCTTTTTCTGTGTGACTTATTTCAGTTAGAATCATCATACCTGAATCCACTCATTGTACTGCTAAGGGCCTGATGACATAGATTTCATTGCTGAGTGATATTGCTTTGTAAGTGAATACCACAATTTCTTTATCCATTTTTCACTTTCTGCGATGTTGAAGTTGTACTGTAAACGAGATTCTTGTAAACAGAGCCGTTCCAAACTTTGGGGTGGCTGTGTCTTTTTGATTTTAATTTCCCTAAGCTATAGGACCATAAGTGGAAGTGCCCTAGGCTCTGTTGCTTTGTTTTTTAGATATTTCAGGAAACACCATACACTACTCCCAAGTGTCTGTTGGCAATTTACATCCCGCCCATCAGCATAACAAGGCTCCCAGTTCTCCATGGCCTGTTGCCTTTCTGGATTTTACACTTTTTTCAGATGGCCCTTTTGACCGGGGGGAAGTGAGACTTCATTGTAGTGCAGATTTCCTTTGCAAGCTTTCTTGGTTGGCCAAAAAGGGCGTATGCGTTTTTTCCTGAATATATTCAGGAAAAAACGCATACGCCCTTTTTGGCCAAGTGCATCATTGTGGACGTTCTGCCTCTTTTCCTATGCTTTCAATGCAATTCCAGTCTACCTCCTGAAATCGGTTTCCTGCAATTCTGCCCCGCTTTCAAGTCCTCTTGGCAGCCTTACTTCAGTCTATTTTTGGACGATAGCTGTCATTTATAACTCTGCAGGTTTGTGAATTACAGTGCCCCTGAGCTCCTTTCTTTAACTCGCTTTCTTTTGAGCTGGCCGCAACACCGCAGGATGGCTTCAGGCCCTAATCTGGTTCCGGCCCGGCACGCTGAGCCTTTGGTTATTTCCTCTTCCTGGTGGGAAATGAGAGTTAAATTTGCCCGTCCAGACACCTCCAGCTAGCCTCTCATTGGTTCTCGCTATTCCTGTTCATCTTCCGCAGAAATTGCAAACTGGGCCAAACAGGAGGTTAAAGGCGATGACTCTCCAAGTGGGGAGAGTGTTAGTAAAGCGTCTGGAATGTTGCACCCGAGTACCAGGGGAGGAAAACTGAGACATATTTGAACACGTCTCCCGTTCACATGGTTGATCATACTTGGGTTCCACATGCATGTTTTAGCTGAAGGAAGAATACCTTAAACCTGGAGAGTTGAGACCCGTGTAATGGGTACCATGCAATATGACTTCAAAGGGTCTTCATTTGCTCACCGAACCTCTCCAATCCTATCACTGCTGCGTTTATGCCCCTGTACACATGCTTGATTCTCTTTCGGAGACATAGCAATCCATAGGTTTTACGATACTTACTAGTCAGGTACATTCTTAGGCGTTTAATATGCGGTGTTGAGTCCATTTCGTTGAGCAAGGAGTAGCTCTTGTCTATTCCATATGTGACTTAAGGAACTTTATCTGTGCTCATTTCAATCTCTGGTTTTATGCAGCACCCCAACTCACCTTTACCCTTAAGCAAGCATAAGTTGGTTTTCTAAATTTGAGACCCTGTTCTGTTCTGTAATTCAGTTCCTGTGTAGCCAAGTTTCCATTCCGTGTATTACTGATATCTTATGATGTTTCTTTTTCTGTGTGACTTATTTCAGTTAGAATCATCATACCTGAATCCACTCATTGTGCTGCTAAGGGCCTGATGACACAGATTTCATTGCTGAGTGATATTGCTTTGTAAGTAAATACCACAACTTCTTTATCCATTTTTCACTTTCTGCGATGTTGAACTTGTACTGTAAACGAGGTTCTTGTAAACAGAGCCGTTCCAAACTTTGGAGTGGCTGTGTCTTTTTGATTTTAATTTCCCTAAGCTATAGGACCATAAGTGGAAGTGCCCTAGGTTCTGTTGCTTTGTTTTTTAGATGTTTCAGGAAACACCATACACTTCTCCCGAGTGGTTGTTGGCAATTTACATCCCACCCATCAGCATAACAAGGCTCCCAGTTCTCCATGGCCTGTCCTGCCTTTCTGGATTTTACACTTTTTTCAGATGGCCCTTTTGACCGGGGGGAAGTGAGACTTCATTGTAGTGCAGATTTCCTTTGCAAGCTTGCTTGGTTGGCCAAAAAGGGCGTATGCGTTTTTTCCTGAATATATTCAGGAAAAAACGCATACGCCCTTTTTGGCCAAGTGCATCATTGTGGACGTTCTGCCTCTTTTCCTATGCTTTCAATGCAATTCCAGTCTACCTCCTGAAATCGGTTTCCTGCAATTCTGCCCCGCTTTCAAGTCCTCTTGGCAGCCTTACTTCAGTCTATTTTTGGATGATAGCTGTCATTTATAACTCTGCAGGTTTGTGAATTACAGTGCCCCTGAGCTCCTTTCTTCAACTCGCTTTCTTGTGAGCTGGCCGCAACACCGCAGGATGGCTTCAGGCCCTAATCTGGTTCCGGCCCGGCATGCTGAGCCTTTGGTTAATTCCTCTTCCTGGTGGGAAATGAGAGTTAAATTTGCCCGTCCAGACACCTCCAGCTAGCCTCTCATTGGTTCTCGCTATTCCTGTTCATCTTCCGCAGAAATTGCAAACTGGGCCAAACAGGAGGTTAAAGGGACTGACTCTCCAAGTGGGGAGAGTGTTAGTAAAGCGTCTGGAATGTTGCACCCGAGTACCAGGGGAGGAAAACTGAGACATATTTGAACACATCTCCCGATCACATGGTTGATCATACTCTAGGTTCCACATGCATGTTTTAGCTGAAGGAAGAATACCTTAAACCTGGGTAGTTGAGACCCGTGTAATGGGTACCATGCAATATGACTTCAAAGGGTCTTCATTTGCTCACCGAACCTCTCCAATCCTATCACTGCTGCGTTTATGCCCCTGTACACATGCTTGATTCTCTTTCGGTGACATAGCAATCCATAGGTTTTAAGATACTTACAAGTCAGGTACATTCTTAGGCGTTTAATATGCGGTGTTGAGTCCATTTCGTTGAGCAAGGAGTAGCTCTTGTCTATTTCATATTTGACTTAAGGAACTTTATCTGTGCTCATTTCAATCTCTGGTTTTATGCAGCACCCCAACTCACCTTTACCCTTAAGCAAGAATAAGTTGGTTTTCTAAATTTCAGACCCTGTTCTGTTCTGTAATTCAGTTCCTGTGTAGCCAAGTTTCCATTCCGTGTATTACTGATATCTTATGATGTTTCTTTTTCTGTGTGACTTATTTCAGTTAGAATCATCATACCTGAATCCACTCATTGTGCTGCTAAGGGCCTGATGACATAGATTTCATTGCTGAGTGATATTGCTTTGTAAGTGAATACCACAACTTCTTTATCCATTTTTCACTTTCTGCGATGTTGAACTTGTACTGTAAACGAGGTTCTTGTAAACAGAGCCATTCCAAACTTTGGGGTGGCTGTGTCTTTTTGATTTTAATTTCCCTAAGCTATAGGACCATAAGTGGCAGTGCCCTAGGCTCTGTTGCTTTGTTTTTTAGATGTTTCAGGAAACACCATACACTTCTCCCGAGTGTCTATTGGCAATTTACATCCCGCCCATCAGCATAACAAGGCTCCCTGTTCTCCATGGCCTGTCCTGACTTTCTGGATTTTACACTTTTTTCAGATGGCCCTTTTGACGGGGGGGAAGTGAGACTTCATTGTAGTGCAGATTTCCTTTGCAAGCTTGCTTGGTTGGCCAAAAAGGGCGTATGCGTTTTTTCCTGAATATATTCAGGAAAAAACGCATACGCCCTTTTTGGCCAAGTGCATCATTGTGGACGTTCTGCCTCTTTTCCTATGCTTTCAATGCAATTCCAGTCTACCTCCTGAAATCGGTTTCCTGCAATTCTGCCCCGCTTTCAAGTCCTCTTGGCAGCCTTACTTCAGTCTATTTTTGGACGATAGCTGTCATTTATAACTCTGCAGGTTTGTGAATTACAGTGCCCCTGAGCTCCTTTCTTCAACTTGCTTTCTTGTGACCTGGCCGCAACACCGTAGGATGGCTTCAGGCCCTAATCTGGTTCTGGCACGGCACGCTGAGCCTTTGGTTATTTCCTCTTCCTGGTGGGAAATGAGAGTTAAATTTGCCCGTCCAGAAACCTTCAGCTAGCCTCTCATTGGTTCTCGCTATTCCTGTTCATCTTCCGCAGAAATTGCAAACTGGGCCAAACAGGAGGTTAAAGGCGCTGACTCTCCAAGTGGGGAGAGTGTTAGTAAAGCGTCTGGAATGTTGCACCCGAGTACCAGGGGAGGAAAACTGAGACATATTTGAACACGTCTCCCGTTCACATGGTTGATCATACTTGGGTTCCACATGCATGTTTTAGCTGAAGGAAGAATACCTTAAACCTGGAGAGTTGAGACCCGTGGAATGGGTACCATGCAATATGACTTCAAAGGGTCTTCATTTGCTCACCGAACCTCTCCAATCCTATCACTGCTGCGTTTATGCCCCTGTACACATGCTTGATTCTCTTTCGGAGACATAGCAATCCATAGGTTTTACGATACTTACTAGTCAGGTACATTCTTAGGCGTTTAATATGCGGTGTTGAGTCCATTTCGTTGAGCAAGGAGTAGCTCTTGTCTATTCCATATTTGACTTAAGGAACTTTATCTGTGCTCATTTCAATCTCTGGTTTTATGCAGCACCCCAACTCACCTTTACCCTTAAGCAAGCATAAGTTGGTTTTCTAAATTTGAGACCCTGTTCTGTTCTGTAATTCAGTTCCTGTGTAGCCAAGTTTACATTCCGTGTATTACTGATATCTTATGATGTTTCTTTTTCTGTGTGACTTATTTCAGTTAGAATCATCATACCTGAATCCACTCATTGTGATGCTAAGGGCCTGATGACATAGATTTCATTGCTGAGTGATATTGCTTTGTAAGTAAATACCACAACTTCTTTATCCATTTTTCACTTTCTGCGATGTTGAACTTGTACTGTAAACGAGGTTCTTGTAAACAGAGGCGTCCCAAACTTTGGGGTGGCTGTGTCTTTTTGATTTTAATTTCCCTAAGCTATAGGACCATAAGTGGCAGTGCCCTAGGCTCTGTTGCTTTGTTTTTTAGATGTTTCAGGAAACACCATACACTTCTCCCGAGTGGTTGTTGGCAATTTACATCCCGCCCATCAGCATAACAAGGCTCCCAGTTCTCCATGGCCTGTCCTGCCTTTCTGGATTTTACACTTTTTTCAGATGGCCCTTTTGACCGGGGGGAAGTGAGACTTCATTGTAGTGCAGATTTCCTTTGCAAGCTTGCTTCGTTGGCCAAAAAGGGCGTATGCGTTTTTTCCTGAATATATTCAGGAAAAAACGCATACGCCCTTTTTGGCCAAGTGCATCATTGTGGACGTTCTGCCTCTTTTCCTATGCTTTCAATGCAATTCCAGTCTACCTCCTGAAATCGGTTTCCTGCAATTCTGCCCCGCTTTCAAGTCCTCTTGGCAGCCTTACTTCAGTCTATTTTTGGACGATAGCTGTCATTTATAACTCTGCAGGTTTGTGAATTACAGTGCCCCTGAGCTCCTTTCTTCAACTCGCTTTCTTGTGACCTGGCCGCAACACTGCAGGATGGCTTCAGGCCCTAATCTGGTTCCGGCCCGGCACGCTGAGCCTTTGGTTAATTCCTCTTCCTGGGGGAAATGAGAGTTAAATTTGCCCGTCCAGACACCTCCAGCTAGCCTCTCATTGGTTCTCGCTATTCCTGTTCATCTTCCGCAGAAATTGCAAACTGGGCCAAACAGGAGGTTAAAGGGACTGACTCTCCAAGTGGGGAGAGTGTTAGTAAAGCGTCTGCAATGTTGCCCCGAGTACCAGGGGAGGAAAACTGAAACATATTTGAACATGTCTCCCGATCACATGGTTGATCATACTCTAGGTTCCACATGCATGTTTTAGCTGAAGGAAGAATACCTTAAACCTGGGTAGTTGAAACCCGTGGAATGGGTACCATGCAATATGACTTCAAAGGGTCTTCATTTGCTCACCGAACCTCTCCAATCCTATCACTGCTGCGTTTATGCCCCTGTACACATGCTTGATTCTCTTTCGGAGACATAGCAATCCATAGGTTTTAAGATACTTACAAGTCAGGTACATTCTTAGGCGTTTAATATGCGGTGTTGAGTCCATTTCGTTGAGCAAGGAGTAGCTCTTGTCTATTCCATATTTGGCTTAAGGAACTTTATCTGTGCTCATTTCAATCTCTGGTTTTATGCAGCACCCCAACTCACCTTTACCCTTAAGCAAGCATAAGTTGTTTTTCTAAATTTGAGACCCTGTTCTGTTCTGTAATTCAGTTCCTGTGTAGCCAAGTTTCCATTCCGTGTATTACTGATATCTTATCATGTTTCTTTTTCTGTGTGACTTATTTCAGTTAGAATCATCATACCTGAATCCACTCATTGTGCTGCTAAGGGCCTGATGACATAGATTTCATTGCTGAGTGATATTGCTTTGTAAGTGAATACCACAACTTCTTTATCCATTTTTCACTTTCTGCGATGTTGAACTTGTACTGTAAACGAGGTTCTTGTAAACAGAGCCGTTCCAAACTTTGGGGTGGCTGTGTCTTTTTGATTTTAATTTCCCTAAGCTATAGGACCATAAGTGGAAGTGCCCTAGGCTCTGTTGCTTTGTTTTTTAGATGTTTCAGGAAACACCATACACTTCTCCCGAGTGTCTGTTGGCAATTTACATCCCGCCCATCAGCATAACAAGGCTCCCAGTTCTCAATGGCCTGTTGCCTTTCTGGATTTTACACTTTTTTCAGATGGCCCTTTTGACCTGGGGGAAGTGAGACTTCATTGTAGTGCAGATTTCCTTTGCAAACTTGCTTGGTTGGCCAAAAAGGGCGTATGCGTTTTTTCCTGAATATATTCAGGAAAAAACGCATACGCCCTTTTTGGCCAAGTGCATCATTGTGGACGTTCTGCCTCTTTTCCTATGCTTTCAATGCAATTCCAGTCTACCTTCTGAAATTGGTTTCCTGCAATTCTGCCCCGCTTTCAAGTCCTCTTGGCAGCGTTCCTTCAGTCTATTTTTGGACGATAGCTGTCATTTATAACTCTGCAGGTTTGTGAATTACAGTGCCCCTGAGCTCCTTTCTTCAACTCGATTTCTTGTGACCTGGCCGCAACACCGCAGGATGGCTTCAGGCCCTAATCTGGTTCCGGCCCGGCACGCTGAGCCTTTGGTTAATTCCTCTTCCTGGTGGGAAATGAGAGTTAAATTTGCCCGTCCAGACACCTCCAGCTAGCCTCTCATTGGTTCTCGCTATTCCTGTTCATCTTCCGCAGAAATTGCAAACTGGGCCAAACAGGAGGTTAAAGGGACTGACTCTCCAAGTCGGGAGAGTGTTAGTAAAGCGTCTGGAATGTTGCACCCGAGTACCAGGGGAGGAAAACTGAGACATATTTGAACACGTCTCCCGATCACATGGTTGATCATACTCTAGGTTCCACATGCATGTTTTAGCTGAAGGAAGAATACCTTAAACCTGGGTAGTTGAAACCCGTGGAATGGGTACCATGCAATATGACTTCAAAGGGTCTTCATTTGCTCACCGAACCTCTCCAATCCTATCACTGCTGCGTTTATGCCCCTGTACAGATGCTTGATTCTCTTTCGGAGACATAGCAATCCATAGGTTTTAAGATACTTACTAGTCAGGTACATTCTTAGGCGTTTAATATGGGGTGTTGAGTCCATTTCGTTGAGCAAGGAGTAGCTCTTGTCTATTCCATATTTGACTTAAGGAACTTTATCTGTGCTCATTTCAATCTCTGGTTTTATGCAGCACCCCAACTCACCTTTACCCTTAAGCAAGAATAAGTTGGTTTTCTAAATTTGAGACCCTGTTCTGTTCTGTAATTCAGTTCCTGTGTAACCAAGATTCCATTCCGTGTATTACTGATATCTTATGATGTTTCTTTTTCTGTGTGACTTATTTCAGTTAGAATCATCATACCTGAATCCACTAATTGTGCTGCTAAGGGCCTGATGACACAGATTTCATTGCTGAGTGATATTGCTTTGTAAGTAAATACCACAACTTCTTTATCCATTTTTCACTTTCTGCGATGTTGAACTTGTACTGTAAACGAGGTTCTTGTAAACAGAGCCGTTCCAAACTTTGGGGTGGCTGTGTCTTTTTGATTTTAATTTCCCTAAGCTATAGGACCATAAGTGGAAGTGCCCTAGGTTCTGTTGCTTTGTTTTTTAGATGTTTCAGGAAACACCATACACTTCTCCCGAGGGGTTGTTGGCAATTTACATCCCGCCCATCAGCATAACAAGGCTCCCAGTTCTCCATGGCCTGTCCTGCCTTTCTGGATTTTACACTTTTTTCAGATGGCCCTTTTGACCGGGGGGAAGTGAGACTTCATTGTAGTGCAGATTTCCTTTGCAAGCTTGCTTGGTTGGCCAAAAAGGGCGTATGCGTTTTTTCCTGAATATATTCAGGAAAAAACGCATACGCCCTTTTTGGCCAAGTGCATCATTGTGGACGTTCTGCCTCTTTTCCTATGTTTTCAATGCAATTCCAGTCTACCTCCTGAAATCGGTTTCCTGCAATTCTGCCCCGCTTTCAAGTCCTCTTGGCAGCCTTACTTCAGTCTATTTTTGGACGATAGCTGTCATTTATAACTCTGCAGGTTTGTGAATTACAGTGCCCCTGAGCTCCTTTCTTCAACTCGCTTTCTTGTGAGCTGGCCGCAACACCGCAGGATGGCTTCAGGCCCTTATCTGGTTCCGGCCCGGCACGCTGAGCCTTTGGTTAATTCCTCTTCCTGGTGGGAAATGAGAGTTAAATTTGCCCATCCAGACACCTCCAGGTAGCCTCTCATTGGTTCTCGCTATTCCTGTTCATCTTCCGCAGAAATTGCAAACTGGGCCAAACAGGAGGTTAAAGGGACTGACTCTCCAAGTGGGGAGAGTGTTAGTAAAGCATCTGGAATGTTGCACCCGAGTACCAGGGGAGGAAAACTGAGACATATTTGAACATGTCTCCCGATCACATGGTTGATCATACTCTAGGTTCCACATGCATGTTTTAGCTGAAGGAAGAATACCTTAAACCTGGGTAGTTGAGACCCGTGGAATGGGTACCATGCAATATGACTTCAAAGGGTCTTCATTTGCTCACCGAACCTCTCCAATCCTATCACTGCTGCGTTTATGCCCCTGTACACACGCTTGATTCTCTTTCGGAGACATAGCAATCCATAGGTTTTAAGATACTTACTAGTCAGGTACATTCTTAGACGTTTAATATGGGGTGTTGAGTCCATTTCGTTGAGCAAGGAGTAGCTCTTGTCTATTCCATATTTGGATTAAGGAACTTTATCTGTGCTCATTTCAATCTCTGGTTTTATGCAGCACCCCAACTCACCTTTACCCTTAAGCAAGCATAAGTTGGTTTTCTAAATTTGAGACCCTGTTCTGTTCTGTAATTCAGTTCCTGCCTAGCCAAGTTTCCATTCCGTGTATTACTGATATCTTATGATGTTTCTTTTTCTGTGTGACTTATTTCAGTTAGAATCATCGTACCTGAATCCACTCATTGTGCTGCTAAGGGCCTGATGACACAGATATCATTGCTGAGTGATATTGCTTTGTAAGTGAATACCAAAACTTCTTTATCCATTTTTCACTTTCTGCGATGTTGAACTTGTACTGTAAACGAGGTTCTTGTAAACAGAGCCGTTCCAAACTTTGGGGTGGCTGTGTCTTTTTGATTTTAATTTCCCTAAGCTATAGGACCATATGTGGAAGTGCCCTAGGTTCTGTTGCTTTGTTTTTTACATGTTTCAGGAAACACCATACACTTCTCCCGAGTGGTTGTTGGCAATTTACATCCCGCCCATTACCATAACAAGGCTCCCAGTTCTCCATGGCCTGTCTTGTCTTTCTGGATTTTACACTTTTTTCAGATGGCCCTTTTGACCGGGGGGAAGTGAGACTTCATTGTAGTGCAGATTTCCTTTGCAAGCTTGCTTGGTTGGCCAAAAAGGGCGTATGCGTTTTTTCCTGAATATATTCAGGAAAAAACGCATACGCCCTTTTTGGCCAAGTGCATCATTGTGGACGTTCTGCCTCTTTTCCTATGCTTTCAATGCAATTCCAGTCTACCTCCTGAAATCGGTTTCCTGCAATTCTGCCCCGCTTTCAAGTCCTCTTGGCAGCCTTACTTCAGTCTATTTTAGGACGATAGCTGTCATGTATAACTCTGCAGGTTTGTGAATTACAGTGCCCCTGAGCTCCTTTCTTCAACTCGCTTTCTTGTGACCTGGCCGCAACACCGCAGGATGGCTTCAGGCCCTAATCTGGTTCTGGCACGACACGCTGAGCCTTTGGTTAATTCCTCTTCCTGGTGGGAAATGAGAGTTAAATTTGCCCGTCCAGACACCTACAGCTAGCCTCTCATTGGTTCTCGCTATTCCTGTTCATCTTCCGCAGTAATTGCAAACTGGGCCAAACAGGAGGTTAAAGGGACTGACTCTCCAAGTCGGGAGAGTGTTAGTAAAGCGTCTGGAATGTTGCACCCGAGTACCAGGGGAGGAAAACTGAGACATATTTGAACACGTCTCCCGATCACATGGTTGATCATACTCTAGGTTCCACATGCATGTTTTAGCTGAAGGAAGAATACCTTAAACCTGGAGAGTTGAGACCCGTGGAATGGGTACCATGCAATATGACTTCAAAGGGTCTTCATTTGCTCACCGAACCTCTCCAATCCTATCACTGCTGCATTTATGCCCCTGTACACATGCTTGATTCTCTTTCGGAGACATAGCAATCCATAGGTTTTAAGATACTTACAAGTCAGGTACATTCTTAGGCGTTTAATATGCGGTGTTGAGTCCATTTCGTTGAGCAAGGAGTAGCTCTTGTCTATTCCATATTTGGCTTAAGGAACTTTATCTGTGCTCATTTCAATCTCTGGTTTTATGCAGCACCCCAACTCACCTTTACCCTTAAGCAAGCATAAGTTGTTTTTCTAAATTTGAGACCCTGTTCTGTTCTGTAATTCAGTTCCTGTGTAGCCAAGTTTCCATTCCGTGTATTACTGATATCTTATGATGTTTCTTTTTCTGTGTGACTTATTTCAGTTAGAATCATCATACCTGAATCCACTCATTGTGCTGCTAAGGGCCTGATGACATAGATTTCATTGCTGAGTGATATTGCTTTGTAAGTGAATACCAAAACTTCTTTATCCATTTTTCACTTTCTGCGATGTTGAACTTGTACTGTAAACGAGGTTCTTGTAAACAGAGCCGTTCCAAACTTTGGGGTGGCTGTGTCTTTTTGATTTTAATTTCCCTAAGCTATAGGACCATAAGTGGAAGTGCCCTTGGTTCTGTTGCTTTGTTTTTTAGATGTTTCAGGAAACACCATACACTTCTCCCGAGTGGTTGTTGGCAATTTACATCCCGCCCATCAGCATAACAAGGCTCCCAGTTCTCCATGGCCTGTCCTGCCTTTCTGGATTTTACACTTTTTTCAGATGGCCCTTTTGACCGGGGGGAAGTGAGACTTCATTGTAGTGCAGATTTCCTTTGCAAGCTTGCTTGGTTGGCCAAAAAGGGCGTATGCGTTTTTTCCTGAATATATTCAGGAAAAAACGCATACGCCCTTTTTGGCCAAGTGCATCATTGTGGACGTTCTGCCTCTTTTCCTATGCTTTCAATGCAATTCCAGTCTACCTCCTGAAATCGGTTTCCTGCAATTCTGCCCCACTTTGAAGTCCTCTTGGCAGCCTTACTTCAGTGTATTTTTGGACGATAGCTGTCATGTATAACTCTGCAGGTTTGTGAATTACAGTGCCCCTGAGCTCCTTTCTTCAACTCGCTTTCTTTTGAGCTGGCCGCAACACCGCAGGATGGCTTCAGGCCCTAATCTGGTTTCGGTACGGCACGCTGAGCCTTTGGTTATTTCCTCTTCCTTGTGGGAAATGAGAGTTAAATTTGCCCGTCCAGACACCTCCAGCTAGCCTCTCATTGGTTCTCGCTATTCCTGTTCATCTTCCGCAGAAATTGCAAACTGGGACAAACAGGAGGTTAAAGGCGCTGACTCTCCAAGTGGGGAGAGTGTTAGTAAAGCGTCTGGAATGTTGCACCCGAGTACCAGGGGAGGAAAACTGAAACATATTTGAACACGTCTCCTGTTCACATGGTTGATCATACTTGGGTTCCACATGAATGTTTTAGCTGAAGGAAGAATACCTTAAACCTGGAGAGTTGAGACCCGTGTAATGGGTACCATGCAATATGACTTCAAAGGGTCTTCATTTGCTCACCGAACCTCTCCAATCCTATCACTGCTGCATTTATGCCCCTGTACACACGCTTGATTCTCTTTTGGAGACATAGCAATCCATAGGTTTTAAGATACTTACTAGTCAGGTACATTCTTAGACGTTTAATATGGGGTGTTGAGTCCATTTCGTTGAGCAAGGAGTAGCTCTTGTCTATTCCATATTTGGATTAAGGAACTTTATCTGTGCTCATTTCAATCTCTGGTTTTATGCAGCACCCCAACTCACCTTTACACTTAAGCAAGCATAAGTTGGTTTTCTAAATTTGAGACCCTGTTCTGTTCTGTAATTCAGTTCCTGTGTAGCCAAGTTTACATTCCGTGTATTACTGATATCTTATGATGTTTCTTTTTCTGTGTGACTTATTTCAGTTAGAATCATCATACCTGAATCCACTCATTGTGATGCTAAGGGCCTGATGACATAGATTTCATTGCTGAGTGATATTGCTTTGTAAGTAAATACCACAACTTCTTTATCCATTTTTCACTTTCTGCGATGTTGAACTTGTACTGTAAACGAGGTTCTTGTAAACAGAGGCGTCCCAAACTTTGGGGTGGCTGTGTCTTTTTGATTTTAATTTCCCTAAGCTATAGGACCGTAAGTGGAAGTGCCCTAGGTTCTGTTGCTTTGTTTTTTAGATGTTTCAGGAAACACCATACACTTCTCCCGAGTGGTTGTTGGCAATTTACATCCCGCCCATCAGCATAACAAGGCTCCCAGTTCTCCACGGCCTGTCTTGTCTTTCTGGATTTTACACTTTTTTGAGATGGCCCTTTTGACCGGGGGGAAGTGAGACTTCATTGTAGTGCAGATTTCCTTTGCAAGCTTGCTTGGTTGGCCAAAAAGGGCGTATGCGTTTTTTCCTGAATATATTCAGGAAAAAACGCATACGCCCTTTTTGGCCAAGTGCATCATTGTGGACGTTCTGCCTCTTTTCCTATGCTTTCAATGCAATTCCAGTCTACCTCCTGAAATCGGTTTCCTGCAATTCTGCCCCGCTTTCAAGTCCTCTTGGCAGCCTTACTTCAGTCTATTTTTGGACGATAGCTGTCATTTATAAGTCTGCAGGTTTGTGAATTACAGTGCCCCTGAGCTCCTTTCTTCAACTCGCTTTCTTGTGACCTGGCCGCAACACCGCAGGATGGCTTCAGGCCCTAATCTGGTTCTGGCACGGCACGCTGAGCCTTTGGTTAATTCCTCTTCCTGGTGGGAAATGAGAGTTAAATTTGCCCGTCCAGACACCTCCAGCTAGTCTCTCATTGGTTCTCGCTATTCCTGTTCATCTTCCGCAGAAATTGCAAACTGGGCCAAACAGGAGGTTAAAGGGACTGACTCTCCAAGTCGGGAGAGTGTTAGTAAAGCGTCTGGAATGTTGCACCCGAGTACCAGGGGAGGAAAACTGAGACATATTTGAACACGTCTCCCGATCACATGGTTGATCATACTCTAGGTTCCACATGCATGTTTTAGCTGAAGGAAGAATACCTTAAACCTGGAGAGTTGAGACCCGTGTAATGCGTACCATGCAATATGACTTCAAAGGGTCTTCATTTGCTCACCGAACCTCTCCAATCCTATCACTGCTGCGTTTATGCCCCTGTACACATGCTTGATTCTCTTTTGGAGACATAGCAATCCATAGGTTTTGCGATACTTACTAGTCAGGTACATTCTTAGGCGTTTAATATGCGGTGTTGAGTCCATTTCGTTGAGCAAGGAGTAGCTCTTGTCTATTCCATATTTGGCTTAAGGAACTTTATCTGTGCTCATTTCAATCTCTGGTTTTATGCAGCACCCCAACTCACCTTTCCCCTTAAGCAAGCATAAGTTGTTTTTCTAAATTTGAGACCCTGTTCTGTTCTGTAATTCAGTTCCTGTGTAGCCAAGTTTACATTCCGTGTACTACTGATATCTTATGATGTTTCTTTTCTGTGTGACTTATTTCAGTTAGAATCATCATACCTGAATCCACTCATTGTGCTGCTATGGGCCTGATGACACAGATTTCATTGCTGAGTGATATTGCTTTGTAAGTAAATACCACAACTTCTTTATCCATTTTTCACTTTCTGCGATGTTGAACTTGTACTGTAAACGAGGTTCTTGTAAACAGAGCCGTTCGAAAGTTTGGGGTGGCTGTGTCTTTTTGATTTTAATTTCCCTAAGCTATAGGACCATAAGTGGAAGTGCCCTAGGCTCTGTTGCTTTGTTTTTTAGATGTTTCAGGAAACACCATACACTTCTCCCGAGTGTCTGTTGGCAATTTACATCCCGCCCATCAGCATAACAAGGCTCCGAGTTGTCCATGGCCTGTCCTGCCTTTCTGGATTTTACACTTTTTTCAGATGGCCCTTTTGACCAGGGGGAAGTGAGACTTCATTGTAGTGCAGATTTCCTTTGCAAGCTTGCTTGGTTGGCCAAAAAGTGCGTATGCGTTTTTTCCTGAATATATTCAGGAAAAAACGCATACGCCCTTTTTGGCCAAGTGCATCATTGTGGACGTTCTGCCTCTTTTCCTATGCTTTCAATGCAATTCCAGTCTACCTCCTGAAATCGGTTTCCTGCAATTCTGCCCCGCTTTCAAGTCCTCTTGGCAGCCTTACTTCAGTGTATTTTTGGACGATAGCTGTCATTTATAACTCTGCAGGTTTGTGAATTACAGTGCCCCTGAGCTCCTTTCTTCAACTCGGTTTCTTTTGAGCTGGCCGCAACACCGCAGGATGGCTTCAGGCCCTAATCTGGTTCCGGTACGGCACGCTGAGCCTTTGGTTATTTCCTCTTCCTGGTGGGAAATGAGAGTTAAATTTGCCCGTCCAGACACCTCCAGCTAGCCTCTCATTGGTTCTCGCTATTCCTGTTCATCTTCCGCAGAAAGTTCAAACTGGGCCAAACAGGAGGTTAAAGGCGCTGACTCTCCAAGTGGGGAGAGTGTTAGTAAAGCGTCTGGAATGTTGCACCCGAGTACCAGGGGAGGAAAACTGAGACGTATTTGAACTCGTCTCCCGTTCACATGGTTGATCATACTTGGGTTCCACATGCATGTTTTAGCTGAAGGAAGAATACCTTAAACCTGGAGAGTTGAGACCCGTGTAATGGGTACCATGCAATATGACTTCAAAGGGTCTTCATTTGCTCACCGAACCTCTCCAATCCTATCACTGCTGCGTTTATGCCCCTGTACACACGCTTGATTCTCTTTTGGAGACATAGCAATCCATAGGTTTTAAGATACTTACTAGTCAGGTACATTCTTAGGCGTTTAATATGGGGTGTTGAGTCCATTTCGTTGAGCAAGGAGTAGCTCTTGTCTGTTCCATATTTGGCTTAAGGAACTTTATCTGTGCTCATTTCAATCTCTGGTTTTATGCAGCACCCCAACTCACCTTTCCCCTTAAGCAAGCATAAGTTGGTTTTCTAAATTTTAGACCCTGTTCTGTTCTGTAATTCAGTTCCTGTGTAGTCAAGTTTACATTCCGTGTATTACTGATATCTTATGATGTTTCTTTTTCTGTGTGACTTATTTCAGTTAGAATCATCGTACCTGCATCCACTCATTGTGCTGCTATGGGCCTGATGACACAGATTTCATTGCTGAGTGATATTGCTTTGTAAGTAAATACCACAACTTCTTTATCCATTTTTCACTTTCTGCGATGTTGAACTTGTACTGTAAACGAGGTTCTTGTAAACAGAGGCGTCCCAAACTTTGGGGTGGCTGTGTCTTTTTGATTTTAATTTCCCTAAGCTATAGGACCGTAAGTGGAAGTGCCCTAGGTTCTGTTGCTTTGTTTTTTAGATGTTTCAGGAAACACCATACACTTCTCCCGAGTGGTTGTTGGCAATTTACATCCCGCCCATCAGCATAACAAGGCTCCCAGTTCTCCACGGCCTGTCTTGTCTTTCTGGATTTTACACTTTTTTCAGATGGCCCTTTTGACCGGGGGGAAGTGAGACTTCATTGTAGTGCAGATTTCCTTTGCAAGCTTGCTTGGTTGGCCAAAAAGGGCGTATGCGTTTTTTCCTGAATATATTCAGGAAAAAACGCATACGCCCTTTTTGGCCAAGTGCATCATTGTGGACGTTCTGCCTCTTTTCCTATGCTTTCAATGCAATTCCAGTCTACCTCCTGAAATCGGTTTCCTGCAATTCTGCCCCGCTTTCAAGTCCTCTTGGCAGCCTTACTTCAGTCTATTTTTGGACGATAGCTGTCATTTATAAGTCTGCAGGTTTGTGAATTACAGTGCCCCTGAGCTCCTTTCTTCAACTCGCTTTCTTGTGACCTGGCCGCAACACCGCAGGATGGCTTCAGGCCCTAATCTGGTTCTGGCACGGCACGCTGAGCCTTTGGTGAATTCCTCTTCCTGGTGGGAAATGAGAGTTAAATTTGCCCGTCCAGACACCTCCAGCTAGTCTCTCATTGGTTCTCGCTATTCCTGTTCATCTTCCGCAGAAATTGCAAACTGGGCCAAACAGGAGGTTAAAGGGACTGACTCTCCAAGTCGGGAGAGTGTTAGTAAAGCGTCTGGAATGTTGCACCCGAGTACCAGGGGAGGAAAACTGAGACATATTTGAACACGTCTCCCGATCACATGGTTGATCATACTCTAGGTTCCACATGCATGTTTTAGCTGAAGGAAGAATACCTTAAACCTGGAGAGTTGAGACCCATGTAATGCGTACCATGCAATATGACTTCAAAGGGTCTTCATTTGCTCACCGAACCTCTCCAATCCTATCACTGCTGCGTTTATGCCCCTGTACACATGCTTGATTCTCTTTTGGAGACATAGCAATCCATAGGTTTTGCGATACTTACTAGTCAGGTACATTCTTAGGCGTTTAATATGCGGTGTTGAGTCCATTTCGTTGAGCAAGGAGTAGCTCTTGTCTATTCCATATTTGGCTTAAGGAACTTTATCTGTGCTCATTTCAATCTCTGGTTTTATGCAGCACCCCAACTCACCTTTCCCCTTAAGCAAGCATAAGTTGTTTTTCTAAATTTGAGACCCTGTTCTGTTCTGTAATTCAGTTCCTGTGTAGCCAAGTTTACATTCCGTGTACTACTGATATCTTATGATGTTTCTTTTCTGTGTGACTTATTTCAGTTAGAATCATCATACCTGAATCCACTCATTGTGCTGCTATGGGCCTGATGACACAGATTTCATTGCTGAGTGATATTGCTTTGTAAGTAAATACCACAACTTCTTTATCCATTTTTCACTTTCTGCGATGTTGAACTTGTACTGTAAACGAGGTTCTTGTAAACAGAGCCGTTCGAAAGTTTGGGGTGGCTGTGTCTTTTTGATTTTAATTTCCCTAAGCTATAGGACCATAAGTGGAAGTGCCCTAGGCTCTGTTGCTTTGTTTTTTAGATGTTTCAGGAAACACCATACACTTCTCCCGAGTGTCTGTTGGCAATTTACATCCCGCCCATCAGCATAACAAGGCTCCCAGTTGTCCATGGCCTGTCCTGCCTTTCTGGATTTTACACTTTTTTCAGATGGCCCTTTTGACCGGGGGGAAGTGAGACTTCATTGTAGTGCAGATTTCCTTTGCAAGCTTGCTTGGTTGGCCAAAAAGGGCGTATGCGTTTTTTCCTGAATATATTCAGGAAAAAACGCATACGCCCTTTTTGGCCAAGTGCATCATTGTGGACGTTCTGCCTCTTTTCCTATGCTTTCAATGCAATTCCAGTCTACCTCCTGAAATCGGTTTCCTGCAATTCTGCCCCGCTTTCAAGTCCTCTTGGCAGCCTTACTTCAGTCTATTTTTGGACGATAGCTGTCATTTATAAGTCTGCAGGTTTGTGAATTACAGTGCCCCTGAGCTCCTTTCTTCAACTCGCTTTCTTGTGACCTGGCCGCAACACCGCAGGATGGCTTCAGGCCCTAATCTGGTTCTGGCACGGCACGCTGAGCCTTTGGTTAATTCCTCTTCCTGGTGGGAAATGAGAGTTAAATTTGCCCGTCCAGACACCTCCAGCTAGTCTCTCATTGGTTCTCGCTATTCCTGTTCATCTTCCGCAGAAATTGCAAACTGGGCCAAACAGGAGGTTAAAGGGACTGACTCTCCAAGTCGGGAGAGTGTTAGTAAAGCGTCTGGAATGTTACACCCGAGTACCAGGGGAGGAAAACTGAGACATATTTGAACACGTCTCCCGTTCACATGGTTGATCATACTCTGGGTTCCACATGCATGTTTTAGCTGAAGGAAGAATACCTTAAACCTGGAGAGTTGAGACCCGTGGAATGGGTACCATACAATATGACTTCAAAGGGTCTTCATTTGCTCACCGAACCTCTCCAATCCTATCACTGCTGCGTTTATGCCCCTGTACACACGCTTGATTCTCTTTTGGAGACATAGCAATCCATAGGTTTTAAGATACTTACTAGTCAGGTACATTCTTAGGCGTTTAATATGGGGTGTTGAGTCCATTTCGTTGAGCAAGGAGTAGCTCTTGTCTATTCCATATTTGGCTTAAGGAACTTTATCTGTGCTCATTTCAATCTCTGGTTTTATGTAGCACCCCAACTCACCTTTCCCCTTAAGCAAGCATAAGTTGGTTTTCTAAATTTGAGACCCTGTTCTGTTTTGGAATGCAGTTCCTGTGTAGCCAAGTTTACATTCCGTGTACTACTAATATCTTATGATGTTTCTTTTTCTGTGTGACTTATTTCAGTTAGAATCATCGTACCTGAATCCACTCATGATGCTGCTACGGGCCTGATGACATAGATTTCATTGCTGAGTGATACTGCATTGTACGTAAGTACCACAAGTTCTTTATCCATTTTTCACTTTCTGCGATGTTGAACTTGTACTGTAAACGAGGTTCTTGTAAACAGAGCCGTTCCAAACTTTGGGGTGGCTGTGTCTTTTTGAATTTAATTTCTCTAAGCTATAGGACCATAAGTGGAAGTGCCCTAGGCTCTGTTGCTTTGTTTTTTAGATGTTTCAGGAAACACCATACACTTCTCCCGAGTGGTTGTTGGCAATTTACATCCCGCCCATCAGCATAACAAGGCTCCCAGTTCTCCATGGCCTGTCCTGCCTTTCTGGATTTTACACTTTTTTCAGATGGCCCTTTTGACCGGGGGGAAGTGAGACTTCATTGTAGTGCAGATTTCCTTTGCAACCTTGTTTGGTTGGCCAAAAAGGGCGTATGCGTTTTTTCCTGAATATATTCAGGAGAAAACGCATACGCCCTTTTTGGCCAAGTGCATCATTGTGGACGTTCTGCCTCTTTTCCTATGCTTTCAATGCAATTCCAGTCTACCTCCTGAAATCAGTTTCCTGCAATTCTGCCCTGCTTTCAAGTCCTCTTGGCAGCCTTACTTCAGTCTATTTTTGGACGATAGCTGTCATTTATAACTCTGCAGGTTTGTGAATTACAGTGCCCCTGAGCTCCTTTCTTCGACTCGCTTTCTTTTGAGCTGGCCGAAACACCGCAGGATGGCTTCAGGCCCTAATCTGGTTCCGGTACGGCACGCTGAGCCTTTGGTTATTTCCTCTTCCTGTTGGGAAATGAGAGTTAAATTTGCCCGTCCAGACACCTCCAGCTAGCCTCTCATTGGTTCTCGCTATTCCTGTTCATCTTCCGCAGAAATTGCAAACTGGGCCAAACAGGAGGTTAAAGGGACTGACTCTCCAAGTCGGGAGAGTGTTAATAAAGCGTCTGGAATGTTGCACCCGAGTACCAGGGGAGGAAAACTGAGACATATTTGAACACGTCTCCCGTTCACATGGTTGATCATACTTGGGTTCCACATGCATGTTTTAGCTGAAGGAAGAATACCTTAAACCTGGAGAGTTGAGACCCGTGGAATGGGTACCATGCAATATGACTTCAAAGGGTCTTCATTTGCTCACCGAACCTCTCCAATCCTATCACTGCTGCGTTTATTCCCCTGTACACACGCTTGATTCTCTTTTGGAGACATAGCAATCCATAGGTTTTAAGATACTTACTAGTCAGGTACATTCTTAGGCGTTTAATATGGGGTGTTGAGTCCATTTCGTTGAGCAAGGAGTAGCTCTTGTCTATTCCATATTTGGCTTAAGGAACTTTATCTGTGCTCATTTCAATCTCTGGTTTTATGTAGCACCCCAACTCACCTTTCCCCTTAAGCAAGCATAAGTTGGTTTTCTAAATTTGAGACCCTGTTCTGTTTTGGAATGCAGTTCCTGTGTAGCCAAGTTTACATTCCGTGTATTAGTGATATCTTATTATGTTTCTTTTTCTGTGTGACTTATTTCAGTTAGAATCATCGTACCTGAATCCACTCATGATGCTGCTACGGGCCTGATGACATAGATTTCATTGCTGAGTGATACTGCATTGTACGTAAGTACCACAAGTTCTTTATCCATTTTTCACTTTCTGCGATGTTGAACTTGTACTGTAAACGAGGTTCTTGTAAACAGAGCCGCTCCAAACTTTGGGGTGGCTGTGTCTTTTTGAATTTAATTTCCCTAAGCTATAGGACCATAAGTGGAAGTGCCCTAGGCTCTGTTGCTTTGTTTTTTAGATGTTTCAGGAAACACCATACACTTCTCCCGAGTGGTTGTTGGCAATTTACATCCCGCCCATCAGCATAACAAGGCTCCCAGTTCTCCATGGCCTGTCCTGCCTTTCTGGATTTTACACTTTTTTCAGATGGCCCTTTTGACCGGGGGGAAGTGAGACTTCATTGTAGTGCAGATTTCCTTTGCAAGCTTGTTTGGTTGGCCAAAAAGGGCGTATGCGTTTTTTCCTGAATATATTCAGGAGAAAACGCATACGCCCTTTTTGGCCAAGTGCATCATTGTGGACGTTCTGCCTCTTTTCCTATGCTTTCAATGCAATTCCAGTCTACCTCCTGAAATCGGTTTCCTGCAATTCTGCCCTGCTTTCAAGTCCTCTTGGCAGCCTTACTTCAGTCTATTTTTGGATGATAGCTGTCATTTATAACTCTGCAGGTTTGTGAATTACAGTGCCCCTGAGCTCCTTTCTTCGACTCGCTTTCTTTTGAGCTGGCCGCAACACCGCAGGATGGCTTCAGGCCCTAATCTGGTTCCGGTACGGCACGCTGAGCCTTTGGTTATTTCCTCTTCCTGTTGGGAAATGAGAGTTAAATTTGCCCGTCCAGACACCTCCAGCTAGCCTCTCATTGGTTCTCGCTATTCCTGTTCATCTTCCGCAGAAATTGCAAACTGGGCCAAACAGGAGGTTAAAGGGACTGACTCTCCAAGTCGGGAGAGTGTTAGTAAAGCGTCTGGAATGTTGCACCCGAGTACCAGGGGAGGAAAACTGAGACATATTTGAACACGTCTCCCGTTCACATGGTTGATCATACTTGGGTTCCACATGCATGTTTTAGCTGAAGGAAGAATACCTTAAACCTGGAGAGTTGAGACCCGTGTAATGGGTACCATGCAATATGACTTCAAAGGGTCTTCATTTGCTCACTGAACCTCTCCAATCCTATCACTGCTGCGTTTATGCCCCTGTACACATGCTTGATTCTCTTTCGGAGACATAGCAATCCATAGGTTTTAAGATACTTACTAGTCAGGTACATTGTTAGGCGTTTAATATGCGGTGTTGAGTACATTTCGTTGAGCAAGGAGTAGCTGTTGTCTATTTCATATTTGACTTAAGGAACTTTATCTGTGCTCATTTCAATCTCTGGTTTTATGCAGCACCCCAACTCACCTTTACCCTTAAGCAAGCATAAGTTGGTTTTCTAAATTTGAGACCCTGTTCTGTTTTGGAATTCAGTTCCTGTGTAGCCAAGTTTACATTCCGTGTATTAGTGATATCTTATGATGTTTCTTTTTCTGTGTGACTTATTTCAGTTAGAATCATCATACCTGAATCCACTCATTGTGCTGCTAAGGGCCTGATGACATAGATTTCATTGCTGAGTGATATTGCTTTGTAAGTAAATACCACAACTTCTTTATCCATTTTTCACTTTCTGCGATGTTGAGCTTGTACTGTAAACGAGGTTCTTGTAAACAGAGCCGTTCCAAACTTTGGGGTGGCTGTGTCTTTTTGATTTTAATTTCCCTAAGCTATAGGACCATAAGTGGCAGTGCCCTAGGTTCTGTTGCTTTGTTTTTTAGATGTTTCAGGAAACACCATAAACTTCTCCCGAGTGGTTGTGGGCAATTTACATCCCGCCCATCAGCATAACAAGGCTCCCAGTTGTCCATGGCCTGTCCTGCCTTTCTGGATTTTACACTTTTTTCAGATGGCCCTTTTGACCGGGGGGAAGTGAGACTTCATTGTAGTGCAGATTTCCTTTGCAAGCTTGCTTGGTTGGCCAAAAAGGGCGTATGCGTTTTTTCCTGAATATATTCAGGAGAAAACGCATACGCCCTTTTTGGCCAAGTGCATCATTGTGGACGTTCTGCCTCTTTTCCTATGCTTTCAATGCAATTCCAGTCTACCTCCTGAAATCGGTTTCCTGCAATTCTGCCCCGCTTTCAAGTCCTCTTGGCAGCCTTACTTCAGTCTATTTTTGGACGATAGCTGTCATTTGTAACTCTGCAGGTTTGTGAATTACAGTGCCCCTGAGCTCCTTTCTTCAACTCGCTTTCTTGTGACCTGGCCGCAACACCGCAGGATGGCTTCAGGCCCTAATCTGGTTCCGGCCCGGCACGCTGAGCCTTTGGTTAATTCCTCTTCCTGGTGGGAAATGAGAGTTAAATTTGCCCGTCCAGACACCTCCAGCTAGTCTCTCATTGGTTCCCGCTATTCCTGTTCATCTTCCGCAGAAATTGCAAACTGGGCCAAACAGGAGGTTAAAGGCGTTGACTCTCCAAGTGGGGAGAGTGTTAGTAAAGCGTCTGGAATGTTGCACCCGAGTACCAGGGGAGGAAAACTGAGACATATTTGAACACGTCTCCCGTTCACATGGTTGATCATACTTGGGTTCCACATGAATGTTTTAGCTGAAGGAAGAATACCTTAAACCTGGAGAGTTGAGACCCGTGTAATGCGTACCATGCAATATGACTTCAAAGGGTCTTCATTTGCTCACCGAACCTCTCCAATCCTATCACTGTTGCGTTTATGCCCCTGTACACATGCTTGATTCTCTTTCGGAGACATAGCAATCCATAGGTTTTAAGATACTTACAAGTCAGGTACATTCTTAGGCGTTTAATATGCGGTGTTGAGTCCATTTCGTTGAGCAAGGAGTAGCTCTTGTCTATTCCATATTTGGCTTAAGGAACTTTATCTGTGCTCATTTCAATCTCTGGTTTTATGCAGCACCCCAACTCACCTTTACCCTTAAGCAAGCATAAGTTGGTTTTCTAAATTTGAGAAACTGTTCTGTTCTGTAATTCAGTTCCTGTGTAGCCAAGTTTACATTCCGTGTATTACGGATATCTTATGATGTTTCTTTTTCTGTGTGACTTATTTCAGTTAGAATCATCGTACCTGAATCCACTCATGATGCTGCTACGGGCCTGATGACATAGATTTCATTGCTGAGTGATACTGCATTGTACGTAAGTACCACAAGTTCTTTATACATTTTTCACTTTCTGTGATATTTAACTTGTACGGTAAACGAGGTTCTTGTAAACAGAGGCGTCCCAAACTTTGGGGTGGCTGTGTCTTTTTGATTTTAATTTCCCTAAGCTATAGGACCATAAGTGGCAGTGCCCTAGGCTCTGTTGCTTTGTTTTTTAGATGTTTCAGGAAACACCATACACTTCTCCGGAGTGTCTGTTGGCAATTTACATCCCGCCCATCAGCATAACAAAGCTCCCAGTTCTCCATGGCCTGTTGCCTTTCTGGATTTTACACTTTTTTCAGATGGCCCTTTTGACCGGGGGGAAGTGAGACTTCATTGTAGTGCAGATTTCCTTTGCAAGCTTGCTTCGTTGGCCAAAAAGGGCGTATGCGTTTTTTCCTGAATATATTCAGGAAAAAACGCATACGCCCTTTTTGGCCAAGTGCATCATTGTGGACGTTCTGCCTCTTTTCCTATGCTTTCAATGCAATTCCAGTCTACCTCCTGAAATAGGTTTCCTGCAATTCTGCCCCGCTTTCAAGTCCTCTTGGCAGCTTTACTTCAGTCTATTTTTGGACGATAGCTGTCATTTATAACTCTGCAAGTTTGTGAATTACAGTGCCCCTGAGCTCCTTTCTTCAACTCGCTTTCTTGTGACCTGGCTGCAACACCGCAGGATGGCTTCAGGCCCTAATCTGGTTCCGGCACGGCACGCTGAGCCTTTGGTTATTTCCTCTTCCTGGTGGGAAATGAGAGTTAAATTTGCCCGTCCAGACACCTCCAGCTAGTCTCTCATTGGTTCTCGCTATTCCTGTTCATCTTCCGCAGGAATTGCAAACTGGGCCAAACAGGATGTTAAAGGCGCTGACTCTCCAAGTGGGGAGAGTGTTAGTAAAGCGTCTGGAATGTTGCACCCGAGTACCAGGGGAGGAAACCTGAGACATATTTGAACACGTCTCCCGTTCACATGGTTGATCATACTTGGGTTCCACATGCATGTTTTAGGTGAAGGAAGAATACCTTAAACCTGGAGAGTTAAGACCTGTGTAATGGGTACCATGCAATATGACTTCAAAGGGTCTTCATTTGCTCACCGAACCTCTCCAATCCTATCACTGCTACGTTTATGCCCCTGTACACATGCTTGATTCTCTTTTGGAGACATAGCAATCCATAGGTTTTACGATACTTACTAGTCAGGTACATTCTTAGGCGTTTAATATGGGGTGTTGAGTCCATTTCGTTGAGCAAGGAGTAGCTCTTGTCTATTCTATATTTGGCTTAAGGAACTTTATCTGTGCTCATTTCAATCTCTGGTTTTATGCAGCACCCCAACTCACCTTTACCCTTAAGCAAGCATAAGTTGGTTTTCTAAATTTGAGACCCTGTTCTGTTCTGTAATTCAGTTCCTGTGTAGCCAAGTTTCCATTCCGTGTATTACTGATATCTTATGATGTTTCTTTTTCTGTGTGACTTATTTCAGTTAGAATCATCATACCTGAATCCACTCATTGTGCTGCTAAGGGCCTGATGACACAGATTTCATTGCTGAGTGATATTGCTTTGTAAGTAAATACCACAACTTCTTTATCCATTTTTCACTTTCTGCGATGTTGAACTTGTACTGTAAACGAGGTTCTTGTAAACAGAGCCGTTCCAAACTTTGGGTTGGCTGTGTCTTTTTGATTTTAATTTCCCTAAGCTATAGGACCATAAGTGGAAGTGCCCTAGGTTCTGTTGCTTTGTTTTTTACATGTTTCAGGAAACACCATACACTTCTCCCGAGTGTTTGTTGGCAATTTACATCCCGCCCTTCAGCATAACAAGGCTCCCTGTTCTCCATGGCCTGTCCTGCCTTTCTGGATTTTACACTTTTTTCAGATGGCCCTTTTGACCGGGGGGAAGTGAGACTTCATTGTAGTGCAGATTTCCTTTGCAAGCTTGCTTGGTTGGCCAAAAAGGGCGTATGCGTTTTTTCCTGAATATATTCAGGAAAAAACGCATACGCCCTTTTTGGCCAAGTGCATCATTGTGGACGTTCTGCCTCTTTTCCTATGCTTTCAATGCAATTCCAGTCTACCTCCTGAAATGTGTTCCCTGCAATTCTGCCCCGCTTTCAAGTCTTCTTGGCAGGCTTACTTCAGTCTACTTTTGGACGATAGCTGTCATTTATAACTCTGCAGGTTTGTGAATTACAGTGCCCCTGAGCTCCTTTCTTCAACTCGCTTTCTTGTGACCTGGCCGCAACACCGCAGGATGGCTTCAGGCCCTAATCTGGTTCCGGACGGCACGCTGAGCCTTTGGTTATTTCCTCTTCCTGGTGGGAAATGAGAGTTAAATTTGCCCGTCCAGACACCTCCAGCTAGTCTCTCATTGGTTCTCGCTATTCCTGTTCATCTTCCGCAGAAATTGCAAACTGGGCCAAACAGGAGGTTAAAGGCGTTGACTCTCCAAGTGGGGAGAGTGTTAGTAAAGCGTCTGGAATGTTGCACCCGAGTACCAGGGGAGGAAAACTGAGACATATTTGAACACGTCTCCCGTTCACATGGTTGATCATACTTGGGTTCCACATGCATGTTTTAGCTGAAGGAAGAATACCTTAAACCTGGAGAGTTAAGACCCGTGTAATGGGTACCATGCAATATGACTTCAAAGGGTCTTCATTTGCTCACCGAACCTCTCCAATCCTATCACTGCTGCGTTTATGCCCCTGTACACATGCTTGATTCTCTTTCAGAGACATAGCAATCCATAGGATTTAAGATACTTACTAGTCAGGTACATTCTTAGGCGTTTAATATGCGGTGTTGAGTCCATTTCGTTGAGCAAGGAGTAGCTCTTGTCTATTCCATATTTGGCTTAAGGAACTTTATCTGTGCTCATTTAAATCTCTGGTTTTATGCAGCACCCCAACTCACCTTTACCCTTAAGCAAGCATAAGTTGGTTTTCTAAATTTGAGAACCTGTTCTGTTTTGGAATTCAGTTCCTGTGTAGCCAAGTTTACATTCCGTGTATTACTGATATCTTATGATGTTTCTTTTTCTGTGTGACTTATTTCAGTTAGAA
The DNA here is from genome assembly GCF_949987515.2 of Delphinus delphis. Classification (NCBI taxonomy): domain Eukaryota; kingdom Metazoa; phylum Chordata; class Mammalia; order Artiodactyla; family Delphinidae; genus Delphinus; species Delphinus delphis. Next base: position 5,117,157 of record NW_027192648.1, read on the forward strand.
TCATCGTACCTGAATCTACTCATTATGCTGCTACGGGCCTGATGACATAGATTTCATTGCTGAGTGATACTGCATTGTACGTATGTACCACAAGTTCTTTATCCATTTTTCACATTCTGTGATATTGAACTTGTACGGTAAACGAGGTTCTTGTAAACAGAGGCGTCCCAAACTTTGGGGTGGCTGTGTCTTTTTGATTTTAATTTCCCTAAGCTATAGGACCATAAGTGGAAGTGCCCTAGGCTCTGTTGCTTTGTTTTTTTGATGTTTCAGGAAACACCATACACTTCTCCCAAGTGTCTGTTGGCAATTTACATCCCGCCCTTCAGCATAACAAGGCTCCCAGTTCTCCATGGCCTGTCCTGCCTTTCTGGATTTTACACTTTTTTCAGATGGCCCTTTTGACCGGGGGAAAGTGAGACTTCATTGTAGTGCAGATTTCCTTTGCAAGCTTGCTTGGTTGGCCAAAAAGGGCGTATGCGTTTTTTCCTGAATATATTCAGGAAAAAACGCATACGCCCTTTTTGGCCAAGTGCATCATTGTGGACGTTCTGCCTCTTTTCCTATGCTTACAATGCAATTCCAGTCTACCTCCTGAAATCGGTTTCCTGCAATTCTGCCCCGCTTTCAAGTCCTCTTGGCAGCCTTACTTCAGTCTATTTTTGGACGATAGCTGTCATTTATAACTCTGCAGGTTTGTGAATTACAGTGCCCCTGAGCTCCTTTCTTCAACTCGCTTTCTTGTGACCTGGCCGCAACACCGCAGGATGGCTTCAGGCCCTAATCTGGTTCCGGCACGGCACGCTGAGCCTTTGGTTATTTCCTCTTCCTGGTGGGAAATGAGAGTTAAATTTGCCCATCCAGACACCTCCAGCTAGTCTCTCATTGGTTCTCGCTATTCCTGTTCATCTTCCACAGAAATTACAAACTGGGCCAAACAGGAGGTTAAAGGGACTGACTCTCCAAGTGGGGAGAGTGTTAGTAAAGCGTCTGGAATGTTGCACCCGAGTACCAGGGTACGAAAACTGAGACATATTTGAACACGTCTCCCGATCACATGGTTGATCATACTGTAGGTTCCACATGCATGTTTTAGCTGAAGGAAGAATACCTTAAACCTGGGTAGTTGAAACCCGTGGAATGGGTACCATGCAATTTGACTTCAAAGGGTCTTCATTTGCTCACGAACCTCTCCAATCCTATCACTGCTGCGTTTATGCCCCTGTACACATGCTTGATTCTCTTTCGGAGTCATAGCAATCCATAGGTTTTAAGATACTTACTAGTCAGGTACATTCTTAGGCGTTTAATATGCGGTGTTGAGTCCATTTCGTTGAGCAAGGAGTAGCTCTTGTCTATTCCATATTTGGCTTAAGGAACTTTATCTGTGCTCATTTCAATCTCTGGTTTTATGCAGCACCCCAACTCACCTTTACCCTTAAGCAAGCATAAGTTGGTTTTCTAAATTTGAGACCCTGTTCTGTTCTGTAATTCAGTTCCTGTGTAGCCAAGTTTCCATTCCGTGTATTACTGATATCTTATGATGTTTCTTTTTCTGTGTGACTTATTTCAGTTAGAATCATCATACCTGAATCCACTCATTGTGCTGCTATGGGCCTGATGACATAGATTTCATTGCTGAGTGATATTGCTTTGTAAGTAAATACCACAACTTCTTCATCCATTTTTCACTTTGTGCGATGTTGAACTTGTACTGTAAACGAGGTTCTTGTAAACAGAGGCGTCCCAAACTTTGGGGTGGCTGTGTCTTTTTGATTTTAATTTCCCTAAGCTATAGGACCATAAGTGGCAGTGCCCTAGGCTCTGTTGCTTTGTTTTTTAGATGTTTCAGGAAACACCATACACTTCTCCTGAGTGTCTATTGGTAATTTACATCCCGCCCATCAGCATAACAAGGCTCCCAGTTCTCCATGGCCTGTCCTGCCTTTCTGGATTTTACACTTTTTTCAGATGGCCCTTTTGACCGGGGGGAAGTGAGACTTCATTGTAGTGCAGATTTCCTTTGCAAGCTTGCTTGGTTGGCCAAAAAGGGCGTATGCGTTTTTTCCTGAATATATTCAGGAAAAAACGCATACGCCCTTTTTGGCCAAGTGCATCATTGTGGACGTTCTGCCTCTTTTCCTATGCTTTCAATGCAATTCCAGTCTACCTCCTGAAATCGGTTTCCTGCAATTCTGCCCCGCTTTCAAGTCCTCTTGGCAGCCTTACTTCAGTATATTTTTGGACGATAGCTGTCATTTATAACTCTGCAGGTTTGTGAATTACAGTGCCCCTGAGCTCCTTTCTTCAACTCGCTTTCTTGTGACCTGGCCGCAACACCGCAGGATGTCTTCAGGCCCTAATCTGGTTCTGGCACGGCACGCTGAGCCTTTGGTTAATTCCTCTTCCTGGTGGGAAATGAGAGTAAAATTTGCCCATCCAGACACCTCCAGCTAGTCTCTCATTGGTTCTCGCTATTCCTGTTCATCTTCCGCAGAAACTGCAAACTGGGCCAAACAGGAGGTTAAAGGCGCTGACTCTCCAAGTGGGGAGAGTGTTAGTAAAGCGTCTGGAATGTTGCACCCGAGTACCAGGGTACGAAAACTGAGACATATTTGAACACGTCTCCCGATCACATGGTTGATCATATTCTAGGTTCCACATGCATGTTTTAGCTGAAGGAAGAATACCTTAAACCTGGGTAGTTGAAACCCGTGGAATGGGTACCATTCAATATGACTTCAAAGGGTCTTCATTTGCTCACGAACCTCTCCAATCCTATCACTGCTGCGTTTATGCCCCTGTACACATGCTTGATTCTCTTTCGGAGACATAGCAATCCATAGGTTTTAAGATACTTACTAGTCAGGTACATTCTTAGGCGTTTAATATGCGGTGTTGAGTCCATTTCATTGAGCAAGGAGTAGCTCTTGTGTATTCCATATTTGGCTTAAGGAACTTTATCTGTGCTCATTTCAATCTCTGGTTTTATGCAGCACTCCAACTCACCTTTCCCCTTAAGCAAGCATAAGTTGGTTTTCTAAATTTGAGACCCTGTTCTGTTCTGTAATTCAGTTCCTGTGTAGCCAAGTTTACATTCCGTGTATTACTGATATTTTATGATGTTTCTTTTTCTGTGTGACTTATTTCAGTTAGAATCATCATACCTGAATCCACTGATTGTGCTGCTAAGGGCCTGATGACATAGATTTCATTGCTGAGTGATATTGCTTAGTAAGTAAATACCACAACTTCTTTATCCATTTTTCACTTTCTGCGATGTTGAACTTGTACTGTAAACGAGGTTCTTGTAAACAGAGGCGTCCCAAACTTTGGGGTGGCTGTGTCTTTTTGATTTTAATTTCCCTAAGCTATAGGACCATAAGTGGCAGTGCCCTAGGCTCTGTTGCTTTGTTTTTTAGATGTTTCAGGAAACACCATACACTTCTCCCGAGTGTCTGTTGGCAATTTACATCCCGCCCATCAGCATAACAAGGCTCCCAGTTCTCAATGGACTGTTGCCTTTCTGGATTTTACACTTTTTTCAGATGGCCCTTTTGACCGGGGGGAAGTGAGACTTCATTGTAGTGCAGATTTCCTTTGCAAGCTTGCTTGGTTGGCCAAAAAGGGCGTATGCGTTTTTTCCTGAATATATTCAGGAAAAAACGCATACGCCCTTTTTGGCCAAGTGCATCATTGTGGACGTTCTGCCTCTTTTCCTATGCTTTCAATGCAATTCCAGTCTACCTCCTGAAATCGGTTTCCTGCAATTCTGCCCCGCTTTCAAGTCCTCTTGGCAGCCTTACTTCAGTCTATTTTTCGACGATAGCTGTCATTTATAACTCTGCAGGTTTGTGAATTACAGTGCCCCTGAGCTCCTTTCTTCAACTCGCTTTCTTTTGAGCTGGCCGCAACACCGCAGGATGGCTTCAGGCCCTAATCTGGTTCCGGCACGGCACGCTGAGCCTTTGGTTAATTCCTCTTCCTGGTGGGAAATGAGAGTTAAATTTGCCCATCCAGACACCTCCAGCTAGCCTCTCATTGGTTCTCGCTATTCCTGTTCATCTTCCGCAGAAATTGCAAACTGGGCCAAACAGGAGGTTAAAGGGACTGACTCTCCAAGTGGGGAGAGTGTTAGTAAAGCGTCTGGAATGTTGCACCCGAGTACCAGGGTACGAAAACTGAGACATATTTGAACACGTCTCCCGATCACATGGTTGATCATACTCTAGGTTCCACATGCATGTTTTAGCTGAAGGAAGAATACCTTAAACCTGGGTAGTTGAAACCCGTGGAATGGGTACCATGCAATATGACTTCAAAGGGTCTTCATTTGCTCACGAACCTCTCCAATCCTATCACTGCTGCATTTATGTCCTTGTACACATGCTTGATTCTCTTTCGGAGACATAGCAATCCATAGGTTTTAAGATACTTACTAGTCAGGTACATTCTTAGGCGTTTAATATGCGGTGTTGAGTCCATTTCGCTGAGCAAGGAGTAGCTCTTGTCTATTCCATATTTGGCTTAAGGAACTTTATCTGTGCTCATTTCAATCTCTGGTTTTATGCAGCACCCCAACTCACCTTTCCCCTTAAGCAAGCATAAGTTGGTTTTCTAAATTTGAGACCCTGTTCTGTTCTGTAATTCAGTTCCTGTGTAGCCAAGTTTACATTCCGTGTATTACTGATATCTTATGATGTTTCTTTTTCTGTGTGACTTATTTCAGTTAGAATCATCATACCTGAATCCACTCATTGTGCTGCTAAGGGCCTGATGACATAGATTTCATTGCTGAGTGATATTGCTTTGTAAGTAAATACCACAACTTCTTTATCCATTTTTCACTTTCTGTGATGTTGAACTTGTACTGTAAACGAGGTTCTTGTAAACAGAGGCGTCCCAAACTTTGGGGTGGCTGTGTCTTTTTGATTTTAATTTCCCTAAGCTATAGGACCATAAGTGGCAGTGCCCTAGGCTCTGTTGCTTTGTTTTTTAGATGTTTCAGGAAACACCATACACTTTTCCTGAGTGTCTGTGGTAATTTACATCCCGCCCATCAGCATAACAAGGCTCCCAGTTGTCCATGGCCTGTCCTGCCTTTCTGGATTTTACACTTTTTTCAGATGGCCCTTTTGACCGGGGGGAAGTGAGACTTCATTGTAGTGCAGATTTCCTTTGCAAGCTTGCTTGGTTGGCCAAAAAGGGCGTATGCGTTTTTTCCTGAATATATTCAGGAAAAAACGCATACGCCCTTTTTGGTCAAGTGCATCATTGTGGACGTTCTGCCTCTTTTCCTATGCTTTCAATGCAATTCCAGTCTACCTCCTGAAATCGGTTTCCTGCAATTCTGCCCCGCTTTCAAGTCCTCTTGGCAGCCTTACTTCAGTCTATTTTTGGACGATAGCTGTCATTTATAACTCTGCAGGTTTGTGAATTACAGTGCCCCTGAGCTCCTTTCTTCAACTGGCTTTCTTGTGACCTGGCCGCAACACCGCAGGATGGCTTCAGGCCCTAATCTGGTTCCGGCACGGCACGCTGAGCCTCTGGTTATTTCCTCTTCCTGGTGGAAAATGAGAGTTATATTTGCCCGTCCAGACACCTCCAGCTAGCCTCTCATTGGTTTTCGCTATTCCTGTTCATCTTCCGCAGAAATTGCAAACTGGGCCAAACAGGAGGTTAAAGGCGCTGACTCTCCAAGTGGGGAGAGTGTTAGTAAAGCGTCTGGAATGTTGCACCCGAGTACCAGGGGAGGAAAACTGAGACATATTTGAACACGTCTCCCGATCACATGGTTGATCATACTCTGGGTTCCACATGCATGTTTTAGCTGAAGGAAGAATACCTAAAACCTGGGTAGTTGAAACCCGTGGAATGGGTACCTTGCAATATGACTTCAAATGGGTCTTCATTTGCTCACCGAACCTCTCCAATCCTATCACTGCTGCGTTTATGACCCTGTACACATGCTTGATTCTCTTTTGGAGACATAGCAATCCATAGGTTTTAAGATACTTACTAGTCAGGTACATTCTTAGGCATTTAATATGTGGTGTTGAGTCCATTTCTTTGAGCAAGGAGTAGCTCTTGTCTATTCCATATTTGGCTTAAGGATCTTTATCTGTGCTCATTTCAATCTCTGGTTTTATGCAGCACCCCAACTCACCTTTACCCTTAAGCAAGCATAAGTTGGTTTTCTAAATTTGAGACCCTGTTCTGTTCTGTAATTCAGTTCCTGTGTAGCCAAGTTTACATTCCGTGTATTACTGATATCTTATGATGTTTCTTTTTCTGTGTGACTTATTTCAGTTAGAATCATCATACCTGAATCCACTCATTGTGCTACTAAGGGCCTGATGACACAGATTTCATTGCTGAGTGATATTGCTTTGTAAGTGAATACCACAACTTTTTTATCCATTTTTCACTTTCTGCGATGTTGAACTTGTACTGTAAACGAGGTTCTTGTAAACAGAGCCGTTCCAAACTTTGGGGTAGCTGTGTCTTTTTGATTTTAAATTCCCTAAGCTATAGGACCATAAGTGGAAGTGCCCTAGGCTCTGTTGCTTTGTTTTTTAGATGTTTCAGGAAACACCATACACTTCACCCGAGTGGTTGTTGGCAATTTACATCCCGCCCTTCAGCATAACAAGGCTCCCAGTTCTCCATGGCCTGTCCTGCCTTTCTGGATTTTACACTTTTTTCAGATGGCCCTTTTGACCGGGGGGAAGTGAGACTTCATTGTAGTGCAGATTTCCTTTGCAAGCTTGCTTGGTTGGCCAAAAAGGGCGTATGCGTTTTTTCCTGAATATATTCAGGAAAAAACGCATACGCCCTTTTTGGCCAAGTGCATCATTGTGGACGTTCTGCCTCTTTTCCTATGCTTTCAATGCAATTCCAGTCTACCTCCTGCAATCGGTTTCCTGCAATTCTGCCCCGCTTTCAAGTCCTCTTGGCAGCCTTACTTCAGTCTATTTTTGGGCGATAGCTGTCATTTATAACTCTGCAGGTTTGTGAATTACAGTGCCCCTGAGCTCCTTTCTTCAACTCGCTTTCTTTTGAGCTGGCCGCAACACCGCAGGATGGCTTCAGGCCCTAATCTGGTTCCGGCACGGCACGCTGAGCCTTTGGTTATTTCCTCTTCCTGGTGGGAAATGAGAGTTAAATTTGCCCGTCCAGACACCTCCAGCTAGCCTCTCATTGGTTCTCGCTTTGCCTGTTCATCTTCCGCAGAAATTGCAAACTGGGCCAAACAGGAGGTTAAAGGCGCTGACTCTCCAAGTCGGGAGAGTGTTAGTAAAGCGTCTGGAATGTTGCACCCGAGTACCAGGGGAGGAAAACTGAGACATATTTGAACACGTCTCCCGTTCACATGGTTGATCATACTTGGGTTCCACATGCATGTTTTAGCTGAAGGAAGAATACCTTAAACCTGGAGAGTTGAGACCCGTGTAATGGGTACCATGCAATATGACTTCAAAGGGTCTTCATTTGCTCACCGAACCTCTCCAATCCTATCACTGCTGCGTTTATGCCCCTGTACACATGCTTGATGCTCTTTCGGAGACATAGCAATCCGTAGGTTTTAAGATACTTACTAGTCAGGTACATTCTTAGGCGTTTAATATGCGGTGTTGAGTCCATTTCGTTGAGCAAGGAGTAGCTCTTGTCTATTCCATATTTGGCTTAAGGAACTTTATCTGTGCTCATTTCAATCTCTGGTTTTATGCAGCACCCCAACTCACCTTTACCCTTAAGCAAGCATAAGTTGGTTTTCTAAATTTGAGACCCTGTTCTGTTCTGTAATTCAGTTCCTGTGTAGCCAAGTTTCCATTCCGTGTATTACTGATATCTTATGATGTTTCTTTTTCTGTGTGACTTATTTCAGTTAGAATCATCATACCTGAATCCACTCATTGTGCTGCTAAGGGCCTGATGACATAGATTTCATTGCTGAGTGATATTGCTTTGTAAGTAAATACCACAACTTCTTTATCCATTTTTCACTTTCTGTGATGTTGAACTTGTACTGTAAACGAGGTTCTTGTAAACAGAGGCGTCCCAAACTTTGGGGTGGCTGTGTCTTTTTGATTTTAATTTCCCTAAGCTATAGGACCATAAGTGGCAGTGCCCTAGGCTCTGTTGCTTTGTTTTTTAGATGTTTCAGGAAACACCATACACTTCTCCTGAGTGTCTGTGGTAATTTACATCCCGCCCATCAGCATAACAAGGCTCCCAGTTGTCCATGGCCTGTCCTGCCTTTCTGGATTTTACACTTTTTTCAGATGGCCCTTTTGACCGGGGGGAAGTGAGACTTCATTGTAGTGCAGATTTCCTTTGCAAGCTTGCTTGGTTGGCCAAAAAGGGCGTATGCGTTTTTTCCTGAATATATTCAGGAAAAAACGCATACGCCCTTTTTGGTCAAGTGCATCATTGTGGACGTTCTGCCTCTTTTCCTATGCTTTCAATGCAATTCCAGTCTACCTCCTGAAATCGGTTTCCTGCAATTCTGCCCCGCTTTCAAGTCCTCTTGGCAGCCTTACTTCAGTCTATTTTTGGACGATAGCTGTCATTTATAACTCTGCAGGTTTGTGAATTACAGTGCCCCTGAGCTCCTTTCTTCAACTGGCTTTCTTGTGACCTGGTCGCAACACCGCAGGATGGCTTCAGGCCCTAATCTGGTTCCGGCACGGCACGCTGAGCCTCTGGTTATTTCCTCTTCCTGGTGGAAAATGAGAGTTATATTTGCCCGTCCAGACACCTCCAGCTAGCCTCTCATTGGTTTTCGCTATTCCTGTTCATCTTCCGCAGAAATTGCAAACTGGGCCAAACAGGAGGTTAAAGGCGCTGACTCTCCAAGTGGGGAGAGTGTTAGTAAAGCGTCTGGAATGTTGCACCCGAGTACCAGGGGAGGAAAACTGAGACATATTTGAACACGTCTCCCGATCACATGGTTGATCATACTCTGGGTTCCACATGCATGTTTTAGCTGAAGGAAGAATACCTAAAACCTGGGTAGTTGAAACCCGTGGAATGGGTACCTTGCAATATGACTTCAAATGGGTCTTCATTTGCTCACCGAACCTCTCCAATCCTATCACTGCTGCGTTTATGACCCTGTACACATGCTTGATTCTCTTTCGGAGACATAGCAATCCATAGGTTTTAAGATACTTACTAGACAGGTACATTCTTAGGCATTTAATATGTGGTGTTGAGTCCATTTCTTTGAGCAAGGAGTAGCTCTTGTCTATTCCATATTTGGCTTAAGGATCTTTATCTGTGCTCATTTCAATCTCTGGTTTTATGCAGCACCCCAACTCACCTTTACCCTTAAGCAAGCATAAGTTGGTTTTCTAAATTTGAGACCCTGTTCTGTTCTGTAATTCAGTTCCTGTGTAGCCAAGTTTACATTCCGTGTATTACTGATATCTTATGATGTTTCTTTTTCTGTGTGACTTACTTCAGTTAGAATCATCATACCTGAATCCACTCATTGTGCTACTAAGGACCTGATGACACAGATTTCATTGCTGAGTGATATTGCTTTGTAAGTGAATACCACAACTTTTTTATCCATTTTTCACTTTCTGCGATGTTGAACTTGTACTGTAAACGAGGTTCTTGTAAACAGAGCCGTTCCAAACTTTGGGGTAGCTGTGTCTTTTTGATTTTAAATTCCCTAAGCTATAGGACCATAAGTGGAAGTGCCCTAGGCTCTGTTGCTTTGTTTTTTAGATGTTTCAGGAAACACCATACACTTCTCCCGAGTGGTTGTTGGCAATTTACATCCCGCCCTTCAGCATAACAAGGCTCCCAGTTCTCCATGGCCTGTCCTGCCTTTCTGGATTTTACACTTTTTTCAGATGGCCCTTTTGACCGGGGGGAAGTGAGACTTCATTGTAGTGCAGATTTCCTTTGCAAGCTTGCTTGGTTGGCCAAAAAGGGCGTATGCGTTTTTTCCTGAATATATTCAGGAAAAAACGCATACGCCCTTTTTGGCCAAGTGCATCATTGTGGACGTTCTGCCTCTTTTCCTATGCTTTCAATGCAATTCCAGTCTACCTCCTGCAATCGGTTTCCTGCAATTCTGCCCCGCTTTCAAGTCCTCTTGGCAGCCTTACTTCAGTCTATTTTTGGACGATAGCTGTCATTTATAACTCTGCAGGTTTGTGAATTACAGTGCCCCTGAGCTCCTTTCTTCAACTCGCTTTCTTTTGAGCTGGCCGCAACACCGCAGGATGGCTTCAGGCCCTAATCTGGTTCCGGCACGGCACGCTGAGCCTTTGGTTATTTCCTCTTCCTGGTGGGAAATGAGAGTTAAATTTGCCCGTCCAGACACCTCCAGCTAGCCTCTCATTGGTTCTCGCTTTGCCTGTTCATCTTCCGCAGAAATTGCAAACTGGGCCAAACAGGAGGTTAAAGGCGCTGACTCTCCAAGTCGGGAGAGTGTTAGTAAAGCGTCTGGAATGTTGCACCCGAGTACCAGGGGAGGAAAACTGAGACATATTTGAACACGTCTCCCGTTCACATGGTTGATCATACTTGGGTTCCACATGCATGTTTTAGCTGAAGGAAGAATACCTTAAACCTGGAGAGTTGAGACCCGTGTAATGGGTACCATGCAATATGACTTCAAAGGGTCTTCATTTGCTCACCGAACCTCTCCAATCCTATCACTGCTGCGTTTATGCCCCTGTACACATGCTTGATGCTCTTTCGGAGACATAGCAATCCGTAGGTTTTAAGATACTTACTAGTCAGGTACATTCTTAGGCGTTTAATATGCGGTGTTGAGTCCATTTCGTTGAGCAAGGAGTAGCTCTTGTCTATTCCATATTTGGCTTAAGGAACTTTATCTGTGCTCATTTCAATCTCTGGTTTTATGCAGCACCCCAACTCACCTTTACCCTTAAGCAAGCATAAGTTGGTTTTCTAAATTTGAGACCCTGTTCTGTTCTGTAATTCAGTTCCTGTGTAGCCAAGTTTACATTCCGTGTATTACTGATATCTTATGATGTTTCTTTTTCTGTGTGACTTATTTCAGTTAGAATCATCATACCTGAATCCACTCATTGTGCTGCTAAGGGCCTGATGACACAGATTTCATTGCTGAGTGATATTGCTTTGTAAGTGAATACCACAACTTCTTTATCCATTTTTCACTTTCTGCGATGTTGAACTTGTACTGTAAACGAGGTTCTTGTAAACAGAGGCGTCCCAAACTTTGGGGTGGCTGTGTCTTTTTGATTTTAATTTCCCTAAGCTATAGGACCATAAGTGGCAGTGCCCTAGGCTCTGTTGCTTTGTTTTTTAGATGTTTCAGGAAACACCATACACTTCTCCCGAGTGTCTGTTGGCAATTTACATCCCGCCCATCAGCATAACAAGGCTCCCAGTTCTCCATGGCCTGTCCTGCCTTTCTGGATTTTACACATTTTTCAGATGGCCCTTTTGACCGGGGGGAAGTGAGACTTCATTGTAGTGCAGATTTCCTTTGCAAGCTTGCTTGGTTGGCCAAAAAGGGCGTATGCGTTTTTTCCTGAATATATTCAGGAAAAAACGCATACGCCCTTTTTGGCCAAGTGCATCATTGTGGACGTTCTGCCTCTTTTCCTATGCTTTCAATGCAATTCCAGTCTACCTCCTGAAATCGGTTTCCTGCAATTCTGCCCCGCTTTCAAGTCCTCTTGGCAGCCTTACTTCAGTCTATTTTTGGACGATAGCTGTCATTTATAACTCTGCAGGTTTGTGAATTACAGTGCCCCTGAGCTCCTTTCTTCAACTCGCTTTCTTGTGACCTGGCCGCAACACCGCAGGATGTCTTCAGGCCCTAATCTGGTTCTGGCACGGCATGCTGAGCCTTTGGTTAATTCCTCTTCCTGGTGGGAAATGAGAGTGAAATTTGCCCATCCAGACACCTCCAGCTAGTCTTTCATTGGTTCTCGCTATTCCTGTTCATCTTCCACAGAAATTGCAAACTGGGCCAAACAGGAGGTTAAAGGGACTGACTCTCCAAGTCGGGAGAGTGTTAGTAAAGCGTCTGGAATGTTGCACCCGAGTACCAGGGTATGAAAACTGAGACATATTTGAACACGTCTCCCGATCACATGGTTGATCATACTCTAGGTTCCACATGCATGTTTTAGCTGAAGGAAGAATACCTTAAACCTGGGTAGTTGAAACCCGTGGAATGGGTACCATGCAATATGACTTCAAAGGGTCTTCATTTGCTCACCGAACCTCTCCAATCCTATCACTGCTGCGTTTATGCCCCTGTACACATGCTTGATTCTCTTTCGGAGACATAGCAATCCCTAGGTTTTAAGATACTTACTAGTCAGGTACATTCTTAGGCATTTAATATGCGGTGTTGAGTCCATTTCTTTGAGCAAGGAGTAGCTCTTGTCTATTCCATATTTGGCTTAAGGAACTTTATCTGTGCTCATTTCAATCTCTGGTTTTATGCAGCACCCCAACTCACCTTTACCCTTAAGCAAGCATAAGTTGGTTTTCTAAATTTGAGACCCTGTTCTGTTCTGTAATTCAGTTCCTGTGTAGCCAAGTTTACATTCCGTGTATTACTGATATCTTATGATGTTTCTTTTTCTGTGTGACTTATTTCAGTTAGAATCATCATACCTGAATCCACTCATTGTGCTACTAAGGGCCTGATGACACAGATTTCATTGCTGAGTGATATTGCTTTGTAAGTGAATACCACAACTTCTTTATCCATTTTTCACTTTCTGCGATGTTGAACTTGTACTGTAAACGAGGTTCTTGTAAACAGAGCCGTTCCAAACTTTGGGGTGGCTGTGTCTTTTTGATTTTAATTTCCCTAAGCTATAGGACCATAAGTGGAAGTGCCCTAGGCTCTGTTGCTTTGTTTTTTAGATGTTTCAGGAAACACCATACACTTCTCCCGAGTGGTTGTTGACAATTTACATCCCGCCCATCAGCATAACAAGGCTCCCAGTTCTCCATGGCCTGTCCTGCCTTTCTGGATTTTACACTTTTTTCAGATGGCCCTTTTGACCGGGGGGAAGTGAGACTTCATTGTAGTGCAGATTTCCTTTGCAAGCTTGCTTGGTTGGCCAAAAAGGGCGTATGCGTTTTTTCCTGAATATATTCAGGAAAAAACGCATATGCCCTTTTTGGCCAAGTGCATCATTGTGGACGTTCTGCCTCTTTTCCTATGCTTTCAATGCAATTCCAGTCTACCTCCTGAAATCGGTTTCCTGCAATTCTGCCCCGCTTTCAAGTCCTCTTGGCAGCCTTACTTCAGTCTATTTTTGGACGATAGCTGTCATTTATAACTCTGCAGGTTTGTGAATTACAGTGCCCCTGAGCTCCTTTCTTCAACTCGCTTTCTTTTGAGCTGGCCGCAACACCGCAGGATGGCTTCAGGCCCTAATCTGGTTCCGGTACGGCACGCTGAGCCTTTGGTTATTTCCTCTTCCTGGTGGGAAATGAGAGTTAAATTTGCCCGTCCAGACACCTCCAGCTAGCCTCTCATTGGTTCTCATTATTCCTGTTCATCTTCCGCAGAAATTGCAAACTGGGCCAAACAGGAGGTTAAAGGCGCTGACTCTCCAAGTGGGGAGAGTGTTAGTAAAGCGTCTGGAATGTTGCACCCGAGTACCAGGGGAGGAAAACTGAGACATATTTGAACACGTCTCCCGATCACATGGTTGATCATACTCTAGGTTCCACATGCATGTTTTAGCTGAAGGAAGAATACCTTAAACCTGGGTAGTTGAAACCCGTGGAATGGGTACCATGCAATATGACTTCAAAGGGTCTTCATTTGCTCACCGAACCTCTCCAATCCTATCACTGCTGCGTTTATGCCCCTGTACACATGCTTGATTCTCTTTCGGAGACATAGCAATCCATAGGTTTTAAGATACTTACAAGTCAGGTACATTCTTAGGCGTTTAATATGCGGTGTTGAGTCCATTTCGTTGAGCAAGGAGTAGCTCTTGTCTATTCCATATTTGGCTTAAGGAACTTTATCTGTGCTCATTTCAACCTGTGGTTTTATGCAGCACCCCAACTCACCTTTACCCTTAAGCAAGCATAAGTTGGTTTTCTAAATTTGAGACCCTGTTCTGTTCTGTAATTCAGTTCCTGTGTAGCCAAGTTTACATTCCGTGTATTACTGATATCTTATGATGTTTCTTTTTCTGTGTGACTTATTTCAGTTAGAATCATCATACCTGAATCCACTCATTGTGATGCTAAGGGCCTGATGACACAGATTTCATTGCTGAGTGATATTGCTTTGTAAGTAAATACCACAACTTTTTTATCCATTTTTCACTTTCTGCGATGTTGAACTTGTACTGTAAACGAGGTTCTTGTAAACAGAGCCGTTCCAAACTTTGGGGTGGCTGTGTCTTTTTGATTTTAAATTCCCTAAGCTATAGGACCATAAGTGGAACTGCCCTAGGCTCTGTTGCTTTGTTTTTTAGATGTTTCAGGAAACACCATACACTTCTCCCGAGTGGTTGTTGGCAATTTACATCCCGCCCTTCAGCATAACAAGGCTCCCAGTTCTCCATGGCCTGTCCTGCCTTTCTGGATTTTACACTTTTTTCAGATGTCCCTTTTCACCGGGGGGAAGTGAGACTTCATTGTAGTGCAGATTTCCTTTGCAAGCTTGCTTGGTTGGCCAAAAAGGGCGTATGCGTTTTTTCCTGAATATATTCAGGATAAAACGCATACGCACTTTTTGGCCAAGTGCATCATTGTGGACGTTCTGCCTCTTTTCCTATGCTTTCAATGCAATTCCAGTCTACCTCCTGAAATCGGTTTCCTGCAATTCTGCCCCGCTTTCAAGTCCTCTTGGCAGCCTTACTTCAGTGTATTTTTGGACGATAGCTGTCCTTTATAACTCTGCAGGTTTGTGAATTACAGTGCCCCTGAGCTCCTTTCTTCAACTCGCTTTCTTGTGACCTGGAAGCAACACCGCAGTATGTCTTCAGGCCCTAATCTGGTTCTGGCACGGCACGCTGAGCCTTTGGTTAATTCCTCTTCCTGGTGGGAAATGAGAGTTAAATTTGCCCATCCAGACACCTCCACCTAGTCTCTCATTGGTTCTCGCTATTCCTGTTCATCTTCCACAGAAATTGCAAACTGGGCCAAACAGGAGGTTAAAGGGACTGACTCTCCAAGTGGGGAGAGTGTTAGTAAAGCGTCTGGAATGTTGCACCCGAGTACCAGCGTACGAAAACTGAGACATATTTGAACACGTCTCCCGATCACATGGTTGATCATACTCTAGGTTCCACATGCATGTTTTAGCTGAAGGAAGAATACCTTAAACCTGGGTAGTTGAAACCCGTGGAATGGGTACCATGCAATATGACTTCAAAGGGTCTTCAGTTGCTCACGAACCTCTCCAATCCTATCACTGCTGCGTTTATGCCCCTGTACACATGCTTGATTCTCTTTCAGAGACATAGCAATCCATAGGTTTTAAGACACTTACTAGTCAGGAACATTCTTAGGCGTTTAATTTGGGGTGTTGAGTCCATTTCGTTGAGCAAGGAGTAGCTCTTGTCTATTCCATATTTGGCTTAAGGAACTTTATCTGTGCTCATTTCAATCTCTGGTTTTATGCAGCACCCCAACTCACCTTTACCCTTAAGCAAGCATAAGTTGGTTTTCTAAATTTGAGACCCTGTTCTGTTTTGTAAATCAGTTCCTTTGTAGCCAAGTTTCCATTCCGTGTATTACTGATATCTTATGATGTTTCTTTTTCTGTGTGACTTATTTCAGTTAGAATCATCATACCTGAATCCACTCATTGTGCTGCTAAGGGCCTGATGACACAGATTTCATTGCTGAGTGATATTGCTTTGTAAGTAAATACCACAACTTTTTTATCCATTTTTCACTTTCTGCGATGTTGAACTTGTACTGTAAACGAGGTTCTTGTAAACAGAGCCGTTCCAAACTTTGGGGTGGCTGTGTCTTTTTGATTTTAATTTCCCTAAGCTATAGGACCATAAGTGGAAGTGCCCTAGGTTCTGTTGGTTTGTTTTTTAGATGTTTCAGGAAACACCATACACTTCTCCCGAGTGGTTGTTGGCAATTTACATCCCGCCCTTCAGCATAACAAGGCTCCCAGTTCTCCATGGCCTGTCCTGCCTTTCTGGATTTTACACTTTTTTCAGATGGCCCTTTTGACCGGGGGGAAGTGAGACTTCATTGTAGTGCAGATTTCCTTTGCAAGCTTGCTTGGTTGGCCAAAAAGGGCGTATGCGTTTTTTCCTGAATATATTCAGGAAAAAACGCATACGCCCTTTTTGGCCAAGTGCATCATTGTGGACGTTCTGCCTCTTTTCCTATGCTTTCAATGCAATTCCAGTCTACCTCCTGAAATCGGTTTCCTGCAATTCTGCCCCGCTTTCAAGTCCTCTTGGCAGCCTTACTTCAGTCTATTTTTGGACGATAGCTGTCATTTATAACTCTGCAGGTTTGTGAATTACAGTGCCCCTGAGCTCCTTTCTTCAACTCGCTTTCTTGTGAGCTGGCCGCAACACCGCAGGATGGCTTCAGGCCCTAATCTGGTTCCGGCACGGCACGCTGAGCCTTTGGTTAATTCCTCTTCCTGGTGGGAAATGAGAGTTAAATTTGCCCGTCCAGACACCTCCAGCTAGCCTCTCATTGGTTCTCGCTATTCCTGTTCATCTTCCGCAGAAATTGCAAACTGGGCCAAACAGGAGGTTAAAGGGACTGACTCTCCAAGTCGGGAGAGTGTTAGTAAAGCGTCTGGAATGTTGCACCCGAGTACCAGGGTACGAAAACTGAGACATATTTGAACACGTCTCCCGATCACATGGTTGATCATACTCTAGGTTCCACATGCATGTTTTAGCTGAAGGAAGAATACCTTAAACCTGGGTAGTTGAAACCCGTGGAATGGGTACCATGCAATATGACTTCAAAGGGTCTTCATTTGCTCACCGAACCTCTCCAATCCTATCACTGCTGCGTTTATGCCCCTGTACACATGCTTGATTCTCTTTCGGAGACATAGCAATCCATAGGTTTTAAGATACTTACTAGTCAGGTACATTCTTAGGCGTTTAATATGCGGTGTTGAGTCCATTTCGTTGAGCAAGGAGTAGCTCTTGTCTATTCCATATTTGGCTTAAGGAACTTTATCTGTGCTCATTTCAATCTGGTTTTATGCAGCACCCCAACTCACCTTTACCCTTAAGCAAGCATAAGTTGGTTTTCTAAATTTGAGACCCTGTTCTGTTCTGTAATTCAGTTCCTGTGTAGCCAAGTTTACATTCCGTGTATTACTGATATCTTTTTTTTTTTTTTTTGCCGTAACTACCTTTATTGGTATCACTTGTGTATCAGTTCATCAAAACCTTTGTTTCATATTTCTCGCCTTAATCCCCTGAAAGTTCCAGATGGGCAAAAATACTTTTAAATACGCAGCTGGCTTCTGTCTTATGTGCTTAATATTATACATTTGTTGCTTGTTTTGCACATGTCTATGGCTGCACTACTTGCAAGACGAAAGTCACATATAAAAATACAGACTAATCGAAACACAAAAGTCAGCCATTGTCTAGAATGTGGTTTACAATACAGAGCTTGCAGACAACACAGACTATATATATAAGTCATCTGTCTGAAAACAGAAAGTAGTGTCTCAGACTGACTCCGGAGAAAGGTGCTGACACACAGGGAAACTCACTGATGATTCTCCTTTATGTTTATTAGATAGATCAATACCAAATTATTTCACATATATTATATTCAATATCTATATATATATATCTTGTAACCAAATTCTGGTTTAAAAGTCACAAACCAACATGTAAATACAAAATGTTAGGAAAGGTTTAACATACATAGGGGAAAACATGTCTTATGCCTCGCAAAGACTTTCTACAATCTAGCATAAAGGCAAATGTGGTTGAAAAAAAAGGAAATCCATATACAATTACAGAAAAACATTTAGTCAAGCCACCTAATATAAAATATTTCAGATATCATGTCCAAAAACGTCCACGTGTTGCAGAGGTCTCTACAAATCAATTAGAATGACGTCAACAAGATCTGCAAACCGAAGTCTTAGCAAGTAAACGTGACTCATGCTTTTCTCTCTGAGACAATGAGGCTTGACGTTCAGTTAAAGGCAGGTAAACACGACTATGAAGAAACCCTTCTTTACAACAGCTTAACGGTACCCATTTAGGGCAATATACCCGCTTTCCCAGCTATGTGTGCACGCAGTGTTCTGTGATAAAATGACTCAGTTACTTTAAAAAAGCATAAATGGCAAAACAAAATAACCAGAACTCCGCGAAGCTGGTAAAACCACAAAGACACTGAAATCCAGCAACTCCTGAGAGGCTGAGAGATCAAATGAATCATAAAATCTGGATGACTCTGATTTGGGGTTTAACTTTGGTTAAAACTGAAAAGTCTGAAAAGAACCAATGTTTTGGAAGAAGCAGTGTCACTTGTAAACATCCTGCCACCTAACTAAAAGGACGGCCTCTTCTTCTAGACCCACGACTTAATAAGACAGGAAGCTCTCAACACACAGCGCTGGAGAAGATGGATTCCACAAGTCAAACTTGAGTGAAACTGTTCTAATGCAATGTACCAAACACGCGTTTGTTCTTAGGAAAAATTACAAAACTAACAAATATTTTTCTCCAGAATTATAAAAGATAAAATCTATGAATCAGTACTGTTATGTGATTACAGAACAATAGCCAACTGAAAAAAAAAACAAAACACCAACCCACAGGCCGTCTACACCGTCCCCAATCCATTTCCTGCAGCCAGTACTTCCCACCTGCTCTGAGGACTGAGCCTTAGACACCGTTGACTATATTTAAAGTTGAGTCAACAGTACTCTCTGTCTCTGGGGCAAAAGTAATGCAGCTCATTACTTACACACAACACTTGTTTCATTCTTCAGGACTTTCTTTGACGGGATTACTCAATGTTGGTTACTTTAAAGGTAACAAAAGGTGTCAGAAAAAAATGCCTTGGAATTCTTTTGCAATTCCACAAAGACACCTGGCAATCTGATACGTTCATTCCTCTCCCCATCACAATTTTTGTTTTTTAAAATTACAATTGACAACTCACGTAAGATGTAATTAATTTACTTAAAATAAGAGAGGGCTTTTCAATCAAGTATCCACGTTCCAAATAACTAAAACATTTAGTTAAATCTTTTAAATTAATCTTTTAATAAATCTTTAATTACTCGGTGCCAGTAATTAAGAGGTTGATTCCGTAAAATTCAAACTTGCACATAGGCGTGTCCCACTCAGAAAAGATTTCATACACTTAGCAACTTGTGCTTTTTGTCTCACCTTTTATAAGAAACACAGATTAATTTCAACTTCAGTTTTCCTTTCTGATGCAGACACGTGTACCTTGTGTAAGAAACGGTCTCCAGGCCACCTCCACGTGTAGACCTCAGCATTTCCTGAGAGTGTGAAGTCAACCCCTCCTCCAGGAGACTCTCGCCCTTTTGAGACATTCCCCCTTGCACCTTATGTTTGTCAGACTATGTTTACAGAAATCAGATGACTGGATGAAAACTCTACAGGACAGTCAAGGACAGACGAGAAGACGAGATGCAGAGCGGGAGCCCCTTCCTCCTCCAGTGCACCTGCTGCGGGCAGCCCTCCAGGAAGGCTTGGCCTCCTCCCCTGGACCACAGACTTACTTTTCTCTGTAATAAAGCAGGTAGTACTTCAGGGGATCTGGCAGAGGGAGGCTCAGGACCTTCTCACGCAGGAAGTTCACCGGGGGCTCGGGCTTGGTGTCCGGCGGGGTTGTCAACTCTTCTTCTTGCCGCTCGTCTTCCAGGTCTCCACAGCTGGTGTCATCAGAGGGGTTGGAGAGCCGACTGGCAAACACCTCTTTGTCCAAAAAGACAATCGTTTCCATTCGGCGGCGGCGAACTCTCCTCCGTTTAAACCTGGGAGTGTTCTTCAGTCCGTTCCCGTTTTTGTTCACAGCTTCCTGGTGGATGACCTTCTTAATGGTGCCCCGGATGGCAATGCGCGCCAGGTCCTGGAGGCTGCGAACCGCCAGGGGTGTGGACAAGTCGTGATTCTCCTGACTCCGACTGGCAGGGCTGGACGAGTGGAGCAAAAGACACAGCCAGAATCTTTTTGGTTTCCCAGGCGGAAGGACCCGTCCGAGTTATCTTAGTCAACTTCTCTTCCAGCGGCATGACCAGGACGCCCCCGACTTTGAGGAGGCTCTTCATGTACCCCTCGTGCTGCTTCTGCACGCCTGCCCCGCAGTACACCCGGTCATACTGAGAGCAGCCTGGAGAGATCTCCAGGCAATTGCCGGTGACGAAGGAGGGCTCGCAGAAGTCAAACTTGTCGAAGCTGTCACTCGTCCTGATGAAAAAGTCCAGCTTCTGCTTCGCATACTCTGTCACATCTGAATGGAGTTCCACCCCGTGGTTCACACCAAAAGGACCGAGGATGAGCCCCACCATGGAGCTGAGGTAGCCGGTGCCGCTGCCCAGGTTCAGGAAGGAAAGGCCAGGCTGCAGGTCCAGGGCCTCCATCACCTCCGAATAGATGCACGGAGCAGAGAGGTGGATGTTCCCGTGCTTCCACGCCAGGTCCTTGTACGCGTTCTCCTTAAACTCCTCGAGGTAATAGTCGGCGCGGTCAACAGCTCGGAAGGCCTGCTCCACCAGCTTGGAGCGGATGTACTGCGCCGCCTTCAGATGGTCTATCAGCTCGTCGTTGTCTTCACCAGCACTCACCGCGCCTCCCATCTTCGGGACCACGCTTACAGAAAGCTGCCGCTGGAGAGACCTCGGGAACCCCCGGAACGCTGGAGGGCGGACCCCCGGGGAGGGGGGAGGGGCGACGGGAGACGCCTGGGACGCGGAGGGGTGTTTATGCTTGGGGGTGGGGAACGAGAGGACAGCGGAAGAGGACAGGAAGACGGGGAGAGGAGAATGCGGCACTGGGGGAGGGTCCGGGAGCCCGGGACCACGGGAAGGGGAGGGGTGGAGAGGAGGGAGAGAGGGGGAGGGGGCCGAGGGGCCGCAACGCCCCCATACCCCGCTGCAGGCCGGGCCGAGGGCGGCGGCGGCGGCGGCGGCGGCTCAGTACCTCCTGGCTCGGCGGGCCCGCGGAATCGGCCGCTGGGCCGCACCTGCAGCTCTTCCGGCGCCCCTCGCCAGTCCGCCTCCCACTACGCAGCCCCGACCTCCGCCCTACTGATATCTTATGATGTTTCTTTTTCTGTGTGACTTATTTCAGTTAGAATCATCATACCTGAATCCACTCATTGTGCTGCTAAGGGCCTGATGACACAGATTTCATTGCTGAGTGATATTGCTTTGTAAGTAAATACCACAACTTTTTTATCCATTTTTCACTTTCTGCGATGTTGAACTTGTACTGTAAACGAGGTTCTTGTAAACAGAGCCGTTCCAAACTTTGGGGTGGCTGTGTCTTTTTGATTTTAAATTCCCTAAGCTATAGGACCATAAGTGGAAGTGCCCTAGGCTCTGTTGCTTTGTTTTTTAGATGTTTCAGGAAACACCATACACTTCTCCCGAGTGGTTTTTGGCAATTTACATCCCGCCCTTCAGCATAACAAGGCTCCCAGTTCTCCATGGCCTGTCCTGCCTTTCTGGATTTTACACTTTTTTCAGATGGCCCTTTTGACCGGGGGGAAGTGAGACTTCATTGTAGTGCAGATTTCCTTTGCAAGCTTGCTTGGTTGGCCAAAAAGGGCGTATGCGTTTTTTCCTGAATATATTCAGGAAAAAACGCATACGCCCTTTTTGGCCAAGTGCATCATTGTGGACGTTCTGCCTCTTTTCCTATGCTTTCAATGCAATTCCAGTCTACCTCCTGAAATCGGTTTCCTGCAATTCTGCCCCGCTTTCAAGTCCTCTTGGCAGCCTTACTTCAGTCTATTTTTGGACGATAGCTGTCATTTATAACTCTGCAGGTTTGTGAATTACAGTGCCCCTGAGCTCCTTTCTTCAACTGGCTTTCTTGTGCCCTGGCCGCAACACCGCAGGATGGCTTCAGGCCCTAATCTGGTTCCAGTCCGGCACGCTGAGCCTTTGGTTAATTCCTCTTCCTGGTGGGAAATGAGAGTTAAATTTGCCCGTCCAGACACCTCCAGCTAGCCTCTCATTGGTTCTCGCTATTCCTGTTCATCTTCCGCAGAAATTGCAAACTGGGCCAAACAGGAGGTTAAAGGGACTGACTCTCCAAGTGGGGAGAGTGTTAGTAAAGCGTCTGGAATGTTGCACCCGAGTACCAGGGGAGGAAAACTGAGACATATTTGAACATGTCTCCCGATCACATGGTTGATCATACTCTAGGTTCCACATGCATGTTTTAGCTGAAGGAAGAATACCTTAAACCTGGGTAGTTGAAACCCGTGGAATGGGTACCATGCAATATGACTTCAAAGGGTCTTCATTTGCTCACCGAACCTCTCCAATCCTATCACTGCTGTGTTTATGCCCCTGTACACATGCTTGATTCTCTTTCGGAGACATAACAATCCATAGGTTTTAAGATACTTACAAGTCAGGTACATTCTTAGGCGTTTAATACGCGGTTTTGAGTCCATTTCGTTGAGCAAGGAGTAGCTCTTGTCTATTCCATATTTGGCTTAAGGAACTTTATCTGTGCTCATTTCAATCTCTGGTGTTATGCAGCACCCCAACTCACCTTTACCCTTAAACAAGCATAAGTTGTTTTTCTAAATTTGAGACACTGTTCTGTTCTGTAATTCAGTTCCTGTGTAGCCAAGTTTCCATTCCATGTATTACTGATATCTTATGATGTTTCTTTTTCTGTGTGACTTATTTCAGTTAGAATCATCATACCTGAATCCACTCATTGTGCTGCTAAGGGCCTGATGACAGAGATTTCATTGCTGAGTGATATTGCTTTGTAAGTGAATACCACAACTTCATTATCCATTTTTCACTTTCTGCGATGTTGAACATGTACTGTAAACGAGGTTCTTGTAAACAGAGGCGTCCCAAACTTTGGGGTGGCTGTGTCTTTTTGATTTTAATTTCCCTAAGCTATAGGACCATAAGTGGAAGTGCCCTAGGTTCTGTTGCTTTGTTTTTTAGATGTTTCAGGAAACACCATACACTTCTCCCGAGTGGTTGTTGGCAATTTACATCCCGCCCTTCAGCATAACAAGGCTCCCAGTTCTCCATGGCCTGTCCTGCCTTTCTGGATTTTACACTTTTTTCAGATGGCCCTTTTGACCGGGGGGAAGTGAGACTTCATTGTAGTGCAGATTTCCTTTGCAAGCTTGCTTGGTTGGCCAAAAAGGGCGTATGCGTTTTTTCCTGAATATATTCAGGAAAAAACGCATACGCCCTTTTTGGCCAAGTGCATCATTGTGGACGTTCTGCCTCTTTTCCTATGCTTTCAATGCAATTCCAGTCTACCTCCTGAAATCGGTTTCCTGCAATTCTGCCCCGCTTTCAAGTCCTCTTGGCAGCCTTACTTCAGTCTATTTTTGGACGATAGCTGTCATTTATAACTCTGCAGGTTTGTGAATTACAGTGCCCCTGAGCTCCTTTCTTCAACTCGCTTTCTTGTGAGCTGGCCGCAACACCGCAGGATGGCTTCAGGCCCTAATCTGGTTCCGGCACGGCACGCTGAGCCTTTGGTTAATTCCTCTTCCTGGTGGGAAATGAGAGTTAAATTTGCCCGTCCAGACACCTCCAGCTAGCCTCTCATTGGTTCTCGCTATTCCTGTTCATCTTCCGCAGAAATTGCAAACTGGGCCAAACAGGAGGTTAAAGGGACTGACTCTCCAAGTCGGGAGAGTGTTAGTAAAGCGTCTGGAATGTTGCACCCGAGTACCAGGGTACGAAAACTGAGACATATTTGAACACGTCTCCCGATCACATGGTTGATCATACTCTAGGTTCCACATGCATGTTTTAGCTGAAGGAAGAATACCTTAAACCTGGGTAGTTGAAACCCGTGGAATGGGTACCATGCAATATGACTTCAAAGGGTCTTCATTTGCTCACCGAACCTCTCCAATCCTATCACTGCTGCGTTTATGCCCCTGTACACATGCTTGATTCTCTTTCGGAGACATAGCAATCCATAGGTTTTAAGATACTTACTAGTCAGGTACATTCTTAGGCGTTTAATATGCGGTGTTGAGTCCATTTCGTTGAGCAAGGAGTAGCTCTTGTCTATTCCATATTTGGCTTAAGGAACTTTATCTGTGCTCATTTCAATCTGGTTTTATGCAGCACCCCAACTCACCTTTACCCTTAAGCAAGCATAAGTTGGTTTTCTAAATTTGAGACCCTGTTCTGTTCTGTAATTCAGTTCCTGTGTAGCCAAGTTTACATTCCGTGTATTACTGATATCTTTTTTTTTTTTTTTTGCCGTAACTACCTTTATTGGTATCACTTGTGTATCAGTTCATCAAAACCTTTGTTTCATATTTCTCGCCTTAATCCCCTGAAAGTTCCAGATGGGCAAAAATACTTTTAAATACGCAGCTGGCTTCTGTCTTATGTGCTTAATATTATACATTTGTTGCTTGTTTTGCACATGTCTATGGCTGCACTACTTGCAAGACGAAAGTCACATATAAAAATACAGACTAATCGAAACACAAAAGTCAGCCATTGTCTAGAATGTGGTTTACAATACAGAGCTTGCAGACAACACAGACTATATATATAAGTCATCTGTCTGAAAACAGAAAGTAGTGTCTCAGACTGACTCCGGAGAAAGGTGCTGACACACAGGGAAACTCACTGATGATTCTCCTTTATGTTTATTAGATAGATCAATACCAAATTATTTCACATATATTATATTCAATATCTATATATATATATCTTGTAACCAAATTCTGGTTTAAAAGTCACAAACCAACATGTAAATACAAAATGTTAGGAAAGGTTTAACATACATAGGGGAAAACATGTCTTATGCCTCGCAAAGACTTTCTACAATCTAGCATAAAGGCAAATGTGGTTGAAAAAAAAGGAAATCCATATACAATTACAGAAAAACATTTAGTCAAGCCACCTAATATAAAATATTTCAGATATCATGTCCAAAAACGTCCACGTGTTGCAGAGGTCTCTACAAATCAATTAGAATGACGTCAACAAGATCTGCAAACCGAAGTCTTAGCAAGTAAACGTGACTCATGCTTTTCTCTCTGAGACAATGAGGCTTGACGTTCAGTTAAAGGCAGGTAAACACGACTATGAAGAAACCCTTCTTTACAACAGCTTAACGGTACCCATTTAGGGCAATATACCCGCTTTCCCAGCTATGTGTGCACGCAGTGTTCTGTGATAAAATGACTCAGTTACTTTAAAAAAGCATAAATGGCAAAACAAAATAACCAGAACTCCGCGAAGCTGGTAAAACCACAAAGACACTGAAATCCAGCAACTCCTGAGAGGCTGAGAGATCAAATGAATCATAAAATCTGGATGACTCTGATTTGGGGTTTAACTTTGGTTAAAACTGAAAAGTCTGAAAAGAACCAATGTTTTGGAAGAAGCAGTGTCACTTGTAAACATCCTGCCACCTAACTAAAAGGACGGCCTCTTCTTCTAGACCCACGACTTAATAAGACAGGAAGCTCTCAACACACAGCGCTGGAGAAGATGGATTCCACAAGTCAAACTTGAGTGAAACTGTTCTAATGCAATGTACCAAACACGCGTTTGTTCTTAGGAAAAATTACAAAACTAACAAATATTTTTCTCCAGAATTATAAAAGATAAAATCTATGAATCAGTACTGTTATGTGATTACAGAACAATAGCCAACTGAAAAAAAAAACAAAACACCAACCCACAGGCCGTCTACACCGTCCCCAATCCATTTCCTGCAGCCAGTACTTCCCACCTGCTCTGAGGACTGAGCCTTAGACACCGTTGACTATATTTAAAGTTGAGTCAACAGTACTCTCTGTCTCTGGGGCAAAAGTAATGCAGCTCATTACTTACACACAACACTTGTTTCATTCTTCAGGACTTTCTTTGACGGGATTACTCAATGTTGGTTACTTTAAAGGTAACAAAAGGTGTCAGAAAAAAATGCCTTGGAATTCTTTTGCAATTCCACAAAGACACCTGGCAATCTGATACGTTCATTCCTCTCCCCATCACAATTTTTGTTTTTTAAAATTACAATTGACAACTCACGTAAGATGTAATTAATTTACTTAAAATAAGAGAGGGCTTTTCAATCAAGTATCCACGTTCCAAATAACTAAAACATTTAGTTAAATCTTTTAAATTAATCTTTTAATAAATCTTTAATTACTCGGTGCCAGTAATTAAGAGGTTGATTCCGTAAAATTCAAACTTGCACATAGGCGTGTCCCACTCAGAAAAGATTTCATACACTTAGCAACTTGTGCTTTTTGTCTCACCTTTTATAAGAAACACAGATTAATTTCAACTTCAGTTTTCCTTTCTGATGCAGACACGTGTACCTTGTGTAAGAAACGGTCT
Organism: Delphinus delphis; assembly: GCF_949987515.2. Taxonomy (NCBI): domain Eukaryota; kingdom Metazoa; phylum Chordata; class Mammalia; order Artiodactyla; family Delphinidae; genus Delphinus; species Delphinus delphis. Next base: position 5,143,696 of record NW_027192648.1, read on the forward strand.
CCAGGCCACCTCCACGTGTAGACCTCAGCATTTCCTGAGAGTGTGAAGTCAACCCCTCCTCCAGGAGACTCTCGCCCTTTTGAGACATTCCCCCTTGCACCTTATGTTTGTCAGACTATGTTTACAGAAATCAGATGACTGGATGAAAACTCTACAGGACAGTCAAGGACAGACGAGAAGACGAGATGCAGAGCGGGAGCCCCTTCCTCCTCCAGTGCACCTGCTGCGGGCAGCCCTCCAGGAAGGCTTGGCCTCCTCCCCTGGACCACAGACTTACTTTTCTCTGTAATAAAGCAGGTAGTACTTCAGGGGATCTGGCAGAGGGAGGCTCAGGACCTTCTCACGCAGGAAGTTCACCGGGGGCTCGGGCTTGGTGTCCGGCGGGGTTGTCAACTCTTCTTCTTGCCGCTCGTCTTCCAGGTCTCCGCAGCTGGTGTCATCAGAGGGGTTGGAGAGCCGACTGGCAAACACCTCTTTGTCCAAAAAGACAATCGTTTCCATTCGGCGGCGGCGAACTCTCCTCCGTTTAAACCTGGGAGTGTTCTTCAGTCCGTTCCCGTTTTTGTTCACAGCTTCCTGGTGGATGACCTTCTTAATGGTGCCCCGGATGGCAATGCGCGCCAGGTCCTGGAGGCTGCGAACCGCCAGGGGTGTGGACAAGTCGTGATTCTCCTGACTCCGACTGGCAGGGCTGGACGAGTGGAGCAAAAGACACAGCCAGAATCTTTTTGGTTTCCCAGGCGGAAGGACCCGTCCGAGTTATCTTAGTCAACTTCTCTTCCAGCGGCATGACCAGGACGCCCCCGACTTTGAGGAGGCTCTTCATGTACCCCTCGTGCTGCTTCTGCACGCCTGCCCCGCAGTACACCCGGTCATACTGAGAGCAGCCTGGAGAGATCTCCAGGCAATTGCCGGTGACGAAGGAGGGCTCGCAGAAGTCAAACTTGTCGAAGCTGTCACTCGTCCTGATGAAAAAGTCCAGCTTCTGCTTCGCATACTCTGTCACATCTGAATGGAGTTCCACCCCGTGGTTCACACCAAAAGGACCGAGGATGAGCCCCACCATGGAGCTGAGGTAGCCGGTGCCGCTGCCCAGGTTCAGGAAGGAAAGGCCAGGCTGCAGGTCCAGGGCCTCCATCACCTCCGAATAGATGCACGGAGCAGAGAGGTGGATGTTCCCGTGCTTCCACGCCAGGTCCTTGTACGCGTTCTCCTTAAACTCCTCGAGGTAATAGTCGGCGCGGTCAACAGCTCGGAAGGCCTGCTCCACCAGCTCGGAGCGGATGTACTGCGCCGCCTTCAGATGGTCTATCAGCTCGTCGTTGTCTTCACCAGCACTCACCGCGCCTCCCATCTTCGGGACCACGCTTACAGAAAGCTGCCGCTGGAGAGACCTCGGGAACCCCCGGAACGCTGGAGGGCGGACCCCCGGGGAGGGGGGAGGGGCGACGGGAGACGCCTGGGACGCGGAGGGGTGTTTATGCTTGGGGGTGGGGAACGAGAGGACAGCGGAAGAGGACAGGAAGACGGGGAGAGGAGAATGCGGCACTGGGGGAGGGTCCGGGAGCCCGGGACCACGGGAAGGGGAGGGGTGGAGAGGAGGGAGAGAGGGGGAGGGGGCCGAGGGGCCGCAACGCCCCCATACCCCGCTGCAGGCCGGGCCGAGGGCGGCGGCGGCGGCGGCGGCGGCTCAGTACCTCCTGGCTCGGCGGGCCCGCGGAATCGGCCGCTGGGCCGCACCTGCAGCTCTTCCGGCGCCCCTCGCCAGTCCGCCTCCCACTACGCAGCCCCGACCTCCGCCCTACTGATATCTTATGATGTTTCTTTTTCTGTGTGACTTATTTCAGTTAGAATCATCATACCTGAATCCACTCATTGTGCTGCTAAGGGCCTGATGACACAGATTTCATTGCTGAGTGATATTGCTTTGTAAGTAAATACCACAACTTTTTTATCCATTTTTCACTTTCTGCGATGTTGAACTTGTACTGTAAACGAGGTTCTTGTAAACAGAGCCGTTCCAAACTTTGGGGTGGCTGTGTCTTTTTGATTTTAAATTCCCTAAGCTATAGGACCATAAGTGGAAGTGCCCTAGGCTCTGTTGCTTTGTTTTTTAGATGTTTCAGGAAACACCATACACTTCTCCCGAGTGGTTTTTGGCAATTTACATCCCGCCCTTCAGCATAACAAGGCTCCCAGTTCTCCATGGCCTGTCCTGCCTTTCTGGATTTTACACTTTTTTCAGATGGCCCTTTTGACCGGGGGGAAGTGAGACTTCATTGTAGTGCAGATTTCCTTTGCAAGCTTGCTTGGTTGGCCAAAAAGGGCGTATGCGTTTTTTCCTGAATATATTCAGGAAAAAACGCATACGCCCTTTTTGGCCAAGTGCATCATTGTGGACGTTCTGCCTCTTTTCCTATGCTTTCAATGCAATTCCAGTCTACCTCCTGAAATCGGTTTCCTGCAATTCTGCCCCGCTTTCAAGTCCTCTTGGCAGCCTTACTTCAGTCTATTTTTGGACGATAGCTGTCATTTATAACTCTGCAGGTTTGTGAATTACAGTGCCCCTGAGCTCCTTTCTTCAACTGGCTTTCTTGTGCCCTGGCCGCAACACCGCAGGATGGCTTCAGGCCCTAATCTGGTTCCAGTCCGGCACGCTGAGCCTTTGGTTAATTCCTCTTCCTGGTGGGAAATGAGAGTTAAATTTGCCCGTCCAGACACCTCCAGCTAGCCTCTCATTGGTTCTCGCTATTCCTGTTCATCTTCCGCAGAAATTGCAAACTGGGCCAAACAGGAGGTTAAAGGGACTGACTCTCCAAGTGGGGAGAGTGTTAGTAAAGCGTCTGGAATGTTGCACCCGAGTACCAGGGGAGGAAAACTGAGACATATTTGAACATGTCTCCCGATCACATGGTTGATCATACTCTAGGTTCCACATGCATGTTTTAGCTGAAGGAAGAATACCTTAAACCTGGGTAGTTGAAACCCGTGGAATGGGTACCATGCAATATGACTTCAAAGGGTCTTCATTTGCTCACCGAACCTCTCCAATCCTATCACTGCTGTGTTTATGCCCCTGTACACATGCTTGATTCTCTTTCGGAGACATAACAATCCATAGGTTTTAAGATACTTACAAGTCAGGTACATTCTTAGGCGTTTAATACGCGGTTTTGAGTCCATTTCGTTGAGCAAGGAGTAGCTCTTGTCTATTCCATATTTGGCTTAAGGAACTTTATCTGTGCTCATTTCAATCTCTGGTGTTATGCAGCACCCCAACTCACCTTTACCCTTAAACAAGCATAAGTTGTTTTTCTAAATTTGAGACACTGTTCTGTTCTGTAATTCAGTTCCTGTGTAGCCAAGTTTCCATTCCATGTATTACTGATATCTTATGATGTTTCTTTTTCTGTGTGACTTATTTCAGTTAGAATCATCATACCTGAATCCACTCATTGTGCTGCTAAGGGCCTGATGACAGAGATTTCATTGCTGAGTGATATTGCTTTGTAAGTGAATACCACAACTTCATTATCCATTTTTCACTTTCTGCGATGTTGAACATGTACTGTAAACGAGGTTCTTGTAAACAGAGGCGTCCCAAACTTTGGGGTGGCTGTGTCTTTTTGATTTTAATTTCCCTAAGCTATAGGACCATAAGTGGAAGTGCCCTAGGTTCTGTTGCTTTGTTTTTTAGATGTTTCAGGAAACACCATACACTTCTCCCGAGTGGTTGTTGGCAATTTACATCCCGCCCTTCAGCATAACAAGGCTCCCAGTTCTCCATGGCCTGTCCTGCCTTTCTGGATTTTACACTTTTTTCAGATGGCCCTTTTGACCAGGGGGAAGTGAGACTTCATTGTAGTGCAGATTTCCTTTGCAAGCTTGCTTGGTTGGCCAAAAAGGGCGTATGCGTTTTTTCCTGAATATATTCAGGAAAAAACGCATACGCCCTTTTTGGCCAAGTGCATCATTGTGGACGTTCTGCCTCTTTTCCTATGCTTTCAATGCAATTCCAGTCTACCTCCTGAAATCGGTTTCCTGCAATTCTGCCCCGCTTTCAAGTCCTCTTGGCAGCCTTACTTCAGTCTATTTTTGGACGATAGCTGTCATTTATAACTCTGCAGGTTTGTGAATTACAGTGCCCCGGAGCTCCTTTCTTCAACTTGCTTTCTTTTGAGCTGGCCGCAACACCGCAGGATGGCTTCAGGCCCTAATCTGGTTCCGGCACGGCACGCTGAGCCTTTGGTTATTTCCTCTTCCTGTTGGGAAATGAGAGTTAAATTTGCCCGTCCAGACACCTCCAGCTAGCCTCTCATTGGTTCTCGCTATTCCTGTTCATCTTCCGCAGAAATTGCAAACTGGGCCAAACAGGAGGTTAAAGGGACTGACTCTCCAAGTCGGGAGAGTGTTAGTAAAGCGTCTGGAATGTTGCACCCGAGTACCAGGGGAGGAAAACTGAGACATATTTGAACACGTCTCCCGATCACATGGTTGATCATACTCTAGGTTCCACATGCATGTTTTAGCTGAAGGAAGAATACCTTAAACCTGGGTAGTTGAAACCCGTGGAATGGGTACCATGCAATATGACTTCAAAGGGTCTTCATTTGCTCACCGAACCTCTCCAATCCTATCACTGCTGCGTTTATGCCCCTGTACACATGCTTGATTCTCTTTCGGAGACATAGCAATCCATAGGTTTTAAGATACTTACTAGTCAGGTACATTCTTAGGCGTTTAATATGGGGTGTTGAGTCCATTTCGTTGAGCAAGGAGTATCTCTTGTCTATTCCATATTTGGCTTAAGGAACTTTATCTGTGCTCATTTCAATCTCTGGTTTTATGCAGCACCCCAACTCACCTTTACCCTTAAGCAAGCATAAGTTGGTTTTCTAAATTTGAGACCCTGTTCTGTTCTGTAATTCAGTTCCTGTGTAGCCAAGTTTACATTCCGTGTATTACTGATATCTTATGATGTTTCTTTTTCTGTGTGACTTATTTCAGTTAGAATCATCATACCTGAATCCACTCATTGTGCTGCTAAGGGCCTGATGACACAGATTTCATTGCTGAGTGATATTGCTTTGTAAGTAAATACCACCACTTCTTTATCCATTTTTCACTTTCTGCGATGTTGAACTTGTACTGTAAACGAGGTTCTTGTAAACAGAGCCGTTCCAAACTTTGGGGTGGCTGTGTCTTTTTGATTTTGATTTCCCTAAGCTATAGGACCATAAGTGGAACTGCCCTAGGCTCTGTTGCTTTGTTTTTTAGATGTTTCAGGAAACACCATACACTTCTACCGAGTGGTTGTTGGCAATTTACATCCCGCCCTTCAGCATAACAAGGCTCCCAGTTCTCCATGGCCTGTCCTGCCTTTCTGGATTTTACACTTTTTTCAGATGGCCCTTTTGACCGGGGGGAAGTGAGACTTCATTGTAGTGCAGATTTCCTTTGCAAGCTTGCTTGGTTGTCCAAAAAGGGCGTATGCGTTTTTTCCTGAATATATTCAGGAAAAAACGCATACGCCCTTTTTGGCCAAGTGCATCATTGTGGACGTTCTGCCTCTTTTCCTATGCTTTCAATGTAATTCCAGTCTACCTCCTGCAATCGGTTTCCTGCAATTCTGCCCCGCTTTCAAGTCCTCTTGGCAGCCTTACTTCAGTCTATTTTTGGACGATAGCTGTCATTTATAACTCTGCAGGTTTGTGAATTACAGTGCCCCTGAGCTCCTTTCTTCAACTCGCTTTCTTGTGACCTGGTCGCAACACCGCAGGATGGCTTCAGGCCCTAATCTGGTTCCGGCCCGGCATGCTGAGCCTTTGGTTAATTCCTCTTCCTGGTGGGAAATGAGAGTTAAATTTGCCCGTCCAGACACCTCCAGCTAGCCTCTCATTGGTTCTCGCTATTCCTGTTCATCTTCCGCAGAAATTGCAAACTGGGCCAAAAGGAGGTTAAAGGGACTGACTCTCCAAGTCGGGAGAGTGTTAGTAAAGCATCTGGAATGTTGCACCCGAGTACCAGGGGAGGAAAACTGAGACATATTTGAACACGTCTCCCGTTCACATGGTTGATCATACTCTGGGTTCCACATGCATGTTTTAGCTGAAGGAAGAATACCTTAAACCTGGAGAGTTGAGACCCGTGGAATGGGTACCATGCAATATGACTTCAAAGGGTCTTCATTTGCTCACCGAACCTCTCCAATCCTATCACTGCTGCGTTTATTCCCCTGTACACACGCTTGATTCTCTTTTGGAGACATAGCAATCCATAGGTTTTAAGATACTTACTAGTCAGGTACAATCTTAGGGGTTTAATATGGGGTTTTGAGTCCATTTCGTTGAGCAAGGAGTAGCTCTTGTCTATTCCATATTTGGCTTAAGGAACTTTATCTGTGCTCATTTCAATCTCTGGTTTTATGCAGCACCCCAACTCACCTTTACCCTTAAGCAAGCATAAGTTGGTTTTCTAAATTTGAGACCCTGTTCTGTTTTGGAATGCAGTTCCTGTGTAGCCAAGTTTACATTCCGTGTATTAGTGATATCTTATGATGTTTCTTTTTCTGTGTGACTTATTTCAGTTAGAATCATCGTACCTGAATCCACTCATTGTGCTGCTACGGGCCTGATGACATAGATTTCATTGCTGAGTGATACTGCATTGTACGTAAGTACCACAAGTTCTTTATGCATTTTTCACTTTCTGCGATGTTGAACTTGTACTGTAAACGAGGTTCTTGTAAACAGAGGCGTCCCAAACCTTGGGGTGGCTGTGTCTTTTTGATTTTAATTTCCCTAAGCTATAGGACCATAAGTGGCAGTGCCCTAGGCTCTGTTGCTTTGTTTTTTAGATGTTTCAGGAAACACCATACACTTCTCCCCAGTGTCTGTTGGCAATTTACATCCCTCCCATCAGCATAACAAGGCTCCCAGTTCTCCATGGCCTGTCCTGCCTTTCTGGATTTTACACTTTTTTCAGATGGCCCTTTTGACCGGGGGGAAGTGAGACTTCATTGTAGTGCAGATTTCCTTTGCAAGCTTGCTTGGTTGGCCAAAAAGGGCGTATGCGTTTTTTCCTGAATATATTCAGGAAAAAACGCATACGCCCTTTTTGGCCAAGTGCATCATTGTGGACGTTCTGCCTCTTTTCCTATGCTTTCAATGCAATTCCAGTCTACCTCCTGAAATCGGTTTCCTGCAATTCTGCCCCGCTTTCAAGTCCTCTTGGCAGCCTTACTTCAGTCTATTTTTGGACGATAGCTGTCATTTATAACTCTGCAGGTTTGTGAATTACAGTGCCCCTGAGCTCCTTTCTTCAACTCGCTTTCTTTTGAGCTGGCCGCAACACCGCAGGATGGCTTCAGGCCCTAATCTGGTTCCGGCCCGGCACGCTGAGCCTTTGGTTAATTCCTCTTCCTGGTGGGAAATGAGAGTTAAATTTGCCCGTCCAGACACCTCCAGCTAGCCTCTCATTGGTTCTCGCTATTCCTGTTCATCTTCCGCAGAAATTGCAAACTGGGCCAAACAGGAGGTTAAAGGGACTGACTCTCCAAGTGGGGAGAGTGTTAGTAAAGCGTCTGGAATGTTTCACCCGAGTACCAGGGGAGGAAAACTGAGACATATTTGAACATGTCTCCCGATCACATGGTTGATCATACTCTAGGTTCCACATGCATGTTTTAGCTGAAGGAAGAATACCTTAAACCTGGGTAGTTGAAACCCGTGGAATGGGTACCATGCAATATGACTTCAAAGGGTCTTCATTTGCTCACCGAACCTCTCCAATCCTATCACTGCTGCGTTTATGCCCCTGTACACATGCTTGATTCTCTTTCGGAGACATAACAATCCATAGGTTTTAAGATACTTACTAGTCAGGTACATTCTTAGGCGTTTAATACGCGGTTTTGAGTCCATTTCGTTGAGCAAGGAGTAGCTCTTGTCTATTCCATATTTGGCTTAAGGAACTTTATCTGTGCTCATTTCAATCTCTGGTTTTATGCAGCACCCCAACTCACCTTTCCCCTTAAGCAAGCATAAGTTGGTTTTCGAAATTTGAGACCCTGTTCTGTTCTGTAATTCAGTTCCTGTGTAGCCAAGTTTCCATTCCATGTATTACTGATATCTTATGATGTTTCTTTTTCTGTGTGACTTATTTCAGTTAGAATCATCATACCTGAATCCACTCATTGTGCTGCTAAGGGCCTGATGACAGAGATTTCATTGCTGAGTGATATTGCTTTGTAAGTGAATACCACAACTTCTTTATCCATTTTTCACTTTCTGCGATGTTGAACATGTACTGTAAACGAGGTTCTTGTAAACAGAGGCGTCCCAAACTTTGGGGTGGCTGTGTCTTTTTGATTTTAATTTCCCTAAGCTATAGGACCATAAGTGGAAGTGCCCTAGGTTCTGTTGCTTTGTATTTTAGATGTTTCAGGCAACACCATACACTTCTCCCGAGTGGTTGTTGGCAATTTACATCCCGCCCTTCAGCATAACAAGGCTCCCAGTTCTCCATGGCCTGTCCTGCCTTTCTGGATTTTACACTTTTTTCAGATGGCCCTTTTGACCGGGGGGAAGTGAGACTTCATTGTAGTGCAGATTTCCTTTGCAAGCTTGCTTGGTTGGCCAAAAAGTGCGTATGCGTTTTTTCCTGAATATATTCAGGAAAAAACGCATACGCCCTTTTTGGCCAAGTGCATTATTGTGGACGTTCTGCCTCTTTTCCTATGGTTTCAATGTAATTCCAGTCTACCTCCTGCAATCGGTTTCCTGCAATTCTGCCCCGCTTTCAAGTCCTCTTGGCAGCCTTACTTCAGTCTATTTTTGGACGATAGCTGTCATTTATAACTCTGCAGGTTTGTGAATTACAGTGCCCCTGAGCTCCTTTCTTCAACTCGCTTTCTTGTGACCTGGTCGCAACACCGCAGGATGGCTTCAGGCCCTAATCTGGTTCCGGCCCGGCATGCTGAGCCTTTGGTTAATTCCTCTTCCTGGTGGGAAATGAGAGTTAAATTTGCCCGTCCAGACACCTCCAGCTAGCCTCTCATTGGTTCTCGCTATTCCTGTTCATCTTCCGCAGAAATTGCAAACTGGGCCAAAAGGAGGTTAAAGGGACTGACTCTCCAAGTCGGGAGAGTGTTAGTAAAGCATCTGGAATGTTGCACCCGAGTACCAGGGGAGGAAAACTGAGACATATTTGAACACGTCTCCCGTTCACATGGTTGATCATACTCTGGGTTCCACATGCATGTTTTAGCTGAAGGAAGAATACCTTAAACCTGGAGAGTTGAGACCCGTGGAATGGGTACCATGCAATATGACTTCAAAGGGTCTTCATTTGCTCACCGAACCTCTCCAATCCTATCACTGCTGCGTTTATTCCCCTGTACACATGCTTGATTCTCTTTTGGAGACATAGCAATCCATAGGTTTTAAGATACTTACTAGTCAGGTACATTCTTAGGGGTTTAATATGGGGTTTTGAGTCCATTTCGTTGAGCAAGGAGTAGCTCTTGTCTATTCCATATTTGGCTTAAGGAACTTTATCTGTGCTCATTTCAATCTCTGGTTTTATGCAGCACCCCAACTCACCTTTACCCTTAAGCAAGCATAAGTTGGTTTTCTAAATTTGAGACCCTGTTCTGTTTTGGAATGCAGTTCCTGTGTAGCCAAATTTACATTCCGTGTATTAGTGATATCTTATGATGTTTCTTTTTCTGTGTGACTTATTTCAGTTAGAATCATCGTACCTGAATCCACTCATTATGCTGCTACGGGCCTGATGACATAGATTTCATTGCTGAGTGATACTGCATTGTACGTAAGTACCACAAGTTCTTTATCCATTTTTCACTTTCTGCGATGTTGAACTTGTACTGTAAACGAGGTTCTTGTAAACAGAGGCGTCCCAAACTTTGGGGTGGCTGTGTCTTTTTGATTTTAATTTCCCTAAGCTATAGGACCATAAGTGGCAGTGCCCTAGGCTCTGTTGCTTTGTTTTTTAGATGTTTCAGGAAACACCATACACTTCTCCCGAGTGTCTTTTGGCAATTTACATCCCTCCCATCAGCATAACAAGGCTCCCAGTTCTCCATGGCCTGTCCTGCCTTTCTGGATTTTACACTTTTTTCAGATGGCCCTTTTGACCGGGGGGAAGTGAGACTTCATTGTAGTGCAGATTTCCTTTGCAAGCTTGCTTGGTTGGCCAAAAAGGGCGTATGCGTTTTTTCCTGAATATATTCAGGAAAAAACGCATACGCCCTTTTTGGCCAAGTGCATCATTGTGGACGTTCTGCCTCTTTTCCTATGCTTTCAATGCAATTCCAGTCTACCTCCTGAAATCGGTTTCCTGCAATTCTGCCCCGCTTTCAAGTCCTCTTGGCAGCCTTACTTCAGTCTATTTTTGGACGATAGCTGTCATTTATAACTCTGCAGGTTTGTGAATTACAGTGCCCCTGAGCTCCTTTCTTCAACTCGCTTTCTTGTGAGCTGGCCGCAACACCGCAGGATGGCTTCAGGCCCTAATCTGGTTCCGGCACGGCACGCTGAGCCTTTGGTTAATTCCTCTTCCTGGTGGGAAATGAGAGTTAAATTTGCCCGTCCAGACACCTCCAGCTAGCCTCTCATTGGTTCTCGCTATTCCTGTTCATCTTCCACAGAAATTGCAAACTGGGCCAAACAGGAGGTTAAAGGCGCTGACTCTCCAAGTGGGGAGAGTGTTAGTAAAGCGTCTGGAATGTTGCACCCGAGTACCAGGGGAGGAAAACTGAGACATATTTGAACACGTCTCCCGTTCACACGGTTGATCATACTCTGGGTTCCACATGCATGTTTTAGCTGAAGGAAGAATACCTTAAACCTGGAGAGTTGAGACCCGTGGAATGGGTACCATGCAATATGTCTTCAAAGGGTCTTCATTTGCTCACCGAACCTCTCCAATCCTATCACTGCTGCGTTTATGCCCCTGTACACACGCTTGATTCTCTTTTGGAGACATAGCAATCCATAGGTTTTAAGATACCTACTAGTCAGGTACATTCTTAGGCGTTTAATATGGGGTGTTGAGTCCATTTCGTTGAGCAAGGAGTAGCTCTTGTCTATTCCATATTTGGCTTAAGGAACTTTATCTGTGCTCATTTCAATCTCTGGTTTTATGCAGCACCCCAACTCACCTTTCCCCTTAAGCAAGCATAAGTTGGTTTTCTAAATTTGAGACCCTGTTCTGTTTTGGAATTCAGTTCCTGTGTAGCCAAGTTTACATTCCGTGTATTAGTGATAACTTATGATGTTTCTTTTTCTGTGTGACTTATTTCAGTTAGAATCATCGTACCTGAATCCATTCATTATGCTGCTACGGGCCTGATGACATAGATATCATTGCTGAGTGATACTGCATTGTACGTAAGTACCACAAGTTCTTTATCCATTTTTCACTTTCTGTGATATTGAACTTGTACGGTAAACGAGGTTGTTGTAAAGAGAGGCGTCCCAAACTTTGGGGTGGCTGTGTCTTTTTGATTTTAATTTCCCTAAGCTATAGGACCATAAGTGGCAGTGCCCTAGGCTCTGTTGCTTTGTTTTTTAGATGTTTCAGGAAACACCATACACTTCTCCCCAGTGTCTGTTGGCAATTTACATCCCACCCATCACCAAAACAAGGCTCCCAGTTCTCCATGGCCTGTCCTGCCTTTCTGGATTTTACACTTTTTTCAGATGGCCCTTTTGACCGGGGGGAAGTGAGACTTCATTGTAGTGCAGATTTCCTTTGCAAGCTTGCTTGGTTGGCCAAAAAGGGCGTATGCGTTTTTTCCTGAATATATTCAGGAAAAAACGCATACGCCCTTTTTGGCCAAGTGCATCATTGTGGACGTTCTGCCTCTTTTCCTATGCTTTCAATGCAATTCCAGTCTACCTCCTGAAATTGGTTTCCTGCAATTCTGCCCCACTTTCAACTCCTCTTGGCAGCCTTACTTCAGTATATTTTTGGACGATAGATGTCAGTTATTACTCTGCAGGTTTGTGAATTACAGTGCCCCTGAGCTCCTTTCTTCAACTCGCTTTCTTTTGAGCTGGTCGCAATACCGCAGGATGGCTTCAGGCCCTAATCTGGTTCCAGTACGGCACGCTGAGCCTCTGGTTATTTCCTCTTCCTGGTGGGAAATGAGAGTTAAATTTGCCCGTCCAGACACCTCCAGCTAGCCTCTCATTGGTTCTCGCTATTCCTGTTCATCTTCCGCAGAAATTGCAAACTGGGCCAAACAGGAGGTTAAAGGCGCTGACTCTCCAAGTGGGGAGAGTGTTAGTAAAGCGTCTGGAATGTTGCACCCGAGTACCAGGGGAGGAAAACTGAGACATATTTGAACACGTCTCCCGTTCACATGGTTGATCATACTTGGGTTCCACATGCATGTTTTAGCTGAAGGAAGAATACCTAAAACCTGGGTAGTTGAAACCCGTGGAATGGGTACCATGCAATATGACTTCAAAGGGTCTTCATTTGCTCACCGAACCTCTCCAATCCTATCACTGCTGCGTTTATGCCCCTGTACACATGCTTGATTCTCTTTCGGAGACATAGCAATCCATAGGTTTTAAGATACTTACTAGTCAGGTACATTCTTAGGCGTTTAATATGCGGTGTTGAGTCCATTTCATTGAGCAAGGAGTAGCTCTTGTCTATTCCATATTTGGCTTAAGGAACTTTATCTGTGCTCATTTCAATCTCTGGTTTTATGCAGCACCCCAACTCACCTTTCCCCTTAAGCAAGCATAAGTTGGTTTTCGAAATTTGAGACCCTGTTCTGTTCTGTAATTCAGTTCCTGTGTAGCCAAGTTTACATTCCGTGTATTACTGATATCTTATGATGTTTCTTTTTCTGTGTGACTTATTTCAGTTAGAATCATCGTACCTGAATCCATTCATTATGCTGCTACGGGCCTGATGACATAGATATCATTGCTGAGTGATACTGCATTGTACGTAAGTACCACAACTTCTTTATCCATTTTTCACTTTCTGCGATGTTGAACATGTACTGTAAACGAGGTTCTTGTAAACAGAGGCGTCCCAAACTTTGGGGTGGCTGTGTCTTTTTGATTTTAATTTCCCTAAGCTATAGGACCATAAGTGGAAGTGCCCTAGGTTCTGTTGCTTTGTATTTTAGATGTTTCAGACAACACCATACACTTCTCCCGAGTGGTTGTTGGCAATTTACATCCCGCCCTTCAGCATAACAAGGCTCCCAGTTCTCCATGGCCTGTCCTGCCTTTCTGGATTTTACACTTTTTTCAGATGGCCCTTTTGACCGGGGGGAAGTGAGACTTCATTGTAGTGCAGATTTCCTTTGCAAGCTTGCTTGGTTGGCCAAAAAGGGCGTATCCGTTTTTTCCTGAATATATTCAGGAAAAAACGCATACGCCCTTTTTGGCCAAGTGCATCATTGTGGACGTTCTGCCTCTTTTCCTATGGTTTCAATGTAATTCCAGTCTACCTCCTGCAATCGGTTTCCTGCAATTCTGCCCCGCTTTCAAGTCCTCTTGGCAGCCTTACTTCAGTCTATTTTTGGACGATAGCTGTCATTTATAACTCTGCAGGTTTGTGAATTACAGTGCCCCTGAGCTCCTTTCTTCAACTCGCTTTCTTGTGACCTGGTCGCAACACCGCAGGATGGCTTCAGGCCCTAATCTGGTTCCGGCCCGGCATGCTGAGCCTTTGGTTAATTCCTCTTCCTGGTGGGAAATGAGAGTTAAATTTGCCCGTCCAGACACCTCCAGCTAGCCTCTCATTGGTTCTCGCTATTCCTGTTCATCTTCCGCAGAAATTGCAAACTGGGCCAAAAGGAGGTTAAAGGGACTGACTCTCCAAGTCGGGAGAGTGTTAGTAAAGCATCTGGAATGTTGCACCCGAGTACCAGGGGAGGAAAACTGAGACATATTTGAACACGTCTCCCGTTCACATGGTTGATCATACTCTGGGTTCCACATGCATGTTTTAGCTGAAGGAAGAATACCTTAAACCTGGAGAGTTGAGACCCGTGGAATGGGTACCATGCAATATGACTTCAAAGGGTCTTCATTTGCTCACCGAACCTCTCCAATCCTATCACTGCTGCGTTTATTCCCCTGTACACACGCTTGATTCTCTTTTGGAGACATAGCAATCCATAGGTTTTAAGATACTTACTAGTCAGGTACATTCTTAGGGGTTTAATATGGGGTTTTGAGTCCATTTCGTTGAGCAAGGAGTAGCTCTTGTCTATTCCATATTTGGCTTAAGGAACTTTATCTGTGCTCATTTCAATCTCTGGTTTTATGCAGCACCCCAACTCACCTTTACCCTTAAGCAAGCATAAGTTGGTTTTCTAAATTTGAGACCCTGTTCTGTTTTGGAATGCAGTTCCTGTGTAGCCAAATTTACATTCCGTGTATTAGTGATATCTTATGATGTTTCTTTTTCTGTGTGACTTATTTCAGTTAGAATCATCGTACCTGAATCCACTCATTATGCTGCTACGGGCCTGATGACATAGATTTCATTGCTGAGTGATACTGCATTGTACGTAAGTACCACAAGTTCTTTATCCATTTTTCACTTTCTGCGATGTTGAACTTGTACTGTAAACGAGGTTCTTGTAAACAGAGGCGTCCCAAACTTTGGGGTGGCTGTGTCTTTTTGATTTTAATTTCCCTAAGCTATAGGACCATAAGTGGCAGTGCCCTAGGCTCTGTTGCTTTGTTTTTTAGATGTTTCAGGAAACACCATACACTTCTCCCGAGTGTCTGTTGGCAATTTACATCCCTCCCATCAGCATAACAAGGCTCCCAGTTCTCCATGGCCTGTCCTGCCTTTCTGGATTTTACACTTTTTTCAGATGGCCCTTTTGACGGGGGGAAGTGAGACTTCATTGTAGTGCAGATTTCCTTTGCAAGCTTGCTTGGTTGGCCAAAAAGGGCGTATGCGTTTTTTCCTGAATATATTCAGGAAAAAACGCATACGCCCTTTTTGGCCAAGTGCATCATTGTGGACGTTCTGCCTCTTTTCCTATGCTTTCAATGCAATTCCAGTCTACCTCCTGAAATCGGTTTCCTGCAATTCTGCCCCGCTTTCAAGTCCTCTTGGCAGCCTTACTTCAGTCTATTTTTGGACGATAGCTGTCATTTATAACTCTGCAGGTTTGTGAATTACAGTGCCCCTGAGCTCCTTTCTTCAACTCGCTTTCTTGTGAGCTGGCCGCAACACCGCAGGATGGCTTCAGGCCCTAATCTGGTTCCGGCACGGCACGCTGAGCCTTTGGTTAATTCCTCTTCCTGGTGGGAAATGAGAGTTAAATTTGCCCGTCCAGACACCTCCAGCTAGCCTCTCATTGGTTCTCGCTATTCCTGTTCATCTTCCGCAGAAATTGCAAACTGGGCCAAACAGGAGGTTAAAGGCGCTGACTCTCCAAGTGGGGAGAGTGTTAGTAAAGCGTCTGGAATGTTGCACCCGAGTACCAGGGGAGGAAAACTGAGACATATTTGAACACGTCTCCCGTTCACACGGTTGATCATACTCTGGGTTCCACATGCATGTTTTAGCTGAAGGAAGAATACCTTAAACCTGGAGAGTTGACACCCGTGGAATGGGTACCATGCAATATGTCTTCAAAGGGTCTTCATTTGCTCACCGAACCTCTCCAATCCTATCACTGCTGCGTTTATGCCCCTGTACACACGCTTGATTCTCTTTTGGAGACATAGCAATCCATAGGTTTTAAGATACCTACTAGTCAGGTACATTCTTAGGCGTTTAATATGGGGTGTTGAGTCCATTTCGTTGAGCAAGGAGTAGCTCTTGTCTATTCCATATTTGGCTTAAGGAACTTTATCTGTGCTCATTTCAATCTCTGGTTTTATGCAGCACCCCAACTCACCTTTCCCCTTAAGCAAGCATAAGTTGGTTTTCTAAATTTGAGACCCTGTTCTGTTTTGGAATTCAGTTCCTGTGTAGCCAAGTTTACATTCCGTGTATTAGTGATAACTTATGATGTTTCTTTTTCTGTGTGACTTATTTCAGTTAGAATCATCGTACCTGAATCCATTCATTATGCTGCTACGGGCCTGATGACATAGATATCATTGCTGAGTGATACTGCATTGTACGTAAGTACCACAAGTTCTTTATCCATTTTTCACTTTCTGTGATATTGAACTTGTACGGTAAACGAGGTTGTTGTAAAGAGAGGCGTCCCAAACTTTGGGGTGGCTGTGTCTTTTTGATTTTAATTTCCCTAAGCTATAGGACCATAAGTGGCAGTGCCCTAGGCTCTGTTGCTTTGTTTTTTAGATGTTTCAGGAAACACCATACACTTCTCCCCAGTGTCTGTTGGCAATTTACATCCCACCCATCACCAAAACAAGGCTCCCAGTTCTCCATGGCCTGTCCTGCCTTTCTGGATTTTACACTTTTTTCAGATGGCCCTTTTGACCGGGGGGAAGTGAGACTTCATTGTAGTGCAGATTTCCTTTGCAAGCTTGCTTGGTTGGCCAAAAAGGGCGTATGCGTTTTTTCCTGAATATATTCAGGAAAAAACGCATACGCCCTTTTTGGCCAAGTGCATCATTGTGGACGTTCTGCCTCTTTTCCTATGCTTTCAATGCAATTCCAGTCTACCTCCTGAAATTGGTTTCCTGCAATTCTGCCCCACTTTCAACTCCTCTTGGCAGCCTTACTTCAGTATATTTTTGGACGATAGATGTCAGTTATTACTCTGCAGGTTTGTGAATTACAGTGCCCCTGAGCTCCTTTCTTCAACTCGCTTTCTTTTGAGCTGGTCGCAATACCGCAGGATGGCTTCAGGCCCTAATCTGGTTCCAGTACGGCACGCTGAGCCTCTGGTTATTTCCTCTTCCTGGTGGGAAATGAGAGTTAAATTTGCCCGTCCAGACACCTCCAGCTAGCCTCTCATTGGTTCTCGCTATTCCTGTTCATCTTCCGCAGAAATTGCAAACTGGGCCAAACAGGAGGTTAAAGGCGCTGACTCTCCAAGTGGGGAGAGTGTTAGTAAAGCGTCTGGAATGTTGCACCCGAGTACCAGGGGAGGAAAACTGAGACATATTTGAACACGTCTCCCGTTCACATGGTTGATCATACTTGGGTTCCACATGCATGTTTTAGCTGAAGGAAGAATACCTAAAACCTGGGTAGTTGAAACCCGTGGAATGGGTACCATGCAATATGACTTCAAAGGGTCTTCATTTGCTCACCGAACCTCTCCAATCCTATCACTGCTGCGTTTATGCCCCTGTACACATGCTTGATTCTCTTTCGGAGACATAGCAATCCATAGGTTTTAAGATACTTACTAGTCAGGTACATTCTTAGGCGTTTAATATGCGGTGTTGAGTCCATTTCGTTGAGCAAGGAGTAGCTCTTGTCTATTCCATATTTGGCTTAAGGAACTTTATCTGTGCTCATTTCAATCTCTGGTTTTATGCAGCACCCCAACTCACCTTTCCCCTTAAGCAAGCATAAGTTGGTTTTCGAAATTTGAGACCCTGTTCTGTTCTGTAATTCAGTTCCTGTGTAGCCAAGTTTACATTCCGTGTATTACTGATATCTTATGATGTTTCTTTTTCTGTGTGACTTATTTCAGTTAGAATCATCATACCTGAATCCACTCATTGTGCTGCTAAGGGCCTGATGACACAGATTTCATTGCTGAGTGATATTGCTTTGTAAGTAAATACCACAACTTCTTTATCCATTTTTCACTTTCTGCGATGTTGAACTTGTACTGTAAACGAGGTTCTTGTAAACAGAGGTGTCCCAAACTTTGGGGTGGCTGTGTCTTTTTGATTTTAATTTCCCTAAGCTATAGGACCATAAGTGGAAGTGCCCTAGGTTCTGTTGCTTTGTTTTTTAGATGTTTCAGGAAACACCATACACTTCTCCCGAGTGGTTGTTGGCAATTTACATCCCGCCCATCAGCATAACAAGGCTCCCAGTTCTCCATGGCCTGTCCTGCCTTTCTGGATTTTACACGTTTTTCAGATGGCCCTTTTGACCGGGGGGAAGTGAGACTTCATTGTAGTGCAGATTTCCTTTGCAAGCTTGCTTGGTTGGCCAAAAAGGGCGTATGCGTTTTTTCCTGAATATATTCAGGAAAAAACGCATACGCCCTTTTTGGCCAAGTGCATCATTGTGGACGTTCTGCCTCTTTTCCTATGCATTCAATGCAATTCCAGTCTACCTCCTAAAATCGGTTTCCTGCAATTCTGCCCCGCTTTCAAGTCCTCTTGGCAGCCTTACTTCAGTCTATTTTTGGACGATAGCTGTCATTTATAACTCTGCAGGTTTGTGAATTACAGTGCCCCTGAGCTCCTTTCTTCAACTCGCTTTCTTGTGAGCTGGCCGCAACACCGCAGGATGGCTTCAGGCCCTAATCTGGTTCCGGCATGGCACACTGAGCCTTTGGTTATTTCCTCTTCCTGGTGGGAAATGAGAGTTAAATTTGCCCGTCCAGACACCTCCAGCTAGCCTCTCATTGGTTCTCGCTATTCCTGTTCATCTTCCGCAGAAATTGCAAACTGGGCCAAACAGGAGGTTAAAGGCGCTGACTCTCCAAGTGGGGAGAGTGTTAGTAAAGCGTCTGGAATGTTGCACCCGAGTACCAGGGGAGGAAAACTGAGACATATTTGAACACGTCTCCCGTTCACATGATTGATCATACTTGGGTTCCACATGCATATTTTAGCTGAAGGAAGAATACCTAAAACCTGGGTAGTTGAAACCCGTGGAATGGGTACCATGCAATATGACTTCAAAGGGTCTTCATTTGCTCACCGAACCTCTCCAATCCTATCACTGCTGCGTTTATGCCCCTGTACACATGCTTGATTCTCTTTCGGAGACATAGCAATCCATAGGTTTTAAGATACTTACTAGTCAGGTACATTCTTAGGCGTTTAATATGCGGTGTTGAGTCCATTTCGTTGAGCAAGGAGTAGCTCTTGTCTATTCCATATTTGGCTTAAGGAACTTTATCTGTGCTCATTTCAATCTCTGGTTTTATGCAGCACCCCAACTCACCTTTCCCCTTAAGCAAGCATAAGTTGGTTTTCGAAATTTGAGACCCTGTTCTGTTCTGTAATTCAGTTCCTGTGTAGCCAAGTTTACATTCCGTGTATTACTGATATCTTATGATGTTTCTTTTTCTGTGTGACTTATTTCAGTTAGAATCATCATACCTGAATCCACTCATTGTGCTGCTAAGGGCCTGATGACACAGATTTCATTGCTGAGTGATATTGCTTTGTAAGTAAATACCACAACTTCTTTCTCCATTTTTCACTTTCTGCGATGTTGAACTTGTACTGTAAACGAGGTTCTTGTAAACAGAGCCGTTCCAAACTTTGGGGTGGCTGTGTCTTTTTGATTTTAATTTCCCTAAGCTATAGGACCATAAGTGGAAGTGCCCTAGGTTCTGTTGCTGTGTTTTTTAGATGTTTCAGGAAACACCATACACTTCTCCCGAGTGGTTGTTGGCAATTTACATCCCGCCCATCAGCATAACAAGGCTCCCAGTTCTCCATGGCCTGTCCTGCCTTTCTGGATTTTACACTTTTTTCAGATGGCCCTTTTGACCGGGGGGAAGTGAGACTTCATTGTAGTGCAGATTTCCTTTGCAAGCTTGCTTGGTTGGCCAAAAGGGCGTATGCGTTTTTTCCTGAATATGTTCAGGAAAAAACGCATACGCCCTTTTTGGCCAAGTGCATCATTGTGGACGTTCTGCCTCTTTTCCTATGCTTTCAATGCAATTCCAGTCTACCTCCTGAAATCGGTTTCCTGCAATTCTGCCCCGCTTTCAAGTCCTCTTGGCAGCCTTACTTCAGTCTATTTTTGGATGATAGCTGTCATTTATAACTCTGCAGGTTTGTGAATTACAGTGCCCCTGAGCTCCTTTCTTCAACTCGCTTTCTTTTGAGCTGGCCGCAACACCGCAGGATGGCTTCAGGCCCTAATCTGGTTCCGGCACGGCACACTGAGCCTTTGGTTATTTCCTCTTCCTGGTGGGAAATGAGAGTTAAATTTGCCCGTCCAGACACCTCCAGCTAGCCTCTCATTGGTTCTCGCTATTCCTGTTCATCTTCCGCAGAAATTGCAAACTGGGCCAAACAGGAGGTTAAAGGCGCTGACTCTCCAAGTGGGGAGAGTGTTAGTAAAGCGTCTGGAATGTTGCACCCGAGTACCAGGGGAGGAAAACTGAGACATATTTGAACACGTCTCCCGTTCACATGGTTGATCATACTTGGGTTCCACATGCATGTTTTAGCTGAAGGAAGAATACCTAAAACCTGGGTAGTTGAAACCCGTGGAATGGGTACCATGCAATATGACTTCAAAGGGTCTTCATTTGCTCACCGAACCTCTCCAATCCTATCACTGCTGCGTTTATGCCCCTGTACACATGCTTGATTCTCTTTTGGAGACATAGCAATCCATAGGTTTTAAGATACTTACTAGTCAGGTACATTCTTAGGCGTTTAATATGCGGTGTTGAGTCCATTTCGTTGAGCAAGGAGTAGCTCTTGTCTATTCCATATTTGGCTTAAGGAACTTTATCTGTGCTCATTTCAATCTCTGGTTTTATGCAGCACCCCAACTCACCTTTCCCCTTAAGCAAGCATAAGTTGGTTTTCGAAATTTGAGACCCTGTTCTGTTCTGTAATTCAGTTCCTGTGTAGCCAAGTTTACATTCCGTGTATTACTGATATCTTATGATGTTTCTTTTTCTGTGTGACTTATTTCAGTTAGAATCATCATACCTGAATCCACTCATTGTGCTGCTAAGGGCCTGATGACACAGATTTCATTGCTGAGTGATATTGCTTTGTAAGTAAATACCACAACTTCTTTCTCCATTTTTCACTTTCTGCGATGTTGAACTTGTACTGTAAACGAGGTTCTTGTAAACAGAGCCGTTCCAAACTTTGGGGTGGCTGTGTCTTTTTGATTTTAAATTCCCTAAGCTATAGGACCATAAGTGGAAGTGCCCTAGGCTCTGTTGCTTTGTTTTTTAGATGTTTCAGGAAACACCATACACTTCTCCCGAGTGGTTGTTGGCAATTTACATCCCGCCCATCAGCATAACAAGGCTCCCAGTTCTCCATTGCCTGTCCTGCCTTTCTGGATTTTACACGTTTTTCAGATGGCTCTTTTGACCGGGGGGAAGTGAGACTTCATTGTAGTGCAGATTTCATTTGCAAGCTTGCTTGGTTGGCCAAAAAGGGCGTATGCGTTTTTTCCTGAATATATTCAGGAAAAAACGCATACGCCCTTTTTGGCCAAGTGCATCATTGTGGACGTTCTTCCTCTTTTCCTATGCATTCAATGCAATTCCAGTCTACCTCCTAAAATCGGTTTCCTGCAATTCTGCCCCGCTTTCAAGTCCTCTTGGCAGCCTTACTTCAGTCTATTTTTGGACGATAGCTGTCATTTATAACTCTGCAGGTTTGTGAATTACAGTGCCCCTGAGCTCCTTTCTTCAACTCGCTTTCTTTTGAGCTGGCCGCAACACCGCAGGATGGCTTCAGGCCCTAATCTGGTTCCGGCACGGCACACTGAGCCTTTGGTTATTTCCTCTTCCTGGTGGGAAATGAGAGTTAAATTTGCCCGTCCAGACACCTCCAGCTAGCCTCTCATTGGTTCTCGCTATTCCTGTTCATCTTCCGCAGAAATTGCAAACTGGGCCAAACAGGAGGTTAAAGGCGCTGACTCTCCAAGTGGGGAGAGTGTTAGTAAAGCGTCTGGAATGTTGCACCCGAGTACCAGGGGAGGAAAACTGAGACATATTTGAACACGTCTCCCGTTCACATGGTTGATCATACTTGGGTTCCACATGCATGTTTTAGCTGAAGGAAGAATACCTAAAACCTGGGTAGTTGAAACCCGTGGAATGGGTACCATGCAATATGACTTCAAAGGGTCTACATTTGCTCACCGAACCTCTCCAATCCTATCACTGCTGCGTTTATGCCCCTGTACACATGCTTGATTCTCTTTCGGAGACATAACAATCCATAGGTTTTAAGATACTTACTAGTCAGGTACATTCTTAGGCGTTTAATATGCGGTGTTGAGTCCATTTCGTTGAGCAAGGAGTAGCTCTTGTCTATTCCATATTTGGCTTAAGGAACTTTATCTGTGCTCATTTCAATCTCTGGTTTTATGCAGCACCCCAATTCACCTTTCCCCTTAAGCAAGCATAAGTTGGTTTTCGAAATTTGAGACCCTGTTCTGTTCTGTAATTCAGTTCCTGTGTAGCCAAGTTTACATTCCGTGTATTACTGATATCTTATGATGTTTCTTTTTCTGTGTGACTTATTTCAGTTAGAATCATCATACCTGAATCCACTCATTGTGCTGCTAAGGGCCTGATGACACAGATTTCATTGCTGAGTGATATTGCTTTGTAAGTAAATACCACAACTTCTTTCTCCATTTTTCACTTTCTGCGATGTTGAACTTGTACTGTAAACGAGGTTCTTGTAAACAGAGCCGTTCCAAACTTTGGGGTGGCTGTGTCTTTTTGATTTTAAATTCCCTAAGCTATAGGACCATAAGTGGAAGTGCCCTAGGCTCTGTTGCTTTGTTTTTTAGATGTTTCAGGAAACACCATACACTTCTCCCGAGTGGTTGTTGGCAATTTACATCCCGCCCATCAGCATAACAAGGCTCCCAGTTCTCCATTGCCTGTCCTGCCTTTCTGGATTTTACACGTTTTTCAGATGGCCCTTTTGACCGGGGGGAAGTGAGACTTCATTGTAGTGCAGATTTCCTTTGCAAGCTTGCTTGGTTGGCCAAAAGGGCGTATGCGTTTTTTCCTGAATATATTCAGGAAAAAACGCATACGCCCTTTTTGGCCAAGTGCATCATTGTGGACGTTCTTCCTCTTTTCCTATGCATTCAATGCAATTCCAGTCTACCTCCTAAAATCGGTTTCCTGCAATTCTGCCCCGCTTTCAAGTCCTCTTGGCAGCCTTACTTCAGTCTATTTTTGGACGATAGCTGTCATTTATAACTCTGCAGGTTTGTGAATTACAGTGCCCCTGAGCTCCTTTCTTCAACTCGCTTTCTTTGAGCTGGCCGCAACACCGCAGGATGGCTTCAGGCCCTAATCTGGTTCCGGCACGGCACACTGAGCCTTTGGCTATTTCCTCTTCCTGGTGGGAAATGAGAGTTAAATTTGCCCATCCAGACACCTCCAGCTAGCCTCTCATTGGTTCTCGCTATTCCTGTTCATCTTCCGCAGAAATTGCAAACTGTGCCAAACAGGAGGTTAAAGGCGCTGACTCTCCAAGTGGGGAGAGTGTTAGTAAAGCGTCTGGAATGTTGCACCCGAGTACCAGGGGAGGAAAACTGAGACATATTTGAACACGTCTCCCGTTCACATGGTTGATCATACTTGGGTTCCACATGCATGTTTTAGCTGAAGGAAGAATACCTAAAACCTGGGTAGTTGAAACCCGTGGAATGGGTACCATGCAATATGATTTCAAAGGGTCTTCATTTGCTCACCGAACCTCCCCAATCCTATCACTGCTGCGTTTATGCCCCTGTACACATGCTTGATTCTCTTTCGGAGACATAGCAATCCATATTTCTTAAGATACTTACAAGTCAGGTACATTCTTAGGCGTTTAATATGCGGTGTTGAGTCCATTTCGTTGAGCAAGGAGTAGCTCTTGTCTATTCCATATTTGGCTTAAGGAACTTTATCTGTTCTCATTTCAATCTCTGGTTTTATGCAGCACCCCAACTCACCTTTCCCCTTAAGCAAGCATAAGTTGGTTTTCGAAATTTGAGACCCTGTTCTGTTCTGTAATTCAGTTCCTGTGTAGCCAAGTTTACATTCCGTGTATTACTGATATCTTATGATGTTTCTTTTTCTGTGTGACTTATTTCAGTTAGAATCATCATACCTGAATCCACTCATTGTGCTGCTAAGGGCCTGATGACACAGATTTCATTGCTGAGTGATATTGCTTTGTAAGTAAATACCACAACTTCTTTCTCCATTTTTCACTTTCTGCGATGTTGAACTTGTACTGTAAACGAGGTTCTTGTAAACAGAGCCGTTCCAAACTTTGGGGTGGCTGTGTCTTTTTGATTTTAAATTCCCTAAGCTATAGGACCATAAGTGGAAGTGCCCTAGGCTCTGTTGCTTTGTTTTTTAGATGTTTCAGGAAACACCATACACTTCTCCCGAGTGGTTGTTGGCAATTTACATCCCGCCCATCAGCATAACAAGGCTCCCAGTTCTCCATTGCCTGTCCTGCCTTTCTGGATTTTACACGTTTTTCAGATGGCCCTTTTGACCGGGGGGAAGTGAGACTTCATTGTAGTGCAGATTTCCTTTGCAAGCTTGCTTGGTTGGCCAAAAGGGCGTATGCGTTTTTTCCTGAATATATTCAGGAAAAAACGCATACGCCCTTTTTGGCCAAGTGCATCATTGTGGACGTTCTGCCTCTTTTCCTATGCATTCAATGCAATTCCAGTCTACCTCCTAAAATCGGTTTCCTGCAATTCTGCCCCGCTTTCAAGTCCTCTTGGCAGCCTTACTTCAGTCTATTTTTGGACGATAGCTGTCATTTATAACTCTGCAGGTTTGTGAATTACAGTGCCCCTGAGCTCCTTTCTTCAACTCGCTTTCTTGTGAGCTGGCCGCAACACCGCAGGATGGCTTCAGGCCCTAATCTGGTTCCGGCACGGCACACTGAGCCTTTGGCTATTTCCTCTTCCTGGTGGGAAATGAGAGTTAAATTTGCCCATCCAGACACCTCCAGCTAGCCTCTCATTGGTTCTCGCTATTCCTGTTCATCTTCCGCAGAAATTGCAAACTGTGCCAAACAGGAGGTTAAAGGCGCTGACTCTCCAAGTGGGGAGAGTGTTAGTAAAGCGTCTGGAATGTTGCACCCGAGTACCAGGGGAGGAAAACTGAGACATATTTGAACACGTCTCCCGTTCACATGGTTGATCATACTTGGGTTCCACATGCATGTTTTAGCTGAAGGAAGAATACCTAAAACCTGGGTAGTTGAAACCCGTGGAATGGGTACCATGCAATATGATTTCAAAGGGTCTTCATTTGCTCACCGAACCTCCCCAATCCTATCACTGCTGCGTTTATGCCCCTGTACACATGCTTGATTCTCTTTCGGAGACATAGCAATCCATATTTCTTAAGATACTTACAAGTCAGGTACATTCTTAGGCGTTTAATATGCGGTGTTGAGTCCATTTCGTTGAGCAAGGAGTAGCTCTTGTCTATTCCATATTTGGCTTAAGGAACTTTATCTGTTCTCATTTCAATCTCTGGTTTTATGCAGCACCCCAACTCACCTTTCCCCTTAAGCAAGCATAAGTTGGTTTTCGAAATTTGAGACCCTGTTCTGTTCTGTAATTCAGTTCCTGTGTAGCCAAGTTTACATTCCGTGTATTACTGATATCTTATGATGTTTCTTTTTCTGTGTGACTTATTTCAGTTAGAATCATCATACCTGAATCCACTCATTGTGCTGCTAAGGGCCTGATGACACAGATTTCATTGCTGAGTGATATTGCTTTGTAAGTAAATACCACAACTTCTTTCTCCATTTTTCACTTTCTGCGATGTTGAACTTGTACTGTAAACGAGGTTCTTGTAAACAGAGCCGTTCCAAACTTTGGGGTGGCTGTGTCTTTTTGATTTTAAATTCCCTAAGCTATAGGACCATAAGTGGAAGTGCCCTAGGCTCTGTTGCTTTGTTTTTTAGATGTTTCAGGAAACACCATACACTTCTCCCGAGTGGTTGTTGGCAATTTACATCCCGCCCATCAGCATAACAAGGCTCCCAGTTCTCCATTGCCTGTCCTGCCTTTCTGGATTTTACACGTTTTTCAGATGGCCCTTTTGACCGGGGGGAAGTGAGACTTCATTGTAGTGCAGATTTCCTTTGCAAGCTTGCTTGGTTGGCCAAAAAGGGCGTATGCGTTTTTTCCTGAATATATTCAGGAAAAAACGCATACGCCCTTTTTGGCCAAGTGCATCATTGTGGACGTTCTGCCTCTTTTCCTATGCATTCAATGCAATTCCAGTCTACCTCCTAAAATCGGTTTCCTGCAATTCTGCCCCGCTTTCAAGTCCTCTTGGCAGCCTTACTTCAGTCTATTTTTGGACGATAGCTGTCATTTATAACTCTGCAGGTTTGTGAATTACAGTGCCCCTGAGCTCCTTTCTTCAACTCGCTTTCTTGTGAGCTGGCCGCAACACCGCAGGATGGCTTCAGGCCCTAATCTGGTTCCGGCACGGCACACTGAGCCTTTGGCTATTTCCTCTTCCTGGTGGGAAATGAGAGTTAAATTTGCCCATCCAGACACCTCCAGCTAGCCTCTCATTGGTTCTCGCTATTCCTGTTCATCTTCCGCAGAAATTGCAAACTGTGCCAAACAGGAGGTTAAAGGCGCTGACTCTCCAAGTGGGGAGAGTGTTAGTAAAGCGTCTGGAATGTTGCACCCGAGTACCAGGGGAGGAAAACTGAGACATATTTGAACACGTCTCCCGTTCACATGGTTGATCATACTTGGGTTCCACATGCATGTTTTAGCTGAAGGAAGAATACCTAAAACCTGGGTAGTTGAAACCCGTGGAATGGGTACCATGCAATATGATTTCAAAGGGTCTTCATTTGCTCACCGAACCTCCCCAATCCTATCACTGCTGCGTTTATGCCCCTGTACACATGCTTGATTCTCTTTCGGAGACATAGCAATCCATATTTCTTAAGATACTTACAAGTCAGGTACATTCTTAGGCGTTTAATATGCGGTGTTGAGTCCATTTCGTTGAGCAAGGAGTAGCTCTTGTCTATTCCATATTTGGCTTAAGGAACTTTATCTGTGCTCATTTCAATCTCTGGTTTTATGCAGCACCCCAACTCACCTTTCCCCTTAAGCAAGCATAAGTTGGTTTTCTAAATTTGAGACCCTGTTCTGTTCTGTAATTCAGTTCCTGTGTAGCCAAGTTTACATTCCGTGTATTACTGATATCTTATGATGTTTCTTTTTCTGTGTGACTTATTTCAGTTAGAATCATCATACCTGAATCCACTCATTGTGCTGCTAAGGGCCTGATGACACAGATTTCATTGCTGAGTGATATTGCTTTGTAAGTAAATACCACAACTTCTTTATCCATTTTTCACTTTCTGCGATGTTGAACTTGTACTGTAAACGAGGTTCTTGTAAACAGAGCCATTCCAAACTTTGGGGTGGCTGTGTCTTTTTGATTTTAATTTCCCTAAGCTATAGGACCATAAGTGGAAGTGCCCTAGGTTCTGTTGCTTTGTTTTTTAGATGTTTCAGGAAACACCATACACTTCTCCCGAGTGGTTGTTGGCAATTTACATCCCGCCCATCAGCATAACAAGGCTCCCAGTTCTCCATGGCCTGTCCTGCCTTTCTGGATTTTACACTTTTTTCAGATGGCCCTTTTGACCGGGGGGAAGTGAAACTTCATTGTAGTGCAGATTTCCTTTGCAAGCTTGCTTGGTTGGCCAAAAAGGGCGTATGCGTTTTTTCCTGAATATATTCAGGAAAAAACGCATACGCCCTTTTTGGCCAAGTGCATCATTGTGTACGTTCTGCCTCTTTTCCTATGCTTTCAATGCAATTCCAGTCTACCTCCTGAAATCGGTTTCCTGCAATTCTGCCCCGCTTTCAAGTCCTCTTGGCAGCCTTACTTCAGTCTATTTTTGGACGATAGCTGTCATTTATAACTCTGCAGGTTTGTGAATTACAGTGCCCCTGAGCTCCTTTCTTCAACTCGCTTTCTTGTGAGCTGGCCGCAACACCGCAGGATGGCTTCAGGCCCTAATCTGGTTCCGGCACGGCACACTGAGCCTTTGGTTATTTCCTCTTCCTGGTGGGAAATGAGAGTTAAATTTGCCCGTCCAGACACCTCCAGCTAGCCTCTCATTGGTTCTCGCTATTCCTGTTCATCTTCCGCAGAAATTGCAAACTGGGCCAAACAGGAGGTTAAAGGGACTGACTCTCCAAGTGGGGAGAGTGTTAGTAAAGCGTCTGGAATGTTGCACCCGAGTACCAGGGGAGGAAAACTGAGACATATTTGAACACGTCTCCCGATCACATGGTTGATCATACTTGGGTTCCACATGCATGTTTTAGCTGAAGGAAGAATACCTAAAACCTGGGTAGTTGAAACCCGTGGAATGGGTACCATGCAATATGACTTCAAAGGGTCTTCATTTGCTCACCGAACCTCTCCAATCCTATCACTGCTGCGTTTATGCCCCTGTACACATGCTTGATTCTCTTTCGGAGACATAGCAATCCATAGGTTTTAAGATACTTACTAGTCAGGTACATTCTTAGGCGTTTAATATGGGGTGTTGAGTCCATTTCGTTGAGCAAGGAGTAGCTCTTGTCTATTCCATATTTGGCTTAAGGAACTTTATCTGTGCTCATTTCAATCTCTGGTTTTATGCAGCACCCCAACTCACCTTTCCCCTTAAGCAAGCATAAGTTGGTTTTCTAAATTTGAGACCCTGTTCTGTCCTGTGATTCAGTTCCTGTGTAGCCAAGTTTACATTCCGTGTATTACTGATATCTTATGATGTTTCTTTTTCTGTGTGACTTATTTCAGTTAGAATCATCATACCTGAATCCACTCATTGTGCTGCTAAGGGCCTGATGACACAGATTTCCTTGCTGAGTGATATTGCTTTGTAAGTAAATACCACAACTTCTTTCTCCATTTTTCACTTTCTGCGATGTTGAACTTGTACTGTAAACGAGGTTCTTGTAAACAGAGCCGTTCCAAACTTTGGGGTGGCTGTGTCTTTTTGATTTTAAATTCCCTAAGCTATAGGACCATAAGTGGAAGTGCCCTAGGCTCTGTTGCTTTGTTTTTTAGATGTTTCAGGAAACACCATACACTTCTCCCCAGTGGTTGTTGGCAATTTACATCCCGCCCATCAGCATAACAAGGCTCCCAGTTCTCCATGGCCTGTCCTGCCTTTCTGGATTTTACACGTTTTTCAGATGGCCCTTTTGACCGGGGGGAAGTGAGACTTCATTGTAGTGCAGATTTCCTTTGCAAGCTTGCTTGGTTGGCCAAAAAGGGCGTATGCGTTTTTTCCTGAATATATTCAGGAAAAAACGCATACGCCCTTTTTGGCCAAGTGCATCATTGTGGACGTTCTGCCTCTTTTCCTATGCATTCAATGCAATTCCAGTCTACCTCCTAAAATCGGTTTCCTGCAATTCTGCCCCGCTTTCAAGTCCTCTTGGCAGCCTTACTTCAGTCTATTTTTGGACGATAGCTGTCATTTATAACTCTGCAGGTTTGTGAATTACAGTGCCCCTGAGCTCCTTTCTTCAACTCGCTTTCTTGTGAGCTGGCCGCAACACCGCAGGATGGCTTCAGGCCCTAATCTGGTTCCGGCACGGCACGCTGAGCCTTTGGTTATTTCCTCTTCCTGGTGGGAAATGAGAGTTAAATTTGCCCATCCAGACACCTCCAGCTAGCCTCTCATTGGTTCTCGCTATTCCTGTTCATCTTCCGCAGAAATTGCAAACTGTGCCAAACAGGAGGTTAAAGGCGCTGACTCTCCAAGTGGGGAGAGTGTTAGTAAAGCGTCTGGAATGTTGCACCCGAGTACCAGGGGAGGAAAACTGAGACATATTTGAACACGTCTCCCGTTCACATGGTTGATCATACTTGGGTTCCACATGCATGTTTTAGCTGAAGGAAGAATACCTAAAACCTGGGTAGTTGAAACCCGTGGAATGGGTACCATGCAATATGACTTCAAAGGGTCTTCATTTGCTCACCGAACCTCCCCAATCCTATCACAGCTGCGTTTATGCCCCTGTACACATGCTTGATTCTCTTTCGGAGACATAGCAATCCATAGGTTTTAAGATACTTACTAGTCAGGTACATTCTTAGGCGTTTAATATGCGGTGTTGAGTCCATTTCGTTGAGCAAGGAGTAGCTCTTGTCTATTCCATATTTGGCTTAAGGAACTTTATCTGTGCTCATTTCAATCTCTGGTTTTATGCAGCACCCCAACTCACCTTTCCCCTTAAGCAAGCATAAGTTGGTTTTCTAAATTTGAGACCCTGTTCTGTTCTGTAATTCAGTTCCTGTGTAGCCAAGTTTACATTCCGTGTATTACTGATATCTTATGATGTTTCTTTTTCTGTGTGACTTATTTCAGTTAGAATCATCATACCTGAATCCACTCATTGTGCTGCTAAGGGCCTGATGACACAGATTTCATTGCTGAGTGATATTGCTTTGTAAGTAAATACCACAACTTCTTTATCCATTTTTCACTTTCTGCGATGTTGAACTTGTACTGTAAACGAGGTTCTTGTAAACAGAGGTGTCCCAAACTTTGGGGTGGCTGTGTCTTTTTGATTTTAATTTCCCTAAGCTATAGGACCATAAGTGGAAGTGCCCTAGGTTCTGTTGCTTTGTTTTTTAGATGTTTCAGGAAACACCATACACTTCTCCGGAGTGGTTGTTGGCAATTTACATCCCGCCCATCAGCATAACAAGGCTCCCAGTTCTCCATGGCCTGTCCTGCCTTTCTGGATTTTACACTTTTTTCAGATGGCCCTTTTGACCGGGGGGAAGTGAGACTTCATTGTAGTGCAGATTTCCTTTGCAAGCTTGCTTGGTTGGCCAAAAAGGGCGTAGGCGTTTTTTCCTGAATATATTCAGGAAAAAACGCCTACGCCCTTTTTGGCCAAGTGCATCATTGTGTACGTTCTGCCTCTTTTCCTATGCTTTCAATGCAATTCCAGTCTACCTCCTGAAATCGGTTTCCTGCAATTCTGCCCCGCTTTCAAGTCCTCTTGGCAGACTTACTTCAGTATATTTTTGGACGATAGCTGTCATTTATAACTCTGCAGGTTTGTGAATTACAGTGCCCCTGAGCTCCTTTCTTCAACTCGCTTTCTTGTGAGCTCGCCGCAACACCGCAGGATGGCTTCAGGCCCTAATCTGGTTCCGGCACGGCACGTTGAGCCTTTGGTTATTTCCTCTTCCTGGTGGGAAATGAGAGTTAAATTTGCCCGTCCAGACACCTCCAGCTAGCCTCTCATTAGTTCTCGCTATTCCTGTTCATCTTCCGCAGAAATTGCAAACTGGGCCAAACAGGAGGTTAAAGGCGCTGACTCTCCAAGTGGGGAGAGTGTTAGTAAAGCATCTGGAATGTTGCACCCGAGTACCAGGGGAGGAAAACTGAGACATATTTGAACACGTCTCCCGTTCACATGGTTCATCATACTTGGGTTCCACATGCATGTTTTAGCTGAAGGAAGAATACCTAAAACCTGGGTAGTTGAAACCCGTGGAATGGGTACCATGCAATATGACTTCAAAGGGTCTTCATTTGCTCACCGAACCTCTCCAATCCTATCACTGCTGCGTTTATGCCCCTGTACACATGCTTGATTCTCTTTCGGAGACATAGCAATCCATAGGTTTTAAGATACTTACTAGTCAGGTACATTCTTAGGCGTTTAATATGCGGTGTTGAGTCCATTTCGTTGAGCAAGGAGTAGCTCTTGTCTATTCCATATTTGGCTTAAGGAACTTTATCTGTTCTCATTTCAATCTCTGGTTTTATGCAGCACCCCAACTCACCTTTCCCCTTAAGCAAGCATAAGTTGGTTTTCTAAATTTGAGACCCTGTTCTGTTCTGTAATTCAGTTCCTGTGTAGCCAAGTTTACATTCCGTGTATTACTGATATCTTATGATGTTTCTTTTTCTGTGTGACTTATTTCAGTTAGAATCATCATACCTGAATCCACTCATTGTGCTGCTAAGGGCCTGATGACACAGATTTCATTGCTGAGTGATATTGCTTTGTAAGTAAATACCACAACTTCTTTATCCATTTTTCACTTTCTGCGATGTTGAACTTGTACTGTAAACGAGGTTCTTGTAAACAGAGCCGTTCCAAACTTTGGGGTGGCTGTGTCTTTTTGATTTTGAATTCCCTAAGCTATAGGACCATAAGTGGAAGTGCCCTAGGCTCTGTTGCTTTGTTTTTTAGATGTTTCAGGAAACACCATACACTTCTCCCGAGTGTCTGTTGGCAATTTACATCCCGCCCATCAGCATAACAAGGCTCCCAGTTCTCCATGGCCTGTCCTGCCTTTCTGGATTTTACACGTTTTTCAGATGGCCCTTTTGACCGGGGGGAAGTGAGACTTCATTGTAGTGCAGATTTCCTTTGCAAGCTTGCTTGGTTGGCCAAAAAGGGCGTATGCGTTTTTTCCTGAATATATTCAGGAAAAAACGCATACGCCCTTTTTGGCCAAGTGCATCATTGTGGACGTTCTGCCTCTTTTCCTATGCATTCAATGCAATTCCAGTCTACCTCCTAAAATCGGTTTCCTGCAATTCTGCCCCGCTTTCAAGTCCTCTTGGCAGCCTTACTTCAGTCTATTTTTGGACGATAGCTGTCATTTATAACTCTGCAGGTTTGTGAATTACAGTGCCCCTGAGCTCCTTTCTTCAACTCGCTTTCTTGTGAGCTGGCCGCAACACCGCAGGATGGCTTCAGGCCCTAATCTGGTTCCGGCACGGCACGCTGAGCCTTTGGTTATTTCCTCTTCCTGGTGGGAAATGAGAGTTAAATTTGCCCATCCAGACACCTCCAGCTAGCCTCTCATTGGTTCTCGCTATTCCTGTTCATCTTCCGCAGAAATTGCAAACTGTGCCAAACAGGAGGTTAAAGGCGCTGACTCTCCAAGTGGGGAGAGTGTTAGTAAAGCGTCTGGAATGTTGCACCCGAGTACCAGGGGAGGAAAACTGAGACATATTTGAACACGTCTCCCGTTCACATGGTTGATCATACTTGGGTTCCACATGCATGTTTTAGCTGAAGGAAGAATACCTAAAACCTGGGTAGTTGAAACCCGTGGAATGGGTACCATGCAATATGACTTCAAAGGGTCTTCATTTGCTCACCGAACCTCCCCAATCCTATCACAGCTGCGTTTATGCCCCTGTACACATGCTTGATTCTCTTTCGGAGACATAGCAATCCATAGGTTTTAAGATACTTACTAGTCAGGTACATTCTTAGGCGTTTAATATGCGGTGTTGAGTCCATTTCGTTGAGCAAGGAGTAGCTCTTGTCTATTCCATATTTGGCTTAAGGAACTTTATCTGTGCTCATTTCAATCTCTGGTTTTATGCAGCACCCCAACTCACCTTTCCCCTTAAGCAAGCATAAGTTGGTTTTCTAAATTTGAGACCCTGTTCTGTTCTGTAATTCAGTTCCTGTGTAGCCAAGTTTACATTCCGTGTATTACTGATATCTTATGATGTTTCTTTTTCTGTGTGACTTATTTCAGTTAGAATCATCATACCTGAATCCACTCATTGTGCTGCTAAGGGCCTGATGACACAGATTTCATTGCTGAGTGATATTGCTTTGTAAGTAAATACCACAACTTCTTTATCCATTTTTCACTTTCTGCGATGTTGAACTTGTACTGTAAACGAGGTTCTTGTAAACAGAGGTGTCCCAAACTTTGGGGTGGCTGTGTCTTTTTGATTTTAATTTCCCTAAGCTATAGGACCATAAGTGGAAGTGCCCTAGGTTCTGTTGCTTTGTTTTTTAGATGTTTCAGGAAACACCATACACTTCTCCGGAGTGGTTGTTGGCAATTTACATCCCGCCCATCAGCATAACAAGGCTCCCAGTTCTCCATGGCCTGTCCTGCCTTTCTGGATTTTACACTTTTTTCAGATGGCCCTTTTGACCGGGGGGAAGTGAGACTTCATTGTAGTGCAGATTTCCTTTGCAAGCTTGCTTGGTTGGCCAAAAAGGGCGTAGGCGTTTTTTCCTGAATATATTCAGGAAAAAACGCCTACGCCCTTTTTGGCCAAGTGCATCATTGTGTACGTTCTGCCTCTTTTCCTATGCTTTCAATGCAATTCCAGTCTACCTCCTGAAATCGGTTTCCTGCAATTCTGCCCCGCTTTCAAGTCCTCTTGGCAGACTTACTTCAGTATATTTTTGGACGATAGCTGTCATTTATAACTCTGCAGGTTTGTGAATTACAGTGCCCCTGAGCTCCTTTCTTCAACTCGCTTTCTTGTGAGCTCGCCGCAACACCGCAGGATGGCTTCAGGCCCTAATCTGGTTCCGGCACGGCACGTTGAGCCTTTGGTTATTTCCTCTTCCTGGTGGGAAATGAGAGTTAAATTTGCCCGTCCAGACACCTCCAGCTAGCCTCTCATTAGTTCTCGCTATTCCTGTTCATCTTCCGCAGAAATTGCAAACTGGGCCAAACAGGAGGTTAAAGGCGCTGACTCTCCAAGTGGGGAGAGTGTTAGTAAAGCATCTGGAATGTTGCACCCGAGTACCAGGGGAGGAAAACTGAGACATATTTGAACACGTCTCCCGTTCACATGGTTCATCATACTTGGGTTCCACATGCATGTTTTAGCTGAAGGAAGAATACCTAAAACCTGGGTAGTTGAAACCCGTGGAATGGGTACCATGCAATATGACTTCAAAGGGTCTTCATTTGCTCACCGAACCTCTCCAATCCTATCACTGCTGCGTTTATGCCCCTGTACACATGCTTGATTCTCTTTCGGAGACATAGCAATCCATAGGTTTTAAGATACTTACTAGTCAGGTACATTCTTAGGCGTTTAATATGCGGTGTTGAGTCCATTTCGTTGAGCAAGGAGTAGCTCTTGTCTATTCCATATTTGGCTTAAGGAACTTTATCTGTTCTCATTTCAATCTCTGGTTTTATGCAGCACCCCAACTCACCTTTCCCCTTAAGCAAGCATAAGTTGGTTTTCTAAATTTGAGACCCTGTTCTGTTCTGTAATTCAGTTCCTGTGTAGCCAAGTTTACATTCCGTGTATTACTGATATCTTA
Source organism: Delphinus delphis (assembly GCF_949987515.2). NCBI lineage: Eukaryota > Metazoa > Chordata > Mammalia > Artiodactyla > Delphinidae > Delphinus > Delphinus delphis. The sequence continues at coordinate 5,178,670 of NW_027192648.1, forward strand.
TGATGTTTCTTTTTCTGTGTGACTTATTTCAGTTAGAATCATCATACCTGAATCCACTCATTGTGCTGCTAAGGGCCTGATGACACAGATTTCATTGCTGAGTGATATTGCTTTGTAAGTAAATACCACAACTTCTTTATCCATTTTTCACTTTCTGCGATGTTGAACTTGTACTGTAAACGAGGTTCTTGTAAACAGAGCCGTTCCAAACTTTGGGGTGGCTGTGTCTTTTTGATTTTGAATTCCCTAAGCTATAGGACCATAAGTGGAAGTGCCCTAGGCTCTGTTGCTTTGTTTTTTAGATGTTTCAGGAAACACCATACACTTCTCCCGAGTGTCTGTTGGCAATTTACATCCCGCCCATCAGCATAACAAGGCTCCCAGTTCTCCATGGCCTGTCCTGCCTTTCTGGATTTTACACTTTTTTCAGATGGCCCTTTTGACCGGGGGGAATTGTGACTTCATTGTAGTGCAGATTTCCTTTGCAAGCTTGCTTGGTTGGCCAAAAAGGGCGTATGCGTTTTTTCCTGAATATATTCAGGAAAAAACGCATACGCCCTTTTTGGCCAAGTGCATCATTGTGGACGTTCTGCCTCTTTTCCTATGCTTTCAATGCAATTCCAGTCTACCTCCTGAAATCGGTTTCCTGCAATTCTGCCCCGCTTTCAAGTCCTCTTGGCAGCCTTACTTCAGTCTATTTTTGGACGATAGCTGTCATTTATAACTCTGCAGGTTTGTGAATTACAGTGCCCCTGAGCTCCTTTCTTCAACTCGCTTTCTTGTGAGCTGGCCGCAACACCGCAGGATGGCTTCAGGCCCTAATCTGGTTCCGGCAGGGCACACTGAGCCTTTGGTTATTTCCTCTTCCTGGTGGGAAATGAGAGTTAAATTTGCCCGTCCAGACACCTCCAGCTAGCCTCTCATTGGTTCTCGCTATTCCTGTTCATCTTCCGCAGAAATTGCAAACTGGGCCAAACAGGAGGTTAAAGGGACTGACTCTCCAAGTGGGGAGAGTGTTAGTAAAGCGTCTGGAATGTTGCACCCGAGTACCAGGGGAGGAAAACTGAGACATATTTGAACACGTCTCCCGTTCACATGGTTGATCATACTTGGGTTCCACATGCATGTTTTAGCTGAAGGAAGAATACCTAAAACCTGGGTAGTTGAAACCCGTGGAATGGGTACCATGCAATATGACTTCAAAGGGTCTTCATTTGCTCACCGAACCTCTCCAATCCTATCACTGCTGCGTTTATGCCCCTGTACACATGCTTGATTCTCTTTCGGAGACATAGCAATCCATAGGTTTTAAGATACTTACTAGTCAGGTACATTCTTAGGCGTTTAATATGCGGTGTTGAGTCCATTTCGTTGAGCAAGGAGTAGCTCTTGTCTATTCCATATTTGGCTTAAGGAACTTTATCTGTGCTCATTTCAATCTCTGGTTTTATGCAGCACCCCAACTCACCTTTACCCTTAAGCAAGCATAAGTTGGTTTTCTAAATTTGAGACCCTGTTCTGTTCTGTAATTCAGTTCCTGTGTAGCCAAGTTTCCATTCCGTGTATTACTGATATCTTATGATGTTTCTTTTTCTGTGTGACTTATTTCAGTTAGAATCATCATACCTGAATCCACTCATTGTGCTGCTAAGGGCCTGATGACACAGATTTCATTGCTGAGTGATATTGCTTTGTAAGTAAATACCACAACTTCTTTATCCATTTTTCACTTTCTGCGATGTTGAACTTGTACTGTAAACGAGGTTCTTGTAAACAGAGGTGTCCCAAACTTTGGGGTGGCTGTGTCTTTTTGATTTTAATTTCCCTAAGCTATAGGACCATAAGTGGAAGTGCCCTAGGTTCTGTTGCTTTGTTTTTTAGATGTTTCAGGAAACACCATACACTTCTCCCGAGTGGTTGTTGGCAATTTACATCCCGCCCATCAGCATAACAAGGCTCCCAGTTCTCCATGGCCTGTCCTGCCTTTCTGGATTTTACACTTTTTTCAGATGGCCCTTTTGACCGGGGGGAAGTGAGACTTCATTGTAGTGCAGATTTCCTTTGCAAGCTTGCTTGGTTGGCCAAAAAGGGCGTAGGCGTTTTTTCCTGAATATATTCAGGAAAAAACGCCTACGCCCTTTTTGGCCAAGTGCATCATTGTGTACGTTCTGCCTCTTTTCCTATGCTTTCAATGCAATTCCAGTCTACCTCCTGAAATCGGTTTCCTGCAATTCTGCCCCGCTTTCAAGTCCTCTTGGCAGACTTACTTCAGTCTATTTTTGGACGATAGCTGTCATTTATAACTCTGCAGGTTTGTGAATTACAGTGCCCCTGAGCTCCTTTCTTCAACTCGCTTTCTTGTGACCTGGCCGCAACACCGCAGGATGGCTTCAGGCCCTAATCTGGTTCCGGCATGGCACGCTGAGCCTTTGGTTATTTCCTCTTCCTGGTGGGAAATGAGAGTTAAATTTGCCCGTCCAGACACCTCCAGCTAGTCTCTCATTGGTTCTCGCTATTCCTGTTCATCTTCCGCAGAAATTGCAAACTGGGCCAAACAGGAGGTTAAAGGGACTGACTCTCCAAGTGGGGAGAGTGTTAGTAAAGCGTCTGGAATGTTGCACCCGAGTACCAGGGGAGGAAAACTGAGACATATTTGAACACGTCTCCCGTTCACATGGTTGATCATACTCTGGGTTCCACATGCATGTTTTAGCTGAAGGAAGAATACCTAAAACCTGGGTAGTTGAAACCCGTGGAATGGGTACCATGCAATATGACTTCAAAGGGTCTTCATTTGCTCACCGAACCTCTCCAATCCTATCACTGCTGCGTTTATGCCCCTGTACACATGCTTGATTCTCTTTCGGAGACATAGCAATCCATAGGTTTTAAGATACTTACTAGTCAGGTACATTCTTAGGCGTTTAATATGCGGTGTTGAGTCCATTTCGTTGAGCAAGGAGTAGCTCTTGTCTATTCCATATTTGGCTTAAGGAACTTTATCTGTGCTCATTTCAATCTCTGATTTTATGCAGCACCCCAACTCACCTTTCCCCTTAAGCAAGCATAAGTTGGTTTTCGAAATTTGAGACCCTGTTCTGTTCTGTAATTCAGTTCCTGTGTAGCCAAGTTTACATTCCGTGTATTACTGATATCTTATGATGTTTCTATTTCTGTGTGACTTATTTCAGTTAGAATCATCATACCTGAATCCACTCTTTGTGCTGCTAAGGGCCTTATGACACAGATTTCATTGCTGAGTGATATTGCTTTGTAAGTAAATACCAGAACTTCTTTCTCCATTTTTCACTTTCTGCGATGTTGAACTTGTACTGTAAACGAGGTTCTTGTAAACAGAGGCGTCCCAAACTTTGGGGTGGCTGTGTCTTTTTGATTTTAATTTCCCTAAGCTATAGGACCATAAGTGGAAGTGCCCTAGGCTCTGTTGCTTTGTTTTTTAGATGTTTCAGGAAACACCATACACTTCTCCCGAATGTCTGTTGGCAATTTACATCCCGCCCATCAGCATAACAAGGCTCCCAGTTCTCCATGGCCTGTCCTGCCTTTCTGGATTTTACACTTTTTTCAGATGGCCCTTTTGACCGGGGGGAAGTGAGACTTCATTGTAGTGCAGATTTCCTTTGCAAGCTTGCTGGGTTGGCCAAAAAGGGCGTATGCGTTTTTTCCTGAATATATTCAGGAAAAAACGCATACGCCCTTTTTGGCCAAGTGCATCATTGTGGACGTTCTGCCTCTTTTCCTATGCTTTCAATGCAATTCCAGTCTACCTCCTGAAATCGGTTTCCTGCAATTCTGCCCCGCTTTCAAGTCCTCTTGGCAGACTTACTTCAGTATATTTTTGGACGATAGCTGTCATTTATAACTCTGCAGGTTTGTGAATTACAGTGCCCCTGAGCTCCTTTCTTCAACTCGCTTTCTTGTGAGCTGGCCGCAACACCGCAGGATGGCTTCAGGCCCTAATCTGGTTCCGGCACGGCACGTTGAGCCTTTGGTTATTTCCTCTTCCTGGTGGGAAATGAGAGTTAAATTTGCCCGTCCAGACACCTCCAGCTAGCCTCTCATTGGTTCTCGCTATTCCTGTTCATCTTCCGCAGAAATTGCAAACTGGGCCAAACAGGAGGTTAAAGGCGCTGACTCTCCAAGTGGGGAGAGTGTTATTAAAGCATCTGGAATGTTGCACCCGAGTACCAGGGGAGGAAAACTGAGACATATTTGAACACGTCTCCCGTTCACATGGTTCATCATACTTGGGTTCCACATGCATGTTTTAGCTGAAGGAAGAATACCTAAAACCTGGGTAGTTGAAACCCGTGGAATGGGTACCATGCAATATGACTTCAAAGGGTCTTCATTTGCTCACCGAACCTCTCCAATCCTATCACTGCTGCGTTTATGCCCCTGTACACATGCTTGATTCTCTTTCGGAGACATAGCAATCCATAGGTTTTAAGATACTTACTAGTCAGGTACATTCTTAGGCGTTTAATATGCGGTGTTGAGTCCATTTCGTTGAGCAAGGAGTAGCTCTTGTCTATTCCATATTTGGCTTAAGGAACTTTATCTGTTCTCATTTCAATCTCTGGTTTTATGCAGCACCCCAACTCACCTTTCCCCTTAAGCAAGCATAAGTTGGTTTTCTAAATTTGAGACCCTGTTCTGTTCTGTAATTCAGTTCCTGTGTAGCCAAGTTTACATTCCGTGTATTACTGATATCTTATGATGTTTCTTTTTCTGTGTGACTTATTTCAGTTAGAATCATCATACCTGAATCCACTCATTGTGCTGCTAAGGGCCTGATGACACAGATTTCATTGCTGAGTGATATTGCTTTGTAAGTAAATACCACAACTTCTTTATCCATTTTTCACTTTCTGCGATGTTGAACTTGTACTGTAAACGAGGTTCTTGTAAACAGAGCCGTTCCAAACTTTGGGGTGGCTGTGTCTTTTTGATTTTGAATTCCCTAAGCTATAGGACCATAAGTGGAAGTGCCCTAGGCTCTGTTGCTTTGTTTTTTAGATGTTTCAGGAAACACCATACACTTCTCCCGAGTGTCTGTTGGCAATTTACATCCCGCCCATCAGCATAACAAGGCTCCCAGTTCTCCATGGCCTGTCCTGCCTTTCTGGATTTTACACTTTTTTCAGATGGCCCTTTTGACCGGGGGGAATTGTGACTTCATTGTAGTGCAGATTTCCTTTGCAAGCTTGCTTGGTTGGCCAAAAAGGGCGTATGCGTTTTTTCCTGAATATATTCAGGAAAAAACGCATACGCCCTTTTTGGCCAAGTGCATCATTGTGGACGTTCTGCCTCTTTTCCTATGCATTCAATGCAATTCCAGTCTACCTCCTGAAATCGGTTTCCTGCAATTCTGCCCCGCTTTGAAGTCCTCTTGGCAGCCTTACTTCAGTCTATTTTTGGACGATAGCTGTCATTTATAACTCTGCAGGTTTGTGAATTACAGTGCCCCTGAGCTCCTTTCTTCAACTCGCTTTCTTGTGAGCTGGCCGCAACACCGCAGGATGGCTTCAGGCCCTAATCTGGTTCCGGCACGGCACACTGAGCCTTTGGTTATTTCCTCTTCCTGGTGGGAAATGAGAGTTAAATTTGCCCGTCCAGACACCTCCAGCTAGTCTCTCATTGGTTCTCGCTATTCCTGTTCATCTTCCGCAGAAATTGCAAACTGGGCCAAACAGGAGGTTAAAGGGACTGACTCTCCAAGTGGGGAGAGTGTTAGTAAAGCGTCTGGAATGTTGCACCCGAGTACCAGGGGAGGAAAACTGAGACATATTTGAACACGTCTCCCGTTCACATGGTTGATCATACTCTGGGTTCCACATGCATGTTTTAGCTGAAGGAAGAATACCTAAAACCTGGGTAGTTGAAACCCGTGGAATGGGTACCATGCAATATGACTTCAAAGGGTCTTCATTTGCTCACCGAACCTCTCCAATCCTATCACTGCTGCGTTTATGCCCCTGTACACATGCTTGATTCTCTTTCAGAGACATAGCAATCCATAGGTTTTAAGATACTTACTAGTCAGGTACATTCTTAGGCGTTTAATATGCGGTGTTGAGTCCATTTCGTTGAGCAAGGAGTAGCTCTTGTCTATTCCATATTTGGCTTAAGGAACTTTATCTGTGCTCATTTCAATCTCTGATTTTATGCAGCACCCCAACTCACCTTTCCCCTTAAGCAAGCATAAGTTGGTTTTCGAAATTTGAGACCCTGTTCTGTTCTGTAATTCAGTTCCTGTGTAGCCAAGTTTACATTCCGTGTATTACTGATATCTTATGATGTTTCTATTTCTGTGTGACTTATTTCAGTTAGAATCATCATACCTGAATCCACTCATTGTGCTGCTAAGGGCCTTATGACACAGATTTCATTGCTGAGTGATATTGCTTTGTAAGTAAATACCAGAACTTCTTTCTCCATTTTTCACTTTCTGCGATGTTGAACTTGTACTGTAAACGAGGTTCTTGTAAACAGAGGCGTCCCAAACTTTGGGGTGGCTGTGTCTTTTTGATTTTAATTTCCCTAAGCTATAGGACCATAAGTGGAAGTGCCCTAGGCTCTGTTGCTTTGTTTTTTAGATGTTTCAGGAAACACCATACACTTCTCCCGAATGTCTGTTGGCAATTTACATCCCGCCCATCAGCATAACAAGGCTCCCAGTTCTCCATGGCCTGTCCTGCCTTTCTGGATTTTACACTTTTTTCAGATGGCCCTTTTGACCGGGGGGAAGTGAGACTTCATTGTAGTGCAGATTTCCTTTGCAAGCTTGCTGGGTTGGCCAAAAAGGGCGTATGCGTTTTTTCCTGAATATATTCAGGAAAAAACGCATACGCCCTTTTTGGCCAAGTGCATCATTGTGGACGTTCTGCCTCTTTTCCTATGCTTTCAATGCAATTCCAGTCTACCTCCTGAAATCGGTTTCCTGCAATTCTGCCCCGCTTTCAAGTCCTCTTGGCAGACTTACTTCAGTATATTTTTGGACGATAGCTGTCATTTATAACTCTGCAGGTTTGTGAATTACAGTGCCCCTGAGCTCCTTTCTTCAACTCGCTTTCTTGTGAGCTGGCCGCAACACCGCAGGATGGCTTCAGGCCCTAATCTGGTTCCGGCACGGCACGTTGAGCCTTTGGTTATTTCCTCTTCCTGGTGGGAAATGAGAGTTAAATTTGCCCGTCCAGACACCTCCAGCTAGCCTCTCATTGGTTCTCGCTATTCCTGTTCATCTTCCGCAGAAATTGCAAACTGGGCCAAACAGGAGGTTAAAGGCGCTGACTCTCCAAGTGGGGAGAGTGTTATTAAAGCATCTGGAATGTTGCACCCGAGTACCAGGGGAGGAAAACTGAGACATATTTGAACACGTCTCCCGTTCACATGGTTCATCATACTTGGGTTCCACATGCATGTTTTAGCTGAAGGAAGAATACCTAAAACCTGGGTAGTTGAAACCCGTGGAATGGGTACCATGCAATATGACTTCAAAGGGTCTTCATTTGCTCACCGAACCTCTCCAATCCTATCACTGCTGCGTTTATGCCCCTGTACACATGCTTGATTCTCTTTCGGAGACATAGCAATCCATAGGTTTTAAGATACTTACTAGTCAGGTACATTCTTAGGCGTTTAATATGCGGTGTTGAGTCCATTTTGTTGAGCAAGGAGTAGCTCTTGTCTATTCCATATTTGGCTTAAGGAACTTTATCTGTTCTCATTTCAATCTCTGGTTTTATGCAGCACCCCAACTCACCTTTCCCCTTAAGCAAGCATAAGTTGGTTTTCTAAATTTGAGACCCTGTTCTGTTCTGTAATTCAGTTCCTGTGTAGCCAAGTTTACATTCCGTGTATTACTGATATCTTATGATGTTTCTTTTTCTGTGTGACTTATTTCAGTTAGAATCATCATACCTGAATCCACTCATTGTGCTGCTAAGGGCCTGATGACACAGATTTCATTGCTGAGTGATATTGCTTTGTAAGTAAATACCACAACTTCTTTATCCATTTTTCACTTTCTGCGATGTTGAACTTGTACTGTAAACGAGGTTCTTGTAAACAGAGCCGTTCCAAACTTTGGGGTGGCTGTGTCTTTTTGATTTTGAATTCCCTAAGCTATAGGACCATAAGTGGAAGTGCCCTAGGCTCTGTTGCTTTGTTTTTTAGATGTTTCAGGAAACACCATACACTTCTCCCGAGTGTCTGTTGGCAATTTACATCCCGCCCATCAGCATAACAAGGCTCCCAGTTCTCCATGGCCTGTCCTGCCTTTCTGGATTTTACACTTTTTTCAGATGGCCCTTTTGACCGGGGGGAATTGTGACTTCATTGTAGTGCAGATTTCCTTTGCAAGCTTGCTTGGTTGGCCAAAAAGGGCGTATGCGTTTTTTCCTGAATATATTCAGGAAAAAACGCATACGCCCTTTTTGGCCAAGTGCATCATTGTGGACGTTCTGCCTCTTTTCCTATGCATTCAATGCAATTCCAGTCTACCTCCTGAAATCGGTTTCCTGCAATTCTGCCCCGCTTTGAAGTCCTCTTGGCAGCCTTACTTCAGTCTATTTTTGGACGATAGCTGTCATTTATAACTCTGCAGGTTTGTGAATTACAGTGCCCCTGAGCTCCTTTCTTCAACTCGCTTTCTTGTGAGCTGGCCGCAACACCGCAGGATGGCTTCAGGCCCTAATCTGGTTCCGGCACGGCACACTGAGCCTTTGGTTATTTCCTCTTCCTGGTGGGAAATGAGAGTTAAATTTGCCCGTCCAGACACCTCCAGCTAGCCTCTCATTGGTTCTCGCTATTCCTGTTCATCTTCCGCAGAAATTGCAAACTGGGCCAAACAGGAGGTTAAAGGGACTGACTCTCCAAGTGGGGAGAGTGTTAGTAAAGCGTCTGGAATGTTGCACCCGAGTACCAGGGGAGGAAAACTGAGACATATTTGAACACGTCTCCCGTTCACATGGTTGATCATACTTGGGTTCCACATGCATGTTTTAGCTGAAGGAAGAATACCTAAAACCTGGGTAGTTGAAACCCGTGGAATGGGTACCATGCATTATGACTTCAAAGGGTCTTCATTTGCTCACCGAACCTCTCCAATCCTATCACTGCTGCGTTTATGCCCCTGTACACATGCTTGATTCTCTTTCGGAGACATAGCAATCCATAGGTTTTAAGATACTTACTAGTCAGGTACATTCTTAGGCGTTTAATATGCGGTGTTGAGTCCATTTCGTTGAGCAAGGAGTAGCTCTTGTCTATTCCATATTTGGCTTAAGGAACTTTATCTGTGCTCATTTCAATCTCTGGTTTTATGCAGCACCCCAACTCACCTTTACCCTTAAGCAAGCATAAGTTGGTTTTCGAACTTTCAGACCCTTTTCTGTTCTGTAATTCAGTTCCTGTGTAGCCAAGTTTACATTCCGTGTATTACTGATATCTTATGATGTTTCTTTTTCTGTGTGACTTATTTCAGTTAGAATCATCATACCTGAATCCACTCATTGTGCTGCTAAGGGCCTGATGACACAGATTTCATTGCTGAGTGATATTGCTTTGTAAGTAAATACCACAACTTCTTTATCCATTTTTCACTTTCTGCGATGTTGAACTTGTACTGTAAACGAGGTTCTTGTAAACAGAGGTGTCCCAAACTTTGGGGTGGCTGTGTCTTTTTGACTTTAATTTCCCTAAGCTATAGGACCATAAGTGGAAGTGCCCTAGGTTCTGTTGCTTTGTTTTTTAGATGTTTCAGGAAACACCATACACTTCTCCCGAGTGGTTGTTGGCAATTTACATCCCGCCCATCAGCATAACAAGGCTCCCAGTTCTCCATGGCCTGTCCTGCCCTTCTGGATTTTACACTTTTTTCAGATGGCCCTTTTGACCGGGGGGAAGTGAGACTTCATTGTAGTGCAGATTTCCTTTGCAAGCTTGCTTGGTTGGCCAAAAAGGGCGTAGGCGTTTTTTCCTGAATATATTCAGGAAAAAACGCCTACGCCCTTTTTGGCCAAGTGCATCATTGTGTACGTTCTGCCTCTTTTCCTATGCTTTCAATGCAATTCCAGTCTACCTCCTGAAATCGGTTTCCTGCAATTCTGCCCCGCTTTCAAGTCCTCTTGGCAGACTTACTTCAGTCTATTTTTGGACGATAGCTGTCATTTATAACTCTGCAGGTTTGTGAATTACAGTGCCCCTGAGCTCCTTTCTTCAACTCGCTTTCTTGTGACCTGGCCGCAACACCGCAGGATGGCTTCAGGCCCTAATCTGGTTCCGGCATGGCACGCTGAGCCTTTGGTTATTTCCTCTTCCTGGTGGGAAATGAGAGTTAAATTTGCCCGTCCAGACACCTCCAGCTAGTCTCTCATTGGTTCTCGCTATTCCTGTTCATCTTCCGCAGAAATTGCAAACTGGGCCAAACAGGAGGTTAAAGGGACTGACTCTCCAAGTGGGGAGAGTGTTAGTAAAGCGTCTGGAATGTTGCACCCGAGTACCAGGGGAGGAAAACTGAGACATATTTGAACACGTCTCCCGTTCACATGGTTGATCATACTCTGGGTTCCACATGCATGTTTTAGCTGAAGGAAGAATACCTAAAACCTGGGTAGTTGAAACCCGTGGAATGGGTACCATGCAATATGACTTCAAAGGGTCTTCATTTGCTCACCGAACCTCTCCAATCCTATCACTGCTGCGTTTATGCCCCTGTACACATGCTTGATTCTCTTTCAGAGACATAGCAATCCATAGGTTTTAAGATACTTACTAGTCAGGTACATTCTTAGGCGTTTAATATGCGGTGTTGAGTCCATTTCGTTGAGCAAGGAGTAGCTCTTGTCTATTCCATATTTGGCTTAAGGAACTTTATCTGTGCTCATTTCAATCTCTGATTTTATGCAGCACCCCAACTCACCTTTCCCCTTAAGCAAGCATAAGTTGGTTTTCGAAATTTGAGACCCTGTTCTGTTCTGTAATTCAGTTCCTGTGTAGCCAAGTTTACATTCCGTGTATTACTGATATCTTATGATGTTTCTATTTCTGTGTGACTTATTTCAGTTAGAATCATCATACCTGAATCCACTCATTGTGCTGCTAAGGGCCTTATGACACAGATTTCATTGCTGAGTGATATTGCTTTGTAAGTAAATACCAGAACTTCTTTCTCCATTTTTCACTTTCTGCGATGTTGAACTTGTACTGTAAACGAGGTTCTTGTAAACAGAGGCGTCCCAAACTTTGGGGTGGCTGTGTCTTTTTGATTTTAATTTCCCTAAGCTATAGGACCATAAGTGGAAGTGCCCTAGGCTCTGTTGCTTTGTTTTTTAGATGTTTCAGGAAACACCATACACTTCTCCCGAATGTCTGTTGGCAATTTACATCCCACCCATCACCATAACAAGGCTCCCAGTTCTCCATGGCCTGTCCTGCCTTTCTGGATTTTACACTTTTTTCAGATGGCCCTTTTGACCGGGGGGAAGTGAGACTTCATTGTAGTGCAGATTTCCTTTGCAAGCTTGCTTGGTTGGCCAAAAAGGGCGTATGCGTTTTTTCCTGAATATATTCAGGAAAAAACGCATACGCCCTTTTTGGCCAAGTGCATCATTGTGTACGTTCTGCCTCTTTTCCTATGCTTTCAATGCAATTCCAGTCTACCTCCTGAAATCGGTTTCCTGCAATTCTGCCCCGCTTTCAAGTCCTCTTGGCAGCCTTACTTCAGTCTATTTTTGGACGATAGCTGTCATTATAACTCTGCAGGTTTGTGAATTACAGTGCCCCTGAGCTCCTTTCTTCAACTCGCTTTCTTGTGAGCTGGCCGCAACACCGCAGGATGGCTTCAGGCCCTAATCTGGTTCCGGCACGGCACACTGAGCCTTTGGTTATTTCCTCTTCCTGGTGGGAAATGAGAGTTAAATTTGCCCGTCCAGACACCTCCAGCTAGCCTCTCATTGGTTCTCGCTATTCCTGTTCATCTTCCGCAGAAATTGCAAACTGGGCCAAACAGGAGGTTAAAGGGACTGACTCTCCAAGTGGGGAGAGTGTTAGTAAAGCGTCTGGAATGTTGCACCCGAGTACCAGGGGAGGAAAACTGAGACATATTTGAACACGTCTCCCGTTCACATGGTTGATCATACTTGGGTTCCACATGCATGTTTTAGCTGAAGGAAGAATACCTAAAACCTGGGTAGTTGAAACCCGTGGAATGGGTACCATGCAATATGACTTCAAAGGGTCTTCATTTGCTCACCGAACCTCTCCAATCCTATCACTGCTGCGTTTATGCCCCTGTACACATGCTTGATTCTCTTTCGGAGACATAGCGATCCATAGGTTTTAAGATACTTACTAGTCAGGTACATTCTTAGGCGTTTAATATGCGGTGTTGAGTCCATTTCGTTGAGCAAGGAGTAGCTCTTGTCTATTCCATATTTGGCTTAAGGAACTTTATCTGTGCTCATTTCAATCTCTGGTTTTATGCAGCACCCCAACTCACCTTTCCCCTTAAGCAAGCATAAGTTGGTTTTCGAACTTTCAGACCCTGTTCTGTTCTGTAATTCAGTTCCTGTGTAGCCAAGTTTACATTCCGTGTATTACTGATATCTTATGATGTTTCTTTTTCTGTGTGACTTATTTCAGTTAGAATCATCATACCTGAATCCACTCATTGTGCTGCTAAGGGCCTGATGACACAGATTTCATTGCTGAGTGATATTGCTTTGTAAGTAAATACCACAACTTCTTTATCCATTTTTCACTTTCTGCGATGTTGAACTTGTACTGTAAACGAGGTTCTTGTAAACAGAGGTGTCCCAAACTTTGGGGTGGCTGTGTCTTTTTGATTTTAATTTCCCTAAGCTATAGGACCATAAGTGGAAGTGCCCTAGGTTCTGTTGCTTTGTTTTTTAGATGTTTCAGGAAACACCATACACTTCTCCCGAGTGTCTGTTGGCAATTTACATCCCGCCCATCAGCATAACAAGGCTCCCAGTTCTCCATGGCCTGTCCTGCCTTTCTGGATTTTACACTTTTTTCAGATGGCCCTTTTGACCGGGGGGAAGTGAGACTTCATTGTAGTGCAGATTTCCTTTGCAAGCTTGCTTGGTTGGCCAAAAAGGGCGTAGGCGTTTTTTCCTGAATATATTCAGGAATAAACGCCTACGCCCTTTTTGGCCAAGTGCATCATTGTGTACGTTCTGCCTCTTTTCCTATGCTTTCAATGCAATTCCAGTCTACCTCCTGAAATCGGTTTCCTGCAATTCTGCCCCGCTTTCAAGTCCTCTTGGCAGACTTACTTCAGTATATTTTTGGACGATAGCTGTCATTTATAACTCTGCAGGTTTCTGAATTACAGTGCCCCTGAGCTCCTTTCTTCAACTCGCTTTCTTGTGAGCTGGCCGCAACACCGCAGGATGGCTTCAGGCCCTAATCTGGTTCCGGCACGGCACGTTGAGCCTTTGGTTATTTCCTCTTCCTGGTGGGAAATGAGAGTTAAATTTGCCCGTCCAGACACCTCCAGCTAGCCTCTCATTGGTTCTCGCTATTCCTGTTCATCTTCCGCAGAAATTGCAAACTGGGCCAAACAGGAGGTTAAAGGCGCTGACTCTCCAAGTGGGGAGAGTGTTAGTAAAGCGTCTGGAATGTTGCACCCGAGTACCAGGGGAGGAAAACTGAGACATATTTGAACACGTCTCCCGTTCACATGGTTCATCATACTTGGGTTCCACATGCATGTTTTAGCTGAAGGAAGAATACCTAAAACCTGGGTAGTTGAAACCCGTGGAATGGGTACCATGCAATATGACTTCAAAGGGTCTTCATTTGCTCACCGAACCTCTCCAATCCTATCACTGCTGCGTTTATGCCCCTGTACACATGCTTGATTCTCTTTCGGAGACATAGCAATCCATAGGTTTTAAGATACTTACTAGTCAGGTACATTCTTAGGCGTTTAATATGCGGTGTTGAGTCCATTTCGTTGAGCAAGGAGTAGCTCTTGTCTATTCCATATTTGGCTTAAGGAACTTTATCTGTTCTCATTTCAATCTCTGGTTTTATGCAGCACCCCAACTCACCTTTCCCCTTAAGCAAGCATAAGTTGGTTTTCTAAATTTGAGACCCTGTTCTGTTCTGTAATTCAGTTCCTGTGTAGCCAAGTTTACATTCCGTGTATTACTGATATCTTATGATGTTTCTTTTTCTGTGTGACTTATTTCAGTTAGAATCATCATACCTGAATCCACTCATTGTGCTGCTAAGGGCCTGATGACACAGATTTCATTGCTGAGTGATATTGCTTTGTAAGTAAATACCACAACTTCTTTATCCATTTTTCACTTTCTGCGATGTTGAACTTGTACTGTAAACGAGGTTCTTGTGAACAGAGCCGTTCCAAACTTTGGGGTGGCTGTGTCTTTTTGATTTTGAATTCCCTAAGCTATAGGACCATAAGTGGAAGTGCCCTAGGCTCTGTTGCTTTGTTTTTTAGATGTTTCAGGAAACACCATACACTTCTCCCGAGTGTCTGTTGGCAATTTACATCCCGCCCATCAGCATAACAAGGCTTCCAGTTCTCCATGGCCTGTCCTGCCTTTCTGGATTTTACACTTTTTTCAGATGGCCCTTTTGACCGGGGGGAAGTGTGTCTTCATTGTAGTGCAGATTTCCTTTGCAAGCTTGCTTGGTTGGCCAAAAAGGGCGTATGCGTTTTTTCCTGAATATATTCAGGAAAAAACGCATACGCCCTTTTTGGCCAAGTGCATCATTGTGGACGTTCTGCCTCTTTTCCTATGCATTCAATGCAATTCCAGTCTACCTCCTGAAATCGGTTTCCTGCAATTCTGCCCCGCTTTGAAGTCCTCTTGGCAGCCTTACTTCAGTCTATTTTTGGACGATAGCTGTCATTTATAACTCTGCAGGTTTGTGAATTACAGTGCCCCTGAGCTCCTTTCTTCAACTCGCTTTCTTGTGACCTGGCCGCAACACCGCAGGATGGCTTCAGGCCCTAATCTGGTTCCGGCATGGCACGCTGAGCCTTTGGTTATTTCCTCTTCCTGGTGGGAAATGAGAGTTAAATTTGCCCGTCCAGACACCTCCAGCTAGTCTCTCATTGGTTCTCGCTATTCCTGTTCATCTTCCGCAGAAATTGCAAACTGGGCCAAACAGGAGGTTAAAGGGACTGACTCTCCAAGTGGGGAGAGTGTTAGTAAAGCGTCTGGAATGTTGCACCCGAGTACCAGGGGAGGAAAACTGAGACATATTTGAACACGTCTCCCGTTCACATGGTTGATCATACTCTGGGTTCCACATGCATGTTTTAGCTGAAGGAAGAATACCTAAAACCTGGGTAGTTGAAACCCGTGGAATGGGTACCATGCAATATGACTTCAAAGGGTCTTCATTTGCTCACCGAACCTCTCCAATCCTATCACTGCTGCGTTTATGCCCCTGTACACATGCTTGATTCTCTTTCAGAGACATAGCAATCCATAGGTTTTAAGATACTTACTAGTCAGGTACATTCTTAGGCGTTTAATATGCGGTGTTGAGTCCATTTCGTTGAGCAAGGAGTAGCTCTTGTCTATTCCATATTTGGCTTAAGGAACTTTATCTGTGCTCATTTCAATCTCTGATTTTATGCAGCACCCCAACTCACCTTTCCCCTTAAGCAAGCATAAGTTGGTTTTCGAAATTTGAGACCCTGTTCTGTTCTGTAATTCAGTTCCTGTGTAGCCAAGTTTACATTCCGTGTATTACTGATATCTTATGATGTTTCTATTTCTGTGTGACTTATTTCAGTTAGAATCATCATACCTGAATCCACTCATTGTGCTGCTAAGGGCCTTATGAGACAGATTTCATTGCTGAGAGATATTGCTTTGTAAGTAAATACCAGAACTTCTTTATCCATTTTTCACTTTCTGCGATGTTGAACTTGTACTGTAAACGAGGTTCTTGTAAACAGAGGCGTCCCAAACTTTGGGGTGGCTGTGTCTTTTTGATTTTAATTTCCCTAAGCTATAGGACCATAAGTGGAAGTGCCCTAGGCTCTGTTGCTTTGTTTTTTAGATGTTTCAGGAAACACCATACACTTCTCCCGAATGTCTGTTGGCAATTTACATCCCACCCATCACCAAAACAAGGCTCCCAGTTCTCCATGGCCTGTCCTGCCTTTCTGGATTTTACACTTTTTTCAGATGGCCCTTTTGACCGGGGGGAAGTGAGACTTCATTGTAGTGCAGATTTCCTTTGCAAGCTTGCTTGGTTGGCCAAAAAGGGCGTATGCGTTTTTTCCTGAATATATTCAGGAAAAAACGGATACGCCCTTTTTGGCCAAGTGCATCATTGTGGACGTTCTGCCTCTTTTCCTATGCTTTCAATGCAATTCCAGTCTACCTCCTGAAATCGGTTTCCTGCAATTCTGCCCCGCTTTCAAGTCCTCTTGGCAGCCTTACTTCAGTCTATTTTTGGACGATAGCTGTCATTTATAACTCTGCAGGTTTGTGAATTACAGTGTCCCTGAGCTCCTTTCTTCAACTCGGTTTCTTTTGAGCTGGCCGCAACACCGCAGGATGGCTTCAGGCCTTAATCTGGTTCCGGTACGGCACGCTGAGCCTTTGGTTATTTCCTCTTCCTGGTGGGAAATGAGAGTTAAATTTGCCCGTCCAGACACCTCCGCCTAGCCTCTCATTGGTTCTCGCTATTCCTGTTCATCTTCCGCAGAAATTGCAAACTGGGCCAAACAGGAGGTTAAAGGGACTGACTCTCCAAGTGGGGAGAGTGTTAGTAAAGCGTCTGGAATGTTGCACCCGAGTACCAGGGGAGGAAAACTGAGACATATTTGAACACGTCTCCCGTTCACATGGTTGATCATACTTGGGTTCCACATGCATGTTTTAGCTGAAGGAAGAATACCTTAAACCTGGAGAGTTGAGACCCGTGGAATGGGTACCATGCAATATGACTTCAAAGGGTCTTCATTTGCTCACCGAACCTCTCCAATCCTATCACTGCTGCGTTTATGCCCCTGTACACATGCTTGATTCTCTTTTGGAGACATAGCAATCCATAGGTTTTACGATACTTACTAGTCAGGTACATTCTTAGGCGTTTAATATGTGGTGTTGAGTCCATTTCGTTGAGCAAGGAGTAGCTCTTGTCTATTCCATATTTGACTTAAGGAACTTTATCTGTGCTCATTTCAATCTCTGGTTTTATGCAGCACCCCACCTCACCTTTACCCTTAAGCAAGCGTAAGTTGGTTTTCTAAATTTGAGACCCTGTTCTGTTCTGTAATTCAGTTCCTGTGTAGCCAAGTTTACATTCCGTGTATTACTGATATCTTATGATGTTTCTTTTTCTGTGTGACTTATTTCAGTTAGAATCATCATACCTGAATCCACTCATTGTTCTGCTAAGGGCCTGATGACATAGATTTCATTGCTGAGTGATATTGCTTTGTAAGTAAATACCACAACTTCTTTATCCATTTTTCACTTTCTGCGATGTTGAACTTGTACTGTAAATGAGGTTCTTGTAAACAGAGGCGTCCCAAACTTTGGGGTGGCTGTGTCTTTTTGATTTTAATTTCCCTAAGCTATAGGACCATAAGTGGCAGTGCCATAGGCTCTGTTGCTTTGTGTTTTAGATGTTTCAGGAAACACCATACACTTCTCCCGAGTGTCTGTTGGCAATTTACATCCCGCCCATCAGCATAACAAGGCTCCCAGTTCTCCATGGCCTGTCCTGCCTTTCTGGATTTTACACTTTTTTCAGATTGCCCTTTTGACCGGGGGGAAGTGAGACTTCATTGTAGTGCAGATTTCCTTTGCAAGCTTGCTTGGTTGGCCAAAAAGGGCGTATGCGTTTTTTCCTGAATATATTCCGGAAAAAACGCATACGCCCTTTTTGGCCAAGTGCATCATTGTGGACGTTCTGCCTCTTTTCCTATGCTTTCAATGCAATTCCAGTCTACCTCCTGCAATCGGTTTCCTGCAATTCTGCCCCGCTTTCAAGTCCTCTTGGCAGCCTTACTTCAGTCTATTTTTGGACGATAGCTGTCATTTATAACTCTGCAAGTTTGTGAATTACAGTGCCCCTGAGCTCCTTTCTTCAACTCGCTTTCTTGTGACCTGGCCGCAACACCGCAGGTTGTCTTCAGACCCTAATCTGGTTCCGGCATGGCACGCTGAGCCTTTGGTTAATTCCTCTTCCTGGTGGGAAATGAGAGTTAAATTTGCCCGTCCAGACACCTCCAGCTAGCCTCTCATTTGTTCTCGCTATTCCTGTTCATCTTCCGCAGAAATTGCAAACTGTGCCAAACAGGAGGTTAAAGACGCTGACTCTCCAAGTGGGGAGAGTGTTAGTAAAGCGTCTGGAATGTTGCACCCGAGTACCAGGGGAGGAAAACTGAGACATATTTGAACACGTCTCCCGATCACATGGTTGATCATACTCTGGGTTCCACATGCATGTTTTAGTTGAAGGAAGAATACCTAAAACCTGGGTAGTTAAAACCCGTGGAATGGGTACCATGCAATATGACTTCAAAGGGTCTTCATTTGCTCACCGAACCTCTCCAATCCTATCACTGCTGCGTTTATGCCCCTGTACACATGCTTGATTCTCTTTCGGAGACATAGCAATCCATAGGTTTTAAGATACTTACTAGTCAGGTACATTCTTAGGCGTTTAATATGCGGTGTTGAGTCCATTTCGTTGAGCAACGAGTAGCTCTTGTCTATTCCATATTTGACTTAAGGAACTTTATCTGTGCTCATTTCAATCTCTGGTTTTATGCAGCACCCCAACTCACCTTTCCCCTTAAGCAAGCATAAGTTGGTTTTCTAAATTTGAGACCCTGTTCTGTTTTGGAATGCAGTTCCTGTGTAGCCAAGTTTAATTCCGTGTATTAGTGATATCTTATGATGTTTCTTTTTCTGTGTGACTTATTTCAGTTAGAATCATCGTACCTGAATCCACTCATTATGCTGCTACGGGCCTGATGACATAGATTTCATTGCTGAGTGATATTGCATTGTACGTAAGTACCACAAGTTCTTTATCCATTTTTCACTTTCTATGATATTGAACTAGTACAGTAAACGAGGTTCTTGTAAACAGAGGCGTCCCAAACTTTGGGGTGGCTGTGTCTTTTTGATTTTAATTTCCCTAAGCTATAGGACCATAAGTGGAAGTGCCCTAGGCTCTGTTGCTTTGTTTTTTAGATGTTTCAGGAAACACCATACACTTTTCCCGAGTGGTTTTTGGCAATTTACATCCCGCCCATTAGCATAACAAGGCTCCCAGTTCTCCATGGCCTGTCCTGCCTTTCTGGATTTTACACTTTTTTCAGATGGCCCTTTTGACCGGGCGGAAGTGAGACTTCATTGTAGTGCAGATTTCCTTTGCAAGCTTGCTTGGTTGGCCAAAAAGGGCGTATGCGTTTTTTCCTGAATATATTCAGGAAAAAACGCATACGTCCTTTTTGGCCAAGTGCATCATTGTGGACGTTCTGCCTCTTTTCCTATGCTTTCAATGCAATTCCAGTCTACCTCCTGAAATCGGTTTCCTGCAATTCTGCCCCGCTTTCAAGTCCTCTTGGCAGCCTTACTTCAGTCTATTTTTGGACGATAGCTGTCATTTATAACTCTGCAGGTTTGTGAATTACAGTGCCCCTGAGCTCCTTTCTTCAACTCGCTTTCTTTTGAGCTGGCCACAACACCGCAGGATGGCTTCAGGCCCTAATCTGGCTCCGGTACGGCACGCTGAGCCTTTGGTTATTTCCTCTTCCTGGTTGGAAATGAGAGTTAAATTTGCCCGTCCAGACACCTCCAGCTAGCCTCTCATTGGTTCTCGCTATTCCTGTTCATCTTCCGCAGAAATTGCAAACTGGGCCAAACAGGAGGTTAAAGGCGCTGACTCTCCAAGTGGGGAGAGTGTTAGTAAAGCGTCTGGAATGTTGCACCCGAGTACCAGGGGAGGAAAACTGAGACATATTTGAACACGTCTCCCATTCACATGGTTGATTATACTTGGGTTCCACATGCATGTTTTACCTGAAGGAAGAATACCTTAAACCTGGAGAGTTGAGACCCGTGGAATGGGTACCATGCAATATGACTTCAAAGGGTCTTCATTTGCTCACCGAACCTCTCCAATCCTATCACTGCTGCGTTTATGCCCCTGTACACATGCTTGATTCTCTTTCGGAGACATAGCAATCCATAGGTTTTACGATACTTACTAGTCAGGTACATTCTTAGGCGTTTAATATGCGGTGTTGAGTCCATTTCGTTGAGCAAGGAGTAGCTCTTGTCTATTCCATATTTGACTTAAGGAACTTTATCTGTGCTCATTTCAATCTCTGGTTTTATGCAGCACCCCAACTCACCTTTACCCTTAAACAAGCATAAGTTGGTTTTCTAAATTTGAGACCCTGTTCTGTTCTGTAATTCAGTTCCTGTGTAGCCAAGTTTACATTCTGTGTATTACTGATATCTTATGATGTTTCTTTTTCTGTGTGACTTATTTCAGTTAGAATCATCATACCTGAATCCACTCATTGTGATGCTAAGGGCCTGATGACATAGATTTCATTGCTGAGTGATATTGCTTTGTAAGTAAATACCACAACTTCTTTATCCATTTTTCACTTTCTGCGATGTTGAACTTGTACTGTAAACGAGGTTCTTGTAAACAGAGCCGTTCCAAACTTTGGGGTGGCTGTGTCTTTTTGATTTTAATTTCCCTAAGCTATAGGACCATAAGTGGCAGTGCCCTAGGCTCTGTTGCTTTGATTTTTAGATGTTTCAGGAAACACCATACACTTCTCCCGAGTGTCTGTTGGCAATTTACATCCCGCCCATCAGCATAACAAGGCTCCCAGTTCTCCATGGCCTGTCCTGCCTTTCTGGATTTTACACTTTTTTCAGATGGCCCTTTTGACCGGGGGGAAGTGAGACTTCATTGTAGTGCAGATTTCCTTTGCAAGCTTGCTTGGTTGGCCAAAAAGGGCGTATGCGTTTTTTCCTGAATATATTCAGGAAAAAACGTATACGCCCTTTTTGGCCAAGTGCATCATTGTGGACGTTCTGCCTCTTTTCCTATGCTTTCAATGCAATTCCAGTCTACCTCCTGAAATCGGTTTCCTGCAATTCTGCCCCGCTTTCAAGTCCTCTTGGCAGCCTTATTTCAGTCTATTTTTGGACGATAGCTGTCATTTATAACTCTGCAGGTTTGTGAATTACAGTGTCCCTGCGCTCCTTTCTTCAACTCGCTTTCTTGTGACCTGGCCGCAACACCGCAGGATGGCTTCAGGCCCTAATCTGGTTCCGGCCCGGCATGCTGAGCCTTTGGTTAATTCCTCTTCCTGGTGGGAAATGAGAGTTAAATTTGCCCGTCCAGACACCTCCAGCTAGCCTCTCATTGGTTCTCGCTATTCCTGTTCATCTTCCGCAGAAATTGCAAACTGGGCCAAACAGGAGGTTAAAGGGACTGACTCTCCAAGTGGGGAGAGTGTTAGTAAAGTGTCTGGACTGTTGCACCCGAGTACCAGGGGAGGAAAACTGAGACATATTTGAACACGTCTCCCGATCACATGGTTGATCATACTCTAGGTTCCACATGCATGTTTTAGCTGAAGGAAGAATACCTTAAACCTGGGTAGTTGAAACCCGTGGAATGGGTACCATGCAATATGACTTCAAAGGGTCTTCATTTGCTCACCGAACCTCTCCAATCCTATCACTGCTGCATTTATGCCCCTGTACACATGCTTGATTCTCTTTCGGAGACATAGCAATCCATAGGTTTTAAGATACTTACTAGTCAGGTACATTCTTAGGCGTTTAATATGGGGTGTTGAGTCCATTTCGTTGAGCAAGGAGTAGCTCTTGTCTATTCCATATTTGGCTTAAGGAACTTTATCTGTGCTCATTTCAATCTCTGGTTTTATGCAGCACCCCAACTCACCTTTACCCTTAAGCAAGCATAAGTTGGTTTTCTAAATTTGAGACCCTGTTCTGTTCTGTAATTCAGTTCCTGTGTAGCCAAGTTTACATTCCGTGTATTACTGATATCTTATGATGTTTCTTTTTCTGTGTGACTTATTTCAGTTAGAATCATCGTACCTGAATCTACTCATTATGCTGCTACGGGCCTGATGACATAGATTTCATTGCTGAGTGATACTGCATTGTACGTAAGTACCACAAGTTCTTTATCCATTTTTCACTTTCTGCGATGTTGAACTTGTACTGTAAACGAGGTTCTTGTAAACAGAGCCGTTCCAAACTTTGGGGTGGCTGTGTCTTTTTGATTTTAATTTCCCTAAGCTATAGGACCATAAGTGGAAGTGCCCTAGGTTCTGTTGCTTTGTTTTTTAGATGTTTCAGGAAACACCATACACTTCTCCCGAGTGTCTGTTGGCAATTTACATCCCGCCCATCAGCATAACAAGGCTCCCAGTTCTCAATGGCCTGTTGCCTTTCTGGATTTTACACTTTTTTCAGATGGCCCTTTTGACCGGGGGGAAGTGAGACTTCATTGTAGTGCAGATTTCCTTTGCAAGCTTGCTTGGTTGGCCAAAAAGGGCGTATGCGTTTTTTCCTGATTATATTCAGGAAAAAACGCATACGCCCTTTTTGGCCAAGTGCATCATTGTGGACGTTCTGCCTCTTTTCCTATGCTTTCAATGCAATTCCAGTCTACCTCCTGAAATCGGTTTCCTGCAATTCTGCCCCGCTTTCAAGTCCTCTTGGCAGCCTTACTTCAGTCTATTTTTGGACGATACCTCTCATTTATAACTCTGCAGGTTTCTGAATTACAGTGCCCCTGAGCTCCTTTCTTCAACTCGCTTTCTTGTGACCTGGCCGCAACACCGCAGGATGGCTTCAGGCCCTAATCTGGTTCCGGCCCGGCATGCTGCGCCTTTGGTTAATTCCTCTTCCTGGTGGGAAATGAGAGTTAAATTTGCCCGTCCAGACACCTCCAGCTAGCCTCTCATTGGTTCTCGCTATTCCTGATCATCTTCCGCAGAAATTGCAAACTGGGCCAAACAGGAGGTTAAAGGGACTGACTCTCCAAGTGGGGAGAGTGTTAGTAAAGCGTCTGGAATGTTGCACCCGAGTACCAGGGGAGGAAAACTGAGACATATTTGAACACGTCTCCCGATCACATGGTTGATCATACTCTAGGTTCCACATGCATGTTTTAGCTGAAGGAAGAATACCTTAAACCTGGGTAGTTGAAACCCGTGGAATGGGTACCATGCAATATGACTTCAAAGGGTCTTCATTTGCTCACCGAACCTCTCCAATCCTATCACTGCTGCATTTATGCCCCTGTACACATGCTTGATTCTCTTTCGGAGACATAGCAATCCATAGGTTTTAAGATACTTATTAGTCAGGTACATTCTTAGGCGTTTAATATGGGGTGTTGAGTCCATTTCGTTGAGCAAGGAGTAGCTCTTGTCTATTCCATATTTGGCTTAAGGAACTTTATCTGTGCTCATTTCAATCTCTGGTTTTATGCAGCACCCCAACTCACCTTTACCCTTAAGCAAGCATAAGTTGGTTTTCTAAATTTGAGACCCTGTTCTGTTCTGTAATTCAGTTCCTGTGTAGCCAAGTTTACATTCTGTGTATTACTGATATCTTATGATGTTTCTTTTTCTGTGTGACTTATTTCAGTTAGAATCATCATACCTGAATCCACTCATTGTGATGCTAAGGGCCTGATGACATAGATTTCATTGCTGAGTGATATTGCTTTGTAAGTAAATACCACAACTTCTTTATCCATTTTTCACTTTCTGCGATGTTGAACTTGTACTGTAAACGAGGTTCTTGTAAACAGAGCCGTTCCAAACTTTGGGGTGGCTGTGTCTTTTTGATTTTAATTTCCCTAAGCTATAGGACCATAAGTGGCAGTGCCCTAGGCTCTGTTGCTTTGTTTTTTAGATGTTTCAGGAAACACCATACACTTCTCCCGAGTGTCTGTTGGCAATTTACATCCCGCCCATCAGCATAACAAGGCTCCCAGTTCTCCATGGCCTGTCCTGCCTTTCTGGATTTTACACTTTTTTCAGATGGCCCTTTTGACCGGGGGGAAGTGAGACTTCATTGTAGTGCAGATTTCCTTTGCAAGCTTGCTTGGTTGGCCAAAAAGGGCGTATGCGTTTTTTCCTGAATATATTCAGGAAAAAACGTATACGCCCTTTTTGGCCAAGTGCATCATTGTGGACGTTCTGCCTCTTTTCCTATGCTTTCAATGCAATTCCAGTCTACCTCCTGAAATCGGTTTCCTGCAATTCTGCCCCGCTTTCAAGTCCTCTTGGCAGCCTTATTTCAGTCTATTTTTGGACGATAGCTGTCATTTATAACTCTGCAGGTTTGTGAATTACAGTGTCCCTGAGCTCCTTTCTTCAACTCGCTTTCTTGTGACCTGGCCGCAACACCGCAGGATGGCTTCAGGCCCTAATTTGGTTCTGGCCCGGCATGCTGAGCCTTTGGTTAATTCCTCTTCCTGGTGGGAAATGAGAGTTAAATTTGCCCGTCCAGACACCTCCAGCTAGCCTCTCATTGGTTCTCGCTATTCCTGTTCATCTTCCGCAGAAATTGCAAACTGGGCCAAACAGGAGGTTAAAGGCGCTGACTCTCCAAGTGGGGAGAGTGTTAGTAAAGCGTCTGGAATGTTGCACCCGAGTACCAGGGGAGGAAAACTGAGACATATTTGAACACGTCTCCCGATCACATGGTTGATCATACTCTAGGTTCCACATGCATGTTTTAGCTGAAGGAAGAATACCTTAAACCTGGGTAGTTGAAACCCGTGGAATGGGTACCATGCAATATGACTTCAAAGGGTCTTCATTTGCTCACCGAACCTCTCCAATCCTATCACTGCTGCGTTTATGCCCCTGTACACATGCTTGATTCTCTTTTGGAGACATAGCAATCCATAGGTTTTACGATACTTACTAGTCAGGTACATTCTTAGGCGTTTAATATGCGGTGTTGAGTCCATTTCGTTGAGCAAGGAGTAGCTCTTGTCTATTCCATATTTGACTTAAGGAACTTTATCTGTGCTCATTTCAATCTCTGGTTTTATGCAGCACCCCACCTCACCTTTACCCTTAAGCAAGCATAAGTTGGTTTTCTAAATTTGAGACCCTGTTCTGTTCTGTAATTCAGTTCCTGTGTAGCCAAGTTTACATTCCGTGTATTACTGATATCTTATGATGTTTCTTTTTCTGTGTGACTTATTTCAGTTAGAATCATCATACCTGAATCCACTCATTGTGCTGCTAAGGGCCTGATGACATAGATTTCATTGCTGAGTGATATTGCTTTGTAAGTAAATACCACAACTTCTTTATCCATTTTTCACTTTCTGCGATGTTGAACTTGTACTGTAAACGAGGTTCTTGTAAACAGAGGCGTCCCAAACTTTGGGGTGGCTGTGTCTTTTTGATTTTAATTTTCCTAAGCTATAGGACCATAAGTGGCAGTGCCCTAGGCTCTGTTGCTTTGTGTTTTAGATGTTTCAGGAAACACCATACACTTCTCCCAAGTGTCTGTTAGCAATTTACATCCCGCCCATCAGCATAACAAGGCTCCCAGTTCTCCATGGCCTGTCCTGCCTTTCTGGATTTTACACTTTTTTCAGATGGCCCTTTTGACCAGGGGGAAGTGAGACTTCATTGTAGTGCAGATTTCCTTTGCAAGCTTGCTTGGTTGGCCAAAAAGGGCATATGCGTTTTTTCCTGAATATATTCAGGAAAAAACGCATACGCCCTTTTTGGCCAAGTGCATCATTGTGGACGTTCTGCCTCTTTTCCTATGCTTTCAATGCAATTCCAGTCTACCTCCTGAAATCGGTTTCCTGCAATTCTGCCCCGCTTTCAAGTCCTCTTGGCAGCCTTACTTCAGTCTATTTTTGGACGATAGCTGTCATTTATAACTCTGCAGGTTTGTGAATTACAGTGCCCCTGAGCTCCTTTCTTCAACTCGCTTTCTTGTGACCTGGCCGCAACACCGCAGGATGGCTTCAGGCCCTAATCTGGTTCTGGCACGGCACGCTGAGCCTTTGGTTATTTCCTCCTCCTGGTGGGAAATGAGAGTTAAATTTGCCCGTCCAGACACCTCCAGCTAGCCTCTCATTGGTTCTCGCTATTCCTGTTCATCTTCCGCAGAAATTGCAAACTGGGCCAAACAGGAGGTTAAAGGCGCTGACTCTCCAAGTGGGGAGAGTGTTAGTAAAGCGTCTGGAATGTTGCACCCGAGTACCAGGGGAGGAAAACTGAGACATATTTGAACACGTCTCCCGATCACATGGTTGATCATACTCTGGGTTCCACATGCATGTTTTAGTTGAAGGAAGAATACCTAAAACCTGGGTAGTTGAAACCCGTGGAATGGGTACCATGCAATATGACTTCAAAGGGTCTTCATTTGCTCACCGAACCTCTCCAATCCTATCACTGCTGCGTTTATGCCCCTGTACACATGCTTGATTCTCTTTCGGAGACATAGCAATCTATAGGTTTTACGATACTTACTAGTCAGGTACATTGTTAGGCGTTTAGTATGCGGTGTTGAGTCCATTTCGTTGAGCAAGGAGTAGCTCTTGTCTATTCCATATTTGGCTTAAGGAAATTTATCTGTGCTCATTTCAATCTCTGGTTTTATGCAGCACCCCAACTCACCTTTCCCCTTAAGCAAGCATAAGTTGGTTTTCGAAATTTGAGACCCTGTTCTGTTCTGTAATTCAGTTCCTGTGTAGCCAAGTTTACATTCCATGTATTACTGATATCTTATGATGTTTCTTTTTCTGTGTGACTTATTTCAGTTAGAATCATCATACCTGAATCCACTCATTGTGCTGCTAAGGGCCTGATGACACAGATTTCATTGCTGAGTGATATTGCTTTGTAAGTAAATACCACAACTTCTTTATCCATTTTTCACTTTCTGCGATGTTGAACTTGTACTGTAAACGAGGTTCTTGTAAACAGAGCCGTTCCAAACTTTGGGGTGGCTGTGTGTTTTTGATTTTAATTTCCCTAAGCTATAGGACCATAGGTGGAAGTGCCCTAGGTTCTGTTGCTTTGTTTTTTAGATGTTTCAGGAAACACCATACACTTCTCCCGAGTGGTTGTTGGCAATTTACATCCCGCCCATCAGCATAACAAGGCTCCCAGTTCTCCATGGCCTGTCCTGCCTTTCTGGATTTTACACTTTTTTCAGATGGCCCTTTTGACCGGGGGGAAGTGAGACTTCATTGTAGTGCAGATTTCCTTTGCAAGCTTGCTTGGTTGGCCAAAAAGGGCGTAGGCGTTTTTTCCTGAATATATTCAGGAAAAAACGCCTACGCCCTTTTTGGCCAAGTGCATCATTGTGTACGTTCTGCCTCTTTTCCTATGCTTTCAATGCAATTCCAGTCTACCTCCTGAAATCGGTTTCCTGCAATTCTGCCCCGCTTTCAAGTCCTCTTGGCAGACTTACTTCAGTATATTTTTGGACGATAGCTGTCATTTATAACTCTGCAGGTTTCTGAATTACAGTGCCCCTGAGCTCCTTTCTTCAACTCGCTTTCTTGTGAGCTGGCCGCAACACCGCAGGATGGCTTCAGGCCCTAATCTGGTTCCGGCACGGCACGTTGAGCCTTTGGTTATTTCCTCTTCCTGGTGGGAAATGAGAGTTAAATTTGCCCGTCCAGACACCTCCAGCTAGCCTCTCATTGGTTCTCGCTATTCCTGTTCATCTTCCGCAGAAATTGCAAACTGGGCCAAACAGGAGGTTAAAGGCGCTGACTCTCCAAGTGGGGAGAGTGTTAGTAAAGCGTCTGGAATGTTGCACCCGAGTACCAGGGGAGGAAAACTGAGACATATTTGAACACGTCTCCCGTTCACATGGTTCATCATACTTGGGTTCCACATGCATGTTTTAGCTGAAGGAAGAATACCTAAAACCTGGGTAGTTGAAACCCGTGGAATGGGTACCATGCAATATGACTTCAAAGGGTCTTCATTTGCTCACCGAACCTCTCCAATCCTATCACTGCTGCGTTTATGCCCCTGTACACATGCTTGATTCTCTTTCGGAGACATAGCAATCCATAGGTTTTAAGATACTTACTAGTCAGGTACATTCTTAGGCGTTTAATATGCGGTGTTGAGTCCATTTCGTTGAGCAAGGAGTAGCTCTTGTCTATTCCATATTTGGCTTAAGGAACTTTATCTGTTCTCATTTCAATCTCTGGTTTTATGCAGCACCCCAACTCACCTTTCCCCTTAAGCAAGCATAAGTTGGTTTTCTAAATTTGAGACCCTGTTCTGTTCTGTAATTCAGTTCCTGTGTAGCCAAGTTTACATTCCGTGTATTACTGATATCTTATGATGTTTCTTTTTCTGTGTGACTTATTTCAGTTAGAATCATCATACCTGAATCCACTCATTGTGCTGCTAAGGGCCTGATGACACAGATTTCATTGCTGAGTGATATTGCTTTGTAAGTAAATACCACAACTTCTTTATCCATTTTTCACTTTCTGCGATGTTGAACTTGTACTGTAAACGAGGTTCTTGTGAACAGAGCCGTTCCAAACTTTGGGGTGGCTGTGTCTTTTTGATTTTGAATTCCCTAAGCTATAGGACCATAAGTGGAAGTGCCCTAGGCTCTGTTGCTTTGTTTTTTAGATGTTTCAGGAAACACCATACACT
Organism: Delphinus delphis; assembly: GCF_949987515.2. Classification (NCBI taxonomy): domain Eukaryota; kingdom Metazoa; phylum Chordata; class Mammalia; order Artiodactyla; family Delphinidae; genus Delphinus; species Delphinus delphis. Next base: position 5,207,423 of record NW_027192648.1, read on the forward strand.
TCTCCCGAGTGTCTGTTGGCAATTTACATCCCGCCCATCAGCATAACAAGGCTCCCAGTTCTCCATGGCCTGTCCTGCCTTTCTGGATTTTACACTTTTTTCAGATTGCCCTTTTGACCGGGGGGAAGTGTGTCTTCATTGTAGTGCAGATTTCCTTTGCAAGCTTGCTTGGTTGGCCAAAAAGGGCGTATGCGTTTTTTCCTGAATATATTCAGGAAAAAACGCATACGCCCTTTTTGGCCAAGTGCATCATTGTGGACGTTCTGCCTCTTTTCCTATGCATTCAATGCAATTCCAGTCTACCTCCTGAAATCGGTTTCCTGCAATTCTGCCCCGCTTTGAAGTCCTCTTGGCAGCCTTACTTCAGTCTATTTTTGGACGATAGCTGTCATTTATAACTCTGCAGGTTTGTGAATTACAGTGCCCCTGAGCTCCTTTCTTCAACTCGCTTTCTTGTGACCTGGCCGCAACACCGCAGGATGGCTTCAGGCCCTAATCTGGTTCCGGCATGGCACGCTGAGCCTTTGGTTATTTCCTCTTCCTGGTGGGAAATGAGAGTTAAATTTGCCCGTCCAGACACCTCCAGCTAGTCTCTCATTGGTTCTCGCTATTCCTGTTCATCTTCCGCAGAAATTGCAAACTGGGCCAAACAGGAGGTTAAAGGGACTGACTCTCCAAGTGGGGAGAGTGTTAGTAAAGCGTCTGGAATGTTGCACCCGAGTACCAGGGGAGGAAAACTGAGACATATTTGAACACGTCTCCCGTTCACATGGTTGATCATACTCTGGGTTCCACATGCATGTTTTAGCTGAAGGAAGAATACCTAAAACCTGGGTAGTTGAAACCCGTGGAATGGGTACCATGCAATATGACTTCAAAGGGTCTTCATTTGCTCACCGAACCTCTCCAATCCTATCACTGCTGCGTTTATGCCCCTGTACACATGCTTGATTCTCTTTCAGAGACATAGCAATCCATAGGTTTTAAGATACTTACTAGTCAGGTACATTCTTAGGCGTTTAATATGCGGTGTTGAGTCCATTTCGTTGAGCAAGGAGTAGCTCTTGTCTATTCCATATTTGGCTTAAGGAACTTTATCTGTGCTCATTTCAATCTCTGATTTTATGCAGCACCCCAACTCACCTTTCCCCTTAAGCAAGCATAAGTTGGTTTTCGAAATTTGAGACCCTGTTCTGTTCTGTAATTCAGTTCCTGTGTAGCCAAGTTTACATTCCGTGTATTACTGATATCTTATGATGTTTCTATTTCTGTGTGACTTATTTCAGTTAGAATCATCATACCTGAATCCACTCATTGTGCCTCTAAGGGCCTTATGACACAGATTTCATTGCTGAGAGATATTGCTTTGTAAGTAAATACCAGAACTTCTTTATCCATTTTTCACTTTCTGCGATGTTGAACTTGTACTGTAAACGAGGTTCTTGTAAACAGAGGCGTCCCAAACTTTGGGGTGGCTGTGTCTTTTTGATTTTAATTTCCCTAAGCTATAGGACCATAAGTGGAAGTGCCCTAGGCTCTGTTGCTTTGTTTTTTAGATGTTTCAGGAAACACCATACACTTCTCCCGAATGTCTGTTGGCAATTTACATCCCACCCATCACCAAAACAAGGCTCCCAGTTCTCCATGGCCTGTCCTGCCTTTCTGGATTTTACACTTTTTTCAGATGGCCCTTTTGACCGGGGGGAAGTGAGACTTCATTGTAGTGCAGATTTCCTTTGCAAGCTTGCTTGCTTGGCCAAAAAGGGCGTATGCGTTTTTTCCTGAATATATTCAGGAAAAAACGCATACGCCCTTTTTGGCCAAGTGCATCATTGTGGACGTTCTGCCTCTTTTCCTATGCTTTCAATGCAATTCCAGTCTACCTCCTGAAATCGGTTTCCTGCAATTCTGCCCTGCTTTCAAGTCCTCTTGGCAGCCTTACTTCAGTCTATTTTTGGACGATAGCTGTCATTTATAACTCTGCAGGTTTGTGAATTACAGTGCCCCTGAGCTCCTTTCTTCAACTCGCTTTCTTGTGAGCTGGCCGCAACACCGCAGGATGGCTTCAGGCCCTAATCTGGTTCCGGCACGGCACGCTGAGCCTTTGGTTAATTCCTCTTCCTGGTGGGAAATGAGAGTTAAATTTGCCCGTCCAGACACCTCCAGCTAGTCTCTCATTGGTTCTCGCTATTCCTGTTCATCTTCCGCAGAAATTGCAAACTGTGCCAAACAGGAGGTTAAAGACGCTGACTCTCCAAGTGGGGAGAGTGTTAGTAAAGCGTCTGGAATGTTGCACCCGAGTACCAGGGGAGGAAAACTGAGACATATTTGAACACGTCTCCCGATCACATGGTTGATCATACTCTAGGTTCCACATGCATGTTTTAGCTGAAGGAAGAATACCTTAAACCTGGAGAGTTGAAACCCGTGGAATGGGTACCATGCAATATGACTTCAAAGGGTCTTCATTTGCTCACCGAACCTCTCCAATCCTATCACTGCTGCGTTTATGCCCCTGTACACATGCTTGATTCTCTTTCGGAGACATAGCAATCCATAGGTTTTAAGATACTTACTAGTCAGGTACATTCTTAGGCGTTTAATATGGGGTGTTGAGTCCATTTCGTTGAGCAAGGAGTAGCTCTTGTCTATTCCATATTTGGCTTAAGGAACTTTATCTGTGCTCATTTCAATCTCTGGTTTTATGCAGCACCCCAACTCACCTTTACCCTTAAGCAAGCATAAGTTGGTTTTCTAAATTTGAGACCCTGTTCTGTTCTGTAATTCAGTTCCTGTGTAGCCAAGTTTACATTCCGTGTATTACTGATATCTTATGATGTTTCTTTTTCTGTGTGACTTATTTCAGTTAGAATCATCGTACCTGAATCTACTCATTATGCTGCTACGGGCCTGATGACATAGATTTCATTGCTGAGTGATACTGCATTGTACGTAAGTACCACAAGTTCTTTATCCATTTTTCACTTTCTGCGATGTTGAACTTGTACTGTAAACGAGGTTCTTGTAAACAGAGCCGTTCCAAACTTTGGGGTGGCTGTGTCTTTTTGATTTTAATTTCCCTAAGCTATAGGACCATAAGTGGAAGTGCCCTAGGTTCTGTTGCTTTGTTTTTTAGATGTTTCAGGAAACACCATACACTTCTCCCGAGTGTCTGTTGGCAATTTACATCCCGCCCATCAGCATAACAAGGCTCCCAGTTCTCAATGGCCTGTTGCCTTTCTGGATTTTACACTTTTTTCAGATGGCCCTTTTGACCGGGGGGAAGTGAGACTTCATTGTAGTGCAGATTTCCTTTGCAAGCTTGCTTGGTTGGCCAAAAAGGGCGTATGCGTTTTTTCCTGATTATATTCAGGAAAAAACGCATATGCCCTTTTTGGCCAAGTGCATCATTGTGGACGTTCTGCCTCTTTTCCTATGCTTTCAATGCAATTCCAGTCTACCTCCTGAAATCGGTTTCCTGCAATTCTGCCCCGCTTTCAAGTCCTCTTGGCAGCCTTACTTCAGTCTATTTTTGGACGATACCTCTCATTTATAACTCTGCAGGTTTGTGAATTACAGTGCCCCTGAGCTCCTTTCTTCAACTCGCTTTCTTGTGACCTGGCCGCAACACCGCAGGATGGCTTCAGGCCCTAATCTGGTTCCGGCCCGGCATGCTGCGCCTTTGGTTAATTCCTCTTCCTGGTGGGAAATGAGAGTTAAATTTGCCCGTCCAGACACCTCCAGCTAGCCTCTCATTGGTTCTCGCTATTCCTGTTCATCTTCCGCAGAAATTGCAAACTGGGCCAAACAGGAGGTTAAAGGGACTGACTCTCCAAGTGGGGAGAGTGTTAGTAAAGCGTCTGGAATGTTGCACCCGAGTACCAGGGGAGGAAAACTGAGACATATTTGAACACGTCTCCCGATCACATGGTTGATCATACTCTAGGTTCCACATGCATGTTTTAGCTGAAGGAAGAATACCTTAAACCTGGGTAGTTGAAACCCGTGGAATGGGTACCATGCAATATGACTTCAAAGGGTCTTCATTTGCTCACCGAACCTCTCCAATCCTATCACTGCTGCATTTATGCCCCTGTACACATGCTTGATTCTCTTTCGGAGACATAGCAATCCATAGGTTTTAAGATACTTATTAGTCAGGTACATTCTTAGGCGTTTAATATGGGGTGTTGAGTCCATTTCGTTGAGCAAGGAGTAGCTCTTGTCTATTCCATATTTGGCTTAAGGAACTTTATCTGTGCTCATTTCAATCTCTGGTTTTATGCAGCACCCCAACTCACCTTTACCCTTAAGCAAGCATAAGTTGGTTTTCTAAATTTGAGACCCTGTTCTGTTCTGTAATTCAGTTCCTGTGTAGCCAAGTTTACATTCTGTGTATTACTGATATCTTATGATGTTTCTTTTTCTGTGTGACTTATTTCAGTTAGAATCATCATACCTGAATCCACTCATTGTGATGCTAAGGGCCTGATGACATAGATTTCATTGCTGAGTGATATTGCTTTGTAAGTAAATACCACAACTTCTTTATCCATTTTTCACTTTCTGCGATGTTGAACTTGTACTGTAAACGAGGTTCTTGTAAACAGAGCCGTTCCAAACTTTGGGGTGGCTGTGTCTTTTTGATTTTAATTTCCCTAAGCTATAGGACCATAAGTGGCAGTGCCCTAGGCTCTGTTGCTTTGTTTTTTAGATGTTTCAGGAAACACCATACACTTCTCCCGAGTGTCTGTTGGCAATTTACATCCCGCCCATCAGCATAACAAGGCTCCCAGTTCTCCATGGCCTGTCCTGCCTTTGTGGATTTTACACTTTTTTCAGATGGCCCTTTTGACCGGGGGGAAGTGAGACTTCATTGTAGTGCAGATTTCCTTTGCAAGCTTGCTTGCTTGGCCAAAAAGGGCGTATGCGTTTTTTCCTGAATATATTCAGGAAAAAACGTATACGCCCTTTTTGGCCAAGTGCATCATTGTGGACGTTCTGCCTCTTTTCCTATGCTTTCAATGCAATTCCAGTCTACCTCCTGAAATCGGTTTCCTGCAATTCTGCCCCGCTTTGAAGTCCTCTTGGCAGCCTTATTTCAGTCTATTTTTGGACGATAGCTGTCATTTATAACTCTGCAGGTTTCTGAATTACAGTGCCCCTGAGCTCCTTTCTTCAACTCGCTTTCTTGTGAGCTGGCCGCAACACCGCAGGATGGCTTCAGGCCCTAATCTGGTTCTGGCCCGGCATGCTGAGCCTTTGGTTAATTCCTCTTCCTGGTGGGAAATGAGAGTTAAATTTGCCCGTCCAGACACCTCCAGCTAGCCTCTCATTGGTTCTCGCTATTCCTGTTCATCTTCCGCAGAAATTGCAAACTGGGCCAAACAGGAGGTTAAAGGGACTGACTCTCCAAGTGGGGAGAGTGTTAGTAAAGCGTCTGGAATGTTGCACCCGAGTACCAGGGGAGGAAAACTGAGACATATTTGAACACGTCTCCCGATCACATGGTTGATCATACTCTAGGTTCCACATGCATGTTTTAGCTGAAGGAAGAATACCTTAAACCTGGGTAGTTGAAACCCGTGGAATGGGTACCATGCAATATGACTTCAAAGGGTCTTCATTTGCTCACCGAACCTCTCCAATCCTATCACTGCTGCGTTTATGCCCCTGTACACATGCTTGATTCTCTTTTGGAGACATAGCAATCCATAGGTTTTACGATACTTACTAGTCAGGTACATTCTTAGGCGTTTAATATGCGCTGTTGAGTCCATTTCGTTGAGCAAGGAGTAGCTCTTGTCTATTCCATATTTGACTTAAGGAACTTTATCTGTGCTCATTTCAATCTCTGGTTTTATGCAGCACCCCACCTCACCTTTCCCCTTAAGCAAGCATAAGTTGGTTTTCTAAATTTGAGACCCTGTTCTGTTCTGTAATTCAGTTCCTGTGTAGCCAAGTTTACATTCCGTGTATTACTGATATCTTATGATGTTTCTTTTTCTGTGTGACTTATTTCAGTTAGAATCATCATACCTGAATCCACTCATTGTGCTGCTAAGGGCCTGATGACATAGATTTCATTGCTGAGTGATATTGCTTTGTAAGTAAATACCACAACTTCTTTATCCATTTTTCACTTTCTGCGATGTTGAACTTGTACTGTAAACGAGGTTCTTGTAAACAGAGGCGTCCCAAACTTTGGGGTGGCTGTGTCTTTTTGATTTTAATTTTCCTAAGCTATAGGACCATAAGTGGCAGTGCCCTAGGCTCTGTTGCTTTGTGTTTTAGATGTTTCAGGAAACACCATACACTTCTCCCAAGTGTCTGTTAGCAATTTACATCCCGCCCATCAGCATAACAAGGCTCCCAGTTCTCCATGGCCTGTCCTGCCTTTCTGGATTTTACACTTTTTTCAGATGGCCCTTTTGACCAGGGGGAAGTGAGACTTCATTGTAGTGCAGATTTCCTTTGCAAGCTTGCTTGGTTGGCCAAAAAGGGCGTATGCGTTTTTTCCTGAATATATTCAGGAAAAAACGCATACGCCCTTTTTGGCCAAGTGCATCATTGTGGACGTTCTGCCTCTTTTCCTATGCTTTCAATGCAATTCCAGTCTACCTCCTGAAATCGGTTTCCTGCAATTCTGCCCCGCTTTCAAGTCCTCTTGGCAGCCTTACTTCAGTCTATTTTTGGACGATAGCTGTCATTTATAACTCTGCAGGTTTGTGAATTACAGTGCCCCTGAGCTCCTTTCTTCAACTCGCTTTCTTGTGACCTGGCCGCAACACCGCAGGATGGCTTCAGGCCCTAATCTGGTTCTGGCACGGCACGCTGAGCCTTTGGTTATTTCCTCCTCCTGGTGGGAAATGAGAGTTAAATTTGCCCGTCCAGACACCTCCAGCTAGCCTCTCATTGGTTCTCGCTATTCCTGTTCATCTTCCGCAGAAATTGCAAACTGGGCCAAACAGGAGGTAAAAGGCGCTGACTCTCCAAGTGGGGAGAGTGTTAGTAAAGCGTCTGGAATGTTGCACCCGAGTACCAGGGGAGGAAAACTGAGACATATTTGAACACGTCTCCCGATCACATGGTTGATCATACTCTGGGTTCCACATGCATGTTTTAGTTGAAGGAAGAATACCTAAAACCTGGGTAGTTGAAACCCGTGGAATGGGTACCATGCAATATGACTTCAAAGGGTCTTCATTTGCTCACCGAACCTCTCCAATCCTATCACTGCTGCGTTTATGCCCCTGTACACATGCTTGATTCTCTTTCGGAGACATAGCAATCTATAGGTTTTACGATACTTACTAGTCAGGTACATTGTTAGGCGTTTAGTATGCGGTGTTGAGTCCATTTCGTTGAGCAAGGAGTAGCTCTTGTCTATTCCATATTTGGCTTAAGGAAATTTATCTGTGCTCATTTCAATCTCTGGTTTTATGCAGCACCCCAACTCACCTTTCCCCTTAAGCAAGCATAAGTTGGTTTTCTAAATTTGAGACCCTGTTCTGTTCTGTAATTCAGTTCCTGTGTAGCCAAGTTTACATTCCGTGTATTACTGATATCTTATGATGTTTCTTTTTCTGTGTGACTTATTTCAGTTAGAATCATCATACCTGAATCCACTCATTGTGCTGCTAAGGGCCTGATGACACAGATTTCATTGCTGAGTGATATTGCTTTGTAAGTAAATACCACAACTTCTTTATCCATTTTTCACTTTCTGCGATGTTGAACTTGTACTGTAAACGAGGTTCTTGTAAACAGAGCCGTTCCAAACTTTGGGGTGGCTGTGTGTTTTTGATTTTAATTTCCCTAAGCTATAGGACCATAGGTGGAAGTGCCATAGGTTCTGTTGCTTTGTTTTTTAGATGTTTCAGGAAACACCATACACTTCTCCCGAGGGGTTGTTGGCAATTTACATCCCGCCCATCAGCATAACAAGGCTCCCAGTTCTCCATGGCCTGTCCTGCCTTTCTGGATTTTACACTTTTTTCAGATGGCCCTTTTGACCGGGGGGATGTGAGACTTCATTGTAGTGCAGATTTCCTTTGCAAGCTTGCTTGGTTGGCCAAAAAGGGCGTATGCGTTTTTTCCTGAATATATTCAGGAAAAAACGCATACGCCCTTTTTGGCCAAGTGCATCATTGTGGACGTTCTGCCTCTTTTCCTATGCTTTCAATGCAATTCCAGTCTACCTCCTGAAATCGGTTTCCTGCAATTCTGCCCCGCTTTCAAGTCCTCTTGGCAGCCTTACTTCAGTCTATTTTTGGACGATAGCTGTCATTTATAACTCTGCAGGTTTGTGAATTACAGTGCCCCTGCGCTCCTTTCTTCAACTCGGTTTCTTTAGAGCTGGCCGCAACACCGCAGGATGGCTTCAGGCCCTAATCTGGTTCCGGTACGGCACGCTGAGCCTTTGGTTATTTCCTCCTCCTGGTGGGAAATGAGAGTTAAATTTGCCCGTCCGGACACCTCCAGCTAGCCTCTCATTGGTTCTCGCTATTCCTGTTCATCTTCCGCAGAAATTGCAAACTGGGCCAAACAGGAGGTTAAAGGGACTGACTCTCCAAGTGGGGAGAGTGTTAGTAAAGCGTCTGGAATGTTGCACCCGAGTACCAGGGGAGGAAAACTGAGACATATTTGAACACGTCTCCCGATCACATGGTTGATCATACTCTAGGTTCCACATGCATGTTTTAGCTGAAGGAAGAATACCATAAACCTGGGTAGTTGAAACCCGTGGAATGGGTACCATGCAATATGACTTCAAAGGGTCTTCATTTGCTCACCGAACCTCTCCAATCCTATCACTGCTGCATTTATGCCCCTGTACACATGCTTGATTCTCTTTCGGAGACATAGCAATCCATAGGTTTTAAGATACTTATTAGTCAGGTACATTCTTAGGCGTTTAATATGGGGTGTTGAGTCCATTTCGTTGAGCAAGGAGTAGCTCTTGTCTATTCCATATTTGGCTTAAGGAACTTTATCTGTGCTCATTTCAATCTCTGGTTTTATGCAGCACCCCAACTCACCTTTACCCTTAAGCAAGCATAAGTTGGTTTTCTAAATTTGAGACCCTGTTCTGTTCTGTAATTCAGTTCCTGTGTAGCCAAGTTTACATTCTGTGTATTACTGATATCTTATGATGTTTCTTTTTCTGTGTGACTTATTTCAGTTAGAATCATCATACCTGAATCCACTCATTGTGATGCTAAGGGCCTGATGACATAGATTTCATTGCTGAGTGATATTGCTTTGTAAGTAAATACCACAACTTCTTTATCCATTTTTCACTTTCTGCGATGTTGAACTTGTACTGTAAACGAGGTTCTTGTAAACAGAGCCGTTCCAAACTTTGGGGTGGCTGTGTCTTTTTGATTTTAATTTCCCTAAGCTATAGGACCATAAGTGGCAGTGCCCTAGGCTCTGTTGCTTTGTTTTTTAGATGTTTCAGGAAACACCATACACTTCTCCCGAGTGTCTGTTGGCAATTTACATCCCGCCCATCAGCATAACAAGGCTCCCAGTTCTCCATGGCCTGTCCTGCCTTTGTGGATTTTACACTTTTTTCAGATGGCCCTTTTGACCGGGGGGAAGTGAGACTTCATTGTAGTGCAGATTTCCTTTGCAAGCTTGCTTGCTTGGCCAAAAAGGGCGTATGCGTTTTTTCCTGAATATATTCAGGAAAAAACGTATACGCCCTTTTTGGCCAAGTGCATCATTGTGGACGTTCTGCCTCTTTTCCTATGCTTTCAATGCAATTCCAGTCTACCTCCTGAAATCGGTTTCCTGCAATTCTGCCCCGCTTTCAAGTCCTCTTGGCAGCCTTATTTCAGTCTATTTTTGGACGATAGCTGTCATTTATAACTCTGCAGGTTTCTGAATTACAGTGCCCCTGAGCTCCTTTCTTCAACTCGCTTTCTTGTGAGCTGGCCGCAACACCGCAGGATGGCTTCAGGCCCTAATCTGGTTCTGGCCCGGCATGCTGAGCCTTTGGTTAATTCCTCTTCCTGGTGGGAAATGAGAGTTAAATTTGCCCGTCCAGACACCTCCAGCTAGCCTCTCATTGGTTCTCGCTATTCCTGTTCATCTTCCGCAGAAATTGCAAACTGGGCCAAACAGGAGGTTAAAGGGACTGACTCTCCAAGTGGGGAGAGTGTTAGTAAAGCGTCTGGAATGTTGCACCCGAGTACCAGGGGAGGAAAACTGAGACATATTTGAACACGTCTCCCGATCACATGGTTGATCATACTCTAGGTTCCACATGCATGTTTTAGCTGAAGGAAGAATACCTTAAACCTGGGTAGTTGAAACCCGTGGAATGGGTACCATGCAATATGACTTCAAAGGGTCTTCATTTGCTCACCGAACCTCTCCAATCCTATCACTGCTGCGTTTATGCCCCTGTACACATGCTTGATTCTCTTTTGGAGACATAGCAATCCATAGGTTTTACGATACTTACTAGTCAGGTACATTCTTAGGCGTTTAATATGCGCTGTTGAGTCCATTTCGTTGAGCAAGGAGTAGCTCTTGTCTATTCCATATTTGACTTAAGGAACTTTATCTGTGCTCATTTCAATCTCTGGTTTTATGCAGCACCCCACCTCACCTTTCCCCTTAAGCAAGCATAAGTTGGTTTTCTAAATTTGAGACCCTGTTCTGTTCTGTAATTCAGTTCCTGTGTAGCCAAGTTTACATTCCGTGTATTACTGATATCTTATGATGTTTCTTTTTCTGTGTGACTTATTTCAGTTAGAATCATCATACCTGAATCCACTCATTGTGCTGCTAAGGGCCTGATGACATAGATTTCATTGCTGAGTGATATTGCTTTGTAAGTAAATACCACAACTTCTTTATCCATTTTTCACTTTCTGCGATGTTGAACTTGTACTGTAAACGAGGTTCTTGTAAACAGAGGCGTCCCAAACTTTGGGGTGGCTGTGTCTTTTTGATTTTAATTTTCCTAAGCTATAGGACCATAAGTGGCAGTGCCCTAGGCTCTGTTGCTTTGTGTTTTAGATGTTTCAGGAAACACCATACACTTCTCCCAAGTGTCTGTTAGCAATTTACATCCCGCCCATCAGCATAACAAGGCTCCCAGTTCTCCATGGCCTGTCCTGCCTTTCTGGATTTTACACTTTTTTCAGATGGCCCTTTTGACCAGGGGGAAGTGAGACTTCATTGTAGTGCAGATTTCCTTTGCAAGCTTGCTTGGTTGGCCAAAAAGGGCGTATGCGTTTTTTCCTGAATATATTCAGGAAAAAACGCATACGCCCTTTTTGGCCAAGTGCATCATTGTGGACGTTCTGCCTCTTTTCCTATGCTTTCAATGCAATTCCAGTCTACCTCCTGAAATCGGTTTCCTGCAATTCTGCCCCGCTTTCAAGTCCTCTTGGCAGCCTTACTTCAGTCTATTTTTGGACGATAGCTGTCATTTATAACTCTGCAGGTTTGTGAATTACAGTGCCCCTGAGCTCCTTTCTTCAACTCGCTTTCTTGTGACCTGGCCGCAACACCGCAGGATGGCTTCAGGCCCTAATCTGGTTCTGGCACGGCACGCTGAGCCTTTGGTTATTTCCTCCTCCTGGTGGGAAATGAGAGTTAAATTTGCCCGTCCAGACACCTCCAGCTAGCCTCTCATTGGTTCTCGCTATTCCTGTTCATCTTCCGCAGAAATTGCAAACTGGGCCAAACAGGAGGTAAAAGGCGCTGACTCTCCAAGTGGGGAGAGTGTTAGTAAAGCGTCTGGAATGTTGCACCCGAGTACCAGGGGAGGAAAACTGAGACATATTTGAACACGTCTCCCGATCACATGGTTGATCATACTCTGGGTTCCACATGCATGTTTTAGTTGAAGGAAGAATACCTAAAACCTGGGTAGTTGAAACCCGTGGAATGGGTACCATGCAATATGACTTCAAAGGGTCTTCATTTGCTCACCGAACCTCTCCAATCCTATCACTGCTGCGTTTATGCCCCTGTACACATGCTTGATTCTCTTTCGGAGACATAGCAATCTATAGGTTTTACGATACTTACTAGTCAGGTACATTGTTAGGCGTTTAGTATGCGGTGTTGAGTCCATTTCGTTGAGCAAGGAGTAGCTCTTGTCTATTCCATATTTGGCTTAAGGAAATTTATCTGTGCTCATTTCAATCTCTGGTTTTATGCAGCACCCCAACTCACCTTTCCCCTTAAGCAAGCATAAGTTGGTTTTCTAAATTTGAGACCCTGTTCTGTTCTGTAATTCAGTTCCTGTGTAGCCAAGTTTACATTCCGTGTATTACTGATATCTTATGATGTTTCTTTTTCTGTGTGACTTATTTCAGTTAGAATCATCATACCTGAATCCACTCATTGTGCTGCTAAGGGCCTGATGACACAGATTTCATTGCTGAGTGATATTGCTTTGTAAGTAAATACCACAACTTCTTTATCCATTTTTCACTTTCTGCGATGTTGAACTTGTACTGTAAACGAGGTTCTTGTAAACAGAGCCGTTCCAAACTTTGGGGTGGCTGTGTGTTTTTGATTTTAATTTCCCTAAGCTATAGGACCATAGGTGGAAGTGCCATAGGTTCTGTTGCTTTGTTTTTTAGATGTTTCAGGAAACACCATACACTTCTCCCGAGGGGTTGTTGGCAATTTACATCCCGCCCATCAGCATAACAAGGCTCCCAGTTCTCCATGGCCTGTCCTGCCTTTCTGGATTTTACACTTTTTTCAGATGGCCCTTTTGACCGGGGGGATGTGAGACTTCATTGTAGTGCAGATTTCCTTTGCAAGCTTGCTTGGTTGGCCAAAAAGGGCGTATGCGTTTTTTCCTGAATATATTCAGGAAAAAACGCATACGCCCTTTTTGGCCAAGTGCATCATTGTGGACGTTCTGCCTCTTTTCCTATGCTTTCAATGCAATTCCAGTCTACCTCCTGAAATCGGTTTCCTGCAATTCTGCCCCGCTTTCAAGTCCTCTTGGCAGCCTTACTTCAGTCTATTTTTGGACGATAGCTGTCATTTATAACTCTGCAGGTTTGTGAATTACAGTGCCCCTGCGCTCCTTTCTTCAACTCGGTTTCTTTAGAGCTGGCCGCAACACCGCAGGATGGCTTCAGGCCCTAATCTGGTTCCGGTACGGCACGCTGAGCCTTTGGTTATTTCCTCCTCCTGGTGGGAAATGAGAGTTAAATTTGCCCGTCCGGACACCTCCAGCTAGCCTCTCATTGGTTCTCGCTATTCCTGTTCATCTTCCGCAGAAATTGCAAACTGGGCCAAACAGGAGGTTAAAGGCGCTGACTCTCCAAGTGGGGAGAGTGTTAGTAAAGCGTCTGGAATGTTGCACCCGAGTACCAGGGGAGGAAAACTGAGACATATTTGAACACGTCTCCCGATCACATGGTTGATCATACTCTGGGTTCCACATGCATGTTTTAGCTGAAGGAAGAATACCTAAAACCTGGGTAGTTGAAACCCGTGGAATGGGTACCATGCAATATGACTTCAAAGGGTCTTCATTTGCTCACCGAACCTCTCCAATCCTATCACTGCTGCGTTTATGCCCCTGTACACATGCTTGATTCTCTTTTGGAGACATAGCAATCCATAGGTTTTAAGATACTTACTAGTCAGGTACATTCTTAGGCGTTTAATATGCGGTGTTGAGTCCATTTCGTTGAGCAAGGAGTAGCTCTTGTCTATTCCATATTTGGCTTAAGGAAATTTATCTGTGCTCATTTCAATCTCTGGTTTTATGCAGCACCCCAACTCACCTTTCCCCTTAAGCAAGCATAAGTTGGTTTTCTAAATTTGAGAACCTGTTCTGTTTTGGAATGCAGTTCCTGTGTAGCCAAGTTTAATTCCGTGTATTAGTGATATCTTATGATGTTTCTTTTTCTGTGTGACTTATTTCAGTTAGAATCATCGTACCTGAATCTACTCATTATGCTGCTACGGGCCTGATGACATAGATTTCATTGCTGAGTGATACTGCATTGTACGTAAGTACCACAAGTTCTTTATCCATTTTTCACTTTCTGTGATATTGAACTAGTACGGTAAACGAGGTTCTTGTAAACAGAGCCGTTCCAAACTTTGGGGTGGCTGTGTCTTTTTGATTTTAATTTCCCTAAGCTATAGGACCATAAGTGGAAGTGCCCTAGGCTCTGTTGCTTTGTTTTTTAGATGTTTCAGGAAACACCATACACTTCTCCCGAGTGGTTGTTGGCAATTTACATCCCGCCCATCAGCATAACAAGGCTCCCAGTTCTCCATGGCCTGTCCTGCCTTTCTGGATTTTACACTTTTTTCAGATGGCCCTTTTGACCGGGGGGAAGTGAGACTTCATTGTAGTGCAGATTTCCTTTGCAAGCATGCTGGGTTGGCCAAAAAGGGCGTATGCGTTTTTTCCTGAATATATTCAGGAAAAAACGCATACGCCCTTTTTGGCCAAGTGCATCATTGTGGACGTTCTGCCTCTTTTCCTATGCTTTCAATGCAATTCCAGTCTACCTCCTGAAATCGGTTTCCTGCAATTCTGCCCTGCTTTCAAGTCCTCTTGGCAGCCTTACTTCAGTCTATTTTTGGACGATAGCTGTCATTTATAACTCTGCAGGTTTGTGAATTACAGTGCCCCTGAGCTCCTTTCTTCAACTCGCTTTCTTGTGACCTGGCCGCAACACCGCAGGATGGCTTCAGGCCCTAATCTGGTTCCGGCACGGCACGCTGAGCCTTTGGTTAATTCCTCTTCCTGGTGGGAAATGAGAGTTAAATTTGCCCGTCCAGACACCTCCAGCTAGCCTCTCATTGGTTCTCGCTATTCCTGTTCATCTTCCACAGAAATTGCAAACTGGGCCAAACAGGAGGTAAAAGACAGTGACTCTCCAAGTCGGGAGAGTGTTAGTAAAGCGTCTGGAATGTTGCACCCGAGTACCAGCGTACGAAAACTGAGACATATTTGAACACGTCTCCCGATCACATGGTTGATCATACTCTGGGTTCCACATGCATGTTTTAGCTGAAGGAAGAATACCTAAAACCTGGGTAGTTGAAACCCGTGGAATGGGTACCATGCAATATGACTTCAAAGGGTCTTCATTTGCTCACCGAACCTCTCCAATCCTATCACTGCTGCGTTTATGCCCCTGTACACATGCTTGATTCTCTTTCAGAGACATAGCAATCCATAGGTTTTAAGATACTTACTAGTCAGGTACATTCTTAGGCGTTTAATATGCGGTGTTGAGTCCATTTCGTTGAGCAAGGAGTAGCTCTTGTCTATTCCATATTTGACTTAAGGAACTTTATCTGTGCTCATTTCAATCTCTGGTTTTATGCAGCACCCCAACTCACCTTTCCCCTTAAGCAAGCATAAGTTGGTTTTCTAAATTTGAGACCCTGTTCTGTTCTGTAATTCAGTTCCTGTGTAGCCAAGTTTACATTCCGTGTATTACTGATATCTTATGATGTTTCTTTTTCTGTGTGACTTATTTCAGTTAGAATCATCATACCTGAATCCACTCATTGTGCTGCTAAGGGCCTGATGACACAGATTTCATTGC
This sequence comes from Delphinus delphis, assembly GCF_949987515.2. Classification (NCBI taxonomy): domain Eukaryota; kingdom Metazoa; phylum Chordata; class Mammalia; order Artiodactyla; family Delphinidae; genus Delphinus; species Delphinus delphis. The sequence continues at coordinate 5,222,992 of NW_027192648.1, forward strand.
TGAGTGATATTGCTTTGTAAGTAAATACCACAACTTCTTTCTCCATTTTTCACTTTCTGCGATGTTGAACTTGTACTGTAAATGAGGTTCTTGTAAACAGAGCCGTTCCAAACTTTGGGGTGGCTGTGTCTTTTTGATTTTAATTTCCCTAAGCTATAGGACCATAAGTGGAAGTGCCCTAGGTTCTGTTGCTTTGTTTTTTAGATGTTTCTGGAAACACCATACACTTCTCCCGAGTGGTTGTTGGCAATTTACATCCCGCCCATCAGCATAACAAGGCTCCCAGTTCTCCATGGCCTGTCCTGCCTTTCTGGATTTTACACTTTTTTCAGATGGCCCTTTTGACCGGAGGGAAGTGAGACTTCATTGTAGTGCAGATTTCCTTTGCAAGCTTGCTTGGTTGGCCAAAAAGGGCGTATGCGTTTTTTCCTGAATATATTCAGGAAAAAACGCATACGCCCTTTTTGGCCAAGTGCATCATTGTGGACGTTCTGCCTCTTTTCCTATGCTTTCCATACAATTCCAGTCTACCTCCTGAAATCGGTTTCCAGCAATTCTGCCCCGCTTTCAAGTCCTCTTGGCAGCCTTACTTCAGTCTATTTTTGGACGATAGCTGTCATTTATAACTCTGCAGGTTTGTGAATTACAGTGCCCCTGAGCTCCTTTCTTCAACTCGCTTTCTTGTGAGCTGGCCGCAACACCGCAGGATGGCTTCAGGCCCTAATCTGGTTCCGGTACGGCACGCTGAGCCTTTGGTTATTTCCTCTTCCTGGTGGGAAATGAGAGTTAAATTTGCCCGTCCAGACACCTCCAGCTAGCCTCTCATTGGTTCTCGCTATTCCTGTTCATCTTCCGCAGAAATTGCAAACCGGCCAAACAGGAGGTTAAAGGCGCTGACTCTCCAAGTGGGGAGAGTGTTAGTAAAGCGTCTGGAATGTTGCACCCGAGTACCAGGGGAGGAAAACTGAGACATATTTGAACACGTCTCCCGTTCACATGGTTGATCATACTTGGGTTCCACATGCATGTTTTAGCTGAAGGAAGAATACCTTAAACCTGGAGAGTTGAAACCCGTGGAATGGGTACCATGCAATATGACTTCAAAGGGTCTTCATTTGCTCACCGAACCTCTCCAATCCTATCACTGCTGCGTTTATGCCCCTGTACACATGCTTGATTCTCTTTCGGAGACATAGCAATCTATAGGTTTTACGATACTTACTAGTCAGGTACATTCTTAGGCGTTTAATATGCGGTGTTGAGTCCATTTCGTTGAGCAAGGAGTAGCTCTTGTCTATTCCATATTTGACTTAAGGAACTTTATCTGTGCTCATTTCAATCTCTGGTTTTATGCAGCACACCAACTCACCTTTACCCTTAAGCAAGCATAAGTTGGTTTTCTAAATTTGAGACCCTGTTCTGTTCTGTAATTCAGTTCCTGTGTAGCCAAGTTTACATTCCGTGTATTACTGATATCTTATGATGTTTCTTTTTCTGTGTGACTTACTTCAGTTAGAATCATCATACCTGAATCCACTCATTGTGCTGCTAAGGGCCTGATGACACAGATTTCATTGCTGAGTGATATTGCTTTGTAAGTAAATACCACAACTTCTTTATCCATTTTTCACTTTCTGCGATGTTGAACTTGTACTGTAAACGAGGTTCTTGTAAACAGAGCCGTTCCAAACTTTGGGGTGGCTGTGTCTTTTTGATTTTAATTTCCCTAAGCTATAGGACCATAAGTGGAAGTGCCCTAGGTTCTGTTGCTTTTTTTTTAGATGTTTCAGGAAACACCATACACTTCTCCCGAGTGGTTGTTGGCAATTTACATCCCGCCCATCAGCATAACAAGGCTCCCAGTTCTCCATGGCCTGTCCTGCCTTTCTGGATTTTACACTTTTTTCAGATGGCCCTTTTGACCGGGGGGAAGTGAGACTTCATTGTAGTGCAGATTTCCTTTGCAAGCTTGCTTGGTTGGCCAAAAAGGGCGTATGCGTTTTTTCCTGAATATATTCAGGAAAAAACGCATACGCCCTTTTTGGCCAAGTGCATCATTGTGGACGTTCTGCCTCTTTTCCTATGCTTTCAATGCAATTCCAGTCTACCTCCTGAAATCGGTTTCCTGCAATTCTGCCCCGCTTTCAAGTCCTCTTGGCAGCCTTACTTCAGTCTATTTTTGGACGATAGCTGTCATTTATAACTCTGCAGGTTTGTGAATTACAGCACCCCTGAGCTCCTTTCTTCAACTCGCTTTCTTGTGACCTGGCCGCAACACCGCAGGATGTCTTCAGGCCCTAATGTGGTTCCGCACGGCACGCTGAGCCTTTGGTTAATTCCTCTTCCTGGTGGGAAATGAGAGTTAAATTTGCCCATCCAGACACCTCCAGCTAGTCTCTCATTGGTTCTCGCTATTCCTGTTCATCTTCCACAGAATTTGCAAACTGGGCCAAAGAGGAGGTTAAAGGGACTGACTCTCCAAGTGGGGAGAGTGTTAGTAAAGCGTCTGGAATGTTGCACCCGAGTACCAGGGTACGAAAACTGAGACATATTTGAACACGTCTCCCGATCACATGGTTGATCATACTTGGGTTCCACATGCATGTTTTAGCTGAAGGAAGAATACCTTAAACCTGGAGAGTTGAGACCCGTGGAATGGGTACCATGCAATATGACTTCAAAGGGTCTTCATTTGCTCACCGAACCTCTCCAATCCTATCACTGCTGCGTTTATGCCCCTGTACACATGCTTGATTCTCTTTTGGAGACATAGCAATCCATAGGTTTTACGATACTTACTAGTCAGGTACATTCTTAGGCGTTTAATATGCGGTGTTGAGTCCCTTTCGTTGAGCAAGGAGTAGCTCTTGTCTATTCCATATTTGACTTAAGGAACTTTATCTGTGCTCATTTCAATCTCTGGTTTTATGCAGCACCCCAACTCACCTTTAACCTTAAGCAAGCATAAGTTGGTTTTCTAAATTTGAGACCCTGTTCTGTTCTGTAATTCAGTTCCTGTGTAGCCAAGTTTACATTCCGTGTATTACTGATATCTTATGATGTTTCTTTTTCTGTGTGACTTATTTCAGTTAGAATCATCATACCTGAATCCACTCATTGTGATGTTAAGGGCCTGATGACATAGATTTCATTGCTGAGTGATATTGCTTTGTAAGTAAATACCACAACTTCTTTATCCATTTTTCACTTTCTGCAATGTTGAACTTGTACTGTAAACGAGGTTCTTGTAAACAGAGGCGTCCCAAACTTTGGGGTGGCTGTGTCTTTTTGATTTTAAATTCCCTAAGCTATAGGACCATAAGTGGCAGTGCCCTAGGCTCTGTTGCTTTGTTTTTTAGATGTTTCAGGAAACACCATACACTTCTCCCGAGTGTCTGTTGGCAATTTACATCCCGCCCATCAGCATAACAAGGCTCCCAGTTCTCCATGGCCTGTCCTGCCTTTCTGGATTTTACACTTTTATCAGATGGCCCTTTTGACCGGGGGGAAGTGAGACTTCATTGCAGTGCAGATTTCCTTTGCAAGCTTGCTTGGTTGGCCAAAAAGGGCGTATGCGTTTTTTCCTGAATATATTCAGGAAAAAACGCATACGCCCTTTTTGGCCAAGTGCATCATTGTGGACGTTCTGCCTCTTTTCCTATGCTTTCAATGCAATTTCAGTCTACCTCCTGAAGTCGGTTTCCTGCAATTCTGCCCCGCTTTCAAGTCCTCTTGGCAGCCTTCCTTCAGTCTATTTTTGGACGATAGCTGTCATTTATAACTCTGCAGGTTTGTGAATTACAGTGCCCCTGAGCTCCTTTCTTCAACTTGCTTTCTTGTGACCTGGCAGCAACACCGCAGGATGGCTTCAGGCCCTAATCTGGTTCTGGCACGGCACACTGAGCCTTTGGTTATTTCCTCCTCCTGGTGGGAAATGGGAGTTAAATTTGCCTGTCCAGACACCTCCAGCTAGCCTCTCATTGGTTCTCGCTATTCCTGTTCATCTTCCGCAGAAATTGCAAACTGGGCCAAACAGGAGGTTAAAGGCGCTGACTCTCCAAGTGGGGAGAGTGTTAGTAAAGAGTCTGGAATGTTGCACCCGAGTACCAGGGGAGGAAAACTGAGACATATTTGAACACGTCTCCCGATCACATGGTTGATCATACTCTGGGTTCCACATGCATGTTTTAGCTGAAGGAAGAATACCTAAAACCTGGGTAGTTGAAACCCGTGGAATGGGTACCATGCAATATGACTTCAAAGGGTCTTCATTTGTTCACCGAACCTCTCCAATCCTATCACTGCTGCGTTTATGCCCCTGTACACATGCTTGATTCTCTTTCGGAGACACAGCAATCCATAGGTTTTAAGATACTTACTAGTCAGGTACATTCTTAGGCGTTTAATATGCGGTGTTGAGTCCATTTCGTTGAGCAAGGAGTAGCTCTTGTCTATTCCATATTTGGCTTAAGGAACTTTATCTGTGCTCATTTCAATCTCTGGTTTTATGCAGCAACCCAACTCACCATTCCCCTTAAGCAAGCATAAGTTGGTTTTCTAAATTTGAGACCCTGTTCTGTTTTGGAATGCAGTTCCTGTGTAGCCAAGTTTACATTCCGTGTATTACTGATATCTTATGATGTTTCTTTTTCTGTGTGACTTATTTCAGTTAGAATCATCGTACCTGAATCTACTCACTATGCGGCTACGGGCCTGATGACATAGATTTCATTGCTGCGTGATACTGCATTGTACGTAAGTATCTCAAGTTCTTTATCCATTTTTCACTTTCTGCGATGTTGAACTTGTACTGTAAACGAGGTTCTTGTAAACAGAGCCGTTCCAAACTTTGGGGTGGCTGTGTCTTTTTGATTTTAATTTCCCTAAGCTATAGGACCATAAGTGGAAATGCCCTAGCTTCTGTTGCTTTGTTTTTTAGATGTTTCAGGAAACACCATACACTTCTCCCGAGTGGTTGTTGGCAATTTACATCCCGCCCATCAGCATAACAAGGCTCCCAGTTCTCCATGGCCTGTCCTGCCTTTCTGGATTTTACACTTTTTTCAGATGGCCCTTTTGACCGGGGGGAAGTGAGACTTCATTGCAGTGCAGATTTCCTTTGCAAGCTTGCTTGGTTGGCCAAAAAGGGCGTATGCGTTTTTTCCTGAATATATTCAGGAAAAAACGCATACGCCCTTTTTGGCCAAGTGCATCATTGTGGACGTTCTGCCTCTTTTCCTATGCTTTCAATGCAATTTCAGTCTACCTCCTGAAATCGGTTTCCTGCAATTCTGCCCCGCTTTCAAGTCCTCTTGGCAGCCTTCCTTCAGTCTATTTTTGGACGATAGCTGTCATTTATAACTCTGCAGGTTTGTGAATTACAGTGCCCCTGAGCTCCTTTCTTCAACTTGCTTTCTTGTGACCTGGCAGCAACACCGCAGGATGGCTTCAGGCCCTAATCTGGTTCTGGCACGGCACACTGAGCCTTTGGTTATTTCCTCCTCCTGGTGGGAAATGAGAGTTAAATTTGCCTGTCCAGACACCTCCAGCTAGCCTCTCATTGGTTCTCGCTATTCCTGTTCATCTTCCGCAGAAATTGCAAACTGGGCCAAACAGGAGGTTAAAGGCGCTGACTCTCCAAGTGGGGAGAGTGTTAGTAAAGCGTCTGGAATGTTGCACCCGAGTACCAGGGGAGGAAAACTGAGACATATTTGAACACGTCTCCCGATCACATGGTTGATCATACTCTGGGTTCCACATGCATGTTTTAGCTGAAGGAAGAATACCTAAAACCTGGGTAGTTGAAACCCGTGGAATGGGTACCATGCAATATGACTTCAAAGGGTCTTCATTTGTTCACCGAACCTCTCCAATCCTATCACTGCTGCGTTTATGCCCCTGTACACATGCTTGATTCTCTTTCGGAGACATAGCAATCCATAGGTTTTAAGATACTTACTAGTCAGGTACATTCTTAGGCGTTTAATATGCGGTGTTGAGTCCATTTCGTTGAGCAAGGAGTAGCTCTTGTCTATTCCATATTTGGCTTAAGGAACTTTATCTGTGCTCATTTCAATCTCTGGTTTTATGCAGCAACCCAACTCACCATTCCCCTTAAGCAAGCATAAGTTGGTTTTCTAAATTTGAGACCCTGTTCTGTTTTGGAATGCAGTTCCTGTGTAGCCAAGTTTACATTCCGTGTATTACTGATATCTTATGATGTTTCTTTTTCTGTGTGACTTATTTCAGTTAGAATCATCGTACCTGAATCTACTCACTATGCGGCTACGGGCCTGATGACATAGATTTCATTGCTGCGTGATACTGCATTGTACGTAAGTATCTCAAGTTCTTTATCCATTTTTCACTTTCTGCGATGTTGAACTTGTACTGTAAACGAGGTTCTTGTAAACAGAGCCGTTCCAAACTTTGGGGTGGCTGTGTCTTTTTGATTTTAATTTCCCTAAGCTATAGGACCATAAGTGGAAATGCCCTAGCTTCTGTTGCTTTGTTTTTTAGATGTTTCAGGAAACACCATACACTTCTCCCGAGTGGTTGTTGGCAATTTACATCCCGCCCATCAGCATAACAAGGCTCCCAGTTCTCCATGGCCTGTCCTGCCTTTCTGGATTTTACACTTTTTTCAGATGGCCCTTTTGACCGGGGGGAAGTGAGACTTCATTGCAGTGCAGATTTCCTTTGCAAGCTTGCTTGGTTGGCCAAAAAGGGCGTATGCGTTTTTTCCTGAATATATTCAGGAAAAAACGCATACGCCCTTTTTGGCCAAGTGCATCATTGTGGACGTTCTGCCTCTTTTCCTATGCTTTCAATGCAATTCCAGTCTACATCCTGAAATCGGTTTCCTGCAATTCTGCCCCGCTTTCAAGTCCTCTTGGCAGCCTTACTTCAGTCTATTTTTGGACGATAGCTGTCATTTATAACTCTGCAGGTTTGTGAATTTCAGTGCCCCTGAGCTCCTTTCTTCAACTCGCTTTCTTGTGACCTGGCCGCAACACCGCAGTGTGGCTTCAGGCCCTAATCTGGTTCCGGCACGGCACGCTGAGCCTTTGGTTATTTCCTTTTCCTGGTGGGAAATGAGAGTTAAATTTGCCCGTCCAGACACCTCCAGCTAGTCTCTCATTGGTTCTCGCTATTCCTGTTCATCTTCCGCAGAAATTGCAAACTGGGCCAAACAGGAGGTTAAAGGCGCTGACTCTCCAAGTGTGGAGAATGTTAGTAAAGCGTCTGGAATGTTGCACCCGAGTACCAGGGGAGGAAAACTGAGACATATTTGAACACGTCTCCCGTTCACATGGTTGATCATACTTGGGTTCCACATGCATGTTTTAGCTGAAGGAAGAATACCTAAAACCTGGGTAGTTGAGACCCGTGGAATGGGTACCATGCAATGTGACTTCAAAGGGTCTTCATTTGCTCACCGAACCTCTCCAATCCTATCACTGCTGCGTTTATGCCCCTGTACACATGCTTGATTCTCTTTCGGAATCATAGCAATCCATAGGTTTTATGATACTTACTATTCAGGTACATTCTTAGGCGTTTAATATGCGGTGTTGAGTCCATTTCGTTGAGCAAGGAGTAGCTCTTGTCTATTCCATATTTGACTTAAGGAACTTTATCTGTGCTCATTTCAATCTCTGGTTTTATGCAGCACCCCAACTCACCTTTACCCTTAAGCAAGCATAAGTTGGTTTTCTAAATTTGAGACCCTGTTCTGTTCTGTAATTCAGTTCCTGTGTAGCCAAGTTTACATTCCGTGTATTACTGATATCTTATGATGTTTCTTTTTCTGTGTGACTTATTTCAGTTAGAATCATCATACCTGAATCCACTCATTTTGATGCTAAGGGCCTGATGACATAGATTTCATTGCTGAGTGATATTGCTTTGTAAGTAAATACCACAACTTCTTTATCCATTTTTCACTTTCTGCGATGTTGAACTTGTACTGTAAACGAGGTTCTTGTAAACAGAGGCGTCCCAAACATTGGGTTGGCTGTGTCTTTTTGATTTTAATTTCCCTAAGCTATAGGACCATAAGTGGCAGTGCCCTAGGCTCTGTTGCTTTGTTTTTTAGATGTTTCAGGAAACACCATACACTTCTCCCGAGTGTCTGTTGGCAATTTACATCCCGCCCATCAGCATAACAAGGCTCCCAGTTCTCCATGGCCTGTCCTGCCTTTCTGGATTTTACACTTTTTTCAGATGGCCCTTTTGACCGGGGGGATGTGAGACTTCATTGTAGTGCAGATTTCCTTTGCAAGCTTGCTTGGTTGGCCAAAAAGGGCGTATCCGTTTTTTCCTGAATATATTCAGGAAAAAACGCATACGCCCTTTTTGGCCAAGTGCATCATTGTGGACGTTCTGCCTCTTTTCCTATGCTTTCAATGCAATTTCAGTCTACCTCCTGAAATCGGTTTCCTGCAATTCTGCCCCGCTTTCAAGTCCTCTTGGCAGCCTTACTTCAGTCTATTTTTGGACGATAGCTGTCATTTATAACTCTGCAGGTTTGTGAATTACAGTGCCCCTGAGCTCCTTTCTTCAACTCGCTTTCTTTTGAGCTGGCCGCAACACCGCAGGATGGCTTCAGGCCCTAATGTGGTTCTGGCACGGCACGCTGAGCCTTTGGTTATTTCCTCCTCCTGGTGGGAAATGAGAGTTAAATTTGCCCGTCCAGACACCTCCAGCTAGCCTCTCATTGGTTCTCGCTATTCCTGTTCATCTTCCGCAGAAATTGCAAACTGGGCCAAACAGGAGGTTAAAGGCGCTGACTCTCCAAGTGGGGAGAGTGTTAGTAAAGCGTCTGGAATGTTGCACCCGAGTACCAGGGGAGGAAAATTGAGACATATTTGAACACGTCTCCCATTCACATTGTTGATCATACTTGGGTTCCACATGCATGTTTTAGCTGAAGGAAGAATACCTAAAACCTGGGTAGTTGAAACCCGTGGAATGGGTACCATGCAATATGACTTCAAAGGGTCTTCATTTGCTCACCGAACCTCTCCAATCCTATCACTGCTGCGTTTATGCCCCTGTACACATGCTTGATTCTCTTTCGGAGACATAGCAATCCATAGGTTTTACGATACTTACTAGTCAGGTACATTCTTAGGCGTTTAATATGCGGTGTTGAGTCCATTTCGTTGAGCAAGGAGTAGCTCTTGTCTATTCCATATTTGGCCTAAGGAACTTTATCTGTGCTCATTTCAATCTCTGGTTTTATGCAGCACCCCAACTCACCTTTCCCCTTAAGCAAGCATAAGTTGGTTTTCTAAATTTGAGACCCTGTTCTGTTCTGTAATTCAGTTCCTGTGTAGCCAAGTTTACATTCCGTGTATTACTGATATCTTATGATGTTTCTTTTTCTGTGTGACTTACTTCAGTTAGAATCATCATACCTGAATCCACTCATTGTGCTGCTAAGGGCCTGATGACACAGATTTCATTGCTGAGTGATATTGCTTTGTAAGTAAATACCACAACTTCTTTATCCATTTTTCACTTTCTGCGATGTTGAACTTGTACTGTAAACGAGGTTCTTGTAAACAGAGCCGTTCCAAACTTTGGGGTGGCTGTGTCTTTTTGATTTTAATTTCCCTAAGCTATAGGACCATAAGTGGAAGTGCCCTAGGCTCTGTTGCTTTGTTTTTTAGATGTTTCAGGAAACACCATACACTTCTCCCAAGTGTCTGTTGGCAATTTACATCCCGCCCATCAGCATAACAAGGCTCCCAGTTCTCCATGGCCTGTCCTGCCTTTCTGGATTTTACACTTTTTTCAGATGGCCCTTTTGACCGGGGGGAAGTGAGACTTCATTGTAGTGCAGATTTCCTTTGCAAGCTTGCTTGGTTGGCCAAAAAGGGCGTATGCGTTTTTTCCTGAATATATTCAGGAAAAAACGCATACGCCCTTTTTGGCCAAGTGCATCATTGTGGACGTTCTGCCTCTTTTCCTATGCTTTCAATGCAATTCCAGTCTACCTCCTGAAATCGGTTTCCTGCAATTCTGCCCCACTTTCAAGTCCTCTTGGCAGCCTTACTTCAGTCTATTTTTGGACGATAGCTGTCATTTATAACTCTGCAGGTTTGTGAATTACAGTGCCCCTGAGCTCCTTTCTTCAACTCGCTTTCTTTTGAGCTCGCCGCAACACCGCAGGATGGCTTCAGGCCCTAATCTGGTTCCGGTACGGCACGCTGAGCCTTTGGTTATTTCCTCTTCCTGTTGGGAAATGAGAGTTAAATTTGCCCGTCCAGACACCTCCAGCTAGTCTCTCATTGGTTCTCGCTATTCCTGTTCATCTTCCGCAGAAATTGCAAACTGGGCCAAACAGGAGGTTAAAGGCGCTGACTCTCCAAGTGGGGAGAGTGTTAGTATAGATTCTGGAATGTTGCACCCGAGTACCAGGGGAGGAAAACTGAGACATATTTGAACACGTCTCCCGTTCACATGGTTGATCATACTTGGGTTCCACATGCATGTTTTAGCTGAAGGAAGAATACCTTAAACCTGGAGAGTTAAGACCCGTGAAATGGGTACCATGCAATATGACTTCAAAGGGTCTTCATTTGCTCACCGAACCTCTCCAATCCTATCACTGCTGCGTTTATGCCCCTGTACACATGCTTGATTCTCTTTCGGAGACATAGCAATCCATAGGTTTTAAGATACTTACTAGTCAGGTACATTCTTAGGCGTTTAATATGCGGTGTTGAGTCCATTTCGTTGAGCAAGGAGTAGCTCTTGTCTATTCCATATTTGGCTTAAGGAACTTTATCTGTGCTCATTTCAATCTCTGGTTTTATGCAGCACCCCAACTCACCTTTACCCTTAAGCAAGCATAAGTTGGTTTTCTAAATTTGAGACCCTGTTCTGTTCTGTAATTCAGTTCCTGTGTAGCCAAGTTTACATTCCGTGTATTACTGATATCTTATGATGTTTCTTTTTCTGTGTGACTTATTTCAGTTAGAATCATCATACCTGAATCCACTAATTGTGCTGCTAAGGGCCTGATGACATAGATTTCATTGCTGAGTGATATTGCTTTGTAAGTGATTACCACAACTTCTTTATCCATTTTTCACTTTCTGAGATGTTGAACTTGTACTGTAAACGAGGTTCTTGTAAACAGAGCCGTTCCAAACTTTGGGGTGGCTGTGTCTTTTTGATTTTAATTTCCCTAAGCTATAGGACCATAAGTGGAAGTGCCCTAGGCTCTGTTGCTTTGTTTTTTAGATGTTTCAGGAAACACCATACACTTCTCCCAAGTGTCTGTTGGCAATTTACATCCCGCCCATCAGCATAACAAGGTTCCCAGTTCTCAATGGCCTGTTGCCTTTCTGGATTTTACACTTTTTTCAGATGGCCCTTTTGACCGGGGGGAAGTGAGACTTCATTGTATTGCAGATTTCCTTTGCAAGCTTGCTTGGTTGGCCAAAAAGGGCGTATGCGTTTTTTCCTGAATATATTCAGGAAAAAACGCATACGCCCTTTTTGGCCAAGTGCATCATTGTGGACGTTCTGCCTCTTTTCCTATGCTTTCAATGCAATTCCAGTCTACCTCCTGAAATCGGTTTCCTGCAATTCTGCCCCGCTTTCAAGTCCTCTTGGCAGCCTTACTTCAGTCTATTTTTGGACGATAGCTGTCATTTATAACTCTGCAGGTTTGTGAATTACAGTGCCCCTGAGCTCCTTTCTTCAACTCGCTTTCTTGTGACCTGGCCGCAACACCGCAGGATGGCTTCAGGCCCTAATCTGGTTCCGGACCGGCATGCTGAGCCTTTGGTTAATTCCTCTTCCTGGTGGGAAATGAGAGTTAAATTTGCCCGTCCAGACACCTCCAGCTAGCCTCTCATTGGTTCTCGCTATTCCTGTTCATCTTCCGCAGAAATTGCAAACTGGGCCAAACAGGAGGTTAAAGGCGCTGACTCTCCAAGTGGGGAGAGTGTTAGTAAAGCGTCTGGAATGTTGCACCCGAGTACCAGGGGAGGAAAACTGAGACATATTTGAACACGTCTCCCATTCACATGGTTGATCATACTTGGGTTCCACATGCATGTTTTAGCTGAAGGAAGAATACCTTAAACCTGGAGAGTTGAGACACGTGTAATGGGTACCATGCAATATGACTTCAAAGGGTCTTCATTTGCTCACCGAACCTCTCCAATCCTATCACTGCTGCGTTTATGCCCCTGTACACATGCTTGATTCTCTTTTGGAGACATAGCAATCCATAGGTTTTACAATACTTACTAGTCAGGTACATTCTAAGGCGTTTAATATGCGGTGTTGAGTCCATTTCGTTGAGCAAGGAGTAGCTCTTGTCTATTCCATATTTGGCTTAAGGAACTTTATCTGTGCTCATTTCAATCTCTGGTTTTATGGAGCACCCCAACTCACCTTTACCCTTAAGCAAGCATAAGTTGGTTTTCTAAATTTGAGACCCTGTTCTGTTCTGTAATTCAGTTCCTGTGTAGCCAAGTTTACATTCCGTGTATTACTGATATCTTATGATGTTTCTTTTTCTGTGTGACTTATTTCAGTTAGAATCATCATACCTGAATCCACTAATTGTGCTGCTAAGGGCCTGATGACATAGATTTCATTGCTGAGTGATATTGCTTTGTAAGTGATTACCACAACTTCTTTATCCATTTTTCACTTTCTGCGATGTCGAACTTGTACTGTAAACGAGGTTCTTGTAAACAGAGCCGTTCCAAACTTTGGGGTGGCTGTGTCTTTTTGATTTTAATTTCCCTAAGCTATAGGACCATAAGTGGAAGTGCCCTAGGCTCTGTTGCTTTGTTTTTTAGATGTTTCAGGAAACACCATACACTTCTCCCAAGTGTCTGTTGGCAATTTACATCCCGCCCATCAGCATAACAAGGTTCCCAGTTCTCAATGGCCTGTTGCCTTTCTGGATTTTACACTTTTTTCAGATGGCCCTTTTGACCGGGGGGAAGTGAGACTTCATTGTATTGCAGATTTCCTTTGCAAGCTTGCTTGGTTGGCCAAAAAGGGCGTATGCGTTTTTTCCTGAATATATTCAGGAAAAAACGCATACGCCCTTTTTGGCCAAGTGCATCATTGTGGACGTTCTGCCTCTTTTCCTATGCTTTCAATGCAATTCCAGTCTACCTCCTGAAATCGGTTTCCTGCAATTCTGCCCCGCTTTCAAGTCCTCTTGGCAGCCTTACTTCAGTCTATTTTTGGACGATAGCTGTCATTTATAACTCTGCAGGTTTGTGAATTACAGTGCCCCTGAGCTCCTTTCTTCAACTCGCTTTCTTGTGACCTGGCCGCAACACCGCAGGATGGCTTCAGGCCCTAATCTGGTTCCGGCCCGGCATGCTGAGCCTTTGGTTAATTCCTCTTCCTGGTGGGAAATGAGAGTTAAATTTGCCCGTCCAGACACCACCAGTTGGCCTCTCATTGGTTCTCACTATTCCTGTTCATCTTCCGCAGAAATTGCAAACTGGGCCAAACAGGAGGTTAAAGGCGCTGACTCTCCAAGTGGGGAGAGTGTTAGTAAAGCGTCTGGAATGTTGCACCCGAGTACCAGGGGAGGAAAACTGAGACATATTTGAACACGTCTCCCGTTCACATGGTTGATCATACTTGGGTTCCACATGCATGTTTTAGCTGAAGGAAGAATACCTTAAACCTGGAGAGTTGAGACCCGTGTAATGGGTACCATGCAATATGACTTCAAAGGGTCTTCATTTGCTCACCGAACCTCTCCAATCCTATCACTGCTGCGTTTATGCCCCTGTACACATGCTTGATTCTCTTTTGGAGACATAGCAATCCATAGGTTTTACGATACTTACTAGTCAGGTACATTCTAAGGCGTTTAATATGCGGTGTTGAGTCCATTTCGTTGAGCAAGGAGTAGCTCTTGTCTATTCCATATTTGACTTAAGGAACTTTATCTGTGCTCATTTCAATCTCTGGTTTTATGCAGCACCCCAACTCACCTTTACCCTTAAGCAAGCATAAGTTGGTTTTCTAAATTTGAGACCCTGTTCTGTTCTGGAATTCAGTTCCTGTGTAGCCAAGTTTACATTCCGTGTATTACTGATATCTTATGATGTTTTTTTTCTGTGTGACTTATTTCAGTTAGAATCATCATACCTGAATCCACTCATTGTGATGCTAAGGGCCTGATGACATAGATTTCATTGCTGAGTGATATTGCTTTGTAAGTAAATACCACAACTTCTTTATCCATTTTTCACTTTCTGCGATGTTGAACTTGTACTGTAAACGAGGTTCTTGTAAACAGAGGCGTCCCAAACTTTGGGGTGGCTGTGTCTTTTTGATTTTAATTTCCCTAAGCTATAGGACCATAAGTGGCAGTGCCCTAGGCTCTGTTGCTTTGTTTTTTAGATGTTTCAGGAAACACCATACACTTCTCCCGAGTGTCTGTTGGCAATTTACATCCCGCCCATCAGCATAACAAGGCTCCCAGTTCTCCATGGCCTGTTGCCTTTCTGGATTTTACACTTTTTTCAGATGGCCCTTTTGACCGGGGGGAAGTGAGACTTCATTGTAGTGCAGATTTCCTTTGCAAGCTTGCTTGGTTGGCCAAAAAGGGCGTATGCGTTTTTTCCTGAATATATTCAGGAAAAAACGCATACGCCCTTTTTGGCCAAGTGCATCATTGTGGACGTTCTGCCTCTTTTCCTATGCTTTCAATGCAATTCCAGTCTACCTCCTGAAATCGGTTTCCTGCAATTCTTCCCCGCTTTCAAGTCCTCTTGGCAGCCTTACTTCAGTCTATTTTTGGACGATAGCTGTCATTTATAACTCTGCAGGTTTGTGAATTACAGTGCCCCTGAGCTCCTTTCTTCAACTCGCTTTCTTGTGACCTGGCCGCAACACCGCAGGATGGCTTCAGGCCCTAATCTGGTTCCGGTCCGGCATGCTGAGCCTTTGGTTAATTCCTCTTCCTGGTGGGAAATGAGAGTTAAATTTGCCCGTCCAGACACCTCCAGCTAGCCTCTCATTGGTTCTCGCTATTCCTGTTCATCTTCCGCAGAAATTGCAAACTGGGCCAAACAGGAGGTTAAAGGGACTGACTCTCCAAGTGGGGAGAGTGTTAGTAAAGCGTCTGGAATGTTGCACCCGAGTACCAGGGGAGGAAAACTGAGACATATTTGAACACGTCTCCCGATCACATGGTTGATCATACTCTAGGTTCCACATGCATGTTTTAGCTGAAGGAAGAATACCTTAAACCTGGGTAGTTGAAACCCGTGGAATGGGTACCATGCAATATGACTTCAAAGGGTCTTCATTTGCTCACCGAACCTCTCCAATCCTATCACTGCTGCGTTTATGCCCCTGTACACATGCTTGATTCTCTTTCGGAGACATAGCAATCCATAGGTTTTAAGATACTTACAAGTCAGGTACATTCTTAGGCGTTTAATATGCGGTGTTGAGTCCATTTCGTTGAGCAAGGAGTAGCTCTTGTCTATTCCATATTTGGCTTAAGGAACTTTATCTGTGCTCATTTCAATCTCTGGTTTTATGCAGCACCCCAACTCACCTTTCCCCTTAAGCAAGCATAAGTTGTTTTTCTTAATTTGAGACCCTGTTCTGTTCTGTAATTCAGTTCCTGTGTAGCCAAGTTTCCATTCCGTGTATTACTGATATCTTATGATGTTTCTTTTTCTGTGTGACTTATTTCAGTTAGAATCATCATACCTGAATCCACTAATTGTGCTGCTAAGGGCCTGATGACATAGATTTCATTGCTGAGTGATATTGTTTTGTAAGTGAATACCACAACTTCTTTATCCATTTTTCACTTTCTGCGATGTTGAACTTGTACTGTAAACGAGGTTCTTGTAAACAGAGCCGTTCCAAACTTTGCGGTTGCTGTGTCTTTTTGATTTTAATTTCCCTAAGCTATAGGACCATAAGTGGAAGTGCCCTAGGCTCTGTTGCTTTGTTTTTTAGATGTTTCAGGAAACACCATACACTTCTCCCAAGTGTCTGTTGGCAATTTACATCCCACCCATCAGCATAACAAGGCTCCCAGTTCTCCATGGCCTGTTGCCTTTCTGGATTTTACACTTTTTTCAGATGGCCCTTTTGACCGGGGGGAAGTGAGACTTCATTGTAGTGCAGATTTCCTTTGCAAGCTTGCTTGGTTGGCCAAAAAGGGCGTATGCTTTTTTTCCTGAATATATTCAGGAAAAAACGCATACGCCCTTTTTGGCCAAGTGCATCATTGTGGACGTTCTGCCTCTTTTCCTATGCTTTCAATGCAATTCCAGTCTACCTCCTGAAATCGGTTTCCTGCAATTCTGCCCCGCTTTCAAGTCCTCTTGGCAGCCTTACTTCAGTCTATTTTTGGACGATAGCTGTCATTTATAACTCTGCAGGTTTGTGAATTACAGTGCCCCTGAGCTCCTTTCTTCAACTCGCTTTCTTGTGACCTTGCCGCAACACCGCAGGATGGCTTCAGGCCCTAATCTGGTTCCGGCCCGGCATGCTGAGCCTTTGGTTAATTCCTCTTCCTGGTGGGAAATGAGAGTTAAATTTGCCCGTCCAGACACCTCCAGCTAGCCTCTCATTGGTTCTCGCTATTCCTGTTCATCTTCCGCAGAAATTGCAAACTGGGCCAAACAGGAGGTTAAAGGCGCTGACTCTCCAAGTGGGGAGAGTGTTAGTAAAGCATCTGGAATGTTGCACCCGAGTACCAGGGGAGGAAAACTGAGACATATTTGAACACGTCTCCCATTCACATGGTTGATCATACTTGGGTTCCACATGCATGTTTTAGCTGAAGGAAGAGTACCTTAAACCTGGAGAGTTGAGACCCGTGTAATGGGTACCATGCAATATGACTTCAAAGGGTCTTCATTTGCTCACCGAACCTCTCCAATCCTATCACTGCTGCGTTTATGCCCCTGTACACATGCTTGATTCTCTTTTGGAGACATAGCAATCCATAGGTTTTATGATACTTACTAGTCAGGTACATTCTTAGGCGTTTAATATGCGGTGTTGAGTCCATTTCGTTGAGCAAGGAGTAGCTCTTGTCTATTTCATATTTGACTTAAGGAACTTTATCTGTGCTCATTTCAATCTCTGCTTTTATGCAGCACCCCAACTCACCTTTACCCTTAAGCAAGAATTAGTTGGTTTTCTAAATTTCAGACCCTGTTCTGTTCTGTAATTCAGTTCCTGTGTAGCCAAGTTTCCATTCCGTGTATTACTGATATCTTATGATGTTTCTTTTTCTGTGTGACTTATTTCAGTTAGAATCATCATACCTGAATCCACTAATTGTGCTGCTAAGGGCCTGATGACATAGATTTCATTGCTGAGTGATATTGTTTTGTAAGTGAATACCACAACTTCTTTATCCATTTTTCACTTTCTGCGATGTTGAACTTGTACTGTAAACGAGGTTCTTGTAAACAGAGCCGTTCCAAACTTTGCGGTTGCTGTGTCTTTTTGATTTTAATTTCCCTAAGCTATAGGACCATAAGTGGAAGTGCCCTAGGCTCTGTTGCTTTGTTTTTTAGATGTTTCAGGAAACACCATACACTTCTCCCAAGTGTCTGTTGGCAATTTACATCCCACCCATCAGCATAACAAGGCTCCCAGTTCTCCATGGCCTGTTGCCTTTCTGGATTTTACACTTTTTTCAGATGGCCCTTTTGACCGGGGGGAAGTGAGACTTCATTGTAGTGCAGATTTCCTTTGCAAGCTTGCTTGGTTGGCCAAAAAGGGCGTATGCTTTTTTTCCTGAATATATTCAGGAAAAAACGCATACGCCCTTTTTGGCCAAGTGCATCATTGTGGACGTTCTGCCTCTTTTCCTATGCTTTCAATGCAATTCCAGTCTACCTCCTGAAATCGGTTTCCTGCAATTCTGCCCCGCTTTCAAGTCCTCTTGGCAGCCTTACTTCAGTCTATTTTTGGACGATAGCTGTCATTTATAACTCTGCAGGTTTGTGAATTACAGTGCCCCTGAGCTCCTTTCTTCAACTCGCTTTCTTGTGACCTTGCCGCAACACCGCAGGATGGCTTCAGGCCCTAATCTGGTTCCGGCCCGGCATGCTGAGCCTTTGGTTAATTCCTCTTCCTGGTGGGAAATGAGAGTTAAATTTGCCCGTCCAGACACCTCCAGCTAGCCTCTCATTGGTTCTCGCTATTCCTGTTCATCTTCCGCAGAAATTGCAAACTGGGCCAAACAGGAGGTTAAAGGCGCTGACTCTCCAAGTGGGGAGAGTGTTAGTAAAGCATCTGGAATGTTGCACCCGAGTACCAGGGGAGGAAAACTGAGACATATTTGAACACGTCTCCCATTCACATGGTTGATCATACTTGGGTTCCACATGCATGTTTTAGCTGAAGGAAGAGTACCTTAAACCTGGAGAGTTGAGACCCGTGTAATGGGTACCATGCAATATGACTTCAAAGGGTCTTCATTTGCTCACCGAACCTCTCCAATCCTATCACTGCTGCGTTTATGCCCCTGTACACATGCTTGATTCTCTTTTGGAGACATAGCAATCCATAGGTTTTATGATACTTACTAGTCAGGTACATTCTTAGGCGTTTAATATGCGGTGTTGAGTCCATTTCGTTGAGCAAGGAGTAGCTCTTGTCTATTTCATATTTGACTTAAGGAACTTTATCTGTGCTCATTTCAATCTCTGCTTTTATGCAGCACCCCAACTCACCTTTACCCTTAAGCAAGAATTAGTTGGTTTTCTAAATTTCAGACCCTGTTCTGTTCTGTAATTCAGTTCCTGTGTAGCCAAGTTTCCATTCCGTGTATTACTGATATCTTATGATGTTTCTTTTTCTGTGTGACTTATTTCAGTTAGAATCATCATACCTGAATCCACTCATTGTACTGCTAAGGGCCTGATGACATAGATTTCATTGCTGAGTGATATTGCTTTGTAAGTGAATACCACAACTTCTTTATCCATTTTTCACTTTCTGCGATGTTGAACTTGTACTGTAAACGAGGTTCTTGTAAACAGAGCCGTTCCAAACTTTGGGGTGGCTGTGTCTTTTTGATTTTAATTTCCCTAAGCTATAGGACCATAAGTGGAAGTGCCCTAGGCTCTGTTGCTTTGTTTTTTAGATGTTTCAGGAAACACCATACACTTCTCCCGAGTGTCTGTTGGCAATTTTCATCCCGCCCATCAGCATAACAAGGCTCCCAGTTCTCCATGGCCTGTTGCCTTTCTGGATTTTACACTTTTTTCAGATGGCCCTTTTGACCGGGGGGAAGTGAGACTTCATTGTAGTGCAGATTTCCTTTGCAAGCTTGCTTGGTTGGCCAAAAAGGGCGTATGCGTTTTTTCCTGAAAATATTCAGGAAAAAACGCATACGCCCGTTTTGGCCAAGTGCATCATTGTGGACGTTCTGCCTCTTTTCCTATGCTTTCAATGCAATTCCAGTCTACCTCCTGAAATCGGTTTCCTGCAATTCTGCCCCACTTTCAAGTCCTCTTGTCAGCCTTACTTCAGTCTATTTTTTATGATAGCTGTCATTTATAACTCTGCAGGTTTGTGAATTACAGTGCCCCTGAGCTCCTTTCTTCAACTCGCTTTCTTGTGACCTGGCCGCAACACCGCAGGATGGCTTCAGGCCCTAATCTGGTTCCGGCCCGGCATGCTGAGCCTTTGGTTAATTCCTCTTCCTGGTGGGAAATGAGAGTTAAATTTGCCCGTCCAGACACCTCCAGCTAGCCTCTCATTGGTTCTCGCTATTCCTGTTCATCTTCCGCAGAAATTGCAAACTGGGCCAAACAGGAGGTTAAAGGGACTGACTCTCCAAGTGGGGAGAGTGTTAGTAAAGCATCTGGAATGTTGCACCCGAGTACCAGGGGAGGAAAACTGAGACATATTTGAACACGTCTCCCGTTCACATGGTTGATCATACTTGGGTTCCACATGCATGTTTTAGCTGAAGGAAGAATACCTTAAACCTGGAGAGTTGAGACCCGTGTAATGGGTACCATGCAGTATGACTTCAAAGGGTCTTTATTTGCTCACCGAACCTCTCCAATCCTATCACTGCTGCGTTTATGCCCCTGTACACATGCTTGATTCTCTTTCGGAGACATAGCAATCCATAGGTTTTACGATACTTACTAGTCAGGTACATTCTTAGGCGTTTAATATGCGGTGTTGAGTCCATTTCGTTGAGCACGGAGTAGCTCTTGTCTATTCCATATTTGACTTAAGGAACTTTATCTGTGCTCATTTCAATCTCTGGTTTTATGCAGCACCCCAACTCACCTTTACCCTTAAGCAAGCATAAGTTGGTTTTCTTAATTTGAGACCCTGTTCTGTTCTGTAATTCAGTTCCTGTGTAGCCAAGTTTACATTCCGTGTATTACTGATATCTTATGATGTTTCTTTTTCTGTGTGACTTATTTCAGTTAGAGTCATCATACCTGAATCCACTCATTGTGATGTTAAGGGCCTGATAACATAGATTTCATTGCTGAGTGATATTGCTTTGTAAGTAAATACCACAACTTCTTTATCCATTTTTCACTTTCTGCGATGTTGAACTTGTACTGTAAACGAGGTTCTTGTAAACAGAGCCGTTCCAAACTTTGGGGTGGCTGTGTCTTTTTGATTTTAATTTCCCTAAGCTATAGGACCATAAGTGGAAGTGCCCTAGGTTCTGTTGCTTTGTTTTTTAGATGTTTCAGGAAACACCATACACTTCTCCCAAGTGGTTGTTGGCAATTTACATCCCGCCCATCAGCATAACAAGGCTCCCAGTTCTCCATGGCCTGTCCTGCCTTTCTGGATTTTACACTTTTTTCAGATGGCCCTTTTGACCGGAGGGAAGTGAGACTTCATTGTAGTGCAGATTTCCTTTGCAAGCTTGCTTGGTTGGCCAAAAAGGGCGTATGCTTTTTTTCCTGAATATATTCAGGAAAAGACGCATACGCCCTTTTTGGCCAAGTGCATCATTGTGGACGTTCTGCCTCTTTTCCTATGCTTTCAATGCAATTCCAGTCTACCTCCTGAAATCGGTTTCCTGCAATTCTGCCCCGCTTTCAAGTCCTCTTGGCAGCCTTACTTCAGTCTATTTTTGGACGATAGCTGTCATTTATAACTCTGCAGGTTTGTGAATTACAGTGCCCCTGAGCTCCTTTCTTCAACTTGCTTTCTTGTGACCTGGCCGCAACACCGCAGGATGGCTTCAGGCCCTAATCTGGTTCCGGCACGGCACGCTGAGCCTTTGGTTATTTCCTCTTCCTGGTGGGAAATGAGAGTTAAATTTGCCCGTCCAGACACCTTCAGCTAGCCTCTCATTGGTTCTCGCTATTCCTGTTCATCTTCCGCAGAAATTGCAAACTGGGCCAAACAGGAGGTTAAAGGCGCTGACTCTCCAAGTGGGGAGAGTGTTAGTAAAGCGTCTGGAATGTTGCACCCGAGTACCAGGGGAGGAAAACTGAGACATATTTGAACACGTCTCCCGTTCACATGGTTGATCATACTTGGGTTCCACATGCATGTTTTAGCTGAAGGAAGAATACTTTAAACCTGGAGAGTTGAGACCCGTGTAATGGGTACCATGCAATATGACTTCAAAGGGTCTTCATTTGCTCACCGAACCTCTCCAATCCTATCACTGCTGCGTTTATGCCCCTGTACACATGCTTGATTCTCTTTCGGAGACATAGCAATCCATAGGTTTTACGATACTTACTAGTCAGGTACATTCTTAGGCGTTTAATATGCGGTGTTGAGTCCATTTCGTTGAGCAAGGAGTAGCTCTTGTCTATTCCATATTTGACTTAAGGAACTTTATCTGTGCTCATTTCAATCTCTGGTTTTATGCAGCACCCCAACTCACCTTTACCCTTAAGCAAGCATAAGTTGGTTTTCTAAATTTGAGACCCTGTTCTGTTCTGTAATTCAGTTCCTGTGTAGCCAAGTTTACATTCCGTGTATTACTGATATCTTATGATGTTTCTTTTTCTGTGTGACTTATTTCAGTTAGAATCTTCATACCTGAATCCACTCTTTGTGATGCTAAGGGCCTGATGACATAGATTTCATTGCTGAGTGATATTGCTTTGTAAGTAAATACCACAACTTCTTTATCTATTTTTCACTTTCTGCGATGTTGAACTTGTACTGTAAACGAGGTTCTTGTAAACAGAGGCGTCCCAAACTTTGGGGTGGCTGTGTCTTTTTGATTTTAATTTCCCTAAGCTATAGGACCATAAGTGGCAGTGCCCTAGGCTCTGTTGCTTTGTTTTTTAGATGTTTCAGGAAACACCATACACTTATCCCGAGTGTCTGTTGGCAATTTACATCCCGCCCATCAGCATAACAAGGCTCCCAGTTCTCCATGGCCTGTCCTGCCTTTCTGGATTTTACACTTTCTTCAGATGGCCCTTTTGACCGGGGGGAAGTGAGACTTCATTGTAGTGCAGATTTCCTTTGCAAGCTTGCTTGGTTGGCCAAAAAGGGCGTATGCGTTTTTTCCTGAATATATTCAGGAAAAAACGCATACGCCCTTTTTGGCCAAGTGCATCATTGTGGACGTTCTGCCTCTTTTCCTATGCTTTCAATGCAATTCCAGTCTACCTCCTGAAATCGGTTTCCTGCAATTCTGCCCCGCTTTCAAGTCCTCTTGGCAGCCTTACTTCAGTCTATTTTTGGACGATAGCTGTCATTTATAACTCTGCAGGTTTGTGAATTACAGTGCCCCTGAGCTCCTTTCTTCAACTCGCTTTCTTGTGACCTGGCCGCAACACCACAGGATGGCTTCAGGCCCTAATCTGGTTCCGGCCCGGCACGCTGAGCCTTTGGTTAATTCCTCTTCCTGGTGGGAAATGAGAGTTAAATTTGCCCGTCCAGACACCTCCAGCTAGCCTCTCATTGGTTCTCGCTATTCCTGTTCATCTTCCGCAGAAATTGCAAACTGGGCCAAACAGGAGGTTAAAGGGACTGACTCTCCAAGTGGGGAGAGTGTTAGTAAAGCGTCTGGAATGTTGCACCCGAGTACCAGGGGAGGAAAACTGAGACATATTTGAACATGTCTCCCGATCACATGGTTGATCATACTCTAGGTTCCACATGCATGTTTTAGCTGAAGGAAGAATACGTTAAACCTGGGTAGTTGAAACCCGTGGAATGGGTACCATGCAATATGACTTCAAAGGGTCTTCATTTGCTCATCAAACCTCTCCAATCCTATCACTGCTGCGTTTATGCCCCTGTACACATGCTTGATTCTCTTTCGGAGACATAGCAATCCATAGGTTTTAAGATACTTACAAGTCAGGTACATTCTTAGGCGTTTAATATGCGGTGTTGAGTCCATTTCGTTGAGCACGGAGTAGCTCTTGTCTATTCCATATTTGGCTTAAGGAACTTTATCTGTGCTCATTTCAATCTCTGGTTTTATGCAGCACCCCAACTCACCTTTACCCTTAAGCAAGCATAAGTTGTTTTTCTAAATTTGAGACCCTGTTCTGTTCTGTAATTCAGTTCCTGTGTAGCCAAGTTTCCATTCCGTGTATTACTGATATCTTATGATGTTTCTTTTTCTGTGTGACTTATTTCAGTTAGAATCATCATACCTGAATCCACTCATTGTGCTGCTAAGGGCCTGATGACACAGATTTCATTGCTGAGTGATATTGCTTTGTAAGTAAATACCACAACTTCTTTATCCATTTTTCACTTTCTGCGATGTCGAACTTGTACTGTAAACGAGGTTCTTGTAAACAGAGCCGTTCCAAACTTTGGGGTGGCTGTGTCTTTTTGATTTTAATTTCCCTAAGCTATAGGACCATAAGTGGAAGTGCCCTAGGTTCTGTTGCTTTGCTTTTTAGATGTTTCAGGAAACACCATACACTTCTCCCGAGTGGTTGTTGGCAATTTACATCCCGCCCATCAGCATAACAAGGCTCCCAGTTCTCCATGGCCTGTCCTGCCTTTCTGGATTTTACACTTTTTTCAGATGGCCCTTTTGACCGGGGGGAAGTGAGACTTCATTGTAGTGCAGATTTCCTTTGCAAGCTTGCTTGGTTGGCCAAAAAGGGCGTATGCGTTTTTTCCTGAATATATTCAGGAAAAAACGCATACGCCCTTTTTGGCCAAGTGCATCATTGTGGACGTTCTGCCTCTTTTCCTATGCTTTCAATGCAATTCCAGTCTACCTCCTGAAATCGGTTTCCTGCAATTCTGCCCCGCTTTCAAGTCCTCTTGGCAGCCTTACTTCAGTCTATTTTTGGACGATAGCTGTCATTTATAACTCTGCAGGTTTGTGAATTACAGTGCCCCTGAGCTCCTTTCTTCAACTTGCTTTCTTGTGACCTGGCCGCAACACCGCAGGATGGCTTCAGGCCCTAATCTGGTTCCGGCACGGCACGCTGAGCCTTTGGTTAATTCCTCTTCCTGGTGGGAAATGAGAGTTAAATTTGCCCGTCCAGACACCTTCAGCTAGCCTCTCATTGGTTCTCGCTATTCCTGTTCATCTTCCGCAGAAATTGCAAACTGGGCCAAACAGGAGGTTAAAGGCGCTGACTCTCCAAGTGGGGAGAGTGTTAGTAAAGCGTCTGGAATGTTGCACCCGAGTACCAGGGGAGGAAAACTGAGACATATTTGAACACGTCTCCCGTTCACATGGTTGATCATACTTGAGTTCCACATGCATGTTTTAGCTGAAGGAAGAATACCTTAAACCTGGAGAGTTGAGACCCGTGTAATGGGTACCATGCAATATGACTTCAAAGGGTCTTCATTTGCTCACCGAACCTCTCCAATCCTATCACTGCTGCGTTTATGCCCCTGTACACATGCTTGATTCTCTTTCGGAGACATAGCAATCCATAGGTTTTACGATACTTACTAGTCAGGTACATTCTTAGGCGTTTAATATGCGGTGTTGAGTCCATTTCGTTGAGCAAGGAGTAGCTCTTGTCTATTCCATATTTGACTTAAGGAACTTTATCTGTGCTCATTTCAATCTCTGGTTTTATGCAGCACCCCAACTCACCTTTACCCTTAAGCAAGCATAAGTTGGTTTTCTAAATTTGAGACCCTGTTCTCTTCTGTAATTCAGTTCCTGTGTAGCCAAGTTTCCATTCCGTGTATTACTGATATCTTATGATGTTTCTTTTTCTGTGTGACTTATTTCAGTTAGAATCATCATACCTGAATCCACTCATTGTGATGCTAAGGGCCTGATGACATAGATTTCATTGCTGAGTGATATTGCTTTGTAAGTAAATACCACAACTTCTTTATCCATTTTTCACTTTCTGCGATGTTGAACTTCTACTGTAAACGAGGTTCTTGTAAACAGAGGCGTCCCAAACTTTGGGGTGGCTGTGTCTTTTTGATTTTAATTTCCCTAAGCTATAGGACCATAAGTGGCAGTGCCCTAGGCTCTGTTGCTTTGTTTTTTAGATGTTTCAGGAAACACCATACACTTCTCCCGAGTGGTTGTTGGCAATTTACATCCCGCCCATCAGCATAACAATGCTCCCAGTTCTCCATGGCCTGTCCTGCCTTTCTGGATTTTACACTTTTTTCAGATGGCCCTTTTGACCGGGGGGAAGTGAGACTTCATTGTAGTGCAGATTTCCTTTGCAAGCTTGCTTGGTTGGCCAAAAAGGGCGTATGCGTTTTTTCCTGAATATATTCAGGAAAAAACGCATACGCCCTTTTTGGCCAAGTGCATCATTGTGGACGTTCTGCCTCTTTTCCTATGCTTTCAATGCAATTCCAGTCTACCTCCTGAAATCGGTTTCCTGCAATTCTGCCCCGCTTTCAAGTCCTCTTGGCAGCCTTACTTCAGTCTATTTTTGGACGATAGCTGTCATTTATAACTCTGCAGGTTTGTGAATTACAGTGCCCCTGAGCTCCTTTCTTCAACTCGCTTTCTTGTGACCTGGCCGCAACACCGCAGGATGGCTTCAGGCCCTAATCTGGTTCCGGCCCGGCACGCTGAGCCTTTGGTTAATTCCTCTTCCTGGTGGGAAATGAGAGTTAAATTTGCCCGTCCAGACACCTCCAGCTAGCCTCTCATTGGTTCTCGCTATTCCTGTTCATCTTCCGCAGAAATTGCAAACTGGGCCAAACAGGAGGTTAAAGGGACTGACTCTCCAAGTGGGGAGAGTGTTAGTAAAGCGTCTGGAATGTTGCACCCGAGTACCAGGGGAGGAAAACTGAGACATATTTGAACATGTCTCCCGATCACATGGTTGATCATACTCTAGGTTCCACATGCATGTTTTAGCTGAAGGAAGAATACCTTAAACCTGGGTAGTTGAAACCCGTGGAATGTGTACCATGCAATATGACTTCAAAGGGTCTTCATTTGCTCACCGAACCTCTCCAATCCTATCACTGCTGCATTTATGCCCCTGTACACATGCTTGATTCTCTTTCGGAGACATAGCAATCCATAGGTTTTAAGATACTTACAAGTCAGGTACATTCTTAGGCGTTTAATATGGGGTGTTGAGTCCATTTCGTTGAGCAAGGAGTAGCTCTTGTCTATTCCATATTTGGCTTAAGGAACTTTATCTGTGCTCATTTCAATCTCTGGTTTTATGCAGCACCCCAACTCACCTTTACCCTTAAGCAAGCATAAGTTGTTTTTCTAAATTTGAGACCCTGTTCTGTTCTGTAATTCAGTTCCTGTGTAGCCAAGTTTCCATTCCGTGTATTACTGATATCTTATGATGTTTCTTTTTCTGTGTGACTTATTTCAGTTAGAATCATCATACCTGAATCCACTCATTGTGCTGCTAAGGGCCTGATGACATAGATTTCATTGTTGAGTGATATTGCTTTGTAAGTGAATACCACAACTTCTTTATCCATTTTTCACTTTCTGCGATGTTGAACTTGTACTGTAAATGAGGTTCTTGTAAACAGAGCCGTTCCAAACTTTGGGGTGGCTGTGTCTTTTTGATTTTAATTTCCCTAAGCTATAGGACCATAAGTGGAAGTGCCCTAGGTTCTGTTGCTTTGTTTTTTAGATGTTTCAGGAAACACCATACACTTCTCCCGAGGGGTTGTTGGCAATTTACATCCCGCCCATCAGCATAACAAGGCTCCCAGTTCTCCATGGCCTGTCCTGCCTTTCTGGATTTTACACTTTTTTCAGATGGCCCTTTTGACTGGGGGGAAGTGAGACTTCATTGTAGTGCAGATTTCCTTTGCAAGCTTGCTGGGTTGGCCAAAAAGGGCGTATGCGTTTTTTCCTGAATATATTCAGGAAAAAACGCATACGCCCTTTTTGGCCAAGTGCATCATTGTGGACGTTCTGCCTCTTTTCCTATGCTTTCAATGCAATTCCAGTCTACCTCCTGAAATCGGTTTCCTGCAATTCTGCCCCGCTTTCAAGTCCTCTTGGCAGCCTTACTTCAGTCTATTTTTGGACGATAGCTGTCATTTATAACTCTGCAGGTTTGTGAATTACAGTGCCCCTGAGCTCCTTTCTTCAACTTGCTTTCTTGTGACCTGGCCGCAACACCGCAGGATGGCTTCAGGCCCTAATCTGGTTCCGGCACGGCACGCTGAGCCTTTGGTTAATTCCTCTTCCTGGTGGGAAATGAGAGTTAAATTTGCCCGTCCAGACACCTTCAGCTAGCCTCTCATTGGTTCTCGCTATTCCTGTTCATCTTCCGCAGAAATTGCAAACTGGGCCAAACAGGAGGTTAAAGGCGCTGACTCTCCAAGTGGGGAGAGTGTTAGTAAAGCGTCTGGAATGTTGCACCCGAGTACCAGGGGAGGAAAACTGAGACATATTTGAACACGTCTCCCGTTCACATGGTTGATCATACTTGGGTTCCACATGCATGTTTTAGCTGAAGGAAGAATACCTTAAACCTGGAGAGTTGAGACCCGTGTAATGGGTACCATGCAATATGACTTCAAAGGGTCTTCATTTGCTCACCGAACCTCTCCAATCCTATCACTGCTGCATTTATGCCCCTGTACACATGCTTGATTCTCTTTCGGAGACATAGCAATCCATAGGTTTTACGATACTTACTAGTCAGGTACATTCTTAGGCGTTTAATATGCGGTGTTGAGTCCATTTCGTTGAGCAAGGAGTAGCTCTTGTCTATTCCATATTTGACTTAAGGAACTTTATCTGTGCTCATTTCAATCTCTGGTTTTATGCAGCACCCCAACTCACCTTTACCCTTAAGCAAGCATAAGTTGGTTTTCTAAATTTGAGACCCTGTTCTCTTCTGTAATTCAGTTCCTGTGTAGCCAAGTTTCCATTCCGTGTATTACTGATATCTTATGATGTTTCTTTTTCTGTGTGACTTATTTCAGTTAGAATCATCATACCTGAATCCACTCATTGTGCTGCTAAGGGCCTGATGATATAGATTTCATTGTTGAGTGATATTGCTTTGTAAGTGAATACCACAACTTCTTTATCCATTTTTCACTTTCTGCGATGTTGAACTTGTACTGTAAATGAGGTTCTTGTAAACAGAGCCGTTCCAAACTTTGGGGTGGCTGTGTCTTTTTGATTTTAATTTCCCTAAGCTATAGGACCATAAGTGGAAGTGCCCTAGGTTCTGTTGCTTTGTTTTTTAGATGTTTCAGGAAACACCATACACTTCTCCCGAGGGGTTGTTGGCAATTTACATCCCGCCCATCAGCATAACAAGGCTCCCAGTTCTCCATGGCCTGTCCTGCCTTTCTGGATTTTACACTTTTTTCAGATGGCCCTTTTGACCGGGGGGAAGTGAGACTTCATTGTAGTGCAGATTTCCTTTGCAAGCTTGCTGGGTTGGCCAAAAAGGGCGTATGCGTTTTTTCCTGAATATATTCAGGAAAAAACGCATACGCCCTTTTTGGCCAAGTGCATCATTGTGGACGTTCTGCCTCTTTTCCTATGCTTTCAATGCAATTCCAGTGTACCATCTGAAATCGGTTTCCTGCAATTCTGCCCCGCTTTCAAGTCCTCTTGGCAGCCTTACTTCAGTCTATTTTTGGACGATAGCTGTCATTTATAACTCTGCAGGTTTGTGAATTACAGTGCCCCTGAGCTCCTTTCTTCAACTTGCTTTCTTGTGACCTGGCCGCAACACCGCAGGATGGCTTCAGGCCCTAATCTGGTTCCGGCACGGCACGCTGAGCCTTTGGTTATTTCCTCTTCCTGGTGGGAAATGAGAGTTAAATTTGCCCGTACAGACACCTTCAGCTAGCCTCTCATTGGTTCTCGCTATTCCTGTTCATCTTCCGCAGAAATTGCAAACTGGGCCAAACAGGAGGTTAAAGGCGCTGACTCTCCAAGTGGGGAGAGTGTTAGTAAAGCGTCTGGAATGTTGCACCCGAGTACCAGGGGAGGAAAACTGAGACATATTTGAACACGTCTCCCGTTCACATGGTTGATCATACTTGGGTTCCACATGCATGTTTTAGCTGAAGGAAGAATACCTTAAACATGGAGAGTTGAGACCCGTGTAATGGGTACCATGCAATATGACTTCAAAGGGTCTTCATTTGCTCACCGAACCTCTCCAATCCTATCACTGCTGCGTTTATGCCCCTGTACACATGCTTGATTCTCTTTCGGAGACATAGCAATCCATAGGTTTTACGATACTTACTAGTCAGGTACATTCTTAGGCGTTTAATATGCGGTGTTGAGTCCATTTCGTTGAGCAAGGAGTAGCTCTTGTCTATTCCATATTTGACTTAAGGAACTTTATCTGTGCTCATTTCAATCTCTGGTTTTATGCAGCACCCCAACTCACCTTTACCCTTAAGCAAGCATAAGTTGGTTTTCTAAATTTGAGACCCTGTTCTGTTTTGGAATGCAGTTCCTGTGTAGCCAAGTTTCCATTCCGTGTATTACTGATATCTTATGATGTTTCTTTTTCTGTGTGACTTATTTCAGTTAGAATCATCGTACCTGAATCCACTCATTATGCTGCTACGGGCCTGATGACATAGATTTCATTGCTGAGTGATACTGCATTGTACGTAAGTACCACAAGTTCTTTATCCATTTTTCACTTTTTGTGATATTGAACTTGTACGGTAAACGAGGTTCTTGTAAACGGAGGCGTCCCAAACTTTGGGGTGGCTGTGTCTTTTTGATTTTAATTTCCCTAAGCTATAGGACCATAAGTGGAAGTGCCCTAGGCTCTGTTGCTTTGTTTTTTAGATGTTTCAGGAAACACCATACACTTCTCCCGAGTGGTTGTTGGCAATTTACACCCCGCCCATCAGCATAACAAGGCTCCCAGTTCTCCATGGCCTGTCCTGCCTTTCTGGATTTTACACTTTCTTCAGATGGCCCTTTTGACCGGGGGGAAGTGAGACTTCATTGTAGTGCAGATTTCCTTTGCAAGCTTGCTTGGTTGGCCAAAAAGGGCGTATGCGTTTTTTCCTGAATATATTCAGGAAAAAACGCATACGCCCTTTTTGGCCAAGTGCATCATTGTGGACGTTCTGCCTCTTTTCCTATGCTTTCAATGCAATTCCAGTCTACCTCCTGAAATCGGTTTCCTGCAATT
This sequence comes from Delphinus delphis, assembly GCF_949987515.2. Taxonomy (NCBI): domain Eukaryota; kingdom Metazoa; phylum Chordata; class Mammalia; order Artiodactyla; family Delphinidae; genus Delphinus; species Delphinus delphis. Next base: position 5,253,537 of record NW_027192648.1, read on the forward strand.
CTGCCCCGCTTTCAAGTCCTCTTGGCAGCCTTACTTCAGTCTATTTTTGGACGATAGCTGTCATTTATAACTCTGCAGGTTTGTGAATTACAGTGCTCCTGAGCTCCTTTGTTCAACTCGCTTTCTTGTGACCTGGCCGCAACACCGCAGGATGGCTTCAGGCCCTAATCTGGTTCCGGCCCGGCATGCTGAGCCTTTGGTTAATTCCTCTTCCTGGTGGGAAATGGGAGTTAAATTTGCCCGTCCAGACACCTCCAGCTAGCCTCTCATTGGTTCTCACTATTCCTGTTCATCTTCCGCAGAAATTGCAAACTGGGCCAAACAGGAGGTTAAAGGGACTGACTCTCCAAGTGGGGAGAGTGTTAGTAAAGCATCTGAAATGTTGCACCCGAGTACCAGGGGAGGAAAACTGAGACATATTTGAACACGTCTCCCGATCACATGGTTGATCATACTCTGGGTTCCACATGCATGTTTTAGCTGAAGGAAGAATACCTAAAACCTTGGTAGTTGAAACCCGTGGAATGGGTACCATGCAATATGACTTCAAAGGGTCTTCATTTGCTCACCGAACCTCTCCAATCCTATCACTGCTGTGTTTATGCCCCTGTACACATGCTTGATTCTCTTTCGGAGACATAGCAATCCATAGGTTTTAAGATACTTACTAGTCAGGTACATTCTTAGGCGTTTAATATGCGGTGTTGAGTCCATTTCGTTGAGCAAGGAGTAGCTCTTGTCTATTCCATATTTGGCTTAAGGAACTTTATCTGTGCTCATTTCAATCTCTGGTTTTATGCAGCAACCCAACTCACCTTTCCCCTTAAGCAAGCATAAGTTGGTTTTCTAAATTTGAGAACCTGTTCTGTTTTGGAATTCAGTTCCTGGGTAGCCAAGTTTACATTCCGTGTATTAGTGATATCTTATGATGTTTCTTTTTCTGTGTGACTTATTTCAGTTAGAATCATCGTACCTGAATCTACTCATTATGCTGCTACGGGCCTGATGACATAGATTTCATTGCTGAGTGATACTGCATTGTACGTAAGTACCACAAGTTCTTTATCCATTTTTCATTTTCTGCGATGTTGAACTTGTACTGTAAACGGGGTTCTTGTAAACAGAGCCGTTCCAAACTTTGGGGTGGCTGTGTCTTTTTGATTTTAATTTCCCTAAGCTATAGGACCATAAGTGGAAATGCCCTAGGCTCTGTTGCTTTGTTTTTTAGATGTTTCAGGAAACACCATACACTTCTCCCGAGTGGTTGTTGGCAATTTACATCGCGCCCATCAGCATAACGAGGCTCCCAGTTCTCCATGGCCTGTTGCCTTTCTGGATTTTACACTTTTTTCAGATGGCCCTTTTGACCGGGGGGATGTGAGACTTCATTGTAGTGCAGATTTCCTTTGCAAGCTTGCTTGGTTGGCCAAAAAGGGCGTATGCGTTTTTTCCTGAATATATTCAGGAAAAAACGCATACGCCCTTTTTGGCCAAATGCATCATTGTGGACGTTCTGCCTCTTTTCCTATGCTTTCAATGCAATTCCAGTCTACTTCCTGAAATCGGTTTCCTGCAATTCTGCCCCGCTTTCAAGTCCTCTTGGCAGCCTTACTTCAGTCTATTTTTGGACGATAGCTGTCATTTATAAGTCTGCAGGTTTGTGAATTACAGTGCCCCTGAGCTCCTTTCTTCAACTCGCTTTCTTGTGACCTGGCCGCAACACCGCAGGATGGCTTCAGGCCCTAATCTGGTTCCGGCCCGGCATGCTGAGCCTTTGGTTAATTCCTCTTCCTGGTGGGAAATGAGAGTTAAATTTGCCCGTTCAGACACCTCCAGCTAGTCTCTCATTGGTTCTCGCTATTCCTGTTCATCTTCCGCAGAAATTGCAAACTGGGCCAAACAGGAGGTTAAAGGGACTACTCTCCAAGTCGGGAGAGTGTTAGTAAAGCGTCTGGAATGTTGCACCCGAGTACCAGGGGAGGAAAACTGAGACATATTTGAACACGTCTCCCGTTCACATGGTTGATCATACTTGGGTTCCACATGCATGTTTTGGCTGAAGGAAGAATACCTTAAACCTGGAGAGTTGAGACCCGTGTAATGGGTACCATGCAATATGACTTCAAAGGGTCTTCATTTGCTCACCGAACCTCTCCAATCCTATCACTGCTGCGTTTATGCCCCTGTACACATGCTTGATTCTCTTTCGGAGACATAGCAATCCATAGGTTTTAAGATACTTACTAGTCAGGTACATTCTTAGGCGTTTAATATGCGGTGTTGAGTCCATTTCGTTGAGCAAGGAGTAGCTCTTGTCTATTCCATATTTGACTTAAGGAACTTTATCTGTGCTCATTTCAATCTCTGGTTTTATGCAGCACCCCAACTCACCTTTCCCCTTAAGCAAGCATAAGTTGGTTTTCTAAATTTGAGACCCTGTTCTGTTTTGGAATGCAGTTCCTGTGTAGCCAAGTTTACATTCCGTGTATTAGTCATATCTTATGATGTTTCTTTTTCTGTGTGACTTATTTCAGTTAGAATCATCGTACCTGAATCCACTCATTATGCTGCTACGGGCCTGATGACATAGATTTCATTGCTGAGTGATACTGCATTGTACGTAAGTACCACAAGTTCTTTATCCATTTTTCACTTTCTGTGATATTGAACTTGTACGGTAAACGAGGTTCTTGTAAACGGAGGCGTCCCAAACTTTGGGGTGGCTGTGTCTTTTTGATTTTAATTTCCCTAAGCTATAGGACCATAAGTGGAAGTGCCCTAGGCTCTGTTGCTTTGTTTTTTAGATGTTTCAGGAAACACCATACACTTCTCCCGAGTGGTTGTTGGCAATTTACATCCCGCCCATCAGCATAACAAGGCTCCCAGTTCTCCATGGCCTGTCCTGCCTTTCTGGATTTTACACTTTCTTCAGATGGCCCTTTTGACCGGGGGGAAGTGAGACTTCATTGTAGTGCAGATTTCCTTTGCAAGCTTGCTTGGTTGGCCAAAAAGGGCGTATGCGTTTTTTCCTGAATATATTCAGGAAAAAACGCATACGCCCTTTTTGGCCAAGTGCATCATTGTGGACGTTCTGCCTCTTTTCCTATGCTTTCAATGCAATTCCAGTCTACCTCCTGAAATCGGTTTCCTGCAATTCTGCCCCGCTTTCAAGTCCTCTTGGCAGCCTTACTTCAGTCTATTTTTGGACGATAGCTGTCATTTATAACTCTGCAGGTTTGTGAATTACAGTGCCCCTGAGCTCCTTTGTTCAACTCGCTTTCCTGTGACCTGGCCGCAACACCGCAGGATGGCTTCAGGCCCTAATCTGGTTCCGGCCCGGCATGCTGAGCCTTTGGTTAATTCCTCTTCCTGGTGGGAAATGGGAGTTAAATTTGCCCGTCCAGACACCTCCAGCTAGCCTCTCATTGGTTCTCACTATTCCTGTTCATCTTCCGCAGAAATTGCAAACTGGGCCAAACAGGAGGTTAAAGGGACTGACTCTCCAAGTGGGGAGAGTGTTAGTAAAGCATCTGAAATGTTGCACCCGAGTACCAGGGGAGGAAAACTGAGACATATTTGAACACGTCTCCCGATCACATGGTTGATCATACTCTGGGTTCCACATGCATGTTTTAGCTGAAGGAAGAATACCTAAAACCTTGGTAGTTGAAACCCGTGGAATGGGTACCATGCAATATGACTTCAAAGGGTCTTCATTTGCTCACCGAACCTCTCCAATCCTATCACTGCTGTGTTTATGCCCCTGTACACATGCTTGATTCTCTTTCGGAGACATAGCAATCCATAGGTTTTAAGATACTTACTAGTCAGGTACATTCTTAGGCGTTTAATATGCGGTGTTGAGTCCATTTCGTTGAGCAAGGAGTAGCTCTTGTCTATTCCATATTTGGCTTAAGGAACTTTATCTGTGCTCATTTCAATCTCTGGTTTTATGCAGCAACCCAACTCACCTTTCCCCTTAAGCAAGCATAAGTTGGTTTTCTAAATTTGAGAACCTGTTCTGTTTTGGAATTCAGTTCCTGGGTAGCCAAGTTTACATTCCGTGTATTAGTGATATCTTATGATGTTTCTTTTTCTGTGTGACTTATTTCAGTTAGAATCATCGTACCTGAATCTACTCATTATGCTGCTACGGGCCTGATGACATAGATTTCATTGCTGAGTGATACTGCATTGTACGTAAGTACCACAAGTTCTTTATCCATTTTTCATTTTCTGCGATGTTGAACTTGTACTGTAAACGGGGTTCTTGTAAACAGAGCCGTTCCAAACTTTGGGGTGGCTGTGTCTTTTTGATTTTAATTTCCCTAAGCTATAGGACCATAAGTGGAAATGCCCTAGGCTCTGTTGCTTTGTTTTTTAGATGTTTCAGGAAACACCATACACTTCTCCCGAGTGGTTGTTGGCAATTTACATCCCGCCCATCAGCATAACGAGGCTCCCAGTTCTCCATGGCCTGTTGCCTTTCTGGATTTTACACTTTTTTCAGATGGCCCTTTTGACCGGGGGGATGTGAGACTTCATTGTAGTGCAGATTTCCTTTGCAAGCTTGCTTGGTTGGCCAAAAAGGGCGTATGCGTTTTTTCCTGAATATATTCAGGAAAAAACGCATACGCCCTTTTTGGCCAAATGCATCATTGTGGACGTTCTGCCTCTTTTCCTATGCTTTCAATGCAATTCCAGTCTACTTCCTGAAATCGGTTTCCTGCAATTCTGCCCCGCTTTCAAGTCCTCTTGGCAGCCTTACTTCAGTCTATTTTTGGACGATAGCTGTCATTTATAAGTCTGCAGGTTTGTGAATTACAGTGCCCCTGAGCTCCTTTCTTCAACTCGCTTTCTTGTGACCTGGCCGCAACACCGCAGGATGGCTTCAGGCCCTAATCTGGTTCCGGCCCGGCATGCTGAGCCTTTGGTTAATTCCTCTTCCTGGTGGGAAATGAGAGTTAAATTTGCCCGTTCAGACACCTCCAGCTAGTCTCTCATTGGTTCTCGCTATTCCTGTTCATCTTCCGCAGAAATTGCAAACTGGGCCAAACAGGAGGTTAAAGGGACTACTCTCCAAGTCGGGAGAGTGTTAGTAAAGCGTCTGGAATGTTGCACCCGAGTACCAGGGGAGGAAAACTGAGACATATTTGAACACGTCTCCCGTTCACATGGTTGATCATACTTGGGTTCCACATGCATGTTTTGGCTGAAGGAAGAATACCTTAAACCTGGAGAGTTGAGACCCGTGTAATGGGTACCATGCAATATGACTTCAAAGGGTCTTCATTTGCTCACCGAACCTCTCCAATCCTATCACTGCTGCGTTTATGCCCCTGTACACATGCTTGATTCTCTTTCGGAGACATAGCAATCCATAGGTTTTAAGATACTTACTAGTCAGGTACATTCTTAGGCGTTTAATATGCGGTGTTGAGTCCATTTCGTTGAGCAAGGAGTAGCTCTTGTCTATTCCATATTTGACTTAAGGAACTTTATCTGTGCTCATTTCAATCTCTGGTTTTATGCAGCACCCCAACTCACCTTTACCCTTAAGCAAGCATAAGTTGGTTTTCTAAATTTGAGACCCTGTTCTGTTTTGGAATGCAGTTCCTGTGTAGCCAAGTTTACATTCCGTGTATTAGTCATATCTTATGATGTTTCTTTTTCTGTGTGACTTATTTCAGTTAGAATCATCGTACCTGAATCCACTCATTATGCTGCTACGGGCCTGATGACATAGATTTCATTGCTGAGTGATACTGCATTGTACGTAAGTACCACAAGTTCTTTATCCATTTTTCACTTTCTGTGATATTGAACTTGTACGGTAAACGAGGTTCTTGTAAACGGAGGCGTCCCAAACTTTGGGGTGGCTGTGTCTTTTTGATTTTAATTTCCCTAAGCTATAGGACCATAAGTGGAAGTGCCCTAGGCTCTGTTGCTTTGTTTTTTAGATGTTTCAGGAAACACCATACACTTCTCCCGAGTGTCTGTTGGCAATTTACATCCCGCCCATCAGCATAACAAGGCTCCCAGTTCTCCATGGCCTGTCCTGCCTTTCTGGATTTTACACTTTTTTCAGATGGCCCTTTTGACCGGGGGGAAGTGAGACTTCATTGTAGTGCAGATTTCCTTTGCAAGCTTGCTTGGTTGGCCAAAAAGGGCGTATGCGTTTTTTCCTGAATATATTCAGGAAAAAACGCATACGCCCTTTTTGGCCAAGTGCATCATTGTGGACGTTCTGCCTCTTTTCCTATGCTTTCAATGCAATTCCAGTCTACCTCCTGAAATCGGTTTCCTGCAATTCTGCCCCGCTTTCAAGTCCTCTTGGCAGCCTTACTTCACTCTATTTTTGGACGATAGCTGTCATTTATAACTCTGCAGGTTTGTGAATTACAGTGCCCCTGAGCTCCTTTCTTCAACTCGCTTTCTTGTGACCTGGCCGCAACACCGCAGGATGGCTTCAGGCCCTAATCTGGTTCCGGCCCGGCATGCTGAGCCTTTGGTTAATTCCTCTTCCTGGTGGGAAATGAGAGTTAAATTTGCCCGTCCAGACACCTCCAGCTAGCCTCTCATTGGTTCTCGCTATTCCTGTTCGTCTTCCGCAGAAATTGCAAACTGGGCCAAACAGGAGGTTAAAGGGACTGACTCTCCAAGTGGGGAGAGTGTTAGTAAAGCGTCTGGAATGTTGCACCCGAGTACCAGGGGAGGAAAACTGAGACATATTTGAACACGTCTCCCGATCACATGGTTGATCATACTCTGGGTTCCACATGCATGTTTTAGCTGAAGGAAGAATACCTAAAACCTTGGTAGTTGAAACCCGTGGAATGGGTACCTTGCAATATGAGTTCAAAGGGTCTTCATTTGCTCACCCAACCTCTCCAATCCTTTCACTGCTGCGTTTATGCCCCTGTACACATGCTTGATTCTCTTTTGGAGACATAGCAATCCATAGGTTTTAAGATACTTACAAGTCAGGTACATTCTTAGGCGTTTAATATGCGGTGTTGAGTCCATTTCGTTGAGCAAGGAGTAGCTCTTGTCTATTCCATATTTGGCTTAAGGAACTTTATCTGTGCTCATTTCAATCTCTGGTTTTATGCAGCACCCCAACTCACCTTTACCCTTAAGCAAGCATAAGTTGGTTTTCTAAATTTGAGACCCTGTTCTGTTCTGTAATTCAGTTCCTGTGTAGCCAAGTTTACATTCCGTGTATTACTGATATCTTATGATGTTTCTTTTTCTGTGTGACTTACTTCAGTTAGAATCATCATACCTGAATCCACTCATTGTGCTGCTAAGGGCCTGATGACACAGATTTCATTGCTGAGTGATATTGCTTTGTAAGTAAATACCACAACTTCTTTATCCATTTTTCACTTTCTGCTATGTTGAACTTGTACTGTAAACGAGGTTCTTGTAAACAGAGCCGTTCCAAACTTTGGGGTGGCTGTGTCTTTTTGATTTTAATTTCCCTAAGCTATAGGACCATAAGTGGAAGTGCCCTAGGTTCTGTTGCTTTGTTTTTTAGATGTTTCAGGAAACACCATACACTTCTCCCGAGTGGTTGTTGGCAATTTACATCCCACCCATCAGCATAACAAGGCTCCCAGTTCTCCATGGCCTGTCCTGCCTTTCTGGATTTTACACTTTTTTCAGATGGCCCTTTTGACCGGGGGGAAGTGAGACTTCATTGTAGTGCAGATTTCCTTTGGAAGCTTGCTTGGTTGGCCAAAAAGGGCGTATGCGTTTTTTCCTGAATATATTCAGGAAAAAACGCATACGCCCTTTTTGGCCAAGTGCATCATTGTGGACGTTCTGCCTCTTTTCCTATGCTTTCAATGCAATTCCAGTCTACCTCCTGAAATCGGTTTCCTGCAATTCTGCCCCGCTTTCAAGTCCTCTTGGCAGCCTTACTTCAGTATATTTTTGGACAATAGCTGTCATTTATAACTCTGCAGGTTTGTGAATTACAGTGCCCCTGAGCTCCTTTCTTCAACTCGCTTTCTTGTGACCTGGCCGCAACACCGCAGGATGGCTTCAGGCCCTAATCTGGTTCCGGTACGGCACGCTGAGCCTTTGGTTATTTCCTCTTCCTGGTGGGAAATGAGAGTTAAATTTGCCCGTCCAGACACCTCCAGCTAGCCTCTCAATGGTTCTCGCTATTCCTGTTCATCTTCCGCAGAAATTGCAAACTGGGCCAAACAGGAGGTTAAAGGCGCTGACTCTCCAAGTGGGGAGAGTGTTAGTAAAGCGTCTGGAATGTTGCACCCGAGTACCAGGGGAGGAAAACTGAGACATATTTGAACACGTCTCCCGTTCACATGGTTGATCATACTTGGGTTCCACATGCATGTTTTGGCTGAAGGAAGAATACCTTAAACCTGGAGAGTTGAGACCCGTGTAATGGGTACCATGCAATATGACTTCAAAGGGTCTTCATTTGCTCACCGAACCTCTCCAATCCTATCACTGCTGCGTTTATGCCCCTGTACACATGCTTGATTCTCTTTCGGAGACATAGCAATCCATAGGTTTTAAGATACTTACTAGTCAGGTACATTCTTAGGCGTTTAATATGCGGTGTTGAGTCCATTTCGTTGAGCAAGGAGTAGCTCTTGTCTATTCCATATTTGACTTAAGGAACTTTATCTGTGCTCATTTCAATCTCTGGTTTTATGCAGCACCCCAACTCACCTTTACCCTTAAGCAAGCATAAGTTGGTTTTCTAAATTTGAGACCCTGTTCTGTTTTGGAATGCAGTTCCTGTGTAGCCAAGTTTACATTCCGTGTATTAGTGATATCTTATGATGTTTCTTTTTCTGTGTGACTTATTTCAGTTAGAATCATCGTACCTGAATCCACTCATTATGCTGCTACGGGCCTGATGACATAGATTTCATTGCTGAGTGATACTGCATTGTACGTAAGTACCACAAGTTCTTTATCCATTTTTCACTTTTTGTGATATTGAACTTGTACGGTAAACGAGGTTCTTGTAAACGGAGGCGTCCCAAACTTTGGGGTGGCTGTGTCTTTTTGATTTTAATTTCCCTAAGCTATAGGACCATAAGTGGAAGTGCCCTAGGCTCTGTTGCTTTGTTTTTTAGATGTTTCAGGAAACACCATACACTTCTCCCGAGTGGTTGTTGGCAATTTACATCCCGCCCATCAGCATAACAAGGCTCCCAGTTCTCCATGGCCTGTCCTGCCTTTCTGGATTTTACACTTTCTTCAGATGGCCCTTTTGACCGGGGGGAAGTGAGACTTCATTGTAGTGCAGATTTCCTTTGCAAGCTTGCTTGGTTGGCCAAAAAGGGCGTATGCGTTTTTTCCTGAATATATTCAGGAAAAAACGCATACGCCCTTTTTGGCCAAGTGCATCATTGTGGACGTTCTGCCTCTTTTCCTATGCTTTCAATGCAATTCCAGTCTACCTCCTGAAATCGGTTTCCTGCAATTCTGCCCCGCTTTCAAGTCCTCTTGGCAGCCTTACTTCAGTCTATTTTTGGACGATAGCTGTCATTTATAACTCTGCAGGTTTGTGAATTACAGTGCTCCTGAGCTCCTTTGTTCAACTCGCTTTCTTGTGACCTGGCCGCAACACCGCAGGATGGCTTCAGGCCCTAATCTGGTTCCGGCCCGGCATGCTGAGCCTTTGGTTAATTCCTCTTCCTGGTGGGAAATGGGAGTTAAATTTGCCCGTCCAGACACCTCCAGCTAGCCTCTCATTGGTTCTCACTATTCCTGTTCATCTTCCGCAGAAATTGCAAACTGGGCCAAACAGGAGGTTAAAGGGACTGACTCTCCAAGTGGGGAGAGTGTTAGTAAAGCATCTGAAATGTTGCACCCGAGTACCAGGGGAGGAAAACTGAGACATATTTGAACACGTCTCCCGATCACATGGTTGATCATACTCTGGGTTCCACATGCATGTTTTAGCTGAAGGAAGAATACCTAAAACCTTGGTAGTTGAAACCCGTGGAATGGGTACCATGCAATATGACTTCAAAGGGTCTTCATTTGCTCACCGAACCTCTCCAATCCTATCACTGCTGTGTTTATGCCCCTGTACACATGCTTGATTCTCTTTCGGAGACATAGCAATCCATAGGTTTTAAGATACTTACTAGTCAGGTACATTCTTAGGCGTTTAATATGCGGTGTTGAGTCCATTTCGTTGAGCAAGGAGTAGCTCTTGTCTATTCCATATTTGGCTTAAGGAACTTTATCTGTGCTCATTTCAATCTCTGGTTTTATGCAGCAACCCAACTCACCATTCCCCTTAAGCAAGCATAAGTTGGTTTTCTAAATTTGAGACCCTGTTCTGTTTTGGAATGCAGTTCCTGTGTAGCCAAGTTTACATTCCGTGTATTACTGATATCTTATGATGTTTCTTTTTCTGTGTGACTTATTTCAGTTAGAATCATCGTACCTGAATCTACTCATTATGCTGCTACGGGCCTGATGACATAGATTTCATTGCTGAGTGATACTGCATTGTACGTAAGTACCACAAGTTCTTTATCCATTTTTCATTTTCTGCGATGTTGAACTTGTACTGTAAACGGGGTTCTTGTAAACAGAGCCGTTCCAAACTTTGGGGTGGCTGTGTCTTTTTGATTTTAATTTCCCTAAGCTATAGGACCATAAGTGGAAATGCCCTAGGCTCTGTTGCTTTGTTTTTTAGATGTTTCAGGAAACACCATACACTTCTCCCGAGTGGTTGTTGGCAATTTACATCCCGCCCATCAGCATAACGAGGCTCCCAGTTCTCCATGGCCTGTTGCCTTTCTGGATTTTACACTTTTTTCAGATGGCCCTTTTGACCGGGGGGATGTGAGACTTCATTGTAGTGCAGATTTCCTTTGCAAGCTTGCTTGGTTGGCCAAAAAGGGCGTATGCGTTTTTTCCTGAATATATTCAGGAAAAAACGCATACGCCCTTTTTGGCCAAATGCATCATTGTGGACGTTCTGCCTCTTTTCCTATGCTTTCAAAGCAATTCCTGTCTACTTCCTGAAATCGGTTTCCTGCAATTCTGCCCCGCTTTCAAGTCCTCTTGGCAGCCTTACTTCAGTCTATTTTTGGACGATAGCTGTCATTTATAACTCTGCAGGTTTGTGAATTACAGTGCCCCTGGGCTCCTTTCTTCTACTCGCTTTCTTTTGAGCTGGCCGCAACACCGCAGGATGGCTTCAGGCCCTAATCTGGTTCCGGTACGGCATGCTGAGCCTTTGGTTAATTCCTCTTCCTGGTGGGAAATGAGAGTTAAATTTGCCCGTCCAGACACCTCCAGCTAGCCTCTCATTGGTTCTCGCTATTCCTGTTCATCTTCCGCAGAAATTGCAAACTGGGCCAAACAGGAGGTTAAAGGGACTGACTCTCCAAGTCGGGAGAGTGTTAGTAAAGCGTCTGGAATGTTGCACCCGAGTACCAGGGGAGGGAAACTGAGACATATTTGAACACGTCTCCCGTTCACATGGTTGATCATACTTGGGTTCCACATGCATGTTTTAGCTGAAGGAAGAATACCTTAAACCTGGAGAGTTGAGACCCGTGTAATGGGTACCATGCAATATGACTTCAAAGGGTCTTCATTTGCTCACCGAACCTCTCCAATCCTATCACTGCTGCGTTTATGCCCCTGTACACACGCTTGATTCTCTTTTGGAGACATAGCAATCCATAGGTTTTAAGATACTTACTAGTCAGGTACATTCTTAGGCGTTTAATATGGGGTTTTGAGTCCATTTCGTTGAGCAAGGAGTAGCTCTTGTCTATTCCATATTTGGCTTAAGGAACTTTATCTGTGCTCATTTCAATCTCTGGTTTTATGCAGCACCCCAACTCACCTTTCCTCTTAAGCAAGCATAAGTTGGTTTTCTAAATTTGAGACCCTGTTCTGTTTTGGAATGCAGTTCCTGTGTAGCCAAGTTTACATTCCGTGTATTACTGATATCTTATGATGTTTCTTTTTCTGTGTGACTTACTTCAGTTAGAATCATCGTACCTGAATCCACTCATTATGATGCTACGGGCCTGATGACATAGATTTCATTGCTGAGTGATACTGCATTGTACGTAAGTACCACAAGTTCTTTATCCATTTTTCACTTTCTGCGATGTTGAACTTGTACGGTAAACGAGGTTCTTGTAAACGGAGGCGTCCCAAACTTTGGGGTGGCTGTGTCTTTTTGATTTTAATTTCCCTAAGCTATAGGACCATAAGTGGAAGTGCCCTAGGCTCTGTTGCTTTGTTTTTTAGATGTTTCAGGAAACACCATACACTTCTCCCGAGTGTCTGTTGGCAATTTACATCCCGCCCATCAGCATAACAAGGCTCCCAGTTCTCCATGGCCTGTCCTGCCTTTCTGGATTTTACACTTTTTTCAGATGGCCCTTTTGACCGGGGGGAAGTGAAACTTCATTGTAGTGCAGATTTCCTTTGCAAGCTTGCTTGGTTGGCCAAAAAGGGCGTATGCGTTTTTTCCAGAATATATTCAGGAAAAAACGCATACGCCCTTTTTGGCCAAGTGCATCATTGTGGACGTTCTGCCTCTTTTCCTATGCTTTCAATGCAATTCCAGTCTACCTCCTGAAATCGGTTTCCTGCAATTCTGCCCCGCTTTCAAGTCCTCTTGGCAGCCTTACTTCAGTCTATTTTTGGACGATAGCTGTCATTTATAACTCTGCAGGTTTGTGAATTACAGTGCCCCTGAGCTCCTTTCTTCAACTCGCTTTCTTGTGAGCTGGCCGCAACACCGCAGGATGGCTTCAGGCCCTAATCTGGTTCCGGAACGGCACGCTGAGCCTTTGGTTAATTCCTCTTCCTGGTGGGAAATGAGAGTTAAATTTGCCCGTCCAGACACCTCCAGCTAGTCTCTCATTGGTTCTCGCTATTCCTGTTCATCTTCCGCAGAAATTGCAAACTGGGCCAAACAGGAGGTTAAAGGTGCTGACTCTCCAAGTGGGGAGAGTGTTAGTAAAGCGTCTGGAATGTTGCACCCGAGTACCAGGGTACGAAAACTGAGACATATTTGAACACGTCTCCCGATCACATGGTTGATCATACTCTGGGTTCCACATGCATGTTTTAGCTGAAGGAAGAATACCTAAAACCTGGGTAGTTGAAACCCGTGGAATGGGTACCATGCAATATGACTTCAAAGGGTCTTCATTTGCTCACCGAACCTCTCCAATCCTATCACTGCTGCGTTTATGCCCCTGTACACATGCTTGATTCCCCTTCGGAGATATAGCAATCCATACGTTTTAAGATACTTACTAGTCAGGTACATTCTTAGGCGTTTAATATGCCGTGTTGAGTCCATTTCATTGAGCAAGGAGTAGCTCTTGTCTATTCCATATTTGGCTTAAGGAACTTTATCTGTGCTCATTTCAATCTCTGGTTTTATGCAGCACCCCAACTCACCTTTCCCCTTAAGCAAGCATAAGTTGGTTTTCTAAATTTGAGACCCTGTTCTGTTTTGGAATGCAGGTCCTGTGTAGCCAAGTTTACATTCCGTGTATTAGTGATATCTTATGATGTTTCTTTTTCTGTGTGACTTATTTCAGTTAGAATCATCGTACCTGAATCCACTCATTATGCTGCTAAGGGCCTGATGACATAGATTTCATTGCTGAGTGATACTGCATTGTACGTAAGTACCACAAGTTCTTTATCCATTTTTCACTTTCTGTGATATTGAACTTGTACGGTAAACGAGGTTCTTGTAAACGGAGGCGTCCCAAACTTTGGGGTGGCTGTGTCTTTTTGATTTTAATTTCCCTAAGCTATAGGACCATAAGTGGAAGTGCCCTAGGCTCTGTTGCTTTGTTTTTTAGATGTTTCAGGAAACACCATACACTTCTCCCGAGTGTCTGTTGGCAATTTACATCCCGCCCATCAGCATAACAAGGCTCCCAGTTCTCCATGGCCTGTCCTGCCTTTCTGGATTTTACACTTTTTTCAGATTGCCCTTTTGACCGGGGGGAAGTGAAACTTCATTGTAGTGCAGATTTCCTTTGCAAGCTTGCTTGGTTGGCCAAAAAGGGCGTATGCGTTTTTTCCTGAATATATTCAGGAAAAAACGCATACGCCCTTTTTGGCCAAGTGCATCATTGTGGACGTTCTGCCTCTTTTCCTATGCTTTCAATGCAATTCCAGTCTACCTCCTGAAATCGGTTTCCTGCAATTCTGCCCCGCTTTCAAGTCCTCTTGGCAGCCTTACTTCAGTCTATTTTTGGACGATAGCTGTCATTTATAACTCTGCAGGTTTGTGAATTACAGTGCCCCTGAGCTCCTTTCTTCAACTCGCTTTCTTGTGAGCTGGCCGCAACACCGCAGGATGGCTTCAGGCCCTAATCTGGTTCCGGCACGGCACGCTGAGCCTTTGGTTAATTCCTCTTCCTGGTGGGAAATGAGAGTTAAATTTGCCCGTCCAGACACCTCCAGCTAGTCTCTCATTGGTTCTCGCTATTCCTGTTCATCTTCCGCAGAAATTGCAAACTGGGCCAAACAGGAGGTTAAAGGGACTGACTCTCCAAGTGGGGAGAGTGTTAGTAAAGCGTCTGGAATGTTGCACCCGAGTACCAGGGTACGAAAACTGAGACATATTTGAACACGTCTCCCGATCACATGGTTGATCATACTCTGGGTTCCACATGCATGTTTTAGCTGAAGGAAGAATACCTAAAACCTGGGTAGTTGAAACCCGTGTAATGGGTACCATGCAATATGACTTCAAAGGGTCTTCATTTGCTCAGCGAACCTCTCCAATCCTATCACTGCTGCGTTTATGCCCCTGTACACATGCTTGATTCCCCTTCGGAGACATAGCAATCCATACGTTTTAAGATACTTACTAGTCAGGTACATTCTTAGGCGTTTAATATGCCGTGTTGAGTCCATTTCATTGAGCAAGGAGTAGCTCTTGTCTATTCCATATTTGGCTTAAGGAACTTTATCTGTGCTCATTTCAATCTCTGGTTTTATGCAGCACCCCAACTCACCTGTCCCCTTAAGCAAGCATAAGTTGGTTTTCTAAATTTGAGACCCTGTTCTGTTTTGGAATGCAGTTCCTGTGTAGCCAAGTTTACATTCCTTGTATTAGTGATATCTTATGATGTTTCTTTTTCTGTGTGACTTATTTCAGTTAGAATCATCGTACCTGAATCCACTCATTATGCTGCTACGGGCCTGATGACATAGATTTCATTGCTGAGTGATACTGCATTGTACGTAAGTACCACAAGTTCTTTATCCATTTTTCACTTTCTGTGATATTGAACTTGTACGGTAAACGAGGTTCTTGTAAACGGAGGCGTCCCAAACTTTGGGGTGGCTGTGTCTTTTTGATTTTAATTTCCCTAAGCTATAGGACCATAAGTGGAAGTGCCCTAGGCTCTGTTGCTTTGTTTTTTAGATGTTTCAGGAAACACCATACACTTCTCCCGAGTGTCTGTTGGCAATTTACATCCCGCCCATCAGCATAACAAGGCTCCCAGTTCTCCATGGCCTGTCCTGCCTTTCTGGATTTTACACTTTTTTCAGATGGCCCTTTTGACCGGGGGGAAGTGAAACTTCATTGTAGTGCAGATTTCCTTTGTAAGCTTGCTTGGTTGGCCAAAAAGGGCGTATGCGTTTTTTCCTGAATATATTCAGGAAAAAACGCATACGCCCTTTTTGGCCAAGTGCATCATTGTGGACGTTCTGCCTCTTTTCCTATGCTTTCAATGCAATTCCAGTCTACCTCCTGAAATCGGTTTCCTGCAATTCTGCCCTGCTTTCAAGTCCTCTTGGCAGCCTTACTTCAGTCTATTTTTGGACGATAGCTGTCATTTATAACTCTGCAGGTTTGTGAATTACAGTGCCCCTGAGCTCCTTTCTTCAACTCGCTTTCTTGTGAGCTGGCCGCAACACCGCAGGATGGCTTCAGGCCCTAATCTGGTTCCGGCACGGCACGCTGAGCCTTTGGTTAATTCCTCTTCCTGGTGGGAAATGAGAGTTAAATTTGCCCGTCCAGACACCTCCAGCTAGTCTCTCATTGGTTCTCGCTATTCCTGTTCATCTTCCGCAGAAATTGCAAACTGGGCCAAACAGGAGGTTAAAGGTGCTGACTCTCCAAGTGGGGAGAGTGTTAGTAAAGCGTCTGGAATGTTGCACCCGAGTACCAGGGTACGAAAACTGAGACATATTTGAACACGTCTCCCGATCACATGGTTGATCATACTCTGGGTTCCACATGCATGTTTTAGCTGAAGGAAGAATACCTTAAACCTGGGTAGTTGAAACCCGTGGAATGGGTACCATGCAATATGACTTCAAAGGGTCTTCATTTGCTAACCGAACCTCTCCAATCCTATCACTGCTGCGTTTATGCCCCTGTACACATGCTTGATTCTCTTTCGGAGACATAGCAATCCATAGGTTTTAAGATACTTACTAGTCAGGTACATTCTTAGGCGTTTAATATGCGGTGTTGAGTCCATTTCGTTGAGCAAGGAGTAGCTCTTCTCTATTCCATATTTGGCTTAAGGAACTTTATCTGTGCTCATTTCAATCTCTGGTTTTATGCAGCACCCCAACTCACCTTTCCCCTTAAGCAAGCATAAGTTGGTTTTCTAAATTTGAGACCCTGTTCTGTTTTGGAATGCAGTTCCTGTGTAGCCAAGTTTACATTCCGTGTATTAGTGATATCTTATGATGTTTCTTTTTCTGTGTGACTTATTTCAGTTAGAATCATCGTACCTGAATCCACTCATTATGCTGCTACGGGCCTGATGACATAGATTTCATTGCTGAGTGATACTTCATTGTACGTAAGTACCACAAGTTCTTTATCCATTTTTCACTTTCTGTGATATTGAACTTGTACGGTAAACGAGGTTCTTATAAACGGAGGCGTCCCAAACTTTGGGGTGGCTGTGTCTTTTTGATTTTAATTTCCCTAAGCTATAGGACCATAAGTGGAAGTGCCCTAGGCTCTGTTGCTTTGTTTTTTAGATGTTTCAGGAAACACCATACACTTCTCGCGAGTGTCTGTTGGCAATTTACATCCCGCCCATCAGCATAACAAGGCTCCCAGTTCTCCATGGCCTGTCCTGCCTTTCTGGATTTTACACTTTTTTCAGATGGCCCTTTTGACCGGGGGGAAGTGAAACTTCATTGTAGTGCAGATTTCCTTTGCAAGCTTGCTTGGTTGGCCAAAAAGGGCGTATGCGTTTTTTCCTGAATATATTCAGGAAAAAACGCATACGCCCTTTTTGGCCAAGTGCATCATTGTGGACGTTCTGCCTCTTTTCCTATGCTTTCAATGCAATTCCAGTCTACCTCCTGAAATCGGTTTCCTGCAATTCTGCCCCGCTTTCAAGTCCTCTTGGTAGCCTTACTTCAGTCTATTTTTGGACGATAGCTGTCATTTATAACTCTGCAGGTTTGTGAATTACAGTGCCCCTGAGCTCCCTTCTTCAACTCGCTTTCTTGTGAGCTGGCCGCAACACCGCAGGATGGCTTCAGGCCCTAATCTGGTTCCGGCACGGCACGCTGAGCCTTTGGTTAATTCCTCTTCCTGGTGGGAAATGAGAGTTAAATTTGCCCGTCCAGACACCTCCAGCTAGTCTCTCATTGGTTCTCGCTATTCCTGTTCATCTTCCGCAGAAATTGCAAACTGGGCCAAACAGGAGGTTAAAGGTGCTGACTCTCCAAGTGGGGAGAGTGTTAGTAAAGCGTCTGGAATGTTGCACCCGAGTACCAGGGTACGAAAACTGAGACATATTTGAACACGTCTCCCGATCACATGGTTGATCATACTCTGGGTTCCACATGCATGTTTTAGCTGAAGGAAGAATACCTAAAACCTGGGTAGTTGAAACCCGTGGAATGGGTACCATGCAATATGACTTCAAAGGGTCTTCATTTGCTCACCGAACCTCTCCAATCCTGTCACTGCTGCGTTTATGCCCCTGTACACACGCTTGATTCTCTTTTGGAGACATAACAATCCATAGGTTTTAAGATACTTACTAGTCAGGTACATTCTTAGGCGTTTAATATGGGGTTTTGAGTCCATTTCGTTGAGCAAGGAGTAGCTCTTGTCTATTCCATATTTGGCCTAAGGAACTTTATCTGTGCTCATTTCAATCTCTGGTTTTATGCAGCACCCCAACTCACCTTTCCCCTTAAGCAAGCATAAGTTGGTTTTCTAAATTTGAGACCCTGTTCTGTTTTGGAATTCAGTTCCTGTGTAGCCAAGTTTACATTCCGTGTATTACTGATATCTTATGATGTTTCTTTTTCTGTGTGATTTATTTCAGTTAGAATCATCGTACCTGAATCCACTCATTATGCTGCTAAGGGCCTGATGACAGAGATTTCATTGCTGAGTGATATTGCATTGTACGTAAGTACCACAAGTTCTTTATCCATTTTTCACTTTCTGTGATATTGAACTTGTACGGTAAACGAGGTTCTTGTAAACGGAGGCGTCCCAAACTTTGGGGTGGCTGTGTCTTTTTGATTTTAATTTCCCTAAGCTATAGGACCATAAGTGGCAGTGCCCTAGGCTCTGTTGCTTTGTTTTTTAGATGTTTCAGGAAACACCATACACTTCTCGCGAGTGTCTGTTGGCAATTTACATCCCGCCCATCAGCATAACAAGGCTCCCAGTTCTCCATGGCCTGTCCTGCCTTTCTGGATTTTACACTTTTTTCAGATGGCCCTTTTGACCGGGGGGAAGTGAAACTTCATTGTAGTGCAGATTTCCTTTGCAAGCTTGCTTGGTTGGCCAAAAAGGGCGTATGCGTTTTTTCCTGAATATATTCAGGAAAAAACGCATACGCCCTTTTTGGCCAAGTGCATCATTGTGGACGTTCTGCCTCTTTTCCTATGCTTTCAATGCAATTCCAGTGTACCTCCTGAAATCGGTTTGCTGCAATTCTGCCCCGCTTTCAAGTCCTCTTGGCAGCCTTACTTCAGTCTATTTTTGGACGATAGCTGTCATTTATAACTCTGCAGGTTTGTGAATTACAGTGCCCCTGAGCTCCTTTCTTCAACTCGCTTTCTTTTGAGCTGGCCGCAACACCGCAGGATGGCTTCAGGCCCTAATCTGGTTCCGGCACGGCACGCTGAGCCTTTGGTTAATTCCTATTCCTGGTGGGAAATGAGAGTTAAATTTGCCCGTCCAGACACCTCCAGCTAGCCTCTCAATGGTTCTCGCTATTCCTGTTCATCTTCCGCAGAAATTGCAAACTGGGCCAAACAGGAGGTTAAAGGCGCTGACTCTCCAAGTGGGGAGACTGTTAGTAAAGCGTCTGGAATGTTGCACCCGAGTACCAGGGGAGGAAAACTGAGACATATTTGAACACGTCTCCCGTTCACATGGTTGATCATACTTGGGTTCCACATGCATGTTTTAGCTGAAGGAAGAATACCTTAAACCTGGGTAGTTGAAACCCGTGTAATGGGTACCATGCAATATGACTTCAAAGGGTCTTCATTTGCTCACCAAAGCTCTCCGAACCTATCACTGCTGCGTTTATACCCCTGTACACATGCTTGATTCTCTTTTGGAGACATAGCAATCCATAGGTTTTACGATACTTACTAGTCAGGTACATTCTTAGGTGTTTAATATGCGGTGTTGAATCCATTTCGTTGAGCAAGGAGTAGCTCTTGTCTATTCCATATTTGACTTAAGGAACTTTATCTGTGCTCATTTCAATCTCTGGTTTTATGCAGCACCCCAACTCACCTTTACCCTTAAGCAAGCATAAGTTGGTTTTCTAAATTTGAGACCCTGTTCTGTTCTGTAATTCAGTTCCTGTGTAGCCAAGTTTACATTCCGTGTATTACTGATATCTTATGATGTTTCTTTTTCTGTGTGACTTATTTCAGTTAGAATCATCATACCTGAATCCACTCATTGTGCTGCTAAGGGCCTGATGACACAGATTTCATTGCTGAGTGATATTGCTTTGTAAGTAAATACCACAACTTCTTTATGCATTTTTCACTTTCTGCGATGTTGAACTTGTACTGTAAACGAGGTTCTTGTAAACAGAGCCGTTCCAAACTTTGGGGTGGCTGTGTCTTTTTGATTTTAATTTCCCTAAGCTATAGGACCATAAGTGGAAGTGCCCTAGGCTCTGTTGCTTTGTTTTTTAGATGTTTCAGGAAACACCATACACTTCTCCCGAGTGGTTGTTGGCAATTTACATCCCGCCCATCAGCATAACAAGGCTCCCAGTTCTCCATGGCCTGTCCTGCCTTTCTGGATTTTACACTTTTTTCAGATGGCCCTTTTGACCGGGGGGAAGTGAGACTTCATTGTAGTGCAGATTTCCTTTGCAAGCTTGCTTGGTTGGCCAAAAAGGGCGTATGCGTTTTTTCCTGAATATATTCAGGAAAAAACGCATACGCCCTTTTTGGCCAAGTGCATCATTGTGGACGTTCTGCCTCTTTTCCTATGCTTTCAATGCAATTCCAGTCTACCTCCTGAAATCGGTTTCCTGCAATTCTGCCCCGCTTTCAAGTCCTCTTGGCAGCCTTACTTCAGTCTATTTTTGGACGATAGCTGTCATTTATAACTCTGCAGGTTTGTGAATTACAGTGCCCCTGAGCTCCTTTCTTCAACTTGCTTTCTTGTGACCTGGCCGCAACACCGCAGGATGGCTTCAGGCCCTAATCTGGTTCCGGCACGGCACGCTGAGCCTTTGGTTATTTCCTCTTCCTGGTGGGAAATGAGAGTTAAATTTGCCCGTCCAGACACCTCCAGCTACCCTCTCCTTGGTTCTCGCTATTCCTGTTCATCTTCCGCAGAAATTGCAAACTGGGCCAAACAGGAGGTTAAAGGGACTGACTCTCCAAGTGGGGAGAGTGTTAGTAAAGCGTCTGGAATGTTGCACCCGAGTACCAGGGGAGGAAAACTGAGACATATTTGAACACGTCTCCCCATCACATGGTTGATCATACTCTGGGTTCCACATGCATGTTTTAGCTGAAGGAAGAATACGTAAAACCTGGGTAGTTGAAACCCGTGGAATGGGTACCATGCAATATGACTTCAAAGGGTCTTCATTTGCTCACCGAACCTCTCCAATCCTATCACTGCTGCGTTTATGCCCCTGTACACATGCTTGATTCTCTTTCAGAGACATAGCAATCCATAGGTTTTAAGATACTTACTAGTCAGGTACATTCTTAGGCGTTTAATATGCGGTGTTGAGTCCATTTCGTTGAGCAAGGAGTAGCTCTTGTCTATTCCATATTTGGCTTAAGGAACTTTATCTGTGCTCATTTCAATCTCTGGTTTTATGCAGCACCCCAACTCACTTTTACCCTTAAGCAAGCATAAGTTGGTTTTCTAAATTTGAGACCCTGTTCAGTTTTGGAATGCAGTTCCTGTGTAGCCAAGTTTACATTCCGTGTATTAGTGATATCTTATGATGTTTCTTTTTCTGTGTGACTTATTTCAGTTAGAATCATCGTACCTGAATCCACTCATTATGCTGCTACGGGCCTGATGACATAGATTTCATTGCTGAGTGATACTGCATTGTATGTAAGTACCACAAGTTCTTTATCCATTTTTCACTTTCTGTGATATTGAACTTGTACGGTAAACGAGGTTCTTGTAAACGGAGGCGTCCCAAACTTTGGGGTGGCTGTGTCTTTTTGATTTTAATTTCCCTAAGCTATAGGACCATAAGTGGAAGTGCCCTAGGCTCTGTTGCTTTGTTTTTTAGATGTTTCAGGAAACACCATACACTTCTCCCGAGTGTCTGTTGGCAATTTACATCCCGCCCATCAGCATAACAAGGCTCCCAGTTCTCCATGGCCTGTCCTGCCTTTCTGGATTTTACACTTTTTTCAGATGGCCGTTTTGACCGGGGGGAAGTGAGACTTCATTGTAGTGCAGATTTCCTTTGCAAGCTTGCTTGGTTGGCCAAAAAGGGCGTATGCGTTTTTTCCTGAATATATTCAGGAAAAAACGCATACGCCCTTTTTGGCCAAGTGCATCATTGTGGACGTTCTGCCTCTTTTCCTATGCTTTCAATGCAATTCCAGTCTACCTCCTGAAATCGGTTTCCTGCAATTCTGCCCCGCTTTCAAGTCCTCTTGGCAGCCTTACTTCAGTCTATTTTTGGACGATAGCTGTCATTTATAACTCTGCAGGTTTGTGAATTACAGTGCCCCTGAGCTCCTTTCTGCAACTCGCTTTCTTTTGAGTGGCCGCAACACCGCAGGATGGCTTCAGGCCCTAATCTGGTTCTGGCACGGTACGCTGAGCCTTTGGTTATTTCCTCCTCCTGGTGGGAAATGAGAGTTAAATTTGCCCGTCCAGACACCTCCAGCTAGCCTCTCATTGGTTCTCGCTATTCCTGTTCATCTTCCGCAGAAATTGCAAACTGGGCCAAACAGGAGGTTAAAGGCGCTGACTCTCCAAGTGGGGAGAGTGTTAGTAAAGCGTCTGGAATGTTGCACCCGAGTACCAGGGGAGGAAAACTGAGACATATTTGAACACGTCTCCCGATCACATGGTAGATCATACTCTGGGTTCCACATGCATGTTTTAGCTGAAGGAAGAATACCTAAAACCTGGGTAGTTGAAACCCGTGGAATGGGTACCATGCAATATGACTTCAAAGGGTCTTCATTTGCTCACCGAACCTCTCCAATCCTATCACTGCTGCGTTTATGCCCCTGTACACATGCTTGATTCTCTTTCGGAGACATAGCAATCCATAGGTTTTAAGATACTTACTAGTCAGGTACATTCTTAGGCGTTTAATATGCGGTGTTGAGTCCATTTCGTTGAGCAAGGAGTAGCTCTTGTCTATTCCATATTTGGCTTAAGGAACTTTATCTGTGCTCATTTCAATCTCTGGTTTTATGCAGCAACCCAACTCACCTTTCCCCTTAAGCAAGCATAAGTTGGTTTTCTAAATTTGAGAACCTGTTCTGTTTTGGAATTCAGTTCCTGTGTAGCCAAGTTTACATTCCGTGTATTAGTGATATCTTATGATGTTTCTTTTTCTGTGTGACTTATTTCAGTTAGAATCATCGTACCTGAATCTACTCATTATGCTGCTACTGGCCTGATGACATAGATTTCATTGCTGAGTGATACTGCATTGTACGTAAGTACCACAAGTTCTTTATCCATTTTTCACTTTCTGCGATGTTGAACTTGTACTGTAAACGAGGTTCTTGTAAACAGAGCCGTTCCAAACTTTGGGGTGGCTGTGTCTTTTTGATTTTAATTTCCCTAAGCTATAGGACCATAAGTGGAAGTGCCCTAGGCTCTGTTGCTTTGTTTTTTAGATGTTTCAGGAAACACCATACACTTCTCCCACGTGTCTGTTGGCAATTTACATCCCGCCCATCAGCATAACAAGGCTCCCAGTTCTCAATGGCCTGTTGCCTTTCTGGATTTTACACTTTTTTCAGATGGCCCTTTTGACCGGGGGGAAGTGAGACTTCATTGTAGTGCAGATTTCCTTTGCAAGCTTGCTTGGTTGGCCAAAAAGGGCGTATGCGTTTTTTCCTGAATATATTCAGGAAAAAACGCATACGCCCTTTTTGGCCAAGTGCATCATTGTGGACGTTCTGCCTCTTTTCCTATGCTTTCAATGCAATTCCAGTCTACCTCCTGAAATCGGTTTCCTGCAATTCTGCCCCGCTTTCAAGTCCTCTTGGCAGCCTTACTTCAGTCTATTTTTGGACGATAGCTGTCATTTATAACTCTGCAGGTTTGTGAATTACAGTGCCCCTGAGCTCCTTTCTTCAACTCGCTTTCTTGTGACCTGGCCGCAACACCGCAGGATGGCTTCAGGCCCTAATCTGGTTCCGGTACGGCACGCTGAGCCTTTGGTTATTTCCTCTTCCTGGTGGGAAATGAGAGTTAAATTTGCCCGTCCAGACACCTCCAGCTAGTCTCTCATTGGTTCTCGCTATTCCTGTTCATCTTCCGCAGAAATTGCAAACTGGGCCAAACAGGAGGTTAAAGGCGCTGACTCTCCAAGTGGGGAGAGTGTTAGTAAAGCGTCTGGAATGTTGCACCCGAGTACCACGGGAGGAAAACTGAGACATATTTGAACACGTCTCCCGATCACATGGTTGATCATACTCTAGGTTCCACATGCATGTTTTAGCTGAAGGAAGAATACCTTAAACCTGGGTAGTTGAAACCCGTGGAATGGGTACCATGCAATATGACTTCAAAGGGTCTTCATTTGCTCACCGAACCTCTCCAATCCTATCACTGCTGCGTTTATGCCCCTGTACACATGCTTGATTCTCTTTCGGAGACATAGCAATCCATAGGTTTTAAGATACTTACTAGTCAGGTACATTCTTAGGCGTTTAATATGCGGTGTTGAGTCCATTTCGTTGAGCAAGGAGTAGCTCTTGTCTATTCCATATTTGGCTTAAGGAACTTTATCTGTGCTCATTTCAATCTCTGGTTTTATGCAGCACCCCAACTCACCTTTCCCCTTAAGCAAGCATAAGTTGGTTTTCTAAATTTGAGACCCTGTTCTGTTCTGTAATTCAGTTCCTGTGTAGCCAAGTTTACATTCCGTGTATTACTGATATCTTATGATGTTTCTTTTTCTGTGTGACTTACTTCAGTTAGAATCATCATACCTGAATCCACTCATTGTGCTGCTAAGGGCCTGATGACACAGATTTCATTGCTGAGTGATATTGCTTTGTAAGTAAATACCACAATTTCTTTATCCATTTTTCACTTTCTGCGATGTTGAACTTGTACTGTAAACGAGGTTCTTGTAAACAGAGCCGTTCCAAACTTTGGGGTGGCTGTGTCTTTTTTATTTTAATTTCCCTAAGCTATAGGACCATAAGTGGAAGTGCCCTAGGTTCTGTTGCTTTGTTTTTTAGATGTTTCATGAAACACCATACACTTCTCCCGAGTGGTTGTTGGCAATTTACATCCCGCCCATCAGCATAACAAGGCTCCCAGTTCTCCATGGCCTGTCCTGCCTTTCTGGATTTTACACTTTTTTCAGATGGCCCTTTTGACCGGGGGGAAGTGAGACTTCATTGTAGTGCAGATTTCCTTTGCAAGCTTGCTTGGTTGGCCAAAAAGGGCGTATGCGTTTTTTCCTGAATATATTCAGGAAAAAACGCATACGCCCTTTTTGGCCAAGTGCATCATTGTGGACGTTCTGCCTCTTTTCCTATGCTTTCAATGCAATTCCAGTCTACCTCCTGAAATCGGTTTCCTGCAATTCTGCCCCGCTTTCAAGTCCTCTTGGCAGCCTTACTTCAGTCTATTTAGGGACGATAGCTGTCATTTATAACTCTGCAGGTTTGTGAATTACAGTGCCCCTGAGCTCCTTTCTTCAACTCGCTTTCTTTTGAGCTGGCCGTAACACCGCAGGATGGCTTCAGGCCCTAATCTGGTTCCGGTACGGCACGCTGAGCCTTTGGTTATTTCCTCTTCCTGGTGGGAAATGAGAGTTAAATTTGCCCGTCCAGACACCTCCAGCTAGCCTCTCATTGGTTCTCGCTATTCCTGTTCATCTTCCGCAGAAATTGCAAACTGGGCCAAACAGGAGGTTAAAGGCGCTGACTTTCCAAGTGGGGAGAGTGTTAGTAAAGCGTCTGGAATGTTGCACCCGAGTACCAGGGGAGGAAAACTGAGACATATTTGAACACGTCTCCCGTTCACATGGTTGATCATACTTGGGTTCACATGCATGTTTTAGCTGAAGGAAGAATACCTAAAACCTGGGTAGTTGAAACCCGTGAAATGGGTACCATGCAATATGACTTCAAAGGGTCTTCATTTGCTCACCGAACCTCTCCAATCCTATCACTGCTGCGTTTATGCCCCTGTACACATGCTTGATTCTCTTTCGGAGACATAGCAATCCATAGGTTTTAAGATACTTACTAGTCAGGTACATTCTTAGGCGTTTAATATGCGGTGTTGTGTCCATTTCATTGAGCAAGGAGTAGCTCTTGTCTATTCCATATTTGGCTTAAGGAACTTTATCTGTGCTCATTTCAATCTCTGGTTTTATGCAGCAACCAAACTCACCTTTCCCCTTAAGCAAGCATAAGTTGGTTTTCAAATTTGAGAACCTTTTCTGTTTTGGAATTCAGTTCCTGTGTAGCCAAGTTTACATTCCATGTATTAGTGATATCTTATGATGTTTCTTTTTCTGTGTGACTTATTTCAGTTAGAATCATCGTACCTGAATCTACTCATTATGCTGCTACGGGCCTGATGACATAGATTTCATTGCTGAGTGATACTGCATTGTACGTAAGTACCACAAGTTCTTTATCCATTTTTCACTTTCTGCGATGTTGAACTTGTACTGTAAACGAGGTTCTTGTAAACAGAGCCGTTCCAAACTTTGGGGTGGCTGTGTCTTTTTGATTTTAATTTCCCTAAGCTATAGGACCATAAGTGGAAGTGCCCTAGGCTCTGTTGCTTTGTTTTTTAGATGTTTCAGGAAACACCATACACTTCTCCCGAGTGGTTGTTGGCAATTTACATCCCGCCCATCAGCATAACAAGGCTCCCAGTTCTCAATGGCCTGTTGCCTTTCTGGATTTTACACTTTTTTCAGATGGCCCTTTTGACCGGGGGGAAGTGAGACTTCATTTTAGTGCAGATTTCCTTTGCAAGCTTGCTTGGTTGGCCAAAATGGGCGTATGCGTTTTTTCCTGAATATATTCAGGAAAAAACGCATACGCCCTTTTTGGCCAAGTGCATCATTGTGGACGTTCTGCCTCTTTTCCTATGCTTTCAATGCAATTCCAGTCTACCTCCTGAAATCGGTTTCCTGCAATTCTGCCCCGCTTTCAAGTCCTCTTGGCAGCCTTACTTCAGTCTATTTTTGGACGATAGCTGTCATTTATAACTCTGCAGGTTTGTGAATTACAGTGCCCCTGAGCTCCTTTGTTCAACTCGCTTTCTTGTGACCTGGCCGCAACACCGCAGGATGGCTTCAGGCCCTAATCTGGTTCCGGTACGGCACGCTGAGCCTTTGGTTATTTCCTCTTCCTGGTGGGAAATGAGAGTTAAATTTGCCCGTCCAGACACCTCCAGCTAGTCTCTCATTGGTTCTCGCTATTCCTGTTCATCTTCCGCAGAAATTGCAAACTGGGCCAAACAGGAGGTTAAAGGCGCTGACTCTCCAAGTGGGGAGAGTGTTAGTAAAGCGTCTGGAATGTTGCACCCGAGTACCAGGGGAGGAAAACTGAGACATATTTGAACACGTCTCCCGATCACATGGTTGATCATACTCTAGGTTCCACATGCATGTTTTAGCTGAAGGAAGAATACCTTAAACCTGGGTAGTTGAAACCCGTGGAATGGGTACCATGCAATATGACTTCAAAGGGTCTTCATTTGCTCACCGAACCTCTCCAATCCTATCACTGCTGCGTTTATGCCCCTGTACACATGCTTGATTCTCTTTCGGAGACATAGCAATCCATAGGTTTTAAGATACTTACTAGTCAGGTACATTCTTAGGCGTTTAATATGCGGTGTTGAGTCCATTTCGTTGAGCAAGGAGTAGCTCTTGTCTATTCCATATTTGGCTTAAGGAACTTTATCTGTGCTCATTTCAATCTCTGGTTTTATGCAGCACCCCAACTCACCTTTCCCCTTAAGCAAGCATAAGTTGGTTTTCTAAATTTGAGACCCTGTTCTGTTCTGTAATTCAGTTCCTGTGTAGCCAAGTTTACATTCCGTGTATTACTGATATCTTATGATGTTTCTTTTTCTGTGTGACTTACTTCAGTTAGAATCATCATACCTGAATCCACTCATTGTGCTGCTAAGGGCCTGATGACACAGATTTCATTGCTGAGTGATATTGCTTTGTAAGTAAATACCACAATTTCTTTATCCATTTTTCACTTTCTGCGATGTTGAACTTGTACTGTAAACGAGGTTCTTGTAAACAGAGCCGTTCCAAACTTTGGGGTGGCTGTGTCTTTTTTATTTTAATTTCCCTAAGCTATAGGACCATAAGTGGAAGTGCCCTAGGTTCTGTTGCTTTGTTTTTTAGATGTTTCAGGAAACACCATACACTTCTCCCGAGTGGTTGTTGGCAATTTACATCCCGCCCATCAGCATAACAAGGCTCCCAGTTCTCCATGGCCTGTCCTGCCTTTCTGGATTTTACACTTTTTTCAGATGGCCCTTTTGACCGGGGGGAAGTGAGACTTCATTGTAGTGCAGATTTCCTTTGCAAGCTTGCTTGGTTGGCCAAAAAGGGCGTATGCGTTTTTTCCTGAATATATTCAGGAAAAAACGCATACGCCCTTTTTGGCCAAGTGCATCATTGTGGACGTTCTGCCTCTTTTCCTATGCTTTCAATGCAATTCCAGTCTACCTCCTGAAATCGGTTTCCTGCAATTCTGCCCCGCTTTCAAGTCCTCTTGGCAGCCTTACTTCAGTCTATTTAGGGACGATAGCTGTCATTTATAACTCTGCAGGTTTGTGAATTACAGTGCCCCTGAGCTCCTTTCTTCAACTCGCTTTCTTTTGAGCTGGCCGTAACACCGCAGGATGGCTTCAGGCCCTAATCTGGTTCCGGTACGGCACGCTGAGCCTTTGGTTATTTCCTCTTCCTGGTGGGAAATGAGAGTTAAATTTGCCCGTCCAGACACCTCCAGCTAGCCTCTCATTGGTTCTCGCTATTCCTGTTCATCTTCCGCAGAAATTGCAAACTGGGCCAAACAGGAGGTTAAAGGCGCTGACTCTCCAAGTGGGGAGAGTGTTAGTAAAGCGTCTGGAATGTTGCACCCGAGTACCAGGGGAGGAAAACTGAGACATATTTGAACACGTCTCCCGTTCACATGGTTGATCATACTTGGGTTCACATGCATGTTTTAGCTGAAGGAAGAATACCTAAAACCTGGGTAGTTGAAACCCGTGAAATGGGTACCATGCAATATGACTTCAAAGGGTCTTCATTTGCTCACCGAACCTCTCCAATCCTATCACTGCTGCGTTTATGCCCCTGTACACATGCTTGATTCTCTTTCGGAGACATAGCAATCCATAGGTTTTAAGATACTTACTAGTCAGGTACATTCTTAGGCGTTTAATATGCGGTGTTGAGTCCATTTCGTTGAGCAAGGAGTAGCTCTTGTCTATTCCATATTTGACTTAAGGAACTTTATCTGTGCTTATTTCAATCTCTGGTTTTATGCAGCAACCCAACTCACCTTTCCCCTTAAGCAAGCATAAGTTGGTTTTCAAATTTGAGAACCTTTTCTGTTTTGGAATTCAGTTCCTGTGTAGCCAAGTTTACATTCCATGTATTAGTGATATCTTATGATGTTTCTTTTTCTGTGTGACTTATTTCAGTTAGAATCATCGTACCTGAATCTACTCATTATGCTGCTACGGGCCTGATGACATAGATTTCATTGCTGAGTGATACTGCATTGTACGTAAGTACCACAAGTTCTTTATCCATTTTTCACTTTCTGCGATGTTGAACTTGTACTGTAAACGAGGTTCTTGTAAAGAGAGGTGTCCCAAACTTTGGGGTGGCTGTGTCTTTTTGATTTTAATTTCCCTAAGCTATAGGACCATAAGTGGAAGTGCCCTAGGCTCTGTTGCTTTGTTTTTTAGATGTTTCAGGAAACACCATACACTTCTCCCGAGTGTCTGTTGGCAATTTACATCCCGCCCATCAGCATATCAAGGCTCCCAGTTCTCAATGGCCTGTTGCCTTTCTGGATTTTACACTTTTTTCAGATGGCCCTTTTGACCGGGGGGAAGTGAGACTTCATTTTAGTGCAGATTTCCTTTGCAAGCTTGCTTGGTTGGCCAAAATGGGCGTATGCGTTTTTTCCTGAATATATTCAGGAAAAAACGCATACGCCCTTTTTGGCCAAGTGCATCATTGTGGACGTTCTGCCTCTTTTCCTATGCTTTCAATGCAATTCCAGTCTACCTCCTGAAATCGGTTTCCTGCAATTCTGCCCCGCTTTCAAGTCCTCTTGGCAGCCTTACTTCAGTCTATTTTTGGACGATAGCTGTCATTTATAACTCTGCAGGTTTGTGAATTACAGTGCCCCTGAGCTCCTTTCTTCAACTCGCTTTCTTGTGACCTGGCCGCAACACCGCAGGATGGCTTCAGGCCCTAATCTGGTTCCGGCACGGCACGCTGAGCCTTTGGTTATTTCCTCTTCCTGGTGGGAAATGAGAGTTAAATTTGCCCGTCCAGACACCTCCAGCTAGTCTCTCATTGGTTCTCGCTATTCTTGTTCATCTTCCGCAGAAATTGCAAACTGGGCCAAACAGGAGGTTAAAGGGACTGACTCTCCAAGTGGGGAGAGTGTTAGTAAAGCGTCTGGGATGTTGCACCCGAGTACCAGGGGAGGAAAACTGAGACATATTTGAACACGTCTACCGTTCACATGGTTGATCATACTCTGGGTTCCACATGCATGTTTTAGCTGAAGGAAGAATACCTTAAACCTGGAGAGTTGAGACCCGTGGAATGGGTACCATGCAATATGATTTCAAAGGGTCTTCATTTGCTCACCGAACCTCTCCAATCCTATCACTGCTGCGTTTATGCCCCTGTACACATGCTTGATTCTCTTTCGGAGACATAGCAATCCATAGGTTTTAAGATACTTACTAGTCAGGTACATTCTTAGGCGTTTAATATGGGGTGTTGAGTCCATTTCGTTGAGCAAGGAGTAGCTCTTGTCTATTCCATATTTGACTTAAGGAACTTTATCTGTGCTCATTTCAATCTCTGGTTTTATGCAGCACCCCAACTCACCATTACCCTTAAGCAAGCATAAGTTGGTTTTCTAAATTTGAGTCCCTGTTCTGTTCTGTAATTCAGTTCCTGTGTAGCCAAGTTTACATTCCGTGTATTACTGATATCTTATGATGTTTCTTTTTCTGTGTGACTTACTTCAGTTAGAATCATCATACCTGAATCCACTCATTGTGCTGCTAAGGGCCTGATGACACAGATTTCATTGCTGAGTGATATTGCTTTGTAAGTAAATACCACAACTTCTTTATCCATTTTTCACTTTCTGCGATGTTGAACTTGTAGTGTAAACGAGGTTCTTGTAAACAGAGCCGTTCCAAACTTTGGGGTGGCTGTGTCTTTTTGATTTTAATTTCCCTAAGCTATAGGACCATAAGTGGAAGTGCCCTAGGTTCTGTTGCTTTGTTTTTTAGATGTTTCAGGAAACACCATACACTTCTCCCGAGTGGTTGTTGGCAATTTACATCCCGCCCATCAGCATAACAAGGCTCCCAGTTCTCCATGGCCTGTCCTGCCTTTCTGGATTTTACACTTTTTTCAGATGGCCCTTTTGACCGGGGGGAAGTGAGACTTCATTGTAGTGCACATTTCCTTTGCAAGCTTGCTTGGTTGGCCAAAAAGGGCGTATGCGTTTTTTCCTGAATATATTCAGGAAAAAACGCATACGCCCTTTTTGGCCAAGTGCATCATTGTGGACGTTCTGCCTCTTTTCCTATGCTTTCAATGCAATTCCAGTCTACCTCCTGAAATCGGTTTCCTGCAATTCTGCCCCGCTTTCAAGTCCTCTTGGCAGCCTTACTTCAGTCTATTTTTGGACGATAGCTGTCATTTATAACTCTGCAGGTTTGTGAATTACAGTGCCCCTGAGCTCCTTTCTTCAACTCGCTTTCTTGTGAGCTGGCCGCAACACCGCAGGATGGCTTCAGGCCCTAATCTGGTTCCGGCACGGCACACTGAGCCTTTGGTTATTACCTCTTCCTGGTGGGAAATGAGAGTTAAATTTGCCCGTCCAGACACCTCCAGCTAGTCTCTCATTGGTTCTCACTATTCCTGTTCATCTTCCGCAGAAATTGCAAACTGGGCCAAACAGGAGGTTAAAGGCGCTGACTCTCCAAGTCGGGAGAGTGTTAGTAAAGCGTCTGGAATGTTGCACCCGAGTACCAGGGGAGGAAAACTGAGACATATTTGAACACGTCTCCCGTTCACATGGTTGATCATACTTGGGTTCCACATGCATGTTTTAGCTGAAGGAAGAATACCTTAAACCTGGAGAGTTAAGACCCGTGTAATGGGTACCATGCAATATGACTTCAAAGGGTCTTCATTTGCTCACCGAACCTCTCCAATCCTATCACTGCTGCGTTTATGCCCCTGTACACATGCTTGATTCTCTTTCGGAGACATAGCAATCCATAGGTTTTAAGATACTTACTAGTCAGGTACATTCTTAGGCGTTTAATATGCGATGTTGAGTCCATTTCGTTGAGCAAGGAGTAGCTCTTGTCTATTCCATATTTGACTTAAGGAACTTTATCTGTACTCATTTCAATCTCTGGTTTTATGCAGCACCCCAACTCACCATTACCGTTAAGCAAGCATAAGTTGGTTTTCTAAATTTGAGACCCTGTTCTGTTCTGTAATTCAGTTCCTGTGTATCCAAGTTTACATTCCGTGTATTACTGATATCTTATGATGTTTCTTTTTCTGTGTGACTTACTTCAGTTAGAATCATCATACCTGAATCCACTCATTGTGCTGCTAAGGGCCTGATGACACAGATTTCATTGCTGAGTGATATTGCTTTGTAAGTAAATACCACAACTTCTTTATCCATTTTTCACTTTCTGCGATGTTGAACTTGTACTGTAAACGAGGTTCTTGTAAACAGAGGCGTCCCAAACTTTGGGGTGGCTGTGTCTTTTTGATTTTAATTTCCCTAAGCTGTAGGACCATAAGTGGAAGTGCCCTAGGTTCTGTTGCTTTGTTTTTTAGATGTTTCAGGAAACACCATACACTTCTCCCGAGTGGTTGTTGGCAATTTACATCCCGCCCATCAGCATAACAAGGCTCCCAGTTCTCCATGGCCTGTCCTGCCTTTCTGGATTTTACACTTTTTTCAGATGGCCCTTTTGACCGGGGGGAAGTGAGACTTCATTGTAGTGCAGATTTCCTTTGCAAGCTTGCTTGGTTGGCCAAAAAGGGCATATGCGTTTTTTCCTGAATATATTCAGGAAAAAACGCATACGCCCTTTTTGGCCAAGTGCATCATTGTGGACGTTCTGCCTCTTTTCCTATGCTTTCAATGCAATTCCAGTCTACCTCCTGAAATCGGTTTCCTGCAATTCTGCCCCGCTTTCAAGTCCTCTTGGCAGCCTTACTTCAGTCTATTTTTGGACGATAGCTGTCATTTATAACTCTGCAGGTTTGTGAATTACAGTGCCCCTGAGCTCCTTTCTTCAACTCGCTTTCTTGTGACCTGGCCGCAACGCCGCAGGATGGCTTCAGGCCCTAATCTGGTTCCGGCCCGGCATGCTGAGCCTTTGGTTAATTCCTCTTCCTGTTGGGAAATGAGAGTTAAATTTGCCCGTCCAGACACCTCCAGCTAGCTTCTCATTGGTTCTCGCTATTCCTGTTCATCTTCCGCAGAAATTGCAAACTGGGCCAAACAGGAGGTTAAAGGGACTGACTCTCCAAGTGGGGAGAGTGTTAGTAAAGCGTCTGGAATGTTGCACCCGAGTACCAGGGGAGGAAAACTGAGACATATTTGAACACGTCTCCCGATCACATGGTTGATCATACTCTAGGTTCCACATGCATGTTTTAGCTGAAGGAAGAATACCTTAAACCTGGGTAGTTGAAACCCGTGGAATGGGTACCATGCAATATGACTTCAAATGGTCTTCATTTGCTCACCAAACCTCTCCAATCCTATCACTGCTGCGTTTATGCCCCTGTACACATGCTTGATTCTCTTTCGGAGACATAGCAATCCATAGGTTTTAAGATACTTACTAGTCAGGTACATTCTTAGGCGTTTAATATGGGGTGTTGAGTCCATTTCGTTGAGCAAGGAGTAGCTCTTGTCTATTCCATATTTGACTTAAGGAACTTTATCTGTGCTCATTTCAATCTCTGGTTTTATGCAGCACCCCAACTCACCTTTACCCTTAAGCAAGCATAAGTTGGTTTTCTAAATTTGAGACCCTGTTCTGTTCTGTAATTCAGTTCCTGTGTATCCAAGTTTACATTCCGTGTATTACTGATATCTTATGATGTTTCTTTTTCTGTGTGACTTACTTCAGTTAGAATCATCATACCTGAATCCACTCATTGTGCTGCTAAGGGCCTGATGACACAGATTTCATTGCTGAGTGATATTGCTTTGTAAGTAAATACCACAACTTCTTTATCCATTTTTCACTTTCTGCGATGTTGAACTTGTACTGTAAACGAGGTTCTTGTAAACAGAGGCGTCCCAAACTTTGGGGTGGCTGTGTCTTTTTGATTTTAATTTCCCTAAGCTGTAGGACCATAAGTGGAAGTGCCCTAGGTTCTGTTGCTTTGTTTTTTAGATGTTTCAGGAAACACCATACACTTCTCCCGAGTGGTTGTTGGCAATTTACATCCCGCCCATCAGCATAACAAGGCTCCCAGTTCTCCATGGCCTGTCCTGCCTTTCTGGATTTTACACTTTTTTCAGATGGCCCTTTTGACCGGGGGGAAGTGAGACTTCATTGTAGTGCAGATTTCCTTTGCAAGCTTGCTTGGTTGGCCAAAAAGGGCGTATGCGTTTTTTCCTGAATATATTCAGGAAAAAACGCATACGCCCTTTTTGGCCAAGTGCATCATTGTGGACGTTCTGCCTCTTTTCCTATGCTTTCAATGCAATTCCAGTCTACCTCCTGAAATCGGTTTCCTGCAATTCTGCCCCGCTTTCAAGTCCTCTTGGCAGCCTTACTTCAGTCTATTTTTGGACGATAGCTGTCATTTATAACTCTGCAGGTTTGTGAATTACAGTGCCCCTGAGCTCCTTTCTTCAACTCGCTTTCTTTTGAGCTGGCCGCAACACCGCAGGATGGCTTCAGGCCCTAATCTGGTTCCGGCACGGCACGCTGAGCCTTTGGTTATTTCCTCTTCCTGGTGGGAAATGAGAGTTAAATTTGCCCGTCCAGACACCTCCAGCTAGTCTCTCATTGGTTCTCACTATTCCTGTTCATCTTCCGCAGAAATTGCAAACTGGGCCAAACAGGAGGTTAAAGGCGCTGACTCTCCAAGTCGGGAGAGTGTTAGTAAAGCGTCTGGAATATTGAACCCGAGTACCAGGGGAGGAAAACTGAGACATATTTGAACACGTCTCCCGTTCACATGGTTGATCATACTTGGGTTCCACATGCATGTTTTAGCTGAAGGAAGAATACCTTAAACCTGGAGAGTTAAGACCCGTGTAATGGGTACCATGCAATATGACTTCAAAGGGTCTTCATTTGCTCACCGAACCTCTCCAATCCTATCACTGCTGCGTTTATGCCCCTGTACACATGCTTGATTCTCTTTCGGAGACATAGCAATCCATAGGTTTTAAGATACTTACTAGTCAGGTACATTCTTAGGCGTTTAATATGCGATGTTGAGTCCATTTCGTTGAGCAAGGAGTAGCTCTTGTCTATTCCATATTTGACTTAAGGAACTTTATCTGTACTCATTTCAATCTCTGGTTTTATGCAGCACCCCAACTCACCTTTACCCTTAAGCAAGCATAAGTTGGTTTTCTAAATTTGAGACCCTGTTCTGTTCTGTAATTCAGTTCCTGTGTATCCAAGTTTACATTCCGTGTATTACTGATATCTTATGATGTTTCTTTTTCTGTGTGACTTACTTCAGTTAGAATCATCATACCTGAATCCACTCATTGTGCTGCTAAGGGCCTGATGACACAGATTTCATTGCTGAGTGATATTGCTTTGTAAGTAAATACCACAACTTCTTTATCCATTTTTCACTTTCTGCGATGTTGAACTTGTACTGTAAACGAGGTTCTTGTAAACAGAGGCGTCCCAAACTTTGGGGTGGCTGTGTCTTTTTGATTTTAATTTCCCTAAGCTGTAGGACCATAAGTGGAAGTGCCCTAGGTTCTGTTGCTTTGTTTTTTAGATGTTTCAGGAAACACCATACACTTCTCCCGAGTGGTTGTTGGCAATTTACATCCCGCCCATCAGCATAACAAGGCTCCCAGTTCTCCATGGCCTGTCCTGCCTTTCTGGATTTTACACTTTTTTCAGATGGCCCTTTTGACCGGGGGGAAGTGAGACTTCATTGTAGTGCAGATTTCCTTTGCAAGCTTGCTTGGTTGGCCAAAAAGGGCGTATGCGTTTTTTCCTGAATATATTCAGGAAAAAACGCATACGCCCTTTTTGGCCAAGTGCATCATTGTGGACGTTCTGCCTCTTTTCCTATGCTTTCAATGCAATTCCAGTCTACCTCCTGAAATCGGTTTCCTGCAATTCTGCCCCGCTTTCAAGTCCTCTTGGCAGCCTTACTTCAGTCTATTTTTGGACGATAGCTGTCATTTATAACTCTGCAGGTTTGTGAATTACAGTGCCCCTGAGCTCCTTTCTTCAACTCGCTTTCTTGTGACCTGGCCGCAACACCGCAGGATGGCTTCAGGCCCTAATCTGGTTCCGGCCCGGCATGCTGAGCCTTTGGTTAATTCCTCTTCCTGGTGGGAAATGAGAGTTAAATTTGCCCGTCCAGACACCTCCAGCTAGCCTCTCATTGGTTCTCACTATTCCTGTTCATCTTCCGCAGAAATTGCAAACTGGCCCAAACAGGAGGTTAAAGGGACTGACTCTCCAAGTGGGGAGAGTGTTAGTAAAGCGTCTGGAATGTTGCACCCGAGTACCAGGGAAGGAAAACTGAGACATATTTGAACACGTCTCCCGATCACATGGTTGATCATACTCTAGGTTCCACATGCATGTTTTAGCTGAAGGAAGAATACCTTAAACCTGGGTAGTTGAAACCCGTGGAATGGGTACATTGCAATATGACTTCAAATGGTCTTCATTTGCTCACCAAACCTCTCCAATCCTATCACTGCTGT
The DNA here is from genome assembly GCF_949987515.2 of Delphinus delphis. NCBI lineage: Eukaryota > Metazoa > Chordata > Mammalia > Artiodactyla > Delphinidae > Delphinus > Delphinus delphis. The sequence continues at coordinate 5,290,446 of NW_027192648.1, forward strand.
GTTTATGCCCCTGTACACATGCTTGATTCTCTTTCGGAGACATAGCAATCCATAGGTTTTAAGATACTTACTAGTCAGGTACATTCTTAGGCGTTTAATATGGGGTGTTGAGTCCATTTCGTTGAGCAAAGCGTAGCTCTTGTCTATTCCATATTTGGCTTAAGGAACTTTATCTGTGCTCATTTCAATCTCCGGTTTTATGCAGCACCCCAACTCACCTTTACCCTTAAGCAAGCATAAGTTGGTTTTCTAAATTTGAGACCCTGTTCTGTTCTGTAATTCAGTTCCTTTGTAGTCAAGTTTACATTCCGTGTATTACTGATATCTTATGATGTTTCTTTTTCTGTGTGACTTATTTCAGTTAGAATCATCATACCTGAATCCACTCATTGTGCTGCTAAGGGCCTGATGACACAGATTTCATTGCTGAGTGATATTGCTTTGTAAGTAAATACCACAACTTCTTTATCCATTTTTCACTTTCTGCGATGTTGAACTTGTAGTGTAAATGTGGTTCTTGTAAACAGAGCCGTTCCAAACTTTGGGGTGGCTGTGTCTTTTTGATTTTAATTTCCCTTAGCTGTAGGACCATAAGTGGAAGTGCCCTAGGTTCTGTTGCTTTGTTTTTTAGATGTTTCAGGAAACACCATACACTTCTCCCGAGTGGTTGTTGGCAATTTACATCCAGCCCATCCGCATAACAAGGCTCCCAGTTCTCCATGGCCTGTCCTGCCTTTCTGGATTTTACACTTTTTTCAGATGGCCCTTTTGACCGGGGGGAAGTGAGACTTCATTGTAGTGCAGATTTCCTTTGCAAGCTTGCTTGGTTGGCCAAAAAGGGCATATGCGTTTTTTCCTGAATATATTCAGGAAAAAACGCATACGCCCTTTTTGGCCAAGTGCATCATTGTGGACGTTCTGCCTCTTTTCCTATGCTTTCAATGCAATTCCAGTCTACCTCCTGAAATCGGTTTCCTGCAATTCTGCCCCGCTTTCAAGTCCTCTTGGCAGCCTTACTTCAGTCTATTTTTGGACGATAGCTGTCATTTATAACTCTGCAGGTTTGTGAATTACAGTGCCCCTGAGCTCCTTTCTTCAACTCGCTTTCTTGTGACCTGGCCGCAACACCGCAGGATGGCTTCAGGCCCTAATCTGGTTCCGGCCCGGCATGCTGAGCCTTTGGTTAATTCCTCTTCCTGGTGGGAAATGAGAGTTAAATTTGCCCGTCCAGACACCTCCAGCTAGCCTCTCATTGGTTCTCGCTATTCCTGTTCATCTTCCGCAGAAATTGCAAACTGGGCCAAACAGGAGGTTAAAGGGACTGACTCTCCAAGTGGGGAGAGTGTTAGGAAAGCGTCTGGAATGTTGCACCCGAGTACCAGGGGAGGAAAACTGAGACATATTTGAACACGTCTCCCGATCACATGGTTGATCATACTCTAGGTTCCACATGCATGTTTTAGCTGAAGGAAGAATACCTTAAACCTGGAGAGTTGAGACCCGTGGAATGGGTACCATGCAATATGACTTCAAAGGGTCTTCATTTGCTCACCAAACCTCTCCAATCCTATCACTGCTGCGTTTATGCCCCTGTACACATGCTTGATTCTCTTTCGGAGACATAGTAATCCATAGGTTTTAAGATGCTTGCTAGTCAGGTACATTCTTAGGCGTTTAATATGCGGTGTTGAGTCCATTTCTTTGAGCAAAGTGTAGCTCTTGTCTATTCCATATTTGGCTTAAGGAACTTTATCTGTGCTCATTTCAATCTCTGGTTTTATGCAGCACCCCAACTCACCTTTACCCTTAAGCAAGCATAAGTTGGTTTTCTAAATTTGAGACCCTGTTCTGTTCTGTAATTCAGTTCTTGTGTAGCCAAGTTTACATTCCGTGTATTACTGATATCTTATGATGTTTCTTTTTCTGTGTGACTTATTTCAGTTAGAATCATCATACCTGAATCCACTCATTGTGCTGCTAAGTGCCTGATGACACAGATTTCATTGCTGAGTGATATTGCTTTGTAAGTAAATACCACAACTTCTTTATCCATTTTTCACATTCCTCGATGTTGAACTTGTACTGTAAACGAGGTTCTTGTAAACAGAGCCGTTCCAAACTTTGGGGTGGCTGTGTCTTTTTGATTTTAATTTCCCTAAGCTATAGGACCATAAGTGGAAGTGCCCTAGGTTCTGTTGCTTTGTTTTTTAGATGTTTCAGGAAACACCATACACTTCTCCCGAGTGGTTGTTGGCAATTTACATCCCGCCCATCAGCATAACAAGGCTCCCAGTTCTCCATGGCCTGTCCTGCCTTTCTGGATTTTACACTTTTTTCAGATGGCCCTTTTGACCGGGGGGAAGTGAGACTTCATTGTAGTGCAGATTTCCTTTGCAAGCTTGCTTGGTTGGCCAAAAAGGGCGTATGCGTTTTTTCCTGAATATATTCAGGAAAAAACGCATACGCCCTTTTTGGCCAAGTGCATCATTGTGGACGTTCTGCCTCTTTTCCTATGCTTTCAATGCAATTCCAGTCTACCTCCTGAAATCGGTTTCCTGCAATTCTGCCCCGCTTTCAAGTCCTCTTGGCAGCCTTACTTCAGTCTATTTTTGGACGATAGCTGTCATTTATAACTCTGCAGGTTTGTGAATTACAGTGCCCCTGAGCTCCTTTCTTCAACTCGCTTTCTTGTGAGCTGGCCGCAACACCGCAGGATGGCTTCAGGCCCTAATCTGGTTCCGGCTCGGCACGCTGAGCCTTTGGTTATTTCCTCTTCCTGGTGGGAAATGAGAGTTAAATTTGCCCGTCCAGACACCTCCAGCTAGTCTCTCATTGGTTCTCGCTATTCCTGTTCATCTTCCGCAGAAATTGCAAACTGGGCCAAACAGCAGGTTAAAGGCGCTGACTCTCCAAGTGGGGAGAGTGTTAGTAAAGCGTCTGGAATGTTGCACCCGAGTACCAGGGGAGGAAAACTGAGACATATTTGAACACGTCTCCCGTTCACATGGTTGATCATACTTGGGTTCACATGCATGTTTTAGCTGAAGGAAGAATACCTAAAACCTGGGTAGTTGAAACCCGTGAAATGGGTACCATGCAATATGACTTCAAAGGGTCTTCATTTGCTCACCGAACCTCTCCAATCCTATCACTGCTGCGTTTATGTCCCTGTACACATGCTTGATTCTCTTTCGGAGACATAGCAATCCATAGGTTTTAAGATACTTACTAGTCAGGTACATTCTTAGGCGTTTAATATGCGGTGTTGAGTCCATTTCGTTGAGCAAGGAGTAGCTCTTGTCTATTCCATATTTGGCTTAAGGAACTTTATCTGTGCTCATTTCAATCTCTGGTTTTATGCAGCACCCCAACTCACCTTTACCCTTAAGCAAGCATAAGTTGGTTTTCTAAATTTGAGACCCTGTTCTGTTCTGTAATTCAGTTCCTGTGTAGCCAAGTTTACATTCCGTGTATTACTGATATCTTATTATGTTTCTTTTTCTGTGTGACTTATTTCAGTTAGAATCATCATACCTGAATCCACTCATTGTGCTGCTAAGTGCCTGATGACACAGATTTCATTGCTGAGTGATATTGCTTTGTAAGTAAATACCACAACTTCTTTATCCATTTTTCACTTTCTGTGATGTTGAACTTGTACTGTAAACGAGGTTCTTGTAAACAGAGCCGTTCCAAACTTTGGGGTGGCTGTGTCTTTTTGATTTTAATTTCCCTAAGCTATAGGACCATAAGTGGAAGTGCCCTAGGTTCTGTTGCTTTGTTTTTTAGATGTTTCAGGAAACACCATACACTTCTCCCGAGTGGTTGTTGGCAATTTACATCCCGCCCATCAGCATAACAAGGCTCCCAGTTCTCCATGGCCTGTCCTGCCTTTCTGGATTTTACACTTTTTTCAGATGGCCCTTTTGACCGGGGGGAAGTGAGACTTCATTGTAGTGCAGATTTCCTTTGCAAGCTTGCTTGGTTGGCCAAAAAGGGCGTATGCGTTTTTTCCTGAATATATTCAGGAAAAAACGCATACGCCCTTTTTGGCCAAGTGCATCATTGTGGACGTTCTGCCTCTTTTCCTATGCTTTCAATGCAATTCCAGTCTACCTCCTGAAATCGGTTTCCTGCAATTCTGCCCCGCTTTCAAGTCCTCTTGGCAGCCTTACTTCAGTCTATTTTTGGACGATAGCTGTCATTTATAACTCTGCAGGTTTGTGAATTACAGTGCCCCTGAGCTCCTTTCTTCAACTTGCTTTCTTGTGACCTGGCCGCAACACCGCAGGATGGCTTCAGGCCCTAATCTGGTTCCGGCACGGCACGCTGAGCCTTTGGTTATTTCCTCTTCCTGGTGGGAAATGAGAGTTAAATTTGCCCGTCCAGACACCTCCAGCTAGTCTCTCATTGGTTCTCGCTATTCCTGTTCATCTTCCGCAGAAATTGCAAACTGGGCCAAACAGGAGGTTAAAGGCGCTGACTCTCCAAGTGGGGAGAGTGTTAGTAAAGCGTCTGGAATGTTGCACCCGAGTACCACGGGAGGAAAACTGAGACATATTTGAACACGTCTCCCGTTCACATGGTTGATCATACTTGGGTTCACATGCATGTTTTAGCTGAAGGAAGAATACCTAAAACCTGGGTAGTTGAAACCCGTGAAATGGGTACCATGCAATATGACTTCAAAGGGTCTTCATTTGCTCACCGAACCTCTCCAATCCTATCACTGCTGCGTTTATGCCCCTGTACACATGCTTGATTCTCTTTCAGAGACATAGCAATCCATAGGTTTTAAGATACTTACTAGTCAGGTACATTCTTAGGCGTTTAATATGCGGTGTTGAGTCCATTTCGTTGAGCAAGGAGTAGCTCTTGTCTATTCCATATTTGGCTTAAGGAACTTTATCTGTGCTCATTTCAATCTCTGGTTTTATGCAGCACCCCAACTCACCTTTCCCCTTAAGCAAGCATAAGTTGGTTTTCTAAATTTGAGACCCTGTTCTGTTTTGGAATTCAGTTCCTGTGTAGCCAAGTTTACATTCCGTGTATTACTGATATCTTATGATGTTTCTTTTTCTGTGTGACTTATTTCAGTTAGAATCATCGTACCTGAATCTACTCATTATGCTGCTACGGGCCTGATGACATAGATTTCATTGCTGAGTGATACTGCATTGTACTTAAGTACCACACGTTCTTTATCCATTTTTCACTTTCTGCGATGTTGAACTTGTACTGTAAACGAGGTTCTTGTAAACAGAGCCGTTCCAAACTTTGGGGTGGCTGTGTCTTTTTGATTTTAATTTCCCTAAGCTATAGGACCATAAGTGGAAGTGCCCTAGGCTCTGTTGCTTTGTTTTTTAGATGTTTCAGGAAACACCATACACTTCTCCCTAGTGTCTGTTGGCAATTTACATCCCGCCCATCAGCATAACAAGGCTCCCAGTTCTCCATGGCCTGTTGCCTTTCTGGATTTTACACTTTTTTCAGATGGCCCTTTTGACCGGGGGGAAGTGAGACTTCATTGTAGTGCAGATTTCCTTTGCAAGCTTGCTTGGTTGGCCAAAAAGGGCGTATGCGTTCTTTCCTGAATATATTCAGGAAAAAACGCATACGCCCTTTTTGGCCAAGTGCATCATTGTGGACGTTCTGCCTCTTTTCCTATGCTTTCAATGCAATTCCAGTCTACCTCCTGAAATCGGTTTCCTGCAATTCTGCCCCGCTTTCAAGTCCTCTTGGCAGCCTTACTTCAGTCTATTTTTGGACGATAGCTGTCATTTATAACTCTGCAGGTTTGTGAATTACAGTGCCCCTGAGCTCCTTTCTTCAACTCGCTTTCTTGTGACCTGGCCGTAACACCGCAGGATGGCTTCAGGCCCTAATCTGGTTCCGGCCCGGCATGCTGAGCCTTTGGTTAATTCCTCTTCCTGGTGGGAAATGAGAGTTAAATTTGCCCGTTCAGACACCTCCAGCTAGTCTCTCATTGGTTCTCGCTATTCCTGTTCATCTTCCGCAGAAATTGCAAACTGGGCCAAACAGGAGGTTAAAGGGACTGACTCTCCAAGTCGGGAGAGTGTTAGTAAAGCGTCTGGAATGTTGCACCCGAGTACCAGGGGAGGAAAACTGAGACATATTTGAACACGTCTCCCGTTCACATGGTTGATCATACTCTGGGTTCCACATGCATGTTTTAGCTGAAGGAAGAATACCTTAAACCTGGAGAGTTGAGACCCGTGGAATGGGTACCATGCAATATGACTTCAAAGGGTCTTCATTTGCTCACCGAACCTCTCCAATCCTATCACTGCTGCGTTTATGCCCCTGTACACATGCTTGATTCTCTTTCGGAGACATAGCAATCCATAGGTTTTAAGATACTTACTAGTCAGGTACATTCTTAGGCGTTTAATATGCGGTGTTGAGTCCATTTCGTTGAGCAAGGAGTAGCTCTTGTCTACTCCATATTTGACTTAAGGAACTTTATCTGTGCTCATTTCAATCTCTGGTTTTATGCAGCACCCCAACTCACCTTTCCCCTTAAGCAAGCATAAGTTGTTTTTCTAAATTTGAGACCCTGTTCTGTTCTGTAATTCAGTTCCTGTGTAGCCAAGTTTACATTCCGTGTATTACTGATATCTTATGATGTTTCTTTTTCTGTGTGACTTATTTCAGTTAGAATCATCATACCTGAATCCACTCATTGTGATGCTAAGGGCCTGATGACATAGATTTCATTGCTGAGTGATATGGCTTTGTAAGTAAATACCACAACTTCTTTATCCATTTTTCACTTTCTGCGATGTTGAACTTGTACTGTAAACGAGGTTCTTGTAAACAGAGGCGTCCCAAACTTGGGGTGGCTGTGTCTTTTTGATTTTAATTTCCCTAAGCTATAGGACCATAAGTGGCAGTGCCCTAGGCTCTGTTGCTTTGTTTTTTAGATGTTTCAGGAAACACCATACACTTCTCCCGAGTGTCTGTTGGCAATTTACATCCCGCCCATCAGCATAACAAGGCTCCCAGTTGTCCTTGGCCTGTCCTGCCTTTCTGGATTTTACACTTTTTTCAGATGGCCCTTCTGACCGGGGGGAAGTGAGACTTCATTGTAGTGCAGATTTCCTTTGCAAGCTTGCTTGGTTGGCCAAAAAGGGCATATGCGTTTTTTCGTGAATATATTCAGGAATAATTTGCCCGTCCAGATACCTCCAGCTAGCCTCTCATTGGTTCTCGCTATTCCTGTTCATCTTCCGCAGAAATTGCAAACTGGGCCAAACAGGAGGTTAAAGGCGCTGACTCTCCAAGTGGGGAGAGTGTTAGTAAAGCGTCTGGAATGTTGCACCCGAGTACCAGGGGAGGAAAACTGAGACATATTTGAACACGTCTCCCGTTCACATGGTTGATCATACTTGGATTCCACATGCATGTTTTAGCTGAAGGAAGAATACCTTAAACCTGGAGAGTTGAGACCCGTGGAATGGGTACCATGCAATATGACTTCAAAGGGTCTTCATTTGCTCACCGAACCTCTCCAATCCTATCACTGCTGCGTTTATGCCCCTGTACACATGCTTGATTCTCTTTCAGAGACATAGCAATCCATAGGTTTTAAGATACTTACTAGTCAGGTACATTCTTAGGCGTTTAATATGCGGTGTTGAGTCCATTTCGTTGAGCAAGGAGTAGCTCTTGTCTATTCCATATTTGGCTTAAGGAACTTTATCTGTGCTCATTTCAATCTCTGGTTTTATGCAGCACCCCAACTCACCTTTCCCCTTAAGCAAGCATAAGTTGGTTTTCTAAATTTGAGACCCTGTTCTGTTTTGGAATTCAGTTCCTGTGTAGCCAAGTTTACATTCCGTGTATTACTGATATCTTATGATGTTTCTTTTTCTGTGTGACTTATTTCAGTTAGAATCATCGTACCTGAATCTACTCATTATGCTGCTACGGGCCTGATGACATAGATTTCATTGCTGAGTGATACTGCATTGTACTTAAGTACCACAAGTTCTTTATCCATTTTTCACTTTCTGCGATGTTGAACTTGTACTGTAAACGAGGTTCTTGTAAACAGAGCCGTTCCAAACTTTGGGGTGGCTGTGTCTTTTTGATTTTAATTTCCCTAAGCTATAGGACCATAAGTGGAAGTGCCCTAGGCTCTGTTGCTTTGTTTTTTAGATGTTTCAGGAAACACCATACACTTCTCCCTAGTGTCTGTTGGCAATTTACATCCCGCCCATCAGCATAACAAGGCTCCCAGTTCTCCATGGCCTGTTGCCTTTCTGGATTTTACACTTTTTTCAGATGGCCCTTTTGACCGGGGGGAAGTGAGACTTCATTGTAGTGCAGATTTCCTTTGCAAGCTTGCTTGGTTGGCCAAAAAGGGCGTATGCGTTCTTTCCTGAATATATTCAGGAAAAAACGCATACGCCCTTTTTGGCCAAGTGCATCATTGTGGACGTTCTGCCTCTTTTCCTATGCTTTCAATGCAATTCCAGTCTACCTCCTGAAATCGGTTTCCTGCAATTCTGCCCCGCTTTCAAGTCCTCTTGGCAGCCTTACTTCAGTCTATTTTTGGACGATAGCTGTCATTTATAACTCTGCAGGTTTGTGAATTACAGTGCCCCTGAGCTCCTTTCTTCAACTCGCTTTCTTGTGACCTGGCCGTAACACCGCAGGATGGCTTCAGGCCCTAATCTGGTTCCGGCCCGGCATGCTGAGCCTTTGGTTAATTCCTCTTCCTGGTGGGAAATGAGAGTTAAATTTGCCCGTTCAGACACCTCCAGCTAGTCTCTCATTGGTTCTCGCTATTCCTGTTCATCTTCCGCAGAAATTGCAAACTGGGCCAAACAGGAGGTTAAAGGGACTGACTCTCCAAGTCGGGAGAGTGTTAGTAAAGCGTCTGGAATGTTGCACCCGAGTACCAGGGGAGGAAAACTGAGACATATTTGAACACGTCTCCCGTTCACATGGTTGATCATACTCTGGGTTCCACATGCATGTTTTAGCTGAAGGAAGAATACCTTAAACCTGGAGAGTTGAGACCCGTGGAATGGGTACCATGCAATATGACTTCAAAGGGTCTTCATTTGCTCACCGAACCTCTCCAATCCTATCACTGCTGCGTTTATGCCCCTGTACACATGCTTGATTCTCTTTCGGAGACATAGCAATCCATAGGTTTTAAGATACTTACTAGTCAGGTACATTCTTAGGCGTTTAATATGCGGTGTTGAGTCCATTTCGTTGAGCAAGGAGTAGCTCTTGTCTACTCCATATTTGACTTAAGGAACTTTATCTGTGCTCATTTCAATCTCTGGTTTTATGCAGCACCCCAACTCACCTTTCCCCTTAAGCAAGCATAAGTTGTTTTTCTAAATTTGAGACCCTGTTCTGTTCTGTAATTCAGTTCCTGTGTAGCCAAGTTTACATTCCGTGTATTACTGATATCTTATGATGTTTCTTTTTCTGTGTGACTTATTTCAGTTAGAATCATCATACCTGAATCCACTCATTGTGATGCTAAGGGCCTGATGACATAGATTTCATTGCTGAGTGATATGGCTTTGTAAGTAAATACCACAACTTCTTTATCCATTTTTCACTTTCTGCGATGTTGAACTTGTACTGTAAACGAGGTTCTTGTAAACAGAGGCGTCCCAAACTTGGGGTGGCTGTGTCTTTTTGATTTTAATTTCCCTAAGCTATAGGACCATAAGTGGCAGTGCCCTAGGCTCTGTTGCTTTGTTTTTTAGATGTTTCAGGAAACACCATACACTTCTCCCGAGTGTCTGTTGGCAATTTACATCCCGCCCATCAGCATAACAAGGCTCCCAGTTGTCCTTGGCCTGTCCTGCCTTTCTGGATTTTACACTTTTTTCAGATGGCCCTTCTGACCGGGGGGAAGTGAGACTTCATTGTAGTGCAGATTTCCTTTGCAAGCTTGCTTGGTTGGCCAAAAAGGGCATATGCGTTTTTTCGTGAATATATTCAGGAATAATTTGCCCGTCCAGACACCTCCAGCTAGCCTCTCATTGGTTCTCGCTATTCCTGTTCATCTTCCGCAGAAATTGCAAACTGGGCCAAACAGGAGGTTAAAGGCGCTGACTCTCCAAGTGGGGAGAGTGTTAGTAAAGCGTCTGGAATGTTGCACCCGAGTACCAGGGGAGGAAAACTGAGACATATTTGAACACGTCTCCCGTTCACATGGTTGATCATACTTGGATTCCACATGCATGTTTTAGCTGAAGGAAGAATACCTTAAACCTGGAGAGTTGAGACCCGTGTAATGGGTACCATGCAATATGACTTCAAAGGGTCTTCATTTGCTCACCGAACCTCTCCAATCCTATCACTGCTGCGTTTATGCCCCTGTACACACGCTTGATTCTCTTTTGGAGACATAGCAATCCATAGGTTTTACGATACTTACTAGTCAGGTACATTCTTAGGCGTTTAATATGCGGTGTTGAGTCCATTTCGTTGAGGAAGGAGTAGCTCTTGTCTATTCCATATTTGACTTAAGGAACTTTATCTGTGCTCATTTCAATCTCTGGTTTTATGCAGCACCCCAACTCACCTTTACCCTTAAGCAAGCATAAGTTGGTTTTCTTAATTTGAGACCCTGTTCTGTTCTGTAATTCAGTTCCTGTGTAGCCAAGTTTACATTCCGTGTATTACTGATATCTTATGATGTTTCTTTTTCTGTGTGATTTATTTCAGTTAGAATCATCATACCTGAATCCACTCATTGTGATGCTAAGGGCCTGATGACATAGATTTCATTGCTGAGTGATATTGCTTTGTAAGTAAATACCACAACTTCTTTATCCATTTTTCACTTTCTGCGATGTTGAACTTGTACTGTAAACGAGGTTCTTGTAAACAGAGGCGTCCCAAACTTTGGGGTGGCTGTGTCTTTTTGATTTTAATTTCCCTAAGCTATAGGACCATAAGTGGCAGTGCCCTAGGCTCTGTTGCTTTGTTTTTTAGATGTTTCAGGAAACACCATACACTTCTCCCGAGTGTCTGTTGGCAATTTACATCCCGCCCATCAGCATAACAAGGCTCCCAGTTCTCCATGGCCTGTCCTGCCTTTCCGGATTTTACACTTTTTTCAGATGGCCCTTTTGACCGGGGGGAAGTGAGACTTCATTGTAGTGCAGATTTCCTTTGCAAGCTTGCTTGGTTGGCCAAAAAGGGCGTATGCGTTTTTTCCTGAATATATTCAGGAAAAAACGCATACGCCCTTTTTGGCCAAGTGCATCATTGTGGACGTTCTGCCTCTTTTCCTATGCTTTCAATGCAATTCCAGTCTACCTCCTGAAATCGGTTTCCTGCAATTCTGCCCCGCTTTCAAGTCCTCTTGGCAGCCTTACTTCAGTCTATTTTTGGACGATAGCTGTCATTTATAACTCTGCAGGTTTGTGCATTACAGTGCCCGTGAGCTCCGTTCTTCAACTCGCTTTCTTGTGACCTAGCCGCAACACCGCAGGATGGCTTCAGGCCCTAATATGGTTCCGGCCCGGCATGCTGAGCCTTTGGTTAATTCCTCTTCCTGGTGGGAAATGAGAGTTAAATTTGCCCGTCCAGACACCTCCAGCTAGCCTCTCATTGGTTCTCGCTATTCCTGTTCATCTTCCGCAGAAATTGCAAACTGGGCCAAACAGGAGGTTAAAGGGACTGACTCTCCAAGTGGGGAGAGTGTTAGTAAAGCGTCTGGAATGTTGCACCTGAGTACCAGGGGAGGAAAACTGAGACATATTTGAACACGTCTCCTGATCACATGGTTGATCATACTCTAGGTTCCACATGCATGTTTTAGCTGAAGGAAGAATACCTTAAACCTGGGTAGTTGAAACCCGTGTAATGGGTACCATGCAATATGACTTCAAAGGGTCTTCATTTGCTCACCGAACCTCTCCAATCCTATCACTGCTGCGTTTATGCCCCTGTACACATGCTTGATTCTCTTTCGGAGACATAGCAATCCATAGGTTTTTAGATACTTACTAGTCAGGTACATTCTTAGGCGTTTAATATGGGGTGTTGAGTCCATTTCGTTGAGCAAGGAGTAGCTCTTGTCTATTCCATATTTGGCTTAAGGAACTTTATCTGTGCTCATTTCAATCTCTGGTTTTATGCAGCACCCCCACTCACCTTTACCCTTAAGCAAGCATAAGTTGGTTTTCTAAATTTGAGACCCTGTTCTGTTCTGTAATTCAGTTCCTGTGTAGCCAAGTTTACATTCCGTGTATTAGTGATATCTTATGATGTTTCTTTTTCTGTGTGACTTACTTCAGTTAGAATCATCATACCTGAATCCACTCATTGTGCTGCTAAGGGCCTGATGACACAGATTTCATTGCTGAGTGATATTGCTTTGTAAGTAAATACCACAACTTCTTTATCCATTTTTCACTTTCTGCGATGTTGAACTTGTACTGTAAACGAGGTTCTTGTAAACAGAGCCGTTCCAAACTTTGGGGTGGCTGTGTCTTTTTGATTTTAATTTCCCTAAGCTATAGGACCATAAGTGGAAGTGCCCTAGGCTCTGTTGCTTTGTTTTTTAGATGTTTCAGGAAACACCATACACTTCTCCCGAGTGGTTGTTGGCAATTTACATCCCGCCCATCAGCATAACAAGGCTCCCAGTTCTCCATGGCCTGTCCTGCCTTTCTGGATTTTACACTTTTTTCAGATGGCCCTTTTGCCCGGGGGGAAGTGAGACTTCATTGTAGTGCAGATTTCCTTTGCAAGCTTGCTTGGTTGGCCAAAAAGGGCGTATGCGTTTTTTCCTGAATATATTCAGGAAAAAACGCATACGCCCTTTTTGGCCAAGTGCATCATTGTGGACGTTCTGCCTCTTTTCCTATGCTTTCAATGCAATTCCAGTCTACCTCCTGAAATCGGTTTCCTGCAATTCTGCCCCGCTTTCAAGTCCTCTTGGCAGCCTTACTTCAGTCTATTTTTGGACGATAGCTGTCATTTATAACTCTGCAGGTTTGTGAATTACAGTGCCCCTGGGCTCCTTTCTTCTACTCGCTTTCTTTTGAGCTGGCCGCAACACCGCAGGATGGCTTCAGGCCCTAATCTGGTTCCGGTACGGCACGCTGAGCCTTTGGTTATTTCCTCTTCCTGGTGGGAAATGAGAGTTAAATTTGCCCGTCCAGACACCTCCAGCTAGCCTCTCATTGGTTCTCGCTATTCCTGTTCATCTTCCGCAGAAATTGCAAACTGGGCCAAACAGGAGATTAAAGGCGCTGACTCTCCAAGTGGGGAGACTGTTAGTAAAGCGTCTGGAATGTTGCACCCGAGTACCAGGGGAGGAAAACTGAGACATATTTGAACACGTCTCCCATTCACATGGTTGATCATACTCTGGGTTCCACATGCATGTTTTAGCTGAAGGAAGAATACCTTAAACCTGGAGAGTTGAGACCCGTGTAATGGGTACCATGCAATATGACTTCAAAGGGTCTTCATTTGCTCACCGAACCTCTCCAATCCTATCACTGCTGCGTTTATGCCCCTGTACACACACTTGATTCTCTTTTGGAGACATAGCAATCCATAGGTTTTAAGATACTTACTAGTCAGGTACATTCTTATGCGTTTAATATGGGGTTTTGAGTCCATTTCGTTGAGCAAGGAGTAGCTCTTGTCTATTCCATATTTGGCTTAAGGAACTTTATCTGTGCTCATTTCAATCTCTGGTTTTATGCAGCACCCCAACTCACCTTTCCCCTTAAGCAAGCATAAGTTGGTTTTCTAAATTTGAGACCCTGTTCTGTTTTGGAATGCAGTTCCTGTGTAGCCAAGTTTACATTCCGTGTATTAGTGATATCTTATGATGTTTCTTTTTCTGTGTGACTTATTTCAGTTAGAATCATCGTACCTTAATCCACTCATTATGCTGCTACGGGCGTGATGACATAGATTTCATTGCTGAGTGATACTGCATTGTACGTAAGTACCACAGTTCTTTATCCATTTTTCACTTTCTGTGATATTGAACTTGTATGGTAAACGAGGTTCTTGTAAACGGAGGCGTCCCAAACTTTGGGGTGGCTGTGTCTTTTTGATTTTAATTTCCGTAAGCTATAGGACCATAAGTGGAAGTGCCCTAGGCTCTGTTGCTTTGTTTTTTAGATGTTTCAGGAAACACCATACACTTCTCCCGAGTGGTTGTTGGCAATTTACATCCCGCCCATCAGCATAACAAGGCTCCCAGTTCTCCATGGCCTGTCCTGCCTTTCTGGATTTTACACTTTTTTCAGATGGCCCTTTTGACCGGGGGGAAGTGAGACTTCATTGTAGTGCAGATTTCCTTTGCAAGCTTGCTTGGTTGGCCAAAAAGGGCGTATGCGTTTTTTCCTGAATATATTCAGGAAAAAACGCATACGCCCTTTTTGGCCAAGTGCATCATTGTGGACGTTCTGCCTCTTTTCCTATGCTTTCAATGCAATTCCAGTCTACCTCCTGAAATCGGTTTCCTGCAATTCTGCCCTGCTTTCAAGTCCTCTTGGCAGCCTTACTTCAGTCTATTTTTGGACGATAGCTGTAATTTATAACTCTGCAGGTTTGTGAATTACAGTGCCCCTGAGCTCCTTTCTTCAACTCGCTTTCTTTTGAGCTGGCCGCAACACCGCAGGATGGCTTCAGGCCCTAATCTGGTTCCGGCACGGCACGCTGAGCCTTTGGTTAATTCGTCTTCCTGGTGGGAAATGAGAGTTAAATTTGCCCGTCCAGACACCTCCAGCTAGCCTCTCATTGGTTCTCGCTATTCCTGTTCATCTTCCGCAGAAATTGCAAACTGGGCCAAACAGGAGGTTAAAGGGACTGACTCTCCAAGTCGGGAGAGTGTTAGTAAAGCATCTGGAATGTTGCACCCGAGTACCAGGGTACGAAAACTGAGACATATTTGAACACGTCTCCCGATCACATGGTTGATCATACTCTAGGTTCCACATGCATGTTTTAGCTGAAGGAAGAATAACTTAAACCTGGGTAGTTGAAACCCGTGGAATGGGTACCATGCAATATGATTTCAAAGGGTCTTCATTTGCTCACCGAACCTCTCCAATCCTATCACTGCTGCGTTTATGCCCCTGTACACATGCTTGATTCTCTTTCGGAGACATAGCAATTCATAGGTTTTAAGATACTTACTAGTCAGGTACATTCTTAGGCGTTTAATATGCGGTGTTGAGTCCATTTCGTTGAGCAAGGAGTAGCTCTTGTCTATTCCATATTTGACTTAAGGAACTTTATCTGTGCTCATTTCAATCTCTGGTTTTATGCAGCACCCCAACTCACCTTTACCCTTAAGCAAGCATAAGTTGTTTTTCTAAATTTGAGTCCCTGTTCTGTTCTGTAATTCAGTTCCTGTGTAGCCAAGTTTACATTCCGTGTATTACTGATATCTTATGATGTTTCTTTTTCTGTGTGACTTACTTCAGTTAGAATCATCATACCTGAATCCACTCATTGTGCTGCTAAGGGCCTGATGACACAGATTTCATTGCTGAGTGATATTGCTTTGTAAGTAAATACCACAACTTCTTTATCCATTTTTCACTTTCTGCGATGTTGAACTTGTACTGTAAACGAGGTTCTTGTAAACAGAGCCGTTCCAAACTTTGGGGTGGCTGTGTCTTTTTGATTTTAATTTCCCTAAGCTGTTAGACCATAAGTGGAAGTGCCCTAGGTTCTGTTGCTTTGTTTTTTAGATGTTTCAGGCAACACCATACACTTCTCCCGAGTGGTTGTTGGCAATTTACATCCCGCCCATCAGCATAACAAGGCTCCCAGTTCTCCATGGCCTGTCCTGCCTTTCTGGTTTTTACACTTTTTTCAGATGGCCCTTTTGCCCGGGGGGAAGTGAGACTTCATTGTAGTGCAGATTTCCTTTGCAAGCTTGCTTGGTTGGCCAAAAAGGGCGTATGCGTTTTTTCCTGAATATATTCAGGAAAAAACGCATACGCCCTTTTTGGCCAAGTGCATCATTGTGGACGTTCTGCCTCTTTTCCTATGCTTTCAATGCAATTCCAGTCTACCTCCTGAAATCGGTTTCCTGCAATTCTGCCCCGCTTTCAAGTCCTCTTGGCAGCCTTACTTCAGTCTATTTTTGGACGATAGCTGTCATTTATAACTCTGCAGGTTTGTGAATTACAGTGCCCCTGAGCTCCTTTCTTCAACTCGCTTTCTTGTGACCTGCCTGCAACACCGCAGGGTGTCTTCAGGCCCTAATCTGGTTCCAGTACGGCACGCTGAGCCTTTGGTTATTTCCTCTTCCTGGTGGGAAATGAGAGTTAAATTTGCCCGTCCAGACACCTCCAGCTAGCCTCTCATTGGTTCTCGCTATTCCTGTTCATCTTCCGCAGAAATTGAAAACTGGGCCAAACAGGAGGTTAAAGGCGCTGACTCTCCAAGTCGGGAGAGTGTTAGTAAAGCGTCTGGAATGTTGCACCCGAGTACCAGGGGAGGAAAACTGAGACATATTTGAACACGTCTCTCGTTCACATGGTTGATCATACTTGGGTTGCACATGCATGTTTTAGCTGAAGGAAGAATACCTTAAACCAGGAGAGTTGAGACCCGTGGAATGGGTACCATGCAATATGACTTCAAAGGGTCTTCATTTGCTCACCGAACCTCTCCAATCCTATCACTGCTGCGTTTATGCCCCTGTACACACGCTTGATTCTCTTTTGGAGACATAGCAATCCATAGGTTTTAAGATACTTACTAGTCAGGTACATTCTTAGGGGTTTAATATGCGGTTTTGAGTCCATTTCGTTGAGCAAGGAGTAGCTCTTGTCTATTCCATATTTGGCTTAAGGAACTTTATCTGTGCTCATTTCAATCTCTGGTTTTATGCAGCACCCCAACTCACCTTTACCCTTAAGCAAGCATAAGTTGGTTTTCTAAATTTGAGACCCTGTTCTGTTCTGGAATGCAGTTCCTGTGTAGCCAAGTTTACATTCCGTGTATTACTGATATCTTATGATGTTTCTTTTTCTGTGTGACTTATTTCAGTTAGAATCATCGTACCTGAATCCACTCATTATGGTGCTACGGGCCTGATGACATAGATTTCATTGCTGAGTGATACTGCATTGTACGTAAGTACCACAAGTTCTTTATCCATTTTTCATTTTCTGTGATATTGAACTTGTATGGTAAACGAGGTTCTTGTAAACGGAGGCGTCCCAAACTTTGGGGTGGCTGTGTCTTTTTGATTTTAATTTCCCTAAGCTATAGGACCATAAGTGGAAGTGCCCTAGGCTCTGTTGCTTTGTTTTTTAGATGTTTCAGGAAACACCATACACTTCTCCCGAGTGGTTGTTGGCAATTTACATCCCGCCCATCAGCATAACAAGGCTCCCAGTTCTCCATGGCCTGTCCTGCCTTTCTGGATTTTACAGTTTTTTCAGATGGCCCTTTTGCCCGGGGGGAAGTGAGACTTCATTGTAGTGCAGATTTCCTTTGCAAGCTTGCTTGGTTGGCCAAAAAGGGCGTATGCGTTTTTTCCTGAATATATTCAGGAAAAAACGCATACGCCCTTTTTGGCCAAGTGCATCATTGTGGACGTTCTGCCTCTTTTCCTATTCTTTCAATGCAATTCCAGTCTACCTCCTGAAATCGGTTTCCTGCCATTCTGCCCTGCTTTCAAGTCCTCTTGGCAGCCTTACTTCAGTCTATTTTTGGACGATAGCTGTCATTTATAACTCTGCAGGTTTGTGAATTACAGTGCCCCTGAGCTCCTTTCTTCAACTCGCTTTCTTTTGAGCTGGCCGCAACACCGCAGGATGGCTTCAGGCCCTAATCTGGTTCCGGCACGGCACGCTGAGCCTTTGGTTAATTCGTCTTCCTGGTGGGAAATGAGAGTTAAATTTGCCCGTCCAGACACCTCCAGCTAGCCTCTCATTGGTTCTCGCTGTTCCTGTTCATCTTCCGCAGAAATTGCAAACTGGGCCAAACAGGAGGTTAAAGGGACTGACTCTCCAAGTCGGGAGAGTGTTAGTAAAGCGTCTGGAATGTTGCACCCGAGTACCAGGGTACGAAAACTGAGACATATTTGAACACGTCTCCCGATCACATGGTTGATCATACTCTAGGTTCCACATGCATGTTTTAGCTGAAGGAAGAATAACTTAAACCTGGGTAGTTGAAACCCGTGGAATGGGTACCATGCAATATGACTTCAAAGGGTCTTCATTTGCTCACCGAACCTCTCCAATCCTATCACTGCTGCGTTTATGCCCCTGTACACATGCTTGATTCTCTTTCGGAGACATAGCAATCCATAGGTTTTAAGATACTTACTAGTCAGGTACATTCTTAGGCGTTTAATATGCGGTGTTGAGTCCATTTCGTTGAGCAAGGAGTAGCTCTTGTCTATTCCATATTTGACTTAAGGAACTTTATCTGTGCTCATTTCAATCTCTGGTTTTATGCAGCACCCCAACTCACCTTTACCCTTAAGCAAGCATAAGTTGTTTTTCTAAATTTGAGTCCCTGTTCTGTTCTGTAATTCAGTTCCTGTGTAGCCAAGTTTACATTCCGTGTATTACTGATATCTTATGATGTTTCTTTTTCTGTGTGACTTACTTCAGTTAGAATCATCATACCTGAATCCACTCATTGTGCTGCTAAGGGCCTGATGACACAGATTTCATTGCTGAGTGATATTGCTTTGTAAGTAAATACCACAACTTCTTTATCCATTTTTCACTTTCTGCGATGTTGAACTTGTACTGTAAACGAGGTTCTTGTAAACAGAGCCGTTCCAAACTTTGGGGTGGCTGTGTCTTTTTGATTTTAATTTCCCTAAGCTATAGGACCATAAGTGGAAGTGCCCTAGGTTCTGTTGCTTTGTTTTTTACATGTTTCAGGAAACACCATACACTTCTCCCGAGTGGTTGTTGGCAATTTACATCCCGCCCATCAGCATAACAAGGCTCCCAGTTCTCCATGGCCTGTCCTGCCTTTCTGGATTTTACACTTTTTTCAGATGGCCCTTTTGACCGGGGGGAAGTGAGACTTCATTGTAGTGCAGATTTCCTTTGCAAGCTTGCTTGGTTGGCCAAAAAGGGCGTATGCGTTTTTTCCTGAATATATTCAGGAAAAAACGCATACGCCCTTTTTGGCCAAGTGCATCATTGTGGACGTTCTGCCGCTTTTCCTATGCTTTCAATGCAATTCCAGTCTACCTCCTGAAATCGGTTTCCTGCAATTCTGCCCCGCTTTCAAGTCCTCTTGGCAGCCTTACTTCAGTCTATTTTTGGACGATAGCTGTCATTTATAACTCTGCAGGTTTGTGAATTACAGTGCCCCTGAGCTCCTTTCTTCAACTTGCTTTCTTGTGACCTGGCCGCAAAACCGCAGGATGGCTTCAGGCCCTAATCTGGTTCCGGCCCGGCATGCTGAGCCTTTGGTTATTTCCTCTTCCTGGTGGGAAATGAGAGTTAAATTTGCCCGTCCAGACACCTCCAGCTAGTCTCTCATTGGTTCTCGCTATTCCTGTTCATCTTCCGCAGAAATTGCAAACTGGGCCAAACAGGAGGTTAAAGGCGCTGACTCTCCAAGTGGGGAGAGTGTTAGTAAAGCGTCTGGAATGTTGCACCCGAGTACCAGGGGAGGAAAACTGAGACATATTTGAACACGTCTCCCGTTCACATGGTTGATCATACTTGGGTTCCACATGCATGTTTTAGCTGAAGGAAGAATACCTTAAACCTGGAGAGTTAAGACCCGTGTAATGGGTACCATGCAATATGACTTCAAAGGGTCTTCATTTGCTCACCGAACCTCTCCAATCCTATCACTGCTGCGTTTATGCCCCTGTACACATGCTTGATTCTCTTTCGGAGACATAGCAATCCATAGGTTTTAAGATACTTACTAGTCAGGTACATTCTTAGGCGTTTAATATGCGGTGTTGAGTCCATTTCGTTGAGCAAGGAGTAGCTCTTGTCTACTCCATATTTGACTTAAGGAACTTTATCTGTGCTCATTTCAATCTCTGGTTTTATGCAGCACCCCAACTCACCTTTCCCCTTAAGCAAGCATAAGTTGTTTTTCTAAATTTGAGACCCTGTTCTGTTCTGTAATTCAGTTCCTGTGTAGCCAAGTTTACATTCCGTGTATTACTGATATCTTATGATGTTTCTTTTTCTGTGTGACTTATTTCAGTTAGAATCATCATACCTGAATCCACTCATTGTGATGCTAAGGGCCTGATGACATAGATTTCATTGCTGAGTGATATGGCTTTGTAAGTAAATACCACAACTTCTTTATCCATTTTTCACTTTCTGCGATGTTGAACTTGTACTGTAAACGAGGTTCTTGTAAACAGAGGCGTCCCAAACTTGGGGTGGCTGTGTCTTTTTGATTTTAATTTCCCTAAGCTATAGGACCATAAGTGGCAGTGCCCTAGGCTCTGTTGCTTTGTTTTTTAGATGTTTCAGGAAACACCATACACTTCTCCCGAGTGTCTGTTGGCAATTTACATCCCGCCCATCAGCATAACAAGGCTCCCAGTTGTCCTTGGCCTGTCCTGCCTTTCTGGATTTTACACTTTTTTCAGATGGCCCTTCTGACCGGGGGGAAGTGAGACTTCATTGTAGTGCAGATTTCCTTTGCAAGCTTGCTTGGTTGGCCAAAAAGGGCATATGCGTTTTTTCGTGAATATATTCAGGAATAATTTGCCCGTCCAGACACCTCCAGCTAGCCTCTCATTGGTTCTCGCTATTCCTGTTCATCTTCCGCAGAAATTGCAAACTGGGCCAAACAGGAGGTTAAAGGCGCTGACTCTCCAAGTGGGGAGAGTGTTAGTAAAGCGTCTGGAATGTTGCACCCGAGTACCAGGGGAGGAAAACTGAGACATATTTGAACACGTCTCCCGTTCACATGGTTGATCATACTTGGATTCCACATGCATGTTTTAGCTGAAGGAAGAATACCTTAAACCTGGAGAGTTGAGACCCGTGTAATGGGTACCATGCAATATGACTTCAAAGGGTCTTCATTTGCTCACCGAACCTCTCCAATCCTATCACTGCTGCGTTTATGCCCCTGTACACACGCTTGATTCTCTTTTGGAGACATAGCAATCCATAGGTTTTACGATACTTACTAGTCAGGTACATTCTTAGGCGTTTAATATGCGGTGTTGAGTCCATTTCGTTGAGGAAGGAGTAGCTCTTGTCTATTCCATATTTGACTTAAGGAACTTTATCTGTGCTCATTTCAATCTCTGGTTTTATGCAGCACCCCAACTCACCTTTACCCTTAAGCAAGCATAAGTTGGTTTTCTAAATTTGAGACCCTGTTCTGTTCTGTAATTCAGTTCCTGTGTAGCCAAGTTTACATTCCGTGTATTACTGATATCTTATGATGTTTCTTTTTCTGTGTGATTTATTTCAGTTAGAATCATCATACCTGAATCCACTCATTGTGATGCTAAGGGCCTGATGACATAGATTTCATTGCTGAGTGATATTGCTTTGTAAGTAAATACCACAACTTCTTTATCCATTTTTCACTTTCTGCGATGTTGAACTTGTACTGTAAATGAGGTTCTTGTAAACAGAGGCGTCCCAAACTTTGGGGTGGCTGTGTCTTTTTGATTTTAATTTCCCTAAGCTATAGGACCATAAGTGGCAGTGCCCTAGGCTCTGTTGCTTTGTTTTTTAGATGTTTCAGGAAACACCATACACTTCTCCCGAGTGTCTGTTGGCAATTTACATCCCGCCCATCAGCATAACAAGGCTCCCAGTTCTCCATGGCCTGTCCTGCCTTTCCGGATTTTACACTTTTTTCAGATGGCCCTTTTGACCGGGGGGAAGTGAGACTTCATTGTAGTGCAGATTTCCTTTGCAAGCTTGCTTGGTTGGCCAAAAAGGGCGTATGCGTTTTTTCCTGAATATATTCAGGAAAAAACGCATACGCCCTTTTTGGCCAAGTGCATCATTGTGGACGTTCTGCCTCTTTTCCTATGCTTTCAATGCAATTCCAGTCTACCTCCTGAAATCGGTTTCCTGCAATTCTGCCCCGCTTTCAAGTCCTCTTGGCAGCCTTACTTCAGTCTATTTTTGGACGATAGCTGTCATTTATAACTCTGCAGGTTTGTGCATTACAGTGCCCGTGAGCTCCGTTCTTCAACTCGCTTTCTTGTGACCTAGCTGCAACACCGCAGGATGGCTTCAGGCCCTAATATGGTTCCGGCCCGGCATGCTGAGCCTTTGGTTAATTCCTCTTCCTGGTGGGAAATGAGAGTTAAATTTGCCCGTCCAGACACCTCCAGCTAGCCTCTCATTGGTTCTCGCTATTCCTGTTCATCTTCCGCAGAAATTGCAAACTGGGCCAAACAGGAGGTTAAAGGGACTGACTCTCCAAGTGGGGAGAGTGTTAGTAAAGCGTCTGGAATGTTGCACCTGAGTACCAGGGGAGGAAAACTGAGACATATTTGAACACGTCTCCTGATCACATGGTTGATCATACTCTAGGTTCCACATGCATGTTTTAGCTGAAGGAAGAATACCTTAAACCTGGGTAGTTGAAACCCGTGGAATGGGTACCATGCAATATGACTTCAAAGGGTCTTCATTTGCTCACCGAACCTCTCCAATCCTATCACTGCTGCGTTTATGCCCCTGTACACATGCTTGATTCTCTTTCGGAGACATAGCAATCCATAGGTTTTTAGATACTTACTAGTCAGGTACATTCTTAGGCGTTTAATATGGGGTGTTGAGTCCATTTCGTTGAGCAAGGAGTAGCTCTTGTCTATTCCATATTTGGCTTAAGGAACTTTATCTGTGCTCATTTCAATCTCTGGTTTTATGCAGCACCCCCACTCACCTTTACCCTTAAGCAAGCATAAGTTGGTTTTCTAAATTTGAGACCCTGTTCTGTTCTGTAATTCAGTTCCTGTGTAGCCAAGTTTACATTCCGTGTATTAGTGATATCTTATGATGTTTCTTTTTCTGTGTGACTTACTTCAGTTAGAATCATCATACCTGAATCCACTCATTGTGCTGCTAAGGGCCTGATGACACAGATTTCATTGCTGAGTGATATTGCTTTGTAAGTAAATACCACAACTTCTTTATCCATTTTTCACTTTCTGCGATGTTGAACTTGTACTGTAAACGAGGTTCTTGTAAACAGAGCCGTTCCAAACTTTGGGGTGGCTGTGTCTTTTTGATTTTAATTTCCCTAAGCTATAGGACCATAAGTGGAAGTGCCCTAGGCTCTGTTGCTTTGTTTTTTAGATGTTTCAGGAAACACCATACACTTCTCCCGAGTGGTTGTTGGCAATTTACATCCCGCCCATCAGCATAACAAGGCTCCCAGTTCTCCATGGCCTGTCCTGCCTTTCTGGATTTTACACTTTTTTCAGATGGCCCTTTTGCCCGGGGGGAAGTGAGACTTCATTGTAGTGCAGATTTCCTTTGCAAGCTTGCTTGGTTGGCCAAAAAGGGCGTATGCGTTTTTTCCTGAATATATTCAGGAAAAAACGCATACGCCCTTTTTGGCCAAGTGCATCATTGTGGACGTTCTGCCTCTTTTCCTATGCTTTCAATGCAATTCCAGTCTACCTCCTGAAATCGGTTTCCTGCAATTCTGCCCCGCTTTCAAGTCCTCTTGGCAGCCTTACTTCAGTCTATTTTTGGACGATAGCTGTCATTTATAACTCTGCAGGTTTGTGAATTACAGTGCCCCTGGGCTCCTTTCTTCTACTCGCTTTCTTTTGAGCTGGCCGCAACACCGCAGGATGGCTTCAGGCCCTAATCTGGTTCCGGTACGGCACGCTGAGCCTTTGGTTATTTCCTCTTCCTGGTGGGAAATGAGAGTTAAATTTGCCCGTCCAGACACCTCCAGCTAGCCTCTCATTGGTTCTCGCTATTCCTGTTCATCTTCCGCAGAAATTGCAAACTGGGCCAAACAGGAGATTAAAGGCGCTGACTCTCCAAGTGGGGAGACTGTTAGTAAAGCGTCTGGAATGTTGCACCCGAGTACCAGGGGAGGAAAACTGAGACATATTTGAACACGTCTCCCATTCACATGGTTGATCATACTCTGGGTTCCACATGCATGTTTTAGCTGAAGGAAGAATACCTTAAACCTGGAGAGTTGAGACCCGTGTAATGGGTACCATGCAATATGACTTCAAAGGGTCTTCATTTGCTCACCGAACCTCTCCAATCCTATCACTGCTGCGTTTATGCCCCTGTACACACACTTGATTCTCTTTTGGAGACATAGCAATCCATAGGTTTTAAGATACTTACTAGTCAGGTACATTCTTATGCGTTTAATATGGGGTTTTGAGTCCATTTCGTTGAGCAAGGAGTAGCTCTTGTCTATTCCATATTTGGCTTAAGGAACTTTATCTGTGCTCATTTCAATCTCTGGTTTTATGCAGCACCCCAACTCACCTTTCCCCTTAAGCAAGCATAAGTTGGTTTTCTAAATTTGAGACCCTGTTCTGTTTTGGAATGCAGTTCCTGTGTAGCCAAGTTTACATTCCGTGTATTAGTGATATCTTATGATGTTTCTTTTTCTGTGTGACTTATTTCAGTTAGAATCATCGTACCTTAATCCACTCATTATGCTGCTACGGGCGTGATGACATAGATTTCATTGCTGAGTGATACTGCATTGTACGTAAGTACCACAGTTCTTTATCCATTTTTCACTTTCTGTGATATTGAACTTGTATGGTAAACGAGGTTCTTGTAAACGGAGGCGTCCCAAACTTTGGGGTGGCTGTGTCTTTTTGATTTTAATTTCCGTAAGCTATAGGACCATAAGTGGAAGTGCCCTAGGCTCTGTTGCTTTGTTTTTTAGATGTTTCAGGAAACACCATACACTTCTCCCGAGTGGTTGTTGGCAATTTACATCCCGCCCATCAGCATAACAAGGCTCCCAGTTCTCCATGGCCTGTCCTGCCTTTCTGGATTTTACACTTTTTTCAGATGGCCCTTTTGACCGGGGGGAAGTGAGACTTCATTGTAGTGCAGATTTCCTTTGCAAGCTTGCTTGGTTGGCCAAAAAGGGCGTATGCGTTTTTTCCTGAATATATTCAGGAAAAAACGCATACGCCCTTTTTGGCCAAGTGCATCATTGTGGACGTTCTGCCTCTTTTCCTATGCTTTCAATGCAATTCCAGTCTACCTCCTGAAATCGGTTTCCTGCAATTCTGCCCTGCTTTCAAGTCCTCTTGGCAGCCTTACTTCAGTCTATTTTTGGACGATAGCTGTAATTTATAACTCTGCAGGTTTGTGAATTACAGTGCCCCTGAGCTCCTTTCTTCAACTCGCTTTCTTTTGAGCTGGCCGCAACACCGCAGGATGGCTTCAGGCCCTAATCTGGTTCCGGCACGGCACGCTGAGCCTTTGGTTAATTCGTCTTCCTGGTGGGAAATGAGAGTTAAATTTGCCCGTCCAGACACCTCCAGCTAGCCTCTCATTGGTTCTCGCTATTCCTGTTCATCTTCCGCAGAAATTGCAAACTGGGCCAAACAGGAGGTTAAAGGGACTGACTCTCCAAGTCGGGAGAGTGTTAGTAAAGCATCTGGAATGTTGCACCCGAGTACCAGGGTACGAAAACTGAGACATATTTGAACACGTCTCCCGATCACATGGTTGATCATACTCTAGGTTCCACATGCATGTTTTAGCTGAAGGAAGAATAACTTAAACCTGGGTAGTTGAAACCCGTGGAATGGGTACCATGCAATATGATTTCAAAGGGTCTTCATTTGCTCACCGAACCTCTCCAATCCTATCACTGCTGCGTTTATGCCCCTGTACACATGCTTGATTCTCTTTCGGAGACCTAGCAATTCATAGGTTTTAAGATACTTACTAGTCAGGTACATTCTTAGGCGTTTAATATGCGGTGTTGAGTCCATTTCGTTGAGCAAGGAGTAGCTCTTGTCTATTCCATATTTGACTTAAGGAACTTTATCTGTGCTCATTTCAATCTCTGGTTTTATGCAGCACCCCAACTCACCTTTACCCTTAAGCAAGCATAAGTTGTTTTTCTAAATTTGAGTCCCTGTTCTGTTCTGTAATTCAGTTCCTGTGTAGCCAAGTTTACATTCCGTGTATTACTGATATCTTATGATGTTTCTTTTTCTGTGTGACTTACTTCAGTTAGAATCATCATACCTGAATCCACTCATTGTGCTGCTAAGGGCCTGATGACACAGATTTCATTGCTGAGTGATATTGCTTTGTAAGTAAATACCACAACTTCTTTATCCATTTTTCACTTTCTGCGATGTTGAACTTGTACTGTAAACGAGGTTCTTGTAAACAGAGCCGTTCCAAACTTTGGGGTGGCTGTGTCTTTTTGATTTTAATTTCCCTAAGCTGTTAGACCATAAGTGGAAGTGCCCTAGGTTCTGTTGCTTTGTTTTTTAGATGTTTCAGGAAACACCATACACTTCTCCCGAGTGGTTGTTGGCAATTTACATCCCGCCCATCAGCATAACAAGGCTCCCAGTTCTCCATGGCCTGTCCTGCCTTTCTGGTTTTTACACTTTTTTCAGATGGCCCTTTTGACCGGGGGGAAGTGAGACTTCATTGTAGTGCAGATTTCCTTTGCAAGCTTGCTTGGTTGGCCAAAAAGGGCGTATGCGTTTTTTCCTGAATATATTCAGGAAAAAACGCATACGCCCTTTTTGGCCAAGTGCATCATTGTGGACGTTCTGCCTCTTTTCCTATGCTTTCAATGCAATTCCAGTCTACCTCCTGAAATCGGTTTCCTGCAATTCTGCCCCGCTTTCAAGTCCTCTTGGCAGCCTTACTTCAGTCTATTTTTGGACGATAGCTGTCATTTATAACTCTGCAGGTTTGTGAATTACAGTGCCCCTGAGCTCCTTTCTTCAACTCGCTTTCTTGTGAACTGCCTGCAACACCGCAGGGTGTCTTCAGGCCCTAATCTGGTTCCAGTACGGCACGCTGAGCCTTTGGTTATTTCCTCTTCCTGGTGGGAAATGAGAGTTAAATTTGCCCGTCCAGACACCTCCAGCTAGCCTCTCATTGGTTCTCGCTATTCCTGTTCATCTTCCGCAGAAATTGAAAACTGGGCCAAACAGGAGGTTAAAGGCGCTGACTCTCCAAGTGGGGAGAGTGTTAGTAAAGCGTCTGGAATGTTGCACCCGAGTACCAGGGGAGGAAAACTGAGACATATTTGAACACGTCTCTCGTTCACATGGTTGATCATACTTGGGTTGCACATGCATGTTTTAGCTGAAGGAAGAATACCTTAAACCTGGAGAGTTGAGACCCGTGGAATGGGTACCATGCAATATGACTTCAAAGGGTCTTCATTTGCTCACCGAACCTCTCCAATCCTATCACTGCTGCGTTTATGCCCCTGTACACACGCTTGATTCTCTTTTGGAGACATAGCAATCCATAGGTTTTAAGATACTTACTAGTCAGGTACATTCTTAGGGGTTTAATATGCGGTTTTGAGTCCATTTCGTTGAGCAAGGAGTAGCTCTTGTCTATTCCATATTTGGCTTAAGGAACTTTATCTGTGCTCATTTCAATCTCTGGTTTTATGCAGCACCCCAACTCACCTTTACCCTTAAGCAAGCATAAGTTGGTTTTCTAAATTTGAGACCCTGTTCTGTTCTGGAATGCAGTTCCTGTGTAGCCAAGTTTACATTCCGTGTATTACTGATATCTTATGATGTTTCTTTTTCTGTGTGACTTATTTCAGTTAGAATCATCGTACCTGAATCCACTCATTATGGTGCTACGGGCCTGATGACATAGATTTCATTGCTGAGTGATACTGCATTGTACGTAAGTACCACAAGTTCTTTATCCATTTTTCATTTTCTGTGATATTGAACTTGTATGGTAAACGAGGTTCTTGTAAACGGAGGCGTCCCAAACTTTGGGGTGGCTGTGTCTTTTTGATTTTAATTTCCCTAAGCTATAGGACCATAAGTGGAAGTGCCCTAGGCTCTGTTGCTTTGTTTTTTAGATGTTTCAGGAAACACCATACACTTCTCCCGAGTGGTTGTTGGCAATTTACATCCCGCCCATCAGCATAACAAGGCTCCCAGTTCTCCATGGCCTGTCCTGCCTTTCTGGATTTTACAGTTTTTTCAGATGGCCCTTTTGCCCGGGGGGAAGTGAGACTTCATTGTAGTGCAGATTTCCTTTGCAAGCTTGCTTGGTTGGCCAAAAAGGGCGTATGCGTTTTTTCCTGAATATATTCAGGAAAAAACGCATACGCCCTTTTTGGCCAAGTGCATCATTGTGGACGTTCTGCCTCTTTTCCTATTCTTTCAATGCAATTCCAGTCTACCTCCTGAAATCGGTTTCCTGCCATTCTGCCCTGCTTTCAAGTCCTCTTGGCAGCCTTACTTCAGTCTATTTTTGGACGATAGCTGTCATTTATAACTCTGCAGGTTTGTGAATTACAGTGCCCCTGAGCTCCTTTCTTCAACTCGCTTTCTTTTGAGCTGGCCGCAACACCGCAGGATGGCTTCAGGCCCTAATCTGGTTCCGGCACGGCACGCTGAGCCTTTGGTTAATTCGTCTTCCTGGTGGGAAATGAGAGTTAAATTTGCCCGTCCAGACACCTCCAGCTAGCCTCTCATTGGTTCTCGCTGTTCCTGTTCATCTTCCGCAGAAATTGCAAACTGGGCCAAACAGGAGGTTAAAGGGACTGACTCTCCAAGTCGGGAGAGTGTTAGTAAAGCGTCTGGAATGTTGCACCCGAGTACCAGGGTACGAAAACTGAGACATATTTGAACACGTCTCCCGATCACATGGTTGATCATACTCTAGGTTCCACATGCATGTTTTAGCTGAAGGAAGAATAACTTAAACCTGGGTAGTTGAAACCCGTGGAATGGGTACCATGCAATATGACTTCAAAGGGTCTTCATTTGCTCACCGAACCTCTCCAATCCTATCACTGCTGCGTTTATGCCCCTGTACACATGCTTGATTCTCTTTCGGAGACATAGCAATCCATAGGTTTTAAGATACTTACTAGTCAGGTACATTCTTAGGCGTTTAATATGCGGTGTTGAGTCCATTTCGTTGAGCAAGGAGTAGCTCTTGTCTATTCCATATTTGACTTAAGGAACTTTATCTGTGCTCATTTCAATCTCTGGTTTTATGCAGCACCCCAACTCACCTTTACCCTTAAGCAAGCATAAGTTGGTTTTCTAAATTTGAGTCCCTGTTCTGTTCTGTAATTCAGTTCCTGTGTAGCCAAGTTTACATTCCGTGTATTACTGATATCTTATGATGTTTCTTTTTCTGTGTGACTTACTTCAGTTAGAATCATCATACCTGAATCCACTCATTGTGCTGCTAAGGGCCTGATGACACAGATTTCATTGCTGAGTGATATTGCTTTGTAAGTAAATACCACAACTTCTTTATCCATTTTTCACTTTCTGCGATGTTGAACTTGTACTGTAAACGAGGTTCTTGTAAACAGAGCCGTTCCAAACTTTGGGGTGGCTGTGTCTTTTTGATTTTAATTTCCCTAAGCTATAGGACCATAAGTGGAAGTGCCCTAGGTTCTGTTGCTTTGTTTTTTACATGTTTCAGGAAACACCATACACTTCTCCCGAGTGGTTGTTGGCAATTTACATCCCGCCCATCAGCATAACAAGGCTCCCAGTTCTCCATGGCCTGTCCTGCCTTTCTGGATTTTACACTTTTTTCAGATGGCCCTTTTGACCGGGGGGAAGTGAGACTTCATTGTAGTGCAGATTTCCTTTGCAAGCTTGCTTGGTTGGCCAAAAAGGGCGTATGCGTTTTTTCCTGAATATATTCAGGAAAAAACGCATACGCCCTTTTTGGCCAAGTGCATCATTGTGGACGTTCTGCCTCTTTTCCTATGCTTTCAATGCAATTCCAGTCTACCTCCTGAAATCGGTTTCCTGCAATTCTGCCCCGCTTTCAAGTCCTCTTGGCAGCCTTACTTCAGTCTATTTTTGGACGATAGCTGTCATTTATAACTCTGCAGGTTTGTGAATTACAGTGCCCCTGAGCTCCTTTCTTCAACTCGCTTTCTTGTGACCTGGCAGCAACACCGCAGGATGTCTTCAGGCCCTAATCTGGTTCCGGTACGGCACGCTGAGCCTTTGGTTATTTCCTCTTCCTGGTGGGAAATGAGAGTTAAATTTGCCCATCCAGACACCTCCAGCTAGCCTCTCATTGGTTCTCGCTATTCCTGTTCATCTTCCGCAGAAATTGCAAACTGGGCCAAACAGGAGGTTAAAAGCGCTGACTCTCCAAGTGGGGAGAGTGTTAGTAAAGCGTCTGGAATGTTGCACCCGAGTACCAGGGGAGGAAAACTGAGACATATTTGAACACGTCTCCCATTCACATGGTTGATCATACTTGGGTTCCACATGCATGTTTTAGCTGAAGGAAGAATACCTTAAACCTGGAGAGTTGAGACCCGTGGAATGGGTACCATGCAATATGACTTCAAAGGGTCTTCATTTGCTCACCGAACCTCTCCAATCCTATCACTGCTGCGTTTATGCCCCTGTACACACGCTTGATTCTCTTTTGGAGACATAGCAATCCATAGGTTTTAAGATACTTACTAGTCAGGTACATTCTTAGGGGTTTAATATGGGGTTTTGAGTCCATTTCGTTGAGCAAGGAGTAGCTCTTGTCTATTCCATATTTGGCTTAAGGAACTTTATCTGTGCTCATTTCAATCTCTGGTTTTATGCAGCACCCCAACTCACCTTTCCCCTTAAGCAAGCATAAGTTGGTTTTCCAAATTTGAGACCCTGTTCTGTTCTGGAATGCAGTTCCTGTGTAGCCAAGTTTACATTCCGTGTATTAGTGATATCTTATGATGTTTCTTTTTCTGTGTGACTTATTTCAGTTAGAATCATCGTACCTGAATCCACTCATTATGCTGCTACGGGCCTGATGACATAGATTTCATTGCTGAGTGATACTGCATTGTACATAAGTACCACAAGTTCTTTATCCATTTTTCACTTTCTGTGATGTTGAACTTGTACTGTAAACGAGGTTCTTGTAAACAGAGGCGTCCCAAACTTTGGGGTGGCTGTGTCTTTTTGATTTTAATTTCCCTAAGCTATAGGAGCATAAGTGGCAGTGCCCTAGGCTCTGCTGCTTTGTTTTTTAGATGTTTCAGGAAACACCATACACTTCTCCCGAGTGTCTGTTGGCAATTTACATCCCGCCCATCAGCATAACAAGGCTCCCAGTTCTCCATGGCCTGTCCTGCCTTTCTGGATTTTACACTTTTTCAGATGGCCCTTTTGACCGGGGGGAAGTGAGACTTCATTGTAGTGCAGATTTCCTTTGCAAGCTTGCTTGGTTGGCCAAAATGGGCGTATGCGTTTTTTCCTGAATATATTCAGGAAAAAACGCATACGCCCTTTTTGGCCAAGTGCATCATTGTGGACGTTCTGCCTCTTTTCCTATGCTTTCAATGCAATTCCAGTCTACCTCCTGAAATCGGTTTCCTGCAATTCTGCCCCGCTTTCAAGTCCTCTTGGCAGCCTTACTTCAGTCTATTTTTGGATGATAGCTGTCATTTATAACTCTGCAGGTTTGTGAATTACAGTGCCCCTGAGCTCCTTTCTTCAACTCGCTTTCTTTTGAGCTGGCCGCAACACCGCAGGATGGCTTCAGGCCCTAATCTGGTTCCGGTACGGCATGCTGAGCCTTTGGTTATTTCCTCTTCCTGGTGGGAAATGAGAGTTAAATTTGCCCGTCCAGACACCTCCAGCTAGCCTCTCATTGGTTCTTGCTATTTCTGTTCATCTTCCACAGAAATTGCAAACTGGGCCAAACAGGAGTTTAAAGGGACTGACTCTCCAAGTCGGGAGAGTGTTAGTAAAGCGTCTGGAATGTTGCACCCGAGTACCAGGGGAGGAAAACTGAGACATATTTGAACACGTCTCCCGATCACATGGTTGATCATACTCTAGGTTCCACATGCATGTTTTAGCTGAAGGAAGAATACCTTAAACCTGGGTAGTTGAAACCCGTGGAATGGGTACCATGCAATATGACTTCAAAGGGTCTTCATTTGCTCACCGAACCTCTCCAATCCTATCACTGCTGCGTTTATGCCCCTGTACACATGCTTGATTCTCTTTCGGAGACATAGCAATCCATAGGTTTTAAGATACTTACTAGTCAGGTACATTCTTAGGTGTTTAATATGCGGTGTTGAGTCCATTTCGTTGAGCAAGGAGTAGCTCTTGTCTATTCCATATTTGACTTAAGGAACTTTATCTGTGCTCATTTCAATCTCTGGTTTTATGCAGCACCCCAACTCACCTTTTCCCTTAAGCAAGCATAAGTTGGTTTTCTAAATTTGAGTCCCTGTTCTGTTCTGTAATTCAGTTCCTGTGTAGCCAAGTTTACATTCTGTGTATTACTGATATCTTATGATGTTTCTTTTTCTGTGTGACTTACTCCAGTTAGAATCATCATACCTGAATCCACTCATTGTGCTGCTAAGGGCCTGATGACACAGATTTCATTGCTGAGTGATATTGCTTTGTAAGTAAATACCACAACTTCTTTCTCCATTTTTCACTTTCTGCGATGTTGAACTTGTACTGTAAACGAGGTTCTTGTAAACAGAGCCGTTCCAAACTTTGGGGTGGCTGTGTCTTTTTGATTTTAATTTCCCTAAGCTATAGGACCATAAGTGGAAGTGCCCTAGGTTCTGTTGCTTTGTTTTTTAGATGTTTCAGGAAACACCATACACTTCTCCCGAGTGGTTGTTGGCAATTTACATCCCGCCCATCAGCATAACAAGGCTCCCAGTTCTCCATGGCCTGTCCTGCCTTTCTGGATTTTACACTTTTTTCAGATGGCCCTTTTGACCGGGGGGAAGTGAGACTTCATTGTAGTGCAGATTTCCTTTGCAAGCTTGCTTGGTTGGCCAAAAAGGGCGTATGCGTTTTTTCCTGAATATATTCAGGAAAAAACGCATACGCCCTTTTTGGCCAAGTGCATCATTGTGGACGTTCTGCCTCTTTTCCTATGCTTTCAATGCAATTCCAGTCTACCTCCTGAAATCGGTTTCCTGCAATTCTGCCCCGCTTTCAAGTCCTCTTGGCAGCCTTACTTCAGTCTATTTTTGGACGATAGCTGTCATTTATAACTCTGCAGGTTTGTGAATTACAGTGCCCCTGAGCTCCTTTCTTCAACTCGCTTTCTTGTGACCTGGTCGCAACACCGCAGGATGGCTTCAGGCCCTAATCTGGTTCCGGCCTGGCATGCTGAGCCTTTGGTTAATTCCTCTTCCTGGTGGGAAATGAGAGTTAAATTTGCCCGTCCAGACACCTCCAGCTAGCCTCTCATTGGTTCTCGCTATTCCTGTTCATCTTCCGCAGAAATTGCAAACTGGGCCAAACAGGAGGTTAAAGGGACTGACTCTCCAAGTGGGGAGAGTGTTAGTAAAGCGTCTGGAATGTTGCACCCGAGTACCAGGGGAGGAAAACTGAGACATATTTGAACACGTCTCCCGATCACATGGTTGATCATACTCTAGGTTACACATGCATGTTTTAGCTGAAGGAAGAATACCTTAAACCTGGGTAGTTGAAACCCGTGGAATGGGTACCATGCAATATGACTTCAAAGGGTCTTCATTTGCTCACCGAACCTCTCCAATCCTATCACTGCTGCGTTTATGCCCCTGTACACATGCTTGATTCTCTTTCGGAGACATAGCAATCCATAGGTTTTACGATACTTACTAGTCAGGTACATTCTTAGGCGTTTAATATGCGGTGTTGAGTCCATTTCGTTGAGCAAGGAGTAGCTCTTGTCTATTCCATATTTGACTTAAGGAACTTTATCTGTGCTCATTTCAATCTCTGGTTTTATGCAGCACCCCAACTCACCTTTACCCTTAAGCAAGCATAAGTTGGTTTTCTAAATTTGAGATCCTGTTCTGTTCTGTAATTCAGTTCCTGTGTAGCCAAGTTTACATTCCGTGTATTACTGATATCTTATGATGTTTCTTTTTCTGTGTGACTTACTTCAGTTAGAATCATCATACCTGAATCCACTCATTGTGCTGCTAAGGGCCTGATGACACAGATTTCATTGCTGAGTGATATTGCTTTGTAAGTAAATACCACAACTTCTTTATCCATTTTTCACTTTCTGCGATGTTGAACTTGTACTGTAAACGAGGTTCTTGTAAACAGAGCCGTTCCAAACTTTGGGGTGGCTGTGTCTTTTTGATTTTAATTTCCCTAAGCTATAGGACCATAAGTGGAAGTGCCCTAGGTTCTGTTGCTTTGTTTTTTACATGTTTCAGGAAACACCATACACTTCTCCCGAGTGGTTGTTGGCAATTTACATCCCGCCCATCAGCATAACAAGGCTCCCAGTTCTCCATGGCCTGTCCTGCCTTTCTGGATTTTACACTTTTTTCAGATGGCCCTTTTGACCGGGGGGAAGTGAGACTTCATTGTAGTGCAGATTTCCTTTGCAAGCTTGCTTGGTTGGCCAAAAAGGGCGTATGCGTTTTTTCCTGAATATATTCAGGAAAAAACGCATACGCCCTTTTTGGCCAAGTGCATCATTGTGGACGTTCTGCCTCTTTTCCTATGCTTTCAATGCAATTCCAGTCTACCTCCTGAAATCGGTTTCCTGCAATTCTGCCCCGCTTTCAAGTCCTCTTGGCAGCCTTACTTCAGTCTATTTTTGGACGATAGCTGTCATTTATAACTCTGCAGGTTTGTGAATTACAGTGCCCCTGAGCTCCTTTCTTCAACTCGCTTTCTTGTGACCTGGCAGCAACACCGCAGGATGTCTTCAGGCCCTAATCTGGTTCCGGTATGGCACGCTGAGCCTTTGGTTATTTCCTCTTCCTGGTGGGAAATGAGAGTTAAATTTGCCCATCCAGACACCTCCAGCTAGCCTCTCATTGGTTCTCGCTATTCCTGTTCATCTTCCGCAGAAATTGCAAACTGGGCCAAACAGGAGGTTAAAGGCGCTGACTCTCCAAGTGGGGAGAGTGTTAGTAAAGCGTCTGGAATGTTGCACCCGAGTACCAGGGGAGGAAAACTGAGACATATTTGAACACGTCTCCCATTCACATGGTTGATCATACTTGGGTTCCACATGCATGTTTTAGCTGAAGGAAGAATACCTTAAACCTGGAGAGTTGAGACCCGTGGAATGGGTACCATGCAATATGACTTCAAAGGGTCTTCATTTGCTCACCGAACCTCTCCAATCCTATCACTGCTGCGTTTATGCCCCTGTACACACGCTTGATTCTCTTTTGGAGACATAGCAATCCATAGGTTTTAAGATACTTACTAGTCAGGTACATTCTTAGGGGTTTAATATGGGGTTTTGAGTCCATTTCGTTGAGCAAGGAGTAGCTCTTGTCTATTCCATATTTGGCTTAAGGAACTTTATCTGTGCTCATTTCAATCTCTGGTTTTATGCAGCACCCCAACTCACCTTTCCCCTTAAGCAAGCATAAGTTGGTTTTCCAAATTTGAGACCCTGTTCTGTTCTGGAATGCAGTTCCTGTGTAGCCAAGTTTACATTCCGTGTATTAGTGATATCTTATGATGTTTCTTTTTCTGTGTGACTTATTTCAGTTAGAATCATCGTACCTGAATCCACTCATTATGCTGCTACGGGCCTGATGACATAGATTTCATTGCTGAGTGATACTGCATTGTACATAAGTACCACAAGTTCTTTATCCATTTTTCACTTTCTGTGATGTTGAACTTGTACTGTAAACGAGGTTCTTGTAAACAGAGGCGTCCCAAACTTTGGGGTGGCTGTGTCTTTTTGATTTTAATTTCCCTAAGCTATAGGACCATAAGTGGCAGTGCCCTAGGCTCTGCTGCTTTGTTTTTTAGATGTTTCAGGAAACACCATACACTTCTCCCGAGTGTCTGTTGGCAATTTACATCCCGCCCATCAGCATAACAAGGCTCCCAGTTCTCCATGGCCTGTCCTGCCTTTCTGGATTTTACACTTTTTCAGATGGCCCTTTTGACCGGGGGGAAGTGAGACTTCATTGTAGTGCAGATTTCCTTTGCAAGCTTGCTTGGTTGGCCAAAATGGGCGTATGCGTTTTTTCCTGAATATATTCAGGAAAAAACGCATACGCCCTTTTTGGCCAAGTGCATCATTGTGGACGTTCTGCCTCTTTTCCTATGCTTTCAATGCAATTCCAGTCTACCTCCTGAAATCGGTTTCCTGCAATTCTGCCCCGCTTTCAAGTCCTCTTGGCAGCCTTACTTCAGTCTATTTTTGGATGATAGCTGTCATTTATAACTCTGCAGGTTTGTGAATTACAGTGCCCCTGAGCTCCTTTCTTCAACTCGCTTTCTTTTGAGCTGGCCGCAACACCGCAGGATGGCTTCAGGCCCTAATCTGGTTCCGGTACGGCATGCTGAGCCTTTGGTTATTTCCTCTTCCTGGTGGGAAATGAGAGTTAAATTTGCCCGTCCAGACACCTCCAGCTAGCCTCTCATTGGTTCTTGCTATTCCTGTTCATCTTCCACAGAAATTGCAAACTGGGCCAAACAGGAGGTTAAAGGGACTGACTCTCCAAGTCGGGAGAGTGTTAGTAAAGCGTCTGGAATGTTGCACCCGAGTACCAGGGGAGGAAAACTGAGACATATTTGAACACGTCTCCCGATCACATGGTTGATCATACTCTAGGTTCCACATGCATGTTTTAGCTGAAGGAAGAATACCTTAAACCTGGGTAGTTGAAACCCGTGGAATGGGTACCATGCAATATGACTTCAAAGGGTCTTCATTTGCTCACCGAACCTCTCCAATCCTATCACTGCTGCGTTTATGCCCCTGTACACATGCTTGATTCTCTTTCGGACACATAGCAATCCATAGGTTTTAAGATACTTACTAGTCAGGTACATTCTTAGGTGTTTAATATGCGGTGTTGAGTCCATTTCGTTGAGCAAGGAGTAGCTCTTGTCTATTCCATATTTGACTTAAGGAACTTTATCTGTGCTCATTTCAATCTCTGGTTTTATGCAGCACCCCAACTCACCTTTTCCCTTAAGCAAGCATAAGTTGGTTTTCTAAATTTGAGTCCCTGTTCTGTTCTGTAATTCAGTTCCTGTGTAGCCAAGTTTACATTCTGTGTATTACTGATATCTTATGATGTTTCTTTTTCTGTGTGACTTACTCCAGTTAGAATCATCATACCTGAATCCACTCATTGTGCTGCTAAGGGCCTGATGACACAGATTTCATTGCTGAGTGATATTGCTTTGTAAGTAAATACCACAACTTCTTTATCCATTTTTCACTTTCTGCGATGTTGAACTTGTACTGTAAACGAGGTTCTTGTAAACAGAGCCGTTCCAAACTTTGGGGTGGCTGTGTCTTTTTTATTTTAATTTCCCTAAGCTATAGGACCATAAGTGGAAGTGCCCTAGGTTCTGTTGCTTTGTTTTTTAGATGTTTCAGGAAACACCATACACTTCTCCCGAGTGGTTGTTGGCAATTTACATCCCGCCCATCAGCATAACAAGGCTCCCAGTTCTCCATGGCCTGTCCTGCCTTTCTGGATTTTACACTTTTTTCAGATGGCCCTTTTGACCGGGGGGAAGTGAGACTTCATTGTAGTGCAGATTTCCTTTGCAAGCTTGCTTGGTTGGCCAAAAAGGGCGTATGCGTTTTTTCCTGAATATATTCAGGAAAAAACGCATACGCCCTTTTTGGCCAAGTGCATCATTGTGGACGTTCTGCCTCTTTTCCTATGCTTTCAATGCAATTCCAGTCTACCTCCTGAAATCGGTTTCCTGCAATTCTGCCCCGCTTTCAAGTCCTCTTGGCAGCCTTACTTCAGTCTATTTTTGGACGATAGCTGTCATTTATAACTCTGCAGGTTTGTGAATTACAGTGCCCCTGAGCTCCTTTCTTCAACTCGCTTTCTTGTGACCTGGTCGCAACACCGCAGGATGGCTTCAGGCCCTAATCTGGTTCCGGCCTGGCATGCTGAGCCTTTGGTTAATTCCTCTTCCTGGTGGGAAATGAGAGTTAAATTTGCCCGTCCAGACACCTCCAGCTAGCCTCTCATTGGTTCTCGCTATTCCTGTTCATCTTCCGCAGAAATTGCAAACTGGGCCAAACAGGAGGTTAAAGGGACTGACTCTCCAAGTGGGGAGAGTGTTAGTAAAGGGTCTGGAATGTTGCACCCGAGTACCAGGGGAGGAAAACTGAGACATATTTGAACACGTCTCCCGATCACATGGTTGATCATACTCTAGGTTACACATGCATGTTTTAACTGAAGGAAGAATACCTTAAACCTGGGTAGTTGAAACCCGTGGAATGGGTACCATGCAATATGACTTCAAAGGGTCTTCATTTGCTCACCGAACCTCTCCAATCCTATCACTGCTGCGTTTATGCCCCTGTACACATGCTTGATTCTCTTTCGGAGACATAGCAATCCATAGGTTTTACGATACTTACTAGTCAGGTACATTCTTAGGCGTTTAATATGCGGTGTTGAGTCCATTTCGTTGAGCAAGGAGTAGCTCTTGTCTATTCCATATTTGACTTAAGGAACTTTATCTGTGCTCATTTCAATCTCTGGTTTTATGCAGCACCCCAACTCACCTTTACCCTTAAGCAAGCATAAGTTGGTTTTCTAAATTTGAGATCCTGTTCTGTTCTGTAATTCAGTTCCTGTGTAGCCAAGTTTACATTCCGTGTATTACTGATATCTTATGATGTTTCTTTTTCTGTGTGACTTACTTCAGTTAGAATCATCATACCTGAATCCACTCATTGTGCTGCTAAGGGCCTGATGACACAGATTTCATTGCTGAGTGATATTGCTTTGTAAGTAAATACCACAATTTCTTTATCCATTTTTCACTTTCTGCGATGTTGAACTTGTACTGTAAACGAGGTTCTTGTAAACAGAGCCGTTCCAAACTTTGGGGTGGCTGTGTCTTTTTGATTTTAATTTCCCTAAGCTATAGGACCATAAGTGGAAGTGCCCTAGGTTCTGTTGCTTTGTTTTTTAGATGTTTCAGGAAACACCATACACTTCTCCCGAGTGGTTGTTGGCAATTTACATCCCGCCCATCAGCATAACAAGGCTCCCAGTTCTCCATGGCCTGTCCTGCCTTTCTGGATTTTACACTTTTTTCAGATGGCCCTTTTGACCGGGGGGAAGTGAGACTTCATTGTAGTGCACATTTCCTTTGCAAGCTTGCTTGGTTGGCCAAAAAGGGCGTATGCGTTTTTTCCTGAATATATTCAGGAAAAAA
The DNA here is from genome assembly GCF_949987515.2 of Delphinus delphis. Taxonomy (NCBI): domain Eukaryota; kingdom Metazoa; phylum Chordata; class Mammalia; order Artiodactyla; family Delphinidae; genus Delphinus; species Delphinus delphis. The sequence continues at coordinate 5,329,774 of NW_027192648.1, forward strand.
CGCATACGCCCTTTTTGGCCAAGTGCATCATTGTGGACGTTCTGCCTCTTTTCCTATGCTTTCAATGCAATTCCAGTCTACCTCCTGAAATCGGTTTCCTGCAATTCTGCCCCGCTTTCAAGTCCTCTTGGCAGCCTTACTTCAGTCTATTTTTGGACGATAGCTGTCATTTATAACTCTGCAGGTTTGTGAATTACAGTGCCCCTGAGCTCCTTTCTTCAACTCGCTTTCTTTTGAGCTGGCCGCAACACCGCAGGATGGCTTCAGGCCCTAATGTGGTTCCGGTACGGCACGCTGAGCCTTTGGTTATTTCCTCTTCCTGGTGGGAAATGAGAGTTAAATTTGCCCGTCCAGACACCTCCAGCTAGCATCTCATTGGTTCTCGCTATTCCTGTTCATCTTCCGCAGAAATTGCAAACTGGGCCAAACAGGAGGTTAAAGGCGCTGACTCTCCAAGTGGGGAGAGTGTTAGTAAAGCGTCTGGAATGTTGCACCCGAGTACCAGGGGAGGAAAACTGAGACATATTTGAACACGTCTCCCGATCACATGGTTGATCATACTCTAGGTTCCACATGCATGTTTTAGCTGAAGGAAGAATACCTTAAACCAGGAGAGTTGAGACCCGTGTAATGGGTACCATGCAATATGACTTCAAAGGGTCTTCATTTGCTCACCGAACCTCTCCAATCCTATCACTGCTGCGTTTATGCCCCTGTACACACGCTTGATTCTCTTTTGGAGACATAGCAATCCATAGGTTTTAAGATACTTACTAGTCAGGTACATTCTTAGGCGTTTAATATGGGGTGTTGAGTCCATTTCGTTGAGCAAGGAGTAGCTCTTGTCTATTCCATATTTGACTTAAGGAACTTTATCTGTGCTCATTTCAATCTCTGGTTTTATGCAGCACCCCAACTCACCTTTACCCTTAAGCAAGCATAAGTTGGTTTTCTAAATTTGAGACCCTGTTCTGTTCTGTAATTCAGTTCCTGTGTAGCCAAGTTTACATTCCGTGTATTACTGATATCTTATGATGTTTCTTTTCTGTGTGACTTATTTCAGTTAGAATCATCATACCTGAATCCACTCATTGTGCTGCTACGGGCCTGATGACACAGATTTCATTGCTGAGTGATATTGCTTTGTAAGTAAATACCACAACTTCTTTATCCATTTTTCACTTTCTGCGATGTTGAACTTTTACTGTAAACGAGGTTCTTGTAAACAGAGCCGTTCCAAACTTTGGGGTGGCTGTGTCTTTTTGATTTTAATTTCCCTAAGCTATAGGACCATAAGTGGCAGTGCCCTAGGCTCTGTTGCTCTGTTTTTTAGATGTTTCTGGAAACACCATACACTTCTCCCAAGTGTCTGTTGGCAATTTACATCCCGCCCATCAGCATAACAAGGCTCCCAGTTCTCCATGGCCTGTCCTGCCTTTCTGGATTTTACACTTTATTCAGATGGCCCTTTTGACCGGGGGGAAGTGAGACTTCATTGTAGTGCAGATTTCCTTTGCAAGCTTGCTTGGTTGGCCAAAAAGGGCGTATGCGTTTTTTCCTGAATATATTCAGGAAAAAACGCATACGCCCTTTTTGGCCAAGTGCATCATTGTGGACGTTCTGCCTCTTTTCCTATGCTTTCAATGCAATTCCAGTCTACCTCCTGAAATCGGTTTCCTGCAATTCTGCCCCGCTTTCAAGTCCTCTTGGCAGCCTTACTTCAGTCTATTTTTGGACGATAGCTGTCATTTATAACTCTGCAGGTTTGTGAATTACAGTGCCCCTGAGCTCCTTTCTTCAACTCGCTTTCTTGTGAGCTGGCCGCAACACCGCAGGATGGCTTCAGGCCCTAATCTGGTTCCGGCACGGCACGCTGAGCCTTTGGTTAATTCCTCTTCCTGGTGGGAAATGAGAGTTAAATTTGCCCGTCCAGACACCTCCAGCTAGCCTCTCATTGGTTCTTGCTATTCCTGTTCATCTTCCGCAGAAATTGCAAACTGGGCCAAACAGGAGGTTAAAGGGACTGACTCTCCAAGTCGGGAGAGTGTTAGTAAAGCGTCTGGAATGTTGCACCCGAGTACCAGGGGAGGAAAACTGAGACATATTTGAACACGTCTCCCGATCACATGGTTGATCATACTCTAGGTTCCACATGCATGTTTTAGCTGAAGGAAGAATACCTTAAACCTGGGTAGTTGAAACCAGTGGAATGGTACCATGCAATATGACTTCAAAGGGTCTTCATTTGCTCACCGAACCTCTCCAATCCTATCACTGCTGCGTTTATGCCCCTGTACACATGCTTGATTCTCTTTCGGAGACATAGCAATCCATAGGTTTTAAGATACTTACTAGTCAGGTACATTCTTAGGCGTTTAATATGCGGTGTTGAGTCCATTTCGTTGAGCAAGGAGTAGCTCTTGTCTATTCCATATTTGACTTAAGGAACTTTATCTGTGCTCATTTCAATCTCTGGTTTTATGCAGCACCCCACCTCACCTTTACCCTTAAGCAAGCATAAGTTGGTTTTCTAAATTTGGGTCACTGTTCTGTTCTGTAATTCAGTTCCTGTCTAGCCAATTTTACATTCTGTGTATTACTGATATCTTATGATGTTTCTTTTTCTGTGTGACTTACTTCAGTTAGAATCATCATACCTGAATCCACTCATTGTGCTGCTAAGGGCCTGATGACACAGATTTCATTGCTGAGTGATATTGCTTTGTAAGTAAATACCACAACTTCTTTATCCATTTTTCACTTTCTGCGATGTTGAACTTGTACTGTAAACGAGGTTCTTGTAAACAGAGGCGTCCCAAACTTTGGGGTGGCTGTGTCTTTTTGATTTTAATTTCCCTAAGCTATAGGACCATAAGTGGAAGTGCCCTAGGTTCTGTTGCTTTGTTTTTTAGATGTTTCAGGAAACACCATACACTTCTCCCGAGTGGTTGTTGGCAATTTACATCCCGCCCATCAGCATAACAAGGCTCCCAGTTCTCCATGGCCTGTCCTGCCTTTCTGGATTTTACACTTTTTTCAGATGGCCCTTTTGACCGGGGGGAAGTGAGACTTCATTGTAGTGCAGATTTCCTTTGCAAGCTTGCTTGGTTGGCCAAAAAGGGCGTATGCGTTTTTTCCTGAATATATTCAGGAAAAAACGCATACGCCCTTTTTGGCCAAGTGCATCATTGTGGACGTTCTGCCTCTTTTCCTATGCTTTCAATGCAATTCCAGTCTACCTCCTGAAATCGGTTTCCTGCAATTCTGCCCCGCTTTCAAGTCCTCTTGGCAGCCTTACTTCAGTCTATTTTTGGACGATAGCTGTCATTTATAACTCTGCAGGTTTGTGAATTACAGTGCCCCTGAGCTCCTTTCTTCAACTCGCTTTCTTGTGACCTGGCCGCAACACCGCAGGATGGCTTCAGGCCCTAATCTGGTTCCGGTACGACACGCTGAGCCTTTGGTTATTTCCTCTTCCTGGTGGGAAATGAGAGTTAAATTTGCCCGTCCAGACACCTCCAGCTAGCCTCTCATTGGTTCTCGCTATTCCTGTTCATCTTCCGCAGAAATTGCAAACTGGGCCAAACAGGAGGTTAAAGGCGCTGACTCTCCAAGTGGGGAGAGTGTTAGTAAAGCGTCTGGAATGTTGCACCCGAGTACCAGGGGAGGAAAACTGAGACATATTTGAACACGTCTCCCGATCACATGGTTGATCATACTCTAGGTTCCACATGCATGTTTTAGCTGAAGGAAGAATACCTTAAACCTGGAGAGTTGAGACCAGTGGAATGGGTACCATGCAATATGACTTCAAAGGGTCTTCATTTGCTCACCGAACCTCTCCAATCCTATCACTGCTGCGTTTATGCCCCTGTACACACGCTTGATTCTCTTTTGGAGACATAGCAATCCATAGGTTTTAAGATACTTACTAGTCAGGTACATTCTTAGGCGTTTAATATGGGGTGTTGAGTCCATTTCGTTGAGCAAGGAGTAGCTCTTGTCTATTCCATATTTGGCTTAAGGAACTTTATCTGTGCTCATTTCAATCTCTGGTTTTATGCAGCACCCCAACTCACCTTTACCCTTAAGCAAGCATAAGTTGGTTTTCTAAATTTGAGACCCTGTTCTGTTTTGGAATGCAGTTCCTGTGTAGCCAAGTTTACATTCCGTGTATTACTGATATCTTATGATGTTTTTTTTCTGTGTGACTTACTTCAGTTAGAATCATCATACCTGAATCCACTCATTGTGCTGCTAAGGGCCTGATGACACAGATTTCATTGCTGAGTGATATTGCTTTGTAAGTAAATACCACAACTTCTTTATCCATTTTTCACTTTCTGCGATGTTGAACTTGTACTGTAAACGAGGTTCTTGTAAACAGAGCCGTTCCAAACTTTGGGGTGGCTGTGTCTTTTTGATTTTAATTTCCCTAAGCTATAGGACCATAAGTGGAAGTGCCCTAGGCTCTGTTGCTTTGTTTTTTAGATGTTTCAGGAAACACCATACACTTCTCCCAAGTGTCTGTTGGCAATTTACATCCCGCCCATCAGCATAACAAGGCTCCCAGTTCTCCATGGCCTGTCCTGCCTTTCTGGATTTTACACTTTATTCAGATGGCCCTTTTGACCGGGGGGAAGTGAGACTTCATTGTAGTGCAGATTTCCTTTGCAAGCTTGCTTGGTTGGCCAAAAAGGGCGTATGCGTTTTTTCCTGAATATATTCAGGAAAAAACGCATACGCCCTTTTTGGCCAAGTGCATCATTGTGGACGTTCTGCCTCTTTTCCTATGCTTTCAATGCAATTCCAGTCTACCTCCTGAAATCGGTTTCTTGCAATTCTGCCCCGCTTTCAAGTCCTCTTGGCAGCCTTACTTCAGTCTATTTTTGGACGATAGCTGTCATTTATAACTCTGCAGGTTTGTGAATTACAGTGCCCCTGAGCTCCTTTCTTCAACTCGCTTTCTTGTGACCTGGCCGCAACACCGCAGGATGGCTTCAGGCCCTAATCTGGTTCCGGCCCGGCACGCTGAGCCTTTGGTTAATTCCTCTTCCTGGTGGGAAATGAGAGTTAAATTTGCCCGTCCAGACACCTCCAGCTAGCCTCTCATTGGTTCTCGCTATTCCTGTTCATCTTCCGCAGAAATTGCAAACTGGGCCAAACAGGAGGTTAAAGGGACTGACTCTCCAAGTGGGGAGAGTGTTAGTAAAGCGTCTGGAATGTTGCACCCGAGTACCAGGGGAGGAAAACTGAGACATATTTGAACACATCTCCCGATCACATGGTTGATCATACTCTAGGTTCCACATGCATGTTTTAGCTGAAGGAAGAATACCTTAAACCTGGGTAGTTGAAACCCGTGGAATGGGTACCATGCAATATGACTTCAAAGGGTCTTCATTTGCTCACCGAACCTCTCCAATCCTATCACTGCTGCGTTTATGCCCCTGTACACATGCTTGATTCTCTTTCGGAGACATAGCAATCCATAGGTTTTAAGATACTTACTAGTCAGGTACATTCTTAGGCGTTTAATATGCGGTGTTGAGTCCATTTCGTTGAGCAAGGAGTAGCTCTTGTCTATTCCATATTTGGCTTAAGGAACTTTATCTGTGCTCATTTCAATCTCTGGTTTTATGCAGCACCCCAACTCACCTTTACCCTTAAGCAAGAATAAGTTGGTTTTCTAAATTTGAGACCCTGTTCTGTTCTGTAATTCAGTTCCTGTGTAGCCAAGTTTACATTCTGTGTATTACTGATATCTTATGATGTTTCTTTTTCTGTGTGACTTATTTCAGTTAGAATCATCATACCTGAATCCACTCATTGTGCTGCTAAGGGCCTGATGACACAGATTTCATTGCTGAGTGATATTGCTTTGTAAGTAAATACCACAACTTCTTTATCCATTTTTCACTTTCTGCGATGTTGAACTTGTACTGTAACCGAGGTTCTTGTAAACAGAGCTGTTCCAAACTTTGGGGTGGCTGAGTCTTTTTGATTTTAATTTCCCTAAGCTATAGGACCATAAGTGGAAGTGCCCTAGGTTCTGTTGCTTTGTTTTTTAGATGTTTCAGGAAACACCATACACTTCTCCCGAGTGGTTGTTGGCAATTTACATCCCGCCCATCAGCATAACAAGGCTCCCAGTTCTCCATGGCCTGTCCTGCCTTTCTGGATTTTACACTTTTTTCAGATGGCCCTTTTGACCGGGGGGAAGTGAGACTTCATTGTAGTGCAGATTTCCTTTGCAAGCTTCCTTGGTTGGCCAAAAAGGGCGTATGCGTTTTTCCTGAATATATTCAGGAAAAAACGCATACGCCCTTTTTGGCCAAGTGCATCATTGTGGACGTTCTGCCTCTTTTCCTATGCTTTCAATGCAATTCCAGTCTACCTCCTGAAATCGGTTTCCTGCAATTCTGCCCCGCTTTCAAGTCCTCTTGGCAGCCTTACTTCAGTATATTTTTGGACGATAGCTGTCATTTATAACTCTGCAGGTTTGTGAATTATAGTGCCCCTGAGCTCCTTTCTTCAACTCGGTTTCTTTTGAGGTGGCCGCAACACCGCAGGATGGCTTCAGGCCCTAATCTGGTTCCGGTACGGCACGCTGAGCCTTTGGTTATTTCCTCTTCCTGTTGGGAAATGAGAGTTAAATTTGCCCGTCCAGACACCTCCAGCTAGCCTCTCATTGGTTCTCGCTATTCCTGTTCATCTTCCGCAGAAATTGCAAACTGGGCCAAACAGGAGGTTAAAGGGACTGACTCTCCAAGTCGGGAGAGTGTTAGTAAAGCATCTGGAATGTTGCACCCGAGTACCAGGGGAGGAAAACTGAGACATATTTGAACACGTCTCCCGTTCACATGGTTGATCATACTCTGGGTTCCACATGCATATTTTAGCTGAAGGAAGAATACCTAAAACCTGGGTAGTTGAAACCCGTGGAATGGGTACCATGCAATATGACTTCAAAGGGTCTTCATTTGCTCACCGAACCTCTCCAATCCTATCACTGCTGCGTTTATGCCCCTGTACACATGCTTGATTCTCTTTCGGAGACATAGCAATCCATAGGTTTTAAGATACTTACTAGTCAGGTACATTCTTAGGCGTTTAATATGGGGTGTTGAGTCCATTTCGTTGAGCAAGGAGTAGCTCTTGTCTATTCCATATTTGGCTTAAGGAACTTTATCTGTGCTCATTTCAATCTCTGGTTTTATGCAGCACCCCAACTCACCTTTACCCTTAAGCAAGCATAAGTTGGTTTTCTAAATTTGAGACCCTGTTCTGTTCTGTAATTCAGTTCCTGTGTAGCCAAGTTTACATTCCGTGTATTACTGATATCTTATGATGTTTCTTTTTCTGTGTGACTTATTTCAGTTAGAATCATCATACCTGAATCCACTCATTGTGCTGCTAAGGGCCTGATGACACAGATTTCATTGCTGAGTGATATTGCTTTGTAAGTAAATACCACAACTTCTTTCTCCATTTTTCACTTTCTGCGATGTTGAACTTGTACTGTAAACGAGGTTCTTGTAAACAGAGCCTTTCCAAACTTTGGGGTGGCTGTGTCTTTTTGATTTTAAATTCCCTAAGCTATAGGACCATAAGTGGAAGTGCACTAGGCTCTGTTGCTTTGTTTTTTAGATGTTTCAGGAAACACCATACACTTCTCCCGAGTGGTTGTTGGCAATTTACATCCCACCCATCAGCATAACAACGCTCCCAGTTCTCCATGGCCTGTCCTGCCTTTCTGGAATTTACACTTTTTTCAGATGGCCCTTTTGACTGGGGGGAAGTGAGACTTCATTGTAGTGCAGATTTCCTTTGCAAGCTTGCTTGGTTGGCCAAAAAGGGCGTATGCGTTTTTCCTGAATATATTCAGGAAAAAATGCATACGCCCTTTTTGGCCAAGTGCATCATTGTGGACGTTCTGCCTCTTTTCCTATGCTTTCAATGCAATTCCAGTCTACCTCCTGAAATCGGTTTCCTGCAATGCTGCCCCGCTTTCAAGTCCTCTTGGCAGCCTTACTTCATTCTATTTTTGGACGATAGCTGTCATTTATAACTCTGCAGGTTTGTGAATTACAGTGCCCCTGAGCTCCTTTCTTCAACTCGCTTTCTTGTGAGCTGGCCGCAACACCGCAGGATGGCTTCAGGCCCTAATCTGGTTCCGGCACGGCACGCTGAGCCTTTGGTTAATTCCTCTTCCTGGTGGGAAATGAGAGTTAAATTTGCCCGTCCAGACACCTCCAGCTAGCCTCTCATTGGTTCTCGCTATTCCTGTTCATCTTCCGCAGAAATTGCAAACTGGGCCAAACAGGAGGTTAAAGGGACTGACTCTCCAAGTCGGGAGAGTGTTAGTAAAGCGTCTGGAATGTTGCACCCGAGTACCAGGGTACGAAAACTGAGACATATTTGAACACGTCTCCCGATCACATGGTTGATCATACTCTGGGTTCCACATGCATGTTTTAGCTGAAGGAAGAATACCTAAAACCTGGGTAGTTGAAACCCGTGGAATGGGTACCATGCAATATGACTTCAAAGGGTCTTCATTTGCTCACTGAACCTCTCCAATACTATCACTGCTGCATTTATGCCCCTTTACACATGCTTGATTCTCTTTCGGAGACATAGCAATCCATAGGTTTTAAGATACTTACTAGTCAGGTACATTCTTAGGCGTTTAATATGCAGTGTTGAGTCCATTTCATTGAGCAAGGAGTAGCTCTTGTCTATTCCATATTTGGCTTAAGGAACTTTATCTGTGCTCATTTCAATCTCTGGTTTTATTCAGCACCCCAACTCACCTTTACCCTTAAGCAAGCATAAGTTGGTTTTCTAAATTTGAGACCCTGTTCTGTTCTGTAATTCAGTTCCTGTGTAGCCAAGTTTACATTCCGTGTATTACTGATATCTTATGATGTTTCTTTTTCTGTGTGACTTACTTCAGTTAGAATCATCATACCTGAATCCACTCATTGTGCTGCTACGGGCCTGATGACACAGATTTCATTGCTGAGTGATATTGCTTTGTAAGTAAATACCACAACTTCTTTATCCATTTTTCACTTTCTGCGATGTTGAACTTGTACTGTAAACGAGGTTCTTGTAAACAGAGCCGTTCCAAATTTTGGGGTGGCTGTGTCTTTTTGATTTTAATTTCCCTAAGCTATAGGACCATAAGTTGCAGTGCCCTAGGCTCTGTTGCTTTATTTTTTAGATGTTTCAGGAAACACCATACACTTCTCCCGAGTGTCTGTTGGCAATTTACATCCCGCCCATCAGCATAACAAGGCTCCCAGTTCTCCATGGCCTGTCCTGCCTTTCTGGATTTTACACTTTTTTCAGATGGCCCTTTTGACCAGAGGGAATTGAGACTTCATTGTAGTGCAGATTTCCTTTGCAAGTTTGCTTGGTTGGCCAAAAAGGGCGTATGCGTTTTTTCCTGAATATATTCAGGAAAAAACGCATACGCCCTTTTTGGCCAAGTGCATCATTGTGGACGTTCTGCCTCTTTTCCTATGCTTTCAATGCAATTCCAGTCTACCTCCTGAAATCGGTTTCCTGCAATTCTGCCCCGCTTTCAAGTCCTCTTGGCAGCCTTACTTCAGTCTATTTTTGGACGATAGCTGTCATTTATAACTCTGCAGGTTTGTGAATTACAGTGCCCCTGAGCTCCTTTCTTCAACTCGCTTTCTTGTGAGCTGGCCGCAACACCGCAGGATGGCTTCAGGCCCTTATCTGGTTCCGGCACGGCACGCTGAGCCTTTGGTTATTTCCTCTTCCTGGTGGGAAATGAGAGTTAAATTTGCCCGTCCAGACACCTCCAGCTAGTCTCTCATTGGTTCTCGCTATTCCTGTTCATCTTCCGCAGAAATTGCAAACTGGGCCAAACAGGAGGTTAAAGGCGCTGACTCTCCAAGTCGGGAGAGTGTTAGTAAAGCGTCTGGAATGTTGCACCCGAGTACCAGGGTACGAAAAGTGAGACATATTTGAACACGTCTCCCGTTCACACGGATGATCATACTCTTGGTTCCACATGCATGTTTTAGCTGAAAGAAGAATACCTTAAACCTGGGTAGTTGAAACCCGTGGAATGGGTACCATGCAATATGACTTCAAAGGGTCTTCATTTGCTCACCGAACCTCTCCAATCCTATCACTGCTGCGTTTATGCCCCTGTACACATGCTTGATTCTCTTTCGGAGACATAGCAATCCATAGGTTTTAAGATACTTACAAGTCAGGTACATTCTTAGGCGTTTAATATGCGTTGTTGAGTCCATTTCGTTGAGCAAGGAGTAGCTCTTGTCTATTCCATATTTGACTTAAGGAACTTTATCTGTGCTCATTTCAATCTCTGGTTTTATGCAGCACCCCAACTCACCTTTCCCCTTAAGCAAGCATAAGTTGGTTTTCTAAATTTGAGACCCTGTTCTGTTCTGTAATTCAGTTCCTGTGTAGCCAAGTTTACATTCCGTGTATTACTGATATCTTATGATGTTTCTTTTTCTGTGTGACTTATTTCAGTTAGAATCATCATACCTGAATCCACTCATTGTGCTGCTAAGGGCCTGATGACATAGATTTCATTGCTGTGTGATATTGCTTTGTAAGTAAATACCACAACTTCTTTATCCATTTTTCACTTTCTGCGATGTTGAACATGTACTGTAAACGAGGTTCTTGTAAACAGAGCCGTCCCAAACTTTGGGGTGGCTGTGTCTTTTTGATTTTAATTTCCCTAAGCTATAGGACCATAAGTGGAAGTGCCCTAGGCTCTGTTGCTTTGTTTTTTCAATCTTTCAGGAAACACCATACACTTCTCCCGAGTGTCTGTTGGCAATTTACATCCCGCCCATCAGCATAACAAGGCTCCCAGTTCTCCATGGCCTGTCCTGCCTTTCTGGATTTTACACTTTTTTCAGATGGCCCTTTTGACCGGGGGGAAGTGAGACTTCATTGTAGTGCAGATTTCCTTTGCAAGCTTGCTTGGTTGGCCAAAAAGGGCGTATGCGTTTTTTCCTGAATATATTCAGGAAAAAACGCATACGCCCTTTTTGGCCAAGTGCATCATTGTGGACGTTCTGCCTCTTTTCCTATGCTTTCAATGCAATTCCAGTCTACCTCCTGAAATCGGTTTCCTGCAATTCTGCCCCGCTTTCAAGTCCTCTTGGCATCCTTACTTCAGTCTATTTTTGGACGATAGCTGTCATTTATAACTCTGCAGGTTTGTGAGTTACAGTGCCCCTGAACTCCTTTCTTCAACTCGTTTTCTTGTGAGCTGGCTGCAACACCGCTGGATGGCTTCAGGCCCTAATCTGGTTCCGGCACGGCATGCTGAGCCTTTGGTTATTTCCTCTTTCTGATGGGAAATGAGAGTTAAATTTGCCCGTCCAGACACCTCCAGCTAGTCTCTCATTGGTTCTCCCTATTCCTGTTCATCTTCCGCAGAAATTGCAAACGGAGCCAAACAGGAGGTTAAAGGTGCTGACTCTCCAAGTGGGGAGAGTGTTAGTAAAGCATCTGGAATGTTGCACCCGAGTACCAGGGGAGGAAAACTGAGACATATTTGAACACGTCTCCCGTTCACACGGTTGATCATACTTGGGTTCCACATGCATGTTGTAGCTGAAGGAAGAATACCTTAAACCTGGAGAGTTGAGACCCGTGTAATGGGTACCATGCAATATGACTTCAAAGGGTCTTCATTTGCTCACCGAACCTCTCCAATCCTATCACTGCTGCGTTTATGCCCCTGTACAAACGCTTGATTCTCTTTTGGGGACATAGCAATCCATAGGTTTTAAGATACTTACTAGTCAGGTACATTCTTAGGCGTTTAATATGGGGTGTTGAGTCCATTTCGTTGAGCAAGGAGTAGCTCTTGTCTATTCCATATTTGGCTTAAGGAACTTTATCTGTGCTCATTTCAATCTCTGGTTTTATGCAGCACCCCAACTCACCTTCCCCCTTAAGCAAGCATAAGTTGGTTTTCTAAACTTGAGACAATGTTCTGTTTTGTAATTCAGTTCATGTGTAGCCAAGTTCACATTCTGTGTATTAGTGATACCTTATGATGTTTCTTTTCTGTGTGACTTATTTTAGTTCGAATCATCATACCTGAATCCACTCATTATGCTGCTACGGGCCTGATGACATAGATTTCATTGCTGAGTGATATTGCATTGTACGTAAGTACCACAAGTTCTTTATCCATTTTTCACTTTCTGCGATATTGAACTTGTACTGTAAACGAGGTTCTTGTAAACAGAGCCCTCCCAAACTTTGGGGTGGCTGTGTCTTTTTGATTTTAATTTCCCTAAGCTATAGGACCATAAGTGGAAGTGCCCTAGGTTCTGTTGCTTTGTTTTTTAGATGTTTCAGGAAACACCATACACTTCTCCAGAGTGGCTGTTGGCAATTTACATCCCGCCCATCAGCATAAGAAGGCTCCCAGTTCTCCATGGCCTGTCGTGCCTTTCTGGATTTTACACTTTTTTCAGATGGCCCTTTTGACCAGGTGGAAATGAGACTTCATTGTAGTGCAGATTTCCTTTGCAAGCTTGCTTGGTTGGCCAAAAAGTGCGTATGCGTTTTTTCCTGAATATATTCAGGAAAAAAGACATACGCCCTTTTTGGCCAAGTGCATCATTGTCGAGTTTCTGACTCTCTTCATATGCTTTCAATGCAATTCCAGTCTACCTCCTGAAATCGGTTTCCTGCAATTCTGCCTTGCTTTCAATGCCTCTTCATAGCCTTACCTTAATATATTTTTTAAAAATAGTTGGCCTTTATAACTCTGCAGGTTTTTGAATTGCAGTGGCCCTTAGCTCCATTTTTTAGCTCTTATTTTTGTGGTATTGCCCCATAACCACAGGATTCCTTGAAGCCCTATTTTTCTTCTGGGGCACCTGCTGTGCCTTTGGTTAATTCTTCTTACTGATGTGATATTAGAGTGACATGTGCCCATTGAAACCGCTACAGCTAGTTTCTCACTGGTTCCCCCTATTCCCATTCATCCTCTGCACTAACTGCAGACTGTGCGATACCAGAACTTAAAGGCATTGACTCCATGTGGGGATGTTGTTAGTAAAGCGGCTGGAATGTCGATCCGGAGCCCCAGGAGAGGAAAAATGAGGTGCGTTTTAGAAACCTTTCCCGATCATATGGTATACCAGTCGCTGGGTTTCCCAAGCATGGTTTAGCTGTAGGAAGATTCCCTTCAACCTGGAGTGTTGGGACCCTTGGACTGAGTAGCATGAAGTATTGCATTAAACTTTCGGCAGTTGCTCACCAAAGCTCACCAATCCTGTCAGCCCCAAGTGTCCAGCCTTATGTCTTATCCAGCTGTGGGTTTATATGTGGTCAATCCAGGTTGCATCACAGCCCCTGAGCCAATTTTGTAAGAATTTTTCTCTCTTTCATTGTTTCAGCGTTTTGTTTTTAAAATTTATTTCTATAATGGGGTTTAGCTCCTTTTCACTGCTGTGTTTGTGCCGCTCTGCACACACTTGATTCCCTTATGGAGATATATCAATACATGGGTTTTAAGATTCTTATTCCTCAGATATATTTCTCTGCGGTGTATAGGGTGTGTTGAGGCCTGTTCATTGAGCAAGGTGTAGATCTTGTCTAATACCTATTTGGTTTATTGAACGGTATCTGTGCTAATTTCAAACTCTGGTTTTATGCATCACCCCACCTCTCCTTTCCCCTTAAGCTGACATAAGTGTGTTTTCTAAATGTGAGACACTGTTCTGTTCTGTAATTCATTTCTTGTGCAGCCATATTTACCCTCCCTCTATAAGTGATATCTTATGATATGTTTCTTTTTCTGTTTGACTTATTTCAAGTAGTATTATCGGACCTAAATCCACTCTTTATCCTTCTACTAGCCTTATTACATTGATTTCATGGTGAAGAGATATTCCATTGTACATAAGTACCACATCTTCTTTATCCATTGTTCTCTTTCCTGGGATATTTAAGGTGTACTGAAGTTGAGGTTCTTGTAAACAGAGTAGCCCTAAACTGTGGTGTGCTTGTGTCTTGTTGATTTTTAGACTTCCCTAGATATACTCCCATGATTGGAAGTGTCCTATGCTCTGTAGCTCTGTTTTTTAGATGATTTAGGAACCACCATACACTTCTCCAGAGTGGCTCTCGGCAGTTCACACACTGCCCATCAGCGTATAAAGGCTCCCTGTTCTCCATGGCCTGTCCTGCATTTCTGGTTTTTACAATTTTTTAGGATGGCCCTTTTGACCGGTGGGAAGTGAGACTTCTTTGTTGTGCACATTTGCATTGCTTGCTTGCTTCGTTGCCCATAAAGTGCGTATGCGTTTTTTCCTGGATATAATCAGGAAAAAACGCATACGCCCTTTTGGGCCAACTGCATCATTGTCGAAATTCTGCCGCTTTTCATGTGCGTTAAAGACGAGTCCAATCTATCTCTTGAAATCTGTTTCTTGCAATTCTGTCTTGCATTCAGATCCTCTTCTTTGCCTTACCTCAACATATTTTTGGACGTTAGTTTTCATTTATAACTCTGCAGGTTTGTGAATTGCAGTGACCCTGAGCTCCATTTTTTAAGTTGCTCTTTTGTGAGCTGGCCTCAAACCCGCAGGATTGCTTCAGGCCCTATTTTGGCTCCGGCGAGGCAGGCTGAGCCTTTCTTTAATTCTTATTCTTAATGGGAAATTAGAGTGATATGTGCCCGTCCAAACCCCTACAACTCTTCTCTCATTGGTTCCCCCTCTTCCCGTTCATCCTCCTCACAATTTGCAAAATGTGTGAAACAGAAGTTTAAATGTGCTGATTCTCCAAGTGGGGAGATTCTAAGTAGCGTGGCTGGAATGGTGAACAGGAGCACCAGGAGAGGATAAATGAGGTGCATTTTAGACACATCTCCCGATCACATGGTGTACAGTCCTCTGGGTTTTCCATGCATGTTTTAGCTGTAGGAAGATCCCTTGAACCTGCAGATTTGGGACCCATTGAATGGGTACCAGGTAGTATTACTTTAAAGGGTGTGCATTTCCTCACCCAACCTCACATTTCTCTTAGCGTAAACAGTTTCCAGCCTTATGTCTCATCCTGCTGTGGGTCTAGATGTGTTCAATCCATGTTGCATCACCGTCCCTGAGGAAAAGTTGTAAGAGGTTTTCTCTGTCTCTCTGTCGTTTATTTTTTTCAATTTATTACTATATTGGTTACAGCTGATTTTCAAAGCTCTGTTTCTTGCTGCTGTACATCCACTTGATTCGCGTACAGAGAGACATCAATAAATTCTTTTTCAGATTCTTACCAGTCGTATATATTCTTTTCCGGTGACTTGAGTGTGCTGAGTGCAGTTCTTTTAGCTACCGTGTAGGCCTTGTTGATTATCAGTTTGGTATTTGGAATGGTATCTTTGCTAATTTCAACCTCCTGGATGATGCCTCACCCCTCCCCACCTTTCCCGTTTAGCAGCCTTATGCGTGTTTTCTACATATTTGACTATGTTTTTGTTTTGTAATTTATTTCATGTGTAGCCATTTTGGATTCCACCTTTAAGTGATATCTTATGATATGTGTCTTTTTCTTTTTGAATTCTGTCACTTAGAATGATCATACGTAACTCCTCCGGAGTCGTTACAACTGGCCATATTTCATTGATTTCCAGGCTGAATAATATTCCACTCTACCTAAGTACCACATCTCTATCCATTTTTTCCCTCCAGAGACATTTAAGTTATATCCTAGTCGAGGATCTTTTAAACAGAGAGGGGGTAAACATTGGGGTGCCTGTGTCCTCTCGATTTTTGTTTTTCCCAAGATATACGCCCATGAGTGCAAGTGCCCTATGCTCTGTAGCTCATTTTTTAGATGCTTTAGTAAACACAATACACTTCTCCAGAATGGCCGTTGGCAATATACATTTCCACTATAAGTCTCACAGGGCTCCCTCTTCTCGTTGCCCTGTCCTGCATTTCTGTTGTTTACGCTTTATGAGGATGGCTCTTCTGACTGATGCGAAGTGATATCTTTTGTAGTATTGACTTCCAGTGCCCACCTGTTTGGTTGGCTAAAAAAGTGTATGCCCTTTTCTTGAATATATACAGAAAAGAACGCATACACCCTTTTTGGCCAACTGCAATGTTGGCAATGTTCAGCTCCTTTTCTTGTGCTTAATGGCGAGTCCTTTCTACCTCCTCAAATCCCTTTCCTGCCATTCTCCCTTGCTTACAAGTCCTTTTCTCTGACTTTCCTCAAGACATTTTTCAGTGATGGATATTTTCAACTCTGCAGTTTTGTGAATTTTACTGCCCCTGAGTTCCATTGTTCAACTCGTGTTTATGGGAACTGGCCACAAAGCAGCGGGATTTCCTCAAGCCCTATACTGTTTCCATGGGCAACCCTAGCCTTTGGTCAATTTGTCTTCCTGATTGGAAATTAGAGTGACATGTGCCTGTCTGAACACCTAGGACTTGTCTCTCATTGTTCCTCATCCTTCCGCTTCATCCTCTGGACAAATTCCAAACTGTACGCAACAGGATGTTGACAGTGCTGACATCTCCAAGTGGGGAGACTGTTAGTAAAGACGCTGGAGGGGTGAACCCGAGCACCAGGAGATGAGGAGATGAGATGCCTTTTCCAAACTCTTCCCGATCAGACGGTATACCATCCTCTGGGTGTGACAGACATGTTTTAGCAGTAGGAAGAGTCCCATTCATGTAAGGAGAACACCAGGGCTTTTTCAAAATCAGTGTCTCCCCGAAACCCAAACTGGGGAAGTTTTTAAGCTACGGCTACACATATGTTCATTAAGGGCCTTGGGGAGTAGGCAGAGTCCAAACTTTAGATGATTGAAGTCTTCAGGGTCAGAAGCACTCACCACCAGCTTCCCTTAGGCTACACTTTAACTGTCATTGATAGATGATGTCAATAAAAATATCTATTCTTTTTCAGATTATTTCCCCTTATAGGTTATTGCAAAATGTTGAGTGTAGTTCCCTGTGCTATACAGTAGTTCCTTGTTGATGATCTATTTTATACATAGCAGTGTGTATGTGTTCATTCCAAACTGTTAATTTATCCCTCCTCCCACCTTTCCCCTTTGGTAATAATAAATTGTAAGATTTTATACTTCTCAGAAATGGGGGAGCTGAAAGAGAGGTATCATTTTCAATGGAAAAGCATTTAAAACAAGATTGAAGGTTTAACCAAGATTATTAGCTGTACATCCTTGGAAAGAAATCACTTCGTTTCTCTAATATTGACCTGACAAATAAGACAAACCTTTTCACTGAACTTGCTTATAAAAAGTGATGGAAATATCAAATGGAAGTGTTAAAAACATCTTATTTTACCCGAGCCTTATACACTGTTTTATGTTAACTACAGTTTGGCTCACACATCTGTTCATTGAGGTTACAATAGTCTCAATTTCTGTTATTGATCCTCCAGAGTGGACCCCAACAAGTGTCCCCCTGCCCAGTGTCATTGGGGCCAAGAGATCGAGACTGAGTTTGGTTCACAAGCAAAGGAAACTTTATATTTTGATCAGAGAATGGAGAGGTGAGAGCATGCACTACCCCGTGGGCTGTGGGCTGGGCTGCTGTGTAGAGATCCTGTCAGAGTCAGTGGGAGGGAGGGAGGAGGCGGAGCTCTCGAGGGCCGGGTTGGCTGTAGCTCAGGCTCTATATCGTGGAGTCTGCACTGGGCCCCAGGAGCTGAGGTGTCGACCCAGCCATTCTGCACTAGGAAATCTGGTCTGAAGTGCCGGGTGTGGAACCTCTGCATGCGGGACCCTAGGAGCACGTGAAATTAGACAAAGCACAAAGGATAAAAAAGGTTAGACTTGACTTTATTGCCCAGATTCTATTTTTATCTCCCAGGGATTTTTAATGGGCTTTGCTGGGGACAAACCCCTCCTCTGCCTTTTGTCCCGTTCCTCATTCTTGGAGTGCTGAGGGTGCAGACCCTTCTTCTGTAACTGCTGAGTGCTGAGTTGGGAGCCCTCATACCCTGGGGCGAGGGTCAGAGCTTCTCCCCAGCAGCCTCCCGGTGACGTTGATTGTCCCCAGGACCCCTGCCTCCCTGCTCGTCCACCTGAGCACCAGCATTGGAAGTGTTATAGATTCTAATGACCTTTAAGGGTCCAGGAAAGAGATGTGCAGAGATGCTGTGGGGGCCGGTTTCACCCCGCCCCACATTTGTTCGGCCACCTTAGGCTGACCGTCTCTGCCAGCCTAGATGCTCTGACCAGTAGTCTGCGCTTTCTTCAGTTAGGCCCCTGAATTAACGTACAAACAGCACCAGGTGTCAGAGCCCTGCCCGCTCAACTCCCAGACAGTCCAGGGTCAGTGGTGATCAAGGACCATGATGGCTACTGAGTCAACAGCCTTTTGAAGTAAACAGGAGTCCAGCCGGTCTTATTGGCCACCATCATCATGGTGTCTGTAGGCTTTGCTATGGTGACAGTGTGGTATACTGTTCCCCCGCCAAGATTATTAGCTCCCCTCTGGGTGCAGTAAGTCCTGCAAGCAGTAGTCTACTCTTTTGGGACACACTCTTGTTGTTTTATGAGAGAAACTCCAGGTCAAGTGATGTTCACACGAGTCGTCATGGTGCCCTGTTGCCCCCGGTTATCTCTCTGGATGTTGGAGTTGGAGGGCCTCCTCACTCGAGGTCGGTGTGCCCACGGAGCGAACCCTGCAACTTCAGGGCATGGTTGGTGGTTAGGATCACCACGTGGGGTCCTTTTCCCTTAGGAGGGAGGTGGCCTTTTGGGCTGCTGATTTCCAGGTTTTTAGATACCGCCAGTATCTTGGCCAGATGTGGCAGTGGGCCAAGCCCCTTAGTGACCGTAGTTTATCCTACCTGGATGGCATTCTTGCATTGTTCCATTTCAAGTGGTCCCAGTTTTTGCACTAATTCTCCAATGGCGATTCACCTTTCACCGGGAATGTAAAGGTCAAAGGGTTTAGCTAAATTAGGGAGTTCCAGGGCAAGGGTCTGAATTGACTGCTCTTTCCATTCTTGAAAGGCCACTTCTGGATTCTATTCAAAAGGATCATCATCTTTTCCTTTCAGTGTTTCATATAGAGGCCCAGCTAGTAGACTGTAGCTAGGGATCCAGAAGCAGCAAACCCTGGCCTCCCCAGGAACCCCTAAGCTGTCTTCTAGTTTTAGAAAGGGGTAAGGCTGAAAATGGTTTCTTCCCTTTCCTGGGATGGGCTTCTCTGACCTTCTGTGAGAATGAAGCCCAGGCAGGTCACCGCAGTCTGTGATATTTGAGCTTTTTCTTGGACAACTTCTATCCTTTATTGGCTTGGTAGTTCAGAGGCCTCCTTAGTAGGGCTGGTGATCAGAATGTCGTCTGCATATTGAGGGAGGGTTTCCTTTTCCAGAGGTAGAACTTTTAGGTCTTTAGCTAAGCTTTCCCCAAAGATGGTGTGGGAATTTTTGCACCCTTGGGGCCAGACGGCCCGGAAGTATTGTTTTAGTTGTATGTTGAGTCCTGCCACTCACAAGCCAAAATTTCTTGTGACTCTGGGACTAATGGAATACAAAAGAAGGCATCATTGAAGACTAATACAGAATACCATGTCCTGGTGGTTGGTAGAATGACCAGCAGGGTGTAGGAATTAGGAGCAACTGGAGGTATATCCTCGGTGGCTTCACTGACTGTCCTGACATCCTTTACCATGTCCCCAGCAGCCCATGGGGCTCTCGTGGTCAGACCAATCCCAGAATATGGAGCTCACCTGGGCAGGTACCCCACCCCCACCCCAGCCCACGGGGCTCTCGTGGTCAGGCCCCTCCCAGGATACAGAGCTACCCTTGCAGGTACCGTGGCAGGGCTGGGCACACAGGAACCGTGCACATAGCCCTCATTGCAGAGCACCCCCAGCTCACCTGTCGCTCAGAGCTGACACAGAGCACCTCAGAGCAGGACTTGAACTAACAAACAGCAGCTGCGACAGGTCTGTGACCCTGGGCATCACTCCGTGAGGCCTCCCTCCACCTGGTCTTCCAGAGACTTCCACTGCACCCGGGGCACCAGGCCTCTGTCTCCAACCACCACCCACCCCTCCTCTCCCTGACTCCTGGGTTCCTCTCATTAGGAGAGGGTTTTCTTGAAGTTGTCTCCCACTCATGGGCCAGATAAAATGATTAGAAAACAAGCCAAAGCTGCAGCCCCTTGTCTATCCTGACTCTCAGGAGCCCACACCTGTTCCTTGGACCTGGCCGGTTCAGCAAGTTCCATTTTCTGCAACTGTGAGCCCCTGAGGGGTGATGATTGGCTGACCTGGGCAGCCTTACCGTGCCGGCCAGCCCTCCCCAGGTGTGCCTGGGTTGAGATCAATATAAATACCACTCCAGGCAGCAAGAGCCCCTGCAGCCGTGCCTGACGCCATTTTCTCTGCCCTGTCAGCAGTCTCGGGGCTGGGCTGGTGGGAGGGAGTGAGAGGCCACGGCTTTGTGGGTGGCCCAGTGTGAGTGGGGCTCTGCTGGACTTTCTGCAGCAGTTGCCAGGCTGCCACCTGCTAAAGAAGAGGATGTGTCACCCATACCTGCTGCTGGAATTTCTCCCTGGGCAGAGGTGAGGAAGGAAAAAAGCAGTGGGGGCAGGGACAGGACGGGTATCTCAGGCAGGGAAATGGAAATCTTCCAGAAGAGCACCCAGGGCCAGGACCATCCTGGCTGGCCTGCAGGCACCAAGTCGGCCGGCATGCTGTCACTCGTGTGGCTCTATGGCCCTTCCTCTAGGCTTTCAAGTCCTTGTATATATTCAGGTGTTTTACCTGGGATGGGTGGGAATAGTTCAGCAGCAACTGGCCTGGGGCTCAGCTCACGTTTACTCACAGATGCCTCGGCACGGTGCCCCAGCTTTGCAATGAGGACGCTTGTTGCGTGGGGGCTGCTGGCTGAATGGGAGACGATTCCCCACCACTGACCAACTTCAGAATTGTTTACAACTGGAGCAAGTGCCCTGATACGGTTTTCCTCTGTGTAACTGGTGGGTTCTGTGTTTTTTTTTCTCTTTTTCGTTTTTGGTTCAAGGTAGATTTTATTCCTCTTTTTTGTATTTACAGATATAAGCATGGAAATAATTTATTCATATAAATACATGTATGTGCAGGGAATAATTGTTTTTTCTGTTTTATTTTTTAAATTTTACTTCTTTTTAATTTTGAATTTTATTTTATATTTTTATACAGCAGGTTCTTATTGGTTATCTATTTTATACATATAAATGTATACATGCCAATCCCAGTCTCTCAACTCCTCCCACCACCAGCCCCCAACAGCTTTCCCCCCTTGTTGTCCATACGTTTGTTGTCTACATCTGTTGCTCTATTTATGCCTTGCAAAATGGTTAATCTGTACAGTTTTTCTAGGTTCCACATATATGCATGAATATACAAGATTTGTTTTTCTCTTTCTGACTTACTTCACTCTGTATGACAGTCTCTAGATCCATCGACGTCTCTACAAATGACCCAATTTCATTCCTTTTCATGGCTTAGTAATATTCCATTTTATATATGTACCACAGCTTTATGCATTCGTCTGTCTGTGGGCATTTAGGTTGCTTCCATTACCTCGATATTGTAAATAGTGATGCAATGAACATTGCGGTGAATGACTCTTTTTGATTTATGGTTTTGTCTGGGTATATGTCCAGTACTGGGATTGCTGTATCATATGGTAATTCTATTGTTAGTTTCTTAAGAAATTCCATATTGTTCTCCATAATGACTGTATCAATTTATATTCCCAACAATAGTGGAAGAGGGTTCCTTTTCTCCACACCCTTTCCAGCATTTTTTGTTTGTAGATTTTCAATGATGCCTATTCTACCAGGTGTGAGGTGATACCTCATTGTTGAATCCATTTCGTTGAGCAAGGGGTAGCTCTTGTCTATTACATATTTGGCTTATGGAACGGTATCTGTGCTAATTTCAAACTCTGCTTTTATGCAGCACCCCAACTCACCTTCCCCCTTAAGCAGGCATAAGTTGGTTTTCTAAACTTGAGACCCTGTTCTGTTTTGTAATTCAGTTCATGTGTAGCCAAGTTCACATTCCGTGTATTAGTGATACCTTATGATGTTTCTTTTTCTGTGTGACTTATTTCACTTAGAATCATCGTGCCTCAATGCACTCATTATGCTGGTACGGGCCTGGTGACATAGATTTCATTGCTGAGTGGTATTCTGTTGTACATAAGTACCGCAACTTCTTTATCCATTATTTGCTCTCTGGGATATTTAACTTGTGCCGTAGAAGAGATTTCTGTAAAAAGAGCCATCCCAAATTTTGGGGTTGCTGTGTCTTTTTGATATTAATTTCCCTAACCTATAGGACCATAAGTGGAAGTGCCCTAGGTCCTGTTGCTTTGTTTTTTAGATGTTTCAGGAAACACCATACACATCTCCCGAGTGTCTGTTGGCAATTTACATCCCGCCCATCAGCATAACAAGGCTCCCAGTTCTCCATGGCCTGTCCTGCCTTTCTGGGTTTTACACTTTTTTCAGATGGCCCTTTTGACCGGGGGGAAGTGAGACTTCATTGTAGTGCAGATTTCCTTTGCAAGCTTGCTTGGTTGGCCAAAAAGGGCGTATGCGTTTTTTCCTGAATATATTCAGGAAAAAAACGCATACGCCCTTTTGGCAAAGTGCATCATTGTGGACGTTCTGCCTCTTTTCCTATGCTTTCAATGCAATTCCAGTCTACCTCCTGAAATCGGTATCCTGCAATTCTGCCCCGCTTTCAAGTCCTCTTGGCAGCCTTACTTCAGTCTATTTTTGGACGATAGCTGTCATTTATAACTCTGCAGATTTGTGAATTACAGAGACCCTGAGCTCCTTTCTTCAACTCGCTTTCTTTTGAGCTGGCCGCAACACCGCAGGATGGCTTCAGGCCCTTATCTGGTTCCGGCACGGCACGCTGAGCCTTTGGTTATTTCCTCTTCCTGGTGGGAAATGAGAGTTAAATTTGCCCGTCCAGACACCTCCAGCTAGTCTCTCATTGGTTCTCGCTATTCCTGTTCATCTTCCGCAGAAATTGCAAACTGGGCCAAACAGGAGGTTAAAGGCGCTGACTCTCCAAGTCGGGAGAGTGTTAGTAAAGCGTCTGGAATGTTGCACCCGAGTACCAGGGTACGAAAAGTGAGACATATTTGAACACGTCTCCCGTTCACACGGATGATCATACTCTTGGTTCCACATGCATGTTTTAGCTGAAAGAAGAATACCTTAAACCTGGGTAGTTGAAACCCGTGGAATGGGTACCATGCAATATGACTTCAAAGGGTCTTCATTTGCTCACCGAACCTCTCCAATCCTATCACTGCTGCGTTTATGCCCCTGTACACATGCTTGATTCTCTTTCGGAGACATAGCAATCCATAGGTTTTAAGATACTTACAAGTCAGGTACATTCTTAGGCGTTTAATATGCGTTGTTGAGTCCATTTCGTTGAGCAAGGAGTAGCTCTTGTCTATTCCATATTTGACTTAAGGAACTTTATCTGTGCTCATTTCAATCTCTGGTTTTATGCAGCACCCCAACTCACCTTTCCCCTTAAGCAAGCATAAGTTGGTTTTCTAAATTTGAGACCCTGTTCTGTTCTGTAATTCAGTTCCTGTGTAGCCAAGTTTACATTCCGTGTATTACTGATATCTTATGATGTTTCTTTTTCTGTGTGACTTATTTCAGTTAGAATCATCATACCTGAATCCACTCATTGTGCTGCTAAGGGCCTGATGACATAGATTTCATTGCTGTGTGATATTGCTTTGTAAGTAAATACCACAACTTCTTTATCCATTTTTCACTTTCTGCGATGTTGAACATGTACTGTAAACGAGGTTCTTGTAAACAGAGCCGTCCCAAACTTTGGGGTGGCTGTGTCTTTTTGATTTTAATTTCCCTAAGCTATAGGACCATAAGTGGAAGTGCCCTAGGCTCTGTTGCTTTGTTTTTTCAATCTTTCAGGAAACACCATACACTTCTCCCGAGTGTCTGTTGGCAATTTACATCCCGCCCATCAGCATAACAAGGCTCCCAGTTCTCCATGGCCTGTCCTGCCTTTCTGGATTTTACACTTTTTTCAGATGGCCCTTTTGACCGGGGGGAAGTGAGACTTCATTGTAGTGCAGATTTCCTTTGCAAGCTTGCTTGGTTGGCCAAAAAGGGCGTATGCGTTTTTTCCTGAATATATTCAGGAAAAAACGCATACGCCCTTTTTGGCCAAGTGCATCATTGTGGACGTTCTGCCTCTTTTCCTATGCTTTCAATGCAATTCCAGTCTACCTCCTGAAATCGGTTTCCTGCAATTCTGCCCCGCTTTCAAGTCCTCTTGGCATCCTTACTTCAGTCTATTTTTGGACGATAGCTGTCATTTATAACTCTGCAGGTTTGTGAGTTACAGTGCCCCTGAACTCCTTTCTTCAACTCGTTTTCTTGTGAGCTGGCTGCAACACCGCTGGATAGCTTCAGGCCCTAATCTGGTTCCGGCACGGCATGCTGAGCCTTTGGTTATTTCCTCTTTCTGATGGGAAATGAGAGTTAAATTTGCCCGTCCAGACACCTCCAGCTAGTCTCTCATTGGTTCTCCCTATTCCTGTTCATCTTCCGCAGAAATTGCAAACGGAGCCAAACAGGAGGTTAAAGGTGCTGACTCTCCAAGTGGGGAGAGTGTTAGTAAAGCATCTGGAATGTTGCACCCGAGTACCAGGGGAGGAAAACTGAGACATATTTGAACACGTCTCCCGTTCACACGGTTGATCATACTTGGGTTCCACATGCATGTTGTAGCTGAAGGAAGAATACCTTAAACCTGGAGAGTTGAGACCCGTGGAATGGGTACCATGCAATATGACTTCAAAGGGTCTTCATTTGCTCACCGAACCTCTCCAATCCTATCACTGCTGCGTTTATGCCCCTGTACAAACGCTTGATTCTCTTTTGGGGACATAGCAATCCATAGGTTTTAAGATACTTACTAGTCAGGTACATTCTTAGGCGTTTAATATGGGGTGTTGAGTCCATTTCGTTGAGCAAGGAGTAGCTCTTGTCTATTCCATATTTGGCTTAAGGAACTTTATCTGTGCTCATTTCAATCTCTGGTTTTATGCAGCACCCCAACTCACCTTCCCCCTTAAGCAAGCATAAGTTGGTTTTCTAAACTTGAGACAATGTTCTGTTTTGTAATTCAGTTCATGTGTAGCCAAGTTCACATTCTGTGTATTAGTGATACCTTATGATGTTTCTTTTCTGTGTGACTTATTTTAGTTCGAATCATCATACCTGAATCCACTCATTATGCTGCTACGGGCCTGATGACATAGATTTCATTGCTGAGTGATATTGCATTGTACGTAAGTACCACAAGTTCTTTATCCATTTTTCACTTTCTGCGATGTTGAACTTGTACTGTAAACGAGGTTCTTGTAAACAGAGCCCTCCCAAACTTTGGGGTGGCTGTGTCTTTTTGATTTTAATTTCCCTAAGCTATAGGACCATAAGTGGAAGTGCCCTAGGTTCTGTTGCTTTGTTTTTTAGATGTTTCAGGAAACACCATACACTTCTCCAGAGTGGCTGTTGGCAATTTACATCCCGCCCATCAGCATAAGAAGGCTCCCAGTTCTCCATGGCCTGTCGTGCCTTTCTGGATTTTACACTTTTTTCAGATGGCCCTTTTGACCAGGTGGAAATGAGACTTCATTGTAGTGCAGATTTCCTTTGCAAGCTTGCTTGGTTGGCCAAAAAGTGCGTATGCGTTTTTTCCTGAATATATTCAGGAAAAAAGACATACGCCCTTTTTGGCCAAGTGCATCATTGTCGAGTTTCTGACTCTCTTCATATGCTTTCAATGCAATTCCAGTCTACCTCCTGAAATCGGTTTCCTGCAATTCTGCCTTGCTTTCAATGCCTCTTCATAGCCTTACCTTAATATATTTTTTAAAAATAGTTGGCCTTTATAACTCTGCAGGTTTTTGAATTGCAGTGGCCCTTAGCTCCATTTTTTAGCTCTTATTTTTGTGGTATTGCCCCATAACCACAGGATTCCTTGAAGCCCTATTTTTCTTCTGGGGCACCTGCTGTGCCTTTGGTTAATTCTTCTTACTGATGTGATATTAGAGTGACATGTGCCCATTGAAACCGCTACAGCTAGTTTCTCACTGGTTCCCCCTATTCCCATTCATCCTCTGCACTAACTGCAGACTGTGCGATACCAGAACTTAAAGGCATTGACTCCATGTGGGGATGTTGTTAGTAAAGCGGCTGGAATGTCGATCCGGAGCCCCAGGAGAGGAAAAATGAGGTGCGTTTTAGAAACCTTTCCCGATCATATGGTATACCAGTCGCTGGGTTTCCCAAGCATGGTTTAGCTGTAGGAAGATTCCCTTCAACCTGGAGTGTTGGGACCCTTGGACTGAGTAGCATGAAGTATTGCATTAAACTTTCGGCAGTTGCTCACCAAAGCTCACCAATCCTGTCAGCCCCAAGTGTCCAGCCTTATGTCTTATCCAGCTGTGGGTTTATATGTGGTCAATCCAGGTTGCATCACAGCCCCTGAGCCAATTTTGTAAGAATTTTTCTCTCTTTCATTGTTTCAGCGTTTTGTTTTTAAAATTTATTTCTATAATGGGGTTTAGCTCCTTTTCACTGCTGTGTTTGTGCCGCTCTGCACACACTTGATTCCCTTATGGAGATATATCAATACATGGGTTTTAAGATTCTTATTCCTCAGATATATTTCTCTGCGGTGTATAGGGTGTGTTGAGGCCTGTTCATTGAGCAAGGTGTAGATCTTGTCTAATACCTATTTGGTTTATTGAACGGTATCTGTGCTAATTTCAAACTCTGGTTTTATGCATCACCCCACCTCTCCTTTCCCCTTAAGCTGACATAAGTGTGTTTTCTAAATGTGAGACACTGTTCTGTTCTGTAATTCATTTCTTGTGCAGCCATATTTACCCTCCCTCTATAAGTGATATCTTATGATATGTTTCTTTTTCTGTTTGACTTATTTCAAGTAGTATTATCGGACCTAAATCCACTCTTTATCCTTCTACTAGCCTTATTACATTGATTTCATGGTGAAGAGATATTCCATTGTACATAAGTACCACATCTTCTTTATCCATTGTTCTCTTTCCTGGGATATTTAAGGTGTACTGAAGTTGAGGTTCTTGTAAACAGAGTAGCCCTAAACTGTGGTGTGCTTGTGTCTTGTTGATTTTTAGACTTCCCTAGATATACTCCCATGATTGGAAGTGTCCTATGCTCTGTAGCTCTGTTTTTTAGATGATTTAGGAACCACCATACACTTCTCCAGAGTGGCTCTCGGCAGTTCACACACTGCCCATCAGCGTATAAAGGCTCCCTGTTCTCCATGGCCTGTCCTGCATTTCTGGTTTTTACAATTTTTTAGGATGGCCCTTTTGACCGGTGGGAAGTGAGACTTCTTTGTTGTGCACATTTGCATTGCTTGCTTGCTTCGTTGCCCATAAAGTGCGTATGCGTTTTTTCCTGGATATAATCAGGAAAAAACGCATACGCCCTTTTGGGCCAACTGCATCATTGTCGAAATTCTGCCGCTTTTCATGTGCGTTAAAGACGAGTCCAATCTATCTCTTGAAATCTGTTTCTTGCAATTCTGTCTTGCATTCAGATCCTCTTCTTTGCCTTACCTCAACATATTTTTGGACGTTAGTTTTCATTTATAACTCTGCAGGTTTGTGAATTGCAGTGACCCTGAGCTCCATTTTTTAAGTTGCTCTTTTGTGAGCTGGCCTCAAACCCGCAGGATTGCTTCAGGCCCTATTTTGGCTCCGGCGAGGCAGGCTGAGCCTTTCTTTAATTCTTATTCTTAATGGGAAATTAGAGTGATATGTGCCCGTCCAAACCCCTACAACTCTTCTCTCATTGGTTCCCCCTCTTCCCGTTCATCCTCCTCACAATTTGCAAAATGTGTGAAACAGAAGTTTAAATGTGCTGATTCTCCAAGTGGGGAGATTCTAAGTAGCGTGGCTGGAATGGTGAACAGGAGCACCAGGAGAGGATAAATGAGGTGCATTTTAGACACATCTCCCGATCACATGGTGTACAGTCCTCTGGGTTTTCCATGCATGTTTTAGCTGTAGGAAGATCCCTTGAACCTGCAGATTTGGGACCCATTGAATGGGTACCAGGTAGTATTACTTTAAAGGGTGTGCATTTCCTCACCCAACCTCACATTTCTCTTAGCGTAAACAGTTTCCAGCCTTATGTCTCATCCTGCTGTGGGTCTAGATGTGTTCAATCCATGTTGCATCACCGTCCCTGAGGAAAAGTTGTAAGAGGTTTTCTCTGTCTCTCTGTCGTTTATTTTTTTCAATTTATTACTATATTGGTTACAGCTGATTTTCAAAGCTCTGTTTCTTGCTGCTGTACATCCACTTGATTCGCGTACAGAGAGACATCAATAAATTCTTTTTCAGATTCTTACCAGTCGTATATATTCTTTTCCGGTGACTTGAGTGTGCTGAGTGCAGTTCTTTTAGCTACCGTGTAGGCCTTGTTGATTATCAGTTTGGTATTTGGAATGGTATCTTTGCTAATTTCAACCTCCTGGATGATGCCTCACCCCTCCCCACCTTTCCCGTTTAGCAGCCTTATGCGTGTTTTCTACATATTTGACTATGTTTTTGTTTTGTAATTTATTTCATGTGTAGCCATTTTGGATTCCACCTTTAAGTGATATCTTATGATATGTGTCTTTTTCTTTTTGAATTCTGTCACTTAGAATGATCATACGTAACTCCTCCGGAGTCGTTACAACTGGCCATATTTCATTGATTTCCAGGCTGAATAATATTCCACTCTACCTAAGTACCACATCTCTATCCATTTTTTCCCTCCAGAGACATTTAAGTTATATCCTAGTCGAGGATCTTTTAAACAGAGAGGGGGTAAACATTGGGGTGCCTGTGTCCTCTCGATTTTTGTTTTTCCCAAGATATACGCCCATGAGTGCAAGTGCCCTATGCTCTGTAGCTCATTTTTTAGATGCTTTAGTAAACACAATACACTTCTCCAGAATGGCCGTTGGCAATATACATTTCCACTATAAGTCTCACAGGGCTCCCTCTTCTCGTTGCCCTGTCCTGCATTTCTGTTGTTTACGCTTTATGAGGATGGCTCTTCTGACTGATGCGAAGTGATATCTTTTGTAGTATTGACTTCCAGTGCCCACCTGTTTGGTTGGCTAAAAAAGTGTATGCCCTTTTCTTGAATATATACAGAAAAGAACGCATACACCCTTTTTGGCCAACTGCAATGTTGGCAATGTTCAGCTCCTTTTCTTGTGCTTAATGGCGAGTCCTTTCTACCTCCTCAAATCCCTTTCCTGCCATTCTCCCTTGCTTACAAGTCCTTTTCTCTGACTTTCCTCAAGACATTTTTCAGTGATGGATATTTTCAACTCTGCAGTTTTGTGAATTTTACTGCCCCTGAGTTCCATTGTTCAACTCGTGTTTATGGGAACTGGCCACAAAGCAGCGGGATTTCCTCAAGCCCTATACTGTTTCCATGGGCAACCCTAGCCTTTGGTCAATTTGTCTTCCTGATTGGAAATTAGAGTGACATGTGCCTGTCTGAACACCTAGGACTTGTCTCTCATTGTTCCTCATCCTTCCGCTTCATCCTCTGGACAAATTCCAAACTGTACGCAACAGGATGTTGACAGTGCTGACATCTCCAAGTGGGGAGACTGTTAGTAAAGACGCTGGAGGGGTGAACCCGAGCACCAGGAGATGAGGAGATGAGATGCCTTTTCCAAACTCTTCCCGATCAGACGGTATACCATCCTCTGGGTGTGACAGACATGTTTTAGCAGTAGGAAGAGTCCCATTCATGTAAGGAGAACACCAGGGCTTTTTCAAAATCAGTGTCTCCCCGAA
Organism: Delphinus delphis; assembly: GCF_949987515.2. NCBI lineage: Eukaryota > Metazoa > Chordata > Mammalia > Artiodactyla > Delphinidae > Delphinus > Delphinus delphis. Next base: position 5,359,729 of record NW_027192648.1, read on the forward strand.
ACCCAAACTGGGGAAGTTTTTAAGCTACGGCTACACATATGTTCATTAAGGGCCTTGGGGAGTAGGCAGAGTCCAAACTTTAGATGATTGAAGTCTTCAGGGTCAGAAGCACTCACCACCAGCTTCCCTTAGGCTACACTTTAACTGTCATTGATAGATGATGTCAATAAAAATATCTATTCTTTTTCAGATTATTTCCCCTTATAGGTTATTGCAAAATGTTGAGTGTAGTTCCCTGTGCTATACAGTAGTTCCTTGTTGATGATCTATTTTATACATAGCAGTGTGTATGTGTTCATTCCAAACTGTTAATTTATCCCTCCTCCCACCTTTCCCCTTTGGTAATAATAAATTGTAAGATTTTATACTTCTCAGAAATGGGGGAGCTGAAAGAGAGGTATCATTTTCAATGGAAAAGCATTTAAAACAAGATTGAAGGTTTAACCAAGATTATTAGCTGTACATCCTTGGAAAGAAATCACTTCGTTTCTCTAATATTGACCTGACAAATAAGACAAACCTTTTCACTGAACTTGCTTATAAAAAGTGATGGAAATATCAAATGGAAGTGTTAAAAACATCTTATTTTACCCGAGCCTTATACACTGTTTTATGTTAACTACAGTTTGGCTCACACATCTGTTCATTGAGGTTACAATAGTCTCAATTTCTGTTATTGATCCTCCAGAGTGGACCCCAACAAGTGTCCCCCTGCCCAGTGTCATTGGGGCCAAGAGATCGAGACTGAGTTTGGTTCACAAGCAAAGGAAACTTTATATTTTGATCAGAGAATGGAGAGGTGAGAGCATGCACTACCCCGTGGGCTGTGGGCTGGGCTGCTGTGTAGAGATCCTGTCAGAGTCAGTGGGAGGGAGGGAGGAGGCGGAGCTCTCGAGGGCCGGGTTGGCTGTAGCTCAGGCTCTATATCGTGGAGTCTGCACTGGGCCCCAGGAGCTGAGGTGTCGACCCAGCCATTCTGCACTAGGAAATCTGGTCTGAAGTGCCGGGTGTGGAACCTCTGCATGCGGGACCCTAGGAGCACGTGAAATTAGACAAAGCACAAAGGATAAAAAAGGTTAGACTTGACTTTATTGCCCAGATTCTATTTTTATCTCCCAGGGATTTTTAATGGGCTTTGCTGGGGACAAACCCCTCCTCTGCCTTTTGTCCCGTTCCTCATTCTTGGAGTGCTGAGGGTGCAGACCCTTCTTCTGTAACTGCTGAGTGCTGAGTTGGGAGCCCTCATACCCTGGGGCGAGGGTCAGAGCTTCTCCCCAGCAGCCTCCCGGTGACGTTGATTGTCCCCAGGACCCCTGCCTCCCTGCTCGTCCACCTGAGCACCAGCATTGGAAGTGTTATAGATTCTAATGACCTTTAAGGGTCCAGGAAAGAGATGTGCAGAGATGCTGTGGGGGCCGGTTTCACCCCGCCCCACATTTGTTCGGCCACCTTAGGCTGACCGTCTCTGCCAGCCTAGATGCTCTGACCAGTAGTCTGCGCTTTCTTCAGTTAGGCCCCTGAATTAACGTACAAACAGCACCAGGTGTCAGAGCCCTGCCCGCTCAACTCCCAGACAGTCCAGGGTCAGTGGTGATCAAGGACCATGATGGCTACTGAGTCAACAGCCTTTTGAAGTAAACAGGAGTCCAGCCGGTCTTATTGGCCACCATCATCATGGTGTCTGTAGGCTTTGCTATGGTGACAGTGTGGTATACTGTTCCCCCGCCAAGATTATTAGCTCCCCTCTGGGTGCAGTAAGTCCTGCAAGCAGTAGTCTACTCTTTTGGGACACACTCTTGTTGTTTTATGAGAGAAACTCCAGGTCAAGTGATGTTCACACGAGTCGTCATGGTGCCCTGTTGCCCCCGGTTATCTCTCTGGATGTTGGAGTTGGAGGGCCTCCTCACTCGAGGTCGGTGTGCCCACGGAGCGAACCCTGCAACTTCAGGGCATGGTTGGTGGTTAGGATCACCACGTGGGGTCCTTTTCCCTTAGGAGGGAGGTGGCCTTTTGGGCTGCTGATTTCCAGGTTTTTAGATACCGCCAGTATCTTGGCCAGATGTGGCAGTGGGCCAAGCCCCTTAGTGACCGTAGTTTATCCTACCTGGATGGCATTCTTGCATTGTTCCATTTCAAGTGGTCCCAGTTTTTGCACTAATTCTCCAATGGCGATTCACCTTTCACCGGGAATGTAAAGGTCAAAGGGTTTAGCTAAATTAGGGAGTTCCAGGGCAAGGGTCTGAATTGACTGCTCTTTCCATTCTTGAAAGGCCACTTCTGGATTCTATTCAAAAGGATCATCATCTTTTCCTTTCAGTGTTTCATATAGAGGCCCAGCTAGTAGACTGTAGCTAGGGATCCAGAAGCAGCAAACCCTGGCCTCCCCAGGAACCCCTAAGCTGTCTTCTAGTTTTAGAAAGGGGTAAGGCTGAAAATGGTTTCTTCCCTTTCCTGGGATGGGCTTCTCTGACCTTCTGTGAGAATGAAGCCCAGGCAGGTCACCGCAGTCTGTGATATTTGAGCTTTTTCTTGGACAACTTCTATCCTTTATTGGCTTGGTAGTTCAGAGGCCTCCTTAGTAGGGCTGGTGATCAGAATGTCGTCTGCATATTGAGGGAGGGTTTCCTTTTCCAGAGGTAGAACTTTTAGGTCTTTAGCTAAGCTTTCCCCAAAGATGGTGTGGGAATTTTTGCACCCTTGGGGCCAGACGGCCCGGAAGTATTGTTTTAGTTGTATGTTGAGTCCTGCCACTCACAAGCCAAAATTTCTTGTGACTCTGGGACTAATGGAATACAAAAGAAGGCATCATTGAAGACTAATACAGAATACCATGTCCTGGTGGTTGGTAGAATGACCAGCAGGGTGTAGGAATTAGGAGCAACTGGAGGTATATCCTCGGTGGCTTCACTGACTGTCCTGACATCCTTTACCATGTCCCCAGCAGCCCATGGGGCTCTCGTGGTCAGACCAATCCCAGAATATGGAGCTCACCTGGGCAGGTACCCCACCCCCACCCCAGCCCACGGGGCTCTCGTGGTCAGGCCCCTCCCAGGATACAGAGCTACCCTTGCAGGTACCGTGGCAGGGCTGGGCACACAGGAACCGTGCACATAGCCCTCATTGCAGAGCACCCCCAGCTCACCTGTCGCTCAGAGCTGACACAGAGCACCTCAGAGCAGGACTTGAACTAACAAACAGCAGCTGCGACAGGTCTGTGACCCTGGGCATCACTCCGTGAGGCCTCCCTCCACCTGGTCTTCCAGAGACTTCCACTGCACCCGGGGCACCAGGCCTCTGTCTCCAACCACCACCCACCCCTCCTCTCCCTGACTCCTGGGTTCCTCTCATTAGGAGAGGGTTTTCTTGAAGTTGTCTCCCACTCATGGGCCAGATAAAATGATTAGAAAACAAGCCAAAGCTGCAGCCCCTTGTCTATCCTGACTCTCAGGAGCCCACACCTGTTCCTTGGACCTGGCCGGTTCAGCAAGTTCCATTTTCTGCAACTGTGAGCCCCTGAGGGGTGATGATTGGCTGACCTGGGCAGCCTTACCGTGCCGGCCAGCCCTCCCCAGGTGTGCCTGGGTTGAGATCAATATAAATACCACTCCAGGCAGCAAGAGCCCCTGCAGCCGTGCCTGACGCCATTTTCTCTGCCCTGTCAGCAGTCTCGGGGCTGGGCTGGTGGGAGGGAGTGAGAGGCCACGGCTTTGTGGGTGGCCCAGTGTGAGTGGGGCTCTGCTGGACTTTCTGCAGCAGTTGCCAGGCTGCCACCTGCTAAAGAAGAGGATGTGTCACCCATACCTGCTGCTGGAATTTCTCCCTGGGCAGAGGTGAGGAAGGAAAAAAGCAGTGGGGGCAGGGACAGGACGGGTATCTCAGGCAGGGAAATGGAAATCTTCCAGAAGAGCACCCAGGGCCAGGACCATCCTGGCTGGCCTGCAGGCACCAAGTCGGCCGGCATGCTGTCACTCGTGTGGCTCTATGGCCCTTCCTCTAGGCTTTCAAGTCCTTGTATATATTCAGGTGTTTTACCTGGGATGGGTGGGAATAGTTCAGCAGCAACTGGCCTGGGGCTCAGCTCACGTTTACTCACAGATGCCTCGGCACGGTGCCCCAGCTTTGCAATGAGGACGCTTGTTGCGTGGGGGCTGCTGGCTGAATGGGAGACGATTCCCCACCACTGACCAACTTCAGAATTGTTTACAACTGGAGCAAGTGCCCTGATACGGTTTTCCTCTGTGTAACTGGTGGGTTCTGTGTTTTTTTTTCTCTTTTTCGTTTTTGGTTCAAGGTAGATTTTATTCCTCTTTTTTGTATTTACAGATATAAGCATGGAAATAATTTATTCATATAAATACATGTATGTGCAGGGAATAATTGTTTTTTCTGTTTTATTTTTTAAATTTTACTTCTTTTTAATTTTGAATTTTATTTTATATTTTTATACAGCAGGTTCTTATTGGTTATCTATTTTATACATATAAATGTATACATGCCAATCCCAGTCTCTCAACTCCTCCCACCACCAGCCCCCAACAGCTTTCCCCCCTTGTTGTCCATACGTTTGTTGTCTACATCTGTTGCTCTATTTATGCCTTGCAAAATGGTTAATCTGTACAGTTTTTCTAGGTTCCACATATATGCATGAATATACAAGATTTGTTTTTCTCTTTCTGACTTACTTCACTCTGTATGACAGTCTCTAGATCCATCGACGTCTCTACAAATGACCCAATTTCATTCCTTTTCATGGCTTAGTAATATTCCATTTTATATATGTACCACAGCTTTATGCATTCGTCTGTCTGTGGGCATTTAGGTTGCTTCCATTACCTCGATATTGTAAATAGTGATGCAATGAACATTGCGGTGAATGACTCTTTTTGATTTATGGTTTTGTCTGGGTATATGTCCAGTACTGGGATTGCTGTATCATATGGTAATTCTATTGTTAGTTTCTTAAGAAATTCCATATTGTTCTCCATAATGACTGTATCAATTTATATTCCCAACAATAGTGGAAGAGGGTTCCTTTTCTCCACACCCTTTCCAGCATTTTTTGTTTGTAGATTTTCAATGATGCCTATTCTACCAGGTGTGAGGTGATACCTCATTGTTGAATCCATTTCGTTGAGCAAGGGGTAGCTCTTGTCTATTACATATTTGGCTTATGGAACGGTATCTGTGCTAATTTCAAACTCTGCTTTTATGCAGCACCCCAACTCACCTTCCCCCTTAAGCAGGCATAAGTTGGTTTTCTAAACTTGAGACCCTGTTCTGTTTTGTAATTCAGTTCATGTGTAGCCAAGTTCACATTCCGTGTATTAGTGATACCTTATGATGTTTCTTTTTCTGTGTGACTTATTTCACTTAGAATCATCGTGCCTCAATGCACTCATTATGCTGGTACGGGCCTGGTGACATAGATTTCATTGCTGAGTGGTATTCTGTTGTACATAAGTACCGCAACTTCTTTATCCATTATTTGCTCTCTGGGATATTTAACTTGTGCCGTAGAAGAGATTTCTGTAAAAAGAGCCATCCCAAATTTTGGGGTTGCTGTGTCTTTTTGATATTAATTTCCCTAACCTATAGGACCATAAGTGGAAGTGCCCTAGGTCCTGTTGCTTTGTTTTTTAGATGTTTCAGGAAACACCATACACATCTCCCGAGTGTCTGTTGGCAATTTACATCCCGCCCATCAGCATAACAAGGCTCCCAGTTCTCCATGGCCTGTCCTGCCTTTCTGGGTTTTACACTTTTTTCAGATGGCCCTTTTGACCGGGGGGAAGTGAGACTTCATTGTAGTGCAGATTTCCTTTGCAAGCTTGCTTGGTTGGCCAAAAAGGGCGTATGCGTTTTTTCCTGAATATATTCAGGAAAAAAACGCATACGCCCTTTTGGCAAAGTGCATCATTGTGGACGTTCTGCCTCTTTTCCTATGCTTTCAATGCAATTCCAGTCTACCTCCTGAAATCGGTATCCTGCAATTCTGCCCCGCTTTCAAGTCCTCTTGGCAGCCTTACTTCAGTCTATTTTTGGACGATAGCTGTCATTTATAACTCTGCAGATTTGTGAATTACAGAGACCCTGAGCTCCTTTCTTCAACTCGCTTTCTTTTGAGCTGGCCGCAACACCGCAGGATGGCTTCAGGCCCTAATATGGTTCCGGCACGGCACGCTGAGCCTTTGGTTATTTCCTCTTCCTGGTGGGAAATGAGAGTTAAATTTGCCCGTCCAGACACCTCCAGCTAGTCTCTCATTGGTTCTCCCTATTCCTGTTCATCTTCCGCAGAAATTGCAAACTGGGCCAAACAGGAGGTTAAAGGCGCTGACTCTCCAAGTCGGGAGAGTGTTAGTAAAGGGTCTGGAATGTTGCACCCGAGTACCAGGGGAGGAAAACTGAGACATATTTGAACACGTCTCCCGTTCACATGGTTGATCATATGCGGGGTTCCACATGCATGTTTCAGCTGAAGGAAGAATACCTTAAACCTGGAGAGTTGAGACCCGTGTAATGGGTACCATGCAATATGACTTCAAAGGGTCTTCATTTGCTCACCGAACCTCTCCAATCCTATCACTGCTGCGTTCATGCCCCTGTACATATGCTTGATTCTCTTTAGGAGACATAGCAATCCATAGGTTTTAAGATACTTACTAGTCAGGTACATTCTTAGGCATTTAATATGCGGTGTTGAGTCCATTTCGTTGAGCAAGGAGTAGCTCTTGTCTATTCCATATTTGGCTTAAGGAACTTTATCTGTGCTCATTTCAATCTCTGGTTTTATGCAGCACCCCAACTCACCTTTCCCCTTAAGCAAGCATAAGTTGGTTTTCTAAATTTGAGACCCTGTTCTGTTCTGTAATTCAGTTCCTGTGTAGCCAAGTTTACATTCCGTGTATTACTGATATCTTATGATGTTTCTTTTTCTGTGTGACTTATTTCAGTTAGAATCATCATACCTGAATCCACTCATTGTTCTGCTAAGGGCCTGATGACATAGATTTCATTGCTGAGTGATACTGCTTTGTAAGTAAATACCACAAATTCTTTATCCATTTTTCACTTTCTGCGATGTTGAACTTGTACTGTAAACGAGGTTCTTGTAAACAGAGGCGTCCCAAACTTTGGGGTGGCTGTGTCTTTTTGATTTTAATTTCCCTAAGCTATAGGACCATAAGTGGCAGTGCCCTAGGCTCTGTTGCTTTGTTTTTTAGATGTTTCAGGAAACACCATACACTTCTCCGGAGTTTCTGTTGGCAATTTACATCCCGCCCATCAGCATAACAAGGCTCCCAGTTCTCCGTGGCCTGTCCTGCCTTTCTGGATTTTACACTTTTTTCAGATGGCCCTTTTGACCGGGGGGAAGTGAGACTTCATTGTAGTGCAGATTTCCTTTGCAAGCTTGCTTGGTTGGCCAAAAAGGGCGTATGCGTTTTTTCCTGAATATATTCAGGAAAAAACGCATACGCCCTTTTTGGCCAAGTGCATCATTGTGGACGTTCTGCCTCTTTTCCTATGCTTTCAATGCAATTCCAGTCTACCTCCTGAAATCGGTTTCCTGCAATTCTGCCCCGCTTTCAAGTCCTTTTGGCAGCCTTACTTCAGTGTATTTTTGGACGATAGCTGTCATTTATAACTCTGCAGGTTTGTGAATTACAGTGCCCCTGAGCTCCTTTCTTCAACTCGCTTTCTTGTGAGCTGGCCGCAACACCGCAGGATGGCTTCAGGCCCTAATCTGGTTCCGGCACGGCACGCTGAGCCTTTGGTTATTTCCTCTTCCTGGTGGGAAATGAGAGTTAAATTTGCCCGTCCAGACACCTCCAGCTAGTCTCTCATTGGTTCTCGCTATTCCTGTTCATCTTCCGCAGAAATTGCAAACTGGGCCAAACAGGAGGTTAAAGGCGCTGACTCTCCAAGTGGGGAGAGTGTTAGTAAAGTGTCTGGAATGTTGCACCCGAGTACCAGGGGAGGAAAACTGAGACATATTTGAACACGTCTCCCGTTCACATGGTTGATCATACTTGGGTTCCACATGCATGTTTTAGCTGAAGGAAGAATACCTTAAACCTGGAGAGTTAAGACCCGTGTAATGGGTACCATGCAATATGACTTCAAATGGTCTTCATTTGCTCACCAAACCTCTCCAATCCTATCACTGCTGCGTTTATGCCCCTGTACACATGCTTGATTCTCTTTCGGAGACATAGCAATCCATAGGTTTTAAGATACTTACTAGTCAGGTACATTCTTAGGCGTTTAATATGCGGTGTTGAGTCCATTTCGTTGAGCAAGGAGTAGCTCTTGTCTATTCCATATTTGGCTTAAGGAACTTTATCTGTGCTCATTTCAATCTCTGGTTTTATGCAGCACCCCAACTCACCTTTCCCCTTAAGCAAGCATAAGTTGGTTTTCTAAATTTGAGACCCTGTTCTCTTCTGTAATTCAGTTCCTGTGTAGCCAAGTTTACATTCCGTGTATTACTGATATCTTATGATGTTTCTTTTTCTGTGTGACTTATTTCAGTTAGAATCATCATACCTGAATCCACTCATTGTGCTGCTAAGGGCCTGATGACACAGATTTCATTGCTGAGTGATATTGCTTTGTAAGTAAATACCACAAATTCTTTATCCATTTTTCACTTTCTGCGATGTTGAACTTGTACTGTAAACGAGGTTCTTGTAAACAGAGGCGTCCCAAACTTTGGGGTGGCTGTGTCTTTTTGATTTTAATTTCCCTAAGCTATAGGACCATAAGTGGCAGTGCCCTAGGCTCTGTTGCTTTGTTTTTTAGATGTTTCAGGAAACACCATACACTTCTCCGGAGTGTCTGTTGGCAATTTACATCCCGCCCATCAGCATAACAAGGCTCCCAGTTCTCCATGGCCTGTCCTGCCTTTCTGGATTTTACACTTTTTTCAGATGGCCCTTTTGACCGGGGGAAGTGAGACTTCATTGTAGTGCAGATTTCCTTTGCAAGCTTGCTTGGTTGGCCAAAAAGGGCGTATGCGTTTTTTCCTGTATATATTCAGGAAAAAACGCATACGCCCTTTTTGGCCAAGTGCATCATTGTGGACGTCCTGCCTCTTTTCCTATGCTTTCAATGCAATTCCAGTCTACCTCCTGAAATCGGTTTCCTGCAATTCTGCCCCGCTTTCAAGTCCTTTTGGCAGCCTTACTTCAGTCTATTTTTGGACGATAGCTGTCATTTATAACTCTGCAGGTTTGTGAATTACAGTGCCCCTGAGCTCCTTTCTTCAACTCGCTTTCTTGTGACCTGGCCGCAACACCGCAGGATGGCTTCAGGCCCTAACCTGGTTCCGGCACGGCACGCTGAGCCTTTGGTTATTTCCTCTTCCTGGTGGGAAATGAGAGTTAAATTTGCCCGTCCAGACACCTTCAGCTAGTCTCTCATTGGTTCTCGCTATTCCTGTTCATCTTCCGCAGAAATTGCAAACTGGGCCAAACAGGAGGTTAAAGGGACTGACTCTCCAAGTGGGGAGAGTGTTAGTAAAGCGTCTGGAATGTTGCACCCGAGTACCAGGGGAGGAAAACTGAGACATATTTGAACACGTCTCCCATTCACATGGTTGATCATACTTGGGTTCCACATGCATGTTTTAGCTGAAGGAAGAATACCTTAAACCTGGAGAGTTAAGACCCGTGTAATGGGTACCATGCAATATGACTTCAAAGGGTCTTCATTTGCTCACCAAACCTCTCCAATCCTATCACTGCTGCGTTTATGCCCCTGTACACATGCTTGATTCTCTTTCGGAGACATAGCAATCCATAGGTTTTAAGATACTTACTAGTCAGGTACATTCTTAGGCGTTTAATATGCGGTGTTGAGTCCATTTCGTTGAGCAAGGAGTAGCTCTTGTCTATTCCATATTTGGCTTAAGGAACTTTATCTGTGCTCATTTCAATCTGGTTTTATGCAGCACCCCAACTCACCTTTACCCTTAAGCAAGAATAAGTTGGTTTTCTAAATTTGAGACCCTGTTCTGTTCTGTAATTCAGTTCCTGTGTAGCCAAGTTTACATTCTGTGTATTACTGATATCTTATGATGTTTCTTTTTCTGTGTGACTTATTTCAGTTAGAATCATCATACCTGAATCCACTCATTGTGCTGCTAAGGGCCTGATGACACAGATTTCATTGCTGAGTGATATTGCTTTGTAAGTAAATACCACAACTTCTTTATCCATTTTTCACTTTCTGCGATGTTGAACTTGTACTGTAACCGAGGTTCTTGTAAACAGAGCTGTTCCAAACTTTGGGGTGGCTGAGTCTTTTTGATTTTAATTTCCCTAAGCTATAGGACCATAAGTGGAAGTGCCCTAGGTTCTGTTGCTTTGTTTTTTAGATGTTTCAGGAAACACCATACACTTCTCCCGAGTGGTTGTTGGCAATTTACATCCCGCCCATCAGCATAACAAGGCTCCCAGTTCTCCATGGCCTGTCCTGCCTTTCTGGATTTTACACTTTTTTCAGATGGCCCTTTTGACCGGGGGGAAGTGAGACTTCATTGTAGTGCAGATTTCCTTTGCAAGCTTCCTTGGTTGGCCAAAAAGGGCGTATGCGTTTTTCCTGAATATATTCAGGAAAAAACGCATACGCCCTTTTTGGCCAAGTGCATCATTGTGGACGTTCTGCCTCTTTTCCTATGCTTTCAATGCAATTCCAGTCTACCTCCTGAAATCGGTTTCCTGCAATTCTGCCCCGCTTTCAAGTCCTCTTGGCAGCCTTACTTCAGTATATTTTTGGACGATAGCTGTCATTTATAACTCTGCAGGTTTGTGAATTATAGTGCCCCTGAGCTCCTTTCTTCAACTCGGTTTCTTTTGAGGTGGCCGCAACACCGCAGGATGGCTTCAGGCCCTAATCTGGTTCCGGTACGGCACGCTGAGCCTTTGGTTATTTCCTCTTCCTGTTGGGAAATGAGAGTTAAATTTGCCCGTCCAGACACCTCCAGCTAGCCTCTCATTGGTTCTCGCTATTCCTGTTCATCTTCCGCAGAAATTGCAAACTGGGCCAAACAGGAGGTTAAAGGGACTGACTCTCCAAGTCGGGAGAGTGTTAGTAAAGCATCTGGAATGTTGCACCCGAGTACCAGGGGAGGAAAACTGAGACATATTTGAACACGTCTCCCGTTCACATGGTTGATCATACTCTGGGTTCCACATGCATATTTTAGCTGAAGGAAGAATACCTAAAACCTGGGTAGTTGAAACCCGTGGAATGGGTACCATGCAATATGACTTCAAAGGGTCTTCATTTGCTCACCGAACCTCTCCAATCCTATCACTGCTGCGTTTATGCCCCTGTACACATGCTTGATTCTCTTTCGGAGACATAGCAATCCATAGGTTTTAAGATACTTACTAGTCAGGTACATTCTTAGGCGTTTAATATGGGGTGTTGAGTCCATTTCGTTGAGCAAGGAGTAGCTCTTGTCTATTCCATATTTGGCTTAAGGAACTTTATCTGTGCTCATTTCAATCTCTGGTTTTATGCAGCACCCCAACTCACCTTTACCCTTAAGCAAGCATAAGTTGGTTTTCTAAATTTGAGACCCTGTTCTGTTCTGTAATTCAGTTCCTGTGTAGCCAAGTTTACATTCCGTGTATTACTGATATCTTATGATGTTTCTTTTTCTGTGTGACTTATTTCAGTTAGAATCATCATACCTGAATCCACTCATTGTGCTGCTAAGGGCCTGATGACACAGATTTCATTGCTGAGTGATATTGCTTTGTAAGTAAATACCACAACTTCTTTCTCCATTTTTCACTTTCTGCGATGTTGAACTTGTACTGTAAACGAGGTTCTTGTAAACAGAGCCTTTCCAAACTTTGGGGTGGCTGTGTCTTTTTGATTTTAAATTCCCTAAGCTATAGGACCATAAGTGGAAGTGCACTAGGCTCTGTTGCTTTGTTTTTTAGATGTTTCAGGAAACACCATACACTTCTCCCGAGTGGTTGTTGGCAATTTACATCCCACCCATCAGCATAACAACGCTCCCAGTTCTCCATGGCCTGTCCTGCCTTTCTGGAATTTACACTTTTTTCAGATGGCCCTTTTGACTGGGGAGAAGTGAGACTTCATTGTAGTGCAGATTTCCTTTGCAAGCTTGCTTGGTTGGCCAAAAAGGGCGTATGCGTTTTTCCTGAATATATTCAGGAAAAAATGCATACGCCCTTTTTGGCCAAGTGCATCATTGTGGACGTTCTGCCTCTTTTCCTATGCTTTCAATGCAATTCCAGTCTACCTCCTGAAATCGGTTTCCTGCAATGCTGCCCCGCTTTCAAGTCCTCTTGGCAGCCTTACTTCATTCTATTTTTGGACGATAGCTGTCATTTATAACTCTGCAGGTTTGTGAATTACAGTGCCCCTGAGCTCCTTTCTTCAACTCGCTTTCTTGTGAGCTGGCCGCAACACCGCAGGATGGCTTCAGGCCCTAATCTGGTTCCGGCACGGCACGCTGAGCCTTTGGTTAATTCCTCTTCCTGGTGGGAAATGAGAGTTAAATTTGCCCGTCCAGACACCTCCAGCTAGTCTCTCATTGGTTCTCGCTATTCCTGTTCATCTTCCGCAGAAATTGCAAACTGGGCCAAACAGGAGGTTAAAGGGACTGACTCTCCAAGTCGGGAGAGTGTTAGTAAAGCGTCTGGAATGTTGCACCCGAGTACCAGGGTACGAAAACTGAGACATATTTGAACACGTCTCCCGATCACATGGTTGATCATACTCTGGGTTCCACATGCATGTTTTAGCTGAAGGAAGAATACCTAAAACCTGGGTAGTTGAAACCCGTGGAATGGGTACCATGCAATATGACTTCAAAGGGTCTTCATTTGCTCACTGAACCTCTCCAATACTATCACTGCTGCATTTATGCCCCTTTACACATGCTTGATTCTCTTTCGGAGACATAGCAATCCATAGGTTTTAAGATACTTACTAGTCAGGTACATTCTTAGGCGTTTAATATGCAGTGTTGAGTCCATTTCATTGAGCAAGGAGTAGCTCTTGTCTATTCCATATTTGGCTTAAGGAACTTTATCTGTGCTCATTTCAATCTCTGGTTTTATTCAGCACCCCAACTCACCTTTACCCTTAAGCAAGCATAAGTTGGTTTTCTAAATTTGAGACCCTGTTCTGTTCTGTAATTCAGTTCCTGTGTAGCCAAGTTTACATTCCGTGTATTACTGATATCTTATGATGTTTCTTTTTCTGTGTGACTTACTTCAGTTAGAATCATCATACCTGAATCCACTCATTGTGCTGCTACGGGCCTGATGACACAGATTTCATTGCTGAGTGATATTGCTTTGTAAGTAAATACCACAACTTCTTTATCCATTTTTCACTTTCTGCGATGTTGAACTTGTACTGTAAACGAGGTTCTTGTAAACAGAGCCGTTCCAAATTTTGGGGTGGCTGTGTCTTTTTGATTTTAATTTCCCTAAGCTATAGGACCATAAGTTGCAGTGCCCTAGGCTCTGTTGCTTTATTTTTTAGATGTTTCAGGAAACACCATACACTTCTCCCGAGTGTCTGTTGGCAATTTACATCCCGCCCATCAGCATAACAAGGCTCCCAGTTCTCCATGGCCTGTCCTGCCTTTCTGGATTTTACACTTTTTTCAGATGGCCCTTTTGACCAGAGGGAATTGAGACTTCATTGTAGTGCAGATTTCCTTTGCAAGTTTGCTTGGTTGGCCAAAAAGGGCGTATGCGTTTTTTCCTGAATATATTCAGGAAAAAACGCATACGCCCTTTTTGGCCAAGTGCATCATTGTGGACGTTCTGCCTCTTTTCCTATGCTTTCAATGCAATTCCAGTCTACCTCCTGAAATCGGTTTCCTGCAATTCTGCCCCGCTTTCAAGTCCTCTTGGCAGCCTTACTTCAGTCTATTTTTGGACGATAGCTGTCATTTATAACTCTGCAGGTTTGTGAATTACAGTGCCCCTGAGCTCCTTTCTTCAACTCGCTTTCTTGTGAGCTGGCCGCAACACCGCAGGATGGCTTCAGGCCCTTATCTGGTTCCGGCACGGCACGCTGAGCCTTTGGTTATTTCCTCTTCCTGGTGGGAAATGAGAGTTAAATTTGCCCGTCCAGACACCTCCAGCTAGTCTCTCATTGGTTCTCGCTATTCCTGTTCATCTTCCGCAGAAATTGCAAACTGGGCCAAACAGGAGGTTAAAGGCGCTGACTCTCCAAGTCGGGAGAGTGTTAGTAAAGCGTCTGGAATGTTGCACCCGAGTACCAGGGTACGAAAAGTGAGACATATTTGAACACGTCTCCCGTTCACACGGATGATCATACTCTTGGTTCCACATGCATGTTTTAGCTGAAAGAAGAATACCTTAAACCTGGGTAGTTGAAACCCGTGGAATGGGTACCATGCAATATGACTTCAAAGGGTCTTCATTTGCTCACCGAACCTCTCCAATCCTATCACTGCTGCGTTTATGCCCCTGTACACATGCTTGATTCTCTTTCGGAGACATAGCAATCCATAGGTTTTAAGATACTTACAAGTCAGGTACATTCTTAGGCGTTTAATATGCGTTGTTGAGTCCATTTCGTTGAGCAAGGAGTAGCTCTTGTCTATTCCATATTTGACTTAAGGAACTTTATCTGTGCTCATTTCAATCTCTGGTTTTATGCAGCACCCCAACTCACCTTTCCCCTTAAGCAAGCATAAGTTGGTTTTCTAAATTTGAGACCCTGTTCTGTTCTGTAATTCAGTTCCTGTGTAGCCAAGTTTACATTCCGTGTATTACTGATATCTTATGATGTTTCTTTTTCTGTGTGACTTATTTCAGTTAGAATCATCATACCTGAATCCACTCATTGTGCTGCTAAGGGCCTGATGACATAGATTTCATTGCTGTGTGATATTGCTTTGTAAGTAAATACCACAACTTCTTTATCCATTTTTCACTTTCTGCGATGTTGAACATGTACTGTAAACGAGGTTCTTGTAAACAGAGCCGTCCCAAACTTTGGGGTGGCTGTGTCTTTTTGATTTTAATTTCCCTAAGCTATAGGACCATAAGTGGAAGTGCCCTAGGCTCTGTTGCTTTGTTTTTTCAATCTTTCAGGAAACACCATACACTTCTCCCGAGTGTCTGTTGGCAATTTACATCCCGCCCATCAGCATAACAAGGCTCCCAGTTCTCCATGGCCTGTCCTGCCTTTCTGGATTTTACACTTTTTTCAGATGGCCCTTTTGACCGGGGGGAAGTGAGACTTCATTGTAGTGCAGATTTCCTTTGCAAGCTTGCTTGGTTGGCCAAAAAGGGCGTATGCGTTTTTTCCTGAATATATTCAGGAAAAAACGCATACGCCCTTTTTGGCCAAGTGCATCATTGTGGACGTTCTGCCTCTTTTCCTATGCTTTCAATGCAATTCCAGTCTACCTCCTGAAATCGGTTTCCTGCAATTCTGCCCCGCTTTCAAGTCCTCTTGGCATCCTTACTTCAGTCTATTTTTGGACGATAGCTGTCATTTATAACTCTGCAGGTTTGTGAGTTACAGTGCCCCTGAACTCCTTTCTTCAACTCGTTTTCTTGTGAGCTGGCTGCAACACCGCTGGATGGCTTCAGGCCCTAATCTGGTTCCGGCACGGCATGCTGAGCCTTTGGTTATTTCCTCTTTCTGATGGGAAATGAGAGTTAAATTTGCCCGTCCAGACACCTCCAGCTAGTCTCTCATTGGTTCTCCCTATTCCTGTTCATCTTCCGCAGAAATTGCAAACGGAGCCAAACAGGAGGTTAAAGGTGCTGACTCTCCAAGTGGGGAGAGTGTTAGTAAAGCATCTGGAATGTTGCACCCGAGTACCAGGGGAGGAAAACTGAGACATATTTGAACACGTCTCCCGTTCACACGGTTGATCATACTTGGGTTCCACATGCATGTTGTAGCTGAAGGAAGAATACCTTAAACCTGGAGAGTTGAGACCCGTGGAATGGGTACCATGCAATATGACTTCAAAGGGTCTTCATTTGCTCACCGAACCTCTCCAATCCTATCACTGCTGCGTTTATGCCCCTGTACAAACGCTTGATTCTCTTTTGGGGACATAGCAATCCATAGGTTTTAAGATACTTACTAGTCAGGTACATTCTTAGGCGTTTAATATGGGGTGTTGAGTCCATTTCGTTGAGCAAGGAGTAGCTCTTGTCTATTCCATATTTGGCTTAAGGAACTTTATCTGTGCTCATTTCAATCTCTGGTTTTATGCAGCACCCCAACTCACCTTCCCCCTTAAGCAAGCATAAGTTGGTTTTCTAAACTTGAGACAATGTTCTGTTTTGTAATTCAGTTCATGTGTAGCCAAGTTCACATTCTGTGTATTAGTGATACCTTATGATGTTTCTTTTCTGTGTGACTTATTTTAGTTCGAATCATCATACCTGAATCCACTCATTATGCTGCTACGGGCCTGATGACATAGATTTCATTGCTGAGTGATATTGCATTGTACGTAAGTACCACAAGTTCTTTATCCATTTTTCACTTTCTGCGATATTGAACTTGTACTGTAAACGAGGTTCTTGTAAACAGAGCCCTCCCAAACTTTGGGGTGGCTGTGTCTTTTTGATTTTAATTTCCCTAAGCTATAGGACCATAAGTGGAAGTGCCCTAGGTTCTGTTGCTTTGTTTTTTAGATGTTTCAGGAAACACCATACACTTCTCCAGAGTGGCTGTTGGCAATTTACATCCCGCCCATCAGCATAAGAAGGCTCCCAGTTCTCCATGGCCTGTCGTGCCTTTCTGGATTTTACACTTTTTTCAGATGGCCCTTTTGACCAGGTGGAAATGAGACTTCATTGTAGTGCAGATTTCCTTTGCAAGCTTGCTTGGTTGGCCAAAAAGTGCGTATGCGTTTTTTCCTGAATATATTCAGGAAAAAAGACATACGCCCTTTTTGGCCAAGTGCATCATTGTCGAGTTTCTGACTCTCTTCATATGCTTTCAATGCAATTCCAGTCTACCTCCTGAAATCGGTTTCCTGCAATTCTGCCTTGCTTTCAATGCCTCTTCATAGCCTTACCTTAATATATTTTTTAAAAATAGTTGGCCTTTATAACTCTGCAGGTTTTTGAATTGCAGTGGCCCTTAGCTCCATTTTTTAGCTCTTATTTTTGTGGTATTGCCCCATAACCACAGGATTCCTTGAAGCCCTATTTTTCTTCTGGGGCACCTGCTGTGCCTTTGGTTAATTCTTCTTACTGATGTGATATTAGAGTGACATGTGCCCATTGAAACCGCTACAGCTAGTTTCTCACTGGTTCCCCCTATTCCCATTCATCCTCTGCACTAACTGCAGACTGTGCGATACCAGAACTTAAAGGCATTGACTCCATGTGGGGATGTTGTTAGTAAAGCGGCTGGAATGTCGATCCGGAGCCCCAGGAGAGGAAAAATGAGGTGCGTTTTAGAAACCTTTCCCGATCATATGGTATACCAGTCGCTGGGTTTCCCAAGCATGGTTTAGCTGTAGGAAGATTCCCTTCAACCTGGAGTGTTGGGACCCTTGGACTGAGTAGCATGAAGTATTGCATTAAACTTTCGGCAGTTGCTCACCAAAGCTCACCAATCCTGTCAGCCCCAAGTGTCCAGCCTTATGTCTTATCCAGCTGTGGGTTTATATGTGGTCAATCCAGGTTGCATCACAGCCCCTGAGCCAATTTTGTAAGAATTTTTCTCTCTTTCATTGTTTCAGCGTTTTGTTTTTAAAATTTATTTCTATAATGGGGTTTAGCTCCTTTTCACTGCTGTGTTTGTGCCGCTCTGCACACACTTGATTCCCTTATGGAGATATATCAATACATGGGTTTTAAGATTCTTATTCCTCAGATATATTTCTCTGCGGTGTATAGGGTGTGTTGAGGCCTGTTCATTGAGCAAGGTGTAGATCTTGTCTAATACCTATTTGGTTTATTGAACGGTATCTGTGCTAATTTCAAACTCTGGTTTTATGCATCACCCCACCTCTCCTTTCCCCTTAAGCTGACATAAGTGTGTTTTCTAAATGTGAGACACTGTTCTGTTCTGTAATTCATTTCTTGTGCAGCCATATTTACCCTCCCTCTATAAGTGATATCTTATGATATGTTTCTTTTTCTGTTTGACTTATTTCAAGTAGTATTATCGGACCTAAATCCACTCTTTATCCTTCTACTAGCCTTATTACATTGATTTCATGGTGAAGAGATATTCCATTGTACATAAGTACCACATCTTCTTTATCCATTGTTCTCTTTCCTGGGATATTTAAGGTGTACTGAAGTTGAGGTTCTTGTAAACAGAGTAGCCCTAAACTGTGGTGTGCTTGTGTCTTGTTGATTTTTAGACTTCCCTAGATATACTCCCATGATTGGAAGTGTCCTATGCTCTGTAGCTCTGTTTTTTAGATGATTTAGGAACCACCATACACTTCTCCAGAGTGGCTCTCGGCAGTTCACACACTGCCCATCAGCGTATAAAGGCTCCCTGTTCTCCATGGCCTGTCCTGCATTTCTGGTTTTTACAATTTTTTAGGATGGCCCTTTTGACCGGTGGGAAGTGAGACTTCTTTGTTGTGCACATTTGCATTGCTTGCTTGCTTCGTTGCCCATAAAGTGCGTATGCGTTTTTTCCTGGATATAATCAGGAAAAAACGCATACGCCCTTTTGGGCCAACTGCATCATTGTCGAAATTCTGCCGCTTTTCATGTGCGTTAAAGACGAGTCCAATCTATCTCTTGAAATCTGTTTCTTGCAATTCTGTCTTGCATTCAGATCCTCTTCTTTGCCTTACCTCAACATATTTTTGGACGTTAGTTTTCATTTATAACTCTGCAGGTTTGTGAATTGCAGTGACCCTGAGCTCCATTTTTTAAGTTGCTCTTTTGTGAGCTGGCCTCAAACCCGCAGGATTGCTTCAGGCCCTATTTTGGCTCCGGCGAGGCAGGCTGAGCCTTTCTTTAATTCTTATTCTTAATGGGAAATTAGAGTGATATGTGCCCGTCCAAACCCCTACAACTCTTCTCTCATTGGTTCCCCCTCTTCCCGTTCATCCTCCTCACAATTTGCAAAATGTGTGAAACAGAAGTTTAAATGTGCTGATTCTCCAAGTGGGGAGATTCTAAGTAGCGTGGCTGGAATGGTGAACAGGAGCACCAGGAGAGGATAAATGAGGTGCATTTTAGACACATCTCCCGATCACATGGTGTACAGTCCTCTGGGTTTTCCATGCATGTTTTAGCTGTAGGAAGATCCCTTGAACCTGCAGATTTGGGACCCATTGAATGGGTACCAGGTAGTATTACTTTAAAGGGTGTGCATTTCCTCACCCAACCTCACATTTCTCTTAGCGTAAACAGTTTCCAGCCTTATGTCTCATCCTGCTGTGGGTCTAGATGTGTTCAATCCATGTTGCATCACCGTCCCTGAGGAAAAGTTGTAAGAGGTTTTCTCTGTCTCTCTGTCGTTTATTTTTTTCAATTTATTACTATATTGGTTACAGCTGATTTTCAAAGCTCTGTTTCTTGCTGCTGTACATCCACTTGATTCGCGTACAGAGAGACATCAATAAATTCTTTTTCAGATTCTTACCAGTCGTATATATTCTTTTCCGGTGACTTGAGTGTGCTGAGTGCAGTTCTTTTAGCTACCGTGTAGGCCTTGTTGATTATCAGTTTGGTATTTGGAATGGTATCTTTGCTAATTTCAACCTCCTGGATGATGCCTCACCCCTCCCCACCTTTCCCGTTTAGCAGCCTTATGCGTGTTTTCTACATATTTGACTATGTTTTTGTTTTGTAATTTATTTCATGTGTAGCCATTTTGGATTCCACCTTTAAGTGATATCTTATGATATGTGTCTTTTTCTTTTTGAATTCTGTCACTTAGAATGATCATACGTAACTCCTCCGGAGTCGTTACAACTGGCCATATTTCATTGATTTCCAGGCTGAATAATATTCCACTCTACCTAAGTACCACATCTCTATCCATTTTTTCCCTCCAGAGACATTTAAGTTATATCCTAGTCGAGGATCTTTTAAACAGAGAGGGGGTAAACATTGGGGTGCCTGTGTCCTCTCGATTTTTGTTTTTCCCAAGATATACGCCCATGAGTGCAAGTGCCCTATGCTCTGTAGCTCATTTTTTAGATGCTTTAGTAAACACAATACACTTCTCCAGAATGGCCGTTGGCAATATACATTTCCACTATAAGTCTCACAGGGCTCCCTCTTCTCGTTGCCCTGTCCTGCATTTCTGTTGTTTACGCTTTATGAGGATGGCTCTTCTGACTGATGCGAAGTGATATCTTTTGTAGTATTGACTTCCAGTGCCCACCTGTTTGGTTGGCTAAAAAAGTGTATGCCCTTTTCTTGAATATATACAGAAAAGAACGCATACACCCTTTTTGGCCAACTGCAATGTTGGCAATGTTCAGCTCCTTTTCTTGTGCTTAATGGCGAGTCCTTTCTACCTCCTCAAATCCCTTTCCTGCCATTCTCCCTTGCTTACAAGTCCTTTTCTCTGACTTTCCTCAAGACATTTTTCAGTGATGGATATTTTCAACTCTGCAGTTTTGTGAATTTTACTGCCCCTGAGTTCCATTGTTCAACTCGTGTTTATGGGAACTGGCCACAAAGCAGCGGGATTTCCTCAAGCCCTATACTGTTTCCATGGGCAACCCTAGCCTTTGGTCAATTTGTCTTCCTGATTGGAAATTAGAGTGACATGTGCCTGTCTGAACACCTAGGACTTGTCTCTCATTGTTCCTCATCCTTCCGCTTCATCCTCTGGACAAATTCCAAACTGTACGCAACAGGATGTTGACAGTGCTGACATCTCCAAGTGGGGAGACTGTTAGTAAAGACGCTGGAGGGGTGAACCCGAGCACCAGGAGATGAGGAGATGAGATGCCTTTTCCAAACTCTTCCCGATCAGACGGTATACCATCCTCTGGGTGTGACAGACATGTTTTAGCAGTAGGAAGAGTCCCATTCATGTAAGGAGAACACCAGGGCTTTTTCAAAATCAGTGTCTCCCCGAAACCCAAACTGGGGAAGTTTTTAAGCTACGGCTACACATATGTTCATTAAGGGCCTTGGGGAGTAGGCAGAGTCCAAACTTTAGATGATTGAAGTCTTCAGGGTCAGAAGCACTCACCACCAGCTTCCCTTAGGCTACACTTTAACTGTCATTGATAGATGATGTCAATAAAAATATCTATTCTTTTTCAGATTATTTCCCCTTATAGGTTATTGCAAAATGTTGAGTGTAGTTCCCTGTGCTATACAGTAGTTCCTTGTTGATGATCTATTTTATACATAGCAGTGTGTATGTGTTCATTCCAAACTGTTAATTTATCCCTCCTCCCACCTTTCCCCTTTGGTAATAATAAATTGTAAGATTTTATACTTCTCAGAAATGGGGGAGCTGAAAGAGAGGTATCATTTTCAATGGAAAAGCATTTAAAACAAGATTGAAGGTTTAACCAAGATTATTAGCTGTACATCCTTGGAAAGAAATCACTTCGTTTCTCTAATATTGACCTGACAAATAAGACAAACCTTTTCACTGAACTTGCTTATAAAAAGTGATGGAAATATCAAATGGAAGTGTTAAAAACATCTTATTTTACCCGAGCCTTATACACTGTTTTATGTTAACTACAGTTTGGCTCACACATCTGTTCATTGAGGTTACAATAGTCTCAATTTCTGTTATTGATCCTCCAGAGTGGACCCCAACAAGTGTCCCCCTGCCCAGTGTCATTGGGGCCAAGAGATCGAGACTGAGTTTGGTTCACAAGCAAAGGAAACTTTATATTTTGATCAGAGAATGGAGAGGTGAGAGCATGCACTACCCCGTGGGCTGTGGGCTGGGCTGCTGTGTAGAGATCCTGTCAGAGTCAGTGGGAGGGAGGGAGGAGGCGGAGCTCTCGAGGGCCGGGTTGGCTGTAGCTCAGGCTCTATATCGTGGAGTCTGCACTGGGCCCCAGGAGCTGAGGTGTCGACCCAGCCATTCTGCACTAGGAAATCTGGTCTGAAGTGCCGGGTGTGGAACCTCTGCATGCGGGACCCTAGGAGCACGTGAAATTAGACAAAGCACAAAGGATAAAAAAGGTTAGACTTGACTTTATTGCCCAGATTCTATTTTTATCTCCCAGGGATTTTTAATGGGCTTTGCTGGGGACAAACCCCTCCTCTGCCTTTTGTCCCGTTCCTCATTCTTGGAGTGCTGAGGGTGCAGACCCTTCTTCTGTAACTGCTGAGTGCTGAGTTGGGAGCCCTCATACCCTGGGGCGAGGGTCAGAGCTTCTCCCCAGCAGCCTCCCGGTGACGTTGATTGTCCCCAGGACCCCTGCCTCCCTGCTCGTCCACCTGAGCACCAGCATTGGAAGTGTTATAGATTCTAATGACCTTTAAGGGTCCAGGAAAGAGATGTGCAGAGATGCTGTGGGGGCCGGTTTCACCCCGCCCCACATTTGTTCGGCCACCTTAGGCTGACCGTCTCTGCCAGCCTAGATGCTCTGACCAGTAGTCTGCGCTTTCTTCAGTTAGGCCCCTGAATTAACGTACAAACAGCACCAGGTGTCAGAGCCCTGCCCGCTCAACTCCCAGACAGTCCAGGGTCAGTGGTGATCAAGGACCATGATGGCTACTGAGTCAACAGCCTTTTGAAGTAAACAGGAGTCCAGCCGGTCTTATTGGCCACCATCATCATGGTGTCTGTAGGCTTTGCTATGGTGACAGTGTGGTATACTGTTCCCCCGCCAAGATTATTAGCTCCCCTCTGGGTGCAGTAAGTCCTGCAAGCAGTAGTCTACTCTTTTGGGACACACTCTTGTTGTTTTATGAGAGAAACTCCAGGTCAAGTGATGTTCACACGAGTCGTCATGGTGCCCTGTTGCCCCCGGTTATCTCTCTGGATGTTGGAGTTGGAGGGCCTCCTCACTCGAGGTCGGTGTGCCCACGGAGCGAACCCTGCAACTTCAGGGCATGGTTGGTGGTTAGGATCACCACGTGGGGTCCTTTTCCCTTAGGAGGGAGGTGGCCTTTTGGGCTGCTGATTTCCAGGTTTTTAGATACCGCCAGTATCTTGGCCAGATGTGGCAGTGGGCCAAGCCCCTTAGTGACCGTAGTTTATCCTACCTGGATGGCATTCTTGCATTGTTCCATTTCAAGTGGTCCCAGTTTTTGCACTAATTCTCCAATGGCGATTCACCTTTCACCGGGAATGTAAAGGTCAAAGGGTTTAGCTAAATTAGGGAGTTCCAGGGCAAGGGTCTGAATTGACTGCTCTTTCCATTCTTGAAAGGCCACTTCTGGATTCTATTCAAAAGGATCATCATCTTTTCCTTTCAGTGTTTCATATAGAGGCCCAGCTAGTAGACTGTAGCTAGGGATCCAGAAGCAGCAAACCCTGGCCTCCCCAGGAACCCCTAAGCTGTCTTCTAGTTTTAGAAAGGGGTAAGGCTGAAAATGGTTTCTTCCCTTTCCTGGGATGGGCTTCTCTGACCTTCTGTGAGAATGAAGCCCAGGCAGGTCACCGCAGTCTGTGATATTTGAGCTTTTTCTTGGACAACTTCTATCCTTTATTGGCTTGGTAGTTCAGAGGCCTCCTTAGTAGGGCTGGTGATCAGAATGTCGTCTGCATATTGAGGGAGGGTTTCCTTTTCCAGAGGTAGAACTTTTAGGTCTTTAGCTAAGCTTTCCCCAAAGATGGTGTGGGAATTTTTGCACCCTTGGGGCCAGACGGCCCGGAAGTATTGTTTTAGTTGTATGTTGAGTCCTGCCACTCACAAGCCAAAATTTCTTGTGACTCTGGGACTAATGGAATACAAAAGAAGGCATCATTGAAGACTAATACAGAATACCATGTCCTGGTGGTTGGTAGAATGACCAGCAGGGTGTAGGAATTAGGAGCAACTGGAGGTATATCCTCGGTGGCTTCACTGACTGTCCTGACATCCTTTACCATGTCCCCAGCAGCCCATGGGGCTCTCGTGGTCAGACCAATCCCAGAATATGGAGCTCACCTGGGCAGGTACCCCACCCCCACCCCAGCCCACGGGGCTCTCGTGGTCAGGCCCCTCCCAGGATACAGAGCTACCCTTGCAGGTACCGTGGCAGGGCTGGGCACACAGGAACCGTGCACATAGCCCTCATTGCAGAGCACCCCCAGCTCACCTGTCGCTCAGAGCTGACACAGAGCACCTCAGAGCAGGACTTGAACTAACAAACAGCAGCTGCGACAGGTCTGTGACCCTGGGCATCACTCCGTGAGGCCTCCCTCCACCTGGTCTTCCAGAGACTTCCACTGCACCCGGGGCACCAGGCCTCTGTCTCCAACCACCACCCACCCCTCCTCTCCCTGACTCCTGGGTTCCTCTCATTAGGAGAGGGTTTTCTTGAAGTTGTCTCCCACTCATGGGCCAGATAAAATGATTAGAAAACAAGCCAAAGCTGCAGCCCCTTGTCTATCCTGACTCTCAGGAGCCCACACCTGTTCCTTGGACCTGGCCGGTTCAGCAAGTTCCATTTTCTGCAACTGTGAGCCCCTGAGGGGTGATGATTGGCTGACCTGGGCAGCCTTACCGTGCCGGCCAGCCCTCCCCAGGTGTGCCTGGGTTGAGATCAATATAAATACCACTCCAGGCAGCAAGAGCCCCTGCAGCCGTGCCTGACGCCATTTTCTCTGCCCTGTCAGCAGTCTCGGGGCTGGGCTGGTGGGAGGGAGTGAGAGGCCACGGCTTTGTGGGTGGCCCAGTGTGAGTGGGGCTCTGCTGGACTTTCTGCAGCAGTTGCCAGGCTGCCACCTGCTAAAGAAGAGGATGTGTCACCCATACCTGCTGCTGGAATTTCTCCCTGGGCAGAGGTGAGGAAGGAAAAAAGCAGTGGGGGCAGGGACAGGACGGGTATCTCAGGCAGGGAAATGGAAATCTTCCAGAAGAGCACCCAGGGCCAGGACCATCCTGGCTGGCCTGCAGGCACCAAGTCGGCCGGCATGCTGTCACTCGTGTGGCTCTATGGCCCTTCCTCTAGGCTTTCAAGTCCTTGTATATATTCAGGTGTTTTACCTGGGATGGGTGGGAATAGTTCAGCAGCAACTGGCCTGGGGCTCAGCTCACGTTTACTCACAGATGCCTCGGCACGGTGCCCCAGCTTTGCAATGAGGACGCTTGTTGCGTGGGGGCTGCTGGCTGAATGGGAGACGATTCCCCACCACTGACCAACTTCAGAATTGTTTACAACTGGAGCAAGTGCCCTGATACGGTTTTCCTCTGTGTAACTGGTGGGTTCTGTGTTTTTTTTTCTCTTTTTCGTTTTTGGTTCAAGGTAGATTTTATTCCTCTTTTTTGTATTTACAGATATAAGCATGGAAATAATTTATTCATATAAATACATGTATGTGCAGGGAATAATTGTTTTTTCTGTTTTATTTTTTAAATTTTACTTCTTTTTAATTTTGAATTTTATTTTATATTTTTATACAGCAGGTTCTTATTGGTTATCTATTTTATACATATAAATGTATACATGCCAATCCCAGTCTCTCAACTCCTCCCACCACCAGCCCCCAACAGCTTTCCCCCCTTGTTGTCCATACGTTTGTTGTCTACATCTGTTGCTCTATTTATGCCTTGCAAAATGGTTAATCTGTACAGTTTTTCTAGGTTCCACATATATGCATGAATATACAAGATTTGTTTTTCTCTTTCTGACTTACTTCACTCTGTATGACAGTCTCTAGATCCATCGACGTCTCTACAAATGACCCAATTTCATTCCTTTTCATGGCTTAGTAATATTCCATTTTATATATGTACCACAGCTTTATGCATTCGTCTGTCTGTGGGCATTTAGGTTGCTTCCATTACCTCGATATTGTAAATAGTGATGCAATGAACATTGCGGTGAATGACTCTTTTTGATTTATGGTTTTGTCTGGGTATATGTCCAGTACTGGGATTGCTGTATCATATGGTAATTCTATTGTTAGTTTCTTAAGAAATTCCATATTGTTCTCCATAATGACTGTATCAATTTATATTCCCAACAATAGTGGAAGAGGGTTCCTTTTCTCCACACCCTTTCCAGCATTTTTTGTTTGTAGATTTTCAATGATGCCTATTCTACCAGGTGTGAGGTGATACCTCATTGTTGAATCCATTTCGTTGAGCAAGGGGTAGCTCTTGTCTATTACATATTTGGCTTATGGAACGGTATCTGTGCTAATTTCAAACTCTGCTTTTATGCAGCACCCCAACTCACCTTCCCCCTTAAGCAGGCATAAGTTGGTTTTCTAAACTTGAGACCCTGTTCTGTTTTGTAATTCAGTTCATGTGTAGCCAAGTTCACATTCCGTGTATTAGTGATACCTTATGATGTTTCTTTTTCTGTGTGACTTATTTCACTTAGAATCATCGTGCCTCAATGCACTCATTATGCTGGTACGGGCCTGGTGACATAGATTTCATTGCTGAGTGGTATTCTGTTGTACATAAGTACCGCAACTTCTTTATCCATTATTTGCTCTCTGGGATATTTAACTTGTGCCGTAGAAGAGATTTCTGTAAAAAGAGCCATCCCAAATTTTGGGGTTGCTGTGTCTTTTTGATATTAATTTCCCTAACCTATAGGACCATAAGTGGAAGTGCCCTAGGTCCTGTTGCTTTGTTTTTTAGATGTTTCAGGAAACACCATACACATCTCCCGAGTGTCTGTTGGCAATTTACATCCCGCCCATCAGCATAACAAGGCTCCCAGTTCTCCATGGCCTGTCCTGCCTTTCTGGGTTTTACACTTTTTTCAGATGGCCCTTTTGACCGGGGGGAAGTGAGACTTCATTGTAGTGCAGATTTCCTTTGCAAGCTTGCTTGGTTGGCCAAAAAGGGCGTATGCGTTTTTTCCTGAATATATTCAGGAAAAAAACGCATACGCCCTTTTGGCAAAGTGCATCATTGTGGACGTTCTGCCTCTTTTCCTATGCTTTCAATGCAATTCCAGTCTACCTCCTGAAATCGGTATCCTGCAATTCTGCCCCGCTTTCAAGTCCTCTTGGCAGCCTTACTTCAGTCTATTTTTGGACGATAGCTGTCATTTATAACTCTGCAGATTTGTGAATTACAGAGACCCTGAGCTCCTTTCTTCAACTCGCTTTCTTTTGAGCTGGCCGCAACACCGCAGGATGGCTTCAGGCCCTAATATGGTTCCGGCACGGCACGCTGAGCCTTTGGTTATTTCCTCTTCCTGGTGGGAAATGAGAGTTAAATTTGCCCGTCCAGACACCTCCAGCTAGTCTCTCATTGGTTCTCCCTATTCCTGTTCATCTTCCGCAGAAATTGCAAACTGGGCCAAACAGGAGGTTAAAGGCGCTGACTCTCCAAGTCGGGAGAGTGTTAGTAAAGGGTCTGGAATGTTGCACCCGAGTACCAGGGGAGGAAAACTGAGACATATTTGAACACGTCTCCCGTTCACATGGTTGATCATATGCGGGGTTCCACATGCATGTTTCAGCTGAAGGAAGAATACCTTAAACCTGGAGAGTTGAGACCCGTGTAATGGGTACCATGCAATATGACTTCAAAGGGTCTTCATTTGCTCACCGAACCTCTCCAATCCTATCACTGCTGCGTTCATGCCCCTGTACATATGCTTGATTCTCTTTAGGAGACATAGCAATCCATAGGTTTTAAGATACTTACTAGTCAGGTACATTCTTAGGCATTTAATATGCGGTGTTGAGTCCATTTCGTTGAGCAAGGAGTAGCTCTTGTCTATTCCATATTTGGCTTAAGGAACTTTATCTGTGCTCATTTCAATCTCTGGTTTTATGCAGCACCCCAACTCACCTTTCCCCTTAAGCAAGCATAAGTTGGTTTTCTAAATTTGAGACCCTGTTCTGTTCTGTAATTCAGTTCCTGTGTAGCCAAGTTTACATTCCGTGTATTACTGATATCTTATGATGTTTCTTTTTCTGTGTGACTTATTTCAGTTAGAATCATCATACCTGAATCCACTCATTGTTCTGCTAAGGGCCTGATGACATAGATTTCATTGCTGAGTGATACTGCTTTGTAAGTAAATACCACAAATTCTTTATCCATTTTTCACTTTCTGCGATGTTGAACTTGTACTGTAAACGAGGTTCTTGTAAACAGAGGCGTCCCAAACTTTGGGGTGGCTGTGTCTTTTTGATTTTAATTTCCCTAAGCTATAGGACCATAAGTGGCAGTGCCCTAGGCTCTGTTGCTTTGTTTTTTAGATGTTTCAGGAAACACCATACACTTCTCCGGAGTTTCTGTTGGCAATTTACATCCCGCCCATCAGCATAACAAGGCTCCCAGTTCTCCGTGGCCTGTCCTGCCTTTCTGGATTTTACACTTTTTTCAGATGGCCCTTTTGACCGGGGGGAAGTGAGACTTCATTGTAGTGCAGATTTCCTTTGCAAGCTTGCTTGGTTGGCCAAAAAGGGCGTATGCGTTTTTTCCTGAATATATTCAGGAAAAAACGCATACGCCCTTTTTGGCCAAGTGCATCATTGTGGACGTTCTGCCTCTTTTCCTATGCTTTCAATGCAATTCCAGTCTACCTCCTGAAATCGGTTTCCTGCAATTCTGCCCCGCTTTCAAGTCCTTTTGGCAGCCTTACTTCAGTGTATTTTTGGACGATAGCTGTCATTTATAACTCTGCAGGTTTGTGAATTACAGTGCCCCTGAGCTCCTTTCTTCAACTCGCTTTCTTGTGAGCTGGCCGCAACACCGCAGGATGGCTTCAGGCCCTAATCTGGTTCCGGCACGGCACGCTGAGCCTTTGGTTATTTCCTCTTCCTGGTGGGAAATGAGAGTTAAATTTGCCCGTCCAGACACCTCCAGCTAGTCTCTCATTGGTTCTCGCTATTCCTGTTCATCTTCCGCAGAAATTGCAAACTGGGCCAAACAGGAGGTTAAAGGCGCTGACTCTCCAAGTGGGGAGAGTGTTAGTAAAGTGTCTGGAATGTTGCACCCGAGTACCAGGGGAGGAAAACTGAGACATATTTGAACACGTCTCCCGTTCACATGGTTGATCATACTTGGGTTCCACATGCATGTTTTAGCTGAAGGAAGAATACCTTAAACCTGGAGAGTTAAGACCCGTGTAATGGGTACCATGCAATATGACTTCAAATGGTCTTCATTTGCTCACCAAACCTCTCCAATCCTATCACTGCTGCGTTTATGCCCCTGTACACATGCTTGATTCTCTTTCGGAGACATAGCAATCCATAGGTTTTAAGATACTTACTAGTCAGGTACATTCTTAGGCGTTTAATATGCGGTGTTGAGTCCATTTCGTTGAGCAAGGAGTAGCTCTTGTCTATTCCATATTTGGCTTAAGGAACTTTATCTGTGCTCATTTCAATCTCTGGTTTTATGCAGCACCCCAACTCACCTTTCCCCTTAAGCAAGCATAAGTTGGTTTTCTAAATTTGAGACCCTGTTCTCTTCTGTAATTCAGTTCCTGTGTAGCCAAGTTTACATTCCGTGTATTACTGATATCTTATGATGTTTCTTTTTCTGTGTGACTTATTTCAGTTAGAATCATCATACCTGAATCCACTCATTGTGCTGCTAAGGGCCTGATGACACAGATTTCATTGCTGAGTGATATTGCTTTGTAAGTAAATACCACAAATTCTTTATCCATTTTTCACTTTCTGCGATGTTGAACTTGTACTGTAAACGAGGTTCTTGTAAACAGAGGCGTCCCAAACTTTGGGGTGGCTGTGTCTTTTTGATTTTAATTTCCCTAAGCTATAGGACCATAAGTGGCAGTGCCCTAGGCTCTGTTGCTTTGTTTTTTAGATGTTTCAGGAAACACCATACACTTCTCCGGAGTGTCTGTTGGCAATTTACATCCCGCCCATCAGCATAACAAGGCTCCCAGTTCTCCATGGCCTGTCCTGCCTTTCTGGATTTTACACTTTTTTCAGATGGCCCTTTTGACCGGGGGAAGTGAGACTTCATTGTAGTGCAGATTTCCTTTGCAAGCTTGCTTGGTTGGCCAAAAAGGGCGTATGCGTTTTTTCCTGTATATATTCAGGAAAAAACGCATACGCCCTTTTTGGCCAAGTGCATCATTGTGGACGTCCTGCCTCTTTTCCTATGCTTTCAATGCAATTCCAGTCTACCTCCTGAAATCGGTTTCCTGCAATTCTGCCCCGCTTTCAAGTCCTTTTGGCAGCCTTACTTCAGTCTATTTTTGGACGATAGCTGTCATTTATAACTCTGCAGGTTTGTGAATTACAGTGCCCCTGAGCTCCTTTCTTCAACTCGCTTTCTTGTGACCTGGCCGCAACACCGCAGGATGGCTTCAGGCCCTAACCTGGTTCCGGCACGGCACGCTGAGCCTTTGGTTATTTCCTCTTCCTGGTGGGAAATGAGAGTTAAATTTGCCCGTCCAGACACCTTCAGCTAGTCTCTCATTGGTTCTCGCTATTCCTGTTCATCTTCCGCAGAAATTGCAAACTGGGCCAAACAGGAGGTTAAAGGGACTGACTCTCCAAGTGGGGAGAGTGTTAGTAAAGCGTCTGGAATGTTGCACCCGAGTACCAGGGGAGGAAAACTGAGACATATTTGAACACGTCTCCCATTCACATGGTTGATCATACTTGGGTTCCACATGCATGTTTTAGCTGAAGGAAGAATACCTTAAACCTGGAGAGTTAAGACCCGTGTAATGGGTACCATGCAATATGACTTCAAAGGGTCTTCATTTGCTCACCAAACCTCTCCAATCCTATCACTGCTGCGTTTATGCCCCTGTACACATGCTTGATTCTCTTTCGGAGACATAGCAATCCATAGGTTTTAAGATACTTACTAGTCAGGTACATTCTTAGGCGTTTAATATGCGGTGTTGAGTCCATTTCGTTGAGCAAGGAGTAGCTCTTGTCTATTCCATATTTGGCTTAAGGAACTTTATCTGTGCTCATTTCAATCTCTGGTTTTATGCAGCACCCCAACTCACCTTTCCCCTTAAGCAAGCATAAGTTGGTTTTCTAAATTTGAGACCCTGTTCTCTTCTGTAATTCAGTTCCTGTGTAGCCAAGTTTACATTCCGTGTATTACTGATATCTTATGATGTTTCTTTTTCTGTGTGACTTATTTCACTTAGAATCATCATACCTGAATCCACTCATTGTGCTGCTAAGGGCCTGACGACATAGATTTCATTGCTGAGTGATATTGCTTTGTAAGTAAATACCACAACTTCTTTCTCCATTTTTCACTTTCTGCGATGTTGAACTTGTACTGTAAACGAGGTTCTTGTAAACAGAGCCGTTCCAAACTTTGGGGTGGCTGTGTCTTTTTGATTTTAATTTCCCTAAGCTATAGGACCATAAGTGGAAGTGCCCTAGGTTCTGTTGCTTTGTTTTTTAGATGTTTCAGGAAACACCATACACTTCTCCGGAATGTCTGTTGGCAATTTACATCCCGCCCATCAGCATAACAAGGCTCCCAGTTCTCCATGGCCTGTCCTGCCTTTCTGGATTTTACACTTTTTTCAGATGGCCCTTTTGACCGGGGGGAAGTGAAACTTCATTGTAGTGCAGATTTCCTTTGCAAGCTTGCTTGGTTGGCCAAAAAGGGCGTATGCGTTTTTTCCTGAATATATTCAGGAAAAAACGCATACGCCCTTTTTGGCCAAGTGCATCATTGTGGACGTTCTGCCTCTTTTCCTATGCTTTCAATGCAATTCCAGTCTACCTCCTGAAATCGGTTTCCTGCAATTCTGCCCCGCTTTCAAGTCCTCTTGGCAGCCTTACTTCAGTCTATTTTTGGACGATAGCTGTCATTTATAACTCTGCAGGTTTGTGAGTTACAGTGCCCCTGAGCTCCTTTCTTCAACTCGCTTTCTTTTGAGCTGGCCGCAACACCGCAGGATGGCTTCAGGCCCTAATCTGGTTCCGGCACGGCACGCTGAGCCTTTGGTTATTTCCTCTTCCTGGTGGGAAATGAGAGTTAAATTTGCCCGTCCAGACACCTCCAGCTAGTCTCTCAATGGTTCTCGCTATTCCTGTTCATCTTCCGCAGAAATTGCAAACTGGGCCAAACAGGAGGTTAAAGGCGCTGACTCTCCAAGTGGGGAGAGTGTTAGTAAAGTGTCTGGAATGTTGCACCCGAGTACCAGGGGAGGAAAACTGAGACATATTTGAACACGTCTCCCGTTCACATGGTTGATCATACTTGGGTTCCACATGCATGTTTTAGCTGAAGGAAGAATACCTTAAACCTGGAGAGTTAAGACCCGTGGAATGGGTACCATGCAATATGTCTTCAAAGGGTGTTCATTTGCTCACCAAACCTCTCCAATCCTATCACTGCTGCGTTTATGCCCCTGTACACATGCTTGATTCTCTTTCGGACACATAGCAATCCATTGGTTTTAAGATACTTACTAGTCAGGTACATTCTTAGGCGTTTAATATGCGGTGTTGAGTCCATTTCGTTGAGCAAGGAGTAGCTCTTGTCTATTCCATATTTGGCTTAAGGAACTTTATCTGTGCTCATTTCAATCTCTGCTTTTATGCAGCACCCCAACTCACCTTTCCCCTTAAGCAAGCATAAGTTGGTTTTCTAAATTTGAGACCCTGTTCTGTTCTGTAATTCAGTTCCTGTGTAGCCAAGTTTACATTCCGTGTATTACTGATATCTTATGATGTTTCTTTTTCTGTGTGACTTATTTCAGTTAGAATCATCATACCTGAATCCACTCATTGTGCTGCTAAGGGTCTGATGACACAGATTTCATTGCTGAGTGATATTGCTTTGTAAGTAAATACCACAACTTCTTTATCCATTTTTCACTTTCTGCGATGTTGAACTTGTACTGTAAACGAGGTTCTTGTAAACAGAGCCGCTCCAAACTTTGGGGTGGCTGTGTCTTTTTGATTTTAATTTCCCTAAGCTATAGGACCATAAGTGGAATTGCCCTAGGCTCTGTTGCTTTGTTTTTTAGATATTTCAGGAAACACCATACACTTCTCCCGAGTGTCTGTTGGCAATTTACATCCCGCCCATCAGCATAACAAGGCTCCCAGTTCTCCATGGCCTGTCCTGCCTTTCTGGATTTTACACTTTTTTCAGATGGCCCTTTTGACCGGGGGGAAGTGAGACTTCATTGTAGTGCAGATTTCCTTTGCAAGCTTGCTTGGTTGGCCAAAAAGGGCGTATGCGTTTTTTCCTGAATATATTCAGGAAAAAACGCATACGCCCTTTTTGGCCAAGTGCATCATTGTGGACGTTCTGCCTCTTTTCCTATGCTTTCAATACAATTCCAGTCAACCTCCTGAAATCGGTTTCCTGCAATTCTGCCCCGCTTTCAAGTCCTCTTGGCAGCCTTACTTCAGTCTATTTTTGGACGATAGCTGTCATTTATAACTCTGCAGGTTTGTGAATTACAGTGCCCCTGAGCTCCTTTCTTCAACTCGCTTTCTTGTGAGCTGGCCGCAACACCGCAGGATGGCTTCAGGCCCTAATCTGGTTCCGGCACGGCACGCTGAGCCTTTGGTTAATTCCTCTTCCTGGTGGGAAATGAGAGTTAAATTTGCCCGTCCAGACACCTCCAGCTAGTCTCTCATTGGTTCTCGCTATTCCTGTTCATCTTCCGCAGAAATTGCAAACTGGGCCAAACAGGAGGTTAAAGGGACTGACTCTCCAAGTCGGGAGAGTGTTATTAAAGCGTCTGGAATGTTGCACCCGAGTACCAGGGGAGGAAAACTGAGACATATTTGAACACGTCTCCCGTTCACATGGTTGATCATACTCTGGGTTCCCCATGCATGTTTTAGCTGAAGAAAGAATACCTTAAACCTGGAGAGTTGGGACCCGTGTAATGGGTACCATGCAATATGACTTCAAAGGGTCTTCATTTGCTCACCGAACCTCTCCAATCCTATCACTGCTGCGTTTATGCGCCTGTACACACGCTTGATTCTCTTTTGGAGACATAGCAATCCATAGGTTTTAAGATACTTACTAGTCAGGTACATTCTTAGGCGTTTAATATGGGGTGTTGAGTCCATTTCGTTGAGCAAGGAGTAGCTCTTGTGTATTCCATATTTGGCTTAAGGACCTTTATCTGTGCTCATTTCAATCTCTGGTTTTATACAGCACCCCAACTCACCTTTCCCCTTAAGCAAGCATAAGTTGGTTTTCTAAATTTGAGACCCTGTTCTGTTTTGGAATGCAGTTCCTGTGTAGCCAAGTTTACATTCCGTGTATTAGTGATATCTTATGATGTTTCTTTTTCTGTGTGACTTATTTCAGTTAGAATCATCGTACCTGAATCCACTCATTATGCTGCTATGGGCCTGATGACATAGATTTCATTGCTGAGTGATACTGCATTGTACGTAAGTACCACAAGTTCTTTATCCATTTTTCACTTTCTGTGATATTGAACTTGTACGGTAAACGCGGTTCTTGTAAACGGAGGCGTCCCAAACTTTGGGGTGGCTGTGTCTTTTTGATTTTAATTTCCCTAAGCTATAGGACCATAAGTGGAAGTGCCCTAGGCTCTGTTGCTTTGTTTTTTAGATGTTTCAGGAAACACCATACACTTCTCCTGAGTGTCTGTTGGCAATTTACATCCCTCCCATCAGCATAACAAGGCTCCCAGTTCTCCATGGCCTGTCCTGCCATTCTGGATTTTACACTTTTTTCAGATGGACCTTTTGACCGGGGAGAAGTGAGACTTCATTGTAGTGCAGATTTCCTTTGCAAGTTTGCTTGGTTGGCCAAAAAGGGCGTATGCGTTTTTTCCTGAATATATTCAGGAAAAAACGCATACGCCCTTTTTGACCAAGTGCATCATTGTGGACGTTCTGCCTCTTTTCCTATGCTTTCAATGCAATTCCAGTCTACCTCCTGAAATCGGTTTCCTGCAATTCTGCCCCGCTTTCAAGTCCTCTTGGCAGCCTTACTTCAGTCTATTTTTGGACGATAGCTGTCATTTATAACTCTGCAGGTTTGTGAATTACAGTGCCCCTGAGCTCCTTTCTTCAACTCGCTTTCTTTTGAGCTGGCCGCAGCACCGCAGGATGTCTTCAGGCTCTAATCTGGTTGTGGCACGGCACGCTGAGCCTTTGGTTATTTCCTCTTCCTGGTGGGAAATGAGAGTTAAATTTGCCCATCCAGACACCTCCAGCTAGTTTCTCATTGGTTCTCGCTATTCCTGTTCATCTTCCGCAGAAATTGCAAACTGGGCCAAACAGGAGGTTAAAGGGACTGACTCTCCAAGTGGGGAGAGTGTTAGTAAAGCGTCTGGAATGTTGCACCCGAGTACCAGGGTACGAAAACTGAGACATATTTGAACACGTCTCCCGATCACATGGTTGATCATACTCTGGGTTCCACATGCATGTTTTAGCTGAAGGAAGAATACCTAAAACCTGGGTAGTTGAAACCCGTGTAATGGGTACCATGCAATATGACTTCAAAGGGTCTTCATTTGCTCACTGAACCTCTCCAATCCTATCACTGCTGCGTTTATGCCCCTGTACACATGCTTGATTCTCTTTCGGACACATAGCAATCCATAGGTTTTAAGATACTTACTAGTCAGGTACATTCTTAGGCGTTTAATATGCGGTGTTGAGTCCATTTCGTTGAGCAAGGAGTAGCTCTTGTCTATTCCATATTTGGCTTAAGGAACTTTATCTGTGCTCATTTCAATCTCTGGTATTATGCAGCACCCCAACTCACCTTTACCCTTAAGCAAGCATAAGTTGGTTTTCTAAATTTGAGAACCTGTTCTGTTCTGTAATTCAGTTCCTGTGTAGCCAAGTTTCCATTCCGTGTATTACTGATATCTTATGATGTTTCTTTTTCTGTGTGACTTATTTCAGTTAGAATCATCATACCTGAATCCACTCATTGTGCTGCTACGGGCCTGATGACATAGATTTCATTGCTGAGTGATATTGCTTTGTAAGTGAATACCACAACTTCTTTATCCATTTTTCACTTTCTGCGATGTTGAACTTGTACTGTAAACGAGGTTCTTGTAAACAGAGCCATTCCAAACTTTGGGGTGGCTGTGTCTTTTTGATTTTAATTTCCCTAAGCTATAGGACCATAAGTGGAAGTGCCCTAGGCTCTGTTGCTTTTTTTTTAGATGTTTCAGGAAACACCATACACTTCTCCCGAGTGTCTGTTGGCAATTTACATCCCGCCAATCAGCATAACAAGGCTCCCAGTTCTCCATGGCCTGTCCTGCCTTTCTGGATTTTACACTTTTTTCAGATGGCCCTTTTGACCGGGGGGAAGTGAGACTTCATTGTAGTGCAGATTTCCTTTGCAAGCTTGCTTGGTTGGCCAAAAAGGGCGTATGCGTTTTTTCCTGAATATATTCAGGAAAAAACGCATACGCCCTTTTTGGCCAAGTGCATCATTGTGGACGTTCTGCCTCTTTTCCTATGCTTTCAATGCAATTCCAGTCTACCTCCTGAAATCGGTTTCCTGCAATTCTGCCCCGCTTTCAAGTCCTCTTGGCAGCCTTACTTCAGTCTATTTTTGGACGATAGCTGTCATTTATAACTCTGCAGGTTTGTGAGTTACAGTGCCCCTGAGCTCCTTTCTTCAACTGGTTTCTTGTGAGCTGGCCGCAACACCGCAGGATGGCTTCAGGCCCTAATCTGGTTCCGGCCCGGCACGCTGAGCCTTTGGTTAATTCCTCTTCCTGGTGGGAAATGAGAGTTAAATTTGCCCGTCCAGACACCTCCAGCTAGCCTCTCATTGGTTCTCGCTATTCCTGTTCATCTTCCGCAGAAATTGCAAACTGGGCCAAACAGGAGGTTAAAGGGACTGACTCTCCAAGTCGGGAGAGTGTTAGTAAAGCATCTGGAATGTTGCACCCGAGTACCAGGGGAGGAAAACTGAGACATATTTGAACACGTCTCCCGTTCACATGGTTGATCATACTCTGGGTTCCACATGCATGTTTTAGCTGACGGAAGAATACCTTAAACCTGGAGAGTTGAGACCCGTGTAATGGGTACCATGCAATATGACTTCAAAGGGTCTTCATTTGCTCACCGAACCTCTCCAATCCTATCACTGCTGCGTTTATGCCCCTGTACACACGCTTGATTCTCTTTCGGAGACATAGCAATCCATAGGTTTTAAGATACTTACTAGTCAGGTACATTCTTAGGGGTTTAATATGGGGTTTTGAGTCCATTTCGTTGAGCAAGGAGTAGCTCTTGTCTATTCCATATTTGGCTTAAGGAACTTTATCTGTGCTCATTTCAATCTCTGGTTTTATGCAGCACCCCAACTCACCTTTCCCCTTAAGCAAGCATAAGTTGGTTTTCTAAATTTGAGACCCTGTTCTGTTTTGGAATGCAGTTCCTGTGTAGCCAAGTTTACATTCCGTGTATTAGTGATATCTTATGATGTTTCTTTTTCTGTGTGACTTATTTCAGTTAGAATCATCGTACCTGAATCCACTCATTATGCTGCTACGGGCCTGATGACATAGATTTCATTGCTGAGTGATACTGCATTGTACGTAAGTACCACAAGTTCTTTATCCATTTTTCACTTTCTGTGATATTGAACTTGTACGGTAAACGGGGTTCGTGTAAACGGAGGCGTCCCAAACTTTGGGGTGGCTGTGTCTTTTTGATTTTAATTTCCCTATGCTATAGGACCATAAGTGGAAGTGTCCTAGGCTCTGTTGCTTTGTTTTTTAGATGTTTCAGGAAACACCATACACTTCTCCCGAGTGTCTGTTGGCAATTTACATCCCGCCAATCAGCATAACAAGGCTCCCAGTTCTCCATGGCCTGTCCTGCCTTTCTGGATTTTACACTTTTTTCAGATGGCCCTTTTAACCGGGGGGAAGTGAGACTTCATTGTAGTGCAGATTTCCTTTGCAAGCTTGCTTGGTTGGCCAAAAAGGGCGTATGCGTTTTTTCCTGAATATATTCAGGAAAAAACGCATACGCCCTTTTTGGCCAAGTGCATCATTGTGGACGTTCTGCCTCTTTTCCTATGCTTTCAATGCAATTCCAGTTTACCTCCTGAAATCGGTTTCCTGCAATTCTGCCCCGCTTTCAAGTCCTCTTGGCAGCCTTACTTCAGTCTATTTTTGGACGATAGCTGTCATTTATAACTCTGCAGGTTTGTGAATTACAGTGCCCCTGAGCTCCTTTCTTCAACTCGCTTTCTTGTGAGCTGGCCGCAACACCGCAGGATGGCTTCAGGCCCTAATCTGGTTCCGGCACGGCACGCTGAGCCTTTGGTTAATTCCTCTTCCTGGTGGGAAATGAGAGTTAAATTTGCCCGTCCAGACACCTCCAGCTAGTCTCTCATTGGTTCTCGCTATTCCTGTTCATCTTCTGCAGAAATTGCAAACTGGGCCAAACAGGAGGTTAAAGGTGCTGACTCTCCAAGTGGGGAGAGTGTTAGTAAAGCGTCTGGAATGTTGCACCCGAGTACCAGGGTACGAAAACTGAGACATATTTGAACACGTCTCCCGATCACATGGTTGATCATACTCTGGGTTCCACATGCATGTTTTAGCTGAAGGAAGAATACCTAAAACCTGGGTAGTTGAAACCCGTGGAATGGGTACCATGCAATATGACTTCAAAGGGTCTTCATTTGCTCACCGAACCTCTCCAATCCTATCACTGCTGCGTTTATGCCCCTGTACACATGCTTGATTCTCTTTCGGAGACATAGCAATCCATAGGTTTTAAGATACTTACTAGTCAGGTACATTCTTAGGCGTTTAATATGCGGTGTTGAGTCCATTTCGTTGAGCAAGGAGTAGCTCTTGTCTATTCCATATTTGGCTTAAGGAACTTTATCTGTGCTCATTTCAATCTCTGGTTTTATGCAGCACCCCAACTCACCTTTCCCCTTAAGCAAGCATAAGTTGGTTTTCTAAATTTGAGACCCTGTTCTGTTCTGTAATTCAGTTCCTGTGTAGCCAAGTTTACATTCCGTGTATTACTGATATCTTATGATGTTTCTTTTTCTGTGTGACTTATTTCAGTTAGAATCATCATACCTGAATCCACTCATTGTGCTGCTAAGGGCCTGATGACACAGATTTCATTGCTGAGTGATATTGCTTTGTAAGTAAATACCACAACTTCTTTATCCATTTTTCACTTTCTGCGATGTTGAACTTGTACTGTAAACGAGGTTCTTGTAAACAGAGCCGTTCCAAACTTTGGGGTGGCTGTGTCTTTTTGATTTTAATTTCCCTAAGCTATAGGACCATAAGTGGAAGTGCCCTAGGTTCTGTTGCTTTGTTTTTTAGATGTTTCAGGAAACACCATACACTTCTCCCGAGTGGTTGTTGGCAATTTACATCCCGCCCATCAGCATAACAAGGCTCCCAGTTCTCCATGGCCTGTCCTGCCTTTCTGGATTTTACACTTTTTTCAGATGGCCCTTTTGACCGGGGGGAAGTGAGACTTCATTGTAGTGCAGATTTCCTTTGCAAGCTTGCTTGGTTGGCCAAAAAGGGCGTATGCGTTTTTTCCTGAATATATTCAGGAAAAAACGCATACGCCCTTTTTGGCCAAGTGCATCATTGTGGACGTTCTGCCTCTTTTCCTATGCTTTCAATGCAATTCCAGTCTACCTCCTGAAATCGGTTTCCTGCAATTCTACCCCGCTTTCAAGTCCTTTTGGCAGCCTTACTTCAGTCTATTTTTGGACGATAGCTGTCATTTATAACTCTGCAGGTTTGTGAATTACAGTGCCCCTGAGCTCCTTTCTTCAACTCGCTTTCTTGTGACCTGGCCGCAACACCGCAGGATGGCTTCAGGCCCTAATCTGGTTTCGGCACGGCACACTGAGCCTTTGGTTATTTCCTCTTCCTGGTGGGAAATGAGAGTTAAATTTGCCCGTCCAGACACCTCCAGCTAGTCTCTCATTTGTTCTCGCTATTCCTGTTCATCTTCCGCAGAAATTGCAAACTGGGCCAAACAGGATGTTAAAGGCGCTGACTCTCCAAGTGGGGAGAGTGTTAGTAAAGTGTCTGGAATGTTGCACCCGAGTACCAGGGGAGGAAAACTGAGACATATTTGAACACGTCTCCCGTTCACATGGTTGATCATACTTGGGTTCCACATGCATGTTTTAGCTGAAGGAAGAATACCTTAAACCTGGAGAGTTAAGACCCGTGTAATGGGTACCATGCAATATGACTTCAAAGGGTCTTCATTTGCTCACCGAACCTCTCCAATCCTATCACTGCTGTGTTTATGCCCCTGTACACATGCTTGATTCTCTTTCGGAGACATAGCAATCCATAGGTTTTAAGATACTTACTAGTCAGGTACATTCTTAGGCGTTTAATATGCGGTGTTGAGTTCATTTCGTTGAGCAAGGAGTAGCTCTTGTCTATTCCATATTTGGCTTAAGGAACTTTATCTGTGCTCATTTCAATCTCTGCTTTTATGCAGCACCCCAACTCACCTTTACCCTTAAGCAAGCATAAGTTGGTTTTCTAAATTTGAGACCCTGTTCTGCTCTGTAATTCAGTTCCTGTGTAGCCAAGTTTACATTCCGTGTATTACTGATATCTTATGATGTTTCTTTTTCTGTGTGACTTATTTCAGTTAGAATCATCATACCTGAATCCACTCATTGTGCTGCTAAGGGCCTGATGACACAGATTTCATTGCTGAGTGATATTGCTTTGTAAGTAAATACCACAACTTCTTTCTCCATTTTTCACTTTCTGCGATGTTGAACTTGTAGTGTAAACGAGGTTCTTGTAAACAGAGCCGTTCCAAACTTTGGGGTGGCTGTGTCTTTTTGATTTTAATTTCCCTAAGCTATAGGACCATAAGTGGAAGTGCCCTAGGTTCTGTTGCTTTGTTTTTTAGATGTTTCAGGAAACACCATACACTTCTCCCGAGTGGTTGTTGGCAATTTACATCCCGCCCATCAGCATAACAAGGCTCCCAGTTCTCCATGGCCTGTCCTGCCTTTCTGGATTTTACACTTTTTTCAGATGGCCCTTTTGACCGGGGGGAAGTGAGACTTCATTGTAGTGCACATTTCCTTTGCAAGCTTGCTTGGTTGGCCAAAAAGGGCGTATGCGTTTTTTCCTGAATATATTCAGGAAAAAACGCATACGCCCTTTTTGGCCAAGTGCATCATTGTGGACGTTCTGCCTCTTTTCCTATGCTTTCAATGCAATTCCAGTCTACCTCCTGAAATCGGTTTCCTGCAATTCTGCCCCGCTTTCAAGTCCTCTTGGCAGCCTTACTTCAGTCTATTTTTGGACGATAGCTGTCATTTATAACTCTGCAGGTTTGTGAATTACAGTGCCCCTGAGCTCCTTTCTTCAACTCGCTTTCTTGTGACCTGGCCGCAACACCGCAGGATGGCTTCAGGCCCTAATCTGGTTCCGGCACGGCACGCTGAGCCTTTGGTTAATTCCTCTTCCTGGTGGGAAATGAGAGTTAAATTTGCCCGTCCAGACACCTCCAGCTAGTCTCTCATTGGTTCTCGCTATTCCTGTTCATCTTCCGCAGAAATTGCAAACTGGGCCAAACAGGAGGTTAAAGGTGCTGACTCTCCAAGTGGGGAGAGTGTTAGTAAAGCGTCTGGAATGTTGCACCCGAGTACCAGGGTCCGAAAACTGAGACATATTTGAACACGTCTCCCGATCACATGGTTGATCATACTCTGGGTTCCACATGCATGTTTTAGCTGAAGGAAGAATACCTAAAACCTGGGTAGTTGAAACCCGTGGAATGGGTACCATGTAATATGACTTCAAAGGGTCTTCATTTGCTCACCGAACCTCTCCAATCCTATCACTGCTGCGTTTATGCCCCTGTACACATGCTTGATTCCCCTTCGGAGACATAGCAATCCATAGGTTTTAAGATACTTACTAGTCAGGTACATTCTTAGGCGTTTAATATGCGGTGTTGAGTCCATTTCGTTGAGCAAGGAGTAGCTCTTGTCTATTCCATATTTGGCTTAAGGAACTTTATCTGTGCTCATTTCAATCTCTGGTTTTATGCAGCACCCCAACTCACCTTTCCCCTTAAGCAAGCATAAGTGGGTTTTCTAAATTTGAGACCCTGTTCTGTTTTGGAATGCAGTTCCTGTGTAGCCAAGTTTACATTCCGTGTATTAGTGATATCTTATGATGTTTCTTTTTCTGTGTGACTTATTTCAGTTAGAAACATCGTACCTGAATCCACTCATTATGCTGCTACGGGCCTGATGACATAGATTTCATTGCTGAGTGATACTGCATTGTACGTAAGTTTCACAAGTTCTTTATCCATTTTTCACTTTATGTGATATTGAACTTGTACGGTAAACGGGGTTCGTGTAAACGGAGGCGTCCCAAACTTTGGGGTGGCTGTGTCTTTTTGATTTTAATTTCCCTAAGCTATAGGACCATAAGTGGAAGTGCCCTAGGCTCTGTTGCTTTGTTTTTTAGATGTTTCAGGAAACACCATACACTTCTCCCGAGTGTCTGTTGGGAATTTACATCCCGCCCATCAGCATATCAAGGCTCCCAGTTCTCCATGGCCTGTCCTGCCTTTCTGGATTTTACACTTTTTTCAGATGGCCCTTTTGACCGGGGGGAAGTGAGACTTCATTGTAGTGCAGATTTCCTTTGCAAGCTTGCTTGGTTGGCCAAAAAGGGCGTATGCGTTTTTTCCTGAATATATTCAGGAAAAAACGCATACGCCCTTTTTGGCCAAGTGCATCATTGTGGACGTTCTGCCTCTTTTCCTATGCTTTCAATGCAATTCCAGTCTACCTCCTGAAATCGGTTTCCTGCAATTCTGCCCCGCTTTCAAGTCCTCTTGGCAGCCTTACTTCAGTCTATTTTTGGACGATAGCTGTCATTTATAACTCTGCAGGTTTGTGAATTACAGTGCCCCTGAGCTCCTTTCTTCAACTCGCTTTCTTGTGACCTGGCCGCAACACCGCAGGATGGCTTCAGGCCCTAATCTGGTTCCGGCCCGGCACACTGAGCCTTTGGTTAATTCCTCTTCCTGGTGGGAAATGAGAGTTAAATTTGCCCGTCCAGACACCTCCAGCTAGCCTCTCATTGGTTCTCGCTATTCCTGTTCATCTTCCGCAGAAATTGCAAACTGGGCCAAACAGGAGGTTAAAGGGACTGACTCTCCAAGTCGGGAGAGTGTTAGTAAAGCATCTGGAATGTTGCACCCGAGTACCAGGGGAGGAAAACTGAGACATATTTGAACACGTCTCCCGTTCACATGGTTGATCATACTCTGGGTTCCACATGCATGTTTTAGCTGAAGGAAGAATACCTTAAACCTGGAGAGTTGAGACCCGTGTAATGGGTACCATGCAATATGACTTCAAAGGGTCTTCATTTGCTCACCAAACCTCTCCAATCCTATCACTGCTGCGTTTATGCCCCTGTACACATGCTTGATTCTCTTTCGGAGACATAGCAATCCATAGGTTTTAAGATACTTACTAGTCAGGTACATTTTTAGGCGTTTAATATGCGGTGTTGAGTTCATTTCGTTGAGCAAGGAGTAGCTCTTGTCTATTCCATATTTGGCTTAAGGAACTTTATCTGTGCTCATTTCAATCTCTGCTTTTATGCAGCACCCCAACTCACCTTTACCCTTAAGCAAGCATAAGTTGGTTTTCTAAATTTGAGACCCTGTTCTGCTCTGTAATTCAGTTCCTGTGTAGCCAAGTTTACATTCCGTGTATTACTGATATCTTATGATGTTTCTTTTTCTGTGTGACTTATTTCAGTTAGAATCATCATACCTGAATCC
Source organism: Delphinus delphis (assembly GCF_949987515.2). NCBI lineage: Eukaryota > Metazoa > Chordata > Mammalia > Artiodactyla > Delphinidae > Delphinus > Delphinus delphis. The sequence continues at coordinate 5,403,571 of NW_027192648.1, forward strand.
ACTCATTGTGCTGCTAAGGGCCTGATGACACAGATTTCATTGCTGAGTGATATTGCTTTGTAAGTAAATACCACAACTTCTTTCTCCATTTTTCACTTTCTGCGATGTTGAACTTGTAGTGTAAACGAGGTTCTTGTAAACAGAGCCGTTCCAAACTTTGGGGTGGCTGTGTCTTTTTGATTTTAATTTCCCTAAGCTATAGGACCATAAGTGGAAGTGCCCTAGGTTCTGTTGCTTTGTTTTTTAGATGTTTCAGGAAACACCATACACTTCTCCCGAGTGGTTGTTGGCAATTTACATCCCGCCCATCAGCATAACAAGGCTCCCAGTTCTCCATGGCCTGTCCTGCCTTTCTGGATTTTACACTTTTTTCAGATGGCCCTTTTGACCGGGGGGAAGTGAGACTTCATTGTAGTGCACATTTCCTTTGCAAGCTTGCTTGGTTGGCCAAAAAGGGCGTATGCGTTTTTTCCTGAATATATTCAGGAAAAAACGCATACGCCCTTTTTGGCCAAGTGCATCATTGTGGACGTTCTGCCTCTTTTCCTATGCTTTCAATGCAATTCCAGTCTACCTCCTGAAATCGGTTTCCTGCAATTCTGCCCCGCTTTCAAGTCCTCTTGGCAGCCTTACTTCAGTCTATTTTTGGACGATAGCTGTCATTTATAACTCTGCAGGTTTGTGAATTACAGTGCCCCTGAGCTCCTTTCTTCAACTCGCTTTCTTGTGACCTGGCCGCAACACCGCAGGATGGCTTCAGGCCCTAATCTGGTTCCGGCACGGCACGCTGAGCCTTTGGTTAATTCCTCTTCCTGGTGGGAAATGAGAGTTAAATTTGCCCGTCCAGACACCTCCAGCTAGTCTCTCATTGGTTCTCGCTATTCCTGTTCATCTTCCGCAGAAATTGCAAACTGGGCCAAACAGGAGGTTAAAGGTGCTGACTCTCCAAGTGGGGAGAGTGTTAGTAAAGCGTCTGGAATGTTGCACCCGAGTACCAGGGTCCGAAAACTGAGACATATTTGAACACGTCTCCCGATCACATGGTTGATCATACTCTGGGTTCCACATGCATGTTTTAGCTGAAGGAAGAATACCTAAAACCTGGGTAGTTGAAACCCGTGGAATGGGTACCATGTAATATGACTTCAAAGGGTCTTCATTTGCTCACCGAACCTCTCCAATCCTATCACTGCTGCGTTTATGCCCCTGTACACATGCTTGATTCCCCTTCGGAGACATAGCAATCCATAGGTTTTAAGATACTTACTAGTCAGGTACATTCTTAGGCGTTTAATATGCGGTGTTGAGTCCATTTCGTTGAGCAAGGAGTAGCTCTTGTCTATTCCATATTTGGCTTAAGGAACTTTATCTGTGCTCATTTCAATCTCTGGTTTTATGCAGCACCCCAACTCACCTTTCCCCTTAAGCAAGCATAAGTGGGTTTTCTAAATTTGAGACCCTGTTCTGTTTTGGAATGCAGTTCCTGTGTAGCCAAGTTTACATTCCGTGTATTAGTGATATCTTATGATGTTTCTTTTTCTGTGTGACTTATTTCAGTTAGAAACATCGTACCTGAATCCACTCATTATGCTGCTACGGGCCTGATGACATAGATTTCATTGCTGAGTGATACTGCATTGTACGTAAGTTTCACAAGTTCTTTATCCATTTTTCACTTTATGTGATATTGAACTTGTACGGTAAACGGGGTTCGTGTAAACGGAGGCGTCCCAAACTTTGGGGTGGCTGTGTCTTTTTGATTTTAATTTCCCTAAGCTATAGGACCATAAGTGGAAGTGCCCTAGGCTCTGTTGCTTTGTTTTTTAGATGTTTCAGGAAACACCATACACTTCTCCCGAGTGTCTGTTGGGAATTTACATCCCGCCCATCAGCATATCAAGGCTCCCAGTTCTCCATGGCCTGTCCTGCCTTTCTGGATTTTACACTTTTTTCAGATGGCCCTTTTGACCGGGGGGAAGTGAGACTTCATTGTAGTGCAGATTTCCTTTGCAAGCTTGCTTGGTTGGCCAAAAAGGGCGTATGCGTTTTTTCCTGAATATATTCAGGAAAAAACGCATACGCCCTTTTTGGCCAAGTGCATCATTGTGGACGTTCTGCCTCTTTTCCTATGCTTTCAATGCAATTCCAGTCTACCTCCTGAAATCGGTTTCCTGCAATTCTGCCCCGCTTTCAAGTCCTCTTGGCAGCCTTACTTCAGTCTATTTTTGGACGATAGCTGTCATTTATAACTCTGCAGGTTTGTGAATTACAGTGCCCCTGAGCTCCTTTCTTCAACTCGCTTTCTTGTGACCTGGCCGCAACACCGCAGGATGGCTTCAGGCCCTAATCTGGTTCCGGCCCGGCACACTGAGCCTTTGGTTAATTCCTCTTCCTGGTGGGAAATGAGAGTTAAATTTGCCCGTCCAGACACCTCCAGCTAGCCTCTCATTGGTTCTCGCTATTCCTGTTCATCTTCCGCAGAAATTGCAAACTGGGCCAAACAGGAGGTTAAAGGGACTGACTCTCCAAGTCGGGAGAGTGTTAGTAAAGCATCTGGAATGTTGCACCCGAGTACCAGGGGAGGAAAACTGAGACATATTTGAACACGTCTCCCGTTCACATGGTTGATCATACTCTGGGTTCCACATGCATGTTTTAGCTGAAGGAAGAATACCTTAAACCTGGAGAGTTGAGACCCGTGTAATGGGTACCATGCAATATGACTTCAAAGGGTCTTCATTTGCTCACCAAACCTCTCCAATCCTATCACTGCTGCGTTTATGCCCCTGTACACATGCTTGATTCTCTTTCGGAGACATAGCAATCCATAGGTTTTAAGATACTTACTAGTCAGGTACATTTTTAGGCGTTTAATATGCGGTGTTGAGTTCATTTCGTTGAGCAAGGAGTAGCTCTTGTCTATTCCATATTTGGCTTAAGGAACTTTATCTGTGCTCATTTCAATCTCTGCTTTTATGCAGCACCCCAACTCACCTTTACCCTTAAGCAAGCATAAGTTGGTTTTCTAAATTTGAGACCCTGTTCTGCTCTGTAATTCAGTTCCTGTGTAGCCAAGTTTACATTCCGTGTATTACTGATATCTTATGATGTTTCTTTTTCTGTGTGACTTATTTCAGTTAGAATCATCATACCTGAATCCACTCATTGTGCTGCTAAGGGCCTGATGACACAGATTTCATTGCTGAGTGATATTGCTTTGTAAGTAAATACCACAACTTCTTTCTCCATTTTTCACTTTCTGCGATGTTGAACTTGTACTGTAAACGAGGTTCTTGTAAACAGAGCCGTTCCAAACTTTGGGGTGGCTGTGTCTTTTTGATTTTAATTTCCCTAAGCTATAGGACCATAAGTGGAAGTGCCCTAGGTTCTGTTGCTTTGTTTTTTAGATGTTTCAGGAAACACCATACACTTCTCCCGAGTGGTTGTTGGCAATTTACATCCCGCCCATCAGCATAACAAGGCTCCCAGTTCTCCATGGCCTGTCCTGCCTTTCTGGATTTTACACTTTTTTCAGATGGCCCTTTTGACCGGGGGGAAGTGAGACTTCATTGTAGTGCAGATTTCCTTTGCAAGCTTGCTTGGTTGGCCAAAAAGGGCGTATGCGTTTTTTCCTGAATATATTCAGGAAAAAACGCATACGCCCTTTTTGGCCAAGTGCATCATTGTGGACGTTCTGCCTCTTTTCCTATGCTTTCAATGCAATTCCAGTCTACCTCCTGAAATCGGTTTCCTGCAATTCTGCCCCGCTTTCAAGTCCTCTTGGCAGCCTTACTTCAGTCTATTTTTGGACGATAGCTGTCATTTATAACTCTGCAGGTTTGTGAATTACAGTGCCCCTGAGCTCCTTTCTTCAACTCGCTTTCTTGTGACCTGGCCGCAACACCGCAGGATGGCTTCAGGCCCTAATCTGGTTCCGGCACGGCACGCTGAGCCTTTGGTTAATTCCTCTTCCTGGTGGGAAATGAGAGTTAAATTTGCCCGTCCAGACACCTCCAGCTAGTCTCTCATTGGTTCTCGCTATTCCTGTTCATCTTCCGCAGAAATTGCAAACTGGGCCAAACAGGAGGTTAAAGGTGCTGACTCTCCAAGTGGGGAGAGTGTTAGTAAAGCGTCTGGAATGTTGCACCCGAGTACCAGGGTCCGAAAACTGAGACATATTTGAACACGTCTCCCGATCACATGGTTGATCATACTCTGGGTTCCACATGCATGTTTTAGCTGAAGGAAGAATACCTAAAACCTGGGTAGTTGAAACCCGTGGAATGGGTACCATGTAATATGACTTCAAAGGGTCTTCATTTGCTCACCGAACCTCTCCAATCCTATCACTGCTGCGTTTATGCCCCTGTACACATGCTTGATTCCCCTTCGGAGACATAGCAATCCATAGGTTTTAAGATACTTACTAGTCAGGTACATTCTTAGGCGTTTAATATGCGGTGTTGAGTCCATTTCGTTGAGCAAGGAGTAGCTCTTGTCTATTCCATATTTGGCTTAAGGAACTTTATCTGTGCTCATTTCAATCTCTGGTTTTATGCAGCACCCCAACTCACCTTTCCCCTTAAGCAAGCATAAGTGGGTTTTCTAAATTTGAGACCCTGTTCTGTTTTGGAATGCAGTTCCTGTGTAGCCAAGTTTACATTCCGTGTATTAGTGATATCTTATGATGTTTCTTTTTCTGTGTGACTTATTTCAGTTAGAAACATCGTACCTGAATCCACTCATTATGCTGCTACGGGCCTGATGACATAGATTTCATTGCTGAGTGATACTGCATTGTACGTAAGTTTCACAAGTTCTTTATCCATTTTTCACTTTATGTGATATTGAACTTGTACGGTAAACGGGGTTCGTGTAAACGGAGGCGTCCCAAACTTTGGGGTGGCTGTGTCTTTTTGATTTTAATTTCCCTAAGCTATAGGACCATAAGTGGAAGTGCCCTAGGCTCTGTTGCTTTGTTTTTTAGATGTTTCAGGAAACACCATACACTTCTCCCGAGTGTCTGTTGGGAATTTACATCCCGCCCATCAGCATATCAAGGCTCCCAGTTCTCCATGGCCTGTCCTGCCTTTCTGGATTTTACACTTTTTTCAGATGGCCCTTTTGACCGGGGGGAAGTGAGACTTCATTGTAGTGCAGATTTCCTTTGCAAGCTTGCTTGGTTGGCCAAAAAGGGCGTATGCGTTTTTTCCTGAATATATTCAGGAAAAAACGCATACGCCCTTTTTGGCCAAGTGCATCATTGTGGACGTTCTGCCTCTTTTCCTATGCTTTCAATGCAATTCCAGTCTACCTCCTGAAATCGGTTTCCTGCAATTCTGCCCCGCTTTCAAGTCCTCTTGGCAGCCTTACTTCAGTCTATTTTTGGACGATAGCTGTCATTTATAACTCTGCAGGTTTGTGAATTACAGTGACCCTGAGCTCCTTTCTTCAACTCGCTTTCTTGTGAGCTGGCCGCAACACCGCAGGATGGCTTCAGGCCCTAATCTGGTTCCGGCACGGCATGCTGAGCCTTTGGTTAATTCCTCTTCCTGGTGGGAAATGAGAGTTAAATTTGCCCGTCCAGACACCTCCAGCTAGTCTCTCATTGGTTCTCGCTATTCCTGTTCATCTTCCGCAGAAATTGCAAACTGGGCCAAACAGGAGGTTAAAGGTGCTGACTCTCCAAGTGGGGAGAGTGTTAGTAAAGCGTCTGGAATGTTGCACCCGAGTACCAGGGTACGAAAACTGAGACATATTTGAACACGTCTCCCGATCACATGGTTGATCATACTCTGGGTTCCACATGCATGTTTTAGCTGAAGGAAGAATACCTAAAACTTTGGTAGTTGAAACGCGTGGAATGGGTACCATGCAATATGACTTCAAAGGGTCTTCATTTGCTCACCGAACCTCTCCAATCCTATCACTGCTGCGTTTATGCCCCTGTACACATGCTTGATTCTCTTTCGGAGACATAGCAATCCATAGGTTTTAAGATACTTACTAGTCAGGTACATTCTTAGGCGTTTAATATGCGGTGTTGAGTCCATTTCGTTGAGCAAGGAGTAGCTCTTGTCTATTCCATATTTGGCTTAAGGAACTTTATCTGTGCTCATTTCAATCTCTGGTTTTATGCAGCACCCCAACTCACCTTTACCCTTAAGCAAGCATAAGTTGGTTTTCTAAATTTGAGACCCTGTTCTGCTCTGTAATTCAGTTCCTGTGTAGCCAAGTTTACATTCCGTGTATTACTGATATCTTATGATGTTTCTTTTTCTGTGTGACTTATTTCAGTTAGAATCATCATACCTGAATCCACTCATTGTGCTGCTAAGGGCCTGATGACACAGATTTCATTGCTGAGTGATATTGCTTTGTAAGTAAATACCACAACTTCTTTATCCATTTTTCACTTTCTGCGATGTTGAACTTGTACTGTAAACGAGGTTCTTGTAAACAGAGCCATTCCAAACTTTGGGGTGGCTGTGTCTTTTTGATTTTAATTTCCCTAAGCTATAGGACCATAAGTGGAAGTGCCCTAGGTTCTGTTGCTTTGTTTTTTAGATGTTTCAGGAAACACCATACACTTCTCCCGAGTGGTTGTTGGCAATTTACATCCCGCCCATCAGCATAACAAGGCTCCCAGTTCTCCATGGCCTGTCCTGCCTTTCTGGATTTTACACTTTTTTCAGATGGCCCTTTTGACCGGGGGGAAGTGAGACTTCATTGTAGTGCAGATTTCCTTTGCAAGCTTGCTTGGTTGGCCAAAAAGGGCGTATGCGTTTTTTCCTGAATATATTCAGGAAAAAACGCATACGCCCTTTTTGGCCAAGTGCATCATTGTGGACGTTCTGCCTCTTTTCCTATGCTTTCAATGCAATTCCAGTCTACCTCCTGAAATCGGTTTCCTGCAATTCTGCCCCGCTTTCAAGTCCTCTTGGCAGCCTTACTTCAGTCTATTTTTGGACGATAGCTGTCATTTATAACTCTGCAGGTTTGTGAATTACAGTGCCCCTGAGCTCCTTTCTTCAACTCGCTTTCTTGTGAGCTGGCCGCAACACCGCAGGATGGCTTCAGGCCCTAATCTGGTTCCGGCATGGCACGCTGAGCCTTTGGTTAATTCCTCTTCCTGGTGGGAAATGAGAGTTAAATTTGCCCGTCCAGACACCTCCAGCTAGTCTCTCATTGGTTCTCGCTATTCCTGTACATCTTCCGCAGAAATTGCAAACTGGGCCAAACAGGAGGTTAAAGGTGCTGACTCTCCAAGTGGGGAGAGTGTTAGTAAAGCGTCTGGAATGTTGCACCCGAGTACCAGGGTCCGAAAACTGAGACATATTTGAACACGTCTCCCGATCACATGGTTGATCATACTCTGGGTTCCACATGCATGTTTTAGCTGAAGGAAGAATACCTAAAACCTGGGTAGTTGAAACCCGTGGAATGGGTACCATGCAATATGACTTCAAAGGGTCTTCATTTGCTCACCGAACCTCTCCAATCCTATCACTGCTGCGTTTATGCCCCTGTACACATGCTTGATTCCCCTTCGGAGACATAGCAATCCATAGGTTTTAAGATACTTACTAGTCAGGTACATTCTTAGGCGTTTAATATGCGGTGTTGAGTCCATTTAGTTGAGCAAGGAGTAGCACTTGTCTATTCCATATTTGGCTTAAGGAACTTTATCTGTGCTCATTTCAATCTCTGGTTTTATGCAGCACCCCAACTCACCTTTCCCCTTAAGCAAGCATAATTTGGTTTTCTAAATTTGAGACCCTGTTCTGTTTTGGAATGCAGTTCCTGTGTAGCCAAGTTTACATTCCGTGTATTAGTGATATCTTATGATGTTTCTTTTTCTGTGTGACTTATTTCAGTTAGAATCATCGTACCTGAATCCACTCATTATGCTGCTACGGGCCTGATGACATAGATTTCATTGCTGAGTGATACTGCATTGTACGTAAGTACCACAAGTTCTTTATCCATTTTTCACTTTCTGTGATATTGAACTTGTACGGTAAATGAGGTTCTTGTAAACGGAGGCGTCCCAAACTTTGGGGTGGCTGTGTCTTTTTGATTTTAATTTCCCTAAGCTATAGGACCATAAGTGGAAGTGCCCTAGGCTCTGTTGCTTTGTTTTTTAGATGTTTCAGGAAACACCATACACTTCTCCCGAGTGTCTGTTGGCAATTTACATCCCGCCCATCAGCATAACAAGGCTCCCAGTTCTCCATGGCCTGTCCTGCCTTTCTGGATTTTACACTTTTTTCAGATGGCCCTTTTGACCGGGGGGAAGTGAGACTTCATTGTAGTGCAGATTTCCTTTGCAAGCTTGCTTGGTTGGCCAAAAAGGGCGTATGCGTTTTTTCCTGAATATATTCAGGAAAAAACGCATACGCCCTTTTTGGCCAAGTGCATCATTGTGGACGTTCTGCCTCTTTTCCTATGCTTTCAATGCAATTCCAGTCTACCTCCTGAATTCGGTTTCCTGCAATTCTGCCCCGCTTTCAAGTCCTCTTGGCAGCCTTACTTCAGTCTATTTTTGGACGATAGCTGTCATTTATAACTCTGCAGGTTTGTGAATTACAGTGCCCCTGAGCTCCTTTCTTCAACTCGCTTTCTTGTGAGCTGGCCGCAACACCGCAGGATGGCTTCAGGCCCTAATCTGGTTCCGGCCCGGCACGCTGAGCCTTTGGTTAATTCCTCTTCCTGGTGGGAAATGAGAGTTAAATTTGCCCGTCCAGACACCTCCAGCTAGCCTCTCATTGGTTCTCGCTATTCCTGTTCATCTTCCGCAGAAATTGCAAACTGGGCCAAACAGGAGGTTAAAGGTGCTGACTCTCCAAGTGGGGAGAGTGTTAGTAAAGCGTCTGGAATGTTGCACCCGAGTACCAGGGTACGAAAACTGAGACATATTTGAACACGTCTCCCGATCACATGGTTGATCATACTCTGGGTTCCACATGCATGTTTTAGCTGACGGAAGAATACCTAAAACTTTGGTAGTTGAAACCCGTGGAATGGGTACCATGCAATATGACTTCAAAGGGTCTTCATTTGCTCACCGAACCTCTCCAATCCTATCACTGCTGTGTTTATGCCCCTGTACACATGCTTGATTCTCTTTCGGAGACATAGCAATCCATAGGTTTTAAGATACTTACTAGTCAGGTACATTCTTAGGCGTTTAATATGCGGTGTTGAGTCCATTTCGTTGAGCAAGGAGTAGCTCTTGTCTATTCCATATTTGGCTTAAGGAACTTTATCTGTGCTCATTTCAATCTCTGGTTTTATGCAGCACCCCAACTCACCTTTACCCTTAAGCAAGCATAAGTTGGTTTTCTAAATTTGAGACCCTGTTCTGTTCTGTAATTCAGTTCCTGTGTAGCCAAGTTTTCATTCCGTGTATTACTGATATCTTATGATGTTTCTTTTTCTGTGTGACTTATTTCAGTTAGAATCATCATACCTGAATCCACTCATTGTGCTGCTAAGGGCCTGATGACACAGATTTCATTGCTGAGTGATATTGCTTTGTAAGTAAATACCACAACTTCTTTATCCATTTTTCACTTTCTGCGATGTTGAACTTGTACTGTAAACGAGGTTCTTGTAAACAGAGCCGTTCCAAACTTTGGGGTGGCTGTGTCTTTTTGATTTTAATTTCCCTAAGCTATAGGACCATAAGTGGAAGTGCCCTAGGTTCTGTTGCTTTGTTTTTTAGATGTTTCAGGAAACACCATACACTTCTCCCGAGTGGTTGTTGGCAATTTACATCCCGCCCATCAGCATAACAAGGCTCCCAGTTCTCCATGGCCTGTCCTGCCTTTCTGGATTTTACACTTTTTTCAGATGGCCCTTTTGACCGGGGGGAAGTGAGACTTCATTGTAGTGCAGATTTCCTTTGCAAGCTTCCTTGGTTGGTCAAAAAGTGCGTATGCGTTTTTTCCTGAATATATTCAGGAAAAAATGCATACGCCCTTTTTGGCTAAGTGCATCATTGTGGACGTTCTGCCTCTTTTCCTATGCTTTCAATGCAATTCCAGTCTACCTCCTGAAATCGGTTTCCTGCAATTCTGCCCCGCTTTCAAGTCCTTTTGGCAGCCTTACTTCAGTCTATTTTTGGACGATAGCTGTCATTTATAACTCTGCAGGTTTGTGAATTACAGTGCCCCTGAGCTCCTTTCTTCAACTCGCTTTCTTGTGACCTGGCCGCAACACCGCAGGATGGCTTCAGGCCCTAATCTGGTTCCGGCCCGACATGGTGAGCCTTTGGTTAATTCCTCTTCCTGGTGGGAAATGAGAGTTAAATTTGCCCGTCCAGACACCTCCAGCTAGCCTCTCATTGGTTCTCGCTATTCCTGTTCATCTTCCGCAGAAATTGCAAACTGGGCCAAACAGGAGGTTAAAGGGACTGACTCTCCAAGTGGGGAGAGTGTTAGTAAAGCGTCTGGAATGTTGCACCCGAGTACCAGGGGAGGAAAACTGAGACATATTTGAACACGTCTCCCGATCACATGGTTGACCATACTCTAGGTTCCACATGCATGTTTTAGCTGAAGGAAGAATACCTTAAACCTGGGTAGTTGAAACCCGTGGAATGGGTACCATGCAATATGACTTCAAAGGGTCTTCATTTGCTCACCGAACCTCTCCAATCCTATCACTGCTGCGTTTATGCCCCTGTACACATGTTTGATTCTCTTTCGGAGACATAGCAATCCATAGGTTTTAAGATACTTACTAGTCAGGTACATTCTTAGGCGTTTAATATGGGGTTTTGAGTCCATTTCGTTGAGCAAGGAGTAGCTCTTGTCTATTCCATATTTGGCTTAAGGAACTTTATCTGTGCTCATTTCAATCTCTGGTTTTATGCAGCACCCCAACTCACCTTTCCCCTTAAGCAAGCATAAGTTGGTTTTCTAAATTTGAGACCCTGTTCTGTTTTGGAATGCAGATCCTGTGTAGCCAAGTTTACATTCCGTGTATTACTGATATCTTATGATGTTTCTTTTTCTTTGTGACTTATTTCAGTTAGAATCATCGTACCTCAATCCACTCATTATGCTGCTACGGGCCTGATGACATAGATTTCATTGCTGAGTGATACTGCATTGTACGTAAGTACCACAAGTTCTTTATCCATTTTTCACTTTCTGTGATATTGAACTTGTACGGTAAATGAGGTTCTTGTAAACGGAGGCGTCCCAAACTTTGGGGTGGCTGTGTCTTTTTGATTTTAATTTCCCTAAGCTATAGGACCATAAGTGGAAGTGCCCTAGGCTCTGTTGCTTTGTTTTTTAGATGTTTCAGGAAACACCATACACTTCTCCCGAGTGTCTGTTGGCAATTTACATCCCGCCCATCAGCATAACAAGGCTCCCAGTTCTCCATGGCCTGTCCTGCCTTTCTGGATTTTACACTTTTTTCAGATGGCCCTTTTGACCGGGGGGAAGTGAAACTTCATTGTAGTGCAGATTTCTTTTGCAAGCTTGCTTGGTTGGCCAAAAAGGGCGTATGCGTTTTTTCCTGAATATATTCAGGAAAAAACGCATACGCCCTTTTTGGCCAAGTGCATCATTGTGGACGTTCTGCCTCTTTTCCTATGCTTTCAATGCAATTCCAGTCTACCTCCTGAAATCGGTTTCCTGCAATTCTGCCCCGCTTTCAAGTCCTCTTGGCAGCCTTACTTCAGTCTATTTTTGGACGATAGCTGTCATTTATAACTCTGCAGGTTTGTGAATTACAGTGCCCCTGAGCTCCTTTCTTCAACTCGCTTTCTTGTGACCTGGCCGCAACACCGCAGGATGGCTTCAGGCCCTAATCTTGTTCTGGCACGGCATGCTGAGCCTTTGGTTAATTCCTCTTCCTGGTGGGAAATGAGAGTTAAATTTGCCCGTCCAGACACCTCCAGCTAGCCTCTCATTGGTTCTCGCTATTCCTGTTCATCTTCCGCAGAAATTGCAAACTGGGCCAAACAGGAGGTTAAAGGGACTGACTCTCCAAGTCGGGAGAGTGTTAGTAAAGCGTCTGGAATGTTGCACCCGAGTACCAGGGGAGGAAAACTGAGACATATTTGAACACGTCTCCCGTTCACATGGTTGATCATACTCTGGGTTCCACATGCATGTTTTAGCTGAAGGAAGAATACCTAAAACCTGTGTAGTTGAAACCCGTGGAATGGGTACCATGCAATATGACTTCAAAGGGTCTTCATTTGCTCACCGAACCTCTCCAATCCTGTCACTGCTGCGTTTATGCCCCTGTACACATGCTTGATTCTCTTTCGGAGACATAGCAATCCATAGGTTTTAAGATACTTACTAGTCAGGTACATTCTTAGGCGTTTAATATGCGGTGTTGAGTCCATTTCGTTGAGAAAGGAGTAGCTCTTGTCTATTCCATATTTGGCTTAAGGAACTTTATCTGTGCTCATTTCAATCTCTGGTTTTATGCAGCACCCCAACTCACCTTTCCCCTTAAGCAAGCATAAGTTGGTTTTCTAAATTTGAGACCCTGTTCTGTTTTGGAATGCAGTTCCTGTGTAGCCAAGTTTACATTCCGTGTATTAGTGATATCTTATGATGTTTCTTTTTCTGTGTGACTTATTTCAGTTAGAATCATCGTACCTGAAACCACTCATTATGCTGCTACGCGCCTGATGACATAGATTTCATTGCTGAGTGATACTGCATTGTACGTAAGTACCACAAGTTCTTTATCCATTTTTCACTTTATGTGATATTGAACTTGTATGGTAAACAGGGTTCTTGTAAAAGGAGGCGTCCCAAACTTTGGGGTGGCTGTGTCTTTTTGATTTTAATTTCCCTAAACTATAGGACCATAAGTGGAAGTGCCCTAGGCTGTGTTGCTTTGTTTTTTAGATGTTTCAGGAAACACCATACACTTCTCCCGAGTGTCTGTTGGCAATTTACATCCCGCCCATCAGCATAACAAGGCTCCCAGTTCTCCATGGCCTGTCCTGCCTTTCTGGATTTTACACTTTTTTCAGATGGCCCTTTTGACCGGGGGGAAGTGAAACTTCATTGTAGTGCAGATTTCCTTTGCAAGCTTGCTTGGTTGGCCAAAAAGGGCGTATGCGTTTTTTTCTGAATATATTCAGGAAAAAACGCATACGCCCTTTTTGGCCAAGTGCATCGTTGTGGACGTTCTGCCTCTTTTCCTATGCTTTCAATGCAATTCCAGTCTACCTCCTGAAATCGGTTTCCTGCAATTCTGCCCCGCTTTCAAGTCCTCTTGGCAGCCTTACTTCAGTCTATTTTTGGACGATAGCTGTCATTTATAACTCTGCAGGTCTGTGAATTACAGTGCCCCTGAGCTCCTTTCTTCAACTCGCTTTCTTGTGAGCTGGCCGCAACACCGCAGGATGGCTTCAGGCCCTAATCTGGTTCCGGTACGGCACGCTGAGCCTTTGGTTATTTCCTCTTCCTGGTGGGAAATGAGAGTTAAATTTGCCCGTCCAGACACCTCCAGCTAGTCTCTCATTGGTTCTCGCTATTCCTGTTCATCTTCCGCAGAAATTGCAAACTGGGCCAAACAGGAGGTTAAAGGCGCTGACTCTCCAAGTGGGGAGAGTGTTAGTAAAGCGTCTGGAATGTTGCACCCGAGTACCAGGGGAGGAAAACTGAGACATATTTGAACACGTCTCCCGATCACATGGTTGATCATACTCTAGGTTCCACATGCATGTTTTAGCTGAAGGAAGAATACCTTAAACCTGGGTAGTTGAAACCCGTGGAATGGGTACCATGCAATATGACTTCAAAGGGTCTTCATTTGTTCACCGAACCTCTCCAATCCTATCACTGCTGTGTTTATGCCCCTGTACACATGCTTGATTCTCTTTCGGAGACATAGCAATCCATAGGTTTTAAGATACTTACAAGTCAGGTACATTCTTAGGCGTTTAATATGCGGTGTTGAGTCCATTTCGTTGAGCAAGGAGTAGCTCTTGTCTATTCCATATTTGGCTTAAGGAACTTTATCTGTGCTCATTTCAATCTCTGGTTTTATGCAGCACCCCAACTCACCTTTCCCCTTAAGCAAGCATAAGTTGTTTTTCTAAATTTGAGACCCTGTTCTGTTCTGTAATTCAGTTCCTGTGTAGCCAAGTTTACATTCCGTGTATTACTGATATCTTATGATGTTTCTTTTTCTGTGTGACTTATTTCAGTTAGAATCGTCATACCTGAATCCACTCATTGTGCTGCTAAGGGCCTGATGACACAGATTTCATTGCTGAGTGATATTGCTTTGTAAGTAAATACCACAACTTCTTTATCCATTTTTCACTTTCTGCGATGTTGAACTTGTACTGTAAACGAGGTTCTTGTAAACAGAGCCATTCCAAACTTTGGGGTGGCTGTGCCTTTTTGATTTTAATTTCCCTAAGCTATAGGACCATAAGTGGAAGTGCCCTAGGTTCTGTTGCTTTGTTTTTTAGATGTTTCAGGAAACACCATACACTTCTCCCGAGTGGTTGTTGGCAATTTACATCCCGCCCATCAGCATAACAAGGCTCCCAGTTCTCCATGGCCTGTCCTGCCTTTCTGGATTTTACACTTTTTTCAGATGGCCCTTTTGACCGGGGGGGAAGTGAGACTTCATTGTAGTGCAGATTTCCTTTGCAAGCTTGCTTGGTTGGCCAAAAAGGGCATATGCGTTTTTTCCTGAATATATTCAGGAAAAAACGCATACGCACTTTTTGGCCAAGTGCATCATTGTGGACGTTCTGCCTCTTTTCCTATGCTTTCAATGCAATTCCAGTCTACCTCCTGAAATCGATTTCCTGCAATTCTGCCCCACTTTCAAGTCCTCTTGGCAGCCTTACTTCAGTCTATTTTTGGACGATAGCTGTCATTTATAACTCTGCAGGTTTGTGAATTACAGTGCCCCTGAGCTCCTTTCTTCAACTCGCTTTCTTGTGACCTGGCCGCAACACCGCAGGATGGCTTCAGGCCCTAATCTGGTTCCGGCACGGCACGCTGAGCCTTTGGTTAATTCCTCTTCCTGGTGGGAAATGAGAGTTAAATTTGCCCGTCCAGACACCTCCAGCTAGTCTCTCATTTGTTCTCGCTATTCCTGTTCATCTTCCGCAGAAATTGCAAACTGGGCCAAACAGGAGGTTAAAGGGACTGACTCTCCAAGTCGGGAGAGTGTTAGTAAAGTGTCTGGAATGTTGCACCCGAGTACCAGGGGATGAAAACTGAGACATATTTGAACACGTCTCCCATTCACATGGTTTATCATACTTGGGTTCCACATGCATGTTTTAGTTGAAGGAAGAATACCTTAAACCTGGAGAGTTAAGACCCGTGTAATGGGTACCATGCAATATGACTTCAAAGGGTCTTCATTTGCTCACCAAACCTCTCCAATCCTATCACTGCTGCGTTTATGCCCCTGTACACATGCTTGATTCTCTTTCGGAGACATAGCAATCCATAGGTTTTACGATACTTACTATTCAGGTACATTCTTAGGCGTTTAATATGCGGTGTTGAGTCCATTTCGTTGAGCAAGGAGTAGCTCTTGTCTATTCCATATTTGGCCTAAGGAACTTTATCTGTGCTCATTTCAATCTCTGGTTTTATGCAGCACCCCAACTCACCTTTATCCTTAAGCAAGCATAAGTTGGTTTTCTAAATTTGAGACCCTGTTCTGTTCTGTAATTCAGTTCCTGTGTAGCCAAGTTTACATTCCGTGTATTACTGATATCTTATGATGTTTCTTTTTCTGTGTGACTTATTTCAGTTAGAATCGTCATACCTGAATCCACTCATTGTGCTGCTAAGGGCCTGATGACATAGATTTCATTGTTGAGTGATATTGCTTTGTAAGTAAATACCACAACTTCTTTATCCATTTTTCACTTTCTGCGATGTTGAACTTGTACTGTAAACGAGGTTCTTGTAAACAGAGCCGTTCCAAACTTTGGGGTGGCTGTGTCTTTTTGATTTTAATTTCCCTAAGCTATAGGACCATAAGTGGCAGTGCCCTAGGCTCTGTTGCTTTGTTTTTTAGATGTTTCAGGAAACACCATACACTTCTCCCAAGTGTCTGTTGGCAATTTACATCCCGCCCATCAGCATAACAAGGCTCCCAGTTCTCAATGGCTTGTTGCCTTTCTGGATTTTACACTTTTTTCAGATGGCCCTTTTGACCGGGGGGAAGTGAGACTTCATTGTAGTGCACATTAAATTTGCAAGCTTGCTTGGTTGGCCAAAAAGAGCATATGCGTTTTTTCCTGAATATATTCAGGAAAAAACGCATACGCCCTTTTTGGCCAAGTGCATCATTGTGGACGTTCTGCCTCTTTTCCTATGCTTTCAATGCAATTCCAGTCTACCTCCAGAAATCGGTTTCCTGCAATTCTGCCCCGCTTTCAAGTCCTCTTGGCAGCCTTACTTCAGTCTATTTTTGGACGATAGCTGTCATTTATAACTCTGCAGGTTTGTGAATTACAGTGCCCCTGAGCTCCTTTCTTCAACTCGCTTTCTTTTGAGCTGGCCGCAACACCGCAGGATGGCTTCAGGCCCTAATCTGGTTCCGGTATGGCACGCTGAGCCTTTGGTTATTTCCTCTTCCTGTTGGGAAATGAGAGTTAAATTTGCCCGTCCAGACACCTCCAGCTAGCCTCTCATTGGTTCTCGCTATTCCTGTTCATCTTCCGCAGAAATTGCAAACTGTGCCAAACAGGAGGTTAAAGGCGCTGACTCTCCAAGTGGGGAGAGTGTTAGTAAAGCGTCTGGAATGTTGCACCCGAGTACCAGGGGAGGAAAACTGAGACATATTTGAACACGTCTCCCGATCACATGGTTGATCATACTCTGGGTTCCACATGCATGTTTTAGCTGAAGGAAGAATACCTAAAACCTGGGTAGTTGAAACCCGTGGAATGGGTACCATGCAATATGACTTCAAAGGGTCTTCATTTGCTCACCGAACCTCTCCAATCCTATCACTGCTGCGTTTATGCCCCTGTACACATGCTTGATTCTCTTTCGGAGACATAGCAATCCATAGGTTTTAAGATACTTACTAGTCAGGTACATTCTTAGGCGTTTAATATGCGGTGTTGAGTCCATTTCGTGGAGCAAGGAGTAGCTCTTGTCTATTCCATATTTGGCTTAGGGAACTTTATCTGTGCTCATTTCAATCTCTGGTTTTATGCAGCAACCCAACTCACCTTTCCCCTTAAGCAAGCATAAGTTGGTTTTCTAAATTTGAGAACCTGTTCTGTTTTGGAATTCAGTTCCTGTGTAGCCAAGTTTACATTCCGTGTATTAGTGATATCTTATGATGTTTCTTTTTCTGTGTGACTTATTTCAGTTAGAATCATCGTACCTGAATCTACTCATTATGCTGCTACGGGCCTGATGACATAGATTTCATTGCTGAGTGATACTGCATTGTACGTAAGTACCACAAGTTCTTTATCCATTTTTCACTTTCTGCGATGTTGAACTTGTACTGTAAACGAGGTTCTTGTAAACAGAGCCGTTCCATAATTTGGGGTGGCTGTGTCTTTTTGATTTTAATTTCCCTAAGCTATAGGACCATAAGTGGAAGTGCCCTAGGCTCTGTTGCTTTGTTTTTTAAATGTTTCAGGAAACACCATACACTTCTCTCGAGTGTCTGTTGGCAATTTACATCCCGCCCATCAGCATAACAAGGCTCCCAGTTCTCAATGGCCTGTTGCCTTTCTGGATTTTACACTTTTTTCAGATGGCCCTTTTGACCGGGGGGAAGTGAGACTTCATTGTAGTGCAGATTTCCTTTGCAAGCTTGCTTGGTTGGCCAAAAAGTGCGTATGCGTTTTTTCCTGATTATATTCAGGAAAAAACGCATACGCCCTTTTTGGCCAAGTGCATCATTGTGGACGTTCTGCCTCTTTTCCTATGCTTTCAATGCAATTCCAGTCTACCTCCTGAAATCGGTTTCCTGCAATTCTGCCCCGCTTTCAAGTCCTCTTGGCAGCCTTACTTCAGTCTATTTTTGGACGATAGCTGTCATTTATAACTCTGCAGGTTTGTGAATTACAGTGCCCCTGAGCTCCTTTCTTCAACTCGCTTTCTTGTGACCTGCCCGCAACACCGCAGGATGGCTTCAGGCCCTAATCTGGTTCCGGTACGGCACGCTGAGCCTTTGGTTATTTCCTCTTCCTGGTGGGAAATGAGAGTTAAATTTGCCCGTCCAGACACCTCCAGCTAGCCTCTCATTGGTTCTCGCTATTCCTGTTCATCTTCCGCAGAAATTACAAACTGGGCCAAACAGGAGGTTAAAGGCGCTGACTCTCCAAGTGGGGAGAGTGTTAGTAAAGCGTCTGGAATGTTGCACCCGAGTACCAGGGGAGGAAAACTGAGACATATTTGAACACGTCTCCCGTTCACATGGTTGATCATACTTGGGTTCCACATGCATGTTTTAGCTGAAGGAAGAATACCTTAAACCTGGAGAGTTGAGACCCGTGTAATGGGTACCATGCAATATGACTTCAAAGGGTCTTCATTTGCTCACCGAACCTCTCCAATCCTATCACTGCTGCGTTTATGCCCCTGTACACTTGCTTGATTCTCTTTCGGAGACATAGCAATCCATAGGTTTTAAGATACTTACTAGTCAGGTACATTCTTAGGCGTTTAATATGCGGTGTTGAGTCCATTTCGTTGAGCAAGGAGTAGCTCTTGTCTATTCCATATTTGGCTTAAGGAACTTTATCTGTGCTCATTTCAATCTCTGGTTTTATGCAGCACCCCAACTCACCTTTCCCCTTAAGCAAGCATAAGTTGGTTTTCTAAATTTGAGAACCTGTTCTGTTTTGGAATTCAGTTCCTGTGTAGCCAAGTTTACATTCCGTGTATTAGTGATATCTTATGATGTTTCTTTTTCTGTGTGACTTATTTCAGTTAGAATCATCGTACCTGAATCCACTCATTATGCTGCTACGGGCCTGATGACATAGATTTCATTGCTGAGTGATACTGCATTGTACGTAAGTACCACATGTTCTTTATCCATTTTTCACTTTCTGCGATGTTGAACTTGTACTGTAAACGAGATTCTTGTAAACAGAGGCGTCCCAAACTTTGGGGTGGCTGTGTCTTTTTGATTTTAATTTCCCTAAGCTATAGGACCATAAGTGGAAGTGCCCTAGGCTCTGTTGCTTTGTTTTTTAGATGTTTCAGGAAACACCATACACTTCTCCCAAGTGTCTGTTGGCAATTTACATCCCGCCCATCAGCATAACAAGGCTCCCAGTTCTCAATGGCCTGTTTCCTTTCTGGATTTTACACTTTTTTCAGATGGCCCTTTTGACCGGGGGGAAGTGAGACTTCATTGTAGTGCAGATTTCCTTTGCAAGCTTGCTTGGTTGGCCAAAAAGGGCGTATGCGTTTTTTCCTGAATATATTCAGGAAAAAACGCATACGCCCTTTTTGGCCAAGTGCATCATTGTGGACGTTCTGCCTCTTTTCCTATGCTTTCAATGCAATTCCAGTCTACCTCCTGAAATCGGTTTCCTGCAATTCTGCCCCGCTTTCAAGTCCTCTTGGCAGCCTTACTTCAGTCTATTTTTGGACGATAGCTGTCATTTATAACTCTGCAGGTTTGTGAATTACAGTGCCCCTGAGTTCCTTTCTTCAACTCGCTTTCTTGTGACCTGGCCGCAACACCGCAGGATGGCTTCAGGCCATAATCTGGTTCCGGTACGGCACGCTGAGCCTTTGGTTATTTCCTCTTCCTGGTGGGAAATGAGAGTTAAATTTACCCGTCCAGACACCTCCAGCTAGCCTCTCATTGGTTCTCGCTATTCCAGTTCATCTTCCGCAGAAATTACAAACTGGGCCAAACAGGAGGTTAAAGGCGCTGACTCTCCAAGTGGGGAGAGTGTTAGTAAAGTGTCTGGAATGTTGCACCCGAGTACCAGGGGAGGAAAACTGAGACATATTTGAACACGTCTCCCGTTCACATGGTTGATCATACTTGGGTTCCACATGCATGTTTTAGCTGAAGGAAGAATACCTTAAACCTGGAGAGTTGAGACCCGTGTAATGGGTACCATGCAATATGACTTCAAAGGGTCTTCATTTGCTCACCGAACCTCTCCAATCCTATCACTGCTGCGTTTATGCCCCTGTACACATGCTTGATTCTCTTTCGGAGACATAGCAATCCATAGGTTTTAAGATACTTACTAGTCAGGTACATTCTTAGGCGTTTAATATGCGGTGTTGAGTCCATTTCGTTGAGCAAGGAGTAGCTCTTGTCTATTCCATATTTGACTTAAGGAACTTTATCTGTGCTCATTTCAATCTCTGGTTTTATGCAGCACCCCAACTCACCTTTCCCCTTAAGCAAGCATAAGTTGGTTTTCTAAATTTGAGACCCTGTTCTGTTCTGTAATTCAGTTCCTGTGTAGCCAAGTTTACATTCCGTGTATTACTGATATCTTATGATGTTTCTTTTTCTGTGTGACTTACTTCAGTTAGAATCATCATACCTGAATCCACTCATTGTGATGCTAAGGGCCTGATGACATAGATTTCATTGCTGAGTGATATTGCTTTGTAAGTAAATACCACAACTTCTTTATCCATTTTTCACTTTCTGCGATGTTGAACTTGTACTGTAAACGAGGTTCTTGTAAACAGAGGCGTCCCAAACTTTGGGGTGGCTGTGTCTTTTTGATTTTAATTTCCCTAAGCTATAGGACCATAAGTGGCAGTGCCCTAGGCTCTGTTGCTTTGTTTTTTAGATGTTTCAGGAAACACCATACACTTCTCCCGTGTGTCTGTTGGCAATTTACATCCCACCCATCAGCATAACAAGGCTCCCAGTTCTCCATGGCCTGTCCTGCCTTTCTGGATTTTACACTTTTTTCAGATGGCCCTTTTGACCGGGGGGAAGTGAGACTTCATTGTAGTGCAGATTTCCTTTGCAAGCTTGCTTGGTTGGCCAAAAAGGGCGTATGCGTTTTTTCCTGAATATATTCAGGAAAAAACGCATACGCCCTTTTTGGCCAAGTGCATCATTGTGGACGTTCTGCCTCTTTTCCTATGCTTTCAATGCAATTCCAGTCTACCTCCTGAAATCGATTTCCTGCAATTCTGCCCCGGTTTCAAGTCCTCTTGGCAGCCTTACTTCAGTCTATTTTTGGACGATAGCTGACATTTATAACTCTGCAGGTTTGTGAATTACAGTGCCCTTGAGCTCCTTTCTTCAACTCGCTTTCTTGTGACCTGGCCGCAACACCGCAGGATTGCTTCAGGCCCTAATCTGGTTCCGGTACGGCTTGCTGAGACTTTGGTTAATTCCTCTTCCTGGTGGGAAATGAGAGTTAAATTTGCCTGTCCAGACACCTCCAGCTAGTCTCTCATTGGTTCTCGCTATTCCTGTTCATCTTCCGCAGAAATTGCAAACTGGGCCAAACAGGAGGTTAAAGGGACTGACTCTCCAAGTGTGGAGAGTGTTAGTAAAGCGTCTGGAATGTTGCACCCGAGTACCAGGGGAGGAAAACTGAGACATATTTGAACACGACTCCCGATCACATGGTTGATCATACTCTGGGTTCCACATGCATGTTTTAGCTGAAGGAAGAATACCTAAAACCTGGGTAGTTGAAACCCGTGGAATGGGCACCATGCAATATGACTTCAAAGGGTCTTCATTTGCTCACCGAACCTCTCCAATCTTATCACTGCTGCGTTTATGCCCCTGTACACACGCTTGATTCTCTTTCGGAGACATAGCAATCCATAGGTTTTAAGATACTTACTAGTCAGGTACATTCTTAGGCGTTTAATATGCGGTGTTGAGTCCATTTCGTTGAGCAAGGAGTAGCTCTTGTCTATTCCATATTTGGCTTAAGGAACTTTATCTGTGCTCATTTCAATCTCTGGTTTTATGCAGCACCCCAACTCACCTTTCCCCTTAAGCAAGCATAAGTTGGTTTTCTAAATTTGAGACCCTGTTCTGTTCTGTAATTCAGTTCCTGTGTAGCCACGTTTACATTCCGTGTATTAGTGATATCTTATGATGTTTCTTTTTCTGTGTGACTTATTTCAGTTAGAATCATCGTACCTGAATCCACTCATTATGCTGCTACGGGCCTGATGACATAGATTTCATTGCTGAGTGATACTGCATTGTACGTAAGTACCACAAGTTCTTTATCCATTTTTCACTTTCTGTGATATTGAACTTGTACGGTAAACGAGGTTCTTGTAAACGGAGGCGTCCCAAACTTTGGGGTGGCTGTGTCTTTTTGATTTTAATTTCCCTAAGCTATAGGACCATAAGTGGAAGTGCCCTAGGCTCTGTTGCTTTGTTTTTTAGATGTTTCAGGAAACACCATACACTTCTCCCGAGTGTCTGTTGGCAATTTACATCCCGCCCATCAGCATAACAAGGCTCCCAGTTCTCAATGGCCTGTTGCCTTTCTGGATTTTACACTTTTTACAGATGGCCCTTTTGACTGGGGGGAAGTGAGACTTCATTGTAGTGCAGATTTCCTTTGCAAGCTTGCTTGGTTGGCCAAAAAGGGCGTATGCGTTTTTTCCTGAATATATTCAGGAAAAAACACATACACCCTTTTTGGCCAAGTGCATGATTGTGGACGTTCTGCCTCTTTTCCTATGCTTTCAATGCAATTCCAGTCTACCTCCTGAAATCGGTTTCCTGCAATTCTGCCCCGCTTTCAAGTCCTCTTGGCAGCCTTACTTCAGTCAATTTTTGGACGATAGCTGTCATTTATAACTCTGCAGGTTTGTGAATTACAGTGCCCCTGAGCTCCTTTCTTCAACTCGCTTTCTTGTGGCCTGGCCGCAACACCGCAGGATGGCTTCAGGCCCTAATCTGGTTCCGGCCCGGCATGCTGAGCCTTTGGTTAATTCGTCTTCCTGGTGGGAAATGAGAGTTAAATTTGCCCGTGCAGACACCTCCAGCTAGCCTCTCATTGGTTCTCGCTATTCCTGTTCATCTTCCGCAGAAATTGCAAACTGGGCCAAACAGGAGGTTAAAGGGACTGACTCTCCAAGTCGGGAGAGTGTTAGTAAAGCGTCTGGAATGTTGCACCCGAGTACCAGGGGAGGAAAACTGAGACATATTTGAACACGTCTCCCGTTCACATGGTTGATCATACTCTGGGTTCCACATGCATGTTTTAGCTGAAGGAAGAATACCTTAAACCTGGAGAGTTGAGACCCGTGTAATGGGTACCATGCAATATGACTTCAAAGGGTCTTCATTTGCTCACCGAACCTCTCCAATCCTATCACTGCTGCGTTTATGCCCCTGTACACACGCTTGATTCTCTTTTGGAGACATAGCAATCCATAGG
The DNA here is from genome assembly GCF_949987515.2 of Delphinus delphis. Taxonomy (NCBI): domain Eukaryota; kingdom Metazoa; phylum Chordata; class Mammalia; order Artiodactyla; family Delphinidae; genus Delphinus; species Delphinus delphis. Next base: position 5,426,933 of record NW_027192648.1, read on the forward strand.
TTTTAAGATACTTACTAGTCAGGTACATTCTTAGGCGTTTAATATGGGGTTTTGAGTCCATTTCGTTGAGCAAGGAGTAGCTCTTGTCTATTCCATATTTGGCCTAAGGAACTTTATCTGTGCTCATTTCAATCTCTGGTTTTATGCAGCACCCCAACTCACCTTTCCCCTTAAGCAAGCATAAGTTGGTTTTCTAAATTTGAGACCCTGTTCTGTTTTGGAATTCAGTTCCTGTGTAGCCAAGTTTACATTCCGTGTATTAGTGATATCTTATGATGTTTCTTTTCTGTGTGATTTATTTCAGTTAGAATCATCGTACCTGAATCCACTCATTATGCTGCTACGGGCCTGATGACATAGATTTCATTGCTGAGTGATACTGCATTGTACGTAAGTACCACAAGTTCTTTATCCATTTTTCACTTTCTGTGATATTGAACTTGTACGGTAAACGAGGTTCTTGTAAACGGAGGCGTCCCAAACTTTGGGGTGGCTGTGTCTTTTTTATTTTAATTTCCCTAAGCTATAGGACCATAAGTGGCAGTGCCCTAGGCTCTGTTGCTTTGTTTTTTAGATGTTTCAGGAAACACCATACACTTCTCGCGAGTGTCTGTTGGCACTTTACATCCCGCCCATCAGCATAACAAGGCTCCCTGTTCTCCATGGCCTGTCCTGCCTTTCTGGATTTTACACTTTTTTCAGATGGCCCTTTTGACCGGGGGGAAGTGAAACTTCATTGTAGTGCAGATTTCCTTTGCAAGCTTGCTTGGTTGGCCAAAAAGGGCGTATGCGTTTTTTCCTGAATATATTCAGGAAAAAACGCATACGCCCTTTTTGGCCAAGTGCATCATTGTGGACGTTCTGCCTCTTTTCCTATGCTTTCAATGCAATTCCAGTCTACCTCCTGAAATCGGTTTCCTGCAATTCTGCCCCGCTTTCAAGTCCTCTTGACAGCCTTACTTCAGTCTATTTTTGGACGATAGCTGTCATTTATAACTCTGCAGGTTTGTGAATTACAGTGCCCCTGAGCTCCTTTCTTCAACTCGCTTTCTTGTGAGCTGGCCGCAACACCGCAGGATGGCTTCAGGCCCTAATCTGGTTCCGGCACGGCACGCTCAGCCTTTGGTTAATTCCTCTTCCTGGTGGGAAATGAGAGTTAAATTTGCCCGTCCAGACACCTCCAGCTAGTCTCTCATTGGTTCTCGCTATTCCTGTTCATCTTCCGCAGAAATTGAAAACTGGGCCAAACAGGAGGTTAAAGGTGCTGACTCTCCAAGTGGGGAGAGTGTTAGTTAAGCGTCTGGAATGTTGCACCCGAGTACCAGGGTACGAAAACTGAAACATATTTGAACACGTCTCCCGATCACATGGTTGATCATACTCTGGGTTCCACATGCATGTTTTAGCTGAAGGAAGAATACCTTAAACCTGGGTAGTTGAAACCCGTGGAATGGGTACCATGCAATATGACTTCAAAGGGTCTTCATTTGCTCACCGAACCTCTCCAATCCTATCACTGCTGCGTTTATGCCCCTGTACACATGCTTGATTCCCCTTCGGAGACATAGCAATCCATAGGTTTTAAGATACTTACTAGTCAGGTACATTCTTAGGCGTTTAATATGCGGTGTTGAGTCCATTTCATTGAGCAAGGAGTAGCTCTTGTCTATTCCATATTTGGCTTAAGGAACTTTATCTGTGCTCATTTCAATCTCTGGTTTTATGCAGCACCCCAACTCACGTTTACCCTTAAGCAAGCATAAGTTGGTTTTCTAAATTTGAGACCCTGTCCTGTTTTGGAATGCAGTTCCTGTGTAGCCAAGTTTACATTCCGTGTATTAGTGATATCTTATGATGTTTCTTTTTCTGTGTGACTTATTTCAGTTAGAATCATCGTACCTGAATCCACTCATTATGCTGCTACGGGCCTGATGACATAGATTTCATTGCTGAGTGATACTGCATTGTACATAAGTACCACAAGTTCTTTATCCATTTTTCACTTTCTATGATATTGAACTTGTACGGTAAACGAGGTTCTTGTAAACAGAGGCGTCCCAAACTTTGGGGTGGCTGTGTCTTTTTGATTTTAATTTCCCTAAGCTATAGGACCATAAGTGGAAGTGCCCTAGGCTCTGTTGCTTTGTTTTTTAGATGTTTCAGGAAACACCATACACTTCTCCCGAGTGTCTGTTGGCAATTTACATCCCGCCCATCAGCATAACAAGGCTCCCAGTTCTCCATGGCCTGTCCTGCCTTTCTGGATTTTACACTTTTTTCAGATGGCCCTTTTGACCGGGGGCAAGTGAAACTTCATTGTAGTGCAGATTTCCTTTGAAAGCCTGCTTGGTTGGCCAAAAAGGGCGTATGCGTTTTTTCCTGAATATATTCAGGAAAAAACGCATACGCCCTTTTTGGCCAAGTGCATCATTGTGGACGTTCTGCCTCTTTTCCTATGCTTTCAATGCAATTCCAGTCTACCTCCTGAAATCGGTTTCCTGCAATTCTGCCCCGCTTTCAAGTCCTCTTGGCAGCCTTACTTCAGTCTATTTTTGGACGATAGCTGTCATTTATAACTCTGCAGGTTTGTGAATTACACTGCCCCTGAGCTCCTTTCTTCAACTCGCTTTCTTTTGAGCTGGCCACAACACCGCAGGATGGCTTCAGGCCCTAATCTGGTTCCGGTACGGCACGCTGAGCCTTTGGTTATTTCCTCTTCCTGGTGGGAAATGAGAGTTAAATTTGCCCGTCCAGACACCTCCAGCTAGCCTCTCATTGGTTCTCGCTATTCCTGTTCATCTTCCGCAGAAATTGCAAACTGGGCCAAACAGGAGGTTAAAGGCGCTGACTCTCCAAGTGGGGAGAGTGTTAGTAAAGCGTCTGGAATGTTGCACCCGAGTACCAGGGGAGGAAAACTGAGACATATTTGAACACGTCTCCCGATCACATGGTTGATCATACTCTAGGTTCCACATGCATGTTTTAGCTGAAGGAAGAATACCTTAAACCTGGGTAGTTGAAACCCGTGGAATGGGTACCATGCAATATGACTTCAAAGGGTCTTCATTTGTTCACCGAACCTCTCCAATCCTAATACTGCTGTGTTTATGCCCCTGTACACATGCTTGATTCTCTTTCGGAGACATAGCAATCCATAGGTTTTAAGATACTTACAAGTCAGGTACATTCTTAGGCGTTTAATATGCGGTGTTGAGTCCATTTCGTTGAGCAAGGAGTAGCTCTTGTCTATTCCATATTTGGCTTAAGGAACTTTATCTGTGCTCATTTCAATCTCTGGTTTTATGCAGCACCCCAACTCACCTTTCCCCTTAAGCAAGCATAAGTTGTTTTTCTAAATTTGAGACCCTGTTCTGTTCTGTAATTCAGTTCCTGTGTAGCCAAGTTTACATTCCGTGTATTACTGATATCTTATGATGTTTCTTTTTCTGTGTGACTTATTTCAGTTAGAATCATCGTACCTGAATCCACTCATTGTGCTGCTAAGGGCCTGATGACACAGATTTCATTGCTGAGTGATATTGCTTTGTAAGTAAATACCACAACTTCTTTATCCATTTTTCACTTTCTGCGATGTTGAACTTGTACTGTAAACGAGGTTCTTGTAAACAGAGCCATTCCAAACTTTGGGGTGGCTGTGCCTTTTTGATTTTAATTTCCCTAAGCTATAGGACCATAAGTGGAAGTGCCCTAGGTTCTGTTGCTTTGTTTTTTAGATGTTTCAGGAAACACCATACACTTCTCCCGAGTAGTTGTTGGCAATTTACATCCCGCCCATCAGCATAACAAGGCTCCCAGTTCTCCATGGCCTGTCCTGCCTTTCTGGATTTTACACTTTTTTCAGATGGCCCTTTTGACTGGGGGGGAAGTGAGACTTCATTGTAGTGCAGATTTCCTTTGCAAGCTTGCTTGGTTGGCCAAAAAGGGCATATGCGTTTTTTCCTGAATATATTCAGGAAAAAACGCATACGCACTTTTTGGCCAAGTGCATCATTGTGGACGTTCTGCCTCTTTTCCTATGCTTTCAATGCAATTCCAGTCTACCTCCTGAAATCGATTCCCTGCAATTCTGCCCCACTTTCAAGTCCTCTTGGCAGCCTTACTTCAGTCTATTTTTGGACGATAGCTGTCATTTATAACTCTGCAGGTTTGTGAATTACAGTGCCCCTGAGCTCCTTTCTTCAACTCGCTTTCTTGTGACCTAGCCGCAACACCGCAGGATGGCTTCAGGCCCTAATCTGGTTCCGGCACGGCACGCTGAGCCTTTGGTTAATTCCTCTTCCTGGTGGGAAATGAGAGTTAAATTTGCCCGTCCAGACACCTCCAGCTAGTCTCTCATTTGTTCTCGCTATTCCTGTTCATCTTCCGCAGAAATTGCAAACTGGGCCAAACAGGAGGTTAAAGGGACTGACTCTCCAAGTCGGGAGAGTGTTAGTAAAGTGTCTGGAATGTTGCACCCGAGTACCAGGGGAGGAAACCTGAGACATATTTGAACACGTCTCCCATTCACATGGTTTATCATACTTGGGTTCCACATGCATGTTTTAGTTGAAGGAAGAATACCTTAAACCTGGAGAGTTAAGACCCGTGTAATGGGTACCATGCAATATGACTTCAAAGGGTTTTCATTTGCTCACCAAACCTCTCCAATCCTATCACTGCTGCGTTTATGCCCCTGTACACATGCTTGATTCTCTTTCGGAGACATAGCAATCCATAGGTTTTACGATACTTACTATTCAGGTACATTCTTAGGCGTTTAATATGCGGTGTTGAGTCCATTTCGTTGAGCAAGGAGTAGCTCTTGTCTATTCCATATTTGGCCTAAGGAACTTTATCTGTGCTCATTTCAATCTCTGGTTTTATGCAGCACCCCAACTCACCTTTATCCTTAAGCAAGCATAAGTTGGTTTTCTAAATTTGAGACCCTGTTCTGTTCTGTAATTCAGTTCCTGTGTAGCCAAGTTTACATTCCGTGTATTACTGATATCTTATGATGTTTCTTTTTCTGTGTGACTTATTTCAGTTAGAATCATCGTACCTGAATCCACTCATTGTGCTGCTAAGGGCCTGATGACATAGATTTCATTGCTGAGTGATATTGCTTTGTAAGTAAATACCACAACTTCTTTATCCATTTTTCACTTTCTGCGATGTTGAACTTGTACTGTAAACGAGGTTCTTGTAAACAGAGCTGTTCCAAACTTTGGGGTGGCTGTGTCTTTTTGATTTTAATTTCCCTAAGCTATAGGACCATAAGTGGCAGTGCCCTAGGCTCTGTTGCTTTGTTTTTTAGATGTTTCAGGAAACACCATACACTTCTCCCAAGTGTCTGTTGGCAATTTACATCCCGCCCATCAGCATAACAAGGCTCCCAGTTCTCAATGGCCTGTTGCCTTTCTGGATTTTACACTTTTTTCAGATGGCCCTTTTGACCGGGGGGAAGTGAGACTTCATTGTAGTGCAGATTTCCTTTGCAAGCTTGCTTGGTTGGCCAAAAAGAGCATATGCGTTTTTTCCTTTATATATTCAGGAAAAAACGCATACGCCCTTTTTGGCCAAGTGCATCATTGTGGACGTTCTGCCTCTTTTCCTATGCTTTCAATGCAATTCCAGTCTACCTCCAGAAATCGGTTTCCTGCAATTCTGCCCCGCTTTCAAGTCCTCTTGGCAGCCTTACTTCAGTCTATTTTTGGACGATAGCTGTCATTTATAACTCTGCAGGTTTGTGAATTACAGTGCCCCTGAGCTCCTTTCTTCAACTCGCTTTCTTTTGAGCTGGCCGCAACACCGCAGGATGGCTTCAGGCCCTAATCTGGTTCCGGTACGGCACGCTGAGCCTTTGGTTAATTCGTCTTCCTGTTGGGAAATGAGAGTTAAATTTGCCCGTCCAGACACCTCCAGCTAGCCTCTCATTGGTTCTCGCTATTCCTGTTCATCTTCCGCAGAAATTGCAAACTGTGCCAAACAGGAGGTTAAAGGCGCTGACTCTCCAAGTGGGGAGAGTGTTAGTAAAGCGTCTGGAATGTTGCACCCGAGTACCAGGGGAGGAAAACTGAGACATATTTGAACACGTCTCCCGTTCACATGGTTGATCATACTTGGGTTCCACATGCATGATTTAGCTGAAGGAAGAATACCTTAAACCTGGGTAGTTGAAACCCGTGGTTGGGTACCATGCAATATGACTTCAAAGGGTCTTCATTTGCTCACCGAACCTCTCCAATCCTATCACTGCTGCGTTTATGCCCCTGTACACATGCTTGATTCTCTTTCGGAGACATAGCAATCCATACGTTTTAAGATACTTACTAGTCAGGTACATTCTTAGGCGTTTAATATGCGGTGTTGAGTCCATTTCGTTGAGCAAGGAGTAGCTCTTGTCTATTCCATATTTGGCTTAAGGAACTTTATCTGTGCTCATTTCAATCTCTGGTTTTATGCAGCACCCCAACTCACCTTTACCCTTAAGCAAGCATAAGTTGGTTTTCTAAATTTGAGTCCCTGTTCTGTTCTGTAATTCAGTTCCTGTGTAGCCAAGTTTACATTCCGTGTATTACTGATATCTTATGATGTTTCTTTTTCTGTGTGACTTATTTCAGTTAGAATCATCATACCTGAATCCACTCATTGTGCTGCTAAGGGCCTGATGACACAGATTTCATTGCTGAGTGATATTGCTTTGTAAGTAAATACCACAACTTCTTTGTCCATTTTTCACTTTCTGCGATGTTGAACTTGTACTGTAAACGAGGTTCTTGTAAACAGAGCCGTTCCAAACTTTGGGGTGGCTGTGTCTTTTTGATTTTAATTTCCCTAAGCTATAGGACCATAAGTGGCAGTGCCCTAGGCTCTGTTGCTTTGTTTTTTAGATGTTTCAGGAAACACCATACACTTCTCCCAAGTGTCTGTTGGCAATTTACATCCCGCCCATCAGCATAACAAGGCTCCCAGTTCTCAATGGCCTGTTGCCTTTCTGGATTTTACACTTTTTTCAGATGGCCCTTTTGACCGGGGGGAAGTGAGACTTCATTGTAGTGCAGATTTCCTTTGCAAGCTTGCTTGGTTGGCCAAAAAGAGCATATGCGTTTTTTCCTTTATATATTCAGGAAAAAACGCATACGCCCTTTTTGGCCAAGTGCATCATTGTGGACGTTCTGCCTCTTTTCCTATGCTTTCAATGCAATTCCAGTCTACCTCCAGAAATCGGTTTCCTGCAATTCTGCCCCGCTTTCAAGTCCTCTTGGCAGCCTTACTTCAGTCTATTTTTGGACGATAGCTGTCATTTATAACTCTGCAGGTTTGTGAATTACAGTGCCCCTGAGCTCCTTTCTTCAACTCGCTTTCTTTTGAGCTGGCCGCAACACCGCAGGATGGCTTCAGGCCCTAATCTGGTTCCGGTACGGCACGCTGAGCCTTTGGTTATTTCCTCTTCCTGTTGGGAAATGAGAGTTAAATTTGCCCGTCCAGACACCTCCAGCTAGCCTCTCATTGGTTCTCGCTATTCCTGTTCATCTTCCGCAGAAATTGCAAACTGTGCCAAACAGGAGGTTAAAGGCGCTGACTCTCCAAGTGGGGAGAGTGTTAGTAAAGCGTCTGGAATGTTGCACCCGAGTACCAGGGGAGGAAAACTGAGACATATTTGAACACGTCTCCCGTTCACATGGTTGATCATACTTGGGTTCCACATGCATGATTTAGCTGAAGGAAGAATACCTTAAACCTGGGTAGTTGAAACCCGTGGTTGGGTACCATGCAATATGACTTCAAAGGGTCTTCATTTGCTCACCGAACCTCTCCAATCCTATCACTGCTGCGTTTATGCCCCTGTACACATGCTTGATTCTCTTTCGGAGACATAGCAATCCATACGTTTTAAGATACTTACTAGTCAGGTACATTCTTAGGCGTTTAATATGCGGTGTTGAGTCCATTTCGTTGAGCAAGGAGTAGCTCTTGTCTATTCCATATTTGGCTTAAGGAACTTTATCTGTGCTCATTTCAATCTCTGGTTTTATGCAGCACCCCAACTCACCTTTACCCTTAAGCAAGCATAAGTTGGTTTTCTAAATTTGAGTCCCTGTTCTGTTCTGTAATTCAGTTCCTGTGTAGCCAAGTTTACATTCCGTGTATTACTGATATCTTATGATGTTTCTTTTTCTGTGTGACTTATTTCAGTTAGAATCATCATACCTGAATCCACTCATTGTGCTGCTAAGGGCCTGATGACACAGATTTCATTGCTGAGTGATATTGCTTTGTAAGTAAATACCACAACTTCTTTGTCCATTTTTCACTTTCTGCGATGTTGAACTTGTACTGTAAACGAGGTTCTTGTAAACAGAGCCGTTCCAAACTTTGGGGTGGCTGTGTCTTTTTGATTTTAATTTCCCTAAGCTATAGGACCATAAGTGGAAGTGCCCTAGGCTCTGTTGCTTTGTTTTTTAGATGTTTCAGGAAACACCATACACTTCTCCCGAGTGGTTGTTGGCAATTTACATCCCGCCCATCAGCATAACAAGGCTCCCAGTTCTCCATGGCCTGTCCTGCCTTTCTGGATTTTACACTTTTTTCAGATGGCCCTTTTGACCGGGGGGAAGTGAGACTTCATTGTAGTGCAGATTTCCTTTGCAAGCTTGCTTGGTTGGCCAAAAAGGGCGTATGCGTTTTTTCCTGAATATATTCAGGAAAAAACGCATACGCCCTTTTTGGCCAAGTGCATCATTGTGGACGTTCTGCCTCTTTTCCTATGCTTTCAATGCAATTCCAGTCTACCTCCTGAAATCGGTTTCCTGCAATTCTGCCCCGCTTTCAAGTCCTCTTGGCAGCCTTACTTCAGTCTATTTTTGGACGATAGCTGTCATTTATAACTCTGCAGGTTTGTGAATTACAGTGCCCCTGAGCTCCTTTCTTCAACTTGCTTTCTTGTGACCTGGCCGCAACACCGCAGGATGGCTTCAGGCCCTAATCTGGTTCCGGCACGGCACGCTGAGCCTTTGGTTATTTCCTCTTCCTGGTGGGAAATGAGAGTTAAATTTGCCCGTCCAGACACCTCCAGCTAGCCTCTCCTTGGTTCTCGCTATTCCTGTTCATCTTCCGCAGAAATTGCAAACTGGGCCAAACAGGAGGTTAAAGGGACTGACTCTCCAAGTGGGGAGAGTGTTAGTAAAGCGTCTGGAATGTTGCACCCGAGTACCAGGGGAGGAAAACTGAGACATATTTGAACACGTCTCCCGATCACATGGTTGATCATACTCTGGGTTCCACATGCATATTTTAGCTGAAGGAGGAATACGTAAAACCTGGGTAGTTGAAACCCGTGGAATGGGTACCATGCAATATGACTTCAAAGGGTCTTCATTTGCTCACCGAACCTCTCCAATCCTATCACTGCTGCGTTTATGCCCCTGTACACATGCTTGATTCTCTTTCGGAGACATAGCAATCCATAGGTTTTAAGATACTTACTAGTCAGGTACATTCTTAGGCGTTTAATATGCGGTGTTGAGTCCATTTCGTTGAGCAAGGAGTAGCTCTTGTCTATTCCATATTTGGCTTAAGGAACTTTATCTGTGCTCATTTCAATCTCTGGTTTTATGCAGCACCCCAACTCACCTTTCCCCTTAAGCAAGCATAAGATGGTTTTCTAAATTTGAGACCCTGTTCAGTTTTGGAATGCAGTTCCTGTGTAGCCAAGTTTACATTCCGTGTATTAGTGATATCTTATGATGTTTCTTTTTCTGTGTGACTTATTTCAGTTAGAATCATCGTACCTGAATCCACTCATTATGCTGCTACGGGCCTGATGACATAGATTTCATTGCTGAGTGATACTGCATTGTATGTAAGTACCACAAGTTCTTTATCCATTTTTCACTTTCTGTGATATTGAACTTGTACGGTAAACGAGATTCTTGTAAACAGAGGCGTCCCAAACTTTGGGGTGGCTGTGTCTTTTTGATTTTAATTTCCCTAAGCTATAGGACCATAAGTGGAAGTGCCCTAGGCTCTGTTGCTTTGTTTTTTAGATGTTTCAGGAAACACCATACACTTCTCCCACGTGTCTGTTGGCAATTTACATCCCGCCCATCAGCATAACAAGGCTCCCAGTTCTCAATGGCCTGTTGCCTTTCTGGATTTTACACTTTTTTCAGATGGCCCTTTTGACCGAGGGGAAGTGAGACTTCATTGTAGTGCAGATTTCCTTTGCAAGCTTGCTTGGTTGGCCAAAAAGGGCGTATGCGTTTTTTCCTGAATATATTCAGGAAAAAACGCATACGCCCTTTTTGGCCAAGTGCATCATTGTGGACGTTCTGCCTCTTTTCCTATGCTTTCAATGCAATTCCAGTCTACCTCCTGAAATCGGTTTCCTGCAATTCTGCCCCGCTTTCAAGTCCTCTTGGCAGCCTTACTTCAGTCTATTTTTGGACGATAGCTGTCATTTATAACTCTGCAGGTTTGTGAATTACAGTGCCCCTGAGCTCCTTTCTTCAACTCGCTTTCTTGTGACCTGGCCGCAACACCGCAGGATGGCTTCAGGCCCTAATCTGGTTCCAGCCCGGCATGCTGAGCCTTTGGTTAATTCCTCTTCCTGGTGGGAAATGAGAGTTAAATTTGCCCGTCCAGACACCTCCAGCTAGCCTCTCATTGGTTCTCGCTATTCCTGTTCATCTTCCGCAGAAATTGCAAACTGGGCCAAACAGGAGGTTAAAGGGACTGACTCTCCAAGTGGGGAGAGTGTTAGCAAAGCGTCTGGAATGTTACACCCGAGTACCAGGGGAGGAAAACTGAGACATATTTGAACACGTCTCCCGTTCACATGGTTGATCATACTTGGGTTCCACATGCATGTTTTAGCTGAAGGAAGAATACCTTAAACCTTGAGAGTTGAGACCCGTGTAATGGGTACCATGCAATATGACTTCAAAGGGTCTTCATTTGCTCACCGAACTTCTCCAATCCTATCACTGCTGCGTTTATGCCCCTGTACACATGCTTGATTCTCTTTTGGAGACATAGCAATCCATAGGTTTTACGATACTTACTATTCAAGTACATTCTTAGGCGTTTAGTATGCGGTGTTGAGTCCATTTCGTTGAGCAAGGAGTAGCTCTTGTCTATTCCATATTTGACTTAAGGAACTTTATCTGTGCTCATTTCAATCTCTGGTTTTATGCAGCACCCCACCTCACCTTTACCCTTAAGCAAGCATAAGTTGGTTTTCTAAATTTGAGACCCTGTTCTGTTCTGTAATTCAGTTCCTGTGTAGCCAAGTTTACATTCCGTGTATTACTGATATCTTATGATGTTTCTTTTTCTGTGTGACTTACTTCAGTTAGAATCATCATACCTGAATCCACTCATTGTGATGCTAAGGGCCTGATGACATAGATTTCATTGCTGAGTGATATTGCTTTGTAAGTAAATACCACAACTTCTTTATCCATTTTTCACTTTCTGCGATGTTGAACTTGTACTGTAAACGAGGTTCTTGTAAACAGAGGCGTCCCAAACTTTGGGGTGGCTGTGTCTTTTTGATTTTAATTTCCCTAAGCTATAGGACCATAAGTGGCAGTGCCCTAGGCTCTGTTGCTTTGTTTTTTAGATGTTTCAGGAAACACCATACACTTCTCCCGAGTGTCTGTTGGCAATTTACATCCCGCCCATCAGCATAACAAGGCTCCCAGTTCTCCATGGCCTGTCCTGCCTTTCTGGATTTTACACTTTTTTCAGATGGCCCTTTTGACCGGGGGGAAGTGAGACTTCATTGTAGTGCAGATTTCCTTTGCAAGCTTGCTTGGTTGGCCAAAAAGGGCGTATGCGTTTTTTCCTGAATATATTCAGGAAAAAACGCATACGCCCTTTTTGGCCAAGTGCATCATTGTGGACGTTCTGCCTCTTTTCCTATGCTTTCAATGCAATTCCAGTCTACCTCCTGAAATCGGTTTCCTGCAATTCTGCCCCGCTTTCAAGTCCTCTTGGCAGCCTTACTTCAGTCTATTTTTGGACGATAGCTGTCATTTATAACTCTGCAGGTTTGTGAATTACAGTGCCCCTGAGCTCCTTTCTTCAACTCGCTTTCTTTTGAGCTGGCCGCAACACCGCAGGATGGCTTCAGGCCCTAATCTGGTTCCGGCCCGGCATGCTGAGCCTTTGGTTAATTCCTCTTCCTGGTGGGAAATGAGAGTTAAATTTGCCCGTCCAGACACCTCCAGCTAGTCTCTCATTGGTTCTCGCTATTCCTGTTCATCTTCCGCAGAATTTGCAAACTGGGCCAAACAGGAGGTTAAAGGGACTGACTCTCCAAGTGGGGAGAGTGTTAGTAAAGCGTCTGGAATGTTGCACCCGAGTACCAGGGGAGGAAAACTGAGACATATTTGAACACGTCTCCCGATCACATGGTTGATCATACTCTAGGTTCCACATGCATGTTTTAGCTGAAGGAAGAATACCTTAAACCTGGGTAGTTGAAACCCGTGGAATGGGTACCATGCAATATGACTTCAAAGGGTCTTCATTTGCTCACCGAACCTCTCCAATCCTATCACTGCTGCGTTTATGCCCCTGTACACATGCTTGATTCTCTTTCGGAGACATAGCAATCCATAGGTTTTAAGATACTTACTAGTCAGGTACATTCTTAGGCGTTTAATATGCGGTGTTGAGTCCATTTCGTTGAGCAAGGAGTAGCTCTTGTCTATTTCCATATTTGACTGAAGGAACTTTATCTGTGCTCATTTCAATCTCTGGTTTTATGCAGCACCCCAACTCACCTTTACCCTTAAGCAAGCATAAGTTGGTTTTCTAAATTTGAGACCCTGTTCTGTTCTGTAATTCAGTTCCTGTGTAGCCAAGTTTACATTCCGTGTATTACTGATATCTTATGATGTTTCTTTTTCTGTGTGACTTACTTCAGTTAGAATCATCATACCTGAATCCACTCATTGTGCTGCTAAGGGCCTGATGACACAGATTTCATTGCTGAGTGATATTGCTTTGTAAGTAATTACCACAACTTCTTTATCCATTTTTCACTTTCTGCGATGTTGAACTTGTACTGTAAACGAGGTTCTTGTAAACAGAGGCGTCCCAAACTTTGGGGTGGCTGTGTCTTTTTGATTTTAATTTCCCTAAGCTGTAGGACCATAAGTGGAAGTGCCCTAGGTTCTGTTCCTTTGTTTTTTAGATGTTTCAGGAAACACCATACACTTCTCCCGAGTGGTTGTTGGCAATTTACATCCAGCCCATCCGCATAACAAGGCTCCCAGTTCTCCATGGCCTGTCCTGCCTTTCTGGATTTTACACTTTTTTCAGATGGCCCTTTTGACCGGGGGGAAGTGAGACTTCATTGTAGTGCAGATTTCCTTTGCAAGCTTGCTTGGTTGGCCAAAAAGGGCATATGCGTTTTTTCCTGAATATATTCAGGAAAAAACGCATACGCCCTTTTCGGCCAAGTGCATCATTGTGGACGTTCTGCCTCTTTTCCTATGCTTTCAATGCAATTCCAGTCTACCTCCTGAAATCGGTTTCCTGCAATTCTGCCCCGCTTTCAAGTCCTCTTGGCAGCCTTACTTCAGTCTATTTTTGGACGATAGCTGTCATTTATAACTCTGCAGGTTTGTGAATTACAGTGCCCCTGAGCTCCTTTCTTCAACTCGCTTTCTTGTGACCTGGTCGCAACACCGCAGGATGGCTTCAGGCCCTAATCTGGTTCCGGCCCGGCATGCTGAGCCTTTGGTTAATTCCTCTTCCTGGTGGGAAATGAGAGTTAAATTTGCCCGTCCAGACACCTCCAGCTAGCCTCTCATTGGTTCTCGCTATTCCTGTTCATCTTCCGCAGAAATTGCAAACTGGGCCAAACAGGAGGTTAAAGGGACTGACTCTCCAAGTGGGGAGAGTGTTATTAAAGCGTCTGGAATGTTGCACCCGAGTACCAGGGGAGGAAAACTGAGACATATTTGAACACGTCTCCCAATCACATGGTTGATCATACTCTAGGTTCCACATGCATGTTTTAGCTGAAGGAAGAATACCTTAAACCTGGAGAGTTGAGTCCCGTGGAATGGGTACCATGCAATATGACTTCAAATGGTCTTCATTTGCTCACCAAACCTCTCCAATCCTATCACTGCTGCGTTTATGCCCCTGTACACATGCTTGATTCTCTTTCGGAGACATAGTAATCCATAGGTTTTAAGATGCTTGCTAGTCAGGTACATTCTTAGGCGTTTAATATGCGGTGTTGAGTCCATTTCGTTGAGCAAAGTGTAGCTCTTGTCTATTCCATATTTGGCTTAAGGAACTTTATCTGTGCTCATTTCAATCTCTGGTTTTATGCAGCACCCCAACTCACCTTTACCCTTAAGCAAGCAGAAGTTGGTTTTCTAAATTTGAGACCCTGTTCTGTTCTGTAATTCAGTTCTTGTGTAGCCAAGTTTACATTCCGTGTATTACTGATATCTTATGATGTTTCTTTTTCTGTGTGACTTACTTCAGTTAGAATCATCATACCTGAATCCACTCATTGTGCTGTTAAGGGCCTTATGACACAGATTTCATTGCTGAGTGATATTGCTTTGTAAGTAAATACCACAACTTCTTTATCCATTTTTCACTTTCTGCGATGTTGAACTTGTACTGTAAACGAGGTTCTTGTAAACAGAGCCGTTCCAAACTTTGGGGTGGCTGTGTCTTTTTGATTTTAATTTCCCTAAGCTATAGGACCATAAGTGGAAGTGCCCTAGGCTCTGTTGCTTTGTTTTTTAGATGTTTCAGGAAACACCATACACTTCTCCCTAGTGGTTGTTGGCAATTTACATCCCGCCCATCAGCATAACAAGGCTCCCAGTTCTCCATGGCCTGTCCTGCCTTTCTGGATTTTACACTTTTTTCAGATGGCCCTTTTGACCGGGGGGAAGTGAGACTTCATTGTAGTGCAGATTTCCTTTGCAAGCTTGCTTGGTTGGCCAAAAAGGGCGTATGCGTTTTTTCCTGAATATATTCAGGAAAAAACGCATACGCCCTTTTTGGCCAAGTGCATCATTGTGGACGTTCTGCCTCTTTTCCTATGCTTTCAATGCAATTCCAGTCTACCTCCTGAAATCGGTTTCCTGCAATTCTGCCCCGCTTTCAAGTCCTCTTGGCAGCCTTACTTCAGTCTATTTTTGGACGATAGCTGTCATTTATAACTCTGCAGGTTTGTGAATTACAGTGCCCCTGAGCTCCTTTCTTCAACTCGCTTTCTTGTGACCTGCCGCAACACCGCAGGATGGCTTCAGGCCCTAATCTGGTTCCGGCACGGCACGCTGAGCCTTTGGTTAATTCCTCTTCCTGGTGGGAAATGAGAGTTAAATTTGCCCGTCCAGACACCTCCAGCTAGTCTCTCATTGGTTCTCGCTATTCCTGTTCATCTTCCGCAGAAATTGCAAACTGGGCCAAACAGGAGGTTAAAGGGACTGACTCTCCAAGTCGGGAGAGTGTTAGTAAAGCATCTGGAATGTTGCACCCGAGTACCAGGGTACGAAAACTGAGACATATTTGAACACGTCTCCCGATCACATGGTTGATCATACTCTAGGTTCCACATGCATGTTTTAGCTGAAGGAAGAATACCTTAAACCTGGGTAGTTGAAACCCGTGGAATGGGTACCATGCAATATGACTTCAAAGGGTCTTCATTTGCTCACCGAACCTCTCCAATCCTATCACTGCTGCGTTTATGCCCCTGTACACATGCTTGATTCTCTTTCGGAGACATAACAATCCATAGGTTTTAAGATACTTACTAGTCAGGTACATTCTTAGGCGTTTAATAGGCGGTGTTGAGTCCATTTCGTTGAGCAAGGAGTAGTTCTTGTCTATTCCATATTTGACTTAAGGAACTTTATCTGTGCTCATTTCAATCTCTGGTTTTATGCAGCACCCCAACTCACCTTTACCCTTAAGCAAGCATAAGTTGGTTTTCTAAATTTGAGTCCATGTTCTGTTCTGTAATTCAGTTCCTGTGTAGCCAAGTTTACATTCCGTGTACTACTGATATCTTATGATGTTTCTTTTTCTGTGTGACTTACTTCAGTTAGAATCATCATACCTGAATCCACTCATTGTGCTGCTAAGGGCCTGATGACACAGATTTCATTGCTGAGTGATATTGCTTTGTATGTAAATACCACAACTTCTTTATCCATTTTTCACTTTCTGCGATGTTGAACTTGTACTGTAAACGAGGTTCTTGTAAACAGAGCCGTTCCAAACTTTGGGGTGGCTGTGTCTTTTTGATTTTAATTTCCCTAAGCTATAGGACCATAAGTGGAAGTGCCCTAGGTTCTGTTGCTTTGTTTTTTAGATGTTTCAGGAAACACCATACACTTCTCCCGAGTGGTTGTTGGCAATTTACATCCCACCCATCAGCATAACAAGGCTCCCAGTTCTCCATGGCCTGTCCTGCTTTTCTGTATTTTACACTTTTTTCAGATGGCCCTTTTGACCGGGGGGAAGTGAGACTTCATTGTAGTGCAGATTTCCTTTGCAAGCTTGCTTGGTTGGCCAAAAAGGGCGTATGCGTTTTTTCCTGAATATATTCAGGAAAAAACGCATACGCCCTTTTTGGCCAAGTGCATCATTGTGGACGTTCTGCCTCTTTTCCTATGCTTTCAATGCAATTCCAGTCTACCTCCTGAAATCGGTTTCCTGCAATTCTGCCCCACTTTCAAGTCCTCTTGGCAGCCTTACTTCAGTGTATTTTTGGACGATAGCTGTCATTTATAACTCTGCAGGTTTGTGAATTACAGTGCCCCTGAGCTCCTTTCTTCAACTCGCTTTCTTTTGAGCTGGCCGCAACACCGCAGGATGGCTTCAGGCCCTAATCTGGTTCCGGCACGGCACGCTGAGCCTTTGGTTAATTCGTCTTCCTGGTGGGAAATGAGAGTTAAATTTGCCCGTCCAGACACCTCCAGCTAGCCTCTCATTGGTTCTCGCTATTCCTGTTCATCTTCCGCAGAAATTGCAAACTGGGCCAAACAGGAGGTTAAAGGGACTGACTCTCCAAGTCGGGAGAGTGTTAGTAAAGCATCTGGAATGTTGCACCCGAGTACCAGGGTACGAAAACTGAGACATATTTGAACACGTCTCCCGATCACATGGTTGATCATACTCTAGGTTCCACATGCATGTTTTAGCTGAAGGAAGAATACCTTAAACCTGGGTAGTTGAAACCCGTGGAATGGGTACCATGCAATATGACTTCAAAGGGTCTTCATTTGCTCACCGAACCTCTCCAATCCTATCACTGCTGCGTTTATGCCCCTGTACACATGCTTGATTCTCTTTCAGAGACATAGCAATCCATAGGTTTTAAGATACTTACTAGTCAGGTACATTCTTAGGCGTTTAATATGCGGTGTTGAGTCCATTTCGTTGAGCAAGGAGTAGCTCTTGTCTATTCCATATTTGGCTTAAGGAACTTTATCTGTGCTCATTTCAATCTCTGGTTTTATGCAGCACCCGAACTCACCTTTCCCCTTAAGCAAGAATAAGTTGGTTTTCTAAATTTGAGACCCTGTTCAGTTTTGGAATGCAGTTCCTGTGTAGCCAAGTTTACATTCCGTGTATTAGAGTTATCTTATGATGTTTCTTTTTCTGTGTGACTTATTTCAGTTAGAATCATCGTACCTGAATCCACTCATTATGCTGCTACGGGCCTGATGACATAGATTTCATTGATGAGTGATACTGCATTGTATGTAAGTACCACAAGTTCTTTATCCATCTTTCACTTTCTGTGATATTGAACTTGTACGGTAAACGAGGTTCTTGTAAACAGAGGCGTCCCAAACTTTGGGGTGGCTGTGTCTTTTTGATTTTAATTTCCCTAAGCTATAGGACCATAAGTGGAAGTGCCCTAGGCTCTGTTGCTTTGTTTTTTAGATGTTTCAGGAAACACCATACACTTCTCCCGAGTGTCTGTTGGCAATTTACATCCCGCCCGTCAGCATAACAAGGCTCCCAGTTCTCCATGGCCTGTCCTGCCTTTCTGGATTTTACACTTTTTTCAGATGGCCCTTTTGACCGGGGGGAAGTGAGACTTCATTGTAGTGCAGATTTCCTTTGCAAGCTTGCTTGGTTGGCCAAAAAGGGCGTATGCGTTTTTTCCTGAATATATTCAGGAAAAAACGCATACGCCCTTTTTGGCCAAGTGCATCATTGTGGACGTTCTGCCTCTTTTCCTATGCTTTCAATGCAATTCCAGTCTACCTCCTGAAATCGGTTTCCTGCAATTCTGCCCCGCTTTCAAGTCCTCTTGGCAGCCTTACTTCAGTCTATTTTTGGACGATAGCTGTCATTTATAACTCTGCAGGTTTGTGCATTACAGTGCCCGTGAGCTCCTTTCTTCAACTCGCTTTCTTGTGACCTAGCCGCAACACCGCAGGATGGCTTCAGGCCCTAATATGGTTCCGGCCCGGCATGCTGAGCCTTTGGTTAATTCCTCTTCCTGGTGGGAAATGAGAGTTAAATTTGCCCGTCCAGACACCTCCAGCTAGCCTCTCATTGGTTCTCGCTATTCCTGTTCATCTTCCGCAGAAATTGCAAACTGGGCCAAACAGGAGGTTAAAGGGACTGACTCTCCAAGTTGGGAGAGTGTTAGTAAAGCGTCTGGAATGTTGCACCTGAGTACCAGGGGAGGAAAACTGAGACATATTTGAACACGTCTCCCGATCACATGGTTGATCATACTCTAGGTTCCACATGCATGTTTTAGCTGAAGGAAGAATACCTTAAACCTGGAGAGTTGAGACCCGTGTAATGGGTACCATGCAATATGACTTCAAAGGGTCTTCATTTGCTCACCGAACCTCTCCAATCCTATCACTGCTGCGTTTATGCCCCTGTACACATGCTTGATTCTCTTTCAGAGACATAGCAATCCATAGGTTTTAAGATACTTACTAGTCAGGTACATTCTTAGGCGTTTAATATGGGGTGTTGAGTCCATTTCGTTGAGCAAGGAGTAGCTCTTGTCTATTCCATATTTGGCTTAAGGAACTTTATCTGTGCTCATTTCAATCTCTGGTTTTATGCAGCACCCCAACTCACCTTTACCCTTAAGCAAGCATAAGTTGGTTTTCTAAATTTGAGACCCTGTTCTGTTCTGTAATTCAGTTCCTGTGTAGCCAAGTTTACATTCCGTGTATTAGTGATATCTTATGATGTTTCTTTTTCTGTGTGACTTACTTCAGTTAGAATCATCATACCTGAATCCACTCATTGTGCTGCTAAGGGCCTGATGACACAGATTTCATTGCTGAGTGATATTGCTTTGTAAGTAAATACCACAACTTCTTTATCCATTTTTCACTTTCTGCGATGTTGAACTTGTACTGTAAACGAGGTTCTTGTAAACAGAGCCGTTCCAAACTTTGGGGTGGCTGTGTCTTTTTGATTTTAATTTCCCTAAGCTATAGGACCATAAGTGGAAGTGCCCTAGGCTCTGTTGCTTTGTTTTTTAGATGTTTCAGGAAACACCATACACTTCTCCCGAGTGGTTGTTGGCAATTTACATCCCGCCCATCAGCATAACAAGGCTCCCAGTTCTCCATGGCCTGTCCTGCCTTTCTGGATTTTACACTTTTTTCAGATGGCCCTTTTGACCGGGGGGAAGTGAGACTTCATTGTAGTGCAGATTTCCTTTGCAAGCTTGCTTGGTTGGCCAAAAAGGGCGTATGCGTTTTTTCCTGAATATATTCAGGAAAAAACGCATACGCCCTTTTTGGCCAAGTGCATCATTGTGGACGTTCTGCCTCTTTTCCTATGCTTTCAATGTAATTCCAGTCTACCTCCTGAAATCGGTTTCCTGCAATTCTGCCCCGCTTTCAAGTCCTCTTGGCAGCCTTACTTCAGTCTATTTTTGGACGATAGCTGTCATTTATAACTCTGCAGGTTTGTGCATTACAGTGCCCCTGAGCTCCTTTCTTCAACTCGCTTTCTTTTGAGCTGGCCGCAACACCGCAGGATGGCTTCAGGCCCTAATCTGGTTCCGGTACCGCACGCTGAGCCTTTGGTTATTTCCTCTTCCTGGTGGGAAATGAGAGTTAAATTTGCCCGTCCAGACACCTCCAGCTAGCCTCTCATTGGTTCTCGCTATTCCTGTTCATCTTCCGCAGAAATTGCAAACTGGGCCAAACAGGAGGTTAAAGGCGCTGACTCTCCAAGTGGGGAGAGTGTTAGTAAAGCGTCTGGAATGTTGCACCCGAGTACCAGGGGAGGAAAACTGAGACATATTTGAACACGTCTCCCGTTCACATGGTTGATCATACTTGGGTTCCACATGCATGTTTTAGCTGAAGGAAGAATACCTAAAACCTGGGTAGTTGAAACCCGTGGAATGGGTACCATGCAATATGACTTCAAAGGGTCTTCATTTGCTCACCGAACCTCTCCAATCCTATCACTGCTGCGTTTATGCCCCTGTACACATGCTTGATTCTCTTTCGGAGACATAGCAATCCATAGGTTTTAAGATACTTACTAGTCAGGTACATTCTTACGGGTTTAATATGGGGTTTTGAGTCCATTTCGTTGAGCAAGGAGTAGCTCTTGTCTATTCCATATTTGACTTAAGGAACTTTCTGTGCTCATTTCAATCTCTGGTTTTATGCAGCACCCCAACTCACCTTTCCCCTTAAGCAAGCATAAGTTGGTTTTCTAAATTTGAGACCCTGTTCTGTTCTGTAATTCAGTTCCTGTGTAGCCAAGTTTACATTCCGTGTACTACTGATATCTTATGATGTTTCTTTTTCTGTGTGACTTATTTCAGTTAGAATCATCATACCTGAATCCACTCATTGTGATGCTAAGGGCCTGATGACATAGAATTCATTGCTGAGTGATATTGCTTTGTAAGTAAATACCACAACTTCTTTATCCATTTTTCACTTTCTGCGATGTTGAACTTGTACTGTAAACGAGGTTCTTGTAAACAGAGGCGTCCCAAACTTTGGGGTGGCTGTGTCTTTTTGATTTTAATTTCCCTAAGCTGTAGGACCATAAGTGGAATTGCCCTAGGCTCTGTTGCTTTGTTTTTTAGATGTTTCAGGAAACACCATACACTTCTCCCGAGTGTCTGTTGGCAATTTACATCCAGCCCATCAGCATAACAAGGCTCCCAGTTCTCCATGGCCTGTCCTGCCTTTCTGGATTTTACACTTTTTTCAGATGGCCCTTTTGACCGGGGGGAAGTGAGACTTCATTGTAGTGCAGATTTCCTTTGCAAGCTTGCTTGGTTGGCCAAAAAGGGCGTATGCTTTTTTTCCTGAATATATTCAGGAAAAAAAGCATACGCCCTTTTTGGCCAAGTGCATCATTGTGGACGTTCTGCCTCTTTTCCTATGCTTTCAATGCAATTCCAGTCTACCTCCTGAAATCGGTTTCCTGCAATTCTGCCCCGCTTTCAAGTCCTCTTGGCAGCCTTACTTCAGTCTATTTTTGGACGATAGCTGTCATTTATAACTCTGCAGGTTTGTGAATTACAGTGCCCCTGAGCTCCTTTCTTCAACTCGCTTTCTTGTGACCTGCCGCAACACCGCAGGATGGCTTCAGGCCCTAATCTGGTTCCGGCACGGCACGCTGAGCCTTTGGTTATTTCCTCTTCCTGGTGGGAAATGAGAGTTAAATTTGCCCGTCCAGACACCTCCAGCTAGTCTCTCATTGGTTCTCGCTATTCCTGTTCATCTTCCGCAGAAATTGCAAACTGGGCCAAACAGGAGGTTAAAGGGACTGACTCTCCAAGTCGGGAGAGTGTTAGTAAAGCATCTGGAATGTTGCACCCGAGTACCAGGGTACGAAAACTGAGACATATTTGAACACGTCTCCCGATCACATGGTTGATCATACTCTAGGTTCCACATGCATGTTTTAGCTGAAGGAAGAATACCTTAAACCTGGGTAGTTGAAACCCGTGGAATGGGTACCATGCAATATGACTTCAAAGGGTCTTCATTTGCTCACCGAACCTCTCCAATCCTATCACTGCTGCGTTTATGCCCCTGTACACATGCTTGATTCTCTTTCAGAGACATAGCAATCCATAGGTTTTAAGATACTTACTAGTCAGGTACATTCTTAGGCGTTTAATATGCGGTGTTGAGTCCATTTCGTTGAGCAAGGAGTAGCTCTTGTCTATTCCATATTTGGCTTAAGGAACTTTATCTGTGCTCATTTCAATCTCTGGTTTTATGCAGCACCCGAACTCACCTTTCCCCTTAAGCAAGAATAAGTTGGTTTTCTAAATTTGAGACCCTGTTCAGTTTTGGAATGCAGTTCCTGTGTAGCCAAGTTTACATTCCGTGTATTAGAGTTATCTTATGATGTTTCTTTTTCTGTGTGACTTATTTCAGTTAGAATCATCGTACCTGAATCCACTCATTATGCTGCTACGGGCCTGATGACATAGATTTCATTGATGAGTGATACTGCATTGTATGTAAGTACCACAAGTTCTTTATCCATCTTTCACTTTCTGTGATATTGAACTTGTACGGTAAACGAGGTTCTTGTAAACAGAGGCGTCCCAAACTTTGGGGTGGCTGTGTCTTTTTGATTTTAATTTCCCTAAGCTATAGGACCATAAGTGGAAGTGCCCTAGGCTCTGTTGCTTTGTTTTTTAGATGTTTCAGGAAACACCATACACTTCTCCCGAGTGTCTGTTGGCAATTTACATCCCGCCCGTCAGCATAACAAGGCTCCCAGTTCTCCATGGCCTGTCCTGCCTTTCTGGATTTTACACTTTTTTCAGATGGCCCTTTTGACCGGGGGGAAGTGAGACTTCATTGTAGTGCAGATTTCCTTTGCAAGCTTGCTTGGTTGGCCAAAAAGGGCGTATGCGTTTTTTCCTTAATATATTCAGGAAAAAACACATACGCCCTTTTTGGCCAAGTGCATCATTGTGGACGTTCTGCCTCTTTTCCTATGCTTTCAATGCAATTCCAGTCTACCTCCTGAAATCGGTTTCCTGCAATTCTGCCCCGCTTTCAAGTCCTCTTGGCAGCCTTACTTCAGTCTATTTTTGGACGATAGCTGTCATTTATAACTCTGCAGGTTTGTGCATTACAGTGCCCGTGAGCTCCTTTCTTCAACTCGCTTTCTTGTGACCTAGCCGCAACACCGCAGGATGGCTTCAGGCCCTAATATGGTTCCGGCCCGGCATGCTGAGCCTTTGGTTAATTCCTCTTCCTGGTGGGAAATGAGAGTTAAATTTGCCCGTCCAGACACCTCCAGCTAGCCTCTCATTGGTTCTCGCTATTCCTGTTCATCTTCCGCAGAAATTGCAAACTGGGCCAAACAGGAGGTTAAAGGGACTGACTCTCCAAGTCGGGAGAGTGTTAGTAAAGCGTCTGGAATGTTGCACCTGAGTACCAGGGGAGGAAAACTGAGACATATTTGAACACGTCTCCCGATCACATGGTTGATCTACTCTAGGTTCCACATGCATGTTTTAGCTGAAGGAAGAATACCTTAAACCTGGGTAGTTGAAACCCGTGGAATGGGTACCATGCAATATGACTTCAAAGGGTCTTCATTTGCTCACCGAACCTCTCCAATCCTATCACTGCTGCGTTTATGCCCCTGTACACATGCTTGATTCTCTTTCAGAGACATAGCAATCCATAGGTTTTAAGATACTTACTAGTCAGGTACATTCTTAGGCGTTTAATATGGGGTGTTGAGTCCATTTCGTTGAGCAAGGAGTAGCTCTTGTCTATTCCATATTTGGCTTAAGGAACTTTATCTGTGCTCATTTCAATCTCTGGTTTTATGCAGCACCCCCACTCACCTTTACCCTTAAGCAAGCATAAGTTGGTTTTCTAAATCTGAGACCCTGTTCTGTTCTGTAATTCAGTTCCTGTGTAGCCAAGTTTACATTCCGTGTATTAGTGATATCTTATGATGTTTCTTTTTCTGTGTGACTTACTTCAGTTAGAATCATCATACCTGAATCCACTCATTGTGCTGCTAAGGGCCTGATGACACAGATTTCATTGCTGAGTGATATTGCTTTGTAAGTAAATACCACAACTTCTTTATCCATTTTTCACTTTCTGCGATGTTGAACTTGTACTGTAAACGAGGTTCTTGTAAACAGAGGCGTCCCAAACTTTGGGGTGGCTGTGTCTTTTTGATTTTAATTTCCCTAAGCTATAGGACCATAAGTGGAAGTGCCCTAGGCTCTGTTGCTTTGTTTTTTAGATGTTTCAGGAAACACCATACACTTCTCCCGAGTGTCTGTTGGCAATTTACATCCAGCCCATCAGCATAACAAGGCTCCCAGTTCTCCGTGGCCTGTCCTGCCTTTCTGGATTTTACACTTTTTTCAGATGGCCCTTTTGACCGGGGGGAAGTGAGACTTCATTGTAGTGCAGATTTCCTTTGCAAGCTTGCTTGGTTGGCCAAAAAGGGCGTATGCTTTTTTTCCTGAATATATTCAGGAAAAAACGCATACGCCCTTTTTGGCCAAGTGCATCATTGTGGACGTTCTGCCTCTTTTCCTATGCTTTCAATGCAATTCCAGTCTACCTCCTGAAATCGGTTTCCTGCAATTCTGCCCCGCTTTCAAGTCCTCTTGGCAGCCTTACTTCAGTCTATTTTTGGACGATAGCTGTCATTTATAACTCTGCAGGTTTGTGAATTACAGTGCCCCTGAGCTCCTTTCTTCAACTCGCTTTCTTGTGACCTGCCGCAACACCGCAGGATGGCTTCAGGCCCTAATCTGGTTCCGGCACGGCACGCTGAGCCTTTGGTTATTTCCTCTTCCTGGTGGGAAATGAGAGTTAAATTTGCCCGTCCAGACACCTCCAGCTAGTCTCTCATTGGTTCTCGCTATTCCTGTTCATCTTCCGCAGAAATTGCAAACTGGGCCAAACAGGAGGTTAAAGGGACTGACTCTCCAAGTCGGGAGAGTGTTAGTAAAGCATCTGGAATGTTGCACCCGAGTACCAGGGTACGAAAACTGAGACATATTTGAACACGTCTCCCGATCACATGGTTGATCATACTCTAGGTTCCACATGCATGTTTTAGCTGAAGGAAGAATACCTTAAACCTGGGTAGTTGAAACCCGTGGAATGGGTACCATGCAATATGACTTCAAAGGGTCTTCATTTGCTCACCGAACCTCTCCAATCCTATCACTGCTGCGTTTATGCCCCTGTACACATGCTTGATTCTCTTTCAGAGACATAGCAATCCATAGGTTTTAAGATACTTACTAGTCAGGTACATTCTTAGGCGTTTAATATGCGGTGTTGAGTCCATTTCGTTGAGCAAGGAGTAGCTCTTGTCTATTCCATATTTGGCTTAAGGAACTTTATCTGTGCTCATTTCAATCTCTGGTTTTATGCAGCACCCGAACTCACCTTTCCCCTTAAGCAAGAATAGGTTGGTTTTCTAAATTTGAGACCCTGTTCAGTTTTGGAATGCAGTTCCTGTGTAGCCAAGTTTACATTCCGTGTATTAGAGTTATCTTATGATGTTTCTTTTTCTGTGTGACTTATTTCAGTTAGAATCATCGTACCTGAATCCACTCATTATGCTGCTACGGGCCTGATGACATAGATTTCATTGATGAGTGATACTGCATTGTATGTAAGTACCACAAGTTCTTTATCCATCTTTCACTTTCTGTGATATTGAACTTGTACGGTAAACGAGGTTCTTGTAAACGGAGGCGTCCCAAACTTTGGGGTGGCTGTGTCTTTTTGATTTTAATTTCCCTAAGCTATAGGACCATAAGTGGAAGTGCCCTAGGCTCTGTTGCTTTGTTTTTTAGATGTTTCAGGAAACACCATACACTTCTCCCGAGTGTCTGTTGGCAATTTACATCCCGCCCGTCAGCATAACAAGGCTCCCAGTTCTCCATGGCCTGTCCTGCCTTTCTGGATTTTACACTTTTTTCAGATGGCCCTTTTGACCGGGGGGAAGTGAGACTTCATTGTAGTGCAGATTTCCTTTGCAAGCTTGCTTGGTTGGCCAAAAAGGGCGTATGCGTTTTTTCCTGAATATATTCAGGAAAAAACGCATACGCCCTTTTTGGCCAAGTGCATCATTGTGGACGTTCTGCCTCTTTTCCTATGCTTTCAATGCAATTCCAGTCTACCTCCTGAAATCGGTTTCCTGCAATTCTGCCCCGCTTTCAAGTCCTCTTGGCAGCCTTACTTCAGTCTATTTTTGGACGATAGCTGTCATTTATAACTCTGCAGGTTTGTGCATTACAGTGCCCGTGAGCTCCTTTCTTCAACTCGCTTTCTTGTGACCTAGCCGCAACACCGCAGGATGGCTTCAGGCCCTAATATGGTTCCGGCCTGGCATGCTGAGCCTTTGGTTAATTCCTCTTCCTGGTGGGAAATGAGAGTTAAATTTGCCCGTCCAGACACCTCCAGCTAGCCTCTCATTGGTTCTCGCTATTCCTGTTCATCTTCCGCAGAAATTGCAAACTGGGCCAAACAGGAGGTTAAAGGGACTGACTCTCCAAGTGGGGAGAGTGTTAGTAAAGCGTCTGGAATGTTGCACCCGAGTACCAGGGGAGGAAAACTGAGACATATTTGAACACGTCTCCCGTTCACATGGTTGATCATACTTGGGTTCCACATGCATGTTTTAGCTGAAGGAAGAATACCTAAAACCTGGGTAGTTGAAACCCGTGGAATGGGTACCATGCAATATGACTTCAAAGGGTCTTCATTTGCTCACCGAACCTCTCCAATCCTATCACTGCTGCGTTTATGCCCCTGTACACATGCTTGATTCTCTTTCGGAGACATAGCAATCCATAGGTTTTAAGATACTTACTAGTCAGGTACATTCTTACGGGTTTAATATGGGGTTTTGAGTCCATTTCGTTGAGCAAGGAGTAGCTCTTGTCTATTCCATATTTGACTTAAGGAACTTTCTGTGCTCATTTCAATCTCTGGTTTTATGCAGCACCCCAACTCACCTTTCCGCTTAAGCAAGCATAAGTTGGTTTTCTAAATTTGAGACCCTGTTCTGTTCTGTAATTCAGTTCCTGTGTAGCCAAGTTTACATTCCGTGTATTACTGATATCTTATGATGTTTCTTTTTCTGTGTGACTTATTTCAGTTAGAATCATCATACCTGAATCCACTCATTGTGATGCTAAGGGCCTGATGACATAGAATTCATTGCTGAGTGATATTGCTTTGTAAGTAAATAGCACAACTTCTTTATCCATTTTTCACTTTCTGCGATGTTGAACTTGTACTGTAAACGAGGTTCTTGTAAACAGAGGCGTCCCAAACTTTGGGGTGGCTGTGTCTTTTTGATTTTAATTTCCCTAAGCTATAGGACCATAAGTGGAAGTGCCCTAGGCTCTGTTGCTTTGTTTTTTAGATGTTTCAGGAAACACCATACACTTCTCCCGAGTGTCTGTTGGCAATTTACATCCAGCCCATCAGCATAACAAGGCTCCCAGTTCTCCATGGCCTGTCCTGCCTTTCTGGATTTTACACTTTTTTCAGATGGCCCTTTTGACCGGGGGGAAGTGAGACTTCATTGTAGTGCAGATTTCCTTTGCAAGCTTGCTTGGTTGGCCAAAAAGGGCGTATGCGTTTTTTCCTGAATATATTCAGGAAAAAACGCATACGCCCTTTTTGGCCAAGTGCATCATTGTGGACGTTCTGCCTCTTTTCCTATGCTTTCAATGCAATTCCAGTCTACCTCCTGAAATCGGTTTCCTGCAATTCTGCCCCGCTTTCAAGTCCTCTTGGCAGCCTTACTTCAGTCTATTTTTGGACGATAGCTGTCATTTATAACTCTGCAGGTTTGTGAATTACAGTGCCCCTGAGCTCCTTTCTTCAACTCGCTTTCTTGTGACCTGCCGCAACACCGCAGGATGGCTTCAGGCCCTAATCTGGTTCCGGCACGGCACGCTGAGCCTTTGGTTATTTCCTCTTCCTGGTGGGAAATGAGAGTTAAATTTGCCCGTTAGGACACCTCCAGCTAGTTTCTCATTGGTTCTCGCTATTCCTGTTCATCTTCCGCAGAAATTGCAAACTGGGCCAAACAGGAGGTTAAAGGGACTGACTCTCCAAGTCGGGAGAGTGTTAGTAAAGCATCTGGAATGTTGCACCCGAGTACCAGGGTACGAAAACTGAGACATATTTGAACACATCTCCCGATCACATGGTTGATCATACTCTAGGTTCCACATGCATGTTTTAGCTGAAGGAAGAATACCTTAAACCTGGGTAGTTGAAACCCGTGGAATGGGTACCATGCAATATGACTTCAAAGGGTCTTCATTTGCTCACCGAACCTCTCCAATCCTATCACTGCTGCGTTTATGCCCCTGTACACATGCTTGATTCTCTTTCGGAGACATAACAATCCATAGGTTTTAAGATACTTACTAGTCAGGTACATTCTTAGGCGTTTAATAGGCGGTGTTGAGTCCATTTCGTTGAGCAAGGAGTAGTTCTTGTCTATTCCATATTTGACTTAAGGAACTTTATCTGTGCTCATTTCAATCTCTGGTTTTATGCAGCACCCCAACTCACCTTTACCCTTAAGCAAGCATAAGTTGGTTTTCTAAATTTGAGTCCATGTTCTGTTCTGTAATTCAGTTCCTGTGTAGCCAAGTTTACATTCCGTGTACTACTGATATCTTATGATATTTCTTTTTCTGTGTGACTTACTTCAGTTAGAATCATCATACCTGAATCCACTCATTGTGCTGCTAAGGGCCTGATGACACAGATTTCATTGCTGAGTGATATTGCTTTGTAAGTAAATACCACAACTTCTTTATCCATTTTTCACTTTCTGCGATGTTGAACTTGTACTGTAAAGGAGGTCCTTGTAAACAGAGCCGTTCCAAACTTTGGGGTGGCTGTGTCTTTTTGATTTTAATTTCCCTAAGCTATAGGACCATAAGTGGAAGTGCCCTAGGTTCTGTTGCTTTGTTTTTTAGATGTTTCAGGAAACACCATACACTTCTCCCGAGTGGTTGTTGGCAATTTACATCCCGCCCATCAGCATAACAAGGCTCCCAGTTCTCCATGGCCTGTCCTGCTTTTCTGTATTTTACACTTTTTTCAGATGGCCCTTTTGACCGGGGGGAAGTGAGACTTCATTGTAGTGCAGATTTCCTTTGCAAGCTTGCTTGGTTGGCCAAAAAGGGCGTATGCGTTTTTTCCAGAATATATTCAGGAAAAAACGCATACGCCCTTTTTGGCCAAGTGCATCATTGTGGACGTTCTGCCTCTTTTCCTATGCTTTCAATGCAATTCCAGTCTACCTCCTGAAATCGGTTTCCTGCAATTCTGCCCCGCTTTCAAGTCCTCTTGGCAGCCTTACTTCAGTCTATTTTTGGACGATAGCTGTCATTTATAACTCTGCAGGTTTGTGAATTACAGTGCCCCTGAGCTCCTTTCTTCAACTCGCTTTCTTTTGAGCTGGCCGCAACACCGCAGGATGGCTTCAGGCCCTAATCTGGTTCCGGCATGGCACGCTGAGCCTTTGGTTAATTCGTCTTCCTGGTGGGAAATGAGAGTTAAATTTGCCCGTCCAGACACCTCCAGCTAGTCTCTCATTGGTTCTCGCTATTCCTGTTCATCTTCCGCAGAAATTGCAAACTGGGCCAAACAGGAGGTTAAAGGGACTGACTCTCCAAGTCGGGAGAGTGTTAGTAAAGCATCTGGAATGTTGCACCCGAGTACCAGGGTACGAAAACTGAGACATATTTGAACACGTCTCCCGATCACATGGTTGATCATACTCTAGGTTCCACATGCATGTTTTAGCTGAAGGAAGAATAACTTAAACCTGGGTAGTTGAAACCCGTGGAATGGGTACCATGCAATATGACTTCAAAGGGTCTTCATTTGCTCACCGAACCTCTCCAATCCTATCACTGCTGCGTTTATGCCCCTGTACACATGCTTGATTCTCTTTCAGAGACATAGCAATCCATAGGTTTTAAGATACTTACTAGTCAGGTACATTCTTAGGCGTTTAATATGCGGTGTTGAGTCCATTTCGTTGAGCAAGGAGTAGCTCTTGTCTATTCCATATTTGGCTTAAGGAACTTTATCTGTGCTCATTTCAATCTCTGGTTTTATGCAGCACCCGAACTCACCTTTCCCCTTAAGCAAGAATAAGTTGGTTTTCTAAATTTGAGACCCTGTTCTGTTTTGGAATGCAGTTCCTGTGTAGCCAAGTTTACATTCCGTGTATTAGAGTTATCTTATGATGTTTCTTTTTCTGTGTGACTTATTTCAGTTAGAATCATCGTACCTGAATCCACTCATTATGCTGCTACGGGCCTGATGACATAGATTTCATTGATGAGTGATACTGCATTGTATGTAAGTACCACAAGTTCTTTATCCATCTTTCACTTTCTGTGATATTGAACTTGTACGGTAAACGAGGTTCTTGTAAACGGAGGCGTCCCAAACTTTGGGGTGGCTGTGTCTTTTTGATTTTAATTTCCCTAAGCTATAGGACCATAAGTGGAAGTGCCCTAGGCTCTGTTGCTTTGTTTTTTAGATGTTTCAGGAAACACCATACACTTCTCCCGAGTGTCTGTTGGCAATTTACATCCCGCCCGTCAGCATAACAAGGCTCCCAGTTCTCCATGGCCTGTCCTGCCTTTCTGGATTTTACACTTTTTTCAGATGGCCCTTTTGACCGGGGGGAAGTGAGACTTCATTGTAGTGCAGATTTCCTTTGCAAGCTTGCTTGGTTGGCCAAAAAGGGCGTATGCGTTTTTTCCTGAATATATTCAGGAAAAAACGCATACGCCCTTTTTGGCCAAGTGCATCATTGTGGACGTTCTGCCTCTTTTCCTATGCTTTCAATGCAATTCCAGTCTACCTCCTGAAATCGGTTTCCTGCAATTCTGCCCCGCTTTCAAGTCCTCTTGGCAGCCTTACTTCAGTCTATTTTTGGACGATAGCTGTCATTTATAACTCTGCAGGTTTGTGAATTACAGTGCCCCTGAGCTCCTTTCTTCAACTCGCTTTCTTGTGAGCTGGCCGCAACACCGCAGGACGGCTTCAGGCCCTAATCTGGTTCCGGCACGGCATGCTGAGCCTTTGGTTAATTCCTCTTCCTGGTGGGAAATGAGAGTTAAATTTGCCCGTCCAGACACCTCCAGCTAGCCTCTCATTGGTTCTTGCTATTCCTGTTCATCTTCCGCAGAAATTGCAAACTGGGCCAAACAGGAGGTTAAAGGGACTGACTCTCCAAGTCGGGAGAGTGTTAGTAAAGCGTCTGGAATGTTGCACCCGAGTACCAGGGGAGGAAAACTGAGACATATTTGAACACGTCTCCCGATCACATGGTTGATCATACTCTAGGTTCCACATGCATGTTTTAGCTGAAGGAAGAATACCTTAAACCTGGGTAGTTGAAACCCGTGGAATGGTACCATGCAATATGACTTCAAAGGGTCTTCATTTGCTCACCGAACCTCTCCAATCCTATCACTGCTGCGTTTATGCCCCTGTACACATGCTTGATTCTCTTTCGGAGACATAGCAATCCATAGGTTTTACGATACTTACTAGTCAGGTACATTCTTAGGCGTTTAATATGCGGTGTTGAGTCCATTTCGTTGAGCAAGGAGTAGCTCTTGTCTATTCCATATTTGACTTAAGGAACTTTATCTGTGCTCATTTCAATCTCTGGTTTTATGCAGCACCCCAACTCACCTTTCCCCTTAAGCAAGCATAAGTTGGTTTTCTAAATTTGAGACCCTGTTCTGTTCTGTAATTCAGTTCCTGTGTAGCCACGTTTCCATTCCGTGTATTACTGATATCTTATGATGTTTCTTTTTCTGTGTGACTTACTTCAGTTAGAATCATCATACCTGAATCCACTCATTGTGCTGCTAAGGGCCTGATGACACAGATTTCATTGCTGAGTGATATTGCTTTGTAAGTAAATACCACAATTTCTTTATCCATTTTTCACTTTCTGCGATGTTGAACTTGTACTGTAAACGAGGTTCTTGTAAACAGAGCCGTTCCAAACTTTGGGGTGGCTGTGTCTTTTTGATTTTAATTTCCCTAAGCTATAGGACCATAAGTGGAAGTGCCCTAGGTTCTGTTGCTTTGTTTTTTAGATGTTTCAGGAAACACCATACACTTCTCCCGAGTGGTTGTTGGCAATTTACATCCCGCCCATCAGCATAACAAGGCTCCCAGTTCTCCATGGCCTGTC
Source organism: Delphinus delphis (assembly GCF_949987515.2). Lineage (NCBI taxonomy): Eukaryota > Metazoa > Chordata > Mammalia > Artiodactyla > Delphinidae > Delphinus > Delphinus delphis. The sequence goes on from NW_027192648.1 coordinate 5,459,183, forward strand.
CTGCCTTTCTGGATTTTACACTTTTTTCAGATGTCCCTTTTGACCGGGGGGAAGTGAGACTTCATTGTAGTGCACATTTCCTTTGCAAGCTTGCTTGGTTGGCCAAAAAGGGCGTATGCGTTTTTTCCTGAATATATTCAGGAAAAAACGCATACGCCCTTTTCGGCCAAGTGCATCATATTGGACGTTCTGCCTCTTTTCCTATGCTTTCAATGCAATTCCAGTCTACCTCCTGAAATCGGTTTCCTGCAATTCTGCCCCGCTTTCAAGTCCTCTTGGCAGCCTTACTTCAGTCTATTTTTGGACGATAGCTGTCATTTATAACTCTGCAGGTTTGTGAATTACAGTGCCCCTGAGCTCCTTTCTTCAACTCGCTTTCTTGTGACCTGGCCGCAACACCGCAGGATGGCTTCAGGCCCTAATCTGGTTCTGGCACGGCACGCTGAGCCTTTGGTTAATTCCTCTTCCTGGTGAGAAATGAGAGTTAAATTTGCCCGTCCAGACACCTCCAGCTAGTCTCTCATTGGTTCTAGCTATTCCTGTTCATCTTCCGCAGAAATTGCAAACTGGGCCAAACAGGAGGTTAAAGGGACTGACTCTCCAAGTCGGGAGAGTGTTAGTAAAGCGTCTGGAATGTTGCACCCGAGTACCAGGGGAGGAAAACTGAGACATATTTGAACACGTCTCCCGATCACATGGTTGATCATACTCTAGGTTCCACATGCATGTTTTAGCTGAAGGAAGAATACCTTAAACCTGGAGAGTTGAGACCCGTGTAATGTGTACCATGCAATATGACTTCAAAGGGTCTTCATTTGCTCACCGAACCTCTCCAATCCTATCACTGCTGCGTTCATGCCCCTGTACACATGCTTGATTCTCTTTCGGAGACATAGCAATCCATAGGTTTTCCGATACTTACTAGTCAGGTACATTCTTAGGGGTTTAATATGCGGTGTTGAGTCCATTTCGTTGAGCAAGGAGTAGCTCTTGTCTATTCAATATTTGACTTAAGGAACTTTATCTGTGCTCATTTCAATCTCTGGTTTTATGCAGCACCCCAACTCACCTTTACCCTTAAGCAAGCATAAGTTGGTTTTCTAAATTTGAGACCCTGTTCTGTTCTGTAATTCAGTTCCTGTGTAGCCAAGTTTACATTCCGTGTATTACTGATATCTTATGATGTTTCTTTTCTGTGTGACTTATTTCAGTTAGAATCATCATACCTGAATCCACTCATTGTGCTTCTACGGGCCTGATGACACAGATTTCATTGCTGAGTGATATTGCTTTGTAAGTAAATACCACAACTTCTTTATCCATTTTTCACTTTCTGCGATGTTGAACTTGTACTGTAAACGAGGTTCTTGTAAACAGAGCCGTTCGAAAGTTTGGGGTGGCTGTGTCTTTTTTATTTTAATTTCCCTAAGCTATAGGACCATAAGTGGCAGTGCCCTAGGCTCTGTTGCTTTGTTTTTTAGATGTTTCAGGAAACACCATACACTTCTCCCGAGTGTCTGTTGGCAATTTACATCCCGCCCATCAGCATAACAAGGCTCCCAGTTCTCCATGGCCTGTCCTGCCTTTCTGGATTTTACACTTTTTTCAGATGGCCCTTTTGACCGGGGGGAAGTGAGACTTCATTGTAGTGCAGATTTCCTTTGTAAGCTTGCTTGGTTGGCCAAAAAGGGCGTATGCGTTTTTTCCTGAATATATTCAGGAAAAAACGCATACGCCCTTTTTGGCCAAGTGCATCATTGTGGACGTTCTGCCTCTTTTCCTATGCTTTCAATGCAATTCCAGTCTACCTCCTGAAATCGGTTTCCTGCAATTCTGCCCCGCTTTCAAGTCCTCTTGGCAGCCTTACTTCAGTCTATTTTTGGACGATAGCTGTCATTTATAACTCTGCAGGTTTGTGAATTACAGTGCCCCTGAGCTCCTTTCTTCAACTCGCTTTCTTGTGAGCTGGCCGCAACACCGCAGGATGGCTTCAGGCCCTAATCTGGTTCCGGCACGGCATGCTGAGCCTTTGGTTAATTCCTCTTCCTGGTGGGAAATGAGAGTTAAATTTGCCCGTCCAGACACCTCCAGCTAGCCTCTCATTGGTTCTCGCTATTCCTGTTCATCTTCCGCAGAAATTGCAAACTGGGCCAAACAGGAGGTTAAAGGGACTGACTCTCCAAGGCGGAAGAGTGTTAGTAAAGCGTCTGGAATGTTGAACCCGAGTACCAGGGGAGGAAAACTGAGACATATTTGAACACGTCTCCCGTTCACATGGTTGATCATACTCTGGGTTCCACATGCATGTTTTAGCTGAAGGAAGAATACCTTAAACCTGGAGAGTTGAGACCCGTGGAATGGGTACCATGCAATATGACTTCAAAGGGTCTTCATTTGCTCACCGAACCTCTCCAATCCTATCACTGCTGCGTTTATGCCCCTGTACACATGCTTGATTCTCTTTTGGAGACATAGCAATCCATAGGTTTTAAGATACTTACTAGTCAGGTACATTCTTAGGCGTTTAATATGGGGTGTTGAGTCCATTTCGTTGAGCAAGGAGTAGCTCTTGTCTATTCCATATTTGGCTTAAGGAACTTTATCTGTGCTCATTTCAATCTCTGGTTTTATGCAGCACCCCAACTCACCTTTACCCTTAAGCAAGTATAAGTTGGTTTTCTAAATTTGAGACCCTGTTCTGTTTTGGAATGCAGTTCCTGTGTAGCCAAGTTTACATTCCGTGTATTAGTGATATCTTATGATGTTTCTTTTTCTGTGTGACTTATTTCAGTTACAATCATCGTACCTGAATCCACTCATTATGCTGCTACGGGCCTGATGACATAGATTGCATTGCTGAGTGATACTGCATTGTACGTAAGTACCACAAGTTCTTTATCCATTTTTCACTTTCTGTGATATTGAACTTGTATGGTAAACGAGGTTCTTGTAAACGGAGGCGTCCCAAACTTTGGGGTGGCTGTGTCTTTTTTATTTTAATTTCCCTAAGCTATAGGACCATAAGTGGCAGTGCCCTAGGCTCTGTTGCTTTGTTTTTTAGATGTTTCAGGAAACACCATACACTTCTCCCGAGTGTCTGTTGGCAATTTACATCCCGCCCATCAGCATAACAAGGCTCCCAGTTCTCAATGGCCTGTTGCCTTTCTGGATTTTACACTTTTTTCAGATGGCCCTTTTGACCGGGGGGAAGTGAGACTTCATTGGAGTGCAGATTTCCTTTGCAAGCTTGCTTGGTTGGCCAAAAAGGGCGTATGCGTTTTTTCCTGAATATATTCAGGAAAAAACGCATACGCCCTTTTTGGCCAAGTGCATCATTGTGGACGTTCTGCCTCTTTTCCTATGCTTTCAATGCAATTCCAGTCTACCTCCTAAAATCAGTTTCCTGCAATTCTGCCCCGCTTTCAAGTCCTCTTGGCAGCCTTACTTCAGTCTATTTTTGGACGATAGCTGTCATTTATAACTCTGCAGGTTTGTGAATTAAAGTGCCCCTGAGCTCCTTTCTTCAACTCGCTTTCTTGTGACCTGGCCGCAACACCGCAGGATGGCTTCAGGCCCTAATCTGGTTCCGGTACGGCACGCTGAGCCTTTGGTTATTTCCTCTTCCTGTTGGGAAATGAGAGTTAAATTTGCCCGTCCAGACACCTCCAGCTAGCCTCTCATTGGTTCTCGCTATTCCTGTTCATCTTCCGCAGAAATTGCAAACTGTGCCAAACAGGAGGTTAAAGGCGCTGACTCTCCAAGTGGGGAGAGTGTTAGTAAAGCGTCTGGAATGTTGCACCCGAGTACCAGGGGAGGAAAACTGAGACATATTTGAACACGTCTCCCGATCACATGGTTGATCATACTCTGTGTTCCACATGCATGTTTTATCTGAAGGAAGAATACCTAAAACCTGGGTAGTTGAAACCCGTGGAATGGGTACCATGCAATATGACTTCAAAGGGTCTTCATTTGCTCACCGAACCTCTCCAATCCTATCACTGCTGCGTTTCTGCCCCTGTACACATGCTTGATTCTCTTTCGGAGACATAGCAATCCATAGGTTTTAAGATACTTACTAGTCAGGTACATTCTTAGGCGTTTAATATGCGGTGTTGAGTCCATTTCGTTGAGCAAGGAGTAGCTCTGGTCTATTCCATATTTGACTTAAGGAACTTTATCTGTGCTCATTTCAATCTCTGGTTTTATGCAGCACCCCAACTCACCTTTACCCTTAAGCAAGCATAAGTTGGTTTTCTAAATTTGAGACCCTGTTCTGTTCTGTAATTCAGTTCCTGTGTAGCCAAGTTTCCATTCCGTGTATTACTGATATCTTATGATGTTTCTTTTTCTGTGTGACTTACTTCAGTTAGAATCATCATACCTGAATCCACTCATTGTGCTGCTAAGGGCCTGATGACACAGATTTCATTGCTGAGTGATATTGCTTTGTAAGTAAATACCACAACTTCTTTATCCATTTTTCACTTTCTGCGATGTTGAACGTGTACTGTAAACGAGGTTCTTGTAAACAGAGCCGTTCCAAACTTTGGGGTGGCTGTGTCTTTTTGATTTTAATTTCCCTAAGCTATAGGACCATAAGTGGAAGTGCCCTAGGTTCTGTTGCTTTGTTTTTTAGATGTTTCAGGAAACACCATACACTTCTCCCGAGTGGTTGTTGGCAATTTACATCCCGCCCATCAGCATAACAAGGCTCCCAGTTCTCCATGGCCTGTCCTGCCTTTCTGGATTTTACACTTTTTTCAGATGGCCCTTTTGACCGGGGGGAAGTGAGACTTCATTGTAGTGCAGATTTCCTTTGCAAGCTTGCTTGGTTGGCCAAAAAGGGCGTATGCGTTTTTTCCTGAATATATTCAGGAAAAAACGCATACGCCCTTTTTGGCCAAGTGCATCATTGTGGACGTTCTGCCTCTTTTCCTATGCTTTCAATGCAATTCTAGTCTACCTCCTGAAATCAGTTTCCTGCAATTCTGCCCCGCTTTCAAGTCCTCTTGGCAGCCTTACTTCAGTCTATTTTTGGACGATAGCTGTCATTTATAACTCTGCAGGTTTGTGAATTACAGTGCCCCTCAGCTCCTTTGTTCAACTCGCTTTCTTTTGAGCTGGCCGCAACACCGCAGGATGGCTTCAGGCCCTAATCTGGTTCCAGTACGGCACGCTGAGCCTTTGGTTATTTCCTCTTCCTGGTGGGAAATGAGAGTTAAATTTGCCCGTCCAGACACCTCCAGCTAGCCTCTCATTGGTTCTCGCTATTCCTGTTCATCTTCCGCAGAAATTGCAAACTGGGCCAAACAGGAGGTTAAAGGCGCTGACTCTCCAAGTGGGGAGAGTGTCAGTAAAGCGTCTGGAATGTTGCACCCGAGTACCAGGGGAGGAAAACTGAGACATATTTGAACACGTCTCCCGTTCACATGGTTGATCATACTTGGGTTCCACATGCATGTTTTAGCTGAAGGAAGAATACCTAAAACATGGGTAGTTGAAACCCGTGGAATGGGTACCATGCAATATGACTTCAAAGGGTCTTCATTTGCTCACCGAACCTCTCCAATCCTATCACTGCTGCGTTTATGCCCCTGTACACATGCTTGATTCTCTTTCGGAGACATAGCAATCCATAGGTTTTAAGATACTTACTAGTCAGGTACAATCTTAGGCGTTTAATATGCGGTGTTGAGTCCATTTCGTTGAGCAAGGAGTAGCTCTTGTCTATTCCATATTTGGCTTAAGGAACTTTATCTGTGCTCATTTCAATCTCTGGTTTTATGCAGCACCCCAACTCACCTTTCCCCTTAAGCAAGCATAAGTTGGTTTTCTAAATTTGAGACCCTGTTCTGTTTTGGAATTCAGTTCCTGTGTAGCCAAGTTTACATTCCATGTGTTAGGGATATCTTATGATGTTTCTTTTTCTGTGTGACTTATTTCAGTTAGAATCATCGTTTCTGAATCCACTCATTATGCTGCTACGGGCCTGATGACATAGATTTCATTGCTGAGTGATACTGCATTGTACGTAAGTACCACAATTCTTTATCCATTTTTCACTTTCTGCGAAGTTGAACTTGTACTGTAAACGAGGTTCTTGTAAACAGAGCCGTTCCAAACTTTGGGGTGGCTGTGTCTTTTTGATTTTAATTTCCCTAAGCTATAGGACCATAAGTGGCAGTGCCCTAGGCTCTGTTGCTTTGTTTTTTAGATGTTTCAGGAAACACCATACACTTCTCCCAAGTGGTTGTTGGCAATTTACATCCCGCCCATCAGCATAACAAGGCTCCCAGTTCTCCATGACCTGTCCTGCCTTTCTGGATTTTACACTTTTTTCAGATGGCCCTTTTGACCAGGGGGAAGTGAGACTTCATTGTAGTGCAGATTTCCTTTGCAAGCTTGCTTGGTTGGCCAAAAAGGGCGTATGCGTTTTTTCCTGAATATATTCAGGAAAAAACGCATATGCCCTTTTTGGCCAAGTGCATCATTGTGGACGTTCTGCCTCTTTTCCTATGCTTTCAATGCAATTCCAGTCTACCTCCTGAAATCGGTTTCCTGCAATTCTGCCCCGCTTTCAAGTCCTCTTGGCAGCCTTACTTCAGTCTATTTTTGGACGATAGCTGTCATTTATAACTCTGCAGGTTTGTGCATTACAGTGCCCCTCAGCTCCTTTCTTCAACTTGCTTTCTTGAGACCTGGCCGCAACACCGCAGGATGGCTTCAGGCCCTAATCTGGTTCCGGTACGGCACGCTGAGCCTTTGGTTATTTCCTTTTCCTGGTGGGAAATGAGAGTTAAATTTGCCCGTCCTGACACCTCCAGCTAGTCTCTCATTGGTTCTCGCTATTCCTGTTCATCTTCCGCAGAAATTGCAAACTGGGCCAAACAGGAGGTTAAAGGCGCTGACTCTCCAAGTGGGGAGAGTGTTAGTAAAGCGTCTGGAATGTTGCACCCGAGTACCAGGGGAGGAAAACTGAGACATATTTGAACACGTCTCCCGATCACATGGTTGATCATACTCTAGGTTCCACATGCATGTTTTAGCTGAAGGAAGAATACCTTAAACCTGGAGAGTTGAGACCCGTGTAATGGGTACCATGCAATATGACTTCAAAGGGTCTTCATTTGCTCACCGAACCTCTCCAATCGTATCACTGCTGCGTTTATGCCCCTGTACGCATGCTTGATTCTCTTTCGGAGACATAGCAATCCATAGGTTTTAAGATACTTACTAGTCAGGTACATTCTTAGGCGTTTAATATGCGGTGTTGAGTCCATTTCGTTGAGCAAGGAGTAGCTCTTGTCTATTCCATATTTGACTTAAGGAACTTTATCTGTGCTCATTTCAATCTCTGGTTTTATGCAGCACGCCAACTCACCTTTACCCTTAAGCAAGCATAAGTTGGTTTTCTAAATTTGAGTCCCTGTTCTGTTCTGTAATTCAGTTCCTGTGTAGCCAAGTTTACATTCCGTGTACTAGTGATATCTTATGATGTTTCTTTTTCTGTGTGACTTACTTCAGTTAGAATCATCATACCTGAATCCACTCATTGTGCTGCTAAGGGCCTGATGACACAGATTTCATTGCTGAGTGATATTGCTTTGTAAGTAAATACCACAACTTCTTTATCCATTTTTCACTTTCTGCGATGTTGAACTTGTACTGTAAACGAGGTTCTTGTAAACAGAGCCGTTCCAAACTTTGGGGTGGCTGTGTCTTTTTGATTTTAATTTCCCTAAGCTATAGGACCATAAGTGGAAGTGCCCTAGGTTCTGTTGCTTTGTTTTTTAGATGTTTCAGGAAACACCATACACTTCTCCCGAGTGGTTGTTGGCAATTTACATCCCGCCCATCAGCATAACAAGGCTCCCAGTTCTCCATGGCCTGTCCTGCCTTTCTGGATTTTACAGTTTTTCAGATGGCCCTTTTGACCGGGGGAAGTGAGACTTCATTGTAGTGCAGATTTCCTTTGCAAGCTTGCTTGGTTGGCCAAAAAGGGCGTATGCGTTTTTTCCTGAATATATTCAGGAAAAAACGCATACGCCCTTTTTGGCCAAGTGCATCATTGTGGACGTTCTGCCTCTTTTCCTATGCTTTCAATGCAATTCCAGTCTACCTCCTGAAATCGGTTTCCTGCAATTCTGCCCCGCTTTCAAGTCCTCTTGGCAGCCTTACTTCAGTCTATTTTTGGACGATAGCTGTCATTTATAACTCTGCAGGTTTGTGAATTCCACTGCCCCTGAGCTCCTTTCTTCAACTCGCTTTCTTGTGACCTGGCCGCAACACCGCAGGATGGCTTCAGGCCCTAATCTTCTTCCGGTACGGCACGCTGAGCCTTTGGTTGTTTCCTCTTCCTGGTGGGAAATGAGAGTTAAATTTGCCCGTCCAGACACCTCCAGCTAGTCTCTCATTGGTTCTCACTATTCCTGTTCATCTTCCGCAGAAATTGCAAACTGGGCCAAACAGGAGGTTAAAGGCGCTGACTCTCCAAGTGGGGAGAGTGTTAGTAAAGCGTCTGGAATGTTGCACCCGAGTACCAGGGGAGGAAAACTGAGACATATTTGAACACGTCTCCCGTTCACATGGTTGATCATACTTGGGTTCCACATGCATGTTTTAGCTGAAGGAAGAATACCTTAAACCTGGAGAGTTGAGACCCGTGTAATGGGTACCATGCAATATGACTTCAAAGGGTCTTCATTTGCTCACCGAACCTCTCCAATCCTATCACTGCTGCGTTTATTCCCCTGTACACACGCTTGATTCTCTTTTGGAGACATAGCAATCCATAGGTTTTAAGATACTTACTAGTCAGGTACATTCTTAGGGGTTTAATATGGGGTTTTGAGTCCATTTCGTTGAGCAAGGTGTAGCTCTTGTCTATTCCATATTTGGCTTAAGGAACTTTATCTGTGCTCATTTCAATCTCTGGTTTTATGCAGCACCCCAACTCACCTTTCCCCTTAAGCAAGCATAAGTTGGTTTTCTAAATTTGAGACCCTGTTCTGTTCTGTAATTCAGTTCCTGTGTAGCCAAGTTTACATTCCGTGTATTACTGATATCTTATGATGTTTCTTTTTCTGTGTGACTTACTTCAGTTAGAATCATCATACCTGAATCCACTCATTGTGCTGCTAAGGGCCTGATGACACAGATTTCATTGCTGAGTGATATTGCTTTGTAAGTAAATACCACAACTTCTTTATCCATTTTTCACTTTCTGCGATGTTGAACTTCTACTGTAAACGAGGTTCTTGTAAACAGAGCCGTTCGAAAGTTTGGGGTGGCTGTGTCTTTTTGATTTTAATTTCCCTAAGCTATAGGACCATAAGTGGAAGTGCCCTAGGCTCTGTTGCTTTGTTTTTTAGATGTTTCAGGAAACACCATACACTTCTCCCGAGTGTCTGTTGGCAATTTACATCCCGCCCATCAGCATAACAAGGCTCCCAGTTCTCCATGGCCTGTCCTGCCTTTCTGGATTTTACACTTTTTTCAGATGGCCCTTTTGACCGGGGGGAAGTGAGACTTCATTGTAGTGCACATTTCCTTTGCAAGCTTGCTTGGTTGGCCAAAAAGGGCGTATGCGTTTTTTCCTGAATATATTCAGGAAAAAACGCATACGCCCTTTTTGGCCAAGTGCATCATTGTGGACGTTCTGCCTCTTTTCCTATGCTTTCAATGCAATTCCAGTCTACCTCCTGAAATCGGTTTCCTGCAATTCTGCCCCGCTTTCAAGTCCTCTTGACAGCCTTACTTCAGTCTATTTTTGGACGATAGCTGTCATTTATAACTCTGCAGGTTTGTGAACTACAGTGCCCCTGAGCTCCTTTCTTCAACTCGCTTTCTTGTGACCTGGCCGCAACACCGCAGGATGGCTTCAGGCCCTAATCTGGTTCCGGCACGGCACAATGAGCCTTTGGTTAATTCCTCTTCCTGGTGGGAAATGAGAGTTAAATTTGCCCGTCCAGACACCTCCAGCTAGCCTCTCATTGGTTCTCGCTATTCCTGTTCATCTTCCGCAGAAATTGCAAACTGGGCCAAACAGGAGGTTAAAGGCGCTGACTCTCCAAGTGGGGAGAGTGTTAGTAAAGCATCTGGAATGTTGCACCCGAGTACCAGGGGAGGAAAACTGAGACATATTTGAACACGTCTCCCGTTCACATGGTTGATCATACTTGGGTTCCACATGCATGTTTTAGCTGAAGGAAGAATACCTTAAACCTGGAGAGTTGAGACCCGTGGAATGGGTACCATGCAATATGACTTCAAAGGGTCTTCATTTGCTCACCGAACCTCTCCAATCCTATCACTGCTGCGTTTATGCCCCTGTACACATGCTTGATTCTCTTTCGGAGACATAGCAATCCATAGGTTTTAAGATACTTACTAGTCAGGTACATTCTTAGGCGTTTAATATGCGGTGTTGAGTCCATTTCGTTGAGCAAGGAGTAGCTCTTGTCTATTCCATATTTGACTTAAGGAACTTTATCTGTGCTCATTTCAATCTCTGGTTTAATGCAGCACCCCAACTCACCTTTCCCCTGAAGCAAACATAAGTTGGTTTTCTGAATTTGAGTCCCTGTTCTGTTCTGTAATTCAGTTCCTGTGTAGCCAAGTTTACATTCCGTGTATTACTGATATCTTATGATGTTTCTTTTTCTGTGTGACTTACTTCAGTTAGAATCATCATACCTGAATCCACTCATTGTGCTGCTAAGGGCCTGATGACACAGATTTCATTGCTGAGTGATATTGCTTTGTAAGTAAATACCACAAGTTCTTTATCCATTTTTCACTTTCTGCGATGTTGAACTTGTACTGTAAACGAGGTTCTTGTAAACAGAGCCGTTCCAAACTTTGGGGTGGCTGTGTCTTTTTGATTTTAATTTCCCTAAGCTATAGGACCATAAGTGGAAGTGCCCTCGGTTCTGTTGCTTTGTTTTTTAGATGTTTCAGGAAACACCATACACTTCTCCCGAGTGGTTGTTGGCAATTTACATCCCGCCCATCAGCATAACAAGGCTCCCAGTTCTCCATGGCCTGTCCTGCCTTTCTGGATTTTACACTTTTTTCAGATGGCCCTTTTGACCGGGGGGAAGTGAGACTTCATTGTAGTGCACATTTCCTTTGCAAGCTTGCTTGGTTGGCCAAAAAGGGCGTATGCGTTTTTTCCTGAATATATTCAGGAAAAAACGCATACGCCCTTTTTGGCCAAGTGCATCATTGTGGACGTTCTGCCTCTTTTCCTATGCTTTCAATGCAATTCCAGTCTACCTCCTGAAATCGGTTTCCTGCAATTCTGCCCCGCTTTCAAGTCCTCTTTGCAGCCTTACTTCAGTCTATTTTTGGACGATAGCTGTCATTTATAACTCTGCAGGTTTGTGAATTACAGTGCCCCTGAGCTCCTTTCTTCAACTCGCTTTCTTGTGAGCTGGCCGCAACACCGCAGGATGGCTTCAGGCCCTAATCTGGTTCCGGCACGGCACGCTGAGCCTTTGGTTAATTCCTCTTCCTGGTGGGAAATGAGAGTTAAATTTGCCCGTCCAGACACCTCCAGCTAGCCTCTCATTGGTTCTCGCTATTCCTGTTCATCTTCCGCAGAAATTGCAAACTGGGCCAAACAGGAGGTTAAAGGCGCTGACTCTCCAAGTGGGGAGAGTGTTAGTAAAGCGTCTGGAATGTTGCACCCGAGTACCAGGGGAGGAAAACTGAGACATATTTGAACACGTCTCCCGTTCACATGGTTGATCATACTTGGGTTCCACATGCATGTTTTAGCTGAAGGAAGAATACCTTAAACCTGGAGAGTTGAGACCCGTGGAATGGGTACCATGCAATATGACTTCAAAGGGTCTTCATTTGCTCACCGAACCTCTCCAATCCTATCACTGCTGCGTTTATGCCCCTGTACACACGCTTGATTCTCTTTTGGAGACATAGCAATCCATAGGTTTTAAGATACTTACTAGTCAGGTACATTCTTAGGGGTTTAATATGGGGTTTTGAGTCCATTTCGTTGAGCAAGGAGTAGCTCTTGTCTATTCCATATTTGGCTTAAGGAACTTTATCTGTGCTCATTTCAATCTCTGGTTTTATGCAGCACCCCAACTCACCTTTCCCCTTAAGCAAGCATAAGTTGGTTTTCTAAATTTGAGACCCTGTTCTGTTCTGGAATGCAGTTCCTGTGTAGCCAAGTTTACATTCCGTGTATTAGTTATATCTTATGATGTTTCTTTTTCTGTGTGACTTATTTCAGTTAGAATCATCGTACCTGAATCCACTCATTATGCTGCTACGGGCCTGATGACATAGATTTCATTGCTGAGTGATACTGCATTGTACGTAAGTACCACAAGTTCTTTATCCATTTTTCACTTTCTGCGATGTTGAACTTGTACTGTAAACGAGGTTCTTGTAAACAGAGGCGTCCCAAACTTTGGGGTGGCTGTGTCTTTTTGATTTTAATTTCCCTAAGCTATAGGACCATAAGTGGCAGTGCCCTAGGCTCTGTTGCTTTGTTTTTTAGATGTTTCAGGAAACACCATACACTTCTCCCGAGTGTCTGTTGGCAATTTACATCCCGCCCATCAGCATAACAAGGCTCCCAGTTCTCCATGGCCTGTCCTGCCTTTCTGGATTTTACACTTTTTTCAGATGGCCCTTTTGACCGGGGGGAAGTGAGACTTCATTGTAGTGCAGATTTCCTTTGCAAGCTTGCTTGGTTGGCCAAAAAGGGCGTATGCGTTTTTTCCTGAATATATTCAGGAAAAAACGCATACGCCCTTTTTGGCCAAGTGCATCATTGTGGACGTTCTGCCTCTTTTCCTATGCTTTCAATGCAATTCCAGTCTACCTCCTGAAATCGGTTTCCTGCAATTCTGCCCCGCTTTCAAGTCCTCTTGACAGCCTTACTTCAGTCTATTTAGGGACGATAGCTGTCATTTATAACTCTGCAGGTTTGTGAATTACAGTGCCCCTGAGCTCCTTTCTTCAACTCGCTTTCTTGTGAGCTGGCCGCAACACCGCAGGATGGCTTCAGGCCCTAATCTGGTTCCGGCACGGCATGCTGAGCCTTTGGTTAATTCCTCTTCCTGGTGGGAAATGAGAGTTAAATTTGCCCGTCCAGACACCTCCAGCTAGCCTCTCATTGGTTCTCGCTATTCCTGTTCATCTTCCGCAGAAATTGCAAACTGGGCCAAACAGGAGGTTAAAGGGACTGACTCTCCAAGTCGGAAGAGTGTTAGTAAAGCGTCTGGAATGTTGCACCCGAGTACCAGGGTACGAAAACTGACATATTTGAACACGTCTCCCGATCACATGGTTGATCATACTCTAGGTTCCACATGCATGTTTTAGCTGAAGGAAGAATACCTTAAACCTGGGTAGTTGAAACCCGTGGAATGGGTACCATGCAATATGACTTCAAAGGGTCTTCATTTGCTCACCGAACCTCTCCAATCCTATCACTGCTGCGTTTATGCCCCTGTACACATGCTTGATTCTCTTTCGGAGACATAGCAATCCATAGGTTTTAAGATACTTACTAGTCAGGTACATTCTTAGGCGTTTAATATGCGGTGTTGAGTCCATTTCGTTGAGCAAGGAGTAGCTCTTGTCTATTCCATATTTGACTTAAGGAACTTTATCTGTGCTCATTTCAATCTCTGGTTTAATGCAGCACCCCAACTCACCTTTCCCCTGAAGCAAACATAAGTTGGTTTTCTGAATTTGAGTCCCTGTTCTGTTCTGTAATTCAGTTCCTGTGTAGCCAAGTTTACATTCCGTGTATTACTGATATCTTATGATGTTTCTTTTTCTGTGTGACTTACTTCAGTTAGAATCATCATACCTGAATCCACTCATTGTGCTGCTAAGGGCCTGATGACACAGATTTCATTCCTGAGTGATATTGCTTTGTAAGTAAATACCACAAGTTCTTTATCCATTTTTCACTTTCTGCGATGTTGAACTTGTACTGTAAACGAGGTTCTTGTAAACAGAGCCGTTCCAAACTTTGGGGTGGCTGTGTCTTTTTGATTTTAATTTCCCTAAGCTATAGGACCATAAGTGGAAGTGCCCTCGGTTCTGTTGCTTTGTTTTTTAGATGTTTCAGGAAACACCATACACTTCTCCCGAGTGGTTGTTGGCAATTTACATCCCGCCCATCAGCATAACAAGGCTCCCAGTTCTCCATGGCCTGTCCTGCCTTTCTGGATTTTACACTTTTTTCAGATGGCCCTTTTGACCGGGGGGAAGTGAGACTTCATTGTAGTGCAGATTTCCTTTGCAAGCTTGCTTGGTTGGCCAAAAAGGGCGTATGCGTTTTTTCCTGAATATATTCAGGAAAAAACGCATACGCCCTTTTTGGCCAAGTGCATCATTGTGGACGTACTGCCTCTTTTCCTATGCTTTCAATGCAATTCCAGTCTACCTCCTGAAATTGGTTTCCTGCAATTCTGCCCCGCTTTCAAGTCCTCTTGGCAGCCTTACTTCAGTCTATTTTTGGACGATAGCTGTCATTTATAACTCTGCAGGTTTGTGAATTACAGTGCCCCTGAGCTCCTTTCTTCAACTTGCTTTCTTGTGACCTGGCCGCAACACCACAGGATGGCTTCAGGCCCTAATCTGGTTCCGGTACGGCATGCTGAGCCTTTGGTTATTTCCTCTTCCTGGTGGGAAATGAGAGTTAAATTTGCCCGTCCAGACACCTCCAGCTAGCCTCTAATTGGTTCTTTCTATTCCTGTTCATCTTCCGCAGAAATTGCAAACTGGGCCAAACAGGAGGTTAAAGGGACTGACTCTCCAAGTCGGGAGAGTGTTAGTAAAGCGTCTGGAATGTTGCACCCGAGTACCAGGGTACGAAAACTGACATATTTGAACATGTCTCCCGATCACATGGTTGATCATACTCTAGGTTCCACATGCATGTTTTAGCTGAAGGAAGAATACCTTAAACCTGGGTAGTTGAAACCCGTGGAATGGGTACCATGCAATATGACTTCAAAGGGTCTTCATTTGCTCACCGAACCTCTCCAATCCTATCACTGCTGCGTTTATGCCCCTGTACACATGCTTGATTCTCTTTCGGAGACATAGCAATCCATAGGTTTTAAGATACTTACTAGTCAGGTACATTCTTAGGCGTTTAATATGCAGTGTTGAGTCCATTTCGTTGAGCAAGGAGTAGCTCTTGTCTATTCCATATTTGACTTAAGGAACTTTATCTGTGCTCATTTCAATCTCTGGTTTAATGCAGCACCCCAACTCACCTTTCCCCTGAAGCAAACATAAGTTGGTTTTCTGAATTTGAGTCCCTGTTCTGTTCTGTAATTCAGTTCCTGTGTAGCCAAGTTTACATTCCGTGTATTACTGATATCTTATGATGTTTCTTTTTCTGTGTGACTTACTTCAGTTAGAATCATCATACCTGAATCCACTCATTGTGCTGCTAAGGGCCTGATGACACAGATTTCATTGCTGAGTGATATTGCTTTGTAAGTAAATACCACAAGTTCTTTATCCATTTTTCACTTTCTGCGATGTTGAACTTGTACTGTAAACGAGGTTCTTGTAAACAGAGCCGTTCCAAACTTTGGGGTGGCTGTGTCTTTTTGATTTTAATTTCCCTAAGCTATAGGACCATAAGTGGAAGTGCCCTCGGTTCTGTTGCTTTGTTTTTTAGATGTTTCAGGAAACACCATACACTTCTCCCGAGTGGTTGTTGGCAATTTACATCCCGCCCATCAGCATAACAAGGCTCCCAGTTCTCCATGGCCTGTCCTGCCTTTCTGGATTTTACACTTTTTTCAGATGGCCCTTTTGACCGGGGGGAAGTGAGACTTCATTGTAGTGCAGATTTCCTTTGCAAGCTTGCTTGGTTGGCCAAAAAGGGCGTATGCGTTTTTTCCTGAATATATTCAGGAAAAAACGCATACGCCCTTTTTGGCCAAGTGCATCATTGTGGACGTACTGCCTCTTTTCCTATGCTTTCAATGCAATTCCAGTCTACCTCCTGAAATTGGTTTCCTGCAATTCTGCCCCGCTTTCAAGTCCTCTTGGCAGCCTTACTTCAGTCTATTTTTGGACGATAGCTGTCATTTATAACTCTGCAGGTTTGTGAATTACAGTGCCCCTGAGCTCCTTTCTTCAACTTGCTTTCTTGTGACCTGGCCGCAACACCACAGGATGGCTTCAGGCCCTAATCTGGTTCCGGTACGGCATGCTGAGCCTTTGGTTATTTCCTCTTCCTGGTGGGAAATGAGAGTTAAATTTGCCCGTCCAGACACCTCCAGCTAGCCTCTAATTGGTTCTTTCTATTCCTGTTCATCTTCCGCAGAAATTGCAAACTGGGCCAAACAGGAGGTTAAAGGGACTGACTCTCCAAGGCGGGAGAGTGTTAGTAAAGCGTCTGGAATGTTGCACCCGAGTACCAGGGTACGAAAACTGACATATTTGAACATGTCTCCCGATCACATGGTTGATCATACTCTAGGTTCCACATGCATGTTTTAGCTGAAGGAAGAATACCTTAAACCTGGGTAGTTGAAACCCGTGGAATGGGTACCATGCAATATGACTTCAAAGGGTCTTCATTTGCTCACCGAACCTCTCCAATCCTATCACTGCTGCGTTTATGCCCCTATACACATGCTTGATTCTCTTTCGGAGACATAGCAATCCATAGGTTTTAAGATACTTACTAGTCAGGTACATTCTTAGGCGTTTAATATGCAGTGTTGAGTCCATTTCGTTGAGCAAGGAGTAGCTCTTGTCTATTCCATATTTGACTTAAGGAACTTTATCTGTGCTCATTTCAATCTCTGGTTTTATGCAGCACCCCAACTCACCTTTACCCTTAAGCAAACATAAGTTGGTTTTCTGAATTTGAGTCCCTGTCCTGTTCTGTAATTCAGTTCCTGTGTAGCCAAGTTTACATTCCGTGTATTACTGATATCTTATGATGTTTCTTTTTCTGTGTGACTTACTTCAGTTAGAATCATCATACCTGAATCCACTCATTGTGCTGCTAAGGGCCTGATGACACAGATTTCATTGCTGAGTGATATTGCTTTGTAAGTAAATACCACAACTTCTTTATCCATTTTTCACTTTCTGCGATGTTGAACTTGTACTGTAAACGAGGTTCTTGTAAACAGAGCCGTTCCAAACTTTGGGGTGGCTGTGTCTTTTTGATTTTAATTTCCCTAAGCTATAGGACCATAAGTGGAAGTGCCCTCGGTTCTGTTGCTTTGTTTTTTAGATGTTTCAGGAAACACCATACACTTCTCCCGAGTGGTTGTTGGCAATTTACATCCCGCCCATCAGCATAACAAGGCTCCCAGTTCTCCATGGCCTGTCCTGCCTTTCTGGATTTTACACTTTTTTCAGATGGCCCTTTTGACAGGGGGGAAGTGAGACTTCATTGTAGTGCAGATTTCCTTTGCAAGCTTGCTTGGTTGGCCAAAAAGGGCGTATGCGTTTTTTCCTGAATATATTCAGGAAAAAACGCATACGCCCTTTTTGGCCAAGTGCATCATTGTGGACGTTCTGCCTCTTTTCCTATGCTTTCAATGCAATTCCAGTCTACCTCCTGAAATCGGTTTCCTGCAATTCTGCCCCGCTTTCAAGTCCTCTTGGCAGCCTTACTTCAGTCTATTTTTGGACGATAGCTGTCATTTATAACTCTGCAGGTTTGTGAATTACAGTGCCCCTGAGCTCCTTTCTTCAACTCGTTTTCTTTTGAGCTGGCCGCAACACCGCAGGATGGCTTCAGGCCCTAATCTGGTTCCGGCACGGCACGCTGAGCCTTTGGTTAATTCCTCTTCCTGGTGGGAAATGAGAGTTAAATTTGCCCGTCCAGACACCTCCAGCTAGCCTCTCATTGGTTCTCGCTATTCCTGTTCATCTTCCGCAGAAATTGCAAACTGGGCCAAACAGGAGGTTAAAGGGACTGACTCTCCAAGTGGGGAGAGTGTTAGTAAAGCGTCTGGAATGTTGCACCCGAGTACCAGGGGAGGAAAACTGAGACATATTTGAACACGTCTCCCGATCACATGGTTGATCATACTCTAGGTTCCACATGCATGTTTTAGCTGAAGGAAGAATACCTTAAACCTGGAGAGTTGAGACCCGTGTAATGGGTACCATGCAATATGACTTCAAAGGGTCTTCATTTGCTCACCGAACCTCTCCAATCCTATCACTGCTGCGTTTATGCCCCTGTACACATGCTTGATTCTCTTTTGGAGACATAGCAATCCATAGGTTTTAAGATACTTACTAGTCAGGTACATTCTTAGGCGTTTAATATGCGGTGTTGAGTCCATTTCGTTGAGCAAGGAGTAGCTCTTGTCTATTCCATATTTGACTTAAGGAACTTTATCTGTGCTCATTTCAATCTCTGGTTTTATGCAGCACCCCAACTCACCTTTCCCCTTAAGCAAGCATAAGTTGGTTTTCTAAATTTGAGACCCTGTTCTGTTCTGTAATTCAGTTCCTGTGTAGCCAAGTTTCCATTCCGTGTATTACTGATATCTTATGATGTTTCTTTTTCTGTGTGACTTATTTCAGTTAGAATCATCATACCTGAATCCACTCATTGTGCTGCTAAGGGCCTGATGACACAGATTTCATTGCTGAGTGATATTGCTTTGTAAGTAAATACGACAACTGCTTTATCCATTTTTCACTTTCTGCGATGTTGAACTTGTACTGTAAACGAGGTTCTTGTAAACAGAGCCGTTCCAAACTTTGGGGTGGCTGTGTCTTTTTGATTTTAATTTCCCTAAGCTATAGGACCATAAGTGGAAGTGCCCTAGGTTCTGTTGCTTTGTTTTTTAGATGTTTCAGGAAACACCATACACTTCTCCCGAGTGGTTGTTGGCAATTTACATCCCGCCCATCAGCATAACAAGGCTCCCAGTTCTCCATGGCCTGTCCTGCCTTTCTGGATTTTACACTTTTTTCAGATGGCCCTTTTGACCGGGGGGAAGTGAGACTTCATTGTAGTGCAGATTTCCTTTGCAAGCTTGCTTGGTTGGCCAAAAAGGGCGTATGCGTTTTTTCCTGAATATATTCAGGAAAAAACGCATACGCCCTTTTTGACCAAGTGCATCATTGTGGACGTTCTGCCTCTTTTCCTATGCTTTCAATGCAATTCCAGTCTACCTCCTGAAATCGGTTTCCTGCAATTCTGCCCCGCTTTCAAGTCCTCTTGGCAGCCTTACTTCAGTCTATTTTTGGACGATAGCTGTCATTTATAACTCTGCAGGTTTGTGAATTACAGTGCCCCTGAGCTCCTTTCTTCAACTTGCTTTCTTGTGACCTGGCCGCAACACCACATGATGGCTTCAGGCCCTAATCTGGTTCCGGTACGGCACGCTGAGCCTTTGGTTATTTCCTCTTCCTGGTGGGAAATGAGAGTTAAATTTGCCCGTCCAGACACCTCCAGCTAGTCTCTCATTGGTTCTCGCTATTCCTGTTCATCTTCCGCAGAAATTGCAAACTGGGCCAAACAGGAGGTTAAAGGGACTGACTCTCCAAGTGGGGAGAGTGTTAGTAAAGCGTCTGGAATGTTGCACCCGAGTACCAGGGGAGGAAAACTGAGACATATTTGAACACGTCTCCCGATCACATGGTTGATCATACTCTAGGTTCCACATGCATGTTTTAGCTGAAGGAAGAATACCTTAAACCTGGAGAGTTGAGACCCGTGTAATGGGTACCATGCAATATGACTTCAAAGGGTCTTCATTTGCTCACCGAACCTCTCCAATCCTATCACTGCTGCGTTTATGCCCCTGTACACATGCTTGATTCTCTTTTGGAGACATAGCAATCCATAGGTTTTAAGATACTTACTAGTCAGGTACATTCTTAGGCGTTTAATATGCGGTGTTGAGTCCATTTCGTTGAGCAAGGAGTAGCTCTTGTCTATTCCATATTTGACTTAAGGAACTTTATCTGTGCTCATTTCAATCTCTGGTTTTATGCAGCACCCCAACTCACCTTTCCCCTTAAGCAAGCATAAGTTGGTTTTCTTAATTTGAGACACTGTTCTGTTCTGTAATTCAGTTCCTGTGTAGCCAAGTTTACATTCCGTGTATTACTGATATCTTATGATGTTTCTTTTTCTGTGTGACTTACTTCAGTTAGAATCATCATACCTGAATCCACTCATTGTGCTGCTAAGGGCCTGATGACACAGATTTCATTGCTGAGTGATATTGCTTTGTAAGTAAATACCACAACTTCTTTATCCATTTTTCACTTTCTGCGATGTTGAACTTGTACTGTAAACGAGGTTCTTGTAAACAGAGCCGTTCCAAACTTTGGGGTGGCTGTGTCTTTTTGATTTTAATTTCCCTAAGCTATAGGACCATAAGTGGAAGTGCCCTAGGTTCTGTTGCTTTGTTTTTTAGATGTTTCAGGAAACACCATACACTTCTCCCGAGTGGTTGTTGGCAATTTACATCCCGCCCATCAGCATAACAAGGCTCCCAGTTCTCCATGGCCTGTCCTGCCTTTCTGGATTTTACACTTTTTTCAGATGGCCCTTTTGACCGGGGGGAAGTGAGACTTCATTGTAGTGCAGATTTCCTTTGCAAGCTTGCTTGGTTGGCCAAAAAGGGCGTATGCGTTTTTTCCTGAATATATTCAGGAAAAAACGCATACGCCCTTTTTGACCAAGTGCATCATTGTGGACGTTCTGCCTCTTTTCCTATGCTTTCAATGCAATTCCAGTCTACCTCCTGAAATCGGTTTCCTGCAATTCTGCCCCGCTTTCAAGTCCTCTTGGCAGCCTTACTTCAGTCTATTTTTGGACGATAGCTGTCATTTATAACTCTGCAGGTTTGTGAATTACAGTGCCCCTGAGCTCCTTTCTTCAACTTGCTTTCTTGTGACCTGGCCGCAACACCACATGATGGCTTCAGGCCCTAATCTGGTTCCGGTACGGCACGCTGAGCCTTTGGTTATTTCCTCTTCCTGGTGGGAAATGAGAGTTAAATTTGCCCGTCCAGACACCTCCAGCTAGTCTCTCATTGGTTCTCGCTATTCCTGTTCATCTTCCGCAGAAATTGCAAACTGAGCCAAACAGGAGGTTAAATGCGCTGACTCTCCAAGTGGGGAGAGTGTTAGTAAAGCGTCTGGAATGTTGCACCCGAGTACCAGGGGAGGAAAACTGAGACATATTTGAACACATCTCCCGTTCACATGGTTGATCTTACTTGGGTTCCACATGCATGTTTTAGCTGAAGGAAGAATACCTTAAACCTGGAGTGTTAAGACCCGTGTAATGGGTACTATGCAATATGACTTCAAAGGGACTTCATTTGCTCACCGATCCTCTCCAATCCTATCACTGCTGCGTTTATGCCCCTGTACACATGCTTGATTCTCTTTCGGAGACATAGCAATCCATAGGTTTTAAGATACTTACTAGTCAGGTACATTCTTAGGCGTTTAATATGCGGTGTTGAGTCCATTTCGTTGAGCAAGGAGTAGCTCTTGTCTATTACATATTTGACTTAAGGAACTTTATCTGTGCTCATTTCAATCTCTGGTTTTATGCAGCACCCCAACTCACCTTTACCCTTAAGCAAGCATAAGTTGGTTTTCTAAATTTGAGACCCTGTTCTGTTCTGTAATTCAGTTCCTGTGTAGCCAAGTTTACATTCCGTGTATTACTGATATCTTATGATGTTTCTTTTTCTGTGTAACTTATTTCAGTTAGAATCATCATACCTGAATCCACTCATTGTGATGCTAAGGGCCTGATGACATAGATTTCATTGCTGAGTGATATTGCTTTGTAAGTAAATACCACAACTTCTTTATCCATTTTTCACTTTCTGCGATGTTGAACTTGTACTGTAAACGAGGTTCTTGTAAACAGAGCCGTTCCAAACTTTGGGGTGGCTGTGTCTTTTTGATTTTAATTTCCCTAAGCTATAGGACCATAAGTGGCAGTGCCCTAGGCTCTGTTGCTTTGTTTTTTAGATGTTTCAGGAAACACCATACACTTCTCCCGAGTGTCTGTTGTCAATTTACATCCCACCCATCAGCATAACAAGGCTCCCAGTTCTCCATGGCCTGTCCTGCCTTTCTGGATTTTACACTTTTTTCAGATGGCCCTTTTGACCGGGGGGAAGTGAGACTTCATTGTAGTGCAGATTTCCTTTGCAAGCTTGCTTGGTTGGCCAAAAAGGGCGTATGCGTTTTTTCCTGAATATATTCAGGAAAAAACGCATACGCCCTTTTTGGCCAAGTGCATCATTGTGGACGTTCTGCCTCTTTTCCTATGCTTTCAATGCAATTCCAGTCTACCTCCTGAAATCGGTTTCCTGCAATTCTGCCCCGCTTTCAAGTCCTCTTGGCAGCCTTACTTCAGTCTATTTTTGGACGATAGCTGTCATTTATAACTCTGCAGGTTTGTGAATTACAGTGCCCCTGAGCTCCTTTCTTCAACTCGCTTTCTTGTGAGCTGGCCGCAACACCGCAGGATGGCTTCAGGCCCTAATCTGGTTCCGGCACGGCACGCTGAGCCTTTGGTTAATTCCTCTTCCTGGTGGGAAATGAGAGTTAAATTTGCCCGTCCAGACACCTCCAGCTAGTCTCTCATTGGTTCTCGCTATTCCTGTTCATCTTCCGCAGAAATTGCAAACTGGGCCAAACAAGAGGTTAAAGGGACTGACTCTCCAAGTCGGAAGAGTGTTAGTAAATCGTCTGGAATGTTGCACCCGAGTACCAGGGGAGGAAAACTGAGACATATTTGAACACGTCTCCCGTTCACATGGTTGATCATACTCTGGGTTCCACATGCATGTTTTAGCTGAAGGAAGAATACCTTAAACCTGGAGACTTGAGACCCGTGGAATGGGTACCATGCAATATGACTTCAAAGGGTCTTCATTTGCTCACCGAACCTCTCCAATCCTATCACTGCTGCGTTTATGCCCCTGTACACATGCTTGATTCTCTTTTGGAGACATAGCAATCCATAGGTTTTACGATACTTACTAGTCAGGTACATTCTTAGGCGTTTAATATGCGGTGTTGAGTCCATTTCGTTGAGCAAGAAGTAGCTCTTGTCTATTCCATATTTGGCTTAAGGAACTTTATCTGTGCTCATTGCAATCTCTGGTTTTATGCAGCACCCCAACTCACCTTTCCCCTTAAGCAAGCATAAGTTGGTTTTCTAAATTTGAGACCCTGTTCTGTTTTGGAATGCAGTTCCTGTGTAGCCAAGTTTACATTCCGTGTATTAGTGATATCTTATGATGTTTCTTTTTCTGTGTGACTTATTTCAGTTAGAATCATCGTACCTGAATCCACTCATTGTGCTGCTACGGGCCTGATGACATAGATTTCATTGCTGAGTGATACTGCATTGTACGTAAGTACCACAAGTTCTTTATCCATTTTTCACTTTCTGTGATATTGAACTTGTATGGTAAATGAGGTTCTTGTAAACGGAGGCGTCCCAAACTTTGGGGTGGTTGTGTCTTTTTGATTTTAATTTCCCTAAGCTATAGGACCATAAGTGGAAGTGCCCTAGGTTCTGTTGCTTTGTTTTTTAGATGTTTCAGGAAACACCATACACTTCTCCCGAGTGGTTGTTGGCAATTTACATCCCGCCCATCAGCATAAAAAGGCTCCCAGTTCTCCATGGCCTGTCCTGCCTTTCTGGATTTTACAGTTTTTTCAGATGGCCCTTTTGCCCGGGGGGAAGTGAGACTTCATTGTAGTGCAGATTTCCTTTGCAAGCTTGCTTGGTTGGCCAAAAAGGGCGTATGCGTTTTTTACTGAATATATTCAGGAAAAAATGCATACGCCCTTTTTGGCCAAGTGCATCATTGTGGACGTTCTGCCTCTTTTCCTATGCTTTCAATGCAATTCCAGTCTACCTCCTGAAATCGGTTTCCTGCAATTCTGCCCTGCTTTGAAGTCCTCTTGGCAGCCTTACTTCAGTCTATTTTTGGACGATAGCTGTCATTTATAACTCTGCAGGTTTGTGAATTACAGTGCCCCTGAGCTCCTTTCTTCAACTCGCTTTCTTTTGAACTGGCCGCAACACCGCAGGATGGCTTCAGGCCCTAATCTGGTTCTGGCACGGCACGCTGAGCCTTTGGTTAATTCCTCTTCCTGGTGGGAAATGAGAGTTAAATTTGCCCGTCCAGACACCTCCAGCTAGCCTCTCATTGGTTCTCGCTATTCCTGTTCATCTTCCGCAGAAATTGCAAACTGGGCCAAACAGGAGGTTAAAGGGACTGACTCTCGAAGTCGGGAGAGTGTTAGTAAAGCGTCTGGAATGTTGCACCCGAGTACCAGGGTACGAAAACTGAGACATATTTGAACACGTCTCCCGATCACATGGTTGATCATACTCTACGTTCCACATGCATGTTTTAGCTGAAGGAAGAATACCTTAAACCTGGGTAGTTGAAACCCGTGGAATGGGTACCATGCAATATGACTTCAAAGGGTCTTCATTTGCTCACCGAACCTCTCCAATCCTATCACTGCTGCGTTTATGCCCCTGTACACATGCTTGATTCTCTTTCGGAGACATAGCAATCCATAGGTTTTAAGATACTTACTAGTCAGGTACATTCTTAGGCGTTTAATATGGGGTGTTGAGTCCATTTCGTTGAGCAAGGAGTAGCTCTTGTCTATTCCATATTTGGCTTAAGGAACTTTATCTGTGCTCATTTCAATCTCTGGTTTTATGCAGCACCCCAACTCACCTTTACCCTTAAGCAAGCATAAGTTGGTTTTCTAAATTTGAGACCCTGTTCTGTTCTGTAATTCAGTTCCTGTGTAGCCAAGTTTACATTCCGTGTATTACTGATATCTTATGATGTTTCTTTTTCTGTGTGACTTACTTCAGTTAGAATCATCATACCTGAATCCACTCATTGTGCTGCTAAGGGCCTGATGACACAGATTTCATTGCTGAGTGATATTGCTTTGTAAGTAAATACCACAACTTCTTTATCCATTTTTCACTTTCTGCGATGTTGAACTTGTACTGTAAACGAGGTTCTTGTAAACAGAGCCGTTCCAAACTTTGGGGTGGCTGTGTCTTTTTGATTTTAATTTCCCTAAGCTATAGGACCATAAGTGGAAGTGCCCTAGGTTCTGTTGCTTTGTTTTTTAGATGTTTCAGGAAACACCATACACTTCTCCCGAGTGGTTGTTGGCAATTTACATCCCGCCCATCAGCATAACAAGGCTCCCAATTCTCCATGGCCTGTCCTGCCTTTCTGGATTTTACACTTTTTTCAGATGGCCCTTTTGACCGGGGGGAAGTGAGACTTCATTGTAGTGCAGATTTCCTTTGCAAGCTTGCTTGGTTGGCCAAAAAGGGCGTATGCGTTTTTTCCTGAATATATTCAGGAAAAAACGCATACGCCCTTTTTGGCCAAGTGCATCATTGTGGACGTTCTGCCTCTTTTCCTATGCTTTCAATGCAATTCCAGTCTACCTCCTGAAATCGGTTTCCTGCAATTCTGCCCCGCTTTCAAGTCCTCTTGGCAGCCTTACTTCAGTATAATTTTTGACGATAGCTGTCATTTATAAGTCTGCAGGTTTGTGAATTACAGTGCCCCTGAGCTCCTTTGTTCAACTCGCTTTCTTGTGATCTAGCTGCAACACCGCAGGATGGCTTCAGGCCCTAATCTGGTTCCGTCACGGAATGCTGAGTCTTTGTTTAATTCCTCTTCCTGGTGGGAAATGAGAGTTAAATTTGCCCGTCCAGACACCTCCAGCTAGCCTCTCATTGGTTCTCGCTATTCCTGTTCATCTTCCGCAGAAATTGCAAACTGGGCCAAACAGGAGGTTAAAGGCGCTGACTCTCCAAGTGGGGAGAGTGTTAGTAAAGCGTCTGGAATGTTGCACCCGAGTACCAGGGGAGGAAAACTGAGACATATTTGAACACGTCTCCCGTTCACATGGTTGATCATACTTGGGTTCCACATGCATGTTTTAGCTGAAGGAAGAATACCTTAAACCTGGAGAGTTGAGACCCGTGGAATGGGTACCATGCAATATGACTTCAAAGGGTCTTCATTTGCTCACCGAACCTCTCCAATCCTATCACTGCTGCGTTTATGCCCCTGTACACACGCTTGATTCTCTTTTGGAGACATAGCAATCCATAGGTTTTAAGATACTTACTAGTCAGGTACATTCTTAGGCATTTAATATGCAGTGTTGTGTCCATTTCGTTGAGCAAGGAGTAGCTCTTGTCTATTCCATATTTGGCTTAAGGAACTTTATCTGTGCTCGTTTCAATCTCTGGTTTTATGCAACACCCCAACTCACCTTTCCCCTTAAGCAAGCATAAGTTGGTTTTCTAAATTTGAGACCCTGTTCTGTTCTGTAATTCAGTTCCTGTGTAGCCAAGTTTACATTCCGTGTATTAGTGATATCTTATGATGTTTCTTTTTCTGTGTGACTTATTTCAGTTAGAATCATCGTACCTGAATCCACTCATTATGCTGCTACGGCCCTGATGACATAGATTTCATTGCTGAGTGATATTGCTTTGTACGTAAGTACCACAAGTTCTTTATCCATTTTTCACTTTCTGTGATATTGAACTTGTATGGTAAACGAGGTTCTTATAAACGGAGGCGTCCCAAACTTTGGGGTGGCTGTGTCTTTTTGATTTTAATTTCCCTAAGCTATAGGACCATCAGTGGAAGTGCCCTAGGCTCTGTTGCTTTGTTTTTTAGATGTTTCAGGAAACACCATACACTTCTCCCGAGTGGTTGTTGGCAATTTACATCCCGCCCATCAGCATAACAAGGCTCCCAGTTCTCCATGGCCTGTCCTGCCTTTCTGGATTTTACACTTTTTTCAGATGGCCCTTTTGACCGGGGGGAAGTGAGACTTCATTGTAGTGCAGATTTCCTTTGCAAGCTTGCTTGGTTGGCCAAAAAGGGCGTATGCATTTTTTCCTGAATATATTCAGGAAAAAACGCATACGCCCTTTTTGGCCAAGTGCATCATTGTGGACGTTCTGCCTCTTTTCCTATGCTTTCAATGCAATTCCAGTCTACCTCCTGAAATCGGTTTCCTGCAATTCTGCCCCGCTTTCAAGTCCTCTTGGCAGCCTTACTTCAGTCTATTTTTGGACGATAGCTGTCATTTATAACTCTGCAGGTTTGTGAATTACAGTGCCCCTGAGCTCCTTTCTTCAACTCGCTTTCTTGTGACCTGGTCGCAACACCGCAGGATGGCTTCAGGCCCTAATCTGGTTCCGGCCTGGCATGCTGAGCCTTTGGTTAATTCCTCTTCCTGGTGGGAAATGAGAGTTAAATTTGCCCGTCCAGACACCTCCAGCTAGCCTCTCATTGGTTCTCGCTATTCCTGTTCATCTTCCGCAGAAATTGCAAACTGGGCCAAACAGGAGGTTAAAGGGACTGACTCTCCAAGTGGGGAGAGTGTTAGTAAAGCGTCTGGAATGTTGCACCCGAGTACCAGGGGAGGAAAACTGAGACATATTTGAACACGTCTTCCGATCACATGGTTGATCATACTCTAGGTTCCACATGCATGTTTTAGCTGAAGGAAGAATACCTTAAACCTGGAGAGTTGAGACCCGTGTAATGGGTACCATGCAATATGACTTCAAAGGGTCTTCATTTGCTCACCGAACCTCTCCAATCCTATCACTGCTGCGTTTATTCCGCTGTACACACGCTTGATTCTCTTTTGGAGACATAGCAATCCATAGGTTTTAAGATACTTACTAGTCAGGTACATTCTTAGGGGTTTAATATGGGGTTTTGAGTCCATTTCGTTGAGCAAGGAGTAGCTCTTGTCTATTGCATATTTGGCTTAAGGAACTTTATCTGTGCTCATTTCAATCTCTGGTTTTATGCAGCACCCCAACTCACCTTTCCCCTTAAGCAAGCATAAGTTGGTTTTCTAAATTTGAGACCCTGTTCTGTTCTGGAATGCAGTTCCTGTGTAGCCAAGTTTACATTCCGTGTATTACTGATATCTTATGATGTTTCTTTTTCTGTGTGACTTATTTCAGTTAGAATCATCGTACCTGAATCCACTCATTATGCTGCTACGGGCCCGATGACATAGATTTCATTGCTGAGTGATACTGCATTGTATGTAAGTACAACAAGTTCTTTATCCATTTTTCACATTCTGTGATGTTGAACTTGTACTGTAAACGAGGTTCTTGTAAACAGAGGCGTCCCAAACTTTGGGGTGGCTGTGTCTTTTTGATTTTAATTTCCCTAAGCTATAGGACCATAAGTGGCAGTGCCCTAGGCTCTGTTGCTTTGTTTTTTAGATGTTTCAGGAAACACCATACACTTCTCCCGAGTGTCTGTTGGCAATTTACATCCCGCCCATCAGCATAACAAGGCTCCCAGTTCTCCATGGCCTGTCCTGCCTTTCTGGATTTTACACTTTTTTCAGATGGCCCTTTTGACCGGGGGTAAGTGAGACTTCATTGTAGTGCAGATTTCCTTTGCAAGCTTGCTTGGTTGGCCAAAAAGGGCGTATGCGTTTTTTCCTGAATATATTCAGGAAAAAACGCATATGCTCTTTTTGGCCAAGTGCATCATTGTGGACGTTCTGCCTCTTTTCCTATGCTTTCAATGCAATTCCAGTCTACCTCCTGAAATCGGTTTCCTGCAATTCTGCCCCGCTTTCAAGTCCTCTTGGCAGCCTTACTTCAGTCTATTTTTGGACGATAGCTGTCATTTATAACTCTGCAGGTTTGTGAATTACAGTGCCCCTGAGCTCCTTTCTTCAACTCGCTTTCTTTTGAGCTGGCCGCAACACTGCAGGATGGCTTCAGGCCCTAATCTGGTTCCGGCACGGCACGCTGAGCCTTTGGTTAATTCCTCTTCCTGGTGGGAAATGAGAGTTAAATTTGCCCATCCAGACACCTCCAGCTAGCCTCTCATTGGTTCTCACTATTCCTGTTCATCTTCCGCAGAAATTGCAAACTGGGCCAAACAGGAGGTTAAAGGGACTGACTCTCCAAGTGGGGAGAGTGTTAGTAAAGCGTCTGGAATGTTGCACCCGAGTACCAGGGGAGGAAAACTGAGACATATTTGAACACGTCTCCCGTTCACATGGTTGATCATACTCTAGGTTCCACATGCATGTTTTAGCTGAAGGAAGAATACCTTAAACCTGGAGAGTTGAGACCCGTGTAATGGGTACCATGCAATATGACTTCAAAGGGTCTTCATTTGCTCACCGAACCTCTCCAATCCTATCACTGCTGCGTTTATTCCCCTGTACACACGCTTGATTCTCTTTTGGAGACATAGCAATCCATAGGTTTTAAGATACTTACTAGTCAGGTACATTCTTAGGGGTTTAATATGGGGTTTTGAGTCCATTTCGTTGAGCAAGGAGTAGCTCTTGTCTATTCCATATTTGGCTTAAGGAACTTTATCTGTGCTCATTTCAATCTCTGGTTTTATGCAGCACCCCAACTCACCTTTCCCCTTAAGCAAGCATAAGTTGGTTTTCTAAATTTTAGACCCTGTTCTGTTCTGTAATTCAGTTCCTGTGTAGCCAAGTTTACATTCCGTGTATTACTGATATCTTATGATGTTTCTTTTTCTGTGTGACTTATTTCAGTTAGAATCATCGTACCTGAATCCACTCATTATGCTGCTACGGGCCCGATGACATAGATTTCATTGCTGAGTGATACTGCATTGTACGTAAGTACCACAAGTTCTTTATCCATTTTTCACATTCTGCGATGTTGAACTTGTACTGTAAACGAGGTTCTTGTAAACAGAGGCGTCCCAAACTTTGGGGTGGCTGTGTCTTTTTGATTTTAATTTCCCTAAGCTATAGGACCATAAGTGGCAGTGCCCTAGGTTCTGTTGCTTTGTTTTTTAGATGTTTCAGGAAACACCATACACTTCTCCCGAGTGTCTGTTGGCAATTTACATCCCGCCCATCAGCATAACAAGGCTCCCAGTTCTCCATGGCCTGTCCTGCCTTTCTGGATTTTACACTTTTTTCAGATGGCCCTTTTGACCGGGGGTAAGTGAGACTTCATTGTAGTGCAGATTTCCTTTGCAAGCTTGCTTGGTTGGCCAAAAAGGGCGTATGCGTTTTTTCCTGAATATATTCAGGAAAAAACGCATACGCCCTTTTTGGCCAAGTGCATCATTGTGGACGTTCTGCCTCTTTTCCTATGCTTTCAATGCAATTCCAGTCTACCTCCTGAAATCGGTTTCCTGCAATTCTGCCCCGCTTTCAAGTCCTCTTGGCAGCCTTACTTCAGTCTATTTTTGGACGATAGCTGTCATTTATAACTATGCAGGTTTGTGAATTACAGTGCCCCAGAGCTCCTTTCTTCAACTCGCTTTCTTTTGAGCTGGCCGCAACACTGCAGGATGGCTTCAGGCCCTAATCTGGTTCCGGTACGGCACGCTGAGCCTTTGGTTATTTCCTCTTCCTGGTGGGAAATGAGAGTTAAATTTGCCCGTCCAGAAACCTCCAGCTAGCCTCTCATTGGTTCTTGCTATTCCTGTTCATCTTACGCAGAAATTGCAAACTGGGCCAAACAGGAGGTTAAAGGGACTGACTCTCCAAGTGGGGAGAGTGTTAGTAAAGCGTCTGGAATGTTGCACCCGAGTACCAGGGTACGAAAACTGACATATTTGAACACGTCTCCCGTTCACATGGTTGATCATCCTCTAGGTTCCACATGCATGTTTTAGCTGAAGGAAGAATACCTTAAACCTGGGTAGTTGAAACCCGTGGAATGGGTACCATGCAATATGACTTCAAAGGGTCTTCATTTGCTCACCGAACCTCTCCAATCCTATCACTGCTGCGTTTATGCCCCTGTACACATGCTTGATTCTCTTTCGGAGACATAGCAATCCATAGGTTTTAAGATACTTACTAGTCAGGTACATTCTTAGGCGTTTAATATGCGGTGTTGAGTCCATTTCGTTGAGCAAGTAGTAGCTCTTGTCTATTCCATATTTGACTTAAGGAACTTTATCTGTGCTCATTTCAATCTCTGGTTTTATGCAGCACCCCAACTCACCTTTACCCTTAAGCAAGCATAAGTTGGTTTTCTAAATTTGAGACCCTGTTCTGTTCTGTAATTCAGTTCCTGTGTAGCCAAGTTTACATTCCGTGTATTACTGATATCTTATGATGTTTCTTTTTCTGTGTGACTTACTTCAGTTAGAATCATCATACCTGAATCCACTCATTGTGCTGCTAAGGGCCTGATGACACAGATTTCATTGCTGAGTGATATTGCTTTGTAAGTAAATACCACAACTTCTTTATCCATTTTTCACTTTCTGCGATGTTGAACTTGTACTGTAAACGAGGTTCTTGTAAACAGAGCCGTTCCAAACTTTGGGGTGGCTGTGTCTTTTTGATTTTAATTTCCCTAAGCTATAGGACCATAAGTGGCAGTGCCCTAGGCTCTGTTGCTTTGTTTTTTAGATGTTTCAGGAAACACCATACACTTCTCCCAAGTGTCTGTTGGCAATTTACATCCCGCCCATCAGCATAACAAGGCTCCCAGTTCTCCATGGCCTGTCCTGCCTTTCTGGATTTTACACTTTTTTCAGATGGCCCTTTTGACCGGGGGGAAGTGAGACTTCATTGTAGTGCAGATTTCCTTTGCAAGCTTGCTTGGTTGGCCAAAAAGGGCGTATGCGTTTTTTCCTGAATATATTCAGGAAAAAACGCATACACCCTTTTTGGCCAAGTGCATCATTGTGGACGTTCTGCCTCTTTTCCTATGCTTTCAATGCAATTCTGTCTACCTCCTGAAATCGGTTTCCTGCAATTCTGCCCCGCTTTCAAGTCCTCTTGGCAGCCTTACTTCAGTCTATTTTTGGACGATAGCTGTCATTTATAACTCTGCAGGTTTGTGAATTCCAGTGCCCCTGAGCTCCTTTCTTCAACTCGCTTTCTTGTGACCTGGCCGCAACACCGCAGGATGGCTTCAGGCCCTAATCTGGTTCCGGCACGGCACGTTGAGCCTTTGGTTAATTCCTCTTCCTGGTGGGAAATGAGAGTTAAATTTGCCCGTCCAGACACCTCCAGCTAGCCTCTCATTGGTTCTCGCTATTCCTGTTCATCTTCCGCAGAAATTGCAAACTGGGCCAAACATGAGGTTAAAGGGACTGACTCTCCAAGTCGGGAGAGTGTTAGTAAAGCGTCTGGAATGTTGCACCCGAGTACCAGGGTACGAAAACTGAGACATATTTGAACACGTCTCCCGATCACATGGTTGATCATACTTGGGTTCCACATGCATGTTTTAGCTGAAGGAAGAATACCTTAAACCTGGAGAGTTAAGACCCGTGTAATGGGTACCATGCAATATGACTTCAAAGGGTCTTCATTTGCTCACCGAACCTCTCCAATCCTATCACTGCTGCGTTTATGCCCCTGTACACATGCTTGATTCTCTTTCGGAGACATAGCAATCCATAGGTTTTTAAGATATTTACTAGTCAGGTACATTCTTAGGCGTTTAATATGCGGTGTTGAGTCCATTTCGTTGAGCAAGGAGTAGCTCTTGTCTATTCCATATTTGACTTAAGGAACTTTATCTGTGCTCATTTCAATCTCTGGTTTTATGCAGCACCCCAACTCACCTTTACCCTTAAGCAAGCATAAGTTGGTTTTCTAAATTTGAGACCCTGTTCTGTTCTGTAATTCAGTTCCTGTGTAGCCAAGTTTACATTCCGTGTATTACTGATATCTTATGATGTTTCTTTTTCTGTGTGACTTACTTCAGTTAGAATCATCATACCTGAATCCACTCATTGTGCTGCTAAGGGCCTGATGACACAGATTTCATTGCTGAGTGATATTGCTTTGTAAGTAAATACCACAACTTCTTTATCCATTTTTCACTTTCTGCGATGTTGAACTTGTACTGTAAACGAGGTTCTTGTAAACAGAGCCGTTCCAAACTTTGGGGTGGCTGTGTCTTTTTGATTTTAATTTCCCTAAGCTATAGGACCATAAGTGGAAGTGCCCTAGGTTCTGTTGCTTTGTTTTTTAGATGTTTCAGGAAACACCATACACTTCTCCCGAGTGGTTGTTGGCAATTTACATCCCGCCCATCAGCATAACAAGGCTCCCAGTTCTCCATGGCCTGTCCTGCCTTTCTGGATTTTACACTTTTTTCAGATGGCCCTTTTGACCGGGGGGAAGTGAGACTTCATTGTAGTGCAGATTTCCTTTGCAAGCTTGGTTGGTTGGCAAAAAAGGGCGTATGCGTTTTTTCCTGAATATATTCAGGAAAAAACGCATACGCCCTTTTTGGCCAAGTGCATCATTGTGGACGTTCTGCCTCTTTTCCTATGCTTTCAATGCAATTCCAGTCTACCTCCTGAAATCGGTTTCCTGCAATTCTGCCCCGCTTTCAAGTCCTCTTGGCAGCCTTACTTCAGTCTATTTTTGGACGATAGCTGTCATTTATAAGTCTGCAGGTTTGTGAATTACAGTGCCCCTGAGCTCCTTTGTTCAACTCGCTTTCTTTTGAGCTGGCCGCAAAACCGCAGGATGGCTTCAGACCCTAATCTGGTTCCGGTACGGCACACTGAGCCTTTGGTTATTTCCTCTTCCTGGTGGGAAATGAGAGTTAAATTTGCCCGTCCAGACACCTCCAGCTAGCCTCTCATTGGTTCTCACTATTCCTGTTCATCTTCCGCAGAAATTGCAAACTGGGCCAAACAGGAGGTTAAAGGCGCTGACTCTCCAAGTGGGGAGAGTGTTAGTAAAGCGTCTGGAATGTTGCACCCGAGTACCAGGGGAGGAAAACTGAGACATATTTGAACACGTCTCCCGTTCACATGGTTGATCATACTTGGGTTCCACATGCATGTTTTAGCTGAAGGAAGAATACCTAAAACCTGGGTAGTTGAAACCCGTGGAATGGGTACCATGCAATATGACTTCAAAGGGTCTTCATGTGCTCACTGAACCTCTCCAATCCTATCACTGCTGCGTTTATGCCCCTGTACACATGCTTGATTCTCTTTCGGAGACATAGCAATCCATAGGTTTTAAGATACTTACTAGTCAGGTACATTCTTAGGCGTTTAATATGCGGTGTTGAGTCCATTTCGTTGAGCAAGGAGTAGCTCTTGTCTATTCCATATTTGGCTTAAGGAACTTTATCTGTGCTCATTTCAATCTCTGGTTTTATGCAGCAACCCAACTCACCTTTCCCCTTAAGCAAGCATAAGTTGGTTTTCTAAATTTGAGACCCTGTTCTGTTTTGGAATTCAGTTCCTGTGTAGCCAAGTTTACATTCCGTGTATTAGTGATATCTTATGATGTTTCTTTTTCTGTGTGACTTATTTCAGTTAGAATCATCGTACCTGAATCTACTCATTATGCTGCTACGGGCCTGATGACATAGATAACATTGCTGAGTGATACTGCATTGTACGTAAGTACCACAAGTTCTTTATCCATTTTTCACTTTCTGCGATGTTGGACTTGTACTGTAAACGAGGTTCTTGTAAACAAAGCCGTTCCAAACTTTGGGGTGACTGTGTCTTTTTGATTTTAATTTCCCTAAGCTATAGGACCATAAGTGGCAGTGCCCTAGGCTCTGTTGCTTTGTTTTTTAGATGTTTCAGGAAACACCATACACTTCTCCCGAGTGGTTGTTGGCAACTTACATCCCGCCCATCAGCATAACAAGGCTCCCAGTTCTCCATGGCCTGTCCTGCCTTTCTGGATTTTACACTTTTTTCAGATGGCCCTTTTGACCGGGGGGAAGTGAGACTTCATTGTAGTGCAGATTTCCTTGCAAGCTTGCTTGGTTGGCCAAAAAGGGCGTATGCGTTTTTTCCTGAATATATTCAGGAAAAAACGCATACGCCCTTTTTGGCCAAGTGCATCATTGTGGACGTTCTGCCTCTTTTCCTATGCTTTCAATGCAATTCCAGTCTACCTCCTGAAATCGGTTTCCTGCAATTCTGCCCCGCTTTCAAGTCCTCTTGGCAGCCTTACTTCAGTCTATTTTTGGACGATAGCTGTCATTTATAACTCTGCAGGTTTGTGAATTACAGTGCCCCTGAGCTACTTTGTTCAACTCGCTTTCTTTTGAGCTGGCCGCAACACCGCAGGATGGCTTCAGGACCTAATCTGGTTCCGGCACGGCACGCTGAGTCTTTGGTTAATTCCTCTTCCTGGTGGGAAATGAGAGTTAAATTTGCCCGTCCAGACACCTCCAGCTAGCCTCTCATTGGTTCTCGCTATTCCTGTTCATCTTCCGCAGAAATTGCAAACTGGGCCAAACAGGAGGTTAAAGGCGCTGACTCTCCAAGTGGGGAGAGTGTTAGTAAAGCGTCTGGAATGTTGCACCCGAGTACCAGGGGAGGAAAACTGAGACATATTTGAACACGTCTCCCGTTCACATGGTTGATCATACTTGGGTTCCACATGCATGTTTTAGCTGAAGGAAGAATACCTAAAACCTGGGTAGTTGAAACCCGTGGAATGGGTACCATGCAATATGACTTCAAAGGGTCTTCATTTGCTCACCGAACCTCTCCAATCCTATCACTGCTGCGTTTATGCCCCTGTACACATGCTTGATTCTCTTTCGGAGACATAGCAATCCATAGGTTTTAAGATACTTACTAGTCAGGCACATTCTTAGACGTTTAATATGCGGTGTTGAGTCCATTTCGTTGAGCAAGGAGTAGCTATTGTCTATTCCATATTTGGCTTAAGGAACTTTATCTGTGCTCATTTCAATCTCGGGTTTTATGCAGCAACCCAACTCACCTTTCCCCTTAAGCAAGCATAAGTTGGTTTTCTAAATTTGAGACCCTGTTCTGTTTTGGAATTCAGTTCCTGTGTAGCCAAGTTTACATTCCGTGTATTAGTGATATCTTATGATGTTTCTTTTTCTGTGTGACTTATTTCAGTTAGAATCATCGTACCTGAATCTACTCATTATGCTGCTAAGGGCCTGATGACATAGATTTCATTGCTGAGTGATACTGCATTGTACGTAAGTACCACAAGTTCTTTATCCATTTTTCACTTTCTGCGATGTTGAACTTGTACTGTAAACGAGGTTCTTGTAAACAGAGCCGTTCCAAACTTCTGGGTGGCTGTGTCTTTTTGATTTTAATTTCCCTAAGCTATAGGACCATAAGTGGAAGTGCCCTAGGCTCTGTTGCTTTGTTTTTTAGATGTTTCAGGAAACACCATACACTTCTCCCGAGTGGTTGTTGGCAATTTACATCCCGCCCATCAGCATAACAAGGCTCCCAGTTCTCCATGGCCTGTCCTGCCTTTCTGGATTTTACACTTTTTTCAGATGGCCCTTTTGACCGGGGGGAAGTGAGACTTCATTGTAGTGCAGATTTCCTTTGCAAGCTTGCTTGGTTGGCCAAAAAGGGCGTATGCGTTTTTTCCTGAATATATTCAGGAAAAAACGCATACGCCCTTTTTGGCCAAGTGCATCATTGTGGACGTTCTGCCTCTTTTCCTATGCTTTCAATGCAATTCCAGTCTACCTCCTGAAATCGGTTTCCTGCAATTCTGCCCCGCTTTCAAGTCCTCTTGGCAGCCTTACTTCAGTCTATTTTTGGACGATAGCTGTCATTTATAACTCTGCAGGTTTGTGAATTACAGTGCCCCTGAGCTCCTTTCTTCAACTCGCTTTCTTGTGACCTGGCCGCAACACCGCAGGATGGCTTCAGGACCTAATCTGGTTCCGGCACGGCACGCTGAGCCTTTGGTTAATTCCTCTTCCTGGTGGGAAATGAGAGTTAAATTTGCCCGTCCAGACACCTCCAGCTAGTCTCTCATTGGTTCTCGCTATTCCTGTTCATCTTCCGCAGAAATTGCAAACTGGGCCAAACAGGAGGTTAAAGGGACTGACTCTCCAAGTCGGGAGAGTGTTAGTAAAGCGTCTGGAATGTTGCACCCGAGTACCAGTGTACAAAAACTGAGACATATTTGAACACGTCTCCCGATCACATGGTTGATCATACTCTAGGTTCCACATGCATGTTTTAGCTGAAGGAAGAATACCTTAAACCTGGGTAGTTGAAACCCGTGGAATGGGTATCATGCAATATGACTTCAAAGTGTCTTCATTTGCGCACCGAACCTCTCCAATCCTATCACTGCTGCGTTTATGCCCCTGTACACATGCTTGATTCTCTTTTGGAGACATAGCAATCCATAGGTTTTAAGATACTTACTAGTCAGGAACATTCTTAGGCGTTTAATATGGGGTGTTGAGTCCATTTCGTTTAGCAAGGAGTAGGTCTTGTCTATTCCATATTTTTGGGTTAAGGAACTTTATCTGTGCTCATTTCAATCTCTGGTTTTATGCAGCACCCCAGCTCACCTTTCCCCTTAAGCAAGCATAAGTTGGTTTTCTAAATTTGAGACCCTGTTCTGTTCTGTAATTCAGTTCCTGTGTAGCCAAGTTTACATTCCGTGTATTACTGATATCTTATGATGTTTCTTTTTCTGTGTGACTTATTTCAGTTAGAATCATCATACCTGAATCCACTCATTGTGACGCTAAGGGCCTGATGACATAGAATTCATTGCTGAGTGATATTGCTTTGTAAGTAAATACCACAACTTCTTTATCCATTTTTCACTTTCTGCGATGTTGAACTTGTACTGTAAACGAGGTTCTTGTAAACAGAGCCGTTCCAAACTTTGGGGTGGCTGTGTCTTTTTGATTTTAATTTCCCTAAGCTATAGGACCATAAGTGGAAGTGCCCTAGGTTCTGTTGCTTTGTTTTTTAGATGTTTCAGGAAACACCATACACTTCTCCCGAGTGGTTGTTGGCAATTTACATCCCGCCCATCAGCATAACAAGGCTCCCAGTTCTCCATGGCCTGTCCTGCCTTTCTGGATTTTACACTTTTTTCAGATGGCCCTTTTGACCGGGGGGAAGTGAGACTTCATTTTAGTGCAGATTTCCTTTGCAAGCTTGCTTGGTTGGCCAAAAAGGGCGTATGCGTTTTTTCCTGAATATATTCAGGAAAAAACGCATACGCCCTTTTTGGCCAAGTGCATCATTGTGGACGTTCTGCCTGTTTTCCTATGCTTTCAATGCAATTCCAGTCTACCTCCTGAAATCGGTTTCCTGCAATTCTGCCCCGCTTTCAAGTCCTCTTGGCAGCCTTACTTCAGTCTATTTTTGGACGATAGCTGTCATTTATAACTCTGCAGGTTTGTGAATTACAGTGCCCCTGAGCTCCGTTGTTCAACTCGCTTTCTTTTGAGCTGGCCGCAACACCGCAGGATGGCTTCAGGCTCTAATCTGGTTCCGGTACGGCACGCTGAGCCTTTGGTTATTTCCTCTTCCTGGTGGGAAATGAGAGTTAAATTTGCCGTCCAGACACCTCCAGCTAGCCTCTCATTGGTTCTCGCTATTCCTGTTCATCTTCCGCAGAAATTGCAAACTGGGCCAAACAGGAGGTTAAAGGCGCTGACTCTCCAAGTGGGGAGAGTGTTAGTAAAGCGTCTGGAATGTTGCACCCGAGTACCAGGGGAGGAAAACTGAGACATATTTGAACACGTCTCCCGTTCACATGGTTGATCATACTTGGGTTCCACATGCATGTTTTAGCTGAAATAAGAATACCTAAAACCTGGGTAGTTGAAACCCGTGGAATGGGTACCATGCAATATGACTTCAAAGGGTCTTCATTTGCTCACCAAACCTCTCCAATCCTATCACTGCTGCGTTTATTCCCCTGTACACATGCTTGATTCTCTTTTGGAGACATAGCAATCCATAGGTTTTAAGATACTTACAAGTCAGGTACATTCTTAGGCGTTTAATATGCGGTGTTGAGTCCATTTCGTTGAGCAAGGAGTAGCTCTTGTCTATTCCATATTTGGCTTAAGGAACTTTATCTGTGCTCATTTCAATCTCTGGTTTTATGCAGCAACCCAACTCACCTTTCCCCTTAAGCAAGCATAAGTTGGTTTTCTAAATTTGAGACCCTGTTCTGTTTTGGAATTCAGTTCCTGTGTAGCCAAGTTTACATTCCGTGTATTAGTGATATCTTATGATGTTTCTTTTTCTGTGTGACTTATTTCAGTTAGAATCATCATACCTGAATCTACTCATTATGCTGCTACGGGCCTGATGACATAGATTTCATTGCTGAGTGATACTGCATTGTACGTAAGTACCACAAGTTCTTTATCCATTTTTCACTTTCTGCGATGTTGAACTTGTACTGTAAACGAGGTTCTTGTAAACAGAGCTGTTCCAAACTTTGGGGTGGCTGTGTCTTTTTGATTTTAATTTCCCTAAGCTATAGGACCATAAGTGGAAGTGCCGTAGGCTCTGTTGCTTTGTTTTTTAGATGTTTCAGGAAACACCATACACTTCTCCCGAGTGGTTGTTGGCAATTTACATCCCGCCCATCAGCATAACAAGGCTCCCAGTTCTCCATGGCCTGTCCTGCCTTTCTGGATTTTACACTTTTTTCAGATGGCCCTTTTGACCGGGGGGAAGTGAGACTTCATTGTAGTGCAGATTTCCTTTGCAAGCTTGCTTGGTTGGCCAAAAAGGGCGTATGCGTTTTTTCCTGAATATATTCAGGAAAAAACGCATACGCACTTTTTGGCCAAGTGCATCATTGTGGACGTTCTGCCTCTTTTCCTATGCTTTCAATGCAATTCCAGTCTACCTCCTGAAATCGGTTTCCTGCAATTCTGCCCCGCTTTCAAGTCCTCTTGGCAGCCTTACTTCAGTCTATTTTTGGACGATAGCTGTCATTTATAACTCTGCAGGTTTGTGAATTACAGTGCCCCTGAGCTCCTTTCTTCAACTCGCTTTCTTGTGACCTGGCCGCAACACCGCAGGATGGCTTCAGGACCTAATCTGGTTCCGGCACGGCACGCTGAGCCTTTGGTTAATTCCTCTTCCTGGTGGGAAATGAGAGTTAAATTTGCCCGTCCAGACACCTCCAGCTAGTCTCTCATTGGTTCTCGCTATTCCTGTTCATCTTCCGCAGAAATTGCAAACTGGGCCAAACAGGAGGTTAAAGGGACTGACTCTCCAAGTCGGGAGAGTGTTAGTAAAGCGTCTGGAATGTTGCACCCGAGTACCAGGGGAGGAAAACTGAGACATATTTGAACACGTCTCCCGTTCACATGGTTGATCATACTCTGGGTTCCACATGCATGTTTTAGCTGAAGGAAGAATACCTTAAACCTGGAGAGTTGAGACCCGTGTAATGGGTACCATGCAATATGACTTCAAAGGGTCTTCATTTGCTCACCGAACCTCTCCAATCCTATCACTGCTGCGTTTATTCCCCTGTACACACGCTTGATTCTCTTTTGGAGACATAGCAATCCATAGGTTTTAAGATACTTACAAGTCAGTTACATTCTTAGGGGTTTAATATGGGGTTTTGAGTCCATTTCGTTGAGCAAGGAGTAGCTCTTGTCTATTCCATATTTGGCTTAAGGAACTTTATCTGTGCTCGTTTCAATCTCTGGTTTTATGCAGCACCCCAACTCACCTTTCCCCTTAAGCAAGCATAAGTTGGTTTTCTAAATTTGAGACCCTGTTCTGTTCTGTAATTCAGTTCCTGTGTAGCCAAGTTTACATTCCGTGTATTACTGATATCTTATGATGTTTCTTTTTCTGTGTGACTTATTTCAGTTAGAATCATCATACCTGAATCCACTCATTGTGATGCTAAGGGCCTGATGACATAGAATTCATTGCTGAGTGATATTGCTTTGTAAGTAAATACCACAACTTCTTTATCCATTTTTCACTTTCTGCGATGTTGAACTTGTACTGTAAACGAGGTTCTTGTAAACAGAGCCGTTCCAAACTTCGGGGTGGCTGTGTCTTTTTTATTTTAATTTCCCTAAGCTATAGGACCATAAGTGGCAGTGCCCTAGGCTCTGTTGCTTTGTTTTTTAGATGTTTCAGGAAACACCATACACTTCTCCCGAGTGTCTGTTGGCAATTTACATCCCGCCCATCAGCATAACAAGGCTCCCAGTTCTCCATGGCCTGTCCTGCCTTTCTGGATTTTACACTTTTTTCAGATGGCCCTTTTGACCGGGGGGAAGTGAGACTTCATTGTAGTGCAGATTTCCTTTGCAAGCTTGCTTGGTTGGCCAAAAAGGGCGTATGCGTTTTTTCCTGAATATATTCAGGAAAAAACGCATACGCCCTTTTTGGCCAAGTGCATCATTGTGGACGTTCTGCCTCTTTTCCTATGCTTTCAATGCAATTCCAGTCTACCTCCTGAAATCGGTTTCCTGCAATTCTGCCCCGCTTTCAAGTCCTCTTGGCAGCCTTACTTCAGTCTATTTTTGGACGATAGCTGTCATTTATAACTCTGCAGGTTTGTGAATTACAGTGCCCCTGAGCTCCTTTGTTCAACTCGCTTTCTTGTGAGCTGGCCGCAACACCGCAGGATGGCTTCAGGCCCTAATCTGGTTCCGGCACGGCACGCTGAGCCTTTGGTTAATTCCTCTTCCTGGTGGGAAATGAGAGTTAAATTTGCCCGTCCAGACACCTCCAGCTAGCCTCTCATTGGTTCTCGCTATTCCTGTTCATCTTCCGCAGAAATTGCAAACTGGGCCAAACAGGAGGTTAAAGGCGCTGACTCTCCAAGTGGGGAGAGTGTTAGTAAAGCGTCTGGAATGTTGCACCCGAGTACCAGGGGAGGAAAACTGAGACATATTTGAACACGTCTCCCGTTCACATGGTTGATCATACTTGGGTTCCACATGCATGTTTTAGCTGAAGGAAGAATACCTTAAACCTGGAGAGTTAAGACCCGTGTAATGGGTACCATGCAATATGACTTCAAAGGGTCTTCATTTGCTCACCGAACCTCTCCAATCCTATCACTGCTGCGTTTATGCCCCTGTACACATGCTTGATTCTCTTTCGGAGACATAGCAATCCATAGGTTTTTAAGATACTTACTATTCAGGTACATTCTTAGGCGTTTAATATGCGGTGTTGAGTCCATTTCGTTGAGCAAGGAGTAGCTCTTGTCTATTCCATATTTGACTTAAGGAACTTTATCTGTGCTCATTTCAATCTCTGGTTTTATGCAGCACCCCAACTCACCTTTACCCTTAAGCAAGCATAATTTGGTTTTCTAAATTTGAGACCCTGTTCTGTTCTGTAATTCAGTTCCTGTGTAGCCAAGTTTACATTCCGTGTATTACTGATATCTTATGATGTTTCTTTTTCTGTGTGACTTACTTCAGTTAGAATCATCATACCTGAATCCACTCATTGTGCTGCTAAGGGCCTGATGACACAGATTTCATTGCTGAGTGATATTGCTTTGTATGTAAATACCACAACTTCTTTAT
This sequence comes from Delphinus delphis, assembly GCF_949987515.2. Taxonomy (NCBI): domain Eukaryota; kingdom Metazoa; phylum Chordata; class Mammalia; order Artiodactyla; family Delphinidae; genus Delphinus; species Delphinus delphis. Next base: position 5,501,559 of record NW_027192648.1, read on the forward strand.
CCATTTTTCACTTTCTGCGATGTTGAACTTGTAACTGTAAACGAGGTTCTTGTAAACAGAGCCGTTCCAAACTTTGGGGTGGCTGTGTCTTTTTGATTTTAATTTCCCTAAGCTATAGGACCATAAGTGGAAGTGCCCTAGGTTCTGTTGCTTTGTTTTTTAGATGTTTCAGGAAACACCATACACTTCTCCCGAGTGGTTGTTGGCAATTTAAATCCCGCCCATCAGCATAACAAGGCTCCCAGTTCTCCATGGCCTGTCCTGCCTTTCTGGATTTTACACTTTTTTCAGATGGCCCTTTTGAACGGGGGGAAGTGAGACTTCATTGTAGTGCAGATTTCCTTTGCAAGCTTGCTTTGTTGGCCAAAAAGGGCGTATGCGTTTTTTCCTGAATATATTCAGGAAAAAACGCATACGCTCTTTTTGGCCAAGTGCATCATTGTGGACGTTCTGCCTCTTTTCCTATGCTTTCAATGCAATTCCAGTCTACCTCCTGAAATCGGTTTCCTGCAATTCTGCCCCGCTTTCAAGTCCTCTTGGCAGCCTTACTTCAGTATATTTTTGGACGATAGCTGTCATTTATAACTCTGCAGGTTTGTGAATTACAGTGCCCCTGAGCTCCTTTGTTCAACTCGCTTTCTTTTGAGCTGGCGGCAACACCGCAGGATGGCTTCAGGCCCTAATCTGGTTCCGGTACGGCACGCTGAGCCTTTGGTTATTTCCTCTTCCTGGTGGGAAATGAGAGTTAAATTTGCCCGTCCAGACACCTCCAGCTAGCCTCTCATTGGTTCTCGCTATTCCTGTTCATCTTCCGCAGAAATTGCAAACTGGGCCAAACAGGAGGTTAAAGGGACTGACTCTCCAAGTCGGGAGAGTGTTAGTAAAGCGTCTGGAATGTTGCACCCGAGTACCAGGGGAGGAAAACTGAGACATATTTGAACACGTCTCCTGATCACATGGTTGATCATACTCTAGGTTCCACATGCATGTTTTAGCTGAAGGAAGAATACCTTAAACCTGGAGAGTTGAGACCCGTGTAATGCGTACCATGCAAGATGACTTCAAAGGGTCTTCATTTGCTCACCGAACCTCTCCAATCCTATCACTGCTGCGTTTATGCCCCTGTACACATGCTTGATTCTCTTTTGGAGACATAGCTATCCATAGGTTTTCCGATACTTACTAGTCAGGTACATTCTTAGGCGTTTAATATGCGGTGTTGAGTCCATTTCGTTGAGCAAGGAGTAGCTCTTGTCTATTCCATATTTGGCTTAAGGAACTTTATCTGTGCTCATTTCAATCTCTGGTTTTATGCAGCACCCCAACTCACCTTTAACCTTAAGCAAGCATAAGTTGGTTTTCTAAATTTGAGTCCCTGTTCTGTTCTGTAATTCAGTTCCTGTGTAGCCAAGTTTACATTCCGTGTATTACTGATATCTTATGATGTTCCTTTTTCTGTGTGACTTACTTCAGTTAGAATCATCATACCTGAATCCACTCATTGTGCTGCTATGGGCCTGATGACACAGATTTCATTGCTGAGTGATATTGCTTTGTAAGTAAATACCACAACTTCTTTATCCATTTTTCACTTTCTGCGATGTTGAACTTGTACTGTAAACGAGGTTCTTGTAAACAGAGCCGTTCCAAACTTTGGGGTGGCTGTGTCTTTTTGATTTTAATTTCCCTAAGCTATAGGACCATAAGTGGCAGTGCCCTAGGCTCTGTTGCTTTGTTTTTTAGATGTTTCAGGAAACACCATACACTTCTCCCTAGTGTCCGTTGGCAATTTACATCCCGCCCATCAGCATAACAAGGCTCCCAGTTCTCCATGGCCTGTCCTGCCTTTCTGGATTTTACACTTTTTTCAGATGGCCCTTTTGACCGGGGGGAAGTGAGACTTCATTGTAGTGCAGATTTCCTTTGCAAGCTTGCTTGGTTGGCCAAAAAGGGCGTATGCGTTTTTTCCTGAATATATTCAGGAAAAAACGCATACGCCCTTTTTGGCCAAGTGCATCATTGTGGACGTTCTGCCTCTTTTCCTATGCTTTCAATGCAATTCCAGTCTACCTCCTGAAATCGGTTTCCTGCAATTCTGCCCCGCTTTCAAGTCCTCTTGGCAGCCTTACTTCAGTCTATTTTTGGACGATAGCTGTCATTTATAACTCTGCAGGTTTGTGAATTACAGTGCCCCAGAGCTCCTTTCTTCAACTCGCTTTCTTTTGAGCTGGCCGCAACACCGCAGGATGGCTTCAGGCCCTAATCTGGTTCCGGCACGGCACGCTGAGCCTTTGGTTAATTCCTCTTCCTGGTGGGAAATGAGAGTTAAATTTGCCCGTCCAGACACCTCCAGCTAGCCTCTCATTGGTTCTCGCTATTCCTGTTCATCTTCCGCAGAAATTGCAAACTGGGCCAAACAGGAGGTTAAAGGGACTGACTCTCCAAGTCGGGAGAGTGTTAGTAAAGCGTCTGGAATGTTGCACCCGAGTACCAGGGGAGGAAAACTGAGACATATTTGAACACGTCTCCCGATCACATGGTTGATCATACTCTAGGTTCCACATGCATGTTTTAGCTGAAGGAAGAATACCTTAAACCTGGGTAGTTGAAACCCGTGGAATGGGTACCATGCAATATGACTTCAAAGGGTCTTCATTTGCTCACCGAACCTCTCCAATCCTATCACTGCTGCGTTTATTCCCCTGTACACACGCTTGATTCTCTTTTGGAGACATAGCAATCCATAGGTTTTACGATACTTACTAGTCAGGTACATTCTTACGCGTTTAAAATGCGGTGTTGAGTCCATTTCGTTGAGCAAGGAGTAGCTCTTGTCTATTCCATATTTGGCTTAAGGAACTTTATCTGTGCTCATTTCAATCTCTGGTTTTATGCAGCACCCCAACTCACCTTTCCCCTTAAGCAAGCATAAGTTGGTTTTCTAAATTTGAGACCCTGTTCTGTTCTGTAATTCAGTTCCTGTGTAGCCAAGTTTACATTCCATGTATTAGTGATATCTTATGATGTTTCTTTTTCTGTGTGACTTATTTCAGTTAGAATCATCGTACCTGAATCCACTCATTGTGCTGCTAAGGGCCTGATGACACAGATTTCATTGCTGAGTGATATTGCTTTGTAAGTAAATACCACAAGTTCTTTATCCATTTTTCCCTTTCTGTGATGTTGAACTTGTACTGTAAACGAGGTTCTTGTAAACAGAGCCGTTCCAAACTTTGGGGTGGCTGTGTCTTTTTGATTTTAATTTCCCTAAGCTATAGGACCATAAGTGGAAGTGCCCTAGGTTCTGTTGCTTTGTTTTTTAGATGTTTCAGGAAACACCATACACTTCTCCCGAGTGGTTCTTGGCAATTTACATCCCGCCCATCAGCATAACAAGGCTCCCAGTTCTCCATGGCCTGTCCTGTCTTTCTGGATTTTACACTTTTTTCAGATGGCCCTTTTGACCGGGGGGAAGTGAGACTTCATTGTAGTGCAGATTTCCTTTGCAAGCTTGCTTGGTTGGCCAAAAAGGGCGTATGCGTTTTTTCCTGAATATATTCAGGAAAAAACGCATACGCCCTTTTTGGCCAAGTGCCTCATTGTGGACGTTCTGCCTCTTTTCCTATGCTTTCAATGCAATTCCAGTCTACCTCCTGAAATCGGTTTCCTGCAATTCTGCCCCGCTTTCAAGTCCTCTTGGCAGCCTTACTTCAGTCTATTTTTGGACGATAGCTGTCATTTATAACTCTGCAGGTTTGTGAATTACAGTGCCCCTGAGCTCCTTTCTTCAACTCGCTTTCTTTTGAGCTGGCCGCAACACCGCAGGATGGCTTCAGGCCCTAATCTGGTTCCGGTACGGCACGCTGAGCCTTTGGTTATTTCCTCTTCCTGGTGGGAAATGAGAGTTAAATTTGCCCGTCCAGACACCTCCAGCTAGCCTCTCATTGGTTCTCGCTATTCCTGTTCATCTTCCGCAGAAATTGCAAACTGGGCCAAACAGGAGGTTAAAGGCGCTGACTCTCCAAGTGGGGAGAGTGTTAGTAAAGCGTCTGGAATGTTGCACCCGAGTACCAGGGGAGGAAAACTGAGACATATTTGAACACGTCTCCCGATCACATGGTTGATCATACTCTAGGTTCCACATGCATGTTTTAGCTGAAGGAAGAATACCTTAAACCTGGGTAGTTGAAACCCGTGGAATGGGTACCATGCAATATGACTTCAAAGGGTCTTCATTTGCTCACCGAACCTCTCCAATCCTATCACTGCTGCGTTTATGCCCCTGTACACATGCTTGATTCTCTTTCGGAGACATAGCAATCCATAGGTTTTAAGATACTTACTAGTCAGGTACATTCTTAGGCGTTTAATATGAGGTGTTGAGTCCATTTCGTTGAGCAAGGAGTAGCTCTTGTCTATTCCATATTTGACTTAAGGAACTTTATCTGTGCTCATTTCAATCTCTGGTTTTATGCAGCACACCAACTCACCTTTACCCTTAAGCAAGAATAAGTTGGTTTTCTAAATTTTAGACCCTGTTCTGTTTTAATTCAGTTCCTGTGTAGCCAAGTTTACATTCCGTGTATTCGTGATATCTTATGATGTTTCTTTTTCTGTGTGACTTATTTCAGTTAGAATCATCGTACCTGAATCCACTCATTGTGCTGCTAAGGGCCTGATGACATAGATTTCATTGCTGAGTGATATTGCTTTGTAAGTAAATACCACAACTTCTTTATCCATTTTTCACTTTCTGCGATGTTGAACTTGTACTGTAAACGAGGTTCTTGTAAACAGAGCCGTTCCAAACTTTGGGGTGGCTGTGTCCTTTTGATTTTAATTTCCCTAAGCTATAGGACCATAAGCGGAAGTGCCCTAGGTTCTGTTGCTTTGTTTTTTAGATGTTTCAGGAAACACCATATACTTCTCCCGAGTGGTTGTTGGCAATTTACATCCCGCCCATCAGCATAACAAGGCTCCCAGTTCTCCATGGCCTGTCCTGCCTTTCTGGATTTTACACTTTTTTCAGATGGCCCTTTTGACCGGGGGGAAGTGAGACTTCATTGTAGTGCAGATTTCCTTTGCAAGCTTGCTTGGTTGGCCAAAAAGGGCGTATGCGTTTTTTCCTGAATATATTCAGGAAAAAACGCATACGCCCTTTTTGGCCAAGTGCATCATTGTGGACGTCCTGCCTCTTTTCCTATGCTTTCAATGCAATTCCAGTCTACCTCCTGAAATCGGTTTCCTGCAATTCTGCACCGCTTTCAAGTCCTCTTGGCAGCCTTATTTCAGTCTATTTTTGGACGATAGCTGTCATTTATAACTCTGCAGGTTTGTGCATTACAGTGCCCCTGAGCTCCTTTCTTCAACTCGCTTTCTTGTGACCTGGCCGCAACACCGCAGGATGGCTTCAGGCCCTAATCTGGTTCCGGCACGGCACGCTGAGCCTTTGGTTATTTCCTCTTCCTGGTGGGAAATGAGAGTTAAATTTGCCCGTCCAGACACCTCCAGCTAGTCTCTCATTGGTTCTCGCTATTCCTGTTCATCTTCCGCAGAAATTGCAAACTGGGCCAAACAGGAGGTTAAAGGGGCTGACTCTCCAAGTGGGGAGAGTGTTAGTAAAGCGTCTGGAATCTTGCACCCGAGTACCAGGGGAGGAAAACTGAGACATATTTGAACACGCCTCCCGTTCACATGGTTGATCATACTTGGGTTCCACATGCATGTTTTAGCTGAAGGAAGAATACCTTAAACCTGGAGAGTTAAGACCCGTGTAATGGGTACCATGCAATATGACTTCAAAGGGTCTTCATTTGCTCACCGAACCTCTCCAATCCTATCACTGCTGCGTTTATGCCCCTGTACACATGCTTGATTCTCTTTCAGAGACATAGCAATCCACAGGTTTTAAGATACTTACTAGTCAGGTACATTCTTAGGCGTTTAATATGCGGTGTTGAGTCCATTTCGTTGAGCAAGGAGTAGCTCTTGTCTATTCCATATTTGGCTTAAGGAACTTTATCTGTGCTCATTTCAATCTCTGGTTTTATGCAGCACCCCAACTCACCTTTACCCTTAAGCAAGCATAAGTTGGTTTTCTAAATTTGAGTCCCTGTTCTCTTCTGTAATTCAGTTCCTGTGTAGCCAAGTTTACATTCCGTGTATTACTGATATCTTATGATGTTTCTTTTTCTGTGTGACTTATTTCAGTTAGAATCATCGTACCTGAATCTACTCATTATGCTGCTACGGGCCTGATGACATAGATTTCATTGCTGAGTGATACTGCGTTGTACGTAAGTACCACAACTTCTTTATCCAGTTTTCACTTTCTGCGATGTTGAACTTGTACTGTAAACGAGGTTCTTGTAAACAGAGCCGTTCCAAACTTTGGGGTGGCTGTGTCTTTTTGATTTTAATTTCCCTAAGCTATAGGACCATAAGTGGAAGTGCCCTAGGCTCTGTTGCTTTGTTTTTTAGATGTTTCAGGAAACACCATACACTTCTCCCGAGTGGTTGTTGGCAATTTACATCCCGCCCATCAGCATAACAAGGCTCCCAGTTCTCAATGGCCTGTTGCCTTTCTGGATTTTACACTTTTTTCAGATGACCCTTTTGACCGGGGGGAAGTGAGACTTCATTGTAGTGCAGATTTCCTTTGCAAGCTTGCTTGGTTGGCCAAAAAGGGCGTATGCGTTTTATCCTGAATATATTCAAGAAAAAACGCATACGCCCTTTTTGGCCAAGTGCATCATTGTGGACGTTCTGCCTCTTTTCCTATGCTTTCAATGCAATTCCAGTCTACCTCCTGAAATCGGTTTCCTGCAATTCTGCCCTGCTTTCAAGTCCTCTTGGCAGCCTTACTTCAGTCTATTTTTGGACGATAGCTGTCATTTATAACTCTGCAGGTTTGTGAATTACAGTGCCCCTGAGCTCCTTTCTTCAACTCGCTTTCTTTTGAGCTGGCCGCAACACCGCAGGATGGCTTCAGGCCCTAATCTGGTTCCAGTACGGCATGCTGAGCCTTTGGTTATTTCCTCTTCCTGGTGGGAAATGAGAGTTAAATTTGCCCGTCCAGACACCTCCAGCTAGCCTCTCATTGGTTCTCGCTATTCCTGTTCATCTTCCGCAGAAATTGCAAACTGGGCCAAACAGGAGGTTAAAGGCGCTGACTCTCCAAGTGGGGAGAGTGTTAGTAAAGCGTCTGGAATGTTGCACCCGAGTACCAGGGGAGGAAAACTGAGACATATTTGAACACGTCTCCCGTTCACATGGTTGATCATACTTGGGTTCCACATGCATGTTTTAGCTGAAGGAAGAATACCTTAAACCTGGAGAGTTGAGGCCCGTGTAATGGGTACCATGCAATATGACTTCAAAGGGTCTTCATTTGCTCACCGAACCTCTCCAATCCTATCACTGCTGCGTTTATGCCCCTGTACACATGCTTGATTCTCTTTTGGAGACATAGCAATCCATAGGTTTTACGATACTTACTAGTCAGGTACATTCTTAGGCGTTTAATATGCGGTGTTGAGTCCATTTCGTTGAGCAAGGAGTAGCTCTTGTCTATTCCATATTTGACTTAAGGAACTTTATCTGTGCTCATTTCAATCTCTGGTTTTATGCAGCACCCCAACTCACCTTTACCCTTAAGCAAGCATAAGTTGGTTTTCTAAATTTGAGACCCTGTTCTGTTCTGTAATTCAGTTCCTGTGTAGCCAAGTTTACATTCCGTGTATTACTGATATCTTATGATGTTTCTTTTTCTGTGTGACTTATTTCAGTTAGAATCATCATACCTGAATCCACTCATTGTGATTCTAAGGGCCTGATGACACAGATTTCATTGCTGAGTGATATTGCTTTGTAAGTAAATACCACAACTTCTTTATCCATTTTTCACTTTCTGCGATGTTGAACTTGTACTGTAAACGAGGTTCTTGTAAACAGAGGCGTCCCAAACTTTGGGGTGGCTGTGTCTTTTTGATTTTAATTTCCCTAAGCTATAGGACCATAAGTGGCAGTGCCCTAGGCTCTGTTGCTTTGTTTTTTACATGTTTCAGGAAACACCATACACTTCTCCCGAGTGTCTGTTGGCAATTTACATCCCGCCCATCAGCATAACAAGGCTCCCAGTTCTCCATGGCCTGTCCTGCCTTTCTGGATTTTACACTTTTTTCAGATGGCCCTTTTGACCGGGGGGAAGTGAGACTTCATTGTAGTGCAGATTTCCTTTGCAAGCTTGCTTGGTTGGCCAAAAAGGGCGTATGCGTTTTTTCCTGAATATATTCAGGAAAAAACGCATACGCCCTTTTTGGCCAAGTGCATCATTGTGGACGTTCTGCCTCTTTTCCTATGCTTTCAATGCAATTCCAGTCTACCTCCTGAAATCGGTTTCCTGCAATTCTGCCCCGCTTTCAAGTCCTCTTGGCAGCCTTACTTCAGTATATTTTTGGACGATAGCTGTCATTTATAACTGCAGGTTTGTGAATTACAGTGCCCCTGAGCTCCTTTCTTCAACTCGCTTTCTTGTGACCTGGCCGCAACACCTCAGGATGGCTTCAGGCCCTAATCTGGTTCCGGTACGGCACGCTGAGCCTTTGGTTATTTCCTCTTCCTGGTGGGAAATGAGAGTTAAATTTGCCCGTCCAGACACCTCCAGCTAGCCTCTCATTGGTTCTCGCTATTCCTGTTCATCTTCCGCAGAAATTGCAAACTGGGCCAAACAGGAGGTTAAAGGCGCTGACTCTCCATGTGGGGAGAGTGTTAGTAAAGCGTTTGGAATGTTGCACCCGAGTACCAGGGGAGGAAAACTGAGACATATTTGAACACGTCTCCCGATCACATGGTTGATCATACTCTGGGTTCCACATGCATGTTTTAGCTGAAGGAAGAATACCTAAAACCTGGGTAGTTGAAACCCGTGGAATGGGTACCATGCAATATGACTTCAAAGGGTCTTCATTTGCTCACCGAACCTCTCCAATCCTATCACTGCTGCGTTTATGCCCCTGTACACATGCTTGATTCTCTTTCGGAGACATAGCAATCCATAGGTTTTAAGATACTTACTAGTCAGGTACATCCTTAGGCGTTTAATATGCGGTGTTGAGTCCATTTCGTTGAGCAAGGAGTAGCTCTTGTCTATTCCATATTTGGCTTAAGGAACTTTATCTGTGCTCATTTCAATCTCTGGCTTTATGCAGCAACCCAACTCACCTTTCCCCTTAAGCAAGCATAAGTTGGTTTTCTAAATTTGAGAACCATTTCTGTTTTGGAATTCAGTTCCTGTGTAGCCAAGTTTACATTCCGTGTATTACTGATATCTTATGATGTTTCTTTTTCTGTGTGACTTATTTCAGTTAGAATCATCATACCTGAATCCACTCATTGTGATGCTAAGGGCCTGATGACATAGATTTCATTGCTGAGTGATATTGCTTTGTAAGTAAATACCACAACTTCTTTATCCATTTTTCACTTTCTGCGATGTTGAACTTGTACTGTAAACGAGGTTCTTGTAAACAGAGGCGTCCCAAACTTTGGGGTGGCTGTGTCTTTTTGATTTTAATTTCCCTAAGCTATAGGACCAGAAGCGGCAGTGCCCTAGGCTCTGTTGCTTTGTTTTTTAGATGTTTCAGGAAACACCATACACTTCTCCCGAGTGTCTGTTGGCAATTTACATCTCGCCCATCAGCATAACAAGGCTCCCAGTTCTCCATGGCCTGTCCTGCCTTTCCGGATTTTACACTTTTTTCAGATGGCCCTTTTCACCGGGGGGAAGTGAGAATTCATTGTAGTGCAGATTTCCTTTGCAAGCTTGCTTGGTTGGCCAAAAAGGGCGTATGCGTTTTTTCCTGAATATATTCAGGAATAATTTTCCCGTCTAGACACCTCCAGCTAGCCTCTCATTGGTTCTCGCTATTCCTGTTCATCTTCTGCAGAAATTGCAAACTGGGCCAAACAGGAGGTTAAAGGCGCTGACTCTCCAAGTGGGGAGAGTGTTAGTAAAGTGTCTGGAATGTTGCACCCGAGTACCAGGGGAGGAAAACTGAGACATATTTGAACACGTCTCCCGTTCACATGGTTGATCATACTTGGGTTCCACATGCATGTTTTAGCTGAAGGAAGAATACCTTAAACCTGGAGAGTTGAGACCCGTGTAATGGGTACCATGCAATATGACTTCAAAGGGTCTTCATTTGCTCACCGAACCTCTCCAATCCTATCACTGCTGCGTTTATGCCCCTGTACACATGCTTGATACTCTTTTGGAGACATAGCAATCCATAGGTTTTACGATACTTACTAGTCAGGTACATTCTTAGGCGTTTAATATGCGGTGTTGAGTCCATTTCATTGAGCAAGGAGTAGCTCTTGTCTATTCCATATTTGACTTAAGGAACTTTATCTGTGCTCATTTCAATCTCTGGTTTTATGCAGCACCCCAACTCACCTTTCCCCTTAAGCAAGCATAAGTTGTTTTTCTAAATTTGAGACCCTGTTCTGTTCTGTAATTCAGTTCCTGTGTAGCCAAGTTTCCATTCCGTGTATTACTGATATCTTATGATGTTTCTTTTTCTGTGTGACTTATTTCAGTTAGAATCATCATACCTGAATCCACTCATTGTGCTGCTAAGGGCCTGATGACACAGATTTCATTGCTGAGTGATATTGCTTTGTAAGTAAATACCACAACTTCTTTATCCATTTTTCACTTTCTGCGATGTTGAACTTGTACTGTAAACGAGGTTCTTGTAAACAGAGCCGTTCCAAACTTTGGGGTGGCTGTGTCTTTTTGATTTTAATTTCCCTAAGCTATAGGACCATAAGTGGAAGTGCCCTAGGTTCTGTTGCTTTGTTTTTTAGATGTTTCAGGAAACACCATACACTTCTCCCGAGGGGTTGTTGGCAATTTACATCCCGCCCATCAGCATAACAAGGCTCCCAGTTCTCCATGGCCTGTCCTGCCTTTCTGGATTTTACACTTTTTTCAGATGGCCCTTTTGACCGGGGGGAAGTGAGACTTCATTGTAGTGCAGATTTCCTTTGCAAGCTTGCTTGGTTGGCCAAAAAGGGCGTATGCGTTTTTTCCTGAATATATTCAGGAAAAAACGCATACGCCCTTTTTGGCCAAGTGCATCATTGTGGACGTTCTGCCTCTTTTCCTATGCTTTCAATGCAATTCCAGTCTACCTCCTGAAATCGGTTTCCTGCAATTCTGCCCCGCTTTCAAGTCCTCTTGGCAGCCTTACTTCAGTCTATTTTTGGACGATAGCTGTCATTTATAACTCTGCAGGTTTGTGAATTACAGTGCCCCTGAGCTCCTTTCTTCAACTTGCTTTCTTGTGAGCTGGCCGCAACACCGCAGGATGGCTTCAGGCCCTAATCTGGTTCCGGCACGGCACGCTGAGCCTTTGGTTATTTCCTCTTCCTGGTGGGAAATGAGAGTTAAATTTGCCCGTCCAGACACCTTCAGCTAGCCTCTCATTGGTTCTCGCTATTCCTGTTCATCTTCCGCAGAAATTGCAAACTGGGCCAAACAGGAGGTTAAAGGCGCTGACTCTCCAAGTGGGGAGAGTGTTAGTAAAGCGTCTGGAATGTTGCACCCGAGTACCAGGGGAGGAAAACTGAGACATATTTGAACACGTCTCCCGATCACATGGTTGATCATACTCTAGGTTCCACATGCATGTTTTAGCTGAAGGAAGAATACCTTAAACCTGGGTAGTTGAAACCCGTGGAATGGGTACCATGCAATATGACTTCAAAGGGTCTTCATTTGCTCACCGAACCTCTCCAATCCTATCACTGCTGCGTTTATGCCCCTGTACACATGCTTGATTCTCTTTCGGAGACATAGCAATCCATAGGTTTTAAGATACTTACAAGTCAGGTACATTCTTAGGCGTTTAATATGCGGTGTTGAGTCCATTTCGTTGAGCAAGGAGTAGCTCTTGTCTATTCCATATTTGGCTTAAGGAACTTTATCTGTGCTCATTTCAATCTCTGGTTTTATGCAGCACCCCAACTCACCTTTACCCTTAAGCAAGCATAAGTTGGTTTTCTAAATTTGAGACCCTGTTCTGTTCTGTAATTCAGTTCCTGTGTAGCCAAGTTTCCATTCCGTGTATTACTGATATCTTATGATGTTTCTTTTTCTGTGTGACTTATTTCAGTTAGAATCATGATACCTGAATCCACTCATTGTGCTGCTAAGGGCCTGATGACACAGATTTCATTGCTGAGTGATATTGCTTTGTAAGTGAATACCACAACTTCTTTATCCATTTTTCACTTTCTGCGATGTTGAACTTGTACTGTAAACGAGGTTCTTGTAAACAGAGCCGTTCCAAACTTTGGGGTGGCTGTGTCTTTTTGATTTTAATTTCCCTAAGCTATAGGACCATAAGTGGAAGTGCCCTAGGCTCTGTTGCTTTGTTTTTTAGATGTTTCAGGAAACACCATACACTTCTCCCAAGTGTCTGTTGGCAATTTACATCCCGCCCATCAGCATAACAAGGCTCCCAGTTTTCAATGGCCTGTTGCCTTTCTGGATTTTACACTTTTTTCAGATGGCCCTTTTGACCGGGGGGAAGTGAGACTTCATTGTAGTGCAGATTTCCTTTGCAAGCTTGCTTGGTTGGCCAAAAAGGGCGTATGCGTTTTTTCCTGAATATATTCAGGAAAAAACGCATACGCCCTTTTTGGCCAAGTGCATCATTGTGGACATTCTGCCTCTTTTCCTATGCTTTCAATGCAATTCCTGTCTACCTTCTGAAATTGGTTTCCTGCAATTCTGCCCCGCTTTCAAGTCCTCTTGGCAGCCTTACTTCAGTCTATTTTTGGACGATAGCTGTCATTTATAACTCTGCAGGTTTGTGAATTACAGTGCCCCTGAGCTCCTTTCTTCAACTTGCTTTCTTGTGAGCTGGCCGCAACACCGCAGGATGGCTTCAGGCCCTAATCTGGTTCCGGCACGGCACGCTGAGCCTTTGGTTAATTCCTCTTCCTGGTGGGAAATGAGAGTTAAATTTGCCCGTCCAGACACCTCCAGCTAGCCTCTCATTGGTTCTCGCTATTCCTGTTCATCTTCCGCAGAAATTGCAAACTGGGCCAAACAGGAGGTTAAAGGCGCTGACTCTCCAAGTGGGGAGAGTGTTAGTAAAGCGTCTGGAATGTTGCACCCGAGTACCAGGGGAGGAAAACTGAGACATATTTGAACACGTCTCCCGTTCACATGGTTGATCATACTTGGGTTCCACATGCATGTTTTAGCTGAAGGAAGAATACCTTAAACCTGGAGAGTTGAGACCCGTGTAATGGGTACCATGCAATATGACTTCAAAGGGTCTTCATTTGCTCACCGAACCTCTCCAATCCTATCACTGCTGCGTTTATGCCCCTGTACACATGCTTGATTCTCTTTCGGAGACATAGCAATCCATAGGTTTTACGATACTTACTAGTCAGGTACATTCTTAGGCGTTTAATATGCGGTGTTGAGTCCATTTCGTTGAGCAAGGAGTAGCTCTTGTCTATTCCATATTTGACTTAAGGAACTTTATCTGTGCTCATTTCAATCTCTGGTTTTATGCAGCACCCCAACTCACATTTACCCTTAAGCAAGCATAAGTTGGTTTTCTAAATTTGAGACCCTGTTCTGTTCTGTAATTCAGTTCCTGTGTAGCCAAGTTTCCATTCCGTGTATTACTGATATCTTATGATGTTTCTTTTTCTGTGTGACTTATTTCAGGTAGAATCATCATACCTGAATCCACTCATTGTGATGCTAAGGGCCTGATGACATAGATTTCATTGCTGAGTGATATTGCTTTGTAAGTAAATACCACAACTTCTTTATCCATTTTTCACTTTCTGCGATGTTGAACTTGTACTGTAAACGAGGTTCTTGTAAACAGAGGCGTCCCAAACTTTGGGGTGGCTGTGTCTTTTTGATTTTAATTTCCCTAAGCTATAGGACCATAAGTGGCAGTGCCCTAGGCTCTGTTGCTTTGTTTTTTAGATGTTTCAGGAAACACCATACACTTCTCCCGAGTGTCTGTTGGCAATTTACATCCCGCCCATCAGCATAACAAGGCTCCCAGTTCTCCATGGCCTGTCCTGCCTTTCTGGATTTTACACATTTTTCAGATGGCCCTTTTGACCGGGGGGAAGTGAGACTTCATTGTAGTGCAGATTTCCTTTGCAAGCTTGCTTGGTTGGCCAAAAAGGGCGTATGCGTTTTTTCCTGAATATATTCAGGAAAAAACGCATACGCCCTTTTTGGCCAAGTGCATCATTGTGGACGTTCTGCCTCTTTTCCTATGCTTTCAATGCAATTCCAGTCTACCTCCTGAAATCGGTTTCCTGCAATTCTGCCCCGCTTTCAAGTCCTCTTGGCAGCCTTACTTCAGTCTATTTTTGGACGATAGCTGTCATTTATAACTCTGCAGGTTTGTGAATTACAGTGCCCCTGAGCTCCTTTCTTCAACTCGCTTTCTTGTGACCTGGCCGCAACACCGCAGGATGGCTTCAGGCCCTAATCTGGTTCCGGCCCGGCACGCTGAGCCTTTGGTTAATTCCTCTTCCTGGTGGGAAATGAGAGTTAAATTTGCCCGTCCAGACACCTCCAGCTAGCCTCTCATTGGTTCTCGCTATTCCTGTTCATCTTCCGCAGAAATTGCAAACTGGGCCAAACAGGAGGTTAAAGGGACTGACTCTCCAAGTGGGGAGAGTGTTAGTAAAGCGTCTGGAATGTTGCACCCGAGTACCAGGGGAGGAAAACTGAGACATATTTGAACACGTCTCCCGATCACATGGTTGATCATACTCTAGGTTCCACATGCATGTTTTAGCTGAAGGAAGAATACCTTAAACCTGGGTAGTTGAAACCCGTTGAATGGGTACCATGCAATATGATTTCAAAGGGTCTTCATTTGCTCACCGAACCTCCCCAATCCTATCACTGCTGCGTTTATGCCCCTGTACACATGCTTGATTCTCTTTCGGAGACATAGCAATCCATAGGTTTTAAGATACTTACTAGTCAGGTACATTCTTAGGCGTTTAATATGCGGTGTTGAGTCCATTTCATTGAGCAAGGAGTAGCTCTTGTCTATTCCATATTTGACTTAAGGAACTTTATCTGTGCTCATTTCAATCTCTGGTTTTATGCAGCACCCCAACTCACCTTTCCCCTTAAGCAAGCATAAGTTGTTTTTCTAAATTTGAGACCCTGTTCTGTTCTGTAATTCAGTTCCTGTGTAGCCAAGTTTCCATTCCGTGTATTACTGATATCTTATGATGTTTCTTTTTCTGTGTGACTTATTTCAGTTAGAATCATCATACCTGAATCCACTCATTGTGCTGCTAAGGGCCTGATGACATAGATTTCATTGCTGAGTGATATTGCTTTGTAAGTGAATATCACAACTTCTTTATCCATTTTTCACTTTCTGCGATGTTGAACTTGTACTGTAAACGAGGTTCTTGTAAACAGAGCCGTTCCAAACTTTGGGGTGGCTGTGTCTTTTTGATTTTAATTTCCCTAAGCTATAGGATCATAAGTGGAAGTGCCCTAGGCTCTGTTGCTTTGTTTTTTAGATGTTTCAGGAAACACCATACACTTCTCCCAAGTGTCTGTTGGCAATTTACATCCCGCCCCTCAGCATAACAAGGCTCCCAGTTCTCAATGGCCTGTTGCCTTTCTGGATTTTACACTTTTTTCAGATGGCCCTTTTGACCGGGGGGAAGTGAGACTTCATTGGAGTGCAGATTTCCTTTGCAAGCTTGCTTGGTTGGCCAAAAAGGGCGTATGCGTTTTTTCCTGAATATATTCAGGAAAAAACGCATACGCCCTTTTTGGCCAAGTGCATCATTGTGGACGTTCTGCCTCTTTTCCTATGCTTTCAATGCAATTCCAGTCTACCTCCTGAAATCGGTTTCCTGCAATTCTGCCCCGCTTTCAAGTCCTCTTGGCAGCCTTACTTCAGTCTATTTTTGGACGATAGCTGTCATTTATAACTCTGCAGGTTTGTGAATTACAGTGCCCCTGAGCTCCTTTCTTCAACTCGCTTTCTTGTGACCTGGCCGCAACACCGCAGGATGGCTTCAGGCCCTAATCTGGTTCCGGCCCGGCACGCTGAGCCTTTGGTTAATTCCTCTTCCTGGTGGGAAATGAGAGTTAAATTTGCCCGTCCAGACACCTCCAGCTAGCCTCTCATTGGTTCTCGCTATTCCTGTTCATCTTCCGCAGAAATTGCAAACTGGGCCAAACAGGAGGTTAAAGGGACTGACTCTCCAAGTGGGGAGAGTGTTAGTAAAACGTCTGGAATGTTGCACCCGAGTACCAGGGGAGGAAAACTGAGACATATTTGAACACGTCTCCTGATCACATGGTTGATCATACTCTAGGTTCCACATGCATGTTTTAGCTGAAGGAAGAATAACTTAAACCTGGGCAGTTGAAACCCGTGGAATGGGTACCATGCAATATGACTTCAAAGGGTCTTCATTTGCTCACCGAACCTCTCCAATCCTATCACTGCTGCGTTTATGCCCCTGTACACATGCTTGATTCTCTTTCGGAGACATAGCAATCCATAGGTTTTAAGATACTTACAAGTCAGGTACATTCTTAGGCGTTTAATATGCGGTGTTGAGTCCATTTCGTTGAGCAAGGAGTAGCTCTTGTCTATTCCACATTTGGCTTAAGGAACTTTATCTGTGCTCATTTCAATCTCTGGTTTTATGCAGCACCCCAACTCACCTTTCCCCTTAAGCAAGCATAAGTTGGTTTTCTAAATTTGAGACCCTGTTCTGTTTTGGAATTCAGTTCCTGTGTAGCCAAGTTTACATTCCGTGTATTACTGATATCTTATGATGTTTCTTTTTATGTGTGACTTACTTCAGTTAGAATCATCATACCTGAATCCACTCATTGTGCTGCTAAGGGCCTGATGACACAGATTTCATTGCTGAGTGATATTGCTTTGTAAGTAAATACCACAACTTCTTTATCAATTTTTCACTTTCTGCGATGTTGAACTTGTACTCTAAATGAGGTTCTTGTAAACAGATCCGTTCCAAACTTTGGGGTGGCTGTGTCTTTTTTATTTTAATTTCCCTAAGCTATAGGACCATAAGTGGAAGTGCCCTAGGTTCTGTTGCTTTGTTTTTTAGATGTTTCAGGAAACACCATACACTTCTCCCGAGTGGTTGTTGGCAATTTACATCCCGCCCATCAGCATAACAAGGCTCCCAGTTCTCCATGGCCTGTCCTGCCTTTCTGGATTTTACACTTTTTTCAGATGGCCCTTTTGACCGGGGGGAAGTGGGACTTCATTGTAGTGCAGATTTCCTTTGCAAGCTTGCTTGGTTGGCCAAAAAGGGCGTATGCGTTTTTTCCTGAATATATTCAGGAAAAAACGCATACGCCCTTTTTGGCCAAGTGCATCATTGTGGACATTCTGCCTCTTTTCCTATGCTTTCAAGGCAATTCCAGTCTACCTCCTGAAATCGGTTTCCTGCAATTCTGCCCCGCTTTCAAGTCCTCTTGGCAGCCTTACTTCAGTATATTTTTGGACGATAGCTGTCATTTATAACTCTGCAGGTTTGTGAATTACAGTGCCCCTGAGCTCCTTTCTTCAACTCGCTTTCTTGTGACCTGGCCGCAACACCGCAGGATGGCTTCAGGCCCTAATCTGGTTCCGGTACGGCACGCTGAGCCTTTGGTTATTTCCTCTTTCTGGTGGGAAATGAGAGTTAAATTTGCCCGTCCAGACACATCCAGCTAGCCTCTCATTGGTTCTCGCTATTCATGTTCATCTTCCGCAGAAATTGCAAACTGGGCTAAACAGGAGGTTAAAGGCGCTGACTCTCCAAGTGGGGAGAGTGTTAGTAAAGCGTCTGGAATGTTGCACCCGAGTACCAGGGGAGGAAAACTGAGAAATATTTGAACACGTCTCCCGTTCACATGGTTGATCATACTTGGGTTCCACATGCATGTTTTAGCTGAAGGAAGAATACCTAAAACCTGGGTAGTTGAAACTCGTGGAATGGGTACCATGCAATATGACTTCAAAGGGTCTTCATTTGCTCACCGAACCTCTCCAATCCTATCACTGCTGCGTTTATGCCCCTGTACACATGCTTGATTCTCTTTCGGAGACATAGCAATCCATAGGTTTTAAGATACTTACTAGTCAGGTACATTCTTAGGCGTTTAATATGCGGTGTTGAGTCCATTTCGTTGAGCAAGGAGTAGCTCTTGTCTATTCCATATTTGGCTTAAGGAACTTTATCTGTGCTCATTTCAATCTCTGGTTTTATGCAGCACCCCAACTCACCTTTCCCCTTAAGCAAGCATAAGTTGGTTTTCTAAATTTGAGACCCTGTTCTGTTCTGTAATTCAGTTCCTGTGTAGCCAAGTTTACATTCCGTGTATTACTGATATCTTATGATGTTTCTTTTTCTGTGTGACTTATTTCAGTTAGAATCATCATACCTGAATCCACTCATTGTGATGCTAAGGGCCTGATGACATAGAATTCATTGCTGAGTGATATTGCTTTGTAAGTAAATACCACAACTTCTTTATCCATTTTTCACTTTCTGCGATGTTGAACTTGTACGGTAAACGAGGTTCTTGTAAACAGAGGCGTCCCAAACTTTGGGGTGGCTGTGTCTTTTTGATTTTAATTTCCCTAAGCTATAGGACCATAAGTGGCAGTGCCCTAGGCTCTGTTGCTTTGTTTTTTAGATGTTTCAGGAAACACCATACACTTCTCCCGAGTGGTTGTTGGCAATTTACATCCCGCCCATCAGCATAACAAGGCTCCCAGTTCTCCATGGCCTGTCCTGCCTTTCTGGATTTTACACTTTTTTCAGATGGCCCTTTTGACCGGGGGGAAGTGAGACTTCATTGTAGTGCAGATTTCCTTTGCAAGCTTGCTTGGTTGGCCAAAAAGGGCGTATGCGTTTTTTCCTGAATATATTCAGGAAAAAACGCATACGCCCTTTTTGGCCAAGTGCATCATTGTGGACGTTCTGCCTCTTTTCCTATGCTTTCAATGCAATTCCAGTCTACCTCCTGAAATCGGTTTCCTGCAATTCTGCCCCGCTTTCAAGTCCTCTTGGCAGCCTTACTTCAGTCTATTTTTGGACGATAGCTGTCATTTATAACTCTGCAGGTTTGTGAATTACAGTGCCCCTGAGCTCCTTTCTTCAACTCGCTTTCTTGTGACCTGGCCGCAACACCGCAGGATGGCTTCAGGCCCTAATCTGGTTCCGGCACGGCACGCTGAGCCTTTGGTTATTTCCTCTTCCTGGTGGGAAATGAGAGTTAAATTTGCCCGTCCAGACACCTCCAGCTAGTCTCTCATTGGTTCTCGCTATTCCTGTTCATCTTCCGCAGAAATTGCAAACTGGGCCAAACAGGAGGTTAAAGGGACTGACTCTCCAAGTGGGGAGAGTGTTAGTAAAGCGTCTGGAATGTTGCACCCGAATACCAGGGTACGAAAACTGAGACATATTTGAACACGTCTCCCGTTCACATGGTTGATCATACTTGGGTTCCACATGCATGTTTTAGCTGAAGGAAGAATACCTTAAACCTGGAGAGTTGAGACCCGTGGAATGGGTACCATGCAATATGACTTCAAAGGGTCTTCATTTGCTCACCGAACCTCTCCAATCCTATCACTGCTGCGTTTATGCCCCTTTACACACGCTTGATTCTCTTTTGGAGACATAGCAATCCATAGGTTTTAAGATACTTACTAGTCAGGTACATTCTTAGGCGTTTAATATGCGGTGTTGAGTCCATTTCATTGAGCAAGGAGTAGCTCTTGTCTATTCCATATTTGACTTAAGGAACTTTATCTGTGCTCATTTCAATCTCTGGTTTTATGCAGCACCCCAACTCACCTTTCCCCTTAAGCAAGCATAAGTTGTTTTTCTAAATTTGAGACCCTGTTCTGTTCTGTAATTCAGTTCCTGTGTAGCCAAGTTTCCATTCCGTGTATTACTGATATCTTATGATGTTTCTTTTTCTGTGTGACTTATTTCAGTTAGAATCATCATACCTGAATCCACTCATTGTGCTGCTAAGGGCCTGATGACATAGATTTCATTGCTGAGTGATATTGCTTTGTAAGTGAATATCACAACTTCTTTATCCATTTTTCACTTTCTGCGATGTTGAACTTGTACTGTAAACGAGGTTCTTGTAAACAGAGCCGTTCCAAACTTTGGGGTGGCTGTGTCTTTTTGATTTTAATTTCCCTAAGCTATAGGACCATAAGTGGAAGTGCCCTAGGCTCTGTTGCTTTGTTTTTTAGATGTTTCAGGAAACACCATACACTTCTCCCAAGTGTCTGTTGGCAATTTACATCCCGCCCCTCAGCATAACAAGGCTCCCAGATCTCAATGGCCTGTTGCCTTTCTGGATTTTACACTTTTTTCAGATGGCCCTTTTGACCGGGGGGAAGTGAGACTTCATTGTAGTGCAGATTTCCTTTGCAAGCTTGCTTGGTTGGCCAAAAAGGGCGTATGCGTTTTTTCCTGAATATATTCAGGAAAAAACGCATACGCCCTTTTTGGCCAAGTGCATCATTGTGGACGTTCTGCCTCTTTTCCTATGCTTTCAATGCAATTCCAGTCTACCTCCTGAAATCGGTTTCCTGCAATTCTGCCCCGCTTTCAAGTCCTCTTGGCAGCCTTACTTCAGTCTATTTTTGGACGATAGCTGTCATTTATAACTCTGCAGGTTTGTGAATTACAGTGCCCCTGAGCTCCTTTCTTCAACTCGCTTTCTTGTGACCTGGCCGCAACACCGCAGGATGGCTTCAGGCCCTAATCTGGTTCCGGCCCGGCACGCTGAGCCTTTGGTTAATTCCTCTTCCTGGTGGGAAATGAGAGTTAAATTTGCCCGTCCAGACACCTCCAGCTAGCCTCTCATTGGTTCTCGCTATTCCTGTTCATCTTCCGCAGAAATTGCAAACTGGGCCAAACAGGAGGTTAAAGGGACTGACTCTCCAAGTGGGGAGAGTGTTAGTAAAACGTCTGGAATGTTGCACCCGAGTACCAGGGGAGGAAAACTGAGACATATTTGAACATGTCTCCCGATCACATGGTTGATCATACTCTAGGTTCCACATGCATGTTTTAGCTGAAGGAAGAATACCTTAAACCTGGGTAGTTGAAACCCGTGGAATGGGTACCATGCAATATGACTTCAAAGGGTCTTCATTTGCTCACCGAACCTCTCCAATCCTATCACTGCTGCGTTTATGTCCCTGTACACATGCTTGATTCTCTTTCGGAGACATAGCAATCCATAGGTTTTAAGATACTTACAAGTCAGGTACATTCTTAGGCGTTTAATATGCGGTGTTGAGTCCATTTCGTTGAGCAAGGAGTAGCTCTTGTCTATTTCATATTTGACGTAAGGAACTTTATCTGTGCTCATTTCAATCTCTGGTTTTATGCAGCACCCCAACTCACCTTTACCCTTAAGCAAGCATAAGTTGGTTTTCTAAATTTGAGACCCTGTTCTGTTCTGTAATTCAGTTCCTGTGTAGCCAAGTTTCCATTCCGTGTATTACTGATATCTTATGATGTTTCTTTTTCTGTGTGACTTATTTCAGTTAGAATCATCATACCTGAATCCACTCATTGTGCTGCTAAGGGCCTGATGACACAGATTTCATTGCTGAGTGATATTGCTTTGTAAGTAAATACCACAACTTCTTTCTCCATTTTTCAATTTCTGCGATGTTGAACTTGTACTGTAAACGAGGTTCTTGTAAACAGAGCCGTTCCAAACTTTGGGGTGGCTGTGTCTTTTTGATTTTAATTTCCCTAAGCTATAGGACCATAAGTGGAAGTGCCCTAGGTTCTGTTGCTTTGTTTTTTAGATGTTTCAGGAAACACCATACACTTCTCCCGAGTGGTTGTTGGCAATTTACATCCCGCCCATCAGCATAACAACGCTCCCAGTTCTCCATGGCCTGTCCTGCCTTTCTGGATTTTACACTTTTTTCAGATGGCCCTTTTGACCGGGGGGAAGTGAGACTTCATTGTAGTGCAGATTTCCTTTGCAAGCTTGCTTGGTTGGCCAAAAAGGGCGTATGCGTTTTTTCCTGAATATATTCAGGAAAAAACGCATACGCCCTTTTTGGCCAAGTGCATCATTTTGGACGTTCTGCCTCTTTTCCTATGCTTTCAATGCAATTCCAGTCTACCTCCTGAAATCGGTTTCCTGCAATTCTGCCCCGCTTTCAAGTCCTCTTGGCATCCTTACTTCAGTCTATTTTTGGACGATAGCTGTCATTTATAACTCTGCAGGTTTGTGAATTCCAGTGCCCCTGAGCTCCTTTCTTCAACTCGCTTTCTTGTGACCTGGCCGCAACACCGCAGGATGGCTTCAGGCCCTAATCTGATTCTGGCATGGCACGCTGAGCCTTTGGTTAATTCCTCTTCCTGGTAGGAAATGAGAGTTAAATTTGCCCGTCCAGACACCTCCAGCTAGTCTCCATTGGTTCTCGCTATTCCTGTTCATCTTCCGCAGAAATTGCAAACTGGGCCAAACAGGAGGTTAAAGGGACTGACTCTCCAAGTCGGGAGAGTGTTAGTAAAGCGTCTGGAATGTTGCACCCGAGTACCAGGGTACGAAAACTGAGACATATTTGAACACGTCTCCCGATCACATGGTTGATCATACTCTAGGTTCCACATGCATGTTTTAGATGAAGGAAGAATACCTTAAACCTAGGTAGTTGAAACACGTGGAATGGGTACCATGCAATATGAGTTCAAAGGGTCTTCATTTGCTCACCCAACCTCTCCAATCTTATCACTGCTGCGTT
This sequence comes from Delphinus delphis, assembly GCF_949987515.2. NCBI lineage: Eukaryota > Metazoa > Chordata > Mammalia > Artiodactyla > Delphinidae > Delphinus > Delphinus delphis. The sequence goes on from NW_027192648.1 coordinate 5,524,433, forward strand.
TATGCCCCTGTACACATGCTTGATTCTCTTTTGGAGACATAGCAATCCATAGGTTTTAAGATACTTACTAGTCAGGTACATTCTTAGGCGTTTAATATGGGGTGTTGAGTCCATTTCATTGAGCAAGGAGTAGCTCTTGTCTATTCCATATTTGGCTTAAGGAACTTTATCTGTGCTCATTTCAATCTCTGGTTTTATGCAGCACCCCAACTCACCTTCCCCCTTAAGCAAGCATAAGTTGGTTTTCTAAACTTGAGACAATGTTCTGTTTTGTAATTCAGTTCATGTGTAGCCAAGTTCACATTCTGTGTATTAGTGATACCTTATGATGTTTCTTTTCTGTGTGACTTATTTCAGTTCGAATCATCGTACCTGAATCCACTCATTATGCTGCTACGGGCCTGATGACATAGATTTCATTGCTGAGTGATATTGCTTTGTAAGTAAATACCACAACTTCTTTCTCCATTTTTCACTTTCTGCGATGTTGAACTTGTACTGTAAACGAGGTTCTTGTAAACAGAGCCGTCCCAAACTTTGGGGTGGCTGTGTCTTTTTGATTTTAATTTCCCTAAGCTATAGGACCATAAGTGGAAGTGCCCTAGGTTCTGTTGCTTTGTTTTTTAGATGTTTCAGGAAACACCATACACTTCTCCAGAGTGGCTGTTGGCAATTTACATCCCGCCCATCAGCATAAGAAGGCTCCCAGTTCTCCATGGCCTGTCGTGCCTTTATGGATTTTACACTTTTTTCAGATGGCCCTTTTGACCAGGTGGAAATGAGACTTCATTGTTGTGCAGATTTCCTTTGCAAGCTTGCTTGGTTGGCCAAAAAGTGCGTATGCGTTTTTTCCTGAATATATTCAGGAAAAAACGCATACGCCCTTTTTGGCCAAGTGCATCATTGTCGAGTTTCTGACTCTCTTCATATGCTTTCAATGCAATTCCAGTCTACCTCCTGAAATCGGTTTCCTGCAATTCTGCTTTGCTTTCAATGCCTCTTCATAGCCTTACCTCAATATATTTTTTAAAAATAGTTGGCCTTTATAACTCTGCAGGTTTTTGAATTGCAGTGGCCCTTAGCTCCATTTTTTAGCTCTTATTTTTGTGGTATTGCCCCATAACCACAGGATTCCTTGAAGCCCTATTTTTCTTCTGGGGCACCTGCTGTGCCTTTGGTTAATTCTTCTTACTGATGTGATATTAGAGTGACATGTGCCCATTGAAACCGCTACAGCTAGTTTCTCACTGGTTCCCCCTATTCCCATTCATCCTCTGCACTAACTGCAGACTGTGCGATACCAGAACTTAAAGGCATTGACTCCATGTGGGGATGTTGTTAGTAAAGCGGCTGGAATGTCGATCCGGAGCCCCAGGAGAGGAAAAATGAGGTGCGTTTTAGAAACCTTTCCCGATCATATGGTATACCAGTCGCTGGGTTTCCCAAGCATGGTTTAGCTGTAGGAAGATTCCCTTCAACCTGGAGTGTTGGGACCCTTGGACTGAGTAGCATGAAGTATTGCATTAAACTTTCGGCAGTTGCTCACCAAAGCTCACCAATCCTGTCAGCCCCAAGTGTCCAGCCTTATGTCTTATCCAGCTGTGGGTTTATATGTGGTCAATCCAGGTTGCATCACAGCCCCTGAGCCAATTTTGTAAGAATTTTTCTCTCTTTCATTGTTTCAGCGTTTTGTTTTTAAAATTTATTTCTATAATGGGGTTTAGCTCCTTTTCACTGCTGTGTTTGTGCCGCTCTGCACACACTTGATTCCCTTATGGAGATATATCAATACATGGGTTTTAAGATTCTTATTCCTCAGATATATTTCTCTGCGGTGTATAGGGTGTGTTGAGGCCTGTTCATTGAGCAAGGTGTAGATCTTGTCTAATACCTATTTGGTTTATTGAACGGTATCTGTGCTAATTTCAAACTCTGGTTTTATGCATCACCCCACCTCTCCTTTCCCCTTAAGCTGACATAAGTGTGTTTTCTAAATGTGAGACACTGTTCTGTTCTGTAATTCATTTCTTGTGCAGCCATATTTACCCTCCCTCTATAAGTGATATCTTATGATATGTTTCTTTTTCTGTTTGACTTATTTCAAGTAGTATTATCGGACCTAAATCCACTCTTTATCCTTCTACTAGCCTTATTACATTGATTTCATGGTGAAGAGATATTCCATTGTACATAAGTACCACATCTTCTTTATCCATTGTTCTCTTTCCTGGGATATTTAAGGTGTACTGAAGTTGAGGTTCTTGTAAACAGAGTAGCCCTAAACTGTGGTGTGCTTGTGTCTTGTTGATTTTTAGACTTCCCTAGATATACTCCCATGATTGGAAGTGTCCTATGCTCTGTAGCTCTGTTTTTTAGATGATTTAGGAACCACCATACACTTCTCCAGAGTGGCTCTCGGCAGTTCACACACTGCCCATCAGCGTATAAAGGCTCCCTGTTCTCCATGGCCTGTCCTGCATTTCTGGTTTTTACAATTTTTTAGGATGGCCCTTTTGACCGGTGGGAAGTGAGACTTCTTTGTTGTGCACATTTGCATTGCTTGCTTGCTTCGTTGCCCATAAAGTGCGTATGCGTTTTTTCCTGGATATAATCAGGAAAAAACGCATACGCCCTTTTGGGCCAACTGCATCATTGTCGAAATTCTGCCGCTTTTCATGTGCGTTAAAGACGAGTCCAATCTATCTCTTGAAATCTGTTTCTTGCAATTCTGTCTTGCATTCAGATCCTCTTCTTTGCCTTACCTCAACATATTTTTGGACGTTAGTTTTCATTTATAACTCTGCAGGTTTGTGAATTGCAGTGACCCTGAGCTCCATTTTTTAAGTTGCTCTTTTGTGAGCTGGCCTCAAACCCGCAGGATTGCTTCAGGCCCTATTTTGGCTCCGGCGAGGCAGGCTGAGCCTTTCTTTAATTCTTATTCTTAATGGGAAATTAGAGTGATATGTGCCCGTCCAAACCCCTACAACTCTTCTCTCATTGGTTCCCCCTCTTCCCGTTCATCCTCCTCACAATTTGCAAAATGTGTGAAACAGAAGTTTAAATGTGCTGATTCTCCAAGTGGGGAGATTCTAAGTAGCGTGGCTGGAATGGTGAGCAGGAGCACCAGGAGAGGATAAATGAGGTGCATTTTAGACACATCTCCCGATCACATGGTGTACAGTCCTCTGGGTTTTCCATGCATGTTTTAGCTGTAGGAAGATCCCTTGAACCTGCAGATTTGGGACCCATTGAATGGGTACCAGGTAGTATTACTTTAAAGGGTGTGCATTTCCTCACCCAACCTCACATTTCTCTTAGCGCAAACAGTTTCCAGCCTTATGTCTCATCCTGCTGTGGGTCTAGATGTGTTCAATCCATGTTGCATCACCGTCCCTGAGGAAAAGTTGTAAGAGGTTTTCTCTGTCTCTCTGTCGTTTATTTTTTTCAATTTATTACTATATTGGTTACAGCTGATTTTCAAAGCTCTGTTTCTTGCTGCTGTACATCCACTTGATTCGCGTACAGAGAGACATCAATAAATTCTTTTTCAGATTCTTACCAGTCGTATATATTCTTTTCCAGTGACTTGAGTGTGCTGAGTGCAGTTCTTTTAGCTACCGTGTAGGCCTTGTTGATTATCAGTTTGGTATTTGGAATGGTATCTTTGCTAATTTCAACCTCCTGGATGATGCCTCACCCCTCCCCACCTTTCCCGTTTAGCAGCCTTATGCGTGTTTTCTACATATTTGACTATGTTTTTGTTTTGTAATTTATTTCATGTGTAGCCATTTTGGATTCCACCTTTAAGTGATATCTTATGATATGTGTCTTTTTCTTTTTGAATTCTGTCACTTAGAATGATCATACGTAACTCCTCCGGAGTCGTTACAACTGGCCATATTTCATTGATTTCCAGGCTGAATAATATTCCACTCTACCTAAGTACCACATCTCTATCCATTTTTTCCCTCCAGAGACATTTAAGTTATATCCTAGTCGAGGATCTTTTAAACAGAGAGGGGGTAAACATTGGGGTGCCTGTGTCCTCTCGATTTTTGTTTTTCCCAAGATATACGCCCATGAGTGCAAGTGCCCTATGCTCTGTAGCTCATTTTTTAGATGCTTTAGTAAACACAATACACTTCTCCAGAATGGCCGTTGGCAATATACATTTCCACTATAAGTCTCACAGGGCTCCCTCTTCTCGTTGCCCTGTCCTGCATTTCTGTTGTTTACGCTTTATGAGGATGGCTCTTCTGACTGATGCGAAGTGATATCTTTTGTAGTATTGACTTCCAGTGCCCACCTGTTTGGTTGGCTAAAAAAGTGTATGCCCTTTTCTTGAATATATACAGAAAAGAACGCATACACCCTTTTTGGCCAACTGCAATGTTGGCAATGTTCAGCTCCTTTTCTTGTGCTTAATGGCGAGTCCTTTCTACCTCCTCAAATCCCTTTCCTGCCATTCTCCCTTGCTTACAAGTCCTTTTCTCTGACTTTCCTCAAGACATTTTTCAGTGATGGATATTTTCAACTCTGCAGTTTTGTGAATTTTACTGCCCCTGAGTTCCATTGTTCAACTCGTGTTTATGGGAACTGGCCACAAAGCAGCGGGATTTCCTCAAGCCCTATACTGTTTCCATGGGCAACCCTAGCCTTTGGTCAATTCGTCTTCCTGATTGGAAATTAGAGTGACATGTGCCTGTCTGAACACCTAGGACTTGTCTCTCATTGTTCCTCATCCTTCCGCTTCATCCTCTGGACAAATTCCAAACTGTACGCAACAGGATGTTGACAGTGCTGACATCTCCAAGTGGGGAGACTGTTAGTAAAGACGCTGGAGGGGTGAACCCGAGCACCAGGAGATGAGGAGATGAGATGCCTTTTCCAAACTCTTCCCGATCAGACGGTATACCATCCTCTGGGTGTGACAGACATGTTTTAGCAGTAGGAAGAGTCCCATTCATGTAAGGAGAACACCAGGGCTTTTTCAAAATCAGTGTCTCCCCGAAACCCAAACTGGGGAAGTTTTTAAGCTACGGCTACACATATGTTCATTAAGGGCCTTGGGGAGTAGGCAGAGTCCAAACTTTAGATGATTGAAGTCTTCAGGGTCAGAAGCACTCACCACCAGCTTCCCTTAGGCTACACTTTAACTGTCATTGATAGATGATGTCAATAAAAATATCTATTCTTTTTCAGATTATTTCCCCTTATAGGTTATTGCAAAATGTTGAGTGTAGTTCCCTGTGCTATACAGTAGTTCCTTGTTGATGATCTATTTTATACATAGCAGTGTGTATGTGTTCATTCCAAACTGTTAATTTATCCCTCCTCCCACCTTTCCCCTTTGGTAATAATAAATTATAAGATTTTATACTTCTCAGAAATGGGGGAGCTGAAAGAGAGGTATCATTTTCAATGGAAAAGCATTTAAAACAAGATTGAAGGTTTAACCAAGATTATTAGCTGTACATCCTTGGAAAGAAATCACTTCGTTTCTCTAATATTGACCTGACAAATAAGACAAACCTTTTCACTGAACTTGCTTATAAAAAGTGATGGAAATATCAAATGGAAGTGTTAAAAACATCTTATTTTACCCGAGCCTTATACACTGTTCTATGTTAACTACAGTTTGGCTCACACATCTGTTCATTGAGGTTACAATAGTCTCAATTTCTGTTACTGATCCTCCAGAGTGGACCCCAACAAGTGTCCCCCTGCCCAGTGTCATTGGGGCCAAGAGATCGAGACTGAGTTTGGTTCACAAGCAAAGGAAACTTTATATTTTGATCAGAGAATGGAGAGGTGAGAGCATGCACTACCCCGTGGGCTGTGGGCTGGGCTGCTGTGTAGAGATCCTGTCAGAGTCAGTGGGAGGGAGGGAGGCGGCGGAGCTCTCGAGGGCTGGGTTGGCTGTAGCTCAGGCTCTATATCGTGGAGTCTGCACTGGGCCCCAGGAGCTGAGGTGTCGACCCAGCCATTCTGCACTAGGAAATCTGGTCTGAAGTGCCGGGTGTGGAACCTCTGCATGCGGGACCCTAGGAGCACGTGAAATTAGACAAAGCACAAAGGATAAAAAAGGTTAGACTTGACTTTATTGCCCAGATTCTATTTTTATCTCCCAGGGATTTTTAATGGGCTTTGCTGGGGACAAACCCCTCCTCTGCCTTTTGTCCCATTCCTCATTCTTGGAGTGCTGAGGGTGCAGACCCTTCTTCTGTAACTGCTGAGTGCTGAGTTGGGAGCCCTCATACCCTGGGGCGAGGGTCAGAGCTTCTCCCCAGCAGCCTCCCGGTGACGTTGATTGTCCCCAGGACCCCTGCCTCCCTGCTCGTCCACCTGAGCACCAGCATTGGAAGTGTTATAGATTCTAATGACCTTTAAGGGTCCAGGAAAGAGATGTGCAGAGACGCTGTGGGGGCCGGTTTCACCCCGCCCCACATTTGTTCGGCCACCTTAGGCTGACCGTCTCTGCCAGCCTAGATGCTCTGACCAGTAGTCTGCGCTTTCTTCAGTTAGGCCCCTGAATTAACGTACAAACAGCACCAGGTGTCAGAGCCCTGCCCGCTCAACTCCCAGACAGTCCAGGGTCAGTGGTGATCAAGGACCATGATGGCTACTGAGTCAACAGCCTTTTGAAGTAAACAGGAGTCCAGCCGGTCTTATTGGCCACCATCATCATGGTGTCTGTAGGCTTTTCTATGGTGACAGTGTGGTATACTGTTCCCCCGCCAAGATTATTAGCTCCCCTCTGGGTGCAGTAAGTCCTGCAAGCAGTAGTCTACTCTTTTGGGACACACTCTTGTTGTTTTATGAGAGAAACTCCAGGTCAAGTGATGTTCACATGAGTCGTCATGGTGCCCTGTTGCCCCCGGTTATCTCTCTGGATGTTGGAGTTGGAGGGCCTCCTCACTCGAGGTCGGTGTGCCCACGGAGCGAACCCTGCAACTTCAGGGCATGGTTGGTGGTTAGGATCACCACGTGGGGTCCTTTTCCCTTAGGAGGGAGGTGGCCTTTTGGGCTGCTGATTTCCAGGTTTTTAGATACCGCCAGTATCTTGGCCAGATGTGGCAGTGGGCCAAGCCCCTTAGTGACCGTAGTTTATCCTACCTGGATGGCATTCTTGCATTGTTCCATTTCAAGTGGTCCCAGTTTTTGCACTAATTCTCCAATGGCGATTCACCTTTCACCGGGAATGTAAAGGTCAAAGGGTTTAGCTAAATTAGGGAGTTCCAGGGCAAGGGTCTGAATTGACTGCTCTTTCCATTCTTGAAAGGCCACTTCTGGATTCTATTCAAAAGGATCATCATCTTTTCCTTTCAGTGTTTCATATAGAGGCCCAGCTAGTAGACTGTAGCTAGGGATCCAGAAGCAGCAAACCCTGGCCTCCCCAGGAACCCCTAAGCTGTCTTCTAGTTTTAGAAAGGGGTAAGGCTGAAAATGGTTTCTTCCCTTTCCTGGGATGGGCTTCTCTGACCTTCTGTGAGAATGAAGCCCAGGCAGGTCACCGCAGTCTGTGATATTTGAGCTTTTTCTTGGACAACTTCTATCCTTTATTGGCTTGGTAGTTCAGAGGCCTCCTTAGTAGGGCTGGTGATCAGAATGTCGTCTGCATATTGAAGGAGGGTTTCCTTTTCCAGAGGTAGAACTTTTAGGTCTTTAGCTAAGCTTTCCCCAAAGATGGTGTGGGAATTTTTGCACCCTTGGGGCCAGACGGCCCGGAAGTATTGTTTTAGTTGTATGTTGAGTCCTGCCATTCACAAGCCAAAATTTCTTGTGACTCTGGGACTAATGGAATACAAAAGAAGGCATCATTGAAGACTAATACAGAATACCATGTCCTGGTGGTTGGTAGAATGACCAGCAGGGTGTAGGAATTAGGAGCAACTGGAGGTATATCCTCGGTGGCTTCACTGACTGTCCTGACATCCTTTACCATGTCCCCAGCAGCCCATGGGGCTCTCGTGGTCAGACCAATCCCAGAATATGGAGCTCACCTGGGCAGGTACCCCACCCCCACCCCAGCCCACGGGGCTCTCGTGGTCAGGCCCCTCCCAGGATACAGAGCTACCCTTGCAGGTACCGTGGCAGGGCTGGGCACACAGGAACCGTGCACATAGCCCTCATTGCAGAGCACCCCCAGCTCACCTGTCGCTCAGAGCTGACACAGAGCACCTCAGAGCAGGACTTGAACTAACAAACAGCAGCTGCGACAGGTCTGTGACCCTGGGCATCACTCCGTGAGGCCTCCCTCCACCTGGTCTTCCAGAGACTTCCACTGCACCCGGGGCACCAGGCCTCTGTCTCCAACCACCACCCACCCCTCCTCTCCCTGACTCCTGGGTTCCTCTCATTAGGAGAGGGTTTTCTTGAAGTTGTCTCCCACTCATGGGCCAGATAAAATGATTAGAAAACAAGCCAAAGCTGCAGCCCCTTGTCTATCCTGACTCTCAGGAGCCCACACCTGTTCCTTGGACCTGGCCGGTTCAGCAAGTTCCATTTTCTGCAACTGTGAGCCCCTGAGGGGTGATGATTGGCTGACCTGGGCAGCCTTACCGTGCCGGCCAGCCCTCCCCAGGTGTGCCTGGGTTGAGATCAATATAAATACCACTCCAGGCAGCAAGAGCCCCTGCAGCCGTGCCTGACGCCATTTTCTCTGCCCTGTCAGCAGTCTCGGGGCTGGGCTGGTGGGAGGGAGTGAGAGGCCACAGCTTTGTGGGTGGCCCAGTGTGAGTGGGGCTCTGCTGGACTTTCTGCAGCAGTTGCCAGGCTGCCACCTGCTAAAGAAGAGGATGTGTCACCCATACCTGCTGCTGGAATTTCTCCCTGGGCAGAGGTGAGGAAGGAAAAAAGCAGTGGGGGCAGGGACAGGACGGGTATCTCAGGCAGGGAAATGGAAATCTTCCAGAAGAGCACCCAGGGCCAGGACCATCCTGGCTGGCTGCAGGCACCAAGTCGGCCGGCATGCTGTCACTCGTGTGGCTCTATGGCCCTTCCTCTAGGCTTTCAAGTCCTTGTATATATTCAGGTGTTTTACCTGGGATGGGTGGGAATAGTTCAGCAGCAACTGGCCTGGGGCTCAGCTCACGTTTACTCACAGATGCCTCGGCACGGTGCCCCAGCTTTGCAATGAGGACGCTTGTTGCGTGGGGGCTGCTGGCTGAATGGGAGACGATTCCCCACCACTGACCAACTTCAGAATTGTTTACAACTGGAGCAAGTGCCCTGATATGGTTTTCCTCTGTGTAACTGGTGGGTTCTGTGTTTTTTTTCTCTTTTTCGTTTTTGGTTCAAGGTAGATTTTATTCCTCTTTTTTGTATTTACAGATATAAGCATGGAAATAATTTATTCATATAAATACATGTATGTGCAGGGAATAATTGTTTTTTCTGTTTTATTTTTTAAATTTTACTTCTTTTTAATTTTGAATTTTATTTTATATTTTTATACAGCAGGTTCTTATTGGTTATCTATTTTATACATATAAATGTATACATGCCAATCCCAGTCTCTCAACTCCTCCCACCACCACCCCCCCAACAGCTTTCCCCCCTTGTTGTCCATACGTTTGTTGTCTACATCTGTTGCTCTATTTATGCCTTGCAAAATGGTTAATCTGTACAGTTTTTCTAGGTTCCACATATATGCATGAATATACAAGATTTGTTTTTCTCTTTCTGACTTACTTCACTCTGTATGACAGTCTCTAGATCCATCGACGTCTCTACAAATGACCCAATTTCATTCCTTTTCATGGCTTAGTAATATTCCATTTTATATATGTACCACAGCTTTATGCATTCGTCTGTCTGTGGGCATTTAGGTTGCTTCCATTACCTCGATATTGTAAATAGTGATGCAATGAACATTGCGGTGAATGACTCTTTTTGATTTATGGTTTTGTCTGGGTATATGTCCAGTACTGGGATTGCTGTATCATATGGTAATTCTATTGTTAGTTTCTTAAGAAATTCCATATTGTTCTCCATAATGACTGTATCAATTTATATTCCCACAATAGTGGAAGAGGGTTCCTTTTCTCCACACCCTTTCCAGCATTTTTTGTTTGTAGATTTTCAATGATGCCTATTCTACTAGGTGTGAGGTGATACCTCATTGTTGAATCCATTTCGTTGAGCAAGGGGTAGCTCTTGTCTATTACATATTTGGCTTATGGAACGGTATCTGTGCTAATTTCAAACTCTGCTTTTATGCAGCACCCCAACTCACCTTCCCCCTTAAGCAGGCATAAGTTGGTTTTCTAAACTTGAGACCCTGTTCTGTTTTGTAATTCAGTTCATGTGTAGCCAAGTTCACATTCCGTGTATTAGTGATACCTTATGATGTTTCTTTTTCTGTGTGACTTATTTCACTTAGAATCATCGTGCCTCAATGCACTCATTATGCTGGTACGGGCCTGGTGACATAGATTTCATTGCTGAGTGGTATTCTGTTGTACATAAGTACCGCAACTTCTTTATCCATTATTTGCTCTCTGGGATATTTAACTTGTGCCGTAGAAGAGATTTCTGTAAAAAGAGCCATCCCAAATATTGGGGTTGCTGTGTCTTTTTGATATTAATTTCCCTAAGCTATAGGACCATAAGTGGAAGTGCCCTAGGCCCTGTTGCTTTGTTTTTTAGATGTTTCAGGAAACACCATACACATCTCCCGAGTGTCTGTTGGCAATTTACATCCCGCCCATCAGCATAACAAGGCTCCCAGTTCTCCATGGCCTGTCCTGCCTTTCTGGGTTTTACACTTTTTTCAGATGGCCCTTTTGACCGGGGGGAAGTGAGACTTCATTGTAGTGCAGATTTCCTTTGCAAGCTTGCTTGGTTGGCCAAAAAGGGCGTATGCGTTTTTTCCTGAATATATTCAGGAAAAAACGCATACGCCCTTTTGGCAAAGTGCATCATTGTGGACGTTCTGCCTCTTTTCCTATGCTTTCAATGCAATTCCAGTCTACCTCCTGAAATCGGTATCCTGCAATTCTGCCCCGCTTTCAAGTCCTCTTGGCAGCCTTACTTCAGTCTATTTTTGGACGATAGCTGTCATTTATAACTCTGCAGATTTGTGAATTACAGAGACCCTGAGCTCCTTTCTTCAACTCGCTTTCTTTTGAGCTGGCCGCAACACCGCAGGATGGCTTCAGGCCCTAATCTGGTTCCGGCACGGCACGCTGAGCCTTTGGTTATTTCCTCTTCCTGGTGGGAAATGAGAGTTAAATTTGCCCGTCCAGACACCTCCAGCTAGTCTCTCATTGGTTCTCCCTATTCCTGTTCATCTTCCGCAGAAATTGCAAACTGGGCCAAACAGGAGGTTAAAGGCGCTGACTCTCCAAGTCGGGAGAGTGTTAGTAAAGCGTCTGGAATGTTGCACCCGAGTACCAGGGGAGGAAAACTGAGACATATTTGAACACGTCTCCCGTTCACATGGTTGATCATACTTGGGTTCCACATGCATGTTTTAGCTGAAGGAAGAATACCTTAAACCTGGAGAGTTAAGACCCGTGTAATGGGTACCATGCAATATGACTTCAAAGGGTCTTCATTTGCTCACCAAACCTCTCCAATCCTATCACTGCTGCGTTTATGCCCCTGTACACATGCTTGATTCTCTTTCGGAGACATAGCAATCCATAGGTTTTAAGATACTTACTAGTCAGGTACATTCTTAGGCGTTTAATATGCGGTGTTGAGTCCATTTCGTTGAGCAAGGAGTAGCTCTTGTCTATTCCATATTTGGCTTAAGGAACTTTATCTGTGCTCATTTCAATCTCTGTTTTTATGCAGCACCCCAACTCACCTTTCCCCTTAAGCAAGCATAAGTTGGTTTTCTAAATTTGAGACCCTGTTCTGTTCTGTAATTCAGTTCCTGTGTAGCCAAGTTTACATTCCGTGTATTACTGATATCTTATGATGTTTCTTTTTCTGTGTGACTTATTTCAGTTAGAATCATCATACCTGAATCCACTCATTGTGCTGCTAAGGGCCTGATGACACAGATTTCATTGCTGAGTGATATTGCTTTGTAAGTAAATACCACAAATTCTTTATCCATTTTTCACTTTCTGCGATGTTGAACTTGTACTGTAAACGAGGTTCTTGTAAACAGAGGCGTCCCAAACTTTGGGGTGGCTGTGTCTTTTTGATTTTAATTTCCCTAAGCTATAGGACCATAAGTGGCAGTGCCCTAGGCTCTGTTGCTTTGTTTTTTAGATGTTTCAGGAAACACCATACACTTCTCCCGAGTGTCTGTTGGCAATTTACATCCCGCCCATCAGCATAACAAGGCTCCCAGTTCTCCATGGCCTGTCCTGCCTTTCTGGATTTTACACTTTTTTCAGATGGCCCTTTTGACCGGGGGGAAGTGAGACTTCATTGTAGTGCAGATTTCCTTTGCAAGCTTGCTTGGTTGGCCAAAAAGGGCGTATGCGTTTTTTCCTGAATATATTCAGGAAAAAACGCATACGCCCTTTTTGGCCAAGTGCATCATTGTGGACGTTCTGCCTCTTTTCCTATGCTTTCAATGCAATTCCAGTCTACCTCCTGAAATCGGTTTCCTGCAATTCTGCCCCGCTTTCAAGTCCTTTTGGCAGCCTTACTTCAGTATATTTTTGGACGATAGCTGTCATTTATAACTCTGCAGGTTTGTGAATTACAGTGCCCCTGAGCTCCTTTCTTCAACTCGCTTTCTTGTGACCTGGCCGCAACACCGCAGGATGGCTTCAGGCCCTAATCTGGTTCCGGCACGGCACGCTGAGCCTTTGGTTATTTCCTCTTCCTGGTGGGAAATGAGAGTTAAATTTGCCCGTCCAGACACCTCCAGCTAGTCTCTCATTGGTTCTCGCTATTCCTGTTCATCTTCCGCAGAAATTGCAAACTGGGCCAAACAGGAGGTTAAAGGCGCTGACTCTCCAAGTGGGGAGAGTGTTAGTAAAGTGTCTGGAATGTTGCACCCGAGTACCAGGGGAGGAAAACTGAGACATATTTGAACACGTCTCCCGTTCACATGGTTGATCATACTTGTGTTCCACATGCATGTTTTAGCTGAAGGAAGAATACCTTAAACCTGGAGAGTTAAGACCCGTGTAATGGGTACCATGCAATATGACTTCAAAGGGTCTTCATTTGCTCACCAAACCTCTCCAATCCTATCACTGCTGCGTTTATGCCCCTGTACACATGCTTGATTCTCTTTCGGAGACATAGCAATCCATAGGTTTTAAGATACTTACTAGTCAGGTACATTCTTAGGCGTTTAATATGCGGTGTTGAGTCCATTTCGTTGAGCAAGGAGTAGCTCTTGTCTATTCCATATTTGGCTTAAGGAACTTTATCTGTGCTCATTTCAATCTCTGGTTTTATGCAGCACCCCAACTCACCTTTCCCCTTAAGCAAGCATAAGTTGGTTTTCTAAATTTGAGACCCTGTTCTGTTCTGTAATTCAGTTCCTGTGTAGCCAAGTTTACATTCCGTGTATTACTGATATCTTATGATGTTTCTTTTTCTGTGTGACTTATTTCAGTTAGAATCATCATACCTGAATCCACTCATTGTGCTGCTAAGGGCCTGATGACACAGATTTCATTGCTGAGTGATATTGCTTTGTAAGTAAATACCACAAATTCTTTATCCATTTTTCACTTTCTGCGATGTTGAACTTGTACTGTAAACGAGGTTCTTGTAAACAGAGGCGTCCCAAACTTTGGGGTGGCTGTGTCTTTTTTATTTTAATTTCCCTAAGCTATAGGACCATAAGTGGCAGTGCCCTAGGCTCTGTTGCTTTGTTTTTTAGATGTTTCAGGAAACACCATACACTTCTCCCGAGTGGTTGTTGGCAATTTACATCCCGCCCATCAGCATAACAAGGCTCCCAGTTCTCCATGGCCTGTCCTGCCTTTCTGGATTTTACACTTTTTTCAGATGGCCCTTTTGACCGGGGGGAAGTGAGACTTCATTGTAGTGCAGATTTCCTTTGCAAGCTTGCTTGGTTGGCCAAAAAGGGCGTATGGTTTTTTCCTGAATATATTCAGGAAAAAACGCATACGCCCTTTTTGGCCAAGTGCATCATTGTGGACGTCCTGCCTCTTTTCCTATGCTTTCAATGCAATTCCACTCTACCTCCTGAAATCGGTTTCCTGCAATTCTGCCCCGCTTTCAAGTCCTCTTGGCAGCCTTACTTCAGTCTATTTTTGGACGATAGCTGTCATTTATAACTCTGCAGGTTTGTGAATTACAGTGCCCCTGAGCTCCTTTCTTCAACTCGCTTTCTTGTGAGCTGGCCGCAACACCGCAGGATGGCTTCAGGCCCTAATCTGGTTCCGGCACGGCACGCTGTGCCTTTGGTTATTTCCTCTTCCTGGTGGGAAATGAGAGTTAAATTTGCCCGTCCAGACACCTCCAGCTAGTCTCTCATTGGTTCTCGCTATTCCTGTTCATCTTCCGCAGAAATTGGAAACTGGGCCAAACAGGAGGTTAAAGGCGCTGACTCTCCAAGTCGGGAGAGTGTTAGTAAAGCGTCTGGAATGTTGCACCCGAGTACCAGGGGAGGAAAACTGAGACATATTTGAACACGTCTCCCGTTCACATGGTTGATCATACTCTGGGTTCCACATGCAGGTTTTAGCTGAAGGAAGAATACCTTAAACCTGGAGAGTTAAGACCCGTGGAATGGGTACCATGCAATATGACTTCAAAGGGTCTTCATTTGCTCACCGAACCTCTCCAATCCTATCACTGCTGCGTTTATGCCCCTGTACACATGCTTGATTCTCTTTCGGAGACATAGCAATCCATAGGTTTTAAGATACTTACTAGTCAGGTACATTCTTAGGCGTTTAATATGCGGTGTTGAGTCCATTTCGTTGAGCAAGGAGTAGCTCTTGTCTATTCCATATTTGGCTTAAGGAACTTTATCTGTGCTCATTTCAATCTCTGGTTTTATGCAGCACCCCAACTCACCTTTCCCCTTAAGCAAGCATAAGTTGGTTTTCTAAATTTGAGACCCTGTTCTGTTCTGTAATTCAGTTCCTGTGTAGCCAAGTTTACATTCCGTGTATTACTGATATCTTATGATGTTTCTTTTTCTGTGTGACTTATTTCAGTTAGAATCATCATACCTGAATCCACTCATTGTGCTGCTAAGGGCCTGATGACACAGATTTCATTGCTGAGTGATATTGCTTTGTAAGTAAATACCACAACTTCTTTATCCATTTTTCACTTTCTGCGATGTTGAACTTGTACTGTAAACGAGGTTCTTGTAAACAGAGCCGTTCCAAACTTTGGGGTGGCTGTGTCTTTTTGATTTTAATTTCCCTAAGCTATAGGACCATAAGTGGAAGTGCCCTAGGTTCTGTTGCTTTGTTGTTTACATGTTTCAGGAAACACCATACACTTCTCCCGAGTAGTTGTTGGCAATTTACATCCCGCCCATCAGCATAACAAGGCTCCCAGTTCTCCATGGCCTGTCCTGCCTTTCTGGATTTTACACTTTTTTCAGATGGCCCTTTTGACCGGGGGGAAGTGAGACTTCATTGTAGTGCAGATTTCCTTTGCAAGCTTGCTTGGTTGGCCAAAAAGGGCGTATGCGTTTTTTCCTGAATATATTCAGGAAAAAACGCATACGCCCTTTTTGGCCAAGTGCATCATTGTGGACGTTCTGCCTCTTTTCCTATGCTTTCAATGCAATTCCAGTCTACCTCCTGAAATCGGTTTCCTGCAATTCTGCCCCGCTTTCAAGTCCTTTTGGCAGCCTTACTTCAGTATATTTTTGGACGATAGCTGTCATTTATAACTCTGCAGGTTTGTGAATTACAGTGTCCCTGAGCTCCTTTCTTCAACTCGCTTTCTTGTGACCTGGCCGCAACACCGCAGGATGGCTTCAGGCCCTAATCTGGTTCCGGCATGGCACGCTGAGCCTTTGGTTATTTCCTCTTCCTGGTGGGAAATGAGAGTTAAATTTGCCCGTCCAGACACCTCCAGCTAGTCTCTCATTGGTTCTCGCTATTCCTGTTCATCTTCCGCAGAAATTGCAAACTGGGCCAAACAGGAGGTTAAAGGCGCTGACTCTCCAAGTGGGGAGAGTGTTAGTAAAGTGTCTGGAATGTTGCACCCGAGTACCAGGGGAGGAAAACTGAGACATATTTGAACACGTCTCCCGTTCACATGGTTGATCATACTTGGGTTCCACATGCATGTTTTAGCTGAAGGAAGAATACCTTAAACCTGGAGAGTTAAGACCCGTGTAATGGGTACCATGCAATATGACTTCAAAGGGTCTTCATTTGCTCACCAAACCTCTCCAATCCTATCACTGCTGCGTTTATGCCCCTGTACACATGCTTGATTCTCTTTCGGAGACATAGCAATCCATAGGTTTTAAGATGCTTACTAGTCAGGTACATTCTTAGGCGTTTAATATGCGGTGTTGAGTCCATTTCGTTGAGCAAGGAGTAGCTCTTGTCTATTCCATATTTGGCTTAAGGAACTTTATCTGTGCTCATTTCAATCTCTGGTTTTATGCAGCACCCCAACTCACCTTTCCCCTTAAGCAAGCATAAGTTGGTTTTCTAAATTTGAGACCCTGTTCTGTTCTGTAATTCAGTTCCTGTGTAGCCAAGTTTACATTCCGTGTATTACTGATATCTTATGATGCTTCTTTTTCTGTGTGACTTATTTCAGTTAGAATCATCATACCTGAATCCACTCATTGTGCTGCTAAGGGCCTGATGACACAGATTTCATTGCTGAGTGATATTGCTTTGTAAGTAAATACCACAACTTCTTTATCCATTTTTCACTTTCTGCGATGTTGAACTTGTACTGTAAACGAGGTTCTTGTAAACAGAGCCGTTCCAAACTTTGGGGTGGCTGTGTCTTTTTGATTTTAATTTCCCTAAGCTATAGGACCATAAGTGGAAGTGCCCTTGGTTCTGTTGCTTTGTTGTTTACATGTTTCAGGAAACACCATACAATTCTCCCGAGTGGTTGTTGGCAATTTACATCCCGCCCATCAGCATAACAAGGCTCCCAGTTCTCCATGGCCTGTCCTGCCTTTCTGGATTTTACACTTTTTTCAGATGGCCCTTTTGACCGGGGGGAAGTGAGACTTCATTGTAGTGCAGATTTCCTTTGCAAGCTTGCTTGGTTGGCCAAAAAGGGCGTATGGTTTTTTCCTGAATATATTCAGGAAAAAACGCATACGCCCTTTTTGGCCAAGTGCATCATTGTGGACGTCCTGCCTCTTTTCCTATGCTTTCAATGCAATTCCACTCTACCTCCTGAAATCGGTTTCCTGCAATTCTGCCCCGCTTTCAAGTCCTCTTGGCAGCCTTACTTCAGTCTATCTTTGGACGATAGCTGTCATTTATAACTCTGCAGGTTTGTGAATTACAGTGCCCCTGAGCTCCTTTCTTCAACTCGCTTTCTTGTGAGCTGGCCGCAACACCGCAGGATGGCTTCAGGCCCTAATCTGGTTCCGGCCCGGCACGCTGAGCCTTTGGTTATTTCCTCTTCCTGGTGGGAAATGAGAGTTAAATTTGCCCGTCCAGACACCTCCAGCTAGTCTCTCATTGGTTCTCGCTATTCCTGTTCATCTTCCGCAGAAATTGGAAACTGGGCCAAACAGGAGGTTAAAGGCGCTGACTCTCCAAGTGGGGAGAGTGTTAGTAAAGCGTCTGGAATGTTGCACCCGAGTACCAGGGGAGGAAAACTGAGACATATTTGAACACGTCTCCCGTTCACATGGTTGATCATACTCTGGGTTCCACATGCAGGTTTTAGCTGAAGGAAGAATACCTTAAACCTGGAGAGTTAAGACCCGTGGAATGGGTACCATGCAATATGACTTCAAAGGGTCTTCATTTGCTCACCGAACCTCTCCAATCCTATCACTGCTGCGTTTATGCCCCTGTACACATGCTTGATTCTCTTTCGGAGACATAGCAATCCATAGGTTTTAAGATACTTACTAGTCAGGTACATTCTTAGGCGTTTAATATGCGGTGTTGAGTCCATTTCGTTGAGCAAGGAGTAGCTCTTGTCTATTCCATATTTGGCTTAAGGAACTTTATCTGTGCTCATTTCAATCTCTGGTTTTATGCAGCACCCCAACTCACCTTTCCCCTTAAGCAAGCATAAGTTGGTTTTCTAAATTTGAGACCCTGTTCTGTTCTGTAATTCAGTTCCTGTGTAGCCAAGTTTACATTCCGTGTATTACTGATATCTTATGATGTTTCTTTTTCTGTGTGACTTATTTCAGTTAGAATCATCATACCTGAATCCACTCATTGTGCTGCTAAGGGCCTGATGACACAGATTTCATTGCTGAGTGATATTGCTTTGTAAGTAAATACCACAACTTCTTTATCCATTTTTCACTTTCTGCGATGTTGAACTTGTACTGTAAACGAGGTTCTTGTAAACAGAGCCGTTCCAAACTTTGGGGTGGCTGTGTCTTTTTGATTTTAATTTCCCTAAGCTATAGGACCATAAGTGGAAGTGCCCTAGGTTCTGTTGCTTTGTTGTTTACATGTTTCAGGAAACACCATACACTTCTCCCGAGTAGTTGTTGGCAATTTACATCCCGCCCATCAGTATAACAAGGCTCCCAGTTCTCCATGGCCTGTCCTGCCTTTCTGGATTTTACACTTTTTTCAGATGGCCCTTTTGACCGGGGGGAAGTGAGACTTCATTGTAGTGCAGATTTCCTTTGCAAGCTTGCTTGGTTGGCCAAAAAGGGCGTATGCGTTTTTTCCTGAATATATTCAGGAAAAAACGCATACGCCCTTTTTGGCCAAGTGCATCATTGTGGACGTTCTGCCTCTTTTCCTATGCTTTCAATGCAATTCCAGTCTACCTCCTGAAATCGGTTTCCTGCAATTCTGCCCCGCTTTCAAGTCCTTTTGGCAGCCTTACTTCAGTATATTTTTGGACGATAGCTGTCATTTATAACTCTGCAGGTTTGTGAATTACAGTGCCCCTGAGCTCCTTTCTTCAACTCGCTTTCTTGTGACCTGGCCGCAACACCGCAGGATGGCTTCAGGCCCTAATCTGGTTCCGGCATGGCACGCTGAGCCTTTGGTTATTTCCTCTTCCTGGTGGGAAATGAGAGTTAAATTTGCCCGTCCAGACACCTCCAGCTAGTCTCTCATTGGTTCTCGCTATTCCTGTTCATCTTCCGCAGAAATTGCAAACTGGGCCAAACAGGAGGTTAAAGGCGCTGACTCTCCAAGTGGGGAGAGTGTTAGTAAAGTGTCTGGAATGTTGCACCCGAGTACCAGGGGAGGAAAACTGAGACATATTTGAACACGTCTCCCGTTCACATGGTTGATCATACTTGGGTTCCACATGCATGTTTTAGCTGAAGGAAGAATACCTTAAACCTGGAGAGTTAAGACCCGTGTAATGGGTACCATGCAATATGACTTCAAAGGGTCTTCATTTGCTCACCAAACCTCTCCAATCCTATCACTGCTGCGTTTATGCCCCTGTACACATGCTTGATTCTCTTTCGGAGACATAGCAATCCATAGGTTTTAAGATGCTTACTAGTCAGGTACATTCTTAGGCGTTTAATATGCGGTGTTGAGTCCATTTCGTTGAGCAAGGAGTAGCTCTTGTCTATTCCATATTTGGCTTAAGGAACTTTATCTGTGCTCATTTCAATCTCTGGTTTTATGCAGCACCCCAACTCACCTTTCCCCTTAAGCAAGCATAAGTTGGTTTTCTAAATTTGAGACCCTGTTCTGTTCTGTAATTCAGTTCCTGTGTAGCCAAGTTTACATTCCGTGTATTACTGATATCTTATGATGTTTCTTTTTCTGTGTGACTTATTTCAGTTAGAATCATCATACCTGAATCCACTCATTGTGCTGCTAAGGGCCTGATGACACAGATTTCATTGCTGAGTGATATTGCTTTGTAAGTAAATACCACAACTTCTTTATCCATTTTTCACTTTCTGCGATGTTGAACTTGTACTGTAAACGAGGTTCTTGTAAACAGAGCCGTTCCAAACTTTGGGGTGGCTGTGTCTTTTTGATTTTAATTTCCCTAAGCTATAGGACCATAAGTGGAAGTGCCCTAGGTTCTGTTGCTTTGTTGTTTACATGTTTCAGGAAACACCATACACTTCTCCCGAGTGGTTGTTGGCAATTTACATCCCGCCCATCAGCATAACAAGGCTCCCAGTTCTCCATGGCCTGTCCTGCCTTTCTGGATTTTACACTTTTTTCAGATGGCCCTTTTGACCGGGGGGAAGTGAGACTTCATTGTAGTGCAGATTTCCTTTGCAAGCTTGCTTGGTTGGCCAAAAAGGGCGTATGCGTTTTTTCCTGAATATATTCAGGAAAAAACGCATACGCCCTTTTTGGCCAAGTGCATCATTGTGGACGTTCTGCCTCTTTTCCTATGCTTTCAATGCAATTCCAGTCTACCTCCTGAAATCGGTTTCCTGCAATTCTGCCCCGCTTTCAAGTCCTTTTGGCAGCCTTACTTCAGTATATTTTTGGACGATAGCTGTCATTTATAACTCTGCAGGTTTGTGAATTACAGTGTCCCTGAGCTCCTTTCTTCAACTCGCTTTCTTGTGACCTGGCCGCAACACCGCAGGATGGCTTCAGGCCCTAATCTGGTTCCGGCATGGCACGCTGAGCCTTTGGTTATTTCCTCTTCCTGGTGGGAAATGAGAGTTAAATTTGCCCGTCCAGACACCTCCAGCTAGTCTCTCATTGGTTCTCGCTATTCCTGTTCATCTTCCGCAGAAATTGCAAACTGGGCCAAACAGGAGGTTAAAGGCGCTGACTCTCCAAGTGGGGAGAGTGTTAGTAAAGTGTCTGGAATGTTGCACCCGAGTACCAGGGGAGGAAAACTGAGACATATTTGAACACGTCTCCCGTTCACATGGTTGATCATACTTGGGTTCCACATGCATGTTTTAGCTGAAGGAAGAATACCTTAAACCTGGAGAGTTAAGACCCGTGTAATGGGTACCATGCAATATGACTTCAAAGGGTCTTCATTTGCTCACCAAACCTCTCCAATCCTATCACTGCTGCGTTTATGCCCCTGTACACATGCTTGATTCTCTTTCGGAGACATAGCAATCCATAGGTTTTAAGATGCTTACTAGTCAGGTACATTCTTAGGCGTTTAATATGCGGTGTTGAGTCCATTTCGTTGAGCAAGGAGTAGCTCTTGTCTATTCCATATTTGGCTTAAGGAACTTTATCTGTGCTCATTTCAATCTCTGGTTTTATGCAGCACCCCAACTCACCTTTCCCCTTAAGCAAGCATAAGTTGGTTTTCTAAATTTGAGACCCTGTTCTGTTCTGTAATTCAGTTCCTGTGTAGCCAAGTTTACATTCCGTGTATTACTGATATCTTATGATGCTTCTTTTTCTGTGTGACTTATTTCAGTTAGAATCATCATACCTGAATCCACTCATTGTGCTGCTAAGGGCCTGATGACACAGATTTCATTGCTGAGTGATATTGCTTTGTAAGTAAATACCACAACTTCTTTATCCATTTTTCACTTTCTGCGATGTTGAACTTGTACTGTAAACGAGGTTCTTGTAAACAGAGCCGTTCCAAACTTTGGGGTGGCTGTGTCTTTTTGATTTTAATTTCCCTAAGCTATAGGACCATAAGTGGAAGTGCCCTTGGTTCTGTTGCTTTGTTGTTTACATGTTTCAGGAAACACCATACAATTCTCCCGAGTGGTTGTTGGCAATTTACATCCCGCCCATCAGCATAACAAGGCTCCCAGTTCTCCATGGCCTGTCCTGCCTTTCTGGATTTTACACTTTTTTCAGATGGCCCTTTTGACCGGGGGGAAGTGAGACTTCATTGTAGTGCAGATTTCCTTTGCAAGCTTGCTTGGTTGGCCAAAAAGGGCGTATGGTTTTTTCCTGAATATATTCAGGAAAAAACGCATACGCCCTTTTTGGCCAAGTGCATCATTGTGGACGTCCTGCCTCTTTTCCTATGCTTTCAATGCAATTCCACTCTACCTCCTGAAATCGGTTTCCTGCAATTCTGCCCCGCTTTCAAGTCCTCTTGGCAGCCTTACTTCAGTCTATCTTTGGACGATAGCTGTCATTTATAACTCTGCAGGTTTGTGAATTACAGTGCCCCTGAGCTCCTTTCTTCAACTCGCTTTCTTGTGAGCTGGCCGCAACACCGCAGGATGGCTTCAGGCCCTAATCTGGTTCCGGCCCGGCACGCTGAGCCTTTGGTTATTTCCTCTTCCTGGTGGGAAATGAGAGTTAAATTTGCCCGTCCAGACACCTCCAGCTAGTCTCTCATTGGTTCTCGCTATTCCTGTTCATCTTCCGCAGAAATTGGAAACTGGGCCAAACAGGAGGTTAAAGGCGCTGACTCTCCAAGTGGGGAGAGTGTTAGTAAAGCGTCTGGAATGTTGCACCCGAGTACCAGGGGAGGAAAACTGAGACATATTTGAACACGTCTCCCGTTCACATGGTTGATCATACTCTGGGTTCCACATGCAGGTTTTAGCTGAAGGAAGAATACCTTAAACCTGGAGAGTTAAGACCCGTGGAATGGGTACCATGCAATATGACTTCAAAGGGTCTTCATTTGCTCACCGAACCTCTCCAATCCTATCACTGCTGCGTTTATGCCCCTGTACACATGCTTGATTCTCTTTCGGAGACATAGCAATCCATAGGTTTTAAGATACTTACTAGTCAGGTACATTCTTAGGCGTTTAATATGCGGTGTTGAGTCCATTTCGTTGAGCAAGGAGTAGCTCTTGTCTATTCCATATTTGGCTTAAGGAACTTTATCTGTGCTCATTTCAATCTCTGGTTTTATGCAGCACCCCAACTCACCTTTCCCCTTAAGCAAGCATAAGTTGGTTTTCTAAATTTGAGACCCTGTTCTGTTCTGTAATTCAGTTCCTGTGTAGCCAAGTTTACATTCCGTGTATTACTGATATCTTATGATGTTTCTTTTTCTGTGTGACTTATTTCAGTTAGAATCATCATACCTGAATCCACTCATTGTGCTGCTAAGGGCCTGATGACACAGATTTCATTGCTGAGTGATATTGCTTTGTAAGTAAATACCACAACTTCTTTATCCATTTTTCACTTTCTGCGATGTTGAACTTGTACTGTAAACGAGGTTCTTGTAAACAGAGCCGTTCCAAACTTTGGGGTGGCTGTGTCTTTTTGATTTTAATTTCCCTAAGCTATAGGACCATAAGTGGAAGTGCCCTAGGTTCTGTTGCTTTGTTGTTTACATGTTTCAGGAAACACCATACACTTCTCCCGAGTAGTTGTTGGCAATTTACATCCCGCCCATCAGTATAACAAGGCTCCCAGTTCTCCATGGCCTGTCCTGCCTTTCTGGATTTTACACTTTTTTCAGATGGCCCTTTTGACCGGGGGGAAGTGAGACTTCATTGTAGTGCAGATTTCCTTTGCAAGCTTGCTTGGTTGGCCAAAAAGGGCGTATGCGTTTTTTCCTGAATATATTCAGGAAAAAACGCATACGCCCTTTTTGGCCAAGTGCATCATTGTGGACGTTCTGCCTCTTTTCCTATGCTTTCAATGCAATTCCAGTCTACCTCCTGAAATCGGTTTCCTGCAATTCTGCCCCGCTTTCAAGTCCTTTTGGCAGCCTTACTTCAGTATATTTTTGGACGATAGCTGTCATTTATAACTCTGCAGGTTTGTGAATTACAGTGCCCCTGAGCTCCTTTCTTCAACTCGCTTTCTTGTGACCTGGCCGCAACACCGCAGGATGGCTTCAGGCCCTAATCTGGTTCCGGCATGGCACGCTGAGCCTTTGGTTATTTCCTCTTCCTGGTGGGAAATGAGAGTTAAATTTGCCCGTCCAGACACCTCCAGCTAGTCTCTCATTGGTTCTCGCTATTCCTGTTCATCTTCCGCAGAAATTGCAAACTGGGCCAAACAGGAGGTTAAAGGCGCTGACTCTCCAAGTGGGGAGAGTGTTAGTAAAGTGTCTGGAATGTTGCACCCGAGTACCAGGGGAGGAAAACTGAGACATATTTGAACACGTCTCCCGTTCACATGGTTGATCATACTTGGGTTCCACATGCATGTTTTAGCTGAAGGAAGAATACCTTAAACCTGGAGAGTTAAGACCCGTGTAATGGGTACCATGCAATATGACTTCAAAGGGTCTTCATTTGCTCACCAAACCTCTCCAATCCTATCACTGCTGCGTTTATGCCCCTGTACACATGCTTGATTCTCTTTCGGAGACATAGCAATCCATAGGTTTTAAGATGCTTACTAGTCAGGTACATTCTTAGGCGTTTAATATGCGGTGTTGAGTCCATTTCGTTGAGCAAGGAGTAGCTCTTGTCTATTCCATATTTGGCTTAAGGAACTTTATCTGTGCTCATTTCAATCTCTGGTTTTATGCAGCACCCCAACTCACCTTTCCCCTTAAGCAAGCATAAGTTGGTTTTCTAAATTTGAGACCCTGTTCTGTTCTGTAATTCAGTTCCTGTGTAGCCAAGTTTACATTCCGTGTATTACTGATATCTTATGATGTTTCTTTTTCTGTGTGACTTATTTCAGTTAGAATCATCATACCTGAATCCACTCATTGTGCTGCTAAGGGCCTGATGACACAGATTTCATTGCTGAGTGATATTGCTTTGTAAGTAAATACCACAACTTCTTTATCCATTTTTCACTTTCTGCGATGTTGAACTTGTACTGTAAACGAGGTTCTTGTAAACAGAGCCGTTCCAAACTTTGGGGTGGCTGTGTCTTTTTGATTTTAATTTCCCTAAGCTATAGGACCATAAGTGGAAGTGCCCTAGGTTCTGTTGCTTTGTTGTTTACATGTTTCAGGAAACACCATACACTTCTCCCGAGTGGTTGTTGGCAATTTACATCCCGCCCATCAGCATAACAAGGCTCCCAGTTCTCCATGGCCTGTCCTGCCTTTCTGGATTTTACACTTTTTTCAGATGGCCCTTTTGACCGGGGGGAAGTGAGACTTCATTGTAGTGCAGATTTCCTTTGCAAGCTTGCTTGGTTGGCCAAAAAGGGCGTATGCGTTTTTTCCTGAATATATTCAGGAAAAAACGCATACGCCCTTTTTGGCCAAGTGCATCATTGTGGACGTTCTGCCTCTTTTCCTATGCTTTCAATGCAATTCCAGTCTACCTCCTGAAATCGGTTTCCTGCAATTCTGCCCCGCTTTCAAGTCCTTTTGGCAGCCTTACTTCAGTATATTTTTGGACGATAGCTGTCATTTATAACTCTGCAGGTTTGTGAATTACAGTGCCCCTGAGCTCCTTTCTTCAACTCGCTTTCTTGTGACCTGGCCGCAACACCGCAGGATGGCTTCAGGCCCTAATCTGGTTCCGGCATGGCACGCTGCGCCTTTGGTTATTTCCTCTTCCTGGTGGGAAATGAGAGTTAAATTTGCCCGTCCAGACACCTCCAGCTAGTCTCTCATTGGTTCTCGCTATTCCTGTTCATCTTCCGCAGAAATTGCAAACTGGGCCAAACAGGAGGTTAAAGGCGCTGACTCTCCAAGTGGGGAGAGTGTTAGTAAAGTGTCTGGAATGTTGCACCCGAGTACCAGGGGAGGAAAACTGAGACATATTTGAACACGTCTCCCGTTCACATGGTTGATCATACTTGGGTTCCACATGCATGTTTTAGCTGAAGGAAGAATACCTTAAACCTGGAGAGTTAAGACCCGTGGAATGGGTACCATGCAATATGACTTCAAAGGGTCTTCATTTGCTCACCAAACCTCTCCAATCCTATCACTGCTGCGTTTATGCCCCTGTACACATGCTTGATTCTCTTTCGGAGACATAGCAATCCATAGGTTTTAAGATGCTTACTAGTCAGGTACATTCTTAGGCGTTTAATATGCGGTGTTGAGTCCATTTCGTTGAGCAAGGAGTAGCTCTTGTCTATTCCATATTTGGCTTAAGGAACTTTATCTGTGCTCATTTCAATCTCTGGTTTTATGCAGCACCCCAACTCACCTTTCCCCTTAAGCAAGCATAAGTTGGTTTTCTAAATTTGAGACCCTGTTCTGTTCTGTAATTCAGTTCCTGTGTAGCCAAGTTTACATTCCGTGTATTACTGATATCTTATGATATTTCTTTTTCTGTGTGACTTATTTCAGTTAGAATCATCATACCTGAATCCACTCATTGTGCTGCTAAGGGCCTGATGACACAGATTTCATTGCTGAGTGATATTGCTTTGTAAGTAAATACCACAACTTCTTTATCCATTTTTCACTTTCTGCGATGTTGAACTTGTACTGTAAACGAGGTTCTTGTAAACAGAGCCGTTCCAAACTTTGGGGTGGCTGTGTCTTTTTGATTTTAATTTCCCTAAGCTATAGGACCATAAGTGGAAGTGCCCTAGGTTCTGTTGCTTTGTTGTTTACATGTTTCAGGAAACACCATACACTTCTCCCGAGTGGTTGTTGGCAATTTACATCCCGCCCATCAGCATAACAAGGCTCCCAGTTCTCCATGGCCTGTCCTGCCTTTCTGGATTTTACACTTTTTTCAGATGGCCCTTTTGACCGGGGGGAAGTGAGACTTCATTGTAGTGCAGATTTCCTTTGCAAGCTTGCTTGGTTGGCCAAAAAGGGCGTATGCGTTTTTTCCTGAATATATTCAGGAAAAAACGCATACGCCCTTTTTGGCCAAGTGCATCATTGTGGACGTTCTGCCTCTTTTCCTATGCTTTCAATGCAATTCCAGTCTACCTCCTGAAATCGGTTTCCTGCAATTCTGCCCCGCTTTCAAGTCCTTTTGGCAGCCTTACTTCAGTATATTTTTGGACGATAGCTGTCATTTATAACTCTGCAGGTTTGTGAATTACAGTGCCCCTGAGCTCCTTTCTTCAACTCCCTTTCTTGTGACCTGGCCGCAACACCGCAGGATGGCTTCAGGCCCTAATCTGGTTCCGGCCCGGCATGCTGAGCCTTTGGTTAATTCCTCTTCCTGGTGGGAAATGAGAGTTAAATTTGCCCGTCCAGACACCTCCAGCTAGCCTCTCATTGGTTCTCGCTATTCCTGTTCATCTTCCGCAGAAATTACAAACTGGGCCAAACAGGAGGTTAAAGGGACTGACTCTCCAAGTGGGGAGAGTGTTAGTAAAGCATCTGGAATGTTGCACCCGAGTACCAGGGGAGGAAAACTGAGACATATTTGAACACGTCTCCCGATCACATGGTTGATCATACTCTAGGTTCCACATGCATGTTTTAGCTGAAGGAAGAATACCTTAAACCTGGGTAGTTGAAACCCGTGGAATGGGTACCATGCAATATGACTTCAAAGGGTCTTCATTTGCTCACCGAACCTCTCCAATCCTATCACTGCTGCGTTTATGCCCCTGTACACATGCTTGATTCTCTTTTGGAGACATAGCAATCCATAGGTTTTAAGATACTTACTAGTCAGGTACATTCTTAGGCGTTTAATATGCGGTGTTGAGTCCATTTCGTTGAGCAAGGAGTAGCTCTTGTCTATTCCATATTTGGCTTAAGGAACTTTATCTGTGCTCATTTCAATCTCTGGTTTTATGCAGCACCCCAACTCACCTTTCCCCTTAAGCAAGAATAAGTTGGTTTTCTAAATTTGAGACCCTGTTCTGTTCTGTAATTCAGTTCCTGTGTAGCCAAGTTTACATTCCGTGTATTACTGATATCTTATGATGTTTCTTTTTCTGTGTGACTTATTTCAGTTAGAATCATCATACCTGAATCCACTCATTGTGCTGCTAAGGGCCTGATGACACAGATTTCATTGCTGAGTGATATTGCTTTGTAAGTAAATACCACAACTTCTTTATCCATTTTTCACTTTCTGCGATGTTGAACTTGTACTGTAAACGAGGTTCTTGTAAACAGAGCCGTTCCAAACTTTGGGGTGGCTGTGTCTTTTTGATTTTAATTTCCCTAAGCTATAGGACCATAAGTGGAAGTGCCCTAGGTTCTGTTGCTTTGTTTTTTAGATGTTTCAGGAAACACCATACACTTCTCCCGAGTGGTTGTTGGCAATTTACATCCCGCCCATCAGCATAACAAGGCTCCCAGTTCTCCATGGCCTGTCCTGCCTTTCTGGATTTTACACTTTTTTCAAATGGCCCTTTTGACCGGGGGGAAGTGAGACTTCATTGTAGTGCAGATTTCCTTTGCAAGCTTGCTTGGTTGGCCAAAAAGGGCGTATGCGTTTTTTCCTGAATATATTCAGGAAAAAACGCATACGCCCTTTTTGGCCAAGTGCATCATTGTGGACGTTCTGCCTCTTTTCCTATGCTTTCAATGCAATTCCAGTCTACCTCCTGAAATCGGTTTCCTGCAATTCTGCCCCGCTTTCAAGTCCTCTTGGCAGCCTTACTTCAGTCTATTTTTGGACGATAGCTGTCATTTATAACTCTGCAGGTTTGTGAATTACAGTGCCCCTGAGCTCCTTTCTTCAACTCGCTTTCTTGTGACCTGGCCGCAACACCGCAGGATGGCTTCAGGCCCTAATCTGGTTCCGGCCCGGCATGCTGAGCCTTTGGTTAATTCCTCTTCCTGGTGGGAAATGAGAGTTAAATTTGCCCGTCCAGACACCTCCAGCTAGCCTCTCATTGGTTCTCGCTATTCCTGTTCATCTTCCGCAGAAATTACAAACTGGGCCAAACAGGAGGTTAAAGGGACTGACTCTCCAAGTGGGGAGAGTGTTAGTAAAGCATCTGGAATGTTGCACCCGAGTACCAGGGGAGGAAAACTGAGACATATTTGAACACGTCTCCCGATCACATGGTTGATCATACTCTAGGTTCCACATGCATGTTTTAGCTGAAGGAAGAATACCTTAAACCTGGGTAGTTGAAACCCGTGGAATGTGTACCATGCAATATGACTTCAAAGGGTCTTCATTTGCTCACCGAACCTCTCCAATCCTATCACTGCTGCGTTTATGCCCCTGTACACATGCTTGATTCTCTTTTGGAGACATAGCAATCCATAGGTTTTAAGATACTTACTAGTAAGGTACATTCTTAGGCGTTTAATATGCGGTGTTGAGTCCATTTCGTTGAGCAAGGAGTAGCTCTTGTCTATTCCATATTTGGCTTAAGGAACTTTATCTGTGCTCATTTCAATCTCTGGTTTTATGCAGCACCCCAACTCACCTTTCCCCTTAAGCAAGAATAAGTTGGTTTTCTAAATTTGAGACCCTGTTCTGTTCTGTAATTCAGTTCCTGTGTAGCCAAGTTTACATTCCGTGTATTACTGATATCTTATGATGTTTCTTTTTCTGTGTGACTTATTTCAGTTAGAATCATCATACCTGAATCCACTCATTGTGCTGCTAAGGGCCTGATGACACAGATTTCATTGCTGAGTGATATTGCTTTGTAAGTAAATACCACAACTTCTTTATCCATTTTTCACTTTCTGCGATGTTGAACTTGTACTGTAAACGAGGTTCTTGTAAACAGAGCCGTTCCAAACTTTGGGGTGGCTGTGTCTTTTTGATTTTAATTTCCCTAAGCTATAGGACCATAAGTGGAAGTGCCCTAGGTTCTGTTGCTTTGTTTTTTAGATGTTTCAGGAAACACCATACACTTCTCCCGAGTGGTTGTTGGCAATTTAAATCCCGCCCATCAGCATAACAAGGCTCCCAGTTCTCCATGGCCTGTCCTGCCTTTCTGGATTTTACACTTTTTTCAAATGGCCCTTTTGACCGGGGGGAAGTGAGACTTCATTGTAGTGCAGATTTCCTTTGCAAGCTTGCTTGGTTGGCCAAAAAGGGCGTATGCGTTTTTTCCTGAATATATTCAGGAAAAAACGCATACGCCCTTTTTGGCCAAGTGCATCATTGTGGACGTTCTGCCTCTTTTCCTATGCTTTCAATGCAATTCCAGTCTACCTCCTGAAATCGGTTTCCTGCAATTCTGCCCCGCTTTCAAGTCCTCTTGGCAGCCTTACTTCAGTCTATTTTTGGACGATAGCTGTCATTTATAACTCTGCAGGTTTGTGAATTACAGTGCCCCTGAGCTCCTTTCTTCAACTCGCTTTCTTGTGACCTGGCCGCAACACCGCAGGATGGCTTCAGGCCCTAATCTGGTTCCGGCACGGCATGCTGAGCCTTTGGTTAATTCCTCTTCCTGGTGGGAAATGAGAGTTAAATTTGCCCGTCCAGACACCTCCAGCTAGCCTATCATTGGTTCTCGCTATTCCTGTTCATCTTCCGCAGAAATTGCAAACTGGGCCAAACAGGAGGTTAAAGGGACTGACTCTCCAAGTCGGGAGAGTGTTAGTAAAGCATCTGGAATGTTGCACCCGAGTACCAGGGGAGGAAAACTGAGACATATTTGAACACGTCTCCCGTTCACATGGTTGATCATACTCTGCGTTCCACATGCATGTTTTAGCTGAAGGAAGAATACCTTAAACCTGGAGAGTTGAGACCCGTGTAATGGGTTCCATGCAATATGACTTCAAAGGGTCTTCATTTGCTCACCGAACCTCTCCAATCCTATCACTGCTGCGTTTATGCCCCTGTACACACGCTTGATTCTCTTTCGGAGACATAGCAATCCATAGGTTTTAAGATACTTACTAGTCAGGTACATTCTTAGGCGTTTAATATGGGGTTTTGAGTCCATTTCGTTGAGCAAGGAGTAGCTCTTGTCTATTCCATATTTGGCTTAAGGAACTTTATCTGTGCTCATTTCAATCTCTGGTTTTATGCAGCACCCCAACTCACCTTTCCCCTTAAGCAAGCATAAGTTGGTTTTCTAAATTTGAGACCCTGTTCTGTTTTGGAATGCAGTTCCTGTGTAGCCAAGTTTACATTCCGTGTATTACTGATATCTTATGATGTTTCTTTTTCTGTGTGACTTATTTCAGTTAGAATCATCATACCTGAATCCACTCATTGTGCTGCTAAGGGCCTGATGACACAGATTTCATTGCTGAGTGATATTGCTTTGTAAGTAAATACCACAACTTCTTTATCCATTTTTCACTTTCTGCGATGTTGAACTTGTACTGTAAACGAGGTTCTTGTAAACAGAGCCATTCCAAACTTTGGGGTGGCTGTGTCTTTTTGATTTTAATTTCCCTAAGCTATAGGACCATAAGTGGAATTGCCCGAGGTTCTGTTGCTTTGTTTTTTAGATGTTTCAGGAAACACCATACACTTCTCCCGAGTGGTTGTTGGCAATTTACATCCCGCCCATCAGCATAACAAGGCTCCCAGTTCTCCATGGCCTGTCCTGCCTTTCTGGATTTTACACTTTTTTCAGATGGCCCTTTTGACCAGGGGGGAAGTGAGACTTCATTGTAGTGCAGATTTCCTTTGCAAGCTTGCTTGGTTGGCCAAAAAGGGCGTATGCGTTTTTTCCTGTATATATTCAGGAAAAAACGCATACGCCCTTTATGACCAAGTGCATCATTGTGGACGTTCTGCCTCTTTTCCTATGCTTTCAATGCAATTCCAGTCTACCTCCTGAAATCGATTTCCTGCAATTCTGCCCCACTTTCAAGTCCTCTTGGCAGCCTTACTTCAGTCTATTTTTGGACGATAGCTGTCATTTATAACTCTGCAGGTTTGTGAATTACAGTGCCCCTGAGCTCCTTTCTTCAACTCGCTTTCTTGTGAGCTGGCCGCAACACCGCAGGATGGCTTCAGGCCCTAATCTGGTTCCGGCACGGCACGCTGAGCCTTTGGTTAATTCCTCTTCCTGGTGGGAAATGAGAGTTAAATTTGCCCGTCCAGACACCTCCAGCTAGTCTCTCATTGGTTCTCGCTATTCCTGTTCATCTTCCGTAGAAATTGCAAACTGGGCCAAACAGGAGGTTAAAGGGACTGACTCTCCAAGTCGGGAGAGTGTTAGTAAAGCGTCTGGAATGTTGCACCCGAGTACCAGGGGAGGAAAACTGAGACATATTTGAACACGTCTCCCGTTCACATGGTTGATCATACTCTGGGTTCCACATGCATGTTTTAGCTGAAGGAAGAATACCTTAAACCTGGAGAGTTGAGACCCGTGTAATGGGTACCATGCAATATGACTTCAAAGGGTCTTCATTTGCTCACCGAACCTCTCCAATCCTATCACTGCTGCGTTTATGCCCCTGTACACACGCTTGATTCTCTTTTGGAGACATAGCAATCCATAGGTTTTAAGATACTTACTAGTCAGGTACATTCTTAGGCGTTTAATATGGGGTTTTGAGTCCATTTCGTTGAGCAAGGAGTAGCTCTTGTCTATTCCATATTTGGCTTAAGGAACTTTATCTGTGCTCATTTCAATCTCTGGTTTTATGCAGCACCCCAACTCACCTTTCC
This sequence comes from Delphinus delphis, assembly GCF_949987515.2. NCBI lineage: Eukaryota > Metazoa > Chordata > Mammalia > Artiodactyla > Delphinidae > Delphinus > Delphinus delphis. The sequence continues at coordinate 5,556,786 of NW_027192648.1, forward strand.
CCTTAAGCAAGCATAAGTTGGTTTTCTAAATTTGAGACCCTGTTCTGTTTTGGAATGCAGTTCCTGTGTAGCCAAGTTTACATTCCGTGTATTAGTGATATCTTATGATGTTTCTTTTTCTGTGTGACTTATTTCAGTTAGAATCATCGTACCTGAATCCACTCATTATGCTGCTACGGGCCTGATGACATAGATTTCGTTGCTGAGTGATACTGCATTGTACGTAAGTACCACAAGTTCTTTATCCATTTTTCACTATCTGTGATATTGAACTTGTACGGTAAACGAGGTTCTTGTAAACGGAGGCGTCCCAAACTTTGGGGTGGCTGTGTCTTTTTGATTTTAATTTCCCTAAGCTATAGGACCATAAGTGGAAGTGCCCTAGGCTCTGTTGCTTTGTTTTTTAGATGTTTCAGGAAACACCATACACTTCTCCAGAGTGTCTGTTGGCAATTTACATCCCGCCCATCAGCATAACAAGGCTCCCAGTTCTCCATGGCCTGTCCTGCCTTTCTGGATTTTACACTTTTTTCAGATGGCCCTTTTGACCGGGGGGAAGTGAGACTTCATTGTAGTGCAGATTTCCTTTGCAAGCTTGCTTGGTTGGCCAAAAAGGGCGTATGCGTTTTTTCCTGAATATATTCAGGAAAAAACGCATACGCCCTTTTTGGCCAAGTGCATCATTGTGGACGTTCTGCCTCTTTTCCTATGCTTTCAATGCAATTCCAGTCTACCTCCTGAAATCGGTTTCCTGCAATTCTGCCCCGCTTTCAAGTCCTCTTGGCAGCCTTACTTCAGTCTATTTTTGGACGATAGCTGTCATTTATAACTCTGCAGGTTTGTGAATTACAGTGCCCCTGAGCTCCTTTCTTCAACTCGCTTTCTTGTGACCTGGCCGCAACACCGCAGGATGGCTTCAGGCCCTAATCTGGTTCCGGCACGGCACGCTGAGCCTTTGGTTAATTCCTCTTCCTGGTGGGAAATGAGAGTTAAATTTGCCCGTCCAGACACCTCCAGCTAGTCTCTCATTGGTTCTCGCTATTCCTGTTCATCTTCCGCAGAAATTGCAAACTGGGCCAAACAGGAGGTTAAAGGTGCTGACTCTCCAAGTGGGGAGAGTGTTAGTAAAGCGTCTGGAATGTTGCACCCGAGTACCAGGGTACGAAAACTGAGACATATTTGAACACGTCTCCCGATCACATGGTTGATCATACTCTGGGTTCCACATGCATGTTTTAGCTGAAGGAAGAATACCTAAAACCTGGGTAGTTGAAACCCGTGGAATGGGTACCATGCAATATGACTTCAAAGGGTCTTCATTTGCTCACCGAACCTCTCCAATCCTATCACTGCTGCGTTTATGCCCCTGTACACATGCTTGATTCCCCTTCGGAGACATAGCAATCCATAGGTTTTAAGATACTTACTAGTCAGGTACATTCTTAGGCGTTTAATATGCCGTGTTGAGTCCATTTCGTTGAGCAAGGAGTAGCTCTTGTCTATTCCATATTTGGCTTAAGGAACTTTATCTGTGCTCATTTCAATCTCTGGTTTTATGCAGCACCCCAACTCACCTTTCCCCTTAAGCAAGCATAAGTTGGTTTTCTAAATTTGAGACCCTGTTCTGTTTTGGAATGCAGTTCCTGTGTAGCCAAGTTTACATTCCGTGTATTAGTGATATCTTATGATGTTTCTTTTTCTGTGTGACTTATTTCAGTTAGAATCATCGTACCTGAATCCACTCATTATGCTGCTATGGGCCTGATGACATAGATTTCATTGCTGAGTGATACTGCATTGTACGTAAGTACCACAAGTTCTTTATCCATTTTTCACTTTCTGTGATATTGAACTTGTACGGTAAACGAGGTTCTTGTAAACGGAGGCGTCCCAAACTTTGGGGTGGCTGTGTCTTTTTGATTTTAATTTCCCTAAGCTATAGGACCATAAGTGGAAGTGCCCTAGGCTCTGTTGCTTTGTTTTTTAGATGTTTCAGGAAACACCATACACTTCTCCCGAGTGTCTGTTGGCAATTTACATCCCGCCCATCAGCATAACAAGGCTCCCAGTTCTCCATGGCCTGTCCTGCCTTTCTGGATTTTACACTTTTTTCAGATGGCCCTTTTGACCGGGGGGAAGTGAGACTTCATTGTAGTGCAGATTTCCTTTGCAAGCTTGCTTGGTTGGCCAAAAAGGGCGTATGCGTTTTTTCCTGAATATATTCAGGAAAAAACGCATACGCCCTTTTTGGCCAAGTGCATCATTGTGGACGTTCTGCCTCTTTTCCTATGCTTTCAATGCAATTCCAGTCTACCTCCTGAAATCGGTTTCCTGCAATTCTGCCCCGCTTTCAAGTCCTCTTGGCAGCCTTACTTCAGTCTATTTTTGGACGATAGCTGTCATTTATAACTCTGCAGGTTTGTGAATTACAGTGCCCCTGAGCTCCTTTCTTCAACTCGCTTTCTTGTGAGCTGGCCGCAACACCGCAGGATGGCTTCAGGCCCTAATCTGGTTCCGGCACGGCACGCTGAGCCTTTGGTTATTTCCTCTTCCTGGTGGGAAATGAGAGTTAAATTTGCCCGTCCAGACACCTCCAGCTAGTCTCTCATTGGTTCTCGCTATTCCTGTTCATCTTCCGCAGAAATTGCAAACTGGGCCAAACAGGAGGTTAAAGGTGCTGACTCTCCAAGTGGGGAGAGTGTTAGTAAAGCGTCTGGAATGTTGCACCCGAGTACCAGGGTACGAAAACTGAGACATATTTGAACACGTCTCCCGATCACATGGTTGATCATACTCTGGGTTCCACATGCATGTTTTAGCTGAAGGAAGAATACCTAAAACCTGGGTAGTTGAAACCCGTGGAATGGGTACCATGCAATATGACTTCAAAGGGTCTTCATTTGCTCACCGAACCTCTCCAATCCTATCACTGCTGCGTTTATGCCCCTGTACACATGCTTGATTCCCCTTCGGAGACATAGCAATCCATAGGTTTTAAGATACTTACTAGTCAGGTACATTCTTAGGCGTTTAATATGCCGTGTTGAGTCCATTTCATTGAGCAAGGAGTAGCTCTTGTCTATTCCATATTTGGCTTAAGGAACTTTATCTGTGCTCATTTCAATCTCTGGTTTTATGCAGCACCCCAACTCACCTTTCCCCTTAAGCAAGCATAAGTTGGTTTTCTAAATTTGAGACCGTGTTCTGTTTTGGAATGCAGTTCCTGTGTAGCCAAGTTTACATTCCGTGTATTAGTGATATCTTATGATGTTTCTTTTTCTGTGTGACTTATTTCAGTTAGAATCATCGTACCTGAATCCACTCATTATGCTGCTACGGGCCTGATGACATAGATTTCATTGCTGAGTGATACTGCATTGTACGTAAGTACCACAAGTTCTTTATCCATTTTTCACTTTCTGTGTTATTGAACTTGTACGGTAAACGAGGTTCTTGTAAACGGAGGCGTCCCAAACTTTGGGGTGGCTGTGTCTTTTTGATTTTAATTTCCCTAAGCTATAGGACCATAAGTGGAAGTGCCCTAGGCTCTGTTGCTTTGTTTTTTAGATGTTTCAGGAAACACCATACACTTCTCCCGAGTGTCTGTTGGCAATTTACATCCCGCCCATCAGCATAACAAGGCTCCCAGTTCTCCATGGCCTGTCCTGCCTTTCTGGATTTTACACTTTTTTCAGATGGCCCTTTTGACCGGGGGGAAGTGAAACTTCATTGTAGTGCAGATTTCCTTTGCAAGCTTGCTTGGTTGGCCAAAAAGGGCGTATGCGTTTTTTCCTGAATATATTCAGGAAAAAACGCATACGCCCTTTTTGGCCAAGTGCATCGTTGTGGACGTTCTGCCTCTTTTCCTATGCTTTCAATGCAATTCCAGTCTACCTCCTGAAATCGGTTTCCTGCAATTCTGCCCCGCTTTCAAGTCCTCTTGGCAGCCTTACTTCAGTCTATTTTTGGACGATAGCTGTCATTTATAACTCTGCAGGTTTGTGAATTACAGTGCCCCTGAGCTCCTTTCTTCAACTCGCTTTCTTGTGAGCTGGCCGCAACACCGCAGGATGGCTTCAGGCCCTAATCTGGTTCCGGCACGGCACGCTGAGCCTTTGGTTAATTCCTCTTCCTGGTGGGAAATGAGAGTTAAATTTGCCCGTCCAGACACCTACAGCTAGTCTCTCATTGGTTCTCGCTATTCCTGTTCATCTTCCGCAGAAATTGCAAACTGGGCCAAACAGGAGGTTAAAGGTGCTGACTCTCCAAGTGGGGAGAGTGTTAGTAAAGCGTCTGGAATGTTGCACCCGAGTACCAGGGTACGAAAACTGAGACATATTTGAACACGTCTCCCGATCACATGGTTGATCATACTCTGGGTTCTACATGCATGTTTTAGCTGAAGGAAGAATACCTTAAACCTGGGTAGTTGAAACCCGTGGAATGGGTACCATGCAATATGACTTCAAAGGGTCTTCATTTGCTCCCCGAACCTCTCCAATCCTATCACTGCTGCGTTTATGCCCCTGTACACATGCTTGATTCCCCTTCGGAGACATAGCAATCCATAGGTTTTAAGATACTTACTAGTCAGGTACATTCTTAGGCGTTTAATATGCGGTGTTGAGTCCATTTCGTTGAGCAAGGAGTAGCTCTTGTCTATTCCATATTTGGCTTAAGGAACTTTATCTGTGCTCATTTCAATCTCTGGTTTTATGCAGCACCCCAACTCACCTTTCCCCTTAAGCAAGCATAAGTTGTTTTTCTAAATTTGAGACCCTGTTCTGTTCTGTAATTCAGTTCCTGTGTAGCCAAGTTTCCATTCCGTGTATTACTGATATCTTATGATGTTTCCTTTTCTGTGTCACTTATTTCAGTTAGAATCATCATACCAGAATCCACTCATTGTGCTGCTACGGGCCTGATGACATAGATTTCATTGCTGTGTGATATTGCTTTCTAAGTGAATACCACAACTTCTTTATCAATTTTTCACTTTCTGCGATGTTGAACTTGTACTGTAAACGAGGTTCTTGTAAACACAGCCGTTCCAAACTTTGGGGTGGCTGTGTCTTTTTGATTTTAATTTCCCTAAGCTATAGGACCATAAGTGGAAGTGCCCTAGGCTCTGTTGCTTTGTTTTTTAGATGTTTCAGGAAACACCATACACTTCTCCCGAGTGTCTGTTGGCAATTTACATCCCGCCCATCAGCATAACAAGGCTCCCAGTTCTCCATGGCCTGTCCTGCCTTTCTGGATTTTACACTTTTTTCAGATGGCCCTTTTGACCGGGGGGAAGTGAAACTTCATTGTAGTGCAGATTTCCTTTGCAAGCTTCCTTGGTTGGCCAAAAAGGACGTATGCGTTTTTTCCTGAATATATTCAGGAAAAAACGCATACGCCCTTTTTGGCCAAGTGCATCGTTGTGGACGTTCTGCCTCTTTTCCTATGCTTTCAATGCAATTCCAGTCTACCTCCTGAAATCGGTTTCCTGCAATTCTGCCCCGCTTTCAAGTCCTCTTGGCAGCCTTACTTCAGTCTATTTTTGGACGATAGCTGTCATTTATAACTCTGCAGGTTTGTGAATTACAGTGCCCCTGAGCTCCTTTCCTCAACTCGCTTTCTTGTGAGCTGGCCGCAACACCGCAGGATGGCTTCAGGCCCTAATCTGGTTCCGGCACGGCACGCTGAGCCTTTGGTTAATTCCTCTTCCTGGTGGGAAATGAGAGTTAAATTTGCCCGTCCAGACACCTCCAGCTAGTCTCTCACTGGTTCTCGCTATTCCTGTTCATCTTCCGCAGAAATTGCAAACTGGGCCAAACAGGAGGTTAAAGGTGCTGACTCTCCAAGTGGGGAGAGTGTTAGTAAAGCGTCTGGAATGTTGCACCCGAGTACCAGGGTACAAAAACTGAGACATATTTGAACACGTCTCCCGATCACATGGTTGATCATACTCTGGGTTCCACATGCATGTTTTAGCTGAAGGAAGAATACCTTAAACCTGGGTAGTTGAAACCCGTGGAATGGGTACCATGCAATATGACTTCAAAGGGTCTTCATTTGCTCACCGAACCTCTCCAATCCTATCACTGCTGCGTTTATGCCCCTGTACACATGCTTGATTCCCCTTCGGAGACATAGCAATCCATAGGTTTTAAGATACTTACTAGTCAGGTACATTCTTAGGCGTTTAATATGCGGTGTTGAGTCCATTTCGTTGAGCAAGGAGTAGCTCTTGTCTATTCCATATTTGGCTTAAGGAACTTTATCTGTGCTCATTTCAATCTCTGGTTTTATGCAGCACCCCAACTCACCTTTACCCTTAAGCAAGCATAAGTTGGTTTTCTAAATTTGAGACCCTGTTCTGTTTTGGAATGCAGTTCCTGTGTAGCCAAGTTTACATTCCGTGTATTAGTGATATCTTATGATGTTTCTTTTTCTGTGTGACTTATTTCAGTTAGAATCATCGTACCTGAATCCACTCATTATGCTGCTACGGGCCTGATGACATAGATTTCATTGCTGAGTGATACTGCATTGTACGTAAGTACCACAAGTTCTTTATCCATTTTTCACTTTCTGTGATATTAAACTTGTACGGTAAACGAGGTTCTTGTAAATGGAGGCGTCCCAAACTTTGGGGTGGCTGTGTCTTTTTGATTTTAATTTCCCTAAGCTATAGGACCATAAGTGGAAGTGCCCTAGGTTCTGTTGCTTTGTTTTTTAGATGTTTCAGGAAACACCATACACTTCTCCCGAGTGGTTGTTGGCAATTTACATCCCGCCCATCAGCATAACAAGGCTCCCAGTTCTCCATGGCCTGTCCTGCCTTTCTGGATTTTACACTTTTTTTAGATGGCCCTTTTGACGGGGGGAAGTGAGACTTCATTGTAGTGCAGATTTCCTTTGCAAGCTTGCTTGGTTGGCCAAAAAGGACGTATGCGTTTTTTCCTGAATATATTCAGGAAAAAAACGCATACGCCCTTTTTGGCCAAGTGCATCATTGTGGACGTTCTGCCTCTTTTCCTATGCTTTCAATGCAATTCCAGTCTACCTCCTGAAATCGGTTTCCTGCAATTCTGCCCCGCTTTCAAGTCCTCTTGGCAGCCTTACTTCAGTCTATTTTTGGACGATAGCTGTCATTTATAACTCTGCAGGTTTGTGAATTACAGTGCCCCTGAGCTCCTTTCTTCAACTCGCTTTCTTGTGACCTGGCCGCAACACCGCAGGATGGCTTCAGGCCCTAATCTGGTTCCGGCACGGCACGCTGAGCCTTTGGTTAATTCCTCTTCCTGGTGGGAAATGAGAGTTAATTTTGCCCGTCCAGACACCTCCAGCTAGTCTCTCATTGGTTCTCGCTATTCCTGTTCATCTTCCGCAGAAATTGCAAACTGGGCCAAACAGGAGGTTAAAGGGACTGACTCTCCAAGTCGGGAGAGTGTTAGTAAAGCATCTGGAATGTTGCACCCGAGTACCAGGGGAGGAAAACTGAGACATATTTGAACACGTCTCCCGTTCACATGGTTGATCATACTCTGGGTTCCACATGCATGTTTTAGCTGAAGGAAGAATACCTTAAACCTGGAGAGTTGAGACCCGTGTAATGGGTACCATGCAATATGACTTCAAAGGGTCTTCATTTGCTCACCGAACCTCTCCAATCCTATCACTGCTGCGTTTATGCCCCTGTACACACGCTTGATTCTCTTTTGGAGACATAGCAATCCATAGGTTTTAAGATACTTACTAGTCAGGTACATTCTTAGGCGTTTAATATGGGGTTTTGAGTCCATTTCGTTGAGCAAGGAGTAGCTCTTGTCTATTCCATATTTGGCTTAAGGAACTTTATCTGTGCTCATTTCAATCTCTGGTTTTATGCAGCACCCCAACTCACCTTTCCCCTTAAGCAAGCATAAGTTGGTTTTCTAAATTTGAGACCCTGTTCTGTTTTGGAATGCAGTTCCTGTGTAGCCAAGTTTACATTCCGTGTATTAGTGATATCTTATGATGTTTCTTTTTCTGTGTGACTTATTTCAGTTAGAATCATCATACCTGAATCCACTCATTATGCTGCTACGGGCCTGATGACATAGATTTCATTGCTGAGTGATACTGCATTGTACGTAAGTACCACAAGTTCTTTATCCATTTTTCACTTTCTGTGATATTGAACTTGTACGGTAAACGAGGTTCTTGTAAATAGAGGCGTCCCAAACTTTGGGGTGGCTGTGTCTTTTTGATTTTAATTTCCCTAAGCTATAGGACCATAAGTGGAAGTGCCCTAGGCTCTGTTGCTTTGTTTTTTAGATGTTTCAGGAAACACCATACACTTCTCTGGAGTGTCTGTTGGCAATTTACATCCCGCCCATCAACATAACAAGGCTCCCAGTTCTCAATGGCCTGTTGCCTTTCTGGATTTTACACTTTTTTCAGATGGCCCTTTTGACCGGGGGGAAGTGAGACTTCATTGTAGTGCAGATTTCCTTTGCAAGCTTGCTTGGTTGGCCAAAAAGGGCGTATGCGTTTTTTCCTGATTATATTCAGGAAAAAACGCATACGCCCTTTTTGGCCAAGTGCATCATTGTGGACGTTCTGCCTCTTTTCCTATGCTTTCAATGCAATTCCAGTCTACCTCCTGAAATCGGTTTCCTGCAATTCTGCCCCGCTTTCAAGTCCTCTTGGCAGCCTTACTTCAGTCTATTTTTGGACGATAGCTGTCATTTATAACTCTGCAGGTTTGTGAATTACAGTGCCCCTGAGCTCCTTTCTTCAACTCGCTTTCTTGTGACCTGGCCGCAACACCGCAGGATGGCTTCAGGCCCTAATCTGGTTCCGGCCCGGCATGCTGAGCCTTTGGTTAATTCCTCTTCCTGGTGGGAAATGAGAGTTAAATTTGCCCGTCCAGACACCTCCAGCTAGCCTCTCATTGGTTCTCGCCATTCCTGTTCATCTTCCGCAGAAATTGCAAACTGGGCCAAACAGGAGGTTAAAGGGACTGACTCTCCAAGTGGGGAGAGTGTTAGTAAAGCGTCTGGAATGTTGCACCCGAGTACCAGGGGAGGAAAACTGAGACATATTTGAACACGTCTCCCGATCACATGGTTGATCATACTCTAGGTTCCACATGCATGTTTTAGCTGAAGGAAGAATACCTTAAACCTGGGTAGTTGAAACCTGTGGAATGGGTACCATGCAATATGACTTCAAAGGGTCTTCATTTGCTCACCGAACCTCTCCAATCCTATCACTGCTGCGTTTATGCCCCTGTACACATGCTTGATTCTCTTTCGGAGACATAGCAATCCATAGGTTTTAAGATACTTACTAGTCAGGTACATTCTTAGGCGTTTAATATGCGGTGTTGAGTCCATTTCGTTGAGCAAGGAGTAGCTCTTGTCTATTCCATATTTGGCTTAAGGAACTTTATCTGTGCTCATTTCAATCTCTGGTTTTATGCAGCACCCCAACTCACCTTTCCCCTTAAGCAAGCATAAGTTGGTTTTCTAAATTTGAGATCCTGTTCTGTTCTGTAGTTCAGTTCCTGTGTAGCCAAGTTTACATTCCGTGTATTACTGATATCTTATGATGTTTCTTTTCTGTGTGACTTATTTCAGTTAGAATCATCATACCTGAATCCACTCATTGTGCTGCTAAGGGCCTGATGACACAGATTTCATTGCTGAGTGATATTGCTTTGTAAGTAAATACCACAACTTCTTTATCCATTTTTCACTTTCTGCGATGTTGAACTTGTACTGTAAACGAGGTTCTTGTAAACAGAGCCGTTTCAAACTTTGGGGTGGCTGTGTCTTTTTGATTTTAATTTCCCTAAGCTATAGGACCATAAGTGGAAGTGCCCTAGGTTCTGTTGCTTTGTTTTTTAGATGTTTCAGGAAACACCATACACTTCTCCCGAGTGGTTGTTGGCAATTTACATCCCGCCCATCAGCATAACAAGGCTCCCAGTTCTCCATGGCCTGTCCTGCCTTTCTGGATTTTACACTTTTTTCAGATGGCCCTTTTGACCGGGGGTAAGTGAGACTTCATTGTAGTGCAGATTTCCTTTGCAAGCTTGCTTGGTTGGCCAAAAAGGGCGTATGCGTTTTTTCCTGAATATATTCAGGAAAAAACGCATACGCCCTTTTTGGCCAAGTGCATCATTGTGGACGTTCTGCCTCTTTTCCTATGCTTTCAATGCAATTCCAGTCTACCTCCTGAAATCGGTTTCCTGCAATTCTGCCCCGCTTTCAAGTCCTCTTGGCAGCCTTACTGCAGTGTATTTTTGGACGATAGCTGTCATTTATAACTCTGCAGGTTTGTGAATTACAGTGCCCCTGAGCTCCTTTGTTCAACTCGCTTTCTTTTGAGCTGGCCGCAACACCGCAGGATGGCTTCAGGCCCTAATCTGGTTCCGGTACGGCACGCTGAGCCTTTGGTTATTTCCTCTTCCTGGTGGGAAATGAGAGTTAAATTTGCCCGTCCAGACACCTCCAGCTAGCCTCTCATTGGTTCTCGCTATTCCTGTTCATCTTCCGCAGAAATTGCAAACTGGGCCAAACAGGAGGTTAAAGGCGCTGACTCTCCAAGTGGGGAGAGTGTTAGTAAAGCGTCTGGAATGTTGCACCCGAGTACCAGGGGAGGAAAACTGAGACATATTTGAACACGTCTCCCGTTCACATGGTTGATCATACTTGGGTTCCACATGCATGTTTTAGCTGAAGGAAGAATACCTAAAACCTGCGTAGTTGAAACCCGTGGAATGGGTACCATGCAATATGACTTCAAAGGGTCTTCATTTGCTCACCGAACCTCTCCAATCCTATCACTGCTGCGTTTATGCCCCTGTACACATGCTTGATTCTCTTTCGGAGACATAGCAATCCATAGGTTTTAAGATACTTACAAGTCAGGTACATTCTTAGGCGTTTAATATGCGGTGTTGAGTCCATTTCGTTGAGCAAGGAGTAGCTCTTGTCTATTCCACATTTGGCTTAAGGAACTTTATCTGTGCTCATTTCAATCTCTGGTTTTATGCAGCACCCCAACTCACCTTTCCCCTTAAGCAAGCATAAGTTGGTTTTCTAAATTTGAGACCCTGTTCTGTTTTGGAATTCAGTTCCTGTGTAGCCAAGTTTACATTCCGTGTATTACTGATATCTTATGATGTTTCTTTTTCTGTGTGACTTACTTCAGTTAGAATCATCATACCTGAATCCACTCATTGTGCTGCTAAGGGCCTGATGACACAGATTTCATTGCTGAGTGATATTGCTTTGTAAGTAAATACCACAACTTCTTTATCAATTTTTCACTTTCTGCGATGTTGAACTTGTACTCTAAATGAGGTTCTTGTAAACAGATCCGTTCCAAACTTTGGGGTGGCTGTGTCTTTTTGATTTTAATTTCCCTAAGCTATAGGACCATAAGTGGAAGTGCCCTAGGTTCTGTTGCTTTGTTTTTTAGATGTTTCAGGAAACACCATACACTTCTCCCGAGTGGTTGTTGGCAATTTACATCCCGCCCATCAGCATAACAAGGCTCCCAGTTCTCCATGGCCTGTCCTGCCTTTCTGGATTTTACACTTTTTTCAGATGGCCCTTTTGACCGGGGGGAAGTGAGACTTCATTGTAGTGCAGATTTCCTTTGCAAGCTTGCTTGGTTGGCCAAAAAGGGCGTATGCGTTTTTTCCTGAATATATTCAGGAAAAAACGCATACGCCCTTTTTGGCCAAGTGCATCATTGTGGACATTCTGCCTCTTTTCCTATGCTTTCAATGCAATTCCAGTCTACCTCCTGAAATCGGTTTCCTGCAATTCTGCCCCGCTTTCAAGTCCTCTTGGCAGCCTTACTTCAGTATATTTTTGGACGATAGCTGTCATTTATAACTCTGCAGGTTTGTGAATTACAGTGCCCCTGAGCTCCTTTCTTCAACTCGCTTTCTTGTGACCTGGCCGCAACACCGCAGGATGGCTTCAGGCCCTAATCTGGTTCCGGTACAGCACGCTGAGCCTTTGGTTATTTCCTCTTTCTGGTGGGAAATGAGAGTTAAATTTGCCCGTCCGGACACCTCCAGCTAGCCTCTCATTGGTTCTCGCTATTCATGTTCATCTTCCGCAGAAATTGCAAACTGGGCCAAACAGGAGGTTAAAGGCGCTGACTCTCCAAGTGGGGAGAGTGTTAGTAAAGCATCTGGAATGTTGCACCCGAGTACCAGGGGAGGAAAACTGAGACATATTTGAACACGTCTCCCGTTCACATGGTTGATCATACTTGGGTTCCACATGCATGTTTTAGCTGAAGGAAGAATACCTAAAACCTGGGTAGTTGAAACCCGTGGAATGGGTACCATGCAATATGACTTCAAAGGGTCTTCATTTGCTCACCGAACCTCTCCAATCCTATCACTGCTGCGTTTATGCCCCTGTACACATGCTTGATTCTCTTTCGGAGACATAGCAATCCATAGGTTTTAAGATACTTACTAGTCATGTACATTCTTAGGCGTTTAATATGCGGTGTTGAGTCCATTTCGTTGAGCAAGGAGTAGCTCTTGTCTATTCCATATTTGGCTTAAGGAACTTTATCTGTGCTCATTTCAATCTCTGGTTTTATGCAGCACCCCAACTCACCTTTCCCCTTAAGCAAGCATAAGTTGGTTTTGTAAATTTGAGACCCTGTTCTGTTCTGTAATTCAGTTCCTGTGTAGCCAAGTTTACATTCCGTGTATTACTGATATCTTATGATGTTTCTTTTTCTGTGTGACTTATTTCAGTTAGAATCATCATACCTGAATCCACTCATTGTGATGCTAAGGGCCTGATGACATAGAATTCATTGCTGAGTGATATTGCTTTGTAAGTAAATACCACAACTTCTTTATCCATTTTTCACTTTCTGCGATGTTGAACTTGTACGGTAAACAAGGTTCTTTTAAACAGAGGCGTCCCAAACTTTGGGGTGGCTGTGTCTTTTTGATTTTAATTTCCCTAAGCTATAGGACCATAAGTGGCAGTGCCCTAGGCTCTGTTGCTTTGTTTTTTAGATGTTTCAGGAAACACCATACACTTCTCCCAAGTGTCTGTTGGCAATTTACATCCCGCCCATCAGCATAACAAGGCTCCCAGTTCTCCATGGCCTGTCCTGCCTTTCTGGATTTTACACTTTTTTCAGATGGCCCTTTTGACCGGGGGGAAGTGAGACTTCATTGTAGTGCAGATTTCCTTTGCAAGCTTGCTTGGTTGGCCAAAAAGGGCGTATGCGTTTTTTCCTGAATATATTCAGGAAAAAACGCATACGCCCTTTTTGGCCAAGTGCATCATTGTGGACGTTCTGCCTCTTTTCCTATGCTTTCAATGCAATTCCAGTCTACCTCCTGAAATCGGTTTCCTGCAATTCTGCCCCGCTTTCAAGTCCTCTTGGCAGCCTTACTTCAGTCTATTTTTGGACGATAGCTGTCATTTATAACTCTGCAGGTTTGTGAATTACAGTGCCCCTGAGCTCCTTTCTTCAACTCGCTTTCTTATGACCTGGCCGCAACACCGCAGGATGGCTTCAGGACCTAATCTGGTTCCGGCACGGCACGCTGAGCCTTTGGTTATTTCCTCTTCCTGGTGGGAAATGAGAGTTAAATTTGCCCGTCCAGACACCTCCAGCTAGTCTCTCATTGGTTCTCGCTATTCCTGTTCATCTTCCGCAGAAATTGCAAACTGGGCCAAACAGGAGGTTAAAGGGACTGACTCTCCAAGTCGGGAGAGTGTTAGTAAAGCGTCTGGAATGTTGCACCCGAGTACCAGGGTACGAAAACTGAGACATATTGAACACGTCTCCCGTTCACATGGTTGATCATACTCTGGGTTCCACATGCATGTTTTAGCTGAAGGAAGAATACCTTAAACCTGGAGAGTTGAGACCCGTGTAATGGGTACCATGCAATATGACTTCAAAGGGTCTTCATTTGCTCACCGAACCTCTCCAATCCTATCACTGCTGCGTTTATGCCCCTTTACACACGCTTGATTCTCTTTTGGAGACATAGCAATCCATAGGTTTTAAGATACTTACTAGTCAGGTACATTCTTAGGCGTTTAATATGCGGTGTTGAGTCCATTTCGTTGAGCAAGGAGTAGCTCTTGTCTATTCCATATTTGGCTTAAGGAACTTTATCTGTGCTCATTTCAATCTCTGGTTTTATGCAGCACCCCAACTCACCTTTCCCCTTAAGCAAGCATAAGTTGGTTTTCTAAATTTGAGACCCTGTTCTGTTCTGTAATTCAGTTCCTGTGTAGCCAAGTTTACATTCCGTGTATTACTGATATCTTATGATGTTTCTTTTCTGTGTGACTTATTTCAGTTAGAATCATCATACCTGAATCCACTCATTGTGCTGCTAAGGGCCTGATGACACAGATTTCATTGCTGAGTGATATTGCTTTGTAAGTAAATACCACAACTTCTTTATCCATTTTTCACTTTCTGCGATGTTGAGCTTGTACTGTAAACGAGGTTCTTATAAACAGAGCCGATCCAAACTTTGGGGTGGCTGTGTCTTTTTGATTTTAATTTCCCTAAGCTATAGGACCATAAGTGGCAGTGCCCTAGGCTCTGTTGCTTTGTTTTTTAGATGTTTCAGGAAACACCATACACTTCTCCCGAGTGTCTGTTGGCAATTTACATCCCGCCCATCAGCATAACAAGGCTCCCAGTTCTCCATGGCCTGTCCTGCCTTTCTGGATTTTACACTTTTTTCAGATGGCCCTTTTGACCGGGGGGAAGTGAGACTTCATTGTAGTGCAGATTTCCTTTGCAAGCTTGCTTGGTTGGCCAAAAAGGGCGTATGCGTTTTTTCCTGAATATATTCAGGAAAAAACGCATACGCCCTTTTTGGCCAAGTGCATCATTGTGGACGTTCTGCCTCTTTTCCTATGCTTTCAATGCAATTCCAGTCTACCTCCTGAAATCGGTTTCCTGCAATTCTGCCCCGCTTTCAAGTCCTCTTGGCAGCCTTACTTCAGTCTATTTTTGGACGATAGCTGTCATTTATAACTCTGCAGGTTTGTGAATTACAGTGCCCCTGAGCTCCTTTCTTCAACTCGCTTTCTTGTGACCTGGCCGCAACACCGCAGGATGGCTTCAGGCCCTAATCTGGTTCCGGCACGGCACGCTGAGCCTTTGGTTAATTCCTCTTCCTGGTGGGAAATGAGAGTTAAATTTGCCCGTCCAGACACCTCCAGCTAGTCTCTCATTGGTTCTCGCTATTCCTGTTCATCTTCCGCAGAAATTGCAAACTGGGCCAAACAGGAGGTTAAAGGCGCTGACTCTCCAAGTGGGGAGAGTGTTAGTAAAGCGTCTGGAATGTTGCACCCGAGTACCAGGGGAGGAAAACTGAGACATATTTGAACACGTCTCCCGTTCACATGGTTGATCATACTTGGGTTCCACATGCATGTTTTAGCTGAAGGAAGAATACCTTAAACCTGGAGAGTTGAGACCCGTGGAATGGGTACCATGCAATATGACTTCAAAGGGTCTTCATTTGCTCACCGAACCTCTCCAATCCTATCACTCCTTCGTTTATGCCCCTGTACACATGCTTGATTCTCTTGCGGAGACATAGCAATCCATAGGTTTTACGATACTTACTAGTCAGGTACATTCTTAGGCGTTTAATATGCGGTGTTGAGTCCATTTCGTTGAGCAAGGAGTAGCTCTTGTCTATTCCATATTTGACTTAAGGAACTTTATCTGTGCTCATTTCAATCTCTGGTTTTATGCAGCACCCCAACTCACCTTTACCCTTAAGCAAGCATAAGTTGGTTTTCTAAATTTGAGACCCTGTTCTGTTTTGGAATTCAGTTCCTGTGTAGCCAAGTTTACATTCCGTGTATTACTGATATCTTATGATGTTTCTTTTTCTGTGTGACTTATTTCAGTTAGAATCATCATACCTGAATCCACTCATTGTGCTGCTAAGGGCCTGATGACACAGATTTCATTGCTGAGTGATATTGCTTTGTAAGTAAATACCACAACTTCTTTATCCATTTTTCACTTTCTGCGATGTTGAACTTGTACTGTAAACGAGGTTCTTGTAAACAGAGTCGTTCCAAACTTTGGGGTGGCTGTGTCTTTTTGATTTTAATTTCCCTAAGCTATAGGACCATAAGTGGAAGTGCCCTAGGTTCTGTTGCTTTGTTTTTTAGATGTTTTAGGAAACACCATATACTTCTCCCGAGGGGTTGTTGGCAATTTACATCCCGCCCATCAGCATAACAAGGCTCCCAGTTCTCCATGGCCTGTCCTGCCTTTCTGGATTTTACACTTTTTTCAGATGGCCCTTTTGACCGGGGGGAAGTGAGACTTCATTGTAGTGCAGATTTCCTTTGCAAGCTTGCTTGGTTGGCCAAAAAGGGCGTATGCGTTTTTTCCTGAATATATTCAGGAAAAAACGCATACGCCCTTTTTGGCCAAGTGCATCATTGTGGACGTTCTGCCTCTTTTCCTATGCTTTCAATGCAATTCCAGTCTACCTCCTGAAATCGGTTTCCTGCAATTCTGCCCCGCTTTCAAGTCCTCTTGGCAGCCTTACTTCAGTGTATTTTTGGACGATAGCTGTCATTTATAACTCTGCAGGTTTGTGAATTACAGTGCCCCTGGGCTCCTTTCTTCAATTCGCTTTCTTTTGAGCTGGCCACAACACCGCAGGATGGCTTCAGGCCCTAATCTGGTTCCTGTACGGCACGCTGAGCCTTTGGTTGTTTCCTCTTCCTGGTGGGAAATGAGAGTTAAATTTGCCCGTCCAGACACCTCCAGCTAGCCTCTCATTGGTTCTCACTATTCCTGTTCATCTTCCGCAGAAATTGCAAACTGGGCCAAACAGGTGGTTAAAGGGACTGACTCTCCAAGTCGGGAGAGTGTTAGTAAAGCTTCTGGAATGTTGCACCCGAGTACCAGGGGAGGAAAACTGAGACATATTTGAACACGTCTCCCGTTCACATGGTTGATCATACTCTGGGTTCCACATGCATGTTTGAGCTGAAGGAAGAATACCTTAAACCTGGAGAGTTGAGACCCGTGGAATGGGTACCATGCAATATGACTTCAAAGGGTCTTCATTTGCTCACCGAACCTCTCCAATCCTATCACTGCTGCGTTTATTCCCCTGTACACACGCTTGATTCTCTTTTGGAGACATAGCAATCCATAGGTTTTAAGATACTTACTAGTCAGGTACATTCTTACGGGTTTAATATGGGGTTTTGAGTCCATTTCGTTGAGCAAGGAGTAGCTCTTGTCTATTCCATATTTGGCTTAAGGAACTTTATCTGTGCTCATTTCAATCTCTGGTTTTATGCAGCACCCCAACTCACCTTTCCCCTTAAGCAAGCATAAGTTGGTTTTCTAAATTTGAGTCCCTGTTCTGTTCTGGAATGCAGTTCCTGTGTAGCCAAGTTTACATTCCGTGTATTACTGATATCTTATGATGTTTCTTTTCTGTGTGACTTATTTCAGTTAGAATCATCATACCTGAATCCACTCATTGTGCTGCTAAGGGCCTGATGACACAGATTTCATTGCTGAGTGATATTGCTTTGTAAGTAAATACCACAACTTCTTTATCCATTTTTCACTTTCTGCGATGTTGAACTTGTACTGTAAACGAGGTTCTTGTAAACAGAGCCGTTCCAAACTTTGGGGTGGCTGTGTCTTTTTGATTTTAATTTCCCTAAGCTATAGGACCATAAGTGGCAGTGCCCTAGGCTCTGTTGCTTTGTTTTTTAGATGTTTCAGGAAACACCATACACTTCTCCCGAGTGTCTGTTGGCAATTTACATCCCGCCCATCAGCATAACAAGGCTCCCAGTTCTCCATGGCCTGTCCTGCCTTTCTGGATTTTACACTTTTTTCAGATGGCCCTTTTGACCGGGGGGAAGTGAGACTTCATTGTAGTGCAGATTTCCTTTGCAAGCTTGCTTGGTTGGCCAAAAAGGGCGTATGCGTTTTTTCCTGAATATATTCAGGAAAAAACGCATACGCCCTTTTTGGCCAAGTGCATCATTGTGGACGTTCTGCCTCTTTTCCTATGCTTTCAATGCAATTCCAGTCTACCTCCTGAAATCAGTTTCCTGCAATTCTGCCCCGCTTTCAAGTCCTCTTGGCAGCCTTACTTCAGTCTATTTTTGGACGATAGCTGTCATTTATAACTCTGCAGGTTTTTGAATTACAGTGCCCCTGAGCTCCTTTCTTCAACTCGCTTTCTTTTGAGCTGGCCGCAACACCGCAGGATGGCTTCAGGACCTAATCTGGTTCCGGTATGGCACGCTGAGCCTTTGGTTATTTCCTCTTCCTGGTGGGAAATGAGAGTTAAATTTGCCAGTCCAGACACCTCCAGCTAGCCTCTCATTGGTTCTTGCTATTCCTGTTCATCTTCCGCAGAAATTGCAAACTGGGCCAAACAGGAGGTTAAAGGGACTGACTCTCCAAGTCGGGAGAGTGTTAGTAAAGAGTCTGGAATGTTGCACCGGAGTACCAGGGTACGAAAAGTGACATATTTTAACATGTCTCCCGATCACATGGTTGATCATACTCTAGGTTCCACATGCATGTTTTAGCTGAAGGAAGAATACCTTAAACCTGGGTAGTTGAAACCCGTGGAATGGGTACCATGCAATATGACTTCAAAGGGTCTTCATTTGCTCACCGAACCTCTCCAATCCTATCACTGCTGCGTTTATGCCCCTGTACACATGCTTGATTCTCTTTCGGAGACATGGCAATCCATAGGTTTTAAGATACTTACAAGTCAGGTACATTCTTAGGCGTTTAATATGCGGTGTTGAATCCATTTCGTTGAGCAAGGAGTAGCTCTTGTCTATTCCATATTTGACTTAAGGAACTTTATCTGTGCTCATTTCAATCTCTGGTTTTATGCAGCACCCCAACTCACCTTTACCCTTAAGCAAGCATAAGTTGGTTTTCTAAATTTGAGTCCCTGTTCTGTTCTGTAATTCAGTTCCTGTGTAGCCAAGTTTACATTCCGTGTATTACTGATATCTTATGATGTTTCTTTTTCTGTGTGACTTACTTCAGTTAGAATCATCATACCTGAATCCACTCATTGTGCTGCTAAGGGCCTGATGACACAGATTTCATTGCTGAGAGATATTGCTTTGTAAGTAAATACCACAACTTCTTTATCCATTTTTCACTTTCTGCGATGTTGAACTTGTACTGTAAACGAGGTTCTTGTAAACAGAGCCGTTCCAAACTTTGGGGTGGCTGTGTCTTTTTGATTTTAATTTCCCTAAGCTATAGGACCATAAGTGGAAGTGCCCTAGGTTCTGTTGCTTTGTTTTTTAGATGTTTCAGGAAACACCATACACTTCTCCCGAGTGGTTGTTGGCAATTTACATCCCGCCCATCAGCATAACAAGGCTCCCAGTTCTCCATGGCCTGTCCTGCCTTTCTGGATTTTACACTTTTTTCAGATGGCCCTTTTGACCGGGGGGAAGTGAGACTTCATTGTAGTGCAGATTTCCTTTGCAAGCTTGCTTGGTTGGCCAAAAAGGGCGTATGCGTTTTTTCCTGAATATATTCAGGAAAAAACGCATACGCCCTTTTTGGCCAAGTGCATCATTGTGGACGTTCTGCCTCTTTTCCTATGCTTTCAATGCAATTCCAGTCTACCTCCTGAAATCGGTTTCCTGCAATTCTGCCCCACTTTGAAGTCCTCTTGGCAGCCTTACTTCAGTGTATTTTTGGACGATAGCTGTCATTTATAACTCTGCAGGTTTGTGAATTACAGTGCCCCTGAGCTCCTTTCTTCAACTCGCTTTCTTTTGAGCTGGCCGCAACACCGCAGGACGGCTTCAGGCCCTAATCTGGTTCCGGTACGGCACGCTGAGCCTTTGGTTATTTCCTCTTCCTGGTGGGAAATGAGAGTTAAATTTGCCCGTCCAGACACCTCCAGCTAGCCTCTCATTGGTTCTCGCTATTCCTGTTCATCTTCCGCAGAAATTGCAAACTGGGACAAACAGGAGGTTAAAGGCGCTGACTCTCCAAGTGGGGAGAGTGTTAGTAAAGCGTCTGGAATGTTGCACCCGAGTACCAGGGGAGGAAAACTGAGACATATTTGAACACGTCTCCCGTTCACATGGTTGATCATACTTGGGTTCCACATGAATGTTTTAGCTGAAGGAAGAATACCTTAAACCTGGAGAGTTGAGACCCGTGTAATGGGTACCATGCAATATGACTTCAAAGGGTCTTCATTTGCTCACCGAACCTCTCCAATCCTATCACTGCTGCGTTTATGCCCCTGTACACACGCTTGATTCTCTTTTGGAGACATAGCAATCCATAGGTTTTAAGATACTTACTAGTCAGGTACATACTTAGGCGTTTAATATGGCGTGTTGAGTCCATTTCGTTGAGCAAGGAGTAGCTCTTGTCTATTCCATATTTGGCTTAAGGAACTTTATCTGTGCTCATTTCAATCTCTGGTTTTATGCAGCACCCCAACTCACCTTTACCCTTAAGCAAGCATAAGTTGGTTTTCTAAATTTGAGACACTGTTCTGTTTTGGAATTCAGTTCCTGTGTAGCCAAGGTTACATTCCGTGTATTACTGATATCTTATGATGTTTCTATTTCTGTGTGACTTACTTCAGTTAGAATCATCATACCTGAATCCACTCATTGTGCTGCTAAGGGCCTGATGACACAGATTTCATTGCTGAGTGATATTGCTTTGTAAGTAAATACCACAACTTCTTTATCCATTTTTCACTTTCTGCGATGTTGAACTTGTACTGTAAACGAGGTTCTTGTAAACAGAGGCCTCCCAAACTTTGGGCTGGCTGTGTCTTTTTGATTTTAATTTCCCTAAGCTATAGGACCATAAGTGGAAGTGCCCTAGGTTCTGTTGCTTTGTTTTTTAGATGTTTCAGGAAACACCATACACTTCTCCTGAGTGGTTGTTGGCAATTTACATCCTGCCCATCAGCATAACAAGGCTCCCAGTTCTCCATGGCCTGTCCTGCCTTTCTGGATTTTACACTTTTTTCAGATGGCCCTTTTGACCGGGGGGAAGTGAGACTTCATTGTAGTGCAGATTTCCTTTGCAAGCTTGCTTGGTTGGCCAAAAAGGGCGTATGCGTTTTTTCCTGAATATATTCAGGAAAAAATGCATACGCCCTTTTTGGCCAAGTGCATCATTGTGGACGTTCTGCCTCTTTTCCTATGCTTTCAATGCAATTCCAGTCTACCTCCTGAAATCGGTTTCCTGCAATTCTGCCCCGCTTTCAAGTCCTCTTGGCAGCCTTACTTCAGTCTATTTTTGGACGATAGCTGTCATTTATAACTCTGCAGGTTTGTGAATTACAGTGCCCCTGAGCTCCTTTCTTCAACTTGCTTTCTTGTGACCTGGCCGCAACACCGCAGGATGGCTTCAGGCCCTAATCTGGTTCCGGCACGGCACGCTGAGCCTTTGGTTATTTCCTCTTCCTGGTGGGAAATGAGAGTTAAATTTGCCCGTCCAGACACCTCCAGCTAGTCTCTCATTGGTTCTCGCTATTCCTGTTCATCTTCCGCAGAAATTGCAAACTGGGCCAAACAGGAGGTTAAAGGCGCTGACTCTCCAAGTGGGGAGAGTGTTAGTAAAGCGTCTGGAATGTTGCACCCGAGTACCAGGGGGGGAAAACTGAGACATATTTGAACACGTCTCCCGTTCACATGGTTGATCATACTTGGGTTCCACATGCATGTTTTAGCTGAAGGAAGAATACCTTAAACCTGGAGAGTTCAGACCCGTGTAATGGGTACCATGCAATATGACTTCAAAGGGTCTTCATTTGCTCACCGAACCTCTCCAATCCTATCACTGCTGCGTTTATGCCCCTGTACACATGCTTGATTCTCTTTCGGAGACATAGCAATCCATAGGTTTTTAAGATACTTACTAGTCAGGTACATTCTTAGGCATTTAATATGCGGTGTTGAGTCCATTTCGTTGAGCAAGGAGTAGCTCTTGTCTATTCCATATTTGACTTAAGGAACTTTATCTGTGCTCATTTCAATCTCTGGTTTTATGCAGCACCCCAACTCACCTTTACCCTTAAGCAAGCATAAGTTGGTTTTCTAAATTTGAGACCCTGTTCTGTTCTGTAATTCAGTTCCTGTGTAGCCAAGTTTACATTCCGTGTATTACTGATATCTTATGATGTTTCTTTTTCTGTGTGACTTACTTCTGTTAGAATCATCATACCTGAATCCACTCATTGTGCTGCTAAGGGCCTGATGACACAGATTTCATTGCTGAGTGATATTGCTTTGTAAGTAAATACCACAACTTCTTTATCCATTTTTCACTTTCTGCGATGTTGAACTTGTACTGTAAACGAGGTTCTTGTAAACAGAGCCGTTCCAAACTTTGGGGTGGCTGTGTCTTTTTGATTTTAATTTCCCTAAGCTATAGGACCATAAGTGGAAGTGCCCTAGGTTCTGTTGCTTTGTTTTTTAGATGTTTCAGGAAACACCATACACTTCTCCCGAGTGGTTCTTGGCAATTTACATCCCGCCCATCAGCATAACAAGGCTCCCAGTTCTCCATGGCCTGTCCTGCCTTTCTGGATTTTACACTTTTTTCAGATGGCCCTTTTGACCGGGGGGAAGTGAGACTTCATTGTAGTGCAGATTTCCTTTGCAAGCTTGCTTGGTTGGCCAAAAAGGGCGTATGCGTTTTTTCCTGAATATATTCAGGAAAAAACGCATACGCCCTTTTTGGCCAAGTGCATCATTGTGGACGTTCTGCCTCTTTTCCTATGCTTTCAATGCAATTCCAGTCTACCTCCTGAAATCGGTTTCCTGCAATTCTGCCCCGCTTTCAAGTCCTCTTGGCAGCCTTACTTCAGTCTATTTTTGGACGATAGCTGTCATTTATAAGTCTGCAGGTTTGTGAATTACAGTGCCCCTGAGCTCCTTTCTTCAACTCGCTTTCTTGTGAGCTGGCCGCAACACCGCAGGATGGCTTCAGGCCCTAATCTGGTTCCGGCACGGCACGCTGAGCCTTTGGTTAATTCCTCTTCCTGGTGGGAAATGAGAGTTAAATTTGCCCGTCCAGACATCTACAGCTAGTCTCTCATTGGTTCTCGCTATTCGTGTTCATCTTCCGCAGAAATTGCAAACTGGGCCAAACAGGAGGTTAAAGGCGCTGACTCTCCAAGTGGGGAGAGTGTTAGTAAAGCGTCTGGAATGTTGCACCCGAGTACCAGGGGAGGAAAACTGAGACATATTTGAACACGTCTCCCGTTCACATGGTTGATCATACTTGGGTTCCACATGCATGTTTTAGCTGAAGGAAGAATACCTTAAACCTGGAGAGTTGAGACCCGTGGAATGGGTACCATGCAATATGACTTCAAAGGGTCTTCATTTGCTCACCGCACCTCTCCAATCCTATCACTGCTGCGTTTATGCCCCTGTACACATGCTTGATTCTCTTTTGGAGACATAGCAATCCATAGGTTTTAAGATACTTACTAGTCAGGTACATTCTTAGGCGTTTAATATGCGGTGTTGAGTCCATTTCGTTGAGCAAGGAGTAGCTCTTGTCTATTCCATATTTGACTTAAGGAACTTTATCTGTGCTCATTTCAATCTCTGGTTTTATGCAGCACCCCAACTCACCTTTCCCCTTAAGCAAGCATAAGTTGGTTTTCTAAATTTGAGACCCTGTTCTGTTCTGTAATTCAGTTCCTGTGTAGCCAAGTTTACATTCCGTGTATTACTGATATCTTATGATGTTTCTTTTTCTGTGTGACTTATTTCAGTTAGAATCATCATACCTGAATCCACTCATTGTGCTGCTAAGGGCCTGATGACACAGATTTCATTGCTGAGTAATATTGCTTTGTAAGTAAATACCACAACTTTTTTATCCATTTTTCACTTTCTGCGATGTTGAACTTGTACTGTAAACGAGGTTCTTGTAAACAGAGCCGTTCCAAACTTTGGGGTGGCTGTGTCTTTTTGATTTTAAATTCCCTAATCTATAGGACCATAAGTGGAACTGCCCTAGGCTCTGTTGCTTTGTTTTTTAGATGTTTCAGGAAACACCATACACTTCTCCGGAGTGGTTGTTGGCAATTTACATCCCGCCCTTCAGCATAACAAGGCTCCCAGTTCTCCATGGCCTGTCCTGCCTTTCTGGATTTTACACTTTTTTCAGATGGCCCTTTTGACCGGGGGGAAGTGAGACTTCATTGTAGTGCAGATTTCCTTTGCAAGCTTGCTTGGTTGGCCAAAAAGGGCGTATGCGTTTTTTCCTGAATATATTCAGGAAAAAACGCATACGCCCTTTTTGGCCAAGTGCATCATTGTGGACGTTCTGCCTCTTTTCCTATGCTTTCAATGCAATTCCAGTCTACCTCCTGAAATCGGTTTCCTGCAATTCTGCCCCGCTTTCAAGTCCTCTTGGCAGCCTTACTTCAGTCTATTTTTGGACGATAGCTGTCATTTATAACTCTGCAGGTTTGTGAATTACAGTGCCCCTGAGCTCCTTTCTTCAACTCGCTTTCTTTTGAGCTGGCCGCAACACCGCAGGATGGCTTCAGGCCCTAATCTGGTTCCGGCACGGCACGCTGAGCCTTTGGTTAATTCCTCTTCCTGGTGGGAAATGAGAGTTAAATTTGCCTGTCCAGACACCTCCAGCTAGCCTCTCATTGGTTCTCGCTATTCCTGTTCATCTTCCGCAGAAATTGCAAACTGGGCCAAACAGGAGGTTAAAGGGACTGACTCTCCAAGTGGGGAGAGTGTTAGTAAAGCGTCTGGAATGTTGCACCCGAGTACCAGGGGAGGAAAACTGAGACATATTTGAACACGTCTCCCGATCACATGGTTGATCATACTCTAGGTTCCACATGCATGTTTTAGCTGAAGGAAGAATACCTTAAACCTGGGTAGTTGATCCCGTGGAATGGGTACTATGCAACATGACTTCAAAGGGTCTTCATTTGCTCACCGAACCTCTCCAATCCTATCACTGCTGCGTTTATGCCCCTGTACACATGCTTGATTCTCTTTCGGAGACATAGCAATCATTGGTTTTTCAGACACTTACTAGTCAGGTACATTCTTAGGCGTTTAATATGCGGTGTTGAGTCCATGTCGTTGAGCAAGGAGTAGCTCTTGTCTATTCCATATTTGACTTAAGGAACTTTATCTGTGCTCATTTCAATCTCTGGTTTTATGCAGCACCCCAACTCACCTTTACCCTTAAGCAAGCATAAGTTGGTTTTCTAAATTTGAGACCCTTTTCTGTTTTGGAATTCAGTTCCTGTGTAGCCAAGTTTACATTCCGTGTATTACTGATATCTTATGATGTTTCTTTTTCTGTGTGACTTATTTCAGTTAGAATCATCATACCTGAATCCACTCATTGTGATGCTAAGGGCCTGATGACATAGAATTCATTGCTGAGTGATATTGCTTTGTAAGTAAATACCACAACTTCTTTATCCATTTTTCACTTTCTGCGATGTTGAACTTGTACTGTAAACGAGGTTCTTGTAAACAGAGGCGTCCCAAACTTTGGGGTGGCTGTGTCTTTTTGATTTTAATTTCCCTAAGCTATAGGACCATAAGTGGCAGTGCCCTAGGCTCTGTTGCTTTGTTTTTTAGATGTTTCAGGAAACACCATACACTTCTCCCGAGTGTCTGTTGGCAATTTACATCCCGCCCATCAGCATAACAAGGCTCCCAGTTCTCCATGGCCTGTCCTGCCTTTCTGGATTTTACACTTTTTTCAGATGGCCCTTTTGACCGGGGGGAAGTGAGACTTCATTGTAGTTCAGATTTCCTTTGCAAGCTTGCTTGGTTGGCCAAAAAGGGCGTATGCGTTTTTTCCTGAATATATTCAGGAAAAAACGCATACGCCCTTTTTGGCCAAGTGCATCATTGTGGACGTTCTGCCTCTTTTCCTATGCTTTCAATGCAATTCCAGTCTACCTCCTGAAATCGGTTTCCTGCAATTCTGCCCCGCTTTCAAGTCCTCTTGGCAGCCTTACTTCAGTCTATTTTTGGACGATAGCTGTCATTTATAACTCTGCAGGTTTGTGAATTACAGTGCCCCTGAGCTCCTTTCTTCAACTCGCTTTCTTTTGAGCTGGCCGCAACACCGAAGGATGGCTTCAGGCCCTAATCTGGTTCCGGTACGGCATGCTGAGCCTTTGGTTATTTCCTCTTCCTGGTGGGAAATGAGAGTTAAATTTGCCCGTCCAGACACCTCCAGCTAGTCTCTCATTGGTTCTCGCTATTCCTGTTCATCTTCCGCAGAAATTGCAAACTGGGCCAAACAGGAGGTTAAAGGGACTGACTCTCCAAGTCGGGAGAGTGTTAGTAAAGCGTCTGGAATGTTGCACCCGAGTACCAGGGTACGAAAACTGAGACATATTTGAACACGTCTCCCGTTCACATGGTTGATCATACTTGGGTTCCACATGCATGTTTTAGCTGAAGGAAGAATACCTTAAACCTGGAGAGTTGAGACCCGTGTAATGGGTACCATGCAATATGACTTCAAAGGGTCTTCATTTGCTCACCGAACCTCTCCAATCCTATCACTGCTGCGTTTATGCCCCTTTACACACGCTTGATTCTCTTTTGGAGACATAGCAATCCATAGGTTTTAAGATACTTACTAGTCAGGTACATTCTTAGGCGTTTAATATGCGGTGTTGAGTCCATTTCGTTGAGCAATGAGTAGCTCTTGTCTATTCCATATTTGGCTTAAGGAACTTTATCTGTGCTCATTTCAATCTCTGGTTTTATGCAGCACCCCAACTCACCTTTACCCTTAAGCAAGCATAAGTTGGTTTTCTAAATTTGAGACCCTGTTCTGTTCTGTAATTCAGTTCCTGTGTAGCCAAGTTTACATTCCGTGTATTACTGATATCTTATGATGTTTCTTTTCTGTGTGACTTATTTCAGTTAGAATCATCATACCTGAATCCACTCATTGTGCTGCTAAGGGCCTGATGACAAAGATTTCATTGCTGAGTGATATTGCTTTGTAAGTAAATACCACAACTTCTTTATCCATTTTTCACCTTCTGCGATGTTGAACTTGTACTGTAAACGAGGTTCTTATAAACAGAGCCGATCGAAACTTTGGGGTGGCTGTGTCTTTTTGATTTTAATTTCCCTAAGCTATAGGACCATAAGTGGCAGTGCCCTAGGCTCTGTTGCTTTGTTTTTTAGATGTTTCAGGAAACACCATACACTTCTCCCGAGTGGTTGTTGGCAATTTACATCCCGCCCATCAGCATAACAAGGCTCCCAGTTCTCCATGGCCTGTCCTGCCTTTCTGGATTTTACACTTTTTTCAGATGGCCCTTTTGACCGGGGGGAAGTGAGACTTCATTGTAGTGCAGATTTCCTTTGCAAGCTTGCTTGGTTGGCCAAAAAGGGCGTATGCGTTTTTTCCTGAATATATTCAGGAAAAAACGCATACGCCCTTTTTGGCCAAGTGCATCATTGTGGACGTTCTGCCTCTTTTCCTATGCTTTCAATGCAATTCCAGTCTACCTCCTGAAATCGGTTTCCTGCAATTCTGCCCCGCTTTCAAGTCCTCTTGGCAGCCTTACTTCAGTCTATTTTTGGACGATAGCTGTCATTTGTAAGTCTGCAGGTTTGTGAATTACAGTGCCCCTGAGCTCCTTTCTTCAACTCGCTTTCTTTTGAGCTGGCCGCAACACCGCAGGATGGCTTCAGGCCCAAATTGTTTCCGGTACGGCACGCTGAGCCTTTGGTTATTTCCTCTTCCTGTTGGGAAATGAGAGTAAAATTTGCCCGTCCAGACACCTCCAGCTAGCCTCTCATTGGTTCTCGCTATTCCTGTTCATCTTCCGCAGAAATTGCAAACTGGGCCAAACAGGAGGTTAAAGGCGCTGACTCTCCAAGTGGGGAGAGTGTTAGTAAAGCGTCTGGAATGTTGCACCCGAGTACCAGGGGAGGAAAACTGAGACATATTTGAACACGTCTCCCATTCACATGGTTGATCATACTCTAGGTTCCACATGCATGTTTTAGCTGAAGGAAGAATACCTTAAAACTGGGTAGTTGAAACCCGTGGAATGGGTACCATGCAATATGACTTCAAAGGGTCTTCATTTGCTCACCGAACCTCTCCAATCCTATCACTGCTGCGTTTATGCCCCTGTACACATGCTTGATTCTCTTTCAGAGACATAGCAATCCATAGGTTTTAAGATACTTACTAGTCAGGTACATTCTTAGGCGTTTAATATGCGGTGTTGAGTCCATTTCGTTGAGCAAGGAGTAGCTCTTGTCTATTCCATATTTGACTTAAGGAACTTTATCTGTGCTCATTTCAATCTCTGGTTTTATGCAGCACCCCAACTCACCTTTACCCTTAAGCAAGCATAAGTTGGTTTTCTAAATTTGAGACCCTGTTCTGTTCTGTAATTCAGTTCCTGTGTAGCCAAGTTTACATTCCGTGTATTACTGATATCTTATGATGTTTCTTTTTCTGTGTGACTTATTTCAGTTAGAATCATCATACCTGAATCCACTCATTGTGCTGCTAAGGGCCTGATGACACAGATTTCATTGCTGAGTGATATTGCTTTGTAAGTAAATACCACAACTTCTTTATCCATTTTTCACTTTCTGCGATGTTGAACTTGTACTGTAAACGAGGTTCTTGTAAAGAGAGCCGTTCCAAACTTTGGGGTGGCTGTGTCTTTTTGATTTTAATTTCCCTAAGCTATAGGACCATAAGTGGAAGTGCCCTAGGTTCTGTTGCTTTGTTTTTTAGATGTTTCAGGAAACACCATATACTTCTCCCGAGTGGTTGTTGGCAATTTACATCCCGCCCATCAGCATAACAAGGCTCCCAGTTCTCCATGGCCTGTCCTGCCTTTCTGGATTTTACACTTTTTTCAGATGGCCCTTTTGACCGGGGGGAAGTGAGACTTCATTGTAGTGCAGATTTCCTTTGCAAGCTTGCTTGGTTGGCCAAAAAGGGCGTATGCGTTTTTTCCTGAATATATTCAGGAAAAAACGCATACGCCCTTTTTCGCCAAGTGCATCATTGTGGACGTTCTGCCTCTTTTCCTATGCTTTCAATGCAATTCCAGTCTACCTCCTGAAATCGGTTTCCTGCAATTCTGCCCCGCTTTCAAGTCCTCTTGGCAGCCTTACTTCAGTCTATTTTTGGACGATAGCTGTCATTTATAAGTCTGCAGGTTTGTGAATTACAGTGCCCCTGAGCTCCTTTCTTCAACTCGCTTTCTTTTGAGCTGGCCGCAACACCGCAGGATGGCTTCAGGCCCAAATTGTTTCCGGTACGGCACGCTGAGCCTTTGGTTATTTCCTCTTCCTGTTGGGAAATGAGAGTAAAATTTGCCCGTCCAGACACCTCCAGCTAGCCTCTCATTGGTTCTCGCTATTCCTGTTCATCTTCCGCAGAAATTGCAAACTGGGCCAAACAGGAGGTTAAAGGCGCTGACTCTCCAAGTGGGGAGAGTGTTAGTAAAGCGTCTGGAATGTTGCACCCGAGTACCAGGGGAGGAAAACTGAGACATATTTGAACACGTCTCCCATTCACATGGTTGATCATACTCTAGGTTCCACATGCATGTTTTAGCTGAAGGAAGAATACCTTAAAACTGGGTAGTTGAAACCCGTGGAATGGGTACCATGCAATATGACTTCAAAGGGTCTTCATTTGCTCACCGAACCTCTCCAATCCTATCACTGCTGCGTTTATGCCCCTGTACACATGCTTGATTCTCTTTCAGAGACATAGCAATCCATAGGTTTTAAGATACTTACTAGTCAGGTACATTCTTAGGCGTTTAATATGCGGTGTTGAGTCCATTTCGTTGAGCAAGGAGTAGCTCTTGTCTATTCCATATTTGACTTAAGGAACTTTATCTGTGCTCATTTCAATCTCTGGTTTTATGCAGCACCCCAACTCACCTTTACCCTTAAGCAAGCATAAGTTGGTTTTCTAAATTTGAGACCCTGTTCTGTTCTGTAATTCAGTTCCTGTGTAGCCAAGTTTACATTCCGTGTATTACTGATATCTTATGATGTTTCTTTTTCTGTGTGACTTATTTCAGTTAGAATCATCATACCTGAATCCACTCATTGTGCTGCTAAGGGCCTGATGACACAGATTTCATTGCTGAGTGATATTGCTTTGTAAGTAAATACCACAACTTCTTTATCCATTTTTCACTTTCTGCGATGTTGAACTTGTACTGTAAACGAGGTTCTTGTAAAGAGAGCCGTTCCAAACTTTGGGGTGGCTGTGTCTTTTTGATTTTAATTTCCCTAAGCTATAGGACCATAAGTGGAAGTGCCCTAGGTTCTGTTGCTTTGTTTTTTAGATGTTTCAGGAAACACCATATACTTCTCCCGAGTGGTTGTTGGCAATTTACATCCCGCCCATCAGCATAACAAGGCTCCCAGTTCTCCATGGCCTGTCCTGCCTTTCTGGATTTTACACTTTTTTCAGATGGCCCTTTTGACCGGGGGGAAGTGAGACTTCATTGTAGTGCAGATTTCCTTTGCAAGCTTGCTTGGTTGGCCAAAAAGGGCGTATGCGTTTTTTCCTGAATATATTCAGGAAAAAACGCATACGCCCTTTTTCGCCAAGTGCATCATTGTGGACGTTCTGCCTCTTTTCCTATGCTTTCAATGCAATTCCAGTCTACCTCCTGAAATCGGTTTCCTGCAATTCTGCCCCGCTTTCAAGTCCTCTTGGCAGCCTTACTTCAGTCTATTTTTGGACGATAGCTGTCATTTATAAGTCTGCAGGTTTGTGAATTACAGTGCCCCTGAGCTCCTTTCTTCAACTCGCTTTCTTTTGAGCTGGCCGCAACACCGCAGGATGGCTTCAGGCCCAAATTGGTTCCGGTACGGCACGCTGAGCCTTTGGTTATTTCCTCTTCCTGTTGGGAAATGAGAGTAAAATTTGCCCGTCCAGACACCTCCAGCTAGCCTCTCATTGGTTCTCGCTATTCCTGTTCATCTTCCGCAGAAACTGCAAACTGGGCCAAACAGGAGGTTAAAGGCGCTGACTCTCCAAGTGGGGAGAGTGTTAGTAAAGCGTCTGGAATGTTGCACCCGAGTACCAGGGGAGGAAAACTGAGACATATTTGAACACGTCTCCCATTCACATGGTTGATCATACTTGGGTTCCACATGCATGTTTTAGCTGAAGGAAGAATACCTTAAACCTGGAGAGTTAAGACCCGTGTAATGGGTACCATGCAATATGACTTCAAAGGGTCTTCATTTGCTCACCGAACCTCTCCAATCCTATCACTGCTGCGTTTATGCCCCTGTACACATGCTTGATTCTCTTTCGGAGACATAGCAATCCATAGGTTTTAAGATACTTACTAGTCAGGTACATTCTTAGGCGTTTAATATGCGGTGTTGAGTCCATTTCGTTGAGCAAGGAGTAGCTCTTGTCTATTCCATATTTGGCTTAAGGAACTTTATCTGTGCTCATTTCAATCTCTGGTTTTATGCAGCAACCCAACTCACCTTTCCCCTTAAGCAAGCATAAGTTGGTTTTCTAAATTTGAGAACCTGTTCTGTTTTGGAATTCAGTTCCTGTGTAGCCAAGTTTACATTCCGTGTATTAGTGATATCTTATGATGTTTCTTTTTCTGTGTGACTTATTTCAGTTAGAATCATCGTACCTGAATCTACTCATTATGCTGCTACGGGCCTGATGACATAGATTTCAATGCTGAGTGATACTGCATTGTACGTAAGTACCACAAATTCTTTATCCATTTTTCACTTTCTGGGATGTTGAACTTGTACTGTAAACGAGGTTCTTGTAAAGAGAGCCGTTCCAAACTTTGGGGTGGCTGTGTCTTTTTGATTTTAATTTCCCTAAGCTATAGGACCATAAGTGGCAGTGCCCTAGGCTCTGTTGCTTTGTTTTTTAGATGTTTCAGGAAACACCATACACTTCTCCCGAGTGTCTGTTGGCAATTTACATCCCGCCCATCAGCATAACAAGGCTCCCAGTTCTCCATGGCCTGTCCTGCCTTTCTGGATTTTACACTTTTTTCAGATGGCCCTTTTGACCGGGGGGAAGTGAGACTTCATTGTAGTGCAGATTTCCTTTGCAAGCTTGCTTGGTTGGCCAAAAAGGGCGTATGCGTTTTTTCCTGAATATATTCAGGAAAAAACGCATACGCCCTTTTTGGCCAAGTGCATCATTGTGGATGTTCTGCCTCTTTTCCTATGCTTTCAATGCAATTCCAGTCTACCTCCTGAAATCGGTTTCCTGCAATTCTGCCCCGCTTTCAAGTCCTCTTGGCAGCCTTACTTCAGTCTATTTTTGGACGATAGCTGTCATTTATAACTCTGCAGGTTTGTGAATTACAGTGCCCCTGAGCTCCTTTCTTCAACTCGCTTTCTTTTGAGCTGGCCGCAACACTGCAGGATGGCTTCAGGCCCTAATCTGGTTCCGGCACGGCACGCTGAGCCTTTGGTTAATTCCTCTTCCTGGTGGGAAATGAGAGTTAAATTTGCCCGTCCAGACACCTCCAGCTAGCCTCTCATTGGTTCTCGCTATTCCTGTTCATCTTCCGCAGAAATTGCAAACTGGGCCAAACAGGAGGTTAAAGGGACTGACTCTCCAAGTGGGGAGAGTGTTAGTAAAGCGTCTGGAATGTTGCACCCGAGTACCAGGGGAGGAAAACTGAGACATATTTGAACACGTCTCCCGATCACATGGTTGATCATACTCTAGGTTCCACATGCATGTTTTAGCTGAAGGAAGAATACCTTAAAACTGGGTAGTTGAAACCCGTGGAATGGGTACCATGCAATATGACTTCAAAGGGTCTTCATTTGCTCACCGAACCTCTCCAATCCTATCACTGCTGCGTTTATGCCCCTGTACACATGCTTGATTCTCTTTCAGAGACATAGCAATCCATAGGTTTTAAGATACTTACTAGTCAGGTACATTCTTAGGCGTTTAATATGCGGTGTTGAGTCCATTTCGTTGAGCAAGGAGTAGCTCTTGTCTATTCCATATTTGACTTAAGGAACTTTATCTGTGCTCATTTCAATCTCTGGTTTTATGCAGCACCCCAACTCACCTTTACCCTTAAGCAAGCATAAGTTGGTTTTCTAAATTTGAGACCCTGTTCTGTTCTGTAATTCAGTTCCTGTGTAGCCAAGTTTACATTCCGTGTATTACTGATATCTTATGATGTTTCTTTTTCTGTGTGACTTATTTCAGTTAGAATCATCATACCTGAATCCACTCATTGTGCTGCTAAGGGCCTGATGACACAGATTTCATTGCTGAGTGATATTGCTTTGTAAGTAAATACCACAACTTCTTTATCCATTTTTCACTTTCTGCGATGTTGAACTTGTACTGTAAACGAGGTTCTTGTAAAGAGAGCCGTTCCAAACTTTGGGGTGGCTGTGTCTTTTTGATTTTAATTTCCCTAAGCTATAGGACCATAAGTGGAAGTGCCCTAGGTTCTGTTGCTTTGTTTTTTAGATGTTTCAGGAAACACCATACACTTCTCCCGAGTGGTTGTTGGCAATTTACATCCCGCCCATCAGCATAACAAGGCTCCCAGTTCTCCATGGCCTGTCCTGCCTTTCTGGATTTTACACTTTTTTCAGATGGCCCTTTTGACCGGGGGGAAGTGAGACTTCATTGTAGTGCAGATTTCCTTTGCAAGCTTGCTTGGTTGGCCAAAAAGGGCGTATGCGTTTTTTCCTGAATATATTCAGGAAAAAACGCATACGCCCTTTTTGGCCAAGTGCATCATTGTGGACGTTCTGCCTCTTTTCCTATGCTTTCAATGCAATTCCAGTCTACCTCCTGAAATCGGTTTCCTGCAATTCTGCCCCGCTTTCAAGTCCTCTTGGCAGCCTTACTTCAGTGTATTTTTGGACGATAGCTGTCATTTATAAGTCTGCAGGTTTGTGAATTACAGTGCCCCTGGGCTCCTTTCTTCAACTCGCTTTCTTTTGAGCTGGCCGCAACACCACAGGATGGCTTCAGGCCCTAATCTGGTTCCGGTACGGCACGCTGAGCCTTTGGTTATTTCCTCTTCCTGGTGGGAAATGAGAGTTAAATTTGCCCGTCCAGACACCTCCAGCTAGCCTCTCATTGGTTCTCGCTATTCTTGTTCATCTTCCGCAGAAATTGCAAACTGGGCCAAACAGGAGGTTAAAGGGACTGACTCTCCAAGTGGGGAGAGTGTTAGTAAAGCGTCTGGAATGTTGCACCCGAGTACCAGGGTACGAAAACTGACATATTTGAACACGTCTCCCGATCACATGGTTGATCATACTCTAGGTTCTACATGCATGTTTTAGCTGAAGGAAGAATACCTTAAACCTGGGTAGTTGAAACCCGTGGAATGGGTACCATGCAATATGACTTCAAAGGGTCTTCATTTGCTCACCGAACCTCTCCAATCCTATCACTGCTGCGTTTATGCCCCTGTACACATGCTTGATTCTCTTTCGGAGACATAGCAATCCATAGGTTTTAAGATACTTACTAGACAGGTACATTCTTAGGCGTTTAATATGCGGTGTTGAGTCCATTTCGTTGAGCAAGGAGTAGCTCTTGTCTATTCCATATTTGACTTAAGGAACTTTATCTGTGCTCATTTCAATCTCTGGTTTTATGCAGCACCCCAACTCACCTTTACCCTTAAGCAAGCATAAGTTGGTTTTCTAAATTTGAGTCCCTGTTCTGTTCTGTAATTCGGTTCCTGTGTAGCCAAGTTTACATTCCGTGTATTACTGATATCTTATGATGTTTCTATTTCTGTGTGACTTACTTCAGTTAGAATCATCATACCTGAATCCACTCATTCTGCTGCTAAGGGCCTGATGACACAGATTTCATTGCTGAGTGATATTGCTTTGTAAGTAAATACCACAACTTCTTTATCCATTTTTCACTTTCTGCGATGTTGAACTTGTACTGTAAAGGAGGTTCTTGTAAACAGAGCCGTTCCAAACTTTGGCGTGGCTGTGTCTTTTTGATTTTAATTTCCCTAAGCTATAGGACCATAAGCGGAAGTGCCCTAGGTTCTGTTGCTTTGTTTTTTAGATGTTTCAGGAAACACCATACACTTCTCCTGAGTGGTTGTTGGCAATTTACATCCCGCCCATCAGCATAACAAGGCTCCCAGTTCTCCATGGCCTGTCCTGACTTTCTGGATTTTACACTTTTTTCAGATGGCCCTTTTGACCGGGGGGAAGTGAGACTTCATTGTAGTGCAGATTTCCTTTGCAAGGTTGCTTGGTTGGCCAAAAAGGGCGTATGCGTTTTTTCCTGAATATATTCAAGAAAAAACGCATATGCCCTTTTTGGCCAAGTGCATCATTGTGGACGTTCTGCCTCTTTTCCTATGCTTTCAATGCAATTCCAGTCTACCTCCTGAAATCGGTTTCCTGCAATTCTGCCCCGCTTTCAAGTCCTCTTGGCAGCCTTACTTCAGTCTATTTTTGGACGATAGCTGTCATTTATAACTCTGCAGGTTTGTGAATTACAGTGCCCCTGAGCTCCTTTCTTCAACTCGCTTTCTTGTGACCTGGCCGCAACACCGCAGGATGTCTTCAGGCCCTAATCTGGTTCCGGTACGGCACGCTGAGCCTTTGGTTATTTCCTCTTCCTGTTGGGAAATGAGAGTTAAATTTGCCCGTCCAGACACTTCCAGGTAGTCTCTCATTGGTTCTCGCTATTCCTGTTCATCTTCCACAGAAATTGCAAACTGGGCCAAACAGGAGGTTAAAGGCGCTGACGCTCCAAGTGGGGAGAGTGTTAGTAAAGCGTCTGGAATGTTGCACCCGAGTACCAGGGGAGGAAAACTGAGACATATTTGAACACGTCTCCCGTTCACATGGTTGATCATACTTGGGTTCCACATGCATGTTTTAGATGAAGGAAGAATACCTTAAACCTGGGTAGTTGAAACCCGTGGAATGGGTTCCATGCAATATGACTTCAAAGGGTCTTCATTTGCTCACCGAACCTCTCCAATCCTATCACTGCTGCGTTTATGCCCCTGTACACACGCTTGATTCTCTTTTGGAGACATAGAAATCCATAGGTTTTAAGATACTTACTAGTCAGTTACATTCTTAGGCGTTTAATATGGGGTGTTGAGTCCATTTCGTTGAGCAAGGAGTAGCTCTTGTCTATTCCATATTTGGCTTAAGGAACTTTATCTGTGCTCATTTCAATCTCTGGTTTTATGCAGCACCCCAACTCACCTTTCCCCTTAAGCAAGCATAAGTTGGTTTTCTAAATTTGAGACACTGTTCTGTTTTGGAATTCAGTTCCTGTGTAGCCAAGTTTACATTCCGTGTATTAGTGATATCTTATGATGTTTCTTTTTCTGTGTGACTTATTTCAGTTAGAATCATCGTACCTGAATCCACTCATTGTGCTGCTAAGGGCCTGATGACACAGATTTCATTGCTGAGTGATATTGCTTTGTAAGTAAATACCACAAGTTCTTTATCCATTTTTCACTTTCTGCGATGTTGAACTTGTACTGTAAACGAGGTTCTTGTAAACAGAGCCGTTCCAAACTTTGGGGTGGCTGTGTCTTTTTTATTTTAATTTCCCTAAGCTATAGGACCATAAGTGGAAGTGCCCTAGGTTCTGTTGCTTTGTTTTTTAGATGTTTCAGGAAACACCATACACTTCTCCCGAGGGGTTGTTGGCAATTTACATCCCGCCCATCAGCATAACAAGGCTCCCAGTTCTCCATGGCCTGTCCTGCCTTTCTGGATTTTACACTTTTTTCAGATGGCCCTTTTGACCGGGGGGAAGTGAGACTTCATTGTAGTGCAGATTTCCTTTGCAAGCTTGCTTGGTTGGCCAAAAAGGGCGTATGCGTTTTTTCCTGAATATATTCAGGAAAAAACGCATACGCCCTTTTTGGCCAAGTGCATCATTGTGGACGTTCTGCCTCTTTTCCTATGCTTTCAATGCAATTCCAGTCTACCTCCTGAAATCGGTTTCCTGCAATTCTGCCCCACTTTGAAGTCCTCTTGGCAGCCTTACTTCAGTGTATTTTTGGACGATAGCTGTCATTTATAAGTCTGCAGGTTTGTGAATTACAGTGCCCCTGGGCTCCTTTCTTCAACTCGCTTTCTTTTGAGCTGGCCGCAACACCACAGGATGGCTTCAGGCCCTAATCTGGTTCCGGTACGGCACGCTGAGCCTTTGGTTATTTCCTCTTCCTGGTGGGAAATGAGAGTTAAATTTGCCCGTCCAGACACCTCCAGCTAGCCTCTCATTGGTTCTCGCTATTCTTGTTCATCTTCCGCAGAAATTGCAAACTGGGCCAAACAGGAGGTTAAAGGGACTGACTCTCCAAGTGGGGAGAGTGTTAGTAAAGCGTCTGGAATGTTGCACCCGAGTACCAGGGTACGAAAACTGACATATTTGAACACGTCTCCCGATCACATGGTTGATCATACTCTAGGTTCTACATGCATGTTTTAGCTGAAGGAAGAATACCTTAAACCTGGGTAGTTGAAACCCGTGGAATGGGTACCATGCAATATGACTTCAAAGGGTCTTCATTTGCTCACCGAACCTCTCCAATCCTATCACTGCTGCGTTTATGCCCCTGTACACATGCTTGATTCTCTTTCGGAGACATAGCAATCCATAGGTTTTAAGATACTTACTAGACAGGTACATTCTTAGGCGTTTAATATGCGGTGTTGAGTCCATTTCGTTGAGCAAGGAGTAGCTCTTGTCTATTCCATATTTGACTTAAGGAACTTTATCTGTGCTCATTTCAATCTCTGGTTTTATGCAGCACCCCAACTCACCTTTACCCTTAAGCAAGCATAAGTTGGTTTTCTAAATTTGAGTCCCTGTTCTGTTCTGTAATTCGGTTCCTGTGTAGCCAAGTTTACATTCCGTGTATTACTGATATCTTATGATGTTTCTATTTCTGTGTGACTTACTTCAGTTAGAATCATCATACCTGAATCCACTCATTCTGCTGCTAAGGGCCTGATGACACAGATTTCATTGCTGAGTGATATTGCTTTGTAAGTAAATACCACAACTTCTTTATCCATTTTTCACTTTCTGCGATGTTGAACTTGTACTGTAAAGGAGGTTCTTGTAAACAGAGCCGTTCCAAACTTTGGCGTGGCTGTGTCTTTTTGATTTTAATTTCCCTAAGCTATAGGACCATAAGCGGAAGTGCCCTAGGTTCTGTTGCTTTGTTTTTTAGATGTTTCAGGAAACACCATACACTTCTCCTGAGTGGTTGTTGGCAATTTACATCCCGCCCATCAGCATAACAAGGCTCCCAGTTCTCCATGGCCTGTCCTGACTTTCTGGATTTTACACTTTTTTCAGATGGCCCTTTTGACCGGGGGGAAGTGAGACTTCATTGTAGTGCAGATTTCCTTTGCAAGGTTGCTTGGTTGGCCAAAAAGGGCGTATGCGTTTTTTCCTGAATATATTCAAGAAAAAACGCATATGCCCTTTTTGGCCAAGTGCATCATTGTGGACGTTCTGCCTCTTTTCCTATGCTTTCAATGCAATTCCAGTCTACCTCCTGAAATCGGTTTCCTGCAATTCTGCCCCGCTTTCAAGTCCTCTTGGCAGCCTTACTTCAGTCTATTTTTGGACGATAGCTGTCATTTATAACTCTGCAGGTTTGTGAATTACAGTGCCCCTGAGCTCCTTTCTTCAACTCGCTTTCTTGTGACCTGGCCGCAACACCGCAGGATGTCTTCAGGCCCTAATCTGGTTCCGGTACGGCACGCTGAGCCTTTGGTTATTTCCTCTTCCTGTTGGGAAATGAGAGTTAAATTTGCCCGTCCAGACACTTCCAGGTAGTCTCTCATTGGTTCTCGCTATTCCTGTTCATCTTCCACAGAAATTGCAAACTGGGCCAAACAGGAGGTTAAAGGCGCTGACGCTCCAAGTGGGGAGAGTGTTAGTAAAGCGTCTGGAATGTTGCACCCGAGTACCAGGGGAGGAAAACTGAGACATATTTGAACACGTCTCCCGTTCACATGGTTGATCATACTTGGGTTCCACATGCATGTTTTAGATGAAGGAAGAATACCTTAAACCTGGGTAGTTGAAACCCGTGGAATGGGTTCCATGCAATATGACTTCAAAGGGTCTTCATTTGCTCACCGAACCTCTCCAATCCTATCACTGCTGCGTTTATGCCCCTGTACACACGCTTGATTCTCTTTTGGAGACATAGAAATCCATAGGTTTTAAGATACTTACTAGTCAGGTACATTCTTAGGCGTTTAATATGGGGTGTTGAGTCCATTTCGTTGAGCAAGGAGTAGCTCTTGTCTATTCCATATTTGGCTTAAGGAACTTTATCTGTGCTCATTTCAATCTCTGGTTTTATGCAGCACCCCAACTCACCTTTCCCCTTAAGCAAGCATAAGTTGGTTTTCTAAATTTGAGACACTGTTCTGTTTTGGAATTCAGTTCCTGTGTAGCCAAGTTTACATTCCGTGTATTAGTGATATCTTATGATGTTTCTTTTTCTGTGTGACTTATTTCAGTTAGAATCATCGTACCTGAATCCACTCATTGTGCTGCTAAGGGCCTGATGACACAGATTTCATTGCTGAGTGATATTGCTTTGTAAGTAAATACCACAAGTTCTTTATCCATTTTTCACTTTCTGCGATGTTGAACTTGTACTGTAAACGAGGTTCTTGTAAACAGAGCCGTTCCAAACTTTGGGGTGGCTGTGTCTTTTTTATTTTAATTTCCCTAAGCTATAGGACCATAAGTGGAAGTGCCCTAGGTTCTGTTGCTTTGTTTTTTAGATGTTTCAGGAAACACCATACACTTCTCCCGAGGGGTTGTTGGCAATTTACATCCCGCCCATCAGCATAACAAGGCTCCCAGTTCTCCATGGCCTGTCCTGCCTTTCTGGATTTTACACTTTTTTCAGATGGCCCTTTTGACCGGGGGGAAGTGAGACTTCATTGTAGTGCAGATTTCCTTTGCAAGCTTGCTTGGTTGGCCAAAAAGGGCGTATGCGTTTTTTCCTGAATATATTCAGGAAAAAACGCATACGCCCTTTTTGGCCAAGTGCATCATTGTGGACGTTCTGCCTCTTTTCCTATGCTTTCAATGCAATTCCAGTCTACCTCCTGAAATCGGTTTCCTGCAATTCTGCCCCACTTTGAAGTCCTCTTGGCAGCCTTACTTCAGTGTATTTTTGGACGATAGCTGTCATTTATAAGTCTGCAGGTTTGTGAATTACAGTGCCCCTGAGCTCCTTTCTTCAACTCGCTTTCTTTTGAGCTGGCCGCAACACCGCAGGATGGCTTCAGGCCCTAATCTGGTTCCGGTACGGCACGCTGAGCCTTTGGTTATTTCCTCTTACTGGTGGGAAATGAGAGTTAAATTTGCCCGTCCAGACACCTCCAGCTAGCCTCTCATTGGTTCTCGCTATTCCTGTTCATCTTCCGCAGAAATTGCAAACTGGGACAAACAGGAGGTTAAAGGCGCTGACTCTCCAAGTGGGGAGAGTGTTAGTAAAGCATCTGGAATGTTGCACCCGAGTACCAGGGGAGGAAAACTGAGACATATTTGAACACGTCTCCCGTTCACATGGTTGATCATCCTTGGGTTCCACATGAATGTTTTAGCTGAAGGAAGAATACCTTAAACCTGGAGAGTTGAGACCCGTGTAATGGGTACCATGCAATATGACTTCAAAGGGTCTTCATTTGCTCACCGAACCTCTCCAATCCTATCACTGCTGCATTTATGCCCCTGTACACACGCTTGATTCTCTTTTGGAGACATAGCAATCCATAGGTTTTAAGATACTTACTAGTCAGGTACATTCTTAGGCGTTTAATATGGGGTGTTGAGTCCATTTCGTTGAGCAAGGAGTAGCTCTTGTCTATTCCATATTTGGCTTAAGGAACTTTATCTGTGCTCATTTCAATCTCTGGTTTTATGCAGCACCCCAACTCACCTTTACCCTTAAGCAAGCATAAGTTGGTTTTCTAAATTTGAGACACTGTTCTGTTTTGGAATTCAGTTCCTGTGTAGCCAAGTTTACATTCCGTGTATTAGTGATATCTTATGATGTTTCTTTTTCTGTGTGACTTATTTCAGTTAGAATCATCGTACCTGAATCAACTCATTGTGCTGCTAAGGGCCTGATGACACAGATATCATTGCTGAGTGATATTGCTTTGTAAGTAAATACCACAACTTCTTTATCCATTTTTCACTTTCTGCGATGTTGAGCTTGTACTGTAAACGAGGTTCTTGTAAACAGAGCCGTTCCAAACTTTGGGGTGGCTGTGTCTTTTTGATTTTAATTTCCCTAAGCTATAGGACCATATGTGGAAGTGCCCTAGGTTCTGTTGCTTTGTTTTTTACATGTTTCAGGAAACACCATACACTTCTCCCGAGTGGTTGTTGGCAATTTACATCCCGCCCATCACCATAACAAGGCTCCCAGTTCTCCATGGCCTGTCTTGTCTTTCTGGATTTTACACTTTTTTCAGATGGCCCTTTTGACCGGGGGAATTGAGACTTCATTGTAGTGCAGATTTCCTTTGCAAGCTTGCTTGGTTGGCCAAAAAGGGCGTATGCGTTTTTTCCAGAATATATTCAGGAAAAAACGCATACGCCCTTTTTGGCCAAGTGCATCATTGTGGACGTTCTGCCTCTTTTCCTATGCTTTCAACGCAATTCCAGTCTACCTCCTGAAATCGGTTTCCTGCAATTCTGCCCCGCTTTCAAGTCCTCTTGGCAGCCTTACTTCAGTCTATTTTTGGACGATAGCTGTCATTTATAAGTCTGCAGGTTTGTGAATTACAGTGCCCCTGAGCTCCTTTCTTCAACTCGCTTTCTTGTGACCTGGCCGCAACACCGCAGGATGGCTTCAGGCCCTAATCTGGTTCTGGCACGACACGCTGAGCCTTTGGTTAATTCCTCTTCCTGGTGGGAAATGAGAGTTAAATTTGCCCGTCCAGACACCTACAGCTAGTCTCTCATTGGTTCTCGCTAAACCTGTTCATCTTCCGCAGAAATTGCAAACTGGGCCAAACAGGAGGTTAAAGGGACTGACTCTCCAAGTCGGGAGAGTGTTAGTAAAGCGTCTGGAATGTTGCACCCGAGTACCAAGGGAGGAAAACTGAGACATATTTGATCACGTCTCCCGATCACATGGTTGATCATACTCTAGGTTCCACATGCATGTTTTAGCTGAAGGAAGAATACCTTAAACCTGGAGAGTTGAGACCCGTGGAATGGGTACCATGCAATATGACTTCAAAGGGTCTTCATTTGCTCACCGAACCTCTCCAATCCTATCACTGCTGCGTTTATGCCCCTGTACACATGCTTGATTCTCTTTCAGAGACATAGCAATCCATAGGTTTTAAGATACTTACTAGTCAGGTACATTCTTAGGCGTTTAATATGCGGTGTTGAGTCCATTTCGTTGAGCAAGGAGTAGCTCTTGTCTATTCCATATTTGACTTAAGGAACTTTATCTGTGCTCATTTCAATCTCTGGTTTTATGCAGCACCCTAACTCACCTTTACCCTTAAGCAAGCATAAGTTGGTTTTCTAAATTTGAGACCCTGTTCTGTTCTGTAATTCAGTTCCTGTGTAGCCAAGTTTACATTCCGTGTATTACTGATATCTTATGATGTTTCTTTTTCTGTGTGACTTATTTCAGTTAGAATCATCATACCTGAATCCACTCATTGTGATGCTAAGGGCCTGATGACATAGATTTCATTGCTGAGTGATATTGCTTTGTAAGTAAATACCACAACTTCTTTATCCATTTTTCACTTTCTGCGATGTTGAACTTGTACTCTAAATGAGGTTCTTGTAAACAGAGGCGTCCCAAACTTTGGGGTGGCTGTGTCTTTTTGATTTTAATTTCCCTAAGCTATAGGACCATAAGTGGCAGTGCCCTAGGCTCTGTTGCTTTGTTTTTTAGATGTTTCAGGAAACACCATACACTTCTCCTGAGTGGTTGTTGGCAATTTACATCCCGCCCATCAGCATAACAAGGCTCCCAGTTCTCCATGGCCTGTCCTGCCTTTCTGGATTTTACACTTTTTTCAGATGGCCCTTTTGACCGGGGGGAAGTGAGACTTCATTGTAGTGCAGATTTCCTTTGCAAGCTTGCTTGGTTGGCCAAAAAGGGCGTATGCGTTTTTTCCTGAATATATTCAGGAAAAAACGCATACGCCCTTTTTGGCCAAGTGCATCGTTGTGGACGTTCTGCCTCTTTTCCTATGCTTTCAATGCAATTCCAGTCTACCTCCTGAAATCGGTTTCCTGCAATTCTGCCCCGCTTTCAAGTCCTCTTGGCAGCCTTACTTCAGTCTATTTTTGGACGATAGCTGTCATTTATAACATTGCAGGTTTGTGAATTACAGTGCCCCTGAGCTCCTTTCTTCAACTCGCTTTTTTTGAGCTGGCCGCAACACCGCAGGATGGCTTCAGGCCCTAATCTGGTTCCGGTACGGCACGCTGAGCCTTTGGTTATTTCCTCTTCCTGGTGGGAAATGAGAG
Source organism: Delphinus delphis (assembly GCF_949987515.2). Classification (NCBI taxonomy): domain Eukaryota; kingdom Metazoa; phylum Chordata; class Mammalia; order Artiodactyla; family Delphinidae; genus Delphinus; species Delphinus delphis. The sequence continues at coordinate 5,600,406 of NW_027192648.1, forward strand.
TTAAATTTGCCCGTCCAGACACCTCCAGCTAGCCTCTCATTGGTTCTTGCTATTCCTGTTCATCTTCCGCAGAAATTGCAAACTGGGCCAAACAGGAGGTTAAAGGGACTGACTCTCCAAGTGGGGAGAGTGTTAGGAAAGCGTCTGGAATGTTGCACCCGAGTACCAGGGTACGAAAACTGACATATTTGAACACGTCTCCCGTTCACATGGTTGATCATACTTGGGTTCCACATGCATGTTTTAGCTGAAGGAAGAATACCTTAAACCTGGAGAGTTGAGACCCGTGTAATGGGTACCATGCAATATGACTTCAAAGGGTCTTCATTTGCTCACCGAACCTCTCCAATCCTATCACTGCTGCGTTTATGCCCCTGTACACATGCTTGATTCTCTTTCGGAGACATAGCAATCCATAGGTTTTACGATACTTACTAGTCAGGTACATTCTTAGGCGTTTAATATGCGGTGTTGAATCCATTTCGTTGAGCAAGGAGTAGCTCTTGTCTATTCCATATTTGACTTAAGGAACTTTATCTGTGCTCATTTCAATCTCTGGTTTTATGCAGCACCCCAACTCACCTTTACCCTTAAGCAAGCATAAGTTGGTTTTCTAAATTTGAGTCCCTGTTCTGTTCTGTAATTCAGTTCCTGTGTAGCCAAGTTTACATTCCGTGTATTACTGATATCTTATGATGTTTCTTTTTCAGTGTGACTTACTTCAGTTAGAATCATCATACCTGAATCCACTCATTGTGCTGCTAAGGGCCTGATGACACAGATTTCATTGCTGAGAGATATTGCTTTGTAAGTAAATACCACAACTTCTTTATCCATTTTTCACTTTCTGCGATGTTGAACTTGTACTGTAAACGAGGTTCTTGTAAACAGAGCCGTTCCAAACTTTCGGGTGGCTGTGTCTTTTTGATTTTAATTTCCCTAAGCTATAGGACCATAAGTGGAAGTGCCCTAGGTTCTGTTGCTTTGTTTTTTAGATGTTTCAGGAAACACCATACACTTCTCCCAAGTGTCTGTTGGCAATTTACATCCTGCCCATCAGCATAACAAGGCTCCCAGTTCTCCATGGCCTGTCCTGCCTTTCTGGATTTTACACTTTTTTCAAATGGCCCTTTTGACCGGGGGGAAGTGAGACTTCATTGTAGTGCAGATTTCCTTTGCAAGCTTGCTTGGTTGGCCAAAAAGGGCGTATGCGTTTTTTCCTGAATATATTCAGGAAAAAACGCATACGCCCTTTTTGGCCAAGTGCATCATTGTGGACGTTCTGCCTCTTTTCCTATGCTTTCAATGCAATTCCAGTCTACCTCCTGAAATCGGTTTCCTGCAATTCTGCCCCGCTTTCAAGTCCTCTTGGCAGCCTTACTTCAGTCTATTTTTGGACGATAGCTGTCATTTATAACTCTGCAGGTTTGTGAATTACAGTGCCCCTGAGCTCCTTTCTTCAACTCGCTTTCTTTTGAGCTGGCCGCAACACCGCAGGATGGCTTCAGGCCCTAATCTGGTTCCGGTACGGCACGCTGAGCCTTTGGTTATTTCCTCTTCCTGGTGGGAAATGAGAGTTAAATTTGCCCGTCCAGACACCTCCAGCTAGCCTCTCATTGGTTCTTGCTATTCCTGTTCATCTTCCGCAGAAATTGCAAACTGGGCCAAACAGGAGGTTAAAGGGACTGACTCTCCAAGTGGGGAGAGTGTTAGTAAAGCGTCTGGAATGTTGCACCCGAATACCAGGGTACGAAAACTGACATATTTGAACACGTCTCCCGATCACATGGTTGATCATACTCTAGGTTCCACATGCATGTTTTAGCTGAAGGAAGAATACCTTAAACCTGGGTAGTTGAAACCCGTGGAACGGGTACCATGCAATATGACTTCAAAGGGTCTTCATTTGCTCACCGAACCTCTCCAATCCTATCACTGCTGCGTTTATGCCCCTGTACACATGCTTGATTCTCTTTCGGAGACATAGCAATCCATAGGTTTTAAGATACTTACTAGTCAGGTACATTCTTAGGCGTTTAATATGCGGTGTTGAGTCCATTTCGTTGAGCAAGGAGTAGCTCTTGTCTATTCCATATTTGGCTTAAGGAACTTTATCTGTGCTCATTTCAATCTCTGGTTTTATGCAGCACCCCAACTCACCTTTACCCTTAAGCAAGCATAAGTTGGTTTTCTAAATTTGAGTCCCTGTTCTGTTCTGTAATTCAGTTCCTGTGTAGCCAAGTTTACATTCCGTGTATTACTGATATCTTATGATGTTTCTTTTTCTGTGTGACTTACTTCAGTTAGAATCATCATACCTGAATCCACTCATTGTGCTGCTAAGGGCCTGATGACACAGATTTCATTGCTGAGTGATATTGCTTTGTAAGTAAATACCACAACTTCTTTATCCATTTTTCACTTTCTGCGATGTTGAACTTGTACTGTAAACGAGGTTCTTGTAAACAGAGCCGTTCCAAACTTTGGGGTGGCTGTGTCTTTTTGATTTTAATTTCCCTAAGCTATAGGACCATAAGTGGAAGTGCCCTAGGTTCTGTTGCTTTGTTTTTTAGATGTTTCAGGAAACACCATACACTTCTCCCGAGTGGTTGTTGGCAATTTACATCCCGCCCATCGCATAACAAGGCTCCCATTTCTCCATGGCCTGTCCTGCCTTTCTGGATTTTACACTTTTTCAGATGGCCCTTTTGACCGGGGGGAAGTGAGACTTCATTGTAGTGCAGATTTCCTTTGCAAGCTTGCTTGGTTGGCCAAAAAGGGCGTATGCGTTTTTTCCTGAATATATTCAGGAAAAAACGCATACGCCCTTTTTGGCCAAGTGCATCATTGTGGACGTTCTGCGTCTTTTCCTATGCTTTCAATGCAATTCCAGTCTACCTCCTGAAATCGGTTTCCTGCAATTCTGCCCCGCTTTCAAGTCCTCTTGGCAGCCTTACTTCAGTGTATTTTTGGACGATAGCTGTCATTTATAAGTCTGCAGGTTTGTGAATTACAGTGCCCCTGAGCTCCTTTCTTCAACTCGCTTTCTTTTGAGCTGGCCGCAACACCGCAGGATGGCTTCAGGCCCTAATCTGGTTCCGGTACGGCATGCTGAGCCTTTGGTTATTTCCTCTTCCTGGTGGGAAATGAGAGTTAAATTTGCCCGTCCAGACACCTCCAGCTAGCCTCTCATTGGTTCTCGCTATTCCTGTTCATCTTCCGCAGAAATTGCAAACTGGGCCAAACAGGAGGTTAAAGGCGCTGACTCTCCAAGTGGGGAGAGTGTTAGTAAAGCGTCTGGAATGTTGCACCCGAGTACCAGGGGAGGAAAACTGAGACATATTTGAACACGTCTCCCGATCACATGGTTGATCATACTCTAGGTTCCACATGCATGTTTTAGCTGAAGGAAGAATACCTTAAACCTGGAGAGTTGAGACCCGTGTAATGCGTACCATGCAATATGACTTCAAAGGGTCTTCATTTGCTCACCGAACCTCTCCAATCCTATCACTGCTGCGTTTATGCCCCTGTACACATGCTTGATTCTCTTTTGGAGACCTAGCAATCCATAGGTTTTGCGATACTTACTAGTCAGGTACATTCTTAGGCGTTTAATATGCGGTGTTGAGTCCATTTCGTTGAGCAAGGAGTAGCTCTTGTCTATTCCATATTTGACTTAAGGAACTTTATCTGTGCTCATTTCAATCTCTGGTTTTATGCAGCACCCCAACTCACCTTTCCCCTTAAGCAAGCATAAGTTGTTTTTCAAAATTTGAGACCCTGTTCTGTTCTGTAATTCAGTTCCTGTGTAGCCAAGTTTACATTCCGTGTATTACTGATATCTTATGATGTTTCTTTTCTGTGTGACTTATTTCAGTTAGAATCATCATACCTGAATCCACTCATTGTGCTGCTATGGGCCTGATGACACAGATTTCATTGCTGAGTGATATTGCTTTGTAAGTAAATACCACAACTTCTTTATCCATTTTTCACTTTCTGCGATGTTGAACTTGTACTGTAAACGAGGTTCTTGTAAACAGAGCCGTTCGAAAGTTTGGGGTGGCTGTGTCTTTTTGATTTTAATTTCCCTAAGCTATAGGACCATAAGTGGAAGTGCCCTAGGCTCTGTTGCTTTGTTTTTTAGATGTTTCAGGAAACACCATACACTTCTCCCGAGTGTCTGTTGGCAATTTACATCCCGCCCATCAGCATAACAAGGCTCCCAGTTCTCCATGGCCTGTCCTGCCTTTCTGGATTTTACACTTTTTTCAGATGGCCCTTTTGACCAGGGGGAAGTGAGACTTCATTGTAGTGCAGATTTCCTTTGCAAGCTTGCTTGGTTGGCCAAAAAGGGCGTATGCGTTTTTTCCTGAATATATTCAGGAAAAAACGCATACGCCCTTTTTGGCCAAGTGCATCATTGTGGACGTTCTGCCTCTTTTCCTATGCTTTCAATGCAATTCCAGTCTACCTCCTGAAATCGGTTTCCTGCAATTCTGCCCCGCTTTCAAGTCCTCTTGGCAGCCTTACTTCAGTCTATTTTTGGACGATAGCTGTCATTTATAAGTCTGCAGGTTTGTGAATTACAGTGCCCCTGAGCTCCTTTCTTCAACTCGCTTTCTTGTGACCTGGCCGCAACACCGCAGGATGGCTTCAGGCCCTAATCTGGTTCTGGCACGACACGCTGAGCCTTTGGTTAATTCGTCTTCCTGGTGGGAAATGAGAGTTAAATTTGCCCGTCCAGACACCTCCAGCTAGTCTCTCATTGGTTCTCGCTATTCCTGTTCATCTTCCGCAGAAATTGCAAACTGGGCCAAACAGGAGGTTAAAGGGACTGACTCTCCAAGTCGGGAGAGTGTTAGTAAAGCGTCTGGAATGTTGCACCCGAGTACCAGGGGAGGAAAACTGAGACATATTTGAACACGTCTCCCGATCACATGGTTGATCATACTCTAGGTTCCACATGCATGTTTTAGCTGAAGGAAGAATACCTTAAACCTGGAGAGTTGAGACCCGTGGAATGGGTACCATGCAATATGACTTCAAAGGGTCTTCATTTGCTCACCGAACCTCTCCAATCCTATCACTGCTGCGTTTATGCCCCTGTACACATGCTTGATTCTCTTTCAGAGACATAGCAATCCATAGGTTTTAAGATACTTACTAGTCAGGTACATTCTTAGGCGTTTAATATGTGGTGTTGAGTCCATTTCGTTGAGCAAGGAGTAGCTCTTGTCTATTCCATATTTGACTTAAGGAACTTTATCTGTGCTCATTTCAATCTCTGGTTTTATGCAGCACCCCAACTCACCTTTACCCTTAAGCAAGCATAAGTTGGTTTTCTAAATTTGAGACACTGTTCTGTTTTGGAATTCAGTTCCTGTGTAGCCAAGGTTACATTCCGTGTATTAGTGATATCTTATGATGTTTCTTTTTCTGTGTGACTTATTTCAGTTAGAATCATCGTACCTGAATCCACTCATTGTGCTGCTAACGGCCTGATGACACAGATATCATTGCTGAGTGATATTGCTTTGTAAGTAAATACCACAACTTCTTTATCCATTTTTCACTTTCTGCGATGTTGAACTTGTACTGTAAACGAGGTTCTTGTAAACAGAGCCGTTCCAAACTTTGGGGTGGCTGTGTCTTTTTGATTTTAATTTCCCTAAACTATAGGACCATATGTGGAAGTGCCCTACGTTCTGTTGCTTTGTTTTTTACATGTTTCAGGAAACACCATACACTTCTCCCGAGTGGTTGTTGGCAATTTACATCCCGCCCATCACCATAACAAGGCTCCCAGTTCTCCATGGCCTGTCTTGTCTTTCTGGATTTTACACTTTTTTCAGATGGCCCTTTTCACCAGGGGGAAGTGAGACTTCATTGTAGTGCAGATTTCCTTTGCAAGCTTGCTTGGTTGGCCAAAAAGGGCGTATGCGTTTTTTCCTGAATATATTCAGGAAAAAACGTATACGCCCTTTTTGGCCAAGTGCATCATTGTGGACGTTCTGCCTCTTTTCCTATGCTTTCAATGCAATTCCAGTCTACCTCCTGAAATCGGTTTCCTGCAATTCTGCCCCGCTTTCAAGTCCTCTTGGCAGCCTTACTTCAGTCTATTTTTGGACGATAGCTGTCATTTATAAGTCTGCAGGTTTGTGAATTACAGTGCCCCTGAGCTCCTTTCTTCAACTCGCTTTCTTGTGACCTGGCCGCAACACCGCAGGATGGCTTCAGGCCCTAATCTGGTTCTGGCACGACACACTGAGCCTTTGGTTAATTCCTCTTCCTGGTGGGAAATGAGAGTTAAATTTGCCCGTCCAGACACCTCCAGCTAGTCTCTCATTGGTTCTCGCTATTCCTGTTCATCTTCCGCAGAAATTGCAAACTGGGCCAAACAGGAGGTTAAAGGGACTGACTCTCCAAGTCGGGAGAGTGTTAGTAAAGCGTCTGGAATGTTGCACCCGAGTACCAGGGGAGGAAAACTGAGACATATTTGAACACGTCTCCCATTCACATGGTTGATCATACTCTAGGTTCCACATGCATGTTTTAGCTGAAGGAAGAATACCTTAAACCTGGAGAGTTAAGACCCGTGGAATGGGTACCATGCAACATGACTTCAAAGGGTCTTCATTTGCTCACCGAACCTCTCCAATCCTATCACTGCTGCGTTTATGCCCCTGTACACATGCTTGATTCTCTTTCAGAGACATAGCAATCCATAGGTTTTAAGATACTTACTAGTCAGGTACATTCTTAGGCGTTTAATATGCGGTGTTGAGTCCATTTCGTTGAGCAAGGAGTAGCTCTTGTCTATTCCATATTTGGCTTAAGGAACTTTATCTGTGCTCATTTCAATCTCTGGTTTTATGCAGCACCCCAACTCACCTTTCCCCTTAAGCAAGCATAAGTTGGTTTTCTAAATTTGAGACCCTGTTCTGTTCTGGAATGCAGTTCCTGTGTAGCCAAGTTTACATTCCGTGTATTAGTGATATCTTATGATGTTTCTTTTTCTGTGTGACTTATTTCAGTTAGAATCATCGTACCTGAATCCACTCATTATGCTGCTACAGGCCTGATGACATAGATTTCATTGCTGAGTGATACTGCATTGTACGTAAGTACCACAAGTTCTTTATCCATTTTTCACTTTCTGCGATGTTGAACTTGTACTGTAAACGAGGTTCTTGTAAACATAGGCGTCCCAAACTTTGGGGTGGCTGTGTCTTTTTGATTTTAATTTCCCTAAGCTATAGGACCATAAGTGGCAGTGCCCTAGGCTCTGTTGCTTTGTTTTTTAGATGTTTCAGGAAACACCATACACTTCTCCCGAGTGTCTGTTGGCAATTTACATCCCGCCCATCAGCATAACAAGGCTCCCAGTTGTCCATGGCCTGTCCTGCCTTTCTGGATTTTACACTTTTTTCAGATGGCCCTTTTGACCGGGGGGAAGTGAGACTTCATTGTAGTGCAGATTTCCTTTGCAAGCTTGCTTGGTTGGCCAAAAAGGGCGTATGCGTTTTTTCCTGAATATATTCAGGAAAAAACGCATACGCCCTTTTTGGCCAAGTGCATCATTGTGGACGTTCTGCCTCTTTTCCTATGCTTTCAATGCAATTCCAGTCTACCTCCTGAAATCGGTTTCCTGCAATTCTGCCCCGCTTTCAAGTCCTCTTGGCAGCCTTACTTCAGTCTATTTTTGGACGATAGCTGTCATTTATAACTCTGCAGGTTTGTGAATTACAGTGCCCCTGAGCTCCTTTCTTCAACTCGCTTTCTTTTGAGCTGGCCGCAACACCGCAGGATGGCTTCAGGCCCTAATCTGGTTCCGGTACGGCACGCTGAGCCTTTGGTTATTTCCTCTTCCTGGTGGGAAATGAGAGTTAAATTTGCCCGTCCAGACACCTCCAGCTAGCCTCTCATTGGTTCTTGCTATTCCTGTTCATCTTCCGCAGAAATTGCAAACTGGGCCAAACAGGAGGTTAAAGGGACTGACTACCCAAGTCGGGAGAGTGTTAGTAAAGCGTCTGGAATGTTGCACCCGAGTACCAGGGTACGAAAACTGACATATTTGAACACGTCTCCCGATCACATGGTTGATCATACTCTGGGTTCCACATGCATGTTTTAGCTGAAGGAAGAATACCTTAAACCTGGGTAGTTGAAACCCGTGGAATGGGTACCATGCAATATGACTTCAAAGGGTCTTCATTTGCTCACCGAACCTCTCCAATCCTATCACTGCTGCGTTTATGCCCCTGTACACACGCTTGATTCTCTTTTGGAGACATAGCAATCCATAGGTTTTAAGATACTTACTAGTCAGGTACATTCTTAGGCGTTTAATATGGGTTGTTGAGTCATTTCGTTGAGCAAGGAGTAGCTCTTGTCTATTCCATATTTGGCTTAAGGAACTTTATCTGTGCTCATTTCAATCTCTGGTTTTATGCAGCACCCCAACTCACCTTTACCCTTAAGCAAGCATAAGTTGGTTTTCTAAATTTGAGTCCCTGTTTTGTTCTGTAATTCAGTTCCTGTGTAGCCAAGTTTACATTCCGTGTATTAGTGATATCTTATGATGTTTCTTTTTCTGTGTGACTTATTTCAGTTAGAATCATCGTACCTGAATCCACTCATTGTGCTGCTAAGGGCCTGATGACACAGATTTCATTGCTGAGTGATATTGCTTTGTAAGTAAATACCACAACTTCTTTATCCATTTTTCACTTTCTGCGATGTTGAACTTGTACTGTAAACGAGGTTCTTGTAAACAGAGCCGTTCCAAACTTTGGGGTGGCTGTGTCTTTTTGATTTTAATTTCCCTAAGCTATAGGACCGTAAGTGGAAGTGCCCTAGGTTCTGTTGCTTTGTTTTTTACATGTTTCAGGAAACACCATACACTTCTCCCGAGTGGTTGTTGGCAATTTACATCCCGCCCATCAGCATAACAAGGCTCCCAGTTCTCCATGGCCTGTCCTGCCTTTCTGGATTTTACACTTTTTTCATATGGCCCTTTTGACCGGGGGGAAGTGAGACTTCATTGTAGTGCAGATTTCCTTTGCAAGCTTGCTTGGTTGGCCAAAAAGGGCGTATGCGTTTTTTCCTGAATATATTCAGGAAAAAACGCATACGCCCTTTTTGGCCAAGTGCATCATTGTGGACGTTCTGCCTCTTTTCCTATGCTTTCAATGCAATTCCAGTCTACCTCCTGAAATCGGTTTCCTGCAATTCTGCCCCGCTTTCAGGTCCTCTTGGCAGCCTTACTTCAGTCTATTTTTGGACGATAGCTGTCATTTATAAGTCTGCAGGTTTGTGAATTACAGTGCCCCTGAGCTCCTTTCTTCAACTCGCTTTCTTGTGACCTGGCCGCAACACCGCAGGATGGCTTCAGGCCCTAATCTGGTTCCGGTACGGCACGCTGAGCCTTTGGTTAATTCCTCTTCCTGGTGGGAAATGAGAGTTAAATTTGCCCGTCTAGACACCTCCAGCTAGTCTCTCATTGGTTCTCGCTATTCCTGTTCATCTTCTGCAGAAATTGCAAACTGGGCCAAACAGGAGGTTAAAGGGACTGACTCTCCAAGTCAGGAGAGTGTTAGTAAAGCGTCTGGAATGTTGCACCCGAGTACCAGGGGAGGAAAACTGAGACATATTTGAACACGTCTCCCGATCACATGGTTGATCATACTCTAGGTTCCACATGCATGTTTTAGCTGAAGGAAGAATACCTTAAACCTGGAGACTTGAGACCCGTGTAATGCGTACCATGCAATATGACTTCAAAGGGTCTTCATTTGCTCACCAAACCTCTCCAATCCTATCACTGCTGCGTTTATGCCCCTGTACACACGCTTGATTCTCTTTTGGAGACATAGCAATCCATAGGTTTTAAGATACTTACTAGTCAGGTACATTCTTAGGCGTTTAATATGGGGTGTTGAGTCCATTTCGTTGAGCAAGGAGTAGCTCTTGTCTATTCCATATTTGACTTAAGGAACTTTATCTGTGCTCATTTCAATCTCTGGTTTTATGTAGCACCCCAACTCACCTTTCCCCTTAAGCAAGCATAAGTTGGTTTTCTAAATTTGAGACCCTGTTCTGTTTTGGAATGCAGTTCCTGTGTAGCCAAGTTTACATTCCGTGTATTAGTGATATCTTATGATGTTTGTTTTTCTGTGTGACTTATTTCAGTTAGAATCATCGTACCTGAATCCACTCATTATGCTGCTACGGGCCTGATGACATAGATGTCATTGCTGAGTGATACTGCATTGTACGTAAGTACCACAATTTCTTTATCCATTTTTCAATTTCTGCGATGTTGAACTTGTACTGTAAACGAGGTTCTTGTAAACAGAGCCGTTCCAAACTTTGGGGTGGCTGTGTCTTTTTGAATTTAATTTCCCTAAGCTATAGGACCATAAGTGAAAGTGCCCTAGGCTCTGTTGCTTTGTTTTTTAGATGTTTCAGGAAACACCATACACTTCTCCCGAGTGGTTGTTGGCAATTTACATCCCGCCCATCAGCATAACAAGGCTCCCAGTTCTCCATGGCCTGTCCTGCCTTTCTGGATTTTACACTTTTTTCAGATGGCCCTTTTGACCGGGGGGAAGTGAGACTTCATTGTAGTGCAGATTTCCTTTGCAAGCTTGTTTGGTTGGCCAAAAAGGGCGTATGCGTTTTTTCCTGAATATATTCAGGACAAAATGCATACGCCCTTTTTGGCCAAGTGCATCATTGTGGACGTTCTGCCTCTTTTCCTATGCTTTCAATGCAATTCCAGTCTACCTCCTGAAATCGGTTTCCTGCAATTCTGCCCTGCATTCAAGTCCTCTTGGCAGCCTTACTTCAGTCTATTTTTGGACGATAGCTGTCATTTATAACTCTGCAGGTTTGTGAATTACAGTGCCCCTGAGCTCCTTTCTTCGACTCGCTTTCTTTTGAGCTGGCCGCAACACCGCAGGATGGCTTCAGGCCCTAATCTGGTTCCGGCACGGCACGCTGAGCCTTTGGTTAATTCCTCTTCCTGGTGGGAAATGAGAGTTAAATTTGCCCATCCAGACACCTCCAGATAGCCTCTCATTGGTTCTCGCTATTCCTGTTCATCTTCCGCAGAAATTGCAAACTGGGCCAAACAGGAGGTTAAAGGGACTGACTCTCCAAGTCGGGAGAGTGTTAGTAAAGCGTCTGGAATGATCCACCGAGTACCAGGGTACGAAAACTGAGACATATTTGAACACGTCTCCCGATCACATGGTTGATCATACTCTAGGTTCCACATGCATGTTTTAGCTGAAGGAAGAATAACTTAAACCTGGGTAGTTGAAACCCGTGGAATGGGTACCATGCAATATGACTTCAAAGGGTCTTCATTTGCTCACCGAACCTCTCCAATCCTATCACTGCTGCGTTTATGCCCCTGTACACATGCTTGATTCTCTTTTGGAGACATAGCAATCCATAGGTTTTAAGATACTTACTAGTCAGGTACATTCTTAGGCGTTTAATATGGGGTGTTGAGTCCATTTCGTTGAGCAAGGAGTAGCTCTTGTCTATTCCATATTTGGCTTAAGGAACTTTATCTGTGCTCATTTCAATCTCTGGTTTTATGCAGCACCCCAACTCACCTTTACCCTTAAGCAAGCATAAGTTGGTTTTCTAAATTTGAGACCCTGTTCTGTTCTGTAATTCAGTTCCTCTGTAGCCAAGTTTACATTCCGTGTATTACTGATATCTTATGATGTTTCTATTTCTGTGTGACTTATTTCAGTTAGAATCATCGTACCTGAATCCACTCATTATGCTGCTACGGGCCTGATGACATAGATTTCATTGCTGAGTGATATTGCTTTGTAAGTAAATACCACAACTTCTTTATCCATTTTTCACTTTCTGCGATGTTGAACTTGTACTGTAAACGAGGTTCTTGTAAACAGAGCTTTTCCAAACTTTGGGGTGGCTGTGTCTTTTTGATTTTAATTTCCCTAAGCTATAGGACCATAAGTGGAAGTGCCCTAGGCTCTGTTGCTTTGTTTTTTAGATGTTTCAGGAAACACCATACACTTCTCCCGAGTGTCTGTTGGCAATTTACATCCCGCCCATCAGCATAACAAGGCTCCCAGTTCTCCATGGCCTGTCCTGCCTTTCTGGATTTTACACTTTTTTCAGATGGCCCTTTTGACCGGGGGGAAGTGAGACTTCATTGTAGTGCAGATTTCCTTTGCAAGCTTGCTTGGTTGGCCAAAAAGGGCGTATGCGTTTTTTCCTGAATATATTCAGGAAAAAACACATACGCCCTTTTTGGCCAAGTGCATCATTGTGGACGTTCTGCCTCTTTTCCTATGCTTTCAATGCAATTCCAGTCTACCTCCTGAAATCGGTTTCCTGCAATTCTGCCCCGCTTTCAAGTCCTCTTGGCAGCCTTACTTCAGTCTATTTTTGGACGATAGCTGTCATTTATAACTCTGCAGGTTTGTGAATTACAGTGCCCCTGAGCTCCTTTCTTCAACTCGCTTTCTTTTGAGCTGGCCGCAACACCGCAGGATGGCTTAAGGCCCTAATCTGGTTCCGGCACGGCACGCTGAGCCTTTGGTTAATTCCTCTTCCTGGTGGGAAATGAGAGTTAAATTTGCCCGTCCAGACACCTCCAGCTAGCCTCTCATTTGTTCTCGCTATTCCTGTTCATCTTCCGCAGAAATTGCAAACTGGGCCAAACATGAGGTTAAAGACGCTGACTCTCCAAGTGGGGAGAGTGTTAGTAAAGCGTCTGGAATGTTGCACCCGAGTACCAGGGGAGGAAAACTGAGACATATTTGAACACGTCTCCCGTTCACATGGTTGATCATACTTGGGTTCCACATGCATGTTTTAGCTGAAGGAAGAATACCTTAAACCTGGAGAGTTGAGACCCGTGTAATGCGTACCATGCAATATGACTTCAAAGGGTCTTCATTTGCTCACCGAACCTCTCCAATCCTATCACTGCTGCGTTTATGCCCCTGTACACACGCTTGATTCTCTTTCGGAGACATAGCAATCCATAGGTTTTAAGATACTTACTAGTCAGGTACATTCTTAGGCGTTTAATATGCGGTGTTGAGTCCATTTCGTTGAGCAAGGAGTAGCTCTTGTCTATTCCATATTTGGCTTAAGGAACTTTATCTGTGCTCATTTCAATCTCTGGTTTTATGCAGCACCCCAACTCACCTTTACCCTTAAGCAAGCATAAGTTGGTTTTCTAAATTTGAGTCCCTGTTCTGTTCTGTAATTCAGTTCCTGTGTAGCCAAGTTTACATTCCGTGTATTACTGATATCTTATGATGTTTCTTTTTCTGTGTGACTTACTTCAGTTAGAATCATCATACCTGAATCCACTCATTGTGCTGCTAAGGGCCTGATGACACAGATTTCATTGCTGAGTGATATTGCTTTGTAAGTAAATACCACATCTTCTTTATCCATTTTTCACTTTCTGCGATGTTGAACTTGTACTGTAAACGTGGATCTTGTAAACGGAGCCGTTCCAAACTTTGGGGTGGCTGTGTCTTTTTGATTTTAATTTCCCTAAGCTATAGGACCATAAGTGGAAGTGCCCTAGGTTCTGTTGCTTTGTTTTTTAGATGTTTCAGGAAACACCATACACTTATCCCGAGTGGTTGTTGGCAATTTACATCCTGCCCATCAGCATAACAAGGCTCCCAGTTCTCCATGGCCTGTCCTGCCTTTCTGGATTTTACACTTTTTTCAGATGGCCCTTTTGACCGGGGGGAAGTGAGACTTCATTGTAGTGCAGATTTCCTTTGCAAGCTTGCTTGGTTGGCCAAAAAGGGCGTATGCGTTTTTTCCTGAATATATTCAGGAAAAAACGCATACGCCCTTTTTGGCCAAGTGCATCATTGTGGACGTTCTGCCTCTTTTCCTATGCTTTCAATGCAATTCCACTCTACCTCCTGAAATCGGTTTCCTGCAATTCTGCCCCGCTTTCAAGTCCTCTTGGCAGCCTTACTTCAGTCTATTTTTGGACGATAGCTGTCATTTATAACTCTGCAGGTTTGTGAATTACAGTGCCCCTGAGCTCCTTTCTTCAACTCGCTTTCTTTTGAGCTGGCCGCAACACCGCAGGATGGCTTCAGGCCCTAATCTGGTTCCGGTACGGCACGCTGAGCCTTTGGTTATTTCCTCTTCCTGGTGGGAAATGAGAGTTAAATTTGCCCGTCCAGACACCTCCAGCTAGTCTCTCATTGGTTCTCGCTATTCCTGTTCATCTTCCGCAGAAATTGCAAACTGGGCCAAACAGGAGGTTAAAGGCGCTGACTCTCCAAGTGGGGAGAGTGTTAGTAAAGCGTCTGGAATGTTGCACCCGAGTACCAGGGGAGGAAAACTGAGACATATTTGAACATGTCTCCCGTTCACATGGTTGATCATACTTGGGTTCCACATGCATGTTTTAGCTGAAGGAAGAATACCTTAAACCTGGAGAGTTGAGACCCGTGTAATGGGTACCATGCAATATGACTTCAAAGGGTCTTCATTTGCTCACCGAACCTCTCCAATCCTATCACTGCTGCGTTTATGCCCCTGTACACATGCTTGATTCTCTTTTGGAGACATAGCAATCCATAGGTTTTACGATACTTACTAGTCAGGTACATTCTTAGGCGTTTAATATGCGGTGTTGAGTCCATTTCGTTGAGCAAGGAGTAGCTCTTGTCTATTCCATATTTGACTTAAGGAACTTTATCTGTGCTCATTTCAATCTCTGGTTTTATGCAGCACCCCAACTCACCTTTACCCTTAAGCAAGCATAAGTTGGTTTTCTAAATTTGAGACCCTGTTCTGTTCTGTAATTCAGTTCCTGTGTAGCCAAGGTTACATTTCGTGTATTACTGATATCTTATGATGTTTCTTTTTCTGTGTGACTTATTTCAGGTAGAATCATCATACCTGAATCCACTCATTGTGATGCTAAAGGCCTGATGACATAGATTTCATTGCTGAGTGATATTGCTTTGTAAGTAAATACCACAACTTCTTTATCCATTTTTCACTTTCTGCGATGTTGAACTTGTACTGTAAACGAGGTTCTTGTAAACAGAGCCGTTTCAAACTTTGGGGTGGCTGTGTCTTTTTGATTTTAATTTCCCTAAGCTATAGGACCATAAGTGGAAGTGCCCTAGGTTCTGTTGCTTTGTTTTTTAGATGTTTCAGGAAACACCATACACTTCTCCCGAGTGGTTGTTGGCAATTTACATCCCGCCCATCGCATAACAAGGCTCCCATTTCTCCATGGCCTGTCCTGCCTTTCTGGATTTTACACTTTTTCAGATGGCCCTTTTGACCGGGGGGAAGTGAGACTTCATTGTAGTGCAGATTTCCTTTGCAAGCTTGCTTGGTTGGCCAAAAAGGGCGTATGCGTTTTTTCCTGAATATATTCAGGAAAAAACGCATACGCCCTTTTTGGCCAAGTGCATCATTGTGGACGTTCTGCGTCTTTTCCTATGCTTTCAATGCAATTCCAGTCTACCTCCTGAAATCGGTTTCCTGCAATTCTGCCCCGCTTTCAAGTCCTCTTGGCATCCTTACTTCAGTGTATTTTTGGACGATAGCTGTCATTTATAAGTCTGCAGGTTTGTGAATTACAGTGCCCCTGAGCTCCTTTCTTCAACTCGCTTTCTTTTGAGCTGGCCGCAACACCGCAGGATGGCTTCAGGCCCTAATCTGGTTCCGGTACGGCATGCTGAGCCTTTGGTTATTTCCTCTTCCTGGTGGGAAATGAGAGTTAAATTTGCCCGTCCAGACACCTCCAGCTAGCCTCTCATTGGTTCTCGCTATTCCTGTTCATCTTCCGCAGAAATTGCAAACTGGGCCAAACAGGAGGTTAAAGGCGCTGACTCTCCAAGTGGGGAGAGTGTTAGTAAAGCGTCTGGAATGTTGCACCCGAGTACCAGGGGAGGAAAAGTGAGACATATTTGAACACGTCTCCCGATCACATGGTTGATCATACTCTAGGTTCCACATGCATGTTTTAGCTGAAGGAAGAATACCTTAAACCTGGAGAGTTGAGACCCGTGTAATGCGTACCATGCAATATGACTTCAAAGGGTCTTCATTTGCTCACCGAACCTCTCCAATCCTATCACTGCTGCGTTTATGCCCCTGTACACATGCTTGATTCTCTTTTGGAGACCTATCAATCCATAGGTTTTGCGATACTTACTAGTCAGGTACATTCTTAGGCGTTTAATATGCGGTGTTGAGTCCATTTCGTTGAGCAAGGAGTAGCTCTTGTCTATTCCATATTTGACTTAAGGAACTTTATCTGTGCTCATTTCAATCTCTGGTTTTATGCAGCACCCCAACTCACCTTTCCCCTTAAGCAAGCATAAGTTGTTTTTCAAAATTTGAGACCCTGTTCTGTTCTGTAATTCAGTTCCTGTGTAGCCAAGTTTACATTCCGTGTATTACTGATATCTTATGATGTTTCTTTTCTGTGTGACTTATTTCAGTTAGAATCATCATACCTGAATCCACTCATTGTGCTGCTATGGGCCTGATGACACAGATTTCATTGCTGAGTGATATTGCTTTGTAAGTAAATACCACAACTTCTTTATCCATTTTTCACTTTCTGCGATGTTGAACTTGTACTGTAAACGAGGTTCTTGTAAACAGAGCCGTTCGAAAGTTTGGGGTGGCTGTGTCTTTTTGATTTTAATTTCCCTAAACTATAGGACCATATGTGGAAGTGCCCTAGGTTCTGTTGCTTTGTTTTTTACATGTTTCAGGAAACACCATACACTTCTCCCGAGTGGTTGTTGGCAATTTACATCCCGCCCATCACCATAACAAGGCTCCCAATTCTCCATGGCCTGTCTTGTCTTTCTGGATTTTACACTTTTTTCAGATGGCCCTTTTGACCGGGGGGAAGTGAGACTTCATTGTAGTGCACATTTCCTTTGCAAGCTTGCTTGGTTGGCCAAAAAGGGCGTATGCGTTTTTTCCTGAATATATTCAGGAAAAAACGCATACGCCCTTTTTGGCCAAGTGCATCATTGTGGACGTTCTGCCTCTTTTCCTATGCTTTCAATGCAATTCCAGTCTACCTCCTGAAATCGGTTTCCTGCAATTCTGCCCCGCTTTCAAGTCCTCTTGGCAGCCTTACTTCAGTCTATTTTTGGACGATAGCTGTCATTTATAACTCTGCAGGTTTGTGAATTACAGTGCCCCTGAGCTCCTTTCTTCAACTCGCTTTCTTGTGACCTGGCCGCAACACCGCAGGATGGCTTCAGGCCCTAATCTGGTTCTGGCACGACACGCTGAGCCTTTGGTTAATTCCTCTTCCTGGTGGGAAATGAGAGTTAAATTTGCCCGTCCAGACACCTACAGCTAGTCTCTCATTGGTTCTCGCTATTCCTGTTCATCTTCCGCAGAAATTGCAAACTGGGCCAAACAGGAGGTTAAAGGGACTGACTCTCCAAGTCGGGAGAGTGTTAGTAAAGCGTCTGGAATGTTGCACCCGAGTACCAGGGGAGGAAAACTGAGACATATTTGAACACGTCTCCCGATCACATGGTTGATCATACTCTAGGTTCCACATGCATGTTTTAGCTGAAGGAAGAATACCTTAAACCTGGAGAGTTGAGACCCGTGGAATGGGTACCATGCAATATGACTTCAAAGGGTCTTCATTTGCTCACCGAACCTCTCCAATCCTATCACTGCTGCGTTTATGCCCCTGTACACATGCTTGATTCTCTTTCAGAGACATAGCAATCCATAGGTTTTAAGATACTTACTAGTCAGGTACATTCTTAGGCGTTTAATATGCGGTGTTGAGTCCATTTCGTTGAGCAAGGAGTAGCTCTTGTCTATTCCATATTTGACTTAAGGAACTTTATCTGTGCTCATTTCAATCTCTGGTTTTATGCAGCACCCCAACTCACCTTTACCCTTAAGCAAGCATAAGTTGGTTTTCTAAATTTGAGACACTGTTCTGTTTTGGAATTCAGTTCCTGTGTAGCCAAGGTTACATTCCGTGTATTAGTGATATCTTATGATGTTTCTTTTTCTGTGTGACTTATTTCAGTTAGAATCATCGTACCTGAATCCACTCATTGTGCTGCTAACGGCCTGATGACACAGATATCATTGCTGAGTGATATTGCTTTGTAAGTAAATACCACAACTTCTTTATCCATTTTTCACTTTCTGCGATGTTGAACTTGTACTGTAAACGAGGTTCTTGTAAACAGAGCCGTTTCAAACTTTGGGGTGGCTGTGTCTTTTTGATTTTAATTTCCCTAAACTATAGGACCATATGTGGAAGTGCCCTACGTTCTGTTGCTTTGTTTTTTACATGTTTCAGGAAACACCATACACTTCTCCCGAGTGGTTGTTGGCAATTTACATCCCGCCCATCACCATAACAAGGCTCCCAATTCTCCATGGCCTGTCTTGTCTTTCTGGATTTTACACTTTTTTCAGATGGCCCTTTTCACCAGGGGGAAGTGAGACTTCATTGTAGTGCAGATTTCCTTTGCAAGCTTGCTTGGTTGGCCAAAAAGGGCGTATGCGTTTTTTCCTGAATATATTCAGGAAAAAACGTATACGCCCTTTTTGGCCAAGTGCATCATTGTGGACGTTCTGCCTCTTTTCCTATGCTTTCAATGCAATTCCAGTCTACCTCCTGAAATCGGTTTCCTGCAATTCTGCCCCGCTTTCAAGTCCTCTTGGCAGCCTTACTTCAGTCTATTTTTGGACGATAGCTGTCATTTATAAGTCTGCAGGTTTGTGAATTACAGTGCCCCTGAGCTCCTTTCTTCAACTCGCTTTCTTGTGACCTGGCCGCAACACCGCAGGATGGCTTCAGGCCCTAATCTGGTTCTGGCACGACACACTGAGCCTTTGGTTAATTCCTCTTCCTGGTGGGAAATGAGAGTTAAATTTGCCCGTCCAGACACCTCCAGCTAGTCTCTCATTGGTTCTCGCTATTCCTGTTCATCTTCCGCAGAAATTGCAAACTGGGCCAAACAGGAGGTTAAAGGGACTGACTCTCCAAGTCGGGAGAGTGTTAGTAAAGCGTCTGGAATGTTGCACCCGAGTACCAGGGGAGGAAAACTGAGACATATTTGAACATGTCTCCCGATCACATGGTTGATCATACTCTAGGTTCCACATGCATGTTTTAGCTGAAGGAAGAATACCTTAAACCTGGAGAGTTGAGACCCGTGTAATGGGTACCATGCAATATGACTTCAAAGGGTCTTCATTTGCTCACCGAACCTCTCCAATCCTATCACTGCTGCGTTTATGCCCCTGTACACATGCTTGATTCTCTTTCAGAGACATAGCAATCCATAGGTTTTAAGATACTTACTAGTCAGGTACATTCTTAGGCGTTTAATATGCGGTGTTGAGTCCATTTCGTTGAGCAAGGAGTAGCTCTTGTCTATTCCATATTTGGCTTAAGGAACTTTATCTGTGCTCATTTCAATCTCTGGTTTTATGCAGCACCCCAACTCACCTTTCCCCTTAAGCAAGCATAAGTTGGTTTTCTAAATTTGAGACCCTGTTCTGTTCTGGAATGCAGTTCCTGTGTAGCCAAGTTTACATTCCGTGTATTAGTGATATCTTATGATGTTTCTTTTTCTGTGTGACTTATTTCAGTTAGAATCATCGTACCTGAATCCACTCATTATGCTGCTACAGGCCTGATGACATAGATTTCATTGCTGAGTGATACTGCATTGTACGTAAGTACCACAAGTTCTTTATCCATTTTTCACTTTCTGCGATGTTGAACTTGTACTGTAAACGAGGTTCTTGTAAACATAGGCGTCCCAAACTTTGGGGTGGCTGTGTCTTTTTGATTTTAATTTCCCTAAGCTATAGGACCATAAGTGGCAGTGCCCTAGGCTCTGTTGCTTTGTTTTTTAGATGTTTCAGGAAACACCATACACTTCTCCCAAGTGTCTGTTGGCAATTTACATCCCGCCCATCAGCATAACAAGGCTCCCAGTTGTCCATGGCCTGTCCTGCCTTTCTGGATTTTACACTTTTTTCAGATGGCCCTTTTGACCGGGGGGAAGTGAGACTTCATTGTAGTGCAGATTTCCTTTGCAAGCTTGCTTGGTTGGCCAAAAAGGGCGTATGCGTTTTTTCCTGAATATATTCAGGAAAAAACGCATACGCCCTTTTTGGCCAAGTGCATCATTGTGGACGTTCTGCCTCTTTTCCTATGCTTTCAATGCAATTCCAGTCTACCTCCTGAAATCGGTTTCCTGCAATTCTGCCCCGCTTTCAAGTCCTCTTGGCAGCCTTACTTCAGTCTATTTTTGGACGATAGCTGTCATTTATAACTCTGCAGGTTTGTGAATTACAGTGCCCCTGAGCTCCTTTCTTCAACTCGCTTTCTTTTGAGCTGGCCGCAACACCGCAGGATGGCTTCAGGCCCTAATCTGGTTCCGGTACGGCACGCTGAGCCTTTGGTTATTTCCTCTTCCTGGTGGGAAATGAGAGTTAAATTTGCCCGTCCAGACACCTCCAGCTAGCCTCTCATTGGTTCTTGCTATTCCTGTTCATCTTCCGCAGAAATTGCAAACTGGGCCAAACAGGAGGTTAAAGGCGCTGACTCTCCAAGTGGGGAGAGTGTTAGTAAAGCGTCTGGAATGTTGCACCCGAGTACCAGGGTACGAAAACTGACATATTTGAACACGTCTCCCGATCACATGGTTGATCATACTCTGGGTTCCACATGCATGTTTTAGCTGAAGGAAGAATACCTTAAACCTGGGTAGTTGAAACCCGTGGAATGGGTACCATGCAATATGACTTCAAAGGGTCTTCATTTGCTCACCGAACCTCTCCAATCCTATCACTGCTGCGTTTATGCCCCTGTACACACGCTTGATTCTCTTTTGGAGACATAGCAATCCATAGGTTTTAAGATACTTACTAGTCAGGTACATTCTTAGGCGTTTAATATGGGTTGTTGAGTCATTTCGTTGAGCAAGGAGTAGCTCTTGTCTATTCCATATTTGGCTTAAGGAACTTTATCTGTGCTCATTTCAATCTCTGGTTTTATGCAGCACCCCAACTCACCTTTACCCTTAAGCAAGCATAAGTTGGTTTTCTAAATTTGAGTCCCTGTTTTGTTCTGTAATTCAGTTCCTGTGTAGCCAAGTTTACATTCCGTGTATTAGTGATATCTTATGATGTTTCTTTTTCTGTGTGACTTATTTCAGTTAGAATCATCGTACCTGAATCCACTCATTGTGCTGCTAAGGGCCTGATGACACAGATTTCATTGCTGAGTGATATTGCTTTGTAAGTAAATACCACAACTTCTTTATCCATTTTTCACTTTCTGCGATGTTGAACTTGTACTGTAAACGAGGTTCTTGTAAACAGAGCCGTTCCAAACTTTGGGGTGGCTGTGTCTTTTTGATTTTAATTTCCCTAAGCTATAGGACCGTAAGTGGAAGTGCCCTAGGTTCTGTTGCTTTGTTTTTTACATGTTTCAGGAAACACCATACACTTCTCCCGAGTGGTTGTTGGCAATTTACATCCCGCCCATCAGCATAACAAGGCTCCCAGTTCTCCATGGCCTGTCCTGCCTTTCTGGATTTTACACTTTTTTCATATGGCCCTTTTGACCGGGGGGAAGTGAGACTTCATTGTAGTGCAGATTTCCTTTGCAAGCTTGCTTGGTTGGCCAAAAAGGGCGTATGCGTTTTTTCCTGAATATATTCAGGAAAAAACGCATACGCCCTTTTTGGCCAAGTGCATCATTGTGGACGTTCTGCCTCTTTTCCTATGCTTTCAATGCAATTCCAGTCTACCTCCTGAAATCGGTTTCCTGCAATTCTGCCCCGCTTTCAGGTCCTCTTGGCAGCCTTACTTCAGTCTATTTTTGGACGATAGCTGTCATTTATAAGTCTGCAGGTTTGTGAATTACAGTGCCCCTGAGCTCCTTTCTTCAACTCGCTTTCTTGTGACCTGGCCGCAACACCGCAGGATGGCTTCAGGCCCTAATCTGGTTCCGGTACGGCACGCTGAGCCTTTGGTTAATTCCTCTTCCTGGTGGGAAATGAGAGTTAAATTTGCCCGTCTAGACACCTCCAGCTAGTCTCTCATTGGTTCTCGCTATTCCTGTTCATCTTCTGCAGAAATTGCAAACTGGGCCAAACAGGAGGTTAAAGGGACTGACTCTCCAAGTCAGGAGAGTGTTAGTAAAGCGTCTGGAATGTTGCACCCGAGTACCAGGGGAGGAAAACTGAGACATATTTGAACACGTCTCCCGATCACATGGTTGATCATACTCTAGGTTCCACATGCATGTTTTAGCTGAAGGAAGAATACCTTAAACCTGGAGACTTGAGACCCGTGTAATGCGTACCATGCAATATGACTTCAAAGGGTCTTCATTTGCTCACCAAACCTCTCCAATCCTATCACTGCTGCGTTTATGCCCCTGTACACACGCTTGATTCTCTTTTGGAGACATAGCAATCCATAGGTTTTAAGATACTTACTAGTCAGGTACATTCTTAGGCGTTTAATATGGGGTGTTGAGTCCATTTCGTTGAGCAAGGAGTAGCTCTTGTCTATTCCATATTTGACTTAAGGAACTTTATCTGTGCTCATTTCAATCTCTGGTTTTATGTAGCACCCCAACTCACCTTTCCCCTTAAGCAAGCATAAGTTGGTTTTCTAAATTTGAGACCCTGTTCTGTTTTGGAATGCAGTTCCTGTGTAGCCAAGTTTACATTCCGTGTATTAGTGATATCTTATGATGTTTGTTTTTCTGTGTGACTTATTTCAGTTAGAATCATCGTACCTGAATCCACTCATTATGCTGCTACGGGCCTGATGACATAGATGTCATTGCTGAGTGATACTGCATTGTACGTAAGTACCACAATTTCTTTATCCATTTTTCAATTTCTGCGATGTTGAACTTGTACTGTAAACGAGGTTCTTGTAAACAGAGCCGTTCCAAACTTTGGGGTGGCTGTGTCTTTTTGAATTTAATTTCCCTAAGCTATAGGACCATAAGTGAAAGTGCCCTAGGCTCTGTTGCTTTGTTTTTTAGATGTTTCAGGAAACACCATACACTTCTCCCGAGTGGTTGTTGGCAATTTACATCCCGCCCATCAGCATAACAAGGCTCCCAGTTCTCCATGGCCTGTCCTGCCTTTCTGGATTTTACACTTTTTTCAGATGGCCCTTTTGACCGGGGGGAAGTGAGACTTCATTGTAGTGCAGATTTCCTTTGCAAGCTTGTTTGGTTGGCCAAAAAGGGCGTATGCGTTTTTTCCTGAATATATTCAGGACAAAATGCATACGCGCTTTTTGGCCAAGTGCATCATTGTGGACGTTCTGCCTCTTTTCCTATGCTTTCAATGCAATTCCAGTCTACCTCCTGAAATCGGTTTCCTGCAATTCTGCCCTGCTTTCAAGTCCTCTTGGCAGCCTTACTTCAGTCTATTTTTGGACGATAGCTGTCATTTATAACTCTGCAGGTTTGTGAATTACAGTGCCCCTGAGCTCCTTTCTTCGACTCGCTTTCTTTTGAGCTGGCCGCAACACCGCAGGATGGCTTCAGGCCCTAATCTGGTTCCGGCACGGCACGCTGAGCCTTTGGTTAATTCCTCTTCCTGGTGGGAAATGAGAGTTAAATTTGCCCGTCCAGACACCTCCAGATAGCCTCTCATTGGTTCTCGCTATTCCTGTTCATCTTCCGCAGAAATTGCAAACTGGGCCAAACAGGAGGTTAAAGGGACTGACTCTCCAAGTCGGGAGAGTGTTAGTAAAGCGTCTGGAATGATCCACCGAGTACCAGGGTACGAAAACTGAGACATATTTGAACACGTCTCCCGATCACATGGTTGATCATACTCTAGGTTCCACATGCATGTTTTAGCTGAAGGAAGAATAACTTAAACCTGGGTAGTTGAAACCCGTGGAATGGGTACCATGCAATATGACTTCAAAGGGTCTTCATTTGCTCACCGAACCTCTCCAATCCTATCACTGCTGCGTTTATGCCCCTGTACACATGCTTGATTCTCTTTTGGAGACATAGCAATCCATAGGTTTTAAGATACTTACTAGTCAGGTACATTCTTAGGCGTTTAATATGGGGTGTTGAGTCCATTTCGTTGAGCAAGGAGTAGCTCTTGTCTATTCCATATTTGGCTTAAGGAACTTTATCTGTGCTCATTTCAATCTCTGGTTTTATGCAGCACCCCAACTCACCTTTACCCTTAAGCAAGCATAAGTTGGTTTTCTAAATTTGAGACCCTGTTCTGTTCTGTAATTCAGTTCCTCTGTAGCCAAGTTTACATTCCGTGTATTACTGATATCTTATGATGTTTCTATTTCTGTGTGACTTATTTCAGTTAGAATCATCGTACCTGAATCCACTCATTATGCTGCTACGGGCCTGATGACATAGATTTCATTGCTGAGTGATATTGCTTTGTAAGTAAATACCACAACTTCTTTATCCATTTTTCACTTTCTGCGATGTTGAACTTGTACTGTAAACGAGGTTCTTGTAAACAGAGCTTTTCCAAACTTTGGGGTGGCTGTGTCTTTTTGATTTTAATTTCCCTAAGCTATAGGACCATAAGTGGAAGTGCCCTAGGCTCTGTTGCTTTGTTTTTTAGATGTTTCAGGAAACACCATACACTTCTCCCGAGTGTCTGTTGGCAATTTACATCCCGCCCATCAGCATAACAAGGCTCCCAGTTCTCCATGGCCTGTCCTGCCTTTCTGGATTTTACACTTTTTTCAGATGGCCCTTTTGACCGGGGGGAAGTGAGACTTCATTGTAGTGCAGATTTCCTTTGCAAGCTTGCTTGGTTGGCCAAAAAGGGCGTATGCGTTTTTTCCTGAATATATTCAGGAAAAAACGCATACGCCCTTTTTGGCCAAGTGCATCATTGTGGACGTTCTGCCTCTTTTCCTATGCTTTCAATGCAATTCCAGTCTACCTCCTGAAATCGGTTTCCTGCAATTCTGCCCCGCTTTCAAGTCCTCTTGGCAGCCTTACTTCAGTCTATTTTTGGACGATAGCTGTCATTTATAACTCTGCAGGTTTGTGAATTACAGTGCCCCTGAGCTCCTTTCTTCAACTCGCTTTCTTTTGAGCTGGCCGCAACACCGCAGGATGGCTTAAGGCCCTAATCTGGTTCCGGCACGGCACGCTGAGCCTTTGGTTAATTCCTCTTCCTGGTGGGAAATGAGAGTTAAATTTGCCCGTCCAGACACCTCCAGCTAGCCTCTCATTTGTTCTCGCTATTCCTGTTCATCTTCCGCAGAAATTGCAAACTGGGCCAAACATGAGGTTAAAGACGCTGACTCTCCAAGTGGGGAGAGTGTTAGTAAAGCGTCTGGAATGTTGCACCCGAGTACCAGGGGAGGAAAACTGAGACATATTTGAACACGTCTCCCGTTCACATGGTTGATCATACTTGGGTTCCACATGCATGTTTTAGCTGAAGGAAGAATACCTTAAACCTGGAGAGTTGAGACCCGTGTAATGCGTACCATGCAATATGACTTCAAAGGGTCTTCATTTGCTCACCGAACCTCTCCAATCCTATCACTGCTGCGTTTATGCCCCTGTACACACGCTTGATTCTCTTTCGGAGACATAGCAATCCATAGGTTTTAAGATACTTACTAGTCAGGTACATTCTTAGGCGTTTAATATGCGGTGTTGAGTCCATTTCGTTGAGCAAGGAGTAGCTCTTGTCTATTCCATATTTGGCTTAAGGAACTTTATCTGTGCTCATTTCAATCTCTGGTTTTATGCAGCACCCCAACTCACCTTTACCCTTAAGCAAGCATAAGTTGGTTTTCTAAATTTGAGTCCCTGTTCTGTTCTGTAATTCAGTTCCTGTGTAGCCAAGTTTACATTCCGTGTATTACTGATATCTTATGATGTTTCTTTTTCTGTGTGACTTACTTCAGTTAGAATCATCATACCTGAATCCACTCATTGTGCTGCTAAGGGCCTGATGACACAGATTTCATTGCTGAGTGATATTGCTTTGTAAGTAAATACCACATCTTCTTTATCCATTTTTCACTTTCTGCGATGTTGAACTTGTACTGTAAACGTGGATCTTGTAAACGGAGCCGTTCCAAACTTTGGGGTGGCTGTGTCTTTTTGATTTTAATTTCCCTAAGCTATAGGACCATAAGTGGAAGTGCCCTAGGTTCTGTTGCTTTGTTTTTTAGATGTTTCAGGAAACACCATACACTTATCCCGAGTGGTTGTTGGCAATTTACATCCCGCCCATCAGCATAACAAGGCTCCCAGTTCTCCATGGCCTGTCCTGCCTTTCTGGATTTTACACTTTTTTCAGATGGCCCTTTTGACCGGGGGGAAGTGAGACTTCATTGTAGTGCAGATTTCCTTTGCAAGCTTGCTTGGTTGGCCAAAAAGGGCGTATGCGTTTTTTCCTGAATATATTCAGGAAAAAACGCATACGCCCTTTTTGGCCAAGTGCATCATTGTGGACGTTCTGCCTCTTTTCCTATGCTTTCAATGCAATTCCAGTCTACCTCCTGAAATCGGTTTCCTGCAATTCTGACCCGCTTTCAAGTCCTCTTGGCAGCCTTACTTCAGTCTATTTTTGGACGATAGCTGTCATTTATAAGTCTGCACGTTTGTGAATTACAGTGCCCCTGAGCTCCTTTCTTCAGCTTGCTTTCTTGTGACCTGGCCGCAACACCGCAGGATGGCTTCAGGCCCTAATCTGGTTCTGGCACGGCACGCTGAGCCTTTGGTTAATTCCTCTTCCTGGTGGGAAATGAGAGTTAAATTTGCCCGTCCAGACACCTCCAGCTAGTCTCTCATTGGTTCTCGCTATTCCTGTTCATCTTCCGCAGAAATTGCAAACTGGGCCAAACAGGAGGTTAAAGGCGCTGACTCTCCAAGTGGGGAGAGTGTTAGTTAAGCGTCTGGAATGTTGCACCCGAGTACCAGGGGAGGAAAACTGAGACATATTTGAACACGTCTCCCGTTCACATGGTTGATCATACTTGGGTTCCACATGCATGTTTTAGCTGAAGGAAGAATACCTTAAACCTGGAGAGTTGAGACCCGTGTAATGGGTACCATGCAATATGACTTCAAAGGGTCTTCATTTGCTCACCGAACCTCTCCAATCCTATCACTGCTGCGTTTATGCCCCTGTACACATGCTTGATTCTCTTTTGGAGACATAGCAATCCATAGGTTTTACGATACTTACTAGTCAGGTACATTCTTAGGCGTTTAATATGCGGTGTTGAGTCCATTTCGTTGAGCAAGGAGTAGCTCTTGTCTATTCCATATTTGACTTAAGGAACTTTATCTGTGCTCATTTCAATCTCTGGTTTTATGCAGCACCCCAACTCACCTTTCCCCTTAAGCAAGCATAAGTTGGTTTTCTAAATTTGAGACCCTGTTCTGTTCTGTAATTCAGTTCCTGTGTAGCCAAGTTTACATTCCGTGTATTACTGATATCTTATGATGTTTCTTTTTCTGTGTGACTTACTTCAGTTAGAATCATCATACCTGAATCCACTCATTGTGCTGCTAAGGGCCTGATGACACAGATTTCATTGCTGAGTGATATTGCTTTGTAAGTAAATACCACAACTTCTTTATCCATTTTTCACTTTCTGCGATGTTGAACTTGTACTGTAAACGAGGTTCTTGTAAACAGAGGCGTCCCAAACTTTGGGGTGGCTGTGTCTTTTTGATTTTAATTTCCCTAAGCTATAGGACCATAAGTGGCAGTGCCCTAGGCTCTGTTGCTTTGTTTTTTAGATGTTTCAGGAAACACCATACACTTCTCCCGAGTGTCTGTTGGCAATTTACATCCCGCCCATCAGCATAACAAGGCTCCCAGTTGTCCATGGCCTGTCCTGCCTTTCTGGATTTTACACTTTTTTCAGATGGCCCTTTTGACCGGGGGGAAGTGAGACTTCATTGTAGTGCAGATTTCCTTTGCAAGCTTGCTTGGTTGGCCAAAAAGGGCGTATGCGTTTTTTCCTGAATATATTCAGGAAAAAACGCATACGCCCTTTTTGGCCAAGTGCATCATTGTGGACGTTCTGCCTCTTTTCCTATGCTTTCAATGCAATTCCAGTCTACCTCCTGAAATCGGTTTCCTGCAATTCTGCCCCGCTTTCAAGTCCTCTTGGCAGCCTTACTTCAGTCTATTTTTGGACGATAGCTGTCATTTATAACTCTGCAGGTTTGTGAATTACAGTGCCCCTGAGCTCCTTTCTTCAACTCGCTTTCTTGTGACCTGGCCGCAACACCGCAGGATGGCTTCAGGCCCTAATCTGGTTCCGGAACGGCACGCTGAGCCTTTGGTTATTTCCTCTTCCTGCTGGGAAATGAGAGTTAAATTTGCCCGTCCAGACACCTCCAGCTAGTCTCTCATTGGTTCTCGCTATTCCTGTTCATCTTCCGCAGAAATTGCAAACTGGGCCAAACAGGAGGTTAAAGGCGCTGACTCTCCAAGTGGGGAGAGTGTTAGTAAAGCCTCTGGAATGTTGCACCCGAGTACCAGGGGAGGAAAACTGAGACATATTTGAACACGTCTCCCGTTCACATGGTTGATCATACTTGGGTTCCACATGCATGTTTTAGCTGAAGGAAGAATACCTTAAACCTGGAGAGTTGAGACCCGTGTAATGGGTACCATGCAATATGACTTCAAAGGGTCTTCATTTGCTCACCGAACCTCTCCAATCCTATCACTGCTGCGTTTATGCCCCTGTACACATGCTTGATTCTCTTTTGGAGACATAGCAATCCATAGGTTTTACGATACTTACTAGTCAGGTACATTCTTAGGCGTTTAATATGCGGTGTTGAGTCCATTTCGTTGAGCAAGGAGTAGCTCTTGTCTATTCCATATTTGACTTAAGGAACTTTATCTGTGCTCATTTCAATCTCTGGTTTTATGCAGCACCCCAACTCACCTTTCCCCTTAAGCAAGCATAAGTTGGTTTTCTAAATTTGAGACCCTGTTCTGTTCTGTAATTCAGTTCCTGTGTAGCCAAGTTTACATTCCGTGTATTACTGATATCTTATGATGTTTCTTTTTCTGTGTGACTTATTTCAGGTAGAATCATCATACCTGAATCCACTCATTGTGATGCTAAGGGCCTGATGACATAGATTTCATTGCTGAGTGATATTGCTTTGTAAGTAAATACCACAACTTCTTTATCCATTTTTCACTTTCTGCGATGTTGAACTTGTACTGTAAACGAGGTTCTTGTAAACAGAGGCGTCCCAAACTTTGGGGTGGCTCTGTCTTTTTGATTTTAATTTCCCTAAGCTATAGGACCATAAGTGGTAGTGCCCTAGGCTCTGTTGCTTTGTTTTTTAGATGTTTCAGGAAACACCATACACTTCTCCCGAGTGTCTGTTGGCAATTTACATCCCGCCCATCAGCATAACAAGGCTCCCAGTTCTCCATGGCCTGTCCTGCCTTTCTGGATTTTACACTTTTTTCAGATGGCCCTTTTGACCGGGGGGAAGTGAGACTTCATTGTAGTGCAGATTTCCTTTGCAAGCTTGCTTGGTTGGCCAAAAAGGGAGTATGCGTTTTTTCCAGAATATATTCAGGAAAAAACGCATACGCCCTTTTTGGCCAAGTGCATCATTGTGGACGTTCTGCCTCTTTTCCTATGCTTTCAATGCAATTCCAGTCTACCTCCTGAAATCGGTTTCCTGCAATTCTGCCCCGCTTTCAAGTCCTCTTGGCAGCCTTACTTCAGTCTATTTTTGGACGATAGCTGTCATTTATAACTCTGCAGGTTTGTGCATTACAGTGCCCCTGAGCTCCTTTCTTCAACTTGCTTTCTTGTGACCTGGCCGCAACACCGCAGGATGGCTTCAGGCCCTAATCTGGTTCCGGCACGGCACGCTGAGCCTTTGGTTATTTCCTTTTCCTGGTGGGAAATGAGAGTTAAATTTGCCCGTCCAGACACCTCCAGCTAGTCTCTCATTGGTTCTCGCTATCCTGTTCATCTTCCGCAGAATTTGCAAACTGGGCCAAACAGGAGGTTAAAGGCGCTGACTCTCCAAGTGGGGAGAGTTTTAGTAAAGCGTCTGGAATGTTGCACCCGAGTACCAGGGGAGGAAAACTGAGACATATTTGAACACGTCTCCTGATCACATGGTTGATCATACTCTGGGTTCCACATGCATGTTTTAGCTGAAGGAAGAATACCTAAAACCTGGGTAGTTGAAACCCGTGGAATGGGTACCATGCAATATGACTTCAAAGGGTCTTCATTTGCTCACCGAACCTCTCCAATCCTATCACTGCTGCGTTTATGCCCCTGTACACATGCTTGATTCTCTTTCGGAGACATAGCAATCCATAGGTTTTAAGATACTTACTAATCAGGTACATTCTTAGGCGTTTAATATGCGGTGTTGAGTCCATTTCGTTGAGCAAGGAGTAGCTCTTGTCTATTCCATATTTGGCTTAAGGAACTTTATCTGTGCTCATTTCAATCTCTGGTTTTATACAGCACCCCAACTCACCTTTACCCTTAAGCAAGCATAAGTTGGTTTTCTAAATTTGAGACCCTGTTCTGTTCTGTAATTCAGTTCCTGTGTAGCCAAGTTTACATTCCGTGTATTACTGATATCTTATGATGTTTCTTTTTCTGTGTGACTTACTTCAGTTAGAATCATCATACCTGAATCCACTCATTGTGCTGCTAAGGGCCTGATGACACAGATTTCATTGCTGAGTGATATTGCTTTGTAAGTAAATACCACATCTTCTTTATCCATTTTTCACTTTCTGCGATGTTGAACTTGTACTGTAAACGTGGATCTTGTAAACGGAGCCGTTCCAAACTTTGGGGTGGCTGTGTCTTTTTGATTTTAATTTCCCTAAGCTATAGGACCATAAGTGGAAGTGCCCTAGGTTCTGTTGCTTTGTTTTTTAGATGTTTCAGGAAACACCATACACTTATCCCGAGTGGTTGTTGGCAATTTACATCCCGCCCATCAGCATAACAAGGCTCCCAGTTCTCCATGGCCTGTCCTGCCTTTCTGGATTTTACACTTTTTTCAGATGGCCCTTTTGACCGGGGGGAAGTGAGACTTCATTGTAGTGCAGATTTCCTTTGCAAGCTTGCTTGGTTGGCCAAAAAGGGCGTATGCGTTTTTTCCTGAATATATTCAGGAAAAAACGCATACGCCCTTTTTGGCCAAGTGCATCATTGTGGACGTTCTGCCTCTTTTCCTATGCTTTCAATGCAATTCCAGTCTACCTCCTGAAATCGGTTTCCTGCAATTCTGACCCGCTTTCAAGTCCTCTTGGCAGCCTTACTTCAGTCTATTTTTGGACGATAGCTGTCATTTATAAGTCTGCACGTTTGTGAATTACAGTGCCCCTGAGCTCCTTTCTTCAGCTTGCTTTCTTGTGACCTGGCCGCAACACCGCAGGATGGCTTCAGGCCCTAATCTGGTTCTGGCACGGCACGCTGAGCCTTTGGTTAATTCCTCTTCCTGGTGGGAAATGAGAGTTAAATTTGCCCGTCCAGACACCTCCAGCTAGTCTCTCATTGGTTCTCGCTATTCCTGTTCATCTTCCGCAGAAATTGCAAACTGGGCCAAACAGGAGGTTAAAGGCGCTGACTCTCCAAGTGGGGAGAGTGTTAGTTAAGCGTCTGGAATGTTGCACCCGAGTACCAGGGGAGGAAAACTGAGACATATTTGAACACGTCTCCCGTTCACATGGTTGATCATACTTGGGTTCCACATGCATGTTTTAGCTGAAGGAAGAATACCTTAAACCTGGAGAGTTGAGACCCGTGTAATGGGTACCATGCAATATGACTTCAAAGGGTCTTCATTTGCTCACCGAACCTCTCCAATCCTATCACTGCTGCGTTTATGCCCCTGTACACATGCTTGATTCTCTTTTGGAGACATAGCAATCCATAGGTTTTACGATACTTACTAGT
Source organism: Delphinus delphis (assembly GCF_949987515.2). Lineage (NCBI taxonomy): Eukaryota > Metazoa > Chordata > Mammalia > Artiodactyla > Delphinidae > Delphinus > Delphinus delphis. The sequence goes on from NW_027192648.1 coordinate 5,632,422, forward strand.
CAGGTACATTCTTAGGCGTTTAATATGCGGTGTTGAGTCCATTTCGTTGAGCAAGGAGTAGCTCTTGTCTATTCCATATTTGACTTAAGGAACTTTATCTGTGCTCATTTCAATCTCTGGTTTTATGCAGCACCCCAACTCACCTTTCCCCTTAAGCAAGCATAAGTTGGTTTTCTAAATTTGAGACCCTGTTCTGTTCTGTAATTCAGTTCCTGTGTAGCCAAGTTTACATTCCGTGTATTACTGATATCTTATGATGTTTCTTTTTCTGTGTGACTTACTTCAGTTAGAATCATCATACCTGAATCCACTCATTGTGCTGCTAAGGGCCTGATGACACAGATTTCATTGCTGAGTGATATTGCTTTGTAAGTAAATACCACAACTTCTTTATCCATTTTTCACTTTCTGCGATGTTGAACTTGTACTGTAAACGAGGTTCTTGTAAACAGAGGCGTCCCAAACTTTGGGGTGGCTGTGTCTTTTTGATTTTAATTTCCCTAAGCTATAGGACCATAAGTGGCAGTGCCCTAGGCTCTGTTGCTTTGTTTTTTAGATGTTTCAGGAAACACCATACACTTCTCCCGAGTGTCTGTTGGCAATTTACATCCCGCCCATCAGCATAACAAGGCTCCCAGTTGTCCATGGCCTGTCCTGCCTTTCTGGATTTTACACTTTTTTCAGATGGCCCTTTTGACCGGGGGGAAGTGAGACTTCATTGTAGTGCAGATTTCCTTTGCAAGCTTGCTTGGTTGGCCAAAAAGGGCGTATGCGTTTTTTCCTGAATATATTCAGGAAAAAACGCATACGCCCTTTTTGGCCAAGTGCATCATTGTGGACGTTCTGCCTCTTTTCCTATGCTTTCAATGCAATTCCAGTCTACCTCCTGAAATCGGTTTCCTGCAATTCTGCCCCGCTTTCAAGTCCTCTTGGCAGCCTTACTTCAGTCTATTTTTGGACGATAGCTGTCATTTATAACTCTGCAGGTTTGTGAATTACAGTGCCCCTGAGCTCCTTTCTTCAACTCGCTTTCTTGTGACCTGGCCGCAACACCGCAGGATGGCTTCAGGCCCTAATCTGGTTCCGGAACGGCACGCTGAGCCTTTGGTTATTTCCTCTTCCTGCTGGGAAATGAGAGTTAAATTTGCCCGTCCAGACACCTCCAGCTAGTCTCTCATTGGTTCTCGCTATTCCTGTTCATCTTCCGCAGAAATTGCAAACTGGGCCAAACAGGAGGTTAAAGGCGCTGACTCTCCAAGTGGGGAGAGTGTTAGTAAAGCCTCTGGAATGTTGCACCCGAGTACCAGGGGAGGAAAACTGAGACATATTTGAACACGTCTCCCGTTCACATGGTTGATCATACTTGGGTTCCACATGCATGTTTTAGCTGAAGGAAGAATACCTTAAACCTGGAGAGTTGAGACCCGTGTAATGGGTACCATGCAATATGACTTCAAAGGGTCTTCATTTGCTCACCGAACCTCTCCAATCCTATCACTGCTGCGTTTATGCCCCTGTACACATGCTTGATTCTCTTTTGGAGACATAGCAATCCATAGGTTTTACGATACTTACTAGTCAGGTACATTCTTAGGCGTTTAATATGCGGTGTTGAGTCCATTTCGTTGAGCAAGGAGTAGCTCTTGTCTATTCCATATTTGACTTAAGGAACTTTATCTGTGCTCATTTCAATCTCTGGTTTTATGCAGCACCCCAACTCACCTTTCCCCTTAAGCAAGCATAAGTTGGTTTTCTAAATTTGAGACCCTGTTCTGTTCTGTAATTCAGTTCCTGTGTAGCCAAGTTTACATTCCGTGTATTACTGATATCTTATGATGTTTCTTTTTCTGTGTGACTTATTTCAGGTAGAATCATCATACCTGAATCCACTCATTGTGATGCTAAGGGCCTGATGACATAGATTTCATTGCTGAGTGATATTGCTTTGTAAGTAAATACCACAACTTCTTTATCCATTTTTCACTTTCTGCGATGTTGAACTTGTACTGTAAACGAGGTTCTTGTAAACAGAGGCGTCCCAAACTTTGGGGTGGCTCTGTCTTTTTGATTTTAATTTCCCTAAGCTATAGGACCATAAGTGGTAGTGCCCTAGGCTCTGTTGCTTTGTTTTTTAGATGTTTCAGGAAACACCATACACTTCTCCCGAGTGTCTGTTGGCAATTTACATCCCGCCCATCAGCATAACAAGGCTCCCAGTTCTCCATGGCCTGTCCTGCCTTTCTGGATTTTACACTTTTTTCAGATGGCCCTTTTGACCGGGGGGAAGTGAGACTTCATTGTAGTGCAGATTTCCTTTGCAAGCTTGCTTGGTTGGCCAAAAAGGGAGTATGCGTTTTTTCCAGAATATATTCAGGAAAAAACGCATACGCCCTTTTTGGCCAAGTGCATCATTGTGGACGTTCTGCCTCTTTTCCTATGCTTTCAATGCAATTCCAGTCTACCTCCTGAAATCGGTTTCCTGCAATTCTGCCCCGCTTTCAAGTCCTCTTGGCAGCCTTACTTCAGTCTATTTTTGGACGATAGCTGTCATTTATAACTCTGCAGGTTTGTGCATTACAGTGCCCCTGAGCTCCTTTCTTCAACTTGCTTTCTTGTGACCTGGCCGCAACACCGCAGGATGGCTTCAGGCCCTAATCTGGTTCCGGCACGGCACGCTGAGCCTTTGGTTATTTCCTTTTCCTGGTGGGAAATGAGAGTTAAATTTGCCCGTCCAGACACCTCCAGCTAGTCTCTCATTGGTTCTCGCTATCCTGTTCATCTTCCGCAGAATTTGCAAACTGGGCCAAACAGGAGGTTAAAGGCGCTGACTCTCCAAGTGGGGAGAGTTTTAGTAAAGCGTCTGGAATGTTGCACCCGAGTACCAGGGGAGGAAAACTGAGACATATTTGAACACGTCTCCTGATCACATGGTTGATCATACTCTGGGTTCCACATGCATGTTTTAGCTGAAGGAAGAATACCTAAAACCTGGGTAGTTGAAACCCGTGGAATGGGTACCATGCAATATGACTTCAAAGGGTCTTCATTTGCTCACCGAACCTCTCCAATCCTATCACTGCTGCGTTTATGCCCCTGTACACATGCTTGATTCTCTTTCGGAGACATAGCAATCCATAGGTTTTAAGATACTTACTAATCAGGTACATTCTTAGGCGTTTAATATGCGGTGTTGAGTCCATTTCGTTGAGCAAGGAGTAGCTCTTGTCTATTCCATATTTGGCTTAAGGAACTTTATCTGTGCTCATTTCAATCTCTGGTTTTATACAGCACCCCAACTCACCTTTACCCTTAAGCAAGCATAAGTTGGTTTTCTAAATTTGAGACCCTGTTCTGTTCTGTAATTCAGTTCCTGTGTAGCCAAGTTTACATTCCGTGTATTACTGATATCTTATGATGTTTCTTTTTCTGTGTGACTTACTTCAGTTAGAATCATCATACCTGAATCCACTCATTGTGCTGCTAAGGGCCTGATGACACAGATTTCATTGCTGAGTGATATTGCTTTGTAAGTAAATACCACAACTTCTTTATCCATTTTTCACTTTCTGCGATGTTGAACTTGTACTGTAAACGAGGTTCTTGTAAACAGAGCCGTTCCAAACTTTGGGGTGGCTGTGTCTTTTTGATTTTAATTTCCCTAAGCTATAGGACCATAAGTGGCAGTGCCCTAGGCTCTGTTGCTTTGTTTTTTAGATGTTTCAGGAAACACCATACACTTCTCCCGAGTGTCTGTTGGCAATTTACATCCCGCCCATCAGCATAACAAGGCTCCCAGTTCTCCATGGCCTGTCCTGCCTTTCTGGATTTTACACTTTTTTCAGATGGCCCTTTTGACCGGGGGGAAGTGAGACTTCATTGTAGTGCAGATTTCCTTTGCAAGCTTGCTTGGTTGGCCAAAAAGGGCGTATGCGTTTTTTCCTGAATATATTCAGGAAAAAACGCATACGCCCTTTTTGGCCAAGTGCATCATTGTGGACGTTCTGCCTCTTTTCCTATGCTTTCAATGCAATTCCAGTCTACCTCCTGAAATCGGTTTCCTGCAATTCTGACCCGCTTTCAAGTCCTCTTGGCAGCCTTACTTCAGTCTATTTTTGGACGATAGCTGTCATTTATAAGTCTGCAGGTTTGTGAATTACAGTGCCCCTGAGCTCCTTTCTTCAACTCGCTTTCTTTTGAGCTGGCCGCAACACCGCAGGATGGCTTCAGGCCCTAATGGTTCCAGTTCGGCACGCTGAGCCTTTGGTTATTTCCTCTTCCTGGTGGGAAATGAGAGTTAAATTTGCCGGTCCAGACAACTCCAGCTAGTCTCTCATTGGTTCTCGCTATTCCTGTTCATCTTCCGCAGAAATTGCAAACTGGGCCAAACAGGAGGTTAAAGGCGCTGACTCTCCAAGTGGGGAGAGTGTTAGTTAAGCGTCTGGAATGTTGCACCCGAGTACCAGGGGAGGAAAACTGAGACATATTTGAACACGTCTCCCGTTCACATGGTTGATCATACTTGGGTTCCACATGCATGTTTTAGCTGAAGGAAGAATACCTTAAACCTGGAGAGTTGAGACCCGTGTAATGGGTACCATGCAATATGACTTCAAAGGGTCTTCATTTGCTCACCGAACCTCTCCAATCCTATCACTGCTGCGTTTATGCCCCTGTACACATGCTTGATTCTCTTTTGGAGACATAGCAATCCATAGGTTTTAAGATACTTACTAGTCAGGTACATTCTTAGGCGTTTAATATGCGGTGTTGAGTCCATTTCGTTGAGCAATGAGTAGCTCTTGTCTATTCCATATTTGACTTAAGGAACTTTATCTGTGCTCATTTCAATCTCTGGTTTTATGCAGCACCCCAACTCACCTTTCCCCTTAAGCAAGCATAAGTTGGTTTTCTAAATTTGAGACCCTGTTCAGTTCTGTAATTCAGTTCCTGTGTAGCCAAGTTTACATTCCGTGTATTACTGATATCTTATGATGTTTCTTTTTCTGTGTGACTTATTTCAGGTAGAATCATCATACCTGAATCCACTCATTGTGATGCTACGGGCCTGATGACATAGATTTCATTGCTGAGTGATATTGCTTTGTAAGTAAATACCACAACTTCTTTATCCATTTTTCACTTTCTGCGATGTTGAACTTGTACTGTAAACGAGGTTCTTGTAAACAGAGGCGTCCCAAACTTTGGGGTGGCTGTGTCTTTTTGATTTTAATTTCCCTAAGCTATAGGACCATAAGTGGTAGTGCCCTAGGCTCTGTTGCTTTGTTTTTTAGATGTTTCAGGAAACACCATACACTTCTCCCGAGTGTCTGTTGGCAATTTACATCCCGCCCATCAGCATAACAAGGCTCCCAGTTCTCCATGGCCTGTCCTGCCTTTCTGGATTTTACACTTTTTTCAGATGGCCCTTTTGACCGGGGGGAAGTGAGACTTCATTGTAGTGCAGATTTCCTTTGCAAGCTTGCTTGGTTGGCAAAAAAGGGAGTATGCGTTTTTTCCAGAATATATTCAGGAAAAAACGCATACGCCCTTTTTGGCCAAGTGCATCATTGTGGACGTTCTGCCTCTTTTCCTATGCTTTCAATGCAATTCCAGTCTACCTCCTGAAATCGGTTTCCTGCAATTCTGCCCCGCTTTCAAGTCCTCTTGGCAGCCTTACTTCAGTCTATTTTTGGACGATAGCTGTCATTTATAACTCTGCAGGTTTGTGCATTACAGTGCCCCTGAGCTCCTTTCTTCAACTTGCTTTCTTGTGACCTGGCCGCAACACCGCAGGATGGCTTCAGGCCCTAATCTGGTTCCGGCACGGCACGATGAGCCTTTGGTTATTTCCTTTTCCTGGTGGGAAATGAGAGTTAAATTTGCTCGTTCAGACACCTCCAGCTAGTCTCTCATTGGTTCTCGCTATCCTGTTCATCTTCCGCAGAATTTGCAAACTGGGCCAAACAGGAGGTTAAAGGCGCTGACTCTCCAAGTGGGGAGAGTTTTAGTAAAGCGTCTGGAATGTTGCACCCGAGTACCAGGGGAGGAAAACTGAGACATATTTGAACACGTCTCCCGTTCACATGGTTGATCATACTTGGGTTCCACATGCATGTTTTAGCTGAAGGAAGAATACCTTAAACCTGGAGAGTTAAGACCCGTGTAATGGGTACCATGCAATATGACTTCAAAGGGTCTTCATTTGCTCACCGAACCTCTCCAATCCTATCACTGCTGCGTTTATGCCCCTGTACACATGCTTGATTCTCTTTCGGAGACATAGCAATCCATAGGTTTTTAAGATACTTACTAGTCAGGTACATTCTTAGGCGTTTAATATGCGGTGTTGAGTCCATTTCGTTGAGCAAGGAGTAGCTCTTGTCTATTCCATATTTGGCTTAAGGAACTTTATCTGTGCTCATTTCAATCTCTGGTTTTATGCAGCACCCCAACTCACCTTTACCCTTAAGAAAGAATAAGTTGGTTTTCTAAATTTGAGACCCTGTTCTGTTCTGTAATTCAGTTCCTGTGTAGCCAAGTTTACATTCCGTGTATTACTGATACCTTATGATGTTTCTTTTTCTGTGTGACTTACTTCAGTTAGAATCATCATACCTGAATCCACTCATTGTGCTGCTAAGGGCCTGATGACACAGATTTCATTGCTGAGTGATACTGCATTGTAAGTAAATACCACAACTTCTTTATCCATTTTTCACTTTCTGCGATGTTGAACTTGTACTGTAAACGAGGTTCTTGTAAACAGAGCCGTTCCAAACTTTGGGGTGGCTGTGTCTTTTTGATTTTAATTTCCCTAAGCTATAGGACCATAAGTGCAAGTGCCCTAGGTTCTGTTGCTTTGTTTTTTAGATGTTTCAGGTAACAACATACACTTCTCCCGAGTGGTTGTTGGCAATTTACATCCCGCCCATCAGCATAACAAGGCTCCCAGTTCTCCATGGCCTGTCCTGCCTTTCTGGATTTTACACTTTTTTCAGATGGCCCTTTTGACCGGGGGGAAGTGAGACTTCATTGTAGTGCAGATTTCCTTTGCAAGCTTGCTTGGTTGGCCAAAAAGGGCGTATGCGTTTTTTCCTGAATATATTCAGGAAAAAACGCATACGCCCTTTTTGGCCAAGTGCATCATTGTGGACGTTCTGCCTCTTTTCCTATGCTTTCAATGCAATTCCAGTCTACCTCCTGAAATCTGTTTCCTGCAATTCTGCCCCGCTTTCAAGTCCTCTTGGCAGCCTTACTTCAGTCTATTTTTGGACGATAGCTGTCATTTATAACTCTGCAGGTTTGTGAATTTCAGTGCCCCTGAGCTGCTTTGTTCAACTCGCTTTCTTTTGAGCTGGCCGCAACACCGCAGGATGGCTTCAGGCCCTAATCTGGTTCCGGTACGGCACGCTGAGCCTTTGGTTAATTCCTCTTCCTGGTGGGAAATGAGAGTTAAATTTGCCCGTCCAGACACCTCCAGCTAGCCTCTCATTGGTTCTCGCTATTCCTGTTCATCTTCCGCAGAAATTGCAAACTGGGCCGAACAGGAGGTTAAAGGGGCTGACTCTCCAAGTCGGGAGAGTGTTAGTAAAGCGTCTGGAATGTTGCACCCGAGTACCAGGGGAGGAAAACTGAGACATATTTGAACACGACTCCCGTTCACATGGTTGATCATACTCTAGGTTCCACATGCATGTTTTAGCTGAAGGAAGAATACCTTAAACCTGGGTAGTTGAAACCCGTGTAATGGGTACCATGCAATATGACTTCAAAGGGTCTTCATTTGCTCACCGAACCTCTCCAATCGTATCACTGCTGCGTTTATGCCCCTGTACACATGCTTGATACTCTTTCGGAGACATAGCAATCCATAGGTTTTAAGATACTTACTAGTCAGGTACATTCTTAGGCGTTTAATATGCGGTGTTGAGTCCATTTCGTTGAGCAAGGAGTAGCTCTTGTCTATTCCATATTTGACTTAAGGAACTTTATCTGTGCTCATTTCAATCTCTGGTTTTATGCAGCACCCCAACTCACCTTTACCCTTAAGCAAGCATAAGTTGGTTTTCTAAATTTGAGTCCCTGTTCTGTTCTGTAATTCAGTTCCTGTGTAGCCAAGTTTACATTCCGTGTATTACTGATATCTTATGATGTTTCTTTTTCTGTGTGACTTACTTCAGTTAGAATCATCATACCTGAATCCACTCATTGTGCTGCTAAGGGCCTGATGACACAGATTTCATTGCTGAGTGATATTGCTTTGTAAGTAAATACCACAACTTCTTTATCCATTTTTCACTTTCTGCGATGTTGAACTTGTACTGTAAACGCGGTTCTTGTAAACAGAGCCTTTCCAAACTTTGGGGTGGCTGTGTCTTTTTGATTTTAATTTCCCTAAGCTATAGGACCATAAGTGGAAGTGCCCTAGGTTCTGTTGCTTTGTTTTTTAGATGTTTCAGGAAACACCATACACTTCTCTCCAGTGGTTGTTGGCAATTTACATCCCGCCCATCAGCATAACAAGGCTCCCAGTTCTCCATGGCCTGTCCTGCCTTTCTGGATTTTACACTTTTTTCAGATGGCCCTTTTGACCGGGGGGAAGTGAGACTTCATTGTAGTGCAGATTTCCTTTGCAAGCTTGCTTGGTTGGCCAAAGAGGGCGTATGCGTTTTTTCCTGAATATATTCAGGAAAAAACGCATACGCCCTTTTTGGCCAAGTGCATCATTGTGGACGTTCTGCCTCTTTTCCTATGCTTTCAATGCAATTCCAGTCTACCTCCTGAAATCGGTTTCCTGCAATTCTGCCCCGCTTTCAAGTCCTCTTGGCAGCCTTACTTCAGTCTATTTTTGGACGATAGCTGTCATTTATAACTCTGCAGGTTTGTGAATTACAGTGCCCCTGAGCTGCTTTGTTCAACTCGCTTTCTTTTAAGCTGGCCGCAACACCGCAGGATGGCTTCAGGCCCTAATCTGGTTCCGGCACGGCACGCTGAGCCTTTGGTTATTTCCTGTTCCTGGTGGGAAATGAGAGTTAAATTTGCCCGTCCAGACACCTCCAGCTAGTCTCTCATTGGTTCTCGCTATTCCTGTTCATCTTCCGCAGAAATTGCAAACTGGGTCGAACAGGAGGTTAAAGGCGCTGACTCTCCAAGTGGGGAGAGTGTTAGTAAAGCGTCTGGAATGTTGCACCCGAGTACCAGGGGAGGAAAACTGAGACATATTTGAACACGTCTCCCGTTCACATGGTTGATCATACTTGGGTTCCACATGCATGTTTTAGCTGAAGGAAGAATACCTTAAACCTGGAGAGTTGAGACCCGTGTACTGGGTACCATGCAATATGACTTCAAAGGGTCTTCATTTGCTCACCGAACCTCTCCAATCCTATCACTGCTGCATTTATGCCCCTGTACACACGCTTGATGCTCTTTTGGAGACATAGCAATCCATAGGTTTTAAGATACTTACTAGTCAGGTACATTCTTAGGCGTTTACTATGGGGTGTTGAGTCCATTTCGTTGAGCAAGGAGTAGATCTTCTCTATTCCATATTTGGCTTAAGGAACTTTATCTGTGCTCATTTCAATCTCTGGTTTTATGCAGCACCCCAACTCACCTTTCCCCTTAAGCAAGCATAAGTTGGTTTTCTAAATTTGAGACCCTGTTCTGTTTTGGAATGCAGTTCCTGTGTAGCCAAGTTTACATTCCGTGTATTAGTGATATCTTATGATGTTTCTTTTTCTGTGTGACTTATTTCAGTTAGAATCATCGTACCTGAATCTACTCATTATGCTGCTACGGGCATGATGACATAGATTGCATTGCTGAGTGATACTGCATTGTACGTAAGTACCACAAGTTCTTTATCCATTTTTCACTTTCTGTGATATTGAACTTGTATGGTAAACGAGGTTCTTGTAAAGGGAGGCGTCCCAAATTTTGGGGTGGCTGTGTCTTTTTGATTTTAATTTCCCTAAGCTATAGGACCATAAGTGGATGTGCCCTAGGCTCTGTGGCTTTGTTTTTTAGATGTTTCAGGAAACACCATACACTTCTCCCGAGTGGTTGTTGGCAATTTACATCCCGCCCATCAGCATAACAAGGCTCCCAGTTGTCCATGGCCTGTCCTGCCTTTCAGGATTTTACACTATTTTCAGATGGCCCTTTTGACCGGGGGGAAGTGAGACTTCATTGTAGTGCAGATTTCCTTTGCAAGCTTGCTTGGTTGGCCAAAAAGGGCGTATGCGTTTTTTCCTGAATATATTCAGGAAAAAACGCATACGCCCTTTTTGGCCAAGTGCATCATTGTGGACGTTCTGCCTCTTTTCCTATGCTTTCAATGCAATTTCAGTCTACCTCCTGAAATCGGTTTCCTGCAATTCTGCCCCGCTTTCAAGTCCTCTTGGCAGCCTTACTTCAGTCTATTTTTGGATGATAGCTGTCATTTATAACTCTGCAGGTTTGTGAATTACAGTGCCCCTGAGCTCCTTTCTTCAACTCGCTTTCTTTTGAGCTGGCCGCAACACCGCAGGATGGCTTCAGGCCCTAATCTGGTTCCGGCACGGCACGCTGAGCCTTTGGTTATTTCCTCTTCCTGCTGGGAAATGAGAGTTAAATTTGCCCGTCCAGACACCTCCAGCTAGCCTTTCATTGGTTCTCGCTATTCCTGTTCATCTTCCGCAGAAATTGCAAACTGGGCCAAACAGGAGGTTAAAGTCGCTGACTCTCCAAGTGGGGAGAGTGTTAGTAAAGCGTCTGGAATGTTGCACCCGAGTACCAGGGGAGGAAAACTGAGACATATTTGAACACGTCTCCCGTTCACATGGTTGATCATACTTGGGTTCCACATGCATGTTTTAGCTGAAGGAAGAATACCTAAAACCTGGGTAGTTGAGACCCGTGGAATGGGTACCATGCAATATGACTTCAAAGGGTCTTCATTTGCTCACCGAACCTCTCCAATCCTATCACTGCTGCGTTTATGCCCCTGTACACATGCTTGATTCTCTTTTGGAGACATAGCAATCCATAGATTTTATGATACTTACTAGTCAGGTACATTCTTAGGCGTTTAATATGCGGTGTTGAGTCCATTTCGTTGAGCAAGGAGTAGCTCTTGTCTATTCCATATTTGGCTTAAGGAACTTTATCTGTGCTCATTTCAATCTCTGGTTTTATGCAGCACCCCAACTCACCTTTCCCCTTAAGCAAGCATAAGTTGGTTTTCTAAATTTGAGACCCTGTTCTGTTCTGTAATTCAGTTCCTGTGTAGCCAAGTTTACATTCCGTGTATTACTGATATCTTATGATGTTTCTTTTTCTGTGTGACTTATTTCAGTTAGAATCATCATACCTGAATGCACTCATTGTGATGCTAAGGGCCTGATGACATAGATTTCATTGCTGAGTGATATTGCTTTGTAAGTAAATACCACAACTTCTTTATCCATTTTTCACTTTCTGCGATGTTGAACTTGTACTGTAAACGAGGTTCTTGTAAACAGAGGCGTCCCAAACTTTGGGGTGGCTGTGTCTTTTTGATTTTAATTTCCCTAAGCTATAGGACCATAAGTGGCAGTGCCCTAGGCTCTGTTGCTTTGTTTTTTAGATGTTTCAGGAAACACCATACACTTTTCCCGAGTGTCTGTTGGCAATTTACATCCCGCCCATCAGCATAACAAGGCTCCCAGTTCTCCATGGCCTGTCCTGCCTTTCTGGATTTTACACTTTTTTCAGATGGCCCTTTTGACCGGGGGGAAGTGAGACTTCATTGTAGTGCAGATTTCCTTTGCAAGCTTGCTTGGTTGGCCAAAAAGGGCGTATGCGTTTTTTCCTGAATATATTCAGGAAAAAACGCATACGCCCTTTTTGGCCAAGTGCATCATTGTGGACGTTCTGCCTCTTTTCCTATGCTTTCAATGCAATTTCAGTCTACCTCCTGAAATCGGTTTCCTGCAATTCTGCCCCGCTTTCAAGTCCTCTTGGCAGCCTTACTTCAGTCTATTTTTGGATGATAGCTGTCATTTATAACTCTGCAGGTTTGTGAATTACAGTGCCCCTGAGCTCCTTTCTTCAACTCGCTTTCTTTTGAGCTGGCCGCAACACCGCAGGATGGCTTCAGGCCCTAATCTGGTTCTGGCACGGCACGCTGAGCCTTTGGTTATTTCCTCCTCCTGGTGGGAAATGAGAGTTAAATTTGCCCGTCCAGACACCTCCAGCTAGCCTCTCATTGGTTCTCGCTATTCCTGTTCATCTTCCGCAGAAATTGCAAACTGGGCCAAACAGGAGGTTAAAGGCGCTGACTCTCCAAGTGGGGAGAGTGTTAGTAAAGCGTCTGGAATGTTGCACCCGAGTACCAGGGGAGGAAAACTGAGACATATTTGAACACGTCTCCCGATCACATGGTTGATCATACTCTGGGTTCCACATGCATGTTTTAGCTGAAGGAAGAATACCTAAAACCTGGGTAGTTGAAACCCGTGGAATGGGTACCATGCAATATGACTTCAAAGGGTCTTCATTTCCTCACCGAACCTCTCCAATCCTATCACTGCTGCGTTTATGCCCCTGTACACATGCTTGATTCTCTTTCGGAGACATAGCAATCCATAGGTTTTAAGATACTTACTAGTCAGGTACATTCTTAGGCGTTTAATATGCGGTGTTGAGTCCATTTCGTTGAGCAAGGAGTAGCTCTTGTCTATTCCATATTTGGCTTAAGGAACTTTATCTGTGCTCATTTCAATCTCTGGTTTTATGCAGCACCCCAACTCACCTTTCCCCTTAAGCAAGCATAAGTTGGTTTCCTAAATTAGAGACCCTGTTCTGTTCTGTAATGCAGTTCCTGTGTAGCCAAGTTTACATTCCGTGTATTACTGATATCTTATGATGTTTCTTTTTCTGTGTGACTTATTTCAGTTAGAATCATCGTACCTGAATCCACTCATTATGCTGCTACGGGCCTGATGACATAGATTTCATTGCTGAGTGATATTGCTTTGTAAGTGAATACCACAACTTCTTTCTCCATTTTTCACTTTCTGCGATGTTGAACTTGTACTGTAACTGAGGTTCTTGTAAACAGAGCCGTTCCAAACTTTGGGGTGGCTGTGTCTTTTTGATTTTAATTTCCCTAAGCTATAGGACCATAAGTGGAAGTGCCCTAGGTTCTGTTGCTTTGTTTTTTAGATGTTTCAGGAAACACCATACACTTCTCCCGAGTGGTTGTTGGCAATTTACATCCCGCCCATCAGCATAACAAGGCTCCCAGTTCTCCATGGCCTGTCCTGCCTTTCTGGATTTTACACTTTTTTCAGATGGCCCTTTTGACCAGGGGGAAGTGAGACTTCATTGTAGTGCAGATTTCCTTTGCAAGCTTGCTTGGTTGGCCAAAAAGGGCGTATGCGTTTTTTCCTGAATATATTCAGGAAAAAACGCATACGCCCTTTTTGGCCAAGTGCATCATTGTGGACGTTCTGCCTCTTTTCCTATGCTTTCAATGCAATTCCAGTCTACCTCCTGAAATTGGTTTCCTGCAATTCTGCCCCGCTTTCAAGTCCTCTTGGCAGCCTTACTTCAGTCTATTTTTGGACGATAGCTGTCATTTATAACTCTGCAGGTTTGTGAATTACAGTGCCCCTGAGCTCCTTTCTTCAACTCGCTTTCTTTTGAGCTGGCCGCAACACCGCAGGATGGCTTCAGGCCCTAATCTGGTTCCGGTACGGCACGCTGAGCCTTTGGTTATTTCCTCTTCCTGATGGGAAATGAGAGTTAAATTTGCCCGTCCAGACACCTCCAGCTAGCCTCTCATTGGTTCCCGCTATTCCTGTTCATCTTCCGCAGAAATTGCAAACTGGGCCAAACAGGAGGTTAAAGGCGCTGACTCTCCAAGTGGGGAGAGTGTTAGTAAAGCGTCTGGAATGTTGCACCCGAATACCAGGGGAGGAAAACTGAGACATATTTGAACACGTCTCCCATTCACATTGTTGATCATACTTGGGTTCCACATGCATGTTTTAGCTGAAGGAAGAATACCTTAAACCTGGAGAGTTGAGACCCGTGTAATGGGTACCATGCAATATGACTTCAAAGGGTCTTCATTTGCTCACCGAACCTCTCCAATCCTATCACTGCTGCGTTTATGCCCCTGTACACATGCTTGATTCTCTTTCGGAGACATAGCAATCCATAGGTTTTAAGATGCTTACTAGTCAGGTACATTCTTAGGCGTTTAATATGCGGTGTTGAGTCCATTTCGTTGAGCAAGGAGTAGCTCTTGTCTATTCCATATTTGGCCTAAGGAACTTTATCTGTGCTCATTTCAATCTCTGGTTTTATGCAGCACCCCAACTCACCTTTACCCTTAAGCAAGCATAAGTTGGTTTTCTAAATTTGAGACCCTGTTCTGTTCTGTAATTCAGTTCCTGTGTAGCCAAGTTTCCATTCCGTGTATTACTGATATCTTATGATGTTTCTTTTTCTGTGTGACTTATTTCAGTTAGAATCATCATACCTGAATCCACTCATTGTGCTGCTACGGGCCTGATGACATAGATTTCATTGCTGAGTGATATTGCTTTGTAAGTGAATACCACAACTTCTTTATCCATTTTTCACTTTCTGCGATGTTGAACTTGTACTGTACACGAGGTTCTTGTAAACAGAGCCGTTCCAAACTTTGGGGTGGCTGTGTCTTTTTGATTTTAATTTCCCTAAGCTATAGGACCATAAGTGGAAGTGCCCTAGGCTCTGTTGCTTTGTTTTTTAGATGTTTCAGGAAACACCATACACTTCTCCCAAGTGTCTGTTGGCAATTTACATCCCGCCCATCAGCATAACAAGGCTCCCAGTTCTCAATGGCCTGTTGCCTTTCTGGATTTTACACTTTTTTCAGATGGCCCTTTTGACCGGGGGGAAGTGAGACTTCATTGTAGTGCAGATTTCCTTTGCAAGCTTGCTTGGTTGGCCAAAAAGGGCGTATGCGTTTTTTCCTGAATATATTCAGGAAAAAACGCATACGCCCTTTTTGGCCAAGTGCATCATTGTGGACGTTCTGCCTCTTTTCCTATGCTTTCAATGCAATTCCAGTCTACCTCCTGAAATCGGTTTCCTGCAATTCTGCCCCGCTTTCAAGTCCTCTTGGCAGCCTTACTTCAGTCTATTTTTGGACGATAGCTGTCATTTATAACTCTGCAGGTTTGTGAATTACAGTGCCCCTGAGCTCCTGTCTTCAACTCGTTTTCTTGTGACCTGGCCGCAACACCGCAGGATGGCTTCAGGCCCTAATCTGGTTCCGGCCCGGCATGCTGAGCCTTTGGTTAATTCCTCTTCCTGGTGGGAAATGAGAGTTAAATTTGCCCGTCCAGACACCTCCAGCTAGCCTCTCATTGGTTCTCGCTATTCCTGTTCATCTTCCGCAGAAATTGCAAACTGGGCCAAACAGGAGGTTAAAGGGACTGACTCTCCAAGTGGGGAGAGTGTTAGTAAAGCGTCTGGAATGTTGCACCCGAGTACCAGGGGAGGAAAACTGAAACATATTTGAACACGTCTCCCGATCACATGGTTGATCATACTCTAGGTTCCACATGCATGTTTTAGCTGAAGGAAGAATACCTTAAACCTGGGTAGTTGAAACCCGTGGAATGGGTACCATGCAATATGACTTCAAAGGGTCTTCATTTGCTCACCGAACCTCTCCAATCCTATCACTGCTGCGTTTATGCCCCTGTACACATGCTTGATTCTCTTTTGGAGACATAGCAATCCATAGGTTTTACGATACTTACTAGTCAGGTACATTCTTAGGCATTTAATATGCGGTGTTGAGACCATTTCGTTGAGCAAGGAGTAGCTCTTGTCTATTCCATATTTGACTTAAGGAACGTTATCTGTGCTCACTTCAATCTCTGGTTTTATGCAGCACCCCAACTCACCTTTACCCTTAAGCAAGCATAAGTTGTTTTTCTAAATTTGAGACCCTGTTCTGTTCTGTAATTCAGTTCCTGTGTAGCCAAGTTTACATTCCGTGTATTACTGATATCTTATGATGTTTTTTTTCTGTGTGACTTACTTCAGTTAGAATCATCATACCTGAATCCACTCATTGTGCTGCTAAGGGCCTGATGACACAGATTTCATTGCTGAGTGATATTGCTTTGTAAGTAAATACCACAACTTCTTTCTCCATTTTTCACTTTCTGCGATGTTGAACTTGTACTGTAAACGAGGTTCTTGTAAACAGAGCCGTTCCAAACTTTGGGGTGGCTGTGTCTTTTTGATTTTAATTTCCCTAAGCTATAGGACCATAAGTGGAAGTGCCCTAGGTTCTGTTGCTTTGTTTTTTAGATGTTTCAGGAAACACCATACACTTCTCCCGAGTGGTTGTTGGCAATTTACATCCCGCCCATCAGCATAACAAGGCTCCCAGTTCTCCATGGCCTGTCCTGCCTTTCTGGATTTTACACTTTTTTCAGATGGCCCTTTTGACCGGGGGGAAGTGAGACTTCATTGTAGTGCAGATTTCCTTTGCAAGCTTGCTTGGTTGGCCAAAAAGGGCGTATGCGTTTTTTCCTGAATATATTCAGGAAAAAACGCATACGCCCTTTTTGGCCAAGTGCATCATTGTGGACGTTCTGCCTCTTTTCCTATGCTTTCAATGCAATTCCAGTCTACCTCCTGAAATCGGTTTCCTGCAATTCTGCCCCGCTTTCAAGTCCTCTTGGCAGCCTTACTTCAGTCTATTTTTGGACGATAGCTGTCATTTATAACTCTGCAGGTTTGTGAATTACAGTGCCCCTGAGCTCCTTTCTTCAACTCGCTTTCTTTTGAGCTGGCCGCAACACCGCAGGATGGCTTCAGGCCCTAATCTGGCTCCGGTACGGCACGCTGAGCCTTTGGTTATTTCCTCTTCCTGGTGGGAAATGAGAGTTAAATTTGCCCGTCCAGACACCTCCAGCTAGCCTCTCATTGGTTCTCGCTATTCCTGTTCATCTTCCGCAGAAATTGCAAACTGGGCCAAACAGGAGGTTAAAGGCGCTGACTCTCCAAGTGGGGAGAGTGTTAGTAAAGCGTCTGGAATGTTGCACCCGAGTACCAGGGGAGGAAAACTGAGACATATTTGAACACGTCTCCCGTTCACATGGTTGATCATACTTGGGTTCCACATGCATGTTTTAGCTGAAGGAAGAATACCTTAAACCTGGAGAGTTGAGACCCGTGTAATGGGTACCATGCAATATGACTTCAAAGGGTCTTCATTTGCTCACCGAACCTCTCCAATCCTATCACTGCTGCGTTTATGCCCCTGTACACATGCTTGATTCTCTTTTGGAGACATAGCAATCCATAGGTTTTACGATACTTACTAGTCAGGTACATTCTTAGGCGTTTAATATGCGGTGTTGAGTCCATTTCGTTGAGCAAGGAGTAGCTCTTGTCTATTCCATATTTGGCTTAAGGAACTTTATCTGTGCTCATTTCAATCTCTGGTTTTATGCAGCACCCCAACTCACCTTTACCCTTAAGAAAGAATAAGTTGGTTTTCTAAATTTGAGACCCTGTTCTGTTCTGTAATTCAGTTCCTGTGTAGCCAAGTTTCCATTCCGTGTATTACTGATATCTTATGATGTTTCTTTTTCTGTGTGACTTATTTCAGTTAGAATCATCATACCTGAATCCACTCATTGTGCTGCTAAGGGCCTGATGACACAGATTTCATTGCTGAGTGATATTGCTTTGTAAGTAAATACCACAACTTCTTTCTCCATTTTTCACTTTCTGCGATGTTGAACTTGTACTGTAAACGAGGTTCTTGTAAACAGAGCCGTTCCAAACTTTGGGGTGGCTGTGTCTTTTTGATTTTAATTTCCCTAAGCTATAGGACCATAAGTGGAAGTGCCCTAGGTTCTGTTGCTTTGTTTTTTAGATGTTTCAGGAAACACCATACACTTCTCCCGAGTGGTTGTTGGCAATTTACATCCCGCCCATCAGCATAACAAGGCTCCCAGTTCTCCATGGCCTGTGCTGCCTTTCTGGATTTTACACTTTTTTCAGATGGCCCTTTTGACGGGGGGGAAGTGAGACTTCATTGTAGTGCAGATTTCCTTTGCAAGCTTGCTTGGTTGTCCAAAAAGGGCGTATGCGTTTTTTCCTGAATATATTCAGGAAAAAACGCATACGCCCTTTTTGGCCAAGTGCATCATTGTGGACGTTCTGCCTCTTTTCCTATGCTTTCAATGCAATTCCAGTCTACCTCCTGAAATCGGTTTCCTGCAATTCTGCCCCCCTTTCAAGTCCTCTTGGCAGCCTTACTTCAGTATATTTTTGGACGATAGCTGTCATTTATAACTCTGCAGGTTTGTGAATTACAGTGTCCCTGAGCTCCTTTCTTCAACTCGCTTTCTTGTGACCTGGCTGCAACACCGCAGGATGGCTTCAGGCCCTAATCTGGTTCCGGTACGGCACGCTGAGCCTTTGGTTATTTCCTCTTCCTGGTGGGAAATGAGAGTTAAATTTGCCCGTCCAGACACCTCCAGCTAGCCTCTCATTGGTTCTCGCTATTCCTGTTCATCTTCCGCAGAAATTGCAAACTGGGCCAAACAGGAGGTTAAAGGGACTGACTCTCCAAGTGGGGAGAGTGTTAGTAAAGCGTCTGGAATGTTGCACCCGAATACCAGGGGAGGAAAACTGAGACATATTTGAACACATCTCCCGATCACATGGTTGATCATACTCTAGGTTCCACATGCATGTTTTAGCTGAAGGAAGAATACCTTAAACCTGGGTAGTTGAAACCCGTGGAATGGGTACCATGCAATGTGACTTCAAAGGGTCTTCATTTGCTCACCGAACCTCTCCAATCCTATCACTGCTGGGTTTATGCCCCTGTACACATGCTTGATTCTCTTTCGGAGACATAGTAATCCATAGGTTTTAAGATACTTACTAGTCAGGTACATTCTTAGGCGTTTAATATGGGGTGTTGAGTCCATTTCGTTGAGCAAGGAGTAGCTCTTGTCTATTCCATATTTGGCTTAAGGAACTTTATCTGTGCTCATTTCAATCTCTGGTTTTATGCAGCACCCCAACTCACCTTTACCCTTATGAAAGAATAAGTTGGTTTTCTAAATTTGAGACCCTGTTCTGTTCTGTAATTCAGTTCCTGTGTAGCCAAGTTTACATTCCGTGTATTACTGATATCTTATGATGTTTCTTTTTCTGTGTGACTTATTTCAGTTAGAATCATCATACCTGAATCCACTCATTGTGCTGCTAAGGGCCTGATGACACAGATTTCATTGCTGAGTGATATTGCTTTGTAAGTAAATACCACAACTTCTTTCTCCATTTTTCACTTTCTGCGATGTTGAACTTGTACTGTAAACGAGGTTCTTGTAAACAGAGCCGTTCCAAACTTTGGGGTGGCTGTGTCTTTTTGATTTTAATTTCCCTAAGCTATAGGACCATAAGTGGAAGTGCCCTAGGTTCTGTTGCTTTGTTTTTTAGATGTTTCAGGAAACACCATACACTTCTCCCGAGTGGTTGTTGGCAATTTACATCCCGCCCATCAGCATAACAAGGCTCCCAGTTCTCCATGGCTTGTCCTGCCTTTCTGGATTTTACACTTTTTTCAGATGGCCCTTTTGACCGGGGGGAAGTGAGACTTCATTGTAGTGCAGATTTCCTTTGCAAGCTTGCTTGGTTGTCCAAAAAGGGCGTATGCGTTTTTTCCTGAATATATTCAGGAAAAAACGCATACGCCCTTTTTGGCCAAGTGCATCATTGTGGACGTTCTGCCTCTTTTCCTATGCTTTCAATGCAATTCCAGTCTACCTCCTGAAATCAGTTTCCTGCAATTCTGCCCCGCTTTCAAGTCCTCTTGGCAGCCTTACTTCAGTCTATTTTTGGACGATAGCTGTCATTTATAACTCTGCAGGTTTGTGAATTACAGTGCCCCTGAGCTCCTTTCTTCAACTCGCTTTCTTTTGAGCTGGCCGCAACACCGCAGGATGGTTTCAGGCCCTAATCTGGTTCCGGTACGGCACGCTGAGCCTTTGGTTAATTCCTCTTCCTGTTGGGAAATGAGAGTTAAATTTGCCCGTCCAGACACCTCCAGCTAGCCTCTCATTGTTTCTCGCTATTCCTGTTTATCTTCCGCAGAAATTGCAAACTGGGCCAAACAGGAGGTTAAAGGGACTGACTCTCCAAGTGGGGAGAGTGTTAGTAAAGCGTCTGGAATGTTGCACCCGAGTACCAGGGGAGGAAAACTGAGATATATTTGAACACGTCTCCCGATCACATGGTTGATCATACTCTGGGTTCCACATGCATGTTTTAGCTGAAGGAAGAATACCTAAAACCTGGAGAGTTGAGACCCGTGTAATGGGTACCATGCAATATGACTTCAAAGGGTCTTCATTTGCTCACCGAACTTTTCCAATCCTATCACTGCTGCGTTTATGCCCCTGTACACATGCTTGATTCTCTTTCGGAGACGTAGCAATCCATAGGTTTTACGATACTTACTAGTCAGGTACATTCTTAGGCGTTTAATATGCGGTGTTGAGTCCATTTCGTTGAGCAAGGAGTAGCTCTTGTCTATTCCATATTTGACTTAAGGAACTTTATCTGTGCTCATTTCAATCTCTGGTTTTATGCAGCACCCCAACTCACCTTTACCCTTAAGCAAGCATAAGTTGGTTTTCTAAATTTGAGACCCTGTTCTGTTCTGTAATTCAGTTCCTGTGTAGCCAAGTTTACATTCCGTGTATTACTGATATCTTATGATGTTTCTTTTTCTGTGTGACTTATTTCAGTTAGAATCATCATACCTGAATCCACTCATTGTGATGCTAAGGGCCTGATGACATAGATTTCATTGCTGAGTGATATTGCTTTGTAAGTAAATACCACAACTTCTTTATCCATTTTTCACTTTCTGCGATGTTGAACTTGTACTGTAAACGAGGTTCTTGTAAACAGAGGCGTCCCAAACTTTGGGGTGGCTGTGTCTTTTTGATTTTAATTTCCCTAAGCTATAGGACTATAAGTGGCAGTGCCCTAGGCTCTGTTGCTTTGTTTTTTAGATGTTTCAGGAAACACCATACACTTCTCCCGAGTGTCTGTTGGCAATTTACATCCCGCCCATCAGCATAACAAGGCTCCCAGTTCTCCATGGCCTGTCCTGCCTTTCTGGATTTTACACTTTTTTCAGATGGCCCTTTTGACCGGGGGGAAGTGAGACTTCATTGTAGTGCAGATTTCCTTTGCAAGCTTGCTTGGTTGGCCAAAAAGGGCGTATGCGCTTTTTCCTGAATATATTCAGGAAAAAACGTATACGCCCTTTTTGGCCAAGTGCATCATTGTGGACGTTCTGCCTCTTTTCCTATGCTTTCAATGCAATTCCAGTCTACCTCCTGAAATCGGTTTCCTGCAATTCTGCCCCGCATTCAAGTCCTCTTGGAAGCCTTACTTCAGTCTATTTTTGGACGATAGCTGTCATTTATAACTCTGCAGGTTTGTGAATTACAGTGCCCCTGAGCTCCTTTCTTCAACTCGCTTTCTTGTGACCTGGCCGCAACACCGCAGGATGGCTTCAGGCCCTAATCTGGCTCCGGTACGGCACGCTGGGCCTTTGGTTAATTCCTCTTCCTGGTGGGAAATGAGAGTTAAATTTGCCCGTCCAGACACCTCCAGCTAGCCTCTCATTGGTTCTCGCTATTCCTGTTCATCTTCCGCAGAAATTGCAAACTGGGCCAAACAGGAGGTTAAAGGGACTGACTCTCCAAGTGGGGAGAGTGTTAGTAAAGCGTCTGGAATGTTGCACCCGAGTACCAGGGGAGGAAAACTGAGACATATTTGAACACGTCTCCCGATCACATGGTTGATCATACTCTAGGTTCCACATGCATGTTTTAGCTGAAGGAAGAATACCTTAAACCTGGGTAGTTGAAACCCGTGGAATGGGTACCATGCAATATGACTTCAAAGGGTCTTCATTTGCTCACCGAACCTCTCCAATCCTATCACTGCTGCGTTTATGCCCCTGTACACATGCTTGATTCTCTTTGGGAGACATAGCAATCCATAGGTTTTACGATACTTACTAGTCAGGTACATTCTTAGGCGTTTAATATGGGGTGTTGAGTCCATTTCGTTGAGCAAGGAGTAGCTCTTGTCTATTCCATATTTGGCTTAAGGAACTTTATCTGTGCTCATTTCAATCTCTGGTTTTATGCAGCACCCCAACTCACCTTTACCCTTAAGAAAGAATAAGTTGGTTTTCTAAATTTGAGACCCTGTTCTGTTCTGTAATTCAGTTCCTGTGTAGCCAAGTTTACATTCCGTGTATTACTGATATCTTATGATGTTTCTTTTTCTGTGTGACTTATTTCAGTTAGAATCATCATACCTGAATCCACTCATTGTGCTGCTAAGGGCCTGATGACACAGATTTCATTGCTGAGTGATATTGCTTTGTAAGTAAATACCACAACTTCTTTCTCCATTTTTCACTTTCTGCGATGTTGAACTTGTACTGTAAACAAGGTTCTTGTAAACAGAGGCGTCCCAAACTTTGGGGTGGCTGTGTCTTTTTGATTTTAATTTCCCTAAGCTATAGGACTATAAGTGGCAGTGCCCTAGGCTCTGTTGCTTTGTTTTTTAGATGTTTCAGGAAACACCATACACTTCTCCCGAGTGGTTGTTGGCAATTTACATCCCGCCCATCAGCATAACAAGGCTCCCAGTTCTCCATGGCCTGTCCTGCCTTTCTGGATTTTACACTTTTTTCAGATGGCCCTTTTGACCGGGGGGAAGTGAGACTTCATTGTAGTGCAGATTTCCTTTGCAAGCTTGTTTGGTTGACCAAAAAGGGCGTATGCGCTTTTTCCTGAATATATTCAGGAAAAAACGTATATGCCCTTTTTGGCCAAATGCATCATTGTGGACGTTCTGCCTCTTTTCCTATGCTTTCAATGCAATTCCAGTCTACCTCCTGAAATCGGTTTCCTGCAATTCTGCCCCGCTTTCAAGTCCTCTTGGAAGCCTTACTTCAGTCTATTTTTGGACGATAGCTGTCATTTATAACTCTGCAGGTTTGTGAATTACAGTGCCCCTGAGCTCCTTTCTTCAACTCGCTTTCTTTTGAGCTGGCCGCAACACCGCAGGATGGCTTCAGGCCCTAATCTGGCTCCGGTACGGCACGCTGAGCCTTTGGTTATTTCCTCTTCCTGGTGGGAAATGAGAGTTAAATTTGCCCGTCCAGACACCTCCAGCTAGCCTCTCATTGGTTCTCGCTATTCCTGTTCATCTTCCGCAGAAATTGCAAACTGGGCCAAACAGGAGGTTAAAGGCGCTGACTCTCCAAGTGGGGAGAGTGTTAGTAAAGCGTCTGGAATGTTGCACCCGAGTACCAGGGGAGGAAAACTGAGACATATTTGAACACGTCTCCCGTTCACATGGTTGATCATACTTGGGTTCCACATGCATGTTTTAGCTGAAGGAAGAATACCTTAAACCTGGAGAGTTGAGACCCGTGTAATGGGTACCATGCAATATGACTTCAAAGGGTCTTCATTTGCTCACCGAACCTCTCCAATCCTATCACTGCTGCGTTTATGCCCCTGTACACATGCTTGATTCTCTTTTGGAGACATAGCAATCCATAGGTTTTACGATACTTACTAGTCAGGTACATTCTTAGGCGTTTAATATGCGGTGTTGAGTCCATTTCGTTGAGCAAGGAGTAGCTCTTGTCTATTCCATATTTGGCTTAAGGAACTTTATCTGTGCTCATTTCAATCTCTGGTTTTATGCAGCACCCCAACTCACCTTTACCCTTAAGAAAGAATAAGTTGGTTTTCTAAATTTGAGACCCTGTTCTGTTCTGTAATTCAGTTCCTGTGTAGCCAAGTTTCCATTCCGTGTATTACTGATATCTTATGATGTTTCTTTTTCTGTGTGACTTATTTCAGTTAGAATCATCATACCTGAATCCACTCATTGTGCTGCTAAGGGCCTGATGACACAGATTTCATTGCTGAGTGATATTGCTTTGTAAGTAAATACCACAACTTCTTTCTCCATTTTTCACTTTCTGCGATGTTGAACTTGTACTGTAAACGAGGTTCTTGTAAACAGAGCCGTTCCAAACTTTGGGGTGGCTGTGTCTTTTTGATTTTAATTTCCCTAAGCTATAGGACCATAAGTGGAAGTGCCCTAGGTTCTGTTGCTTTGTTTTTTAGATGTTTCAGGAAACACCATACACTTCTCCCGAGTGGTTGTTGGCAATTTACATCCCGCCCATCAGCATAACAAGGCTCCCAGTTCTCCATGGCCTGTGCTGCCTTTCTGGATTTTACACTTTTTTCAGATGGCCCTTTTGACGGGGGGGAAGTGAGACTTCATTGTAGTGCAGATTTCCTTTGCAAGCTTGCTTGGTTGTCCAAAAAGGGCGTATGCGTTTTTTCCTGAATATATTCAGGAAAAAACGCATACGCCCTTTTTGGCCAAGTGCATCATTGTGGACGTTCTGCCTCTTTTCCTATGCTTTCAATGCAATTCCAGTCTACCTCCTGAAATCGGTTTCCTGCAATTCTGCCCCCCTTTCAAGTCCTCTTGGCAGCCTTACTTCAGTATATTTTTGGACGATAGCTGTCATTTATAACTCTACAGGTTTGTGAATTACAGTGTCCCTGAGCTCCTTTCTTCAACTCGCTTTCTTGTGACCTGGCTGCAACACCGCAGGATGGCTTCAGGCCCTAATCTGGTTCCGGTACGGCACGCTGAGCCTTTGGTTATTTCCTCTTCCTGGTGGGAAATGAGAGTTAAATTTGCCCGTCCAGACACCTCCAGCTAGCCTCTCATTGGTTCTCGCTATTCCTGTTCATCTTCCGCAGAAATTGCAAACTGGGCCAAACAGGAGGTTAAAGGGACTGACTCTCCAAGTGGGGAGAGTGTTAGTAAAGCGTCTGGAATGTTGCACCCGAATACCAGGGGAGGAAAACTGAGACATATTTGAACACATCTCCCGATCACATGGTTGATCATACTCTAGGTTCCACATGCATGTTTTAGCTGAAGGAAGAATACCTTAAACCTGGGTAGTTGAAACCCGTGGAATGGGTACCATGCAATGTGACTTCAAAGGGTCTTCATTTGCTCACCGAACCTCTCCAATCCTATCACTGCTGGGTTTATGCCCCTGTACACATGCTTGATTCTCTTTCGGAGACATAGTAATCCATAGGTTTTAAGATACTTACTAGTCAGGTACATTCTTAGGCGTTTAATATGGGGTGTTGAGTCCATTTCGTTGAGCAAGGAGTAGCTCTTGTCTATTCCATATTTGGCTTAAGGAACTTTATCTGTGCTCATTTCAATCTCTGGTTTTATGCAGCACCCCAACTCACCTTTACCCTTAAGAAAGAATAAGTTGGTTTTCTAAATTTGAGACCCTGTTCTGTTCTGTAATTCAGTTCCTGTGTAGCCAAGTTTACATTCCGTGTATTACTGATATCTTATGATGTTTCTTTTTCTGTGTGACTTATTTCAGTTAGAATCATCATACCTGAATCCACTCATTGTGCTGCTAAGGGCCTGATGACACAGATTTCATTGCTGAGTGATATTGCTTTGTAAGTAAATACCACAACTTCTTTCTCCATTTTTCACTTTCTGCGATGTTGAACTTGTACTGTAAACGAGGTTCTTGTAAACAGAGCCGTTCCAAACTTTGGGGTGGCTGTGTCTTTTTGATTTTAATTTCCCTAAGCTATAGGACCATAAGTGGAAGTGCCCTAGGTTCTGTTGCTTTGTTTTCTAGATGTTTCAGGAAACACCATACACTTCTCCCGAGTGGTTGTTGGCAATTTACATCCCGCCCATCAGCATAACAAGGCTCCCAGTTCTCCATGGCTTGTCCTGCCTTTCTGGATTTTACACTTTTTTCAGATGGCCCTTTTGACCGGGGGGAAGTGAGACTTCATTGTAGTGCAGATTTCCTTTGCAAGCTTGCTTGGTTGTCCAAAAAGGGCGTATGCGTTTTTTCCTGAATATATTCAGGAAAAAACGCATACGCCCTTTTTGGCCAAGTGCATCATTGTGGACGTTCTGCCTCTTTTCCTATGCTTTCAATGCAATTCCAGTCTACCTCCTGAAATCAGTTTCCTGCAATTCTGCCCCGCTTTCAAGTCCTCTTGGCAGCCTTACTTCAGTCTATTTTTGGACGATAGCTGTCATTTATAACTCTGCAGGTTTGTGAATTACAGTGCCCCTGAGCTCCTTTCTTCAACTCGCTTTCTTTTGAGCTGGCCGCAACACCGCAGGATGGTTTCAGGCCCTAATCTGGTTCCGGTACGGCACGCTGAGCCTTTGGTTAATTCCTCTTCCTGTTGGGAAATGAGAGTTAAATTTGCCCGTCCAGACACCTCCAGCTAGCCTCTCATTGTTTCTCGCTATTCCTGTTTATCTTCCGCAGAAATTGCAAACTGGGCCAAACAGGAGGTTAAAGGGACTGACTCTCCAAGTGGGGAGAGTGTTAGTAAAGCGTCTGGAATGTTGCACCCGAGTACCAGGGGAGGAAAACTGAGATATATTTGAACACGTCTCCCGATCACATGGTTGATCATACTCTGGGTTCCACATGCATGTTTTAGCTGAAGGAAGAATACCTAAAACCTGGAGAGTTGAGACCCGTGTAATGGGTACCATGCAATATGACTTCAAAGGGTCTTCATTTGCTCACCGAACTTTTCCAATCCTATCACTGCTGCGTTTATGCCCCTGTACACATGCTTGATTCTCTTTCGGAGACGTAGCAATCCATAGGTTTTACGATACTTACTAGTCAGGTACATTCTTAGGCGTTTAATATGCGGTGTTGAGTCCATTTCGTTGAGCAAGGAGTAGCTCTTGTCTATTCCATATTTGACTTAAGGAACTTTATCTGTGCTCATTTCAATCTCTGGTTTTATGCAGCACCCCAACTCACCTTTACCCTTAAGCAAGCATAAGTTGGTTTTCTAAATTTGAGACCCTGTTCTGTTCTGTAATTCAGTTCCTGTGTAGCCAAGTTTACATTCCGTGTATTACTGATATCTTATGATGTTTCTTTTTCTGTGTGACTTATTTCAGTTAGAATCATCATACCTGAATCCACTCATTGTGATGCTAAGGGCCTGATGACATAGATTTCATTGCTGAGTGATATTGCTTTGTAAGTAAATACCACAACTTCTTTATCCATTTTTCACTTTCTGCGATGTTGAACTTGTACTGTAAACGAGGTTCTTGTAAACAGAGGCGTCCCAAACTTTGGGGTGGCTGTGTCTTTTTGATTTTAATTTCCCTAAGCTATAGGACTATAAGTGGCAGTGCCCTAGGCTCTGTTGCTTTGTTTTTTAGATGTTTCAGGAAACACCATACACTTCTCCCGAGTGTCTGTTGGCAATTTACATCCCGCCCATCAGCATAACAAGGCTCCCAGTTCTCCATGGCCTGTCCTGCCTTTCTGGATTTTACACTTTTTTCAGATGGCCCTTTTGACCGGGGGGAAGTGAGACTTCATTGTAGTGCAGATTTCCTTTGCAAGCTTGCTTGGTTGGCCAAAAAGGGCGTATGCGCTTTTTCCTGAATATATTCAGGAAAAAACGTATACGCCCTTTTTGGCCAAGTGCATCATTGTGGACGTTCTGCCTCTTTTCCTATGCTTTCAATGCAATTCCAGTCTACCTCCTGAAATCGGTTTCCTGCAATTCTGCCCCGCATTCAAGTCCTCTTGGAAGCCTTACTTCAGTCTATTTTTGGACGATAGCTGTCATTTATAACTCTGCAGGTTTGTGAATTACAGTGCCCCTGAGCTCCTTTCTTCAACTCGCTTTCTTGTGACCTGGCCGCAACACCGCAGGATGGCTTCAGGCCCTAATCTGGCTCCGGTACGGCACGCTGAGCCTTTGGTTAATTCCTCTTCCTGGTGGGAAATGAGAGTTAAATTTGCCCGTCCAGACACCTCCAGCTAGCCTCTCATTGGTTCTCGCTATTCCTGTTCATCTTCCGCAGAAATTGCAAACTGGGCCAAACAGGAGGTTAAAGGGACTGACTCTCCAAGTGGGGAGAGTGTTAGTAAAGCGTCTGGAATGTTGCACCCGAGTACCAGGGGAGGAAAACTGAGACATATTTGAACACGTCTCCCGATCACATGGTTGATCATACTCTAGGTTCCACATGCATGTTTTAGCTGAAGGAAGAATACCTTAAACCTGGGTAGTTGAAACCCGTGGAATGGGTACCATGCAATATGACTTCAAAGGGTCTTCATTTGCTCACCGAACCTCTCCAATCCTATCACTGCTGCGTTTATGCCCCTGTACACATGCTTGATTCTCTTTGGGAGACATAGCAATCCATAGGTTTTACGATACTTACTAGTCAGGTACATTCTTAGGCGTTTAATATGGGGTGTTGAGTCCATTTCGTTGAGCAAGGAGTAGCTCTTGTCTATTCCATATTTGGCTTAAGGAACTTTATCTGTGCTCATTTCAATCTCTGGTTTTATGCAGCACCCCAACTCACCTTTACCCTTAAGAAAGAATAAGTTGGTTTTCTAAATTTGAGACCCTGTTCTGTTCTGTAATTCAGTTCCTGTGTAGCCAAGTTTACATTCCGTGTATTACTGATATCTTATGATGTTTCTTTTTCTGTGTGACTTATTTCAGTTAGAATCATCATACCTGAATCCACTCATTGTGCTGCTAAGGGCCTGATGACACAGATTTCATTGCTGAGTGATATTGCTTTGTAAGTAAATACCACAACTTCTTTCTCCATTTTTCACTTTCTGCGATGTTGAACTTGTACTGTAAACAAGGTTCTTGTAAACAGAGGCGTCCCAAACCTTGGGGTGGCTGTGTCTTTTTGATTTTAATTTCCCTAAGCTATAGGACTATAAGTGGCAGTGCCCTAGGCTCTGTTGCTTTGTTTTTTAGATGTTTCAGGAAACACCATACACTTCTCCCGAGTGGTTGTTGGCAATTTACATCCCGCCCATCAGCATAACAAGGCTCCCAGTTCTCCATGGCCTGTCCTGCCTTTCTGGATTTTACACTTTTTTCAGATGGCCCTTTTGACCGGGGGGAAGTGAGACTTCATTGTAGTGCAGATTTCCTTTGCAAGCTTGTTTGGTTGACCAAAAAGGGCGTATGCGCTTTTTCCTGAATATATTCAGGAAAAAACGTATATGCCCTTTTTGGCCAAATGCATCATTGTGGACGTTCTGCCTCTTTTCCTATGCTTTCAATGCAATTCCAGTCTACCTCCTGAAATCGGTTTCCTGCAATTCTGCCCCGCTTTCAAGTCCTCTTGGAAGCCTTACTTCAGTCTATTTTTGGACGATAGCTGTCATTTATAACTCTGCAGTTTTGTGAATTACAGTGCCCCTGAGCTCCTTTCTTCAACTCGCTTTCTTGTGACCTGGCCGCAACACCGCAGGATGGCTTCAGGCCCTAATCTGGCTCCGGTACGGCACGCTGAGCCTTTGGTTAATTCCTCTTCCTGGTGGGAAATGAGAGTTAAATTTGCCCGTCCAGACACCTCCAGCTAGCCTCTCATTGGTTCTCGCTATTCCTGTTCATCTTCCGCAGAAATTGCAAACTGGGCCAAACAGGAGGTTAAAGGGACTGACTCTCCAAGTGGGGAGAGTGTTAGTAAAGCGTCTGGAATGTTGCACCAGAGTACCAGGGGAGGAAAACTGAGACATATTTGAACACGTCTCCCGATCACATGGTTGATCATACTCTAGGTTCCACATGCATGTTTTAGCTGAAGGAAGAATACCTTAAACCTGGGTAGTTGAAACCCGTGGAATGGGTACCATGCAATATGACTTCAAAGGGTCTTCATTTGCTCACCGAACCTCTCCAATCCTATCACTGCTGCGTTTATGCCCCTGTACACATGCTTGATTCTCTTTCGGAGACATAGCAATCCATAGGTTTTACGATACTTACTAGTCAGGTACATTCTTAGGCGTTTAATATGGGGTGTTGAGTCCATTTCGCTGAGCAAGGAGTAGCTCTTGTCTATTCCATATTTGGCTTAAGGAACTTTATCTGTGCTCATTTCAATCTCTGGTTTTATGCAGCACCCCAACTCACCTTTACCCTTAAGAAAGAATAAGTTGGTTTTCTAAATTTGAGACCCTGTTCTGTTCTGTAATTCAGTTCCTGTGTAGCCAAGTTTACATTCCGTGTATTACTGATATCTTATGATGTTTCTTTTTCTGTGTGACTTATTTCAGTTAGAATCATCATACCTGAATCCACTCATTGTGCTGTTAAGGGCCTGATGACACAGATTTCATTGCTGAGTGATATTGCTTTGTAAGTAAATACCACAACTTCTTTCTCCATTTTTCACTTTCTGCAATGTTGAACTTGTACTGTAAACGAGGTTCTTGTAAACAGAGCCGTTCCAAACTTTGGGGTGGCTGTATCTTTTTGATTTTAATTTCCCTAAGCTATAGGACCATAAGTGGAAGTGCCCTAGGTTCTGTTGCTTTGTTTTTTAGATGTTTCAGGAAACACCATACACTTCTCCCGAGTGGTTGTTGGCAATTTACATCCCGCCCATCAGCATAACAAGGCTCCCAGTTCTCAATGGCCTGTTGCCTTTCTGGATTTTACACTTTTTTCAGATGGCCCTTTTGACCGGGGGGAAGTGAGACTTCATTGTAGTGCAGATTTCCTTTGCAAGCTTGCTTGGTTGGCCAAAAAGGGCGTATGCGTTTTTTCCTGAATATATTCAGGAAAAAACGCATACGCCCTTTTTGGCCAAGTGCATCATTGTGGACGTTCTGCCTCTTTTCCTATGCTTTCAATGCAATTCCAGTCTACCTCCTGAAATCGGTTTCCTGCAATTCTGCCCCGCTTTCAAGTCCTCTTGGCAGCCTTACTTCAGTCTATTTTTGGACGATAGCTGTCATTTATAACTCTGCAGGTTTGTGAATTACAGTGCCCCTGAGCTCCTTTCTTCAACTCGCTTTCTTTTGAGCTGGCCGCAACAACGCAGGATGGCTTCAGGCCCTAATCTGGTTCCGGTACGGCACGCTGAGCCTTTGGTTATTTCCTCTTCCTGTTGGAAAATGAGAGTTAAATTTGCCCGTCCAGACACCTCCAGCTAGCCTCTCATTGGTTCTCGCTATTCCTGTTCATCTTCCGCAGAAATTGCAAACTGGGCCAAACAGGAGGTTAAAGGGACTGACTCTCCAAGTGGGGAGAGTGTTAGTAAAGCGTCTGGAATGTTGCACCCGAGTACCAGGGGAGGAAAACTGAGACATATTTGAACACGTCTCCCGATCACATGGTTGATCATACTCTGGGTTCCACATGCATGTTTTAGCTGAAGGAAGAATACCTAAAACCTGGGTAGTTGAAACCCGTGGAATGGGTACCATGCAATATGACTTCAAAGGGTCTTCATTTGCTCACCAAACCTCTCCAATCCTATCACTGCTGCGTTTATGCCCCTGTACACATGCTTGATTCTCTTTCGGAGACATCGCAATCCATAGGTTTTAAGATACTTACTAGTCAGGTACATTCTTAGGCGTTTAATATGCGGTGTTGAGTCCATTTCGTTGAGCAAGGAGTAGCTCTTGTCTATTCCATATTTGGCTTAAGGAACTTTATCTGTGCTCATTTCAATCTCTGGTTTTATGCAGCAACCCAACTCACCTTTCCCCTTAAGCAAGCATAAGTTGGTTTTCTAAATTTGAGAACCTGTTCTGTTTTGGAATGCAGTTCCTGTGTAGCCAAGTTTACATTCCGTGTATTAGTGATATCTTATGATGTTTCTTTTTCTGTGTGACTTATTTCAGTTAGAATCATCGTACCTGAATCTACTCATTATGCTGCTACGGGCCTGATGACATAGATTTCATTGCTGAGTGATACTGCATTGTACGTAAGTACCACAAGTTCTTTATCCATTTTTCACTTTCTGCGATGTTGAACTTGTACTGTAAACGAGGTTCTTGTAAACAGAGCCGTTCCAAACTTTGGGGTGGCTGTGTCTTTTTGATTTTAATTTCCCTAAGCTATAGGACCATAAGTGGAAGTGCCCTAGGCTCTGTTGCTTTGTTTTTTAGATGTTTCAGGAAACACCATACACTTCTCCCGAGTGTCTGTTGGCAATTTACATCCCGCCCATCAGCATAACAAGGCTCCCAGTTCTCAATGGCCTGTTGCCTTTCTGGATTTTACACTTTTTTCAGATGGCCCTTTTGACCGGGGGGAAGTGAGACTTCATTGTAGTGCAGATTTCCTTTGCAAGCTTGCTTGGTTGGCCAAAAAGGGCGTATGCGTTTTTTCCTGAATATATTCAGGAAAAAACGCATACGCCCTTTTTGGCCAAGTGCATCATTGTGGACGTTCTGCCTCTTTTCCTATGCTTTCAATGCAATTCCAGTCTACCTCCTGAAATCGGTTTCCTGCAATTCTGCCCCGCTTTCAAGTCCTCTTGGCAGCCTTACTTCAGTCTATTTTTGGACGATAGCTGTCATTTATAACTCTGCAGGTTTGTGAATTACAGTGCCCCTGAGCTCCTTTCTTCAACTCGCTTTCTTGTGACCTGGCCGCAACACCGCAGGATGGCTTCAGGCCCTAATCTGGTTCCGGCCCGGCATGCTGAGCCTTTGGTTAATTCCTATTCCTGGTGGGAAATGAGAGTTAAATTTGCCCGTCCAGACACCTCCAGCTAGCCTCTCATTGGTTCTCGCTATTCCTGTTCATCTTCCGCAGAAATTGCAAACTGGGCCAAACAGGAGGTTAAAGGGACTGACTCTCCAAGTGGGGAGAGTGTTAGTAAAGCGTCTGGAATGTTGCACCCGAGTACCAGGGGAGGAAAACTGAGACATATTTGAACACGTCTCCTGATCACATGGTTGATCATACTCTAGGTTCCACATGCATGTTTTAGCTGAAGGAAGAATACCTTAAACCTGGGTAGTTGAAAACCGTGGAATGGGTACCATGCAATATGACTTCAAAGGGTCTTCATTTGCTCACCGAACCTCTCCAATCCTATCACTGCTGCGTTTATGCCCCTGTACACATGCTTGATTCTCTTTCGGAGACATAGCAATCCATAGGTTTTAAGATACTTACTAGTCAGGTACATTCTTAGGCGTTTAATATGGGGTGTTGAGTCCATTTCGTTGAGCAAGGAGTAGCTCTTGTCTATTCCATATTTGGCTTAAGGAGCTTTATCTGTGCTCATTTCAATCTCTGGTTTTATGCAGCACCCCAACTCACCTTTACCCTTAAGCAAGAATAAGTTGGTTTTCTAAATTTGAGACCCTGTTCTGTTCTGTAATTCAGTTCCTGTGTAGCCAAGTTTACATTCCGTGTATTACTGATATCTTATGATGTTTCTTTTTCTGTGTGACTTATTTCAGTTAGAATCATCATACCTGAATCCACTCATTGTGATGCTAAGGGCCTGATGACATAGATTTCATTGCTGAGTGATATTGCTTTGTAAGTAAATACCACAACTTCTTTATCCATTTTTCACTTTCTGCGATGTTGAACGTGTACTGTAAACGAGGTTCTTGTAAACAGAGGCGTCCCAAACTTTGGGGTGGCTGTGTCTTTTTGATTTTAATTTCCCTAAGCTATAGGACTATAAGTGGCAGTGCCCTAGGCTCTGTTGCTTTGTTTTTTAGATGTTTCAGGAAACACCATACACTTCTCCCGAGTGTTTGTTGGCAATTTATATCCCGCCCTTCAGCATAACAAGGCTCCCAGTTCTCCATGGCCTGTCCTGCCTTTCTGGATTTTACACTTTTTTCAGATGGCCCTTTTGACCGGGGGGAAGTGAGACTTCATTGTAGTGCAGATTTCCTTTGCAAGCTTGCTTGGTTGGCCAAAAAGGGCGTATGCGTTTTTTCCTGAATATATTCAGGAAAAAACGCATACGCCCTTTTTGGCCAAATGCATCATTGTGGACGTTCTGCCTCTTTTCCTGTGCTTTCAATGCAATTCCAGTCTACCTCCTGAAATCGGTTTCCTGCAATTCTGCCCCGCTTTCAAGTCCTCTTGGCAGCCTTACTTCAGTCTATTTTTGGACGATAGCTGTCATTTATAACTCTGCAGGTTTGTGAATTACAGTGCCCCTGAGCTCCTTTCTTCAACTCGCTTTCTTGTGACCTGGCCGCAACACCGCAGGATGGCTTCAGGCCCTAATCTGGTTCCGGTACGGCACGCTGAGCCTTTGGTTAATTCCTCTTCCTGGTGGGAAATGAGAGTTAAATTTGCCCGTTCAGACACCTCCAGCTAGTCTCTCATTGGTTCTCGCTATTCCTGTTCATCTTCCGCAGAAATTGCAAACTGGGCCAAACAGGAGGTTAAAGGGACTGACTCTCCAAGTCGGGAGAGTGTTAGTAAAGCGTCTGGAATGTTGCACCCGAGTACCAGGGTACGAAAACTGAGACATATTTGAACACGTCTCCCGATCACATGGTTGATCATACACTGGGTTCCACATACATGTTTTAGGTGAAGGAAGAATACCTTAAACCTGGGTAGTTGAAACCCGTGGAATGGGTACCATGCAATATGACTTCAAAGGGTCTTCATTTGCTCACCGAACCTCTCCAATCCTATCACTGCTGCGTTTATGCCCCTGTACACATGCTTGATTCTCTTTCGGAGACATAGCAATCCATAGGTTTTAAGATACTTACTAGTCAGGTACATTCTTAGGCGTTTAATATGGGGTGTTGAGTCCATTTCGTTGAGCAAGGAGTAGCTCTTGTCTATTCCATATTTGGCTTAAGGAACTTTATCTGTGCTCATTTCAATCTCTGGTTTTATGCAGCACCCCAACTCACCTTTACCCTTAAGAAAGAATAAGTTGGTTTTCTAAATTTGAGACCCTGTTCTGTTCTGTAATTCAGTTCCTGTGTAGCCAAGTTTACATTCCGTGTATTACTGATATCTTATGATGTTTCTATTTCTGTGTGACTTATTTCAGTTAGAATCATCATACCTGAATCCACTCATTGTGCTGCTAAGGGCCTGATGACACAGATTTCATTGCTGAGTGATATTGCTTTGTAAGTAAATACCACAACTTCTTTCTCCATTTTTCACTTTCTGCGATGTTGAACTTGTACTGTAAACGAGGTTCTTGTAAACAGAGCCGTTCCAAACTTTGGGGTGGCTGTGTCTTTTTGATTTTAATTTCCCTAAGCTATAGGACCATAAGTGGAAGTGCCCTAGGTTCTGTTGCTTTGTTTTTTAGATGTTTCAGGAAACACCATACACTTCTCCTGAGTGGTTGTTGGCAATTTACATCCCGCCCATCAGCATAACAAGGCTCCCAGTTCTCCATGGCCTGTCCTGCCTTTCTGGATTTTACACTTTTTTCAGATGGCCCTTTTGACCGGGGGGAAGTGAGACTTCATTGTAGTGCAGATTTCCTTTGCAAGCTTGCTTGGTTGGCCAAAAAGGGCGTATGCGTTTTTTCCTGAATATATTCAGGAAAAAACGCATACGCCCTTTTTGGCCAAGTGCATCATTGTGGACGTTCTGCCTCTTTTCCTATGCTTTCAATGCAATTCCAGTCTACCTCCTGAAATCGGTTTCCTGCAATTCTGCCCCCCTTTCAAGTCCTCTTGGCAGCCTTACTTCAGTCTATTTTTGGACGATAGCTGTCATTTATAACTCTGCAGGTTTGTGAATTACAGTGTCCCTGAGCTCCTTTCTTCAACTCGCTTTCTTGTGACCTGGCTGCAACACCGCAGGATGGCTTCAGGCCCTAATCTGGTTCCGGTACGGCACGCTGAGCCTTTGGTTATTTCCTCTTCCTGTTGGGAAATGAGAGTTAAATTTGCCCGTCCAGACACCTCCAGCTAGCCTCTCATTGGTTCTCGCTATTCCTGTTCATCTTCCGCAGAAATTGCAAACTGGGCCAAACAGGAGGTTAAAGGGACTGACTCTCCAAGTGGGGAGAGTGTTAGTAAAGCGTCTGGAATGTTGCACCCGAGTACCAGGGTACGAAAACTGAGACATATTTGAACACGTCTCCCGATCACATGGTTGATCATACTCTAGGTTCCACATGCATGTTTTAGCTGAAGGAAGAATACCTTAATCCTGGGTAGTTGAAACCCGTGGAATGGGTACCATGCAATATGACTTCAAAGGGTCTTCATTTGCTCACCGAACCTCTCCAATCCTATCACTGCTGCGTTTATGCCCCTGTACACATGCTTGATTCTCTTTTGGAGACATAGCAATCCATAGGTTTTAAGATACTTACAAGTCAGGTACATTCTTAGGCGTTTAATATGCGGTGTTGAGTCCATTTCGTTGAGCAAGGAGTAGCTCTTGTCTATTCCATATTTGGCTTAAGGAACTTTATCTGTGCTCATTTCAATCTCTGGTTTTATGCAGCACCCCAACTCACCTTTACCCTTAAGCAAGCATAAGTTGGTTTTCTAAATTTGAGACCCTGTTCTGTTCTGTAATTCAGTTCCTGTGTAGCCAAGTTTACATTCCGTGTATTACTGATATCTTATGATGTTTCTTTTTCTGTGTGACTTATTTCAGGTAGAATCATCATACCTGAATCCACTCATTGTGATGCTAAGGGCCTGATGACATAGATTTCATTGCTGAGTGATATTGCTTTGTAAGTAAATACCACAACTTCTTTATCCATTTTTCACTTTCTGTGATGTTGAACTTGTACTGTAAACGAGGTTCTTGTAAACAGAGGCATCCCAAACTTTGGGGTGGCTGTGTCTTTTTGATTTTAATTTCCCTAAGCTATAGGACCATAAGTGGCAGTGCCCTAGGCTTAGTTGCTTTGTTTTTTAGATGTTTCAGGAAACACCATACACTTCTCCCGAGTGTCTGTTAGCAATTTACATCCCGCCCATCAGCATAACAAGGCTCCCAGTTCTCCATGGCCTGTCCTGCCTTTCTGGATTTTACACTTTTTTCAGATGGCCCTTTTGACTGGGTGGAAGTGAGACTTCATTGTAGTGCAGATTTCCTTTGCAAGCTTGCTTGGTTGGCCAAAAAGTGCGTATGCGTTTTTTCCTGAATATATTCAGGAAAAAACGCATACGCCCTTTTTGGCCAAGTGCATCATTGTGGACGTTCTGCCTCTTTTCCTATGCTTTCAATGCAATTCCAGTCTACCTCCTGAAATCGGTTTCCTGCAATTCTGCCCCGCTTTCAAGTCCTCTTGGCAGCCTTACTTCAGTCTATTTTTGGACGATAGCTGTCATTTATAACTCTGCAGGTTTGTGAATTACAGTGCCCCTGAGCTCCTTTCTTCAACTCGCTTTCTTTTGAGCTGGCCGCAACACCGCAGGATGGCTTCAGGCCCTAATCTGATTCTGGCACGGCACGCTGAGCCTTTGGTTAATTCCTCTTCCTGGTAGGAAATGAGAGTTAAATTTGCCCGTCCAGACACCTCCAGCTAGTCTCCATTGGTTCTCGCTATTGCTGTTCATCTTCCGCAGAAATTGCAAACTGGGCCAAACAGGAGGTTAAAGGGACTGACTCTCCAAGTCGGGAGAGTGTTAGTAAAGCGTCTGGAATGTTGCACCCGAGTACCAGGGGAGGAAAACTGAGACATATTTGAACACGTCTCCCGTTCACATGGTTGATCATACTTGGGTTCCACATGCATGTTTTAGCTGAAGGAAGAATACCTTAAACCTGGAGAGTTGAGACCCGTGTAATGGGTACCATGCAATATGACTTCAAAGGGTCTTCATTTGCTCACCGAACCTCTCCAATCCTATCACTGCTGCGTTTATGCCCCTGTACACATGCTTGATTCTCTTTTGGAGACATAGCAATCCATAGGTTTTACGATACTTACTAGTCAGGTACATTCTTAGGCGTTTAATATGCGGTGTTGAGTCCATTTCGTTGAGCAAGGAGTAGCTCTTGTCTATTCCATATTTGACTTAAGGAACTTTATCTGTGCTCATTTCAATCTCTGGTTTTATGCAGCACCCCAACTCACCTTTACACTTAAGCAAGCATAAGTTGGTTTTCTAAATTTGAGACCCTGTTCTGTTCTGTAATTCAGTTCCTGTGTAGCCAAGTTTACATTCCGTGTATTACTGATATCTTATGATGTTTCTTTTTCTGTGTGACTTATTTCAGTTAGAATCATCATACCTGAATCCACTCATTGTGATGCTAAGGGCCTGATGACATAGATTTCATTGCTGAGTGATATTGCTTTGTAAGTAAATACCACAACTTTTTTATCCATTTTTCACTTTCTGCGATGTTGAACGTGTACTGTAAACGAGGTTCTTGTAAACAGAGGCGTCCCAAACTTTGGGGTGGCTGTGTCTTTTTGATTTTAATTTCCCTAAGCTATAGGACTATAAGTGGCAGTGCCCTAGGCTCTGTTGCTTTGTTTTTTAGATGTTTCAGGAAACACCATACACTTCTCCCGAGTGTTTGTTGGCAATTTACATCCCGCGCTTCAGCATAACAAGGCTCCCAGTTCTCCATGGCCTGTCCTGCCTTTCTGGATTTTACACTTTTTTCAGATGGCCCTTTTGACCGGGGGGAAGTGAGACTTCATTGTAGTGCAGATTTCCTTTGCAAGCTTGCTTGGTTGGCCAAAAAGGGCGTATGCGTTTTTTCCTGAATATATTCAGGAAATAACGCATACGCCCTTTTTGGCCAAATGCATCATTGTGGACGTTCTGCCTCTTTTCCTGTGCTTTCAATGCAATTCCAGTCTACCTCCTGAAATCGGTTTCCTGCAATTCTGCCCCGCTTTCAAGTCCTCTTGGCAGCCTTACTTCAGTCTATTTTTGGACGATAGCTGTCATTTATAAGTCTGCAGGTTTGTGAATTACAGTGCCCCTGAGCTCCTTTCTTCAACTCGCTTTCTTGTGACCTGGCCGCAACACCGCAGGATGGCTTCAGGCCCTAATTTGGTTCCGGCCCGGCATGCTGAGCCTTTGGTTAATTCCTCTTCCTGGTGGGAAATGAGAGTTAAATTTGCCCGTTCAGACACCTCCAGCTAGTCTCTCATTGGTTCTCGCTATTCCTGTTCATCTTCCGCAGAAATTGCAAACTGGGCCAAACAGGAGGTTAAAGGGACTGACTCTCCAAGTCGGGAGAGTGTTAGTAAAGCGTCTGGAATGTTGCACCCGAGTACCAGGGTACGAAAACTGAGACATATTTGAACACGTCTCCCGATCACATGGTTGATCATACACTGGGTTCCACATACATGTTTTAGGTGAAGGAAGAATACCTTAAACCTGGGTAGTTGAAACCCGTGGAATGGGTACCATGCAATATGACTTCAAAGGGTCTTCATTTGCTCACCGAACCTCTCCAATCCTATCACTGCTGCGTTTATGCCCCTGTACACATGCTTGATTCTCTTTTGGAGACATAGCAATCCATAGGTTTTAAGATACTTACAAGTCAGGTACATTCTTAGGCGTTTAATATGCGTTGTTGAGTCCATTTCGTTGAGCAAGGAGTAGCTCTTGTCTATTCCATATTTGACTTAAGGAACTTTATCTGTGCTCATTTCAATCTCTGGTTTTATGCAGCACCCCAACTCACCTTTACCCTTAAGCAAGCATAAGTTGGTTTTCTAAATTTGAGACCCTGTTCTGTTCTGTAATTCAGTTCCTGTGTAGCCAAGTTTACATTCCGTGTATTACTGATATCTTATGATGTTTCTCTTTCTGTGTGACTTATTTCAGTTAGAATCATCATACCTGAATCCACTCATTGTGATGCTAAGGGCCTGATGACATAGATTTCATTGCTGAGTGATATTGCTTTGTAAGTAAATACCACAACTTCTTTATCCATTTTTCACTTTCTGCGATGTTGAACG
The DNA here is from genome assembly GCF_949987515.2 of Delphinus delphis. Lineage (NCBI taxonomy): Eukaryota > Metazoa > Chordata > Mammalia > Artiodactyla > Delphinidae > Delphinus > Delphinus delphis. Next base: position 5,672,325 of record NW_027192648.1, read on the forward strand.
TGTACTGTAAACGAGGTTCTTGTAAACAGAGGCGTCCCAAACTTTGGGGTGGCTGTGTCTTTTTGATTTTAATTTCCCTAAGCTATAGGACTATAAGTGGCAGTGCCCTAGGCTCTGTTGCTTTGTTTTTTAGATGTTTCAGGAAACACCATACACTTCTCCCGAGTGTCTGTTGGCAATTTACATCCCGCCCATCAGCATAACAAGGCTCCCAGTTCTCCATGGCCTGTCCTGCCTTTCTGGATTTTACACTTTTTTCAGATGGCCCTTTTGACCGGGGGGAAGTGAGACTTCATTGTAGTGCAGATTTCCTTTGCAAGCTTGCTTGGTTGGCCAAAAAGGGCGTATGCGTTTTTTCCTGAATATATTCAGGAAAAAACGTATACGCCCTTTTTGGCCAAGTGCATCATTGTGGACGTTCTGCCTCTTTTCCTATGCTTTCAATGCAATTCCAGTCTACCTACTGAAATCGGTTTCCTGCAATTCTGCCCCGCTTTCAAGTCCTCTTGGAAGCCTTACTTCAGTCTATTTTTGGACGATAGCTGTCATTTATAACTCTGCAGGTTTGTGAATTACAGTGCCCCTGAGCTCCTTTCTTCAACTCGCTTTCTTGTGACCTGGCCGCAACACCGCAGGATGGCTTCAGGCCCTAATCTGGCTCCGGTACGGCACGCTGAGCCTTTGGTTAATTCCTCTTCCTGGTGGGAAATGAGAGTTAAATTTGCCCGTCCAGACACCTCCAGCTAGCCTCTCATTGGTTCTCGCTATTCCTGTTCATCTTCCGCAGAAATTGCAAACTGGGCCAAACAGGAGGTTAAAGGGACTGACTCTCCAAGTGGGGAGAGTGTTAGTAAAGCGTCTGGAATGTTGCACCCGAGTACCAGGGTACGAAAACTGAGACATATTTGAACACGTCTCCCGATCACATGGTTGATCATACTCTAGGTTCCACATGCATGTTTTAGCTGAAGGAAGAATACCTTAAACCTGGGTAGTTGAAACCCGTGGAATGGGTACCATGCAATATGACTTCAAAGGGTCTTCATTTGCTCACCGAACCTCTCCAATCCTATCACTGCTGCGTTTATGCCCCTGTACACATGCTTGATTCTCTTTCGGAGACATAGCAATCCATAGGTTTTAAGATACTTACTAGTCAGGTACATTCTTAGGCGTTTAATATGGGGTGTTGAGTCCATTTCGTTGAGCAAGGAGTAGCTCTTGTCTATTCCATATTTGGCTTAAGGAACTTTATCTGTGCTCATTTCAATCTCTGGTTTTATGCAGCACCCCAACTCACCTTTACCCTTAAGAAAGAATAAGTTGGTTTTCTAAATTTGAGACCCTGTTCTGTTCTGTAATTCAGTTCCTGTGTAGCCAAGTTTACATTCCGTGTATTACTGATATCTTATGATGTTTCTATTTCTGTGTGACTTATTTCAGTTAGAATCATCATACCTGAATCCACTCATTGTGCTGCTAAGGGCCTGATGACACAGATTTCATTGCTGAGTGATATTGCTTTGTAAGTAAATACCACAACTTCTTTCTCCATTTTTCACTTTCTGCGATGTTGAACTTGTACTGTAAACGAGGTTCTTGTAAACAGAGCCGTTCCAAACTTTGGGGTGGCTGTGTCTTTTTGATTTTAATTTCCCTAAGCTATAGGACCATAAGTGGAAGTGCCCTAGGTTCTGTTGCTTTGTTTTTTAGATGTTTCAGGAAACACCATACACTTCTCCCGAGTGGTTGTTGGCAATTTACATCCCGCCCATCAGCATAACAAGGCTCCCAGTTCTCCATGGCCTGTCCTGCCTTTCTGGATTTTACACTTTTTTCAGATGGCCCTTTTGACCGGGGGGAAGTGAGACTTCATTGTAGTGCAGATTTCCTTTGCAAGCTTGCTTGGTTGGCCAAAAAGGGCGTATGCGTTTTTTCCTGAATATATTCAGGAAAAAACGCATACGCCCTTTTTGGCCAAGTGCATCATTGTGGACGTTCTGCCTCTTTTCCTATGCTTTCAATGCAATTCCAGTCTACCTCCTGAAATCGGTTTCCTGCAATTCTGCCCCCCTTTCAAGTCCTCTTGGCAGCCTTACTTCAGTCTATTTTTGGACGATAGCTGTCATTTATAACTCTGCAGGTTTGTGAATTACAGTGTCCCTGAGCTCCTTTCTTCAACTCGCTTTCTTGTGACCTGGCTGCAACACCGCAGGATGGCTTCAGGCCCTAATCTGGTTCCGGTACGGCACGCTGAGCCTTTGGTTATTTCCTCTTCCTGTTGGGAAATGAGAGTTAAATTTGCCCGTCCAGACACCTCCAGCTAGCCTCTCATTGGTTCTCGCTATTCCTGTTCATCTTCCGCAGAAATTGCAAACTGGGCCAAACAGGAGGTTAAAGGGACTGACTCTCCAAGTGGGGAGAGTGTTAGTAAAGCGTCTGGAATGTTGCACCCGAGTACCAGGGGAGGAAAACTGAGATATATTTGAACACGTCTCCCGATCACATGGTTGATCATACTCTGGGTTCCACATGCATGTTTTTGCTGAAGGAAGAATACCTAAAACCTGGGTAGTTGAAACCCGTGGAATGGGTACCATGCAATATGACTTCAAAGGGTCTTCATTTGCTCACCAAACCTCTCCAATCCTATCACTGCGGCGTTTATGCCCCTGTACACATGCTTGATTCTCTTTCGGAGACATAGCAATCCATAGGTTTTAAGATACTTACTAGTCAGGTACATTCTTAGGCGTTTAATATGCGGTGTTGAGTCCATTTCGTTGAGCAAGGAGTAGCTCTTGTCTATTCCATATTTGGCTTAAGGAACTTTATCTGTGCTCATTTCAATCTCTGGTTTTATGCAGCAACCCAACTCACCTTTCCCCTTAAGCAAGCATAAGTTGGTTTTCTAAATTTGAGAACCTGTTCTGTTTTGGAATTCAGTTCCTGTGTAGCCAAGTTTACATTCCGTGTATTAGTGATATCTTATGATGTTTCTTTTTCTGTGTGACTTATTTCAGTTAGAATCATCGTACCTGAATCTACTCATTATGCTGCTACGGGCCTGATGACATAGATTTCATTGCTGAGTGATACTGCATTGTACGTAAGTACCACAAGTTCTTTATCCATTTTTCACTTTCTGCGATGTTGAACTTGTACTGTAAACGGGGTTCTTGTAAACAGAGCCGTTCCAAACTTTGGGGTGGCTGTGTCTTTTTGATTTTAATTTCCCTAAGCTATAGGACCATAAGTGGAAGTGCCCTAGGCTCTGTTGCTTTGTTTTTTAGATGTTTCAGGAAACACCATACACTTCTCCCGAGTGTCTGTTGGCAATTTACATCCCGCCCATCAGCATAACAAGGCTCCCAGTTCTCAATGGCCTGTTGCCTTTCTGGATTTTACACTTTTTTCAGATGGCCCTTTTGACCGGGGGGAAGTGAGACTTCATTGTAGTGCAGATTTCCTTTGCAAGCTTGCTTGGTTGGCCAAAAAGGGCGTATGCGTTTTTTCCTGAATATATTCAGGAAAAAATGCATACGCCCTTTTTGGCCAAGTGCATCATTGTGGACGTTCTGCCTCTTTTCCTATGCTTTCAATGCAATTCCAGTCTACCTCCTGAAATCGGTTTCCTGCAATTCTGCCCCGCTTTCAAGTCCTCTTGGCAGCCTTACTTCAGTCTATTTTTGGATGATAGCTGTCATTTATAACTCTGCAGGTTTGTGAATTACAGTGCCCCTGAGCTCCTTTCTTCAACTCGCTTTCTGTTGAGCTGGCCTCAACACCGCAGGATGGCTTCAGGCCCTAATCTGGTTCCGGTACGGCACACTGAGCCTTTGGTTATTTCCTCTTCCTGGTGGGAAATGAGAGTTAAATTTGCCCGTCCAGACACCTCCAGCTAGCCTCTCATTGGTTCTCGCTATTCCTGTTCATCTTCCGCAGAAATTGCAAACTGGGCCAAACAGGAGGTTAAAGGCGCTGACTCTCCAAGTGGGGAGAGTGTTAGTAAAGCGTCTGGAATGTTGCACCCGAGTACCAGGGGAGGAAAACTGAGACATATTTGAACACGTCTCCCGTTCACATGGTTGATCATACTCTAGGTTCCACATGCATGTTTTAGCTGAAGGAAGAATACCTTAAACCTGGGTAGTTGAAACCCGTGGAATGGGTACCATGCAATATGACTTCAAAGGGTCTTCATTTGCTCACCGAACCTCTCCAATCCTATCACTGCTGCGTTTATGCCCCTGTACACATGCTTGATTCTCTTTCGGAGACATAGCAATCCATAGGTTTTAAGATACTTACTAGTCAGGTACATTCTTAGGCGTTTAATATGGGGTGTTGAGTCCATTTCGTTGAGCAAGGAGTAGCTCTTGTCTATTCCATATTTGGCTTAAGGAACTTTATCTGTGCTCATTTCAATCTCTGGTTTTATGCAGCACCCCAACTCACCTTTACCCTTAAGCAAGAATAAGTTGGTTTTCTAAATTTGAGACCCTGTTCTGTTCTGTAATTCAGTTCCTGTGTAGCCAAGTTTACATTCCATGTATTACTGATATCTTATGATGTTTCTTTTTCTGTGTGACTTATTTCAGTTAGAATCATCATACCTGAATCCACTCATTGTGCTGCTAAGGGCCTGATGACACAGATTTCATTGCTGAGTGATATTGCTTTGTAAGTAAATACCACAACTTCTTTATCCATTTTTCACTTTCTGCGATGTTGAACTTGTACTGTAAACGAGGTTCTTGTAAACAGAGGCGTCCCAAACTTGGGGTGGCTGTGTCTTTTTGATTTTAATTTCCCTAAGCTATAGGACCATAAGTGGCAGTGCCCTAGGCTCTGTTGCTTTGTTTTTTAGATGTTTCAGGAAACACCATACACTTCTCCCCAGTGTCTGTTGGCAATTTACATCCCGCCCATCAGCATAACAAGGCTCCCAGTTGTCCTTGGCCTGTCCTGCCTTTCTGGATTTTACACTTTTTTCAGATGGCCCTTTTGACCGGGGGGAAGTGAGACTTCATTGTAGTGCAGATTTCCTTTGCAAGCTTGCTTGGTTGGCCAAAAAGTGCGTATGCGTTTTTTCCTGAATATATTCAGGAAAAAACGCATACGCCCTTTTTGGCCAAGTGCATCATTGTGGACGTTCTGCCTCTTTTCCTATGCTTTCAATGCAATTCCAGTCTACCTCCTGAAATCGGTTTCTTGCAATTCTGCCCCGCTTTCAAGTCCTCTTGGCAGCCTTACTTCAGTCTATTTTTGGACGATAGCTGTCATTTATAACTCTGCAGGTTTGTGAATTACAGTGCCCCTGAGCTCCTTTCTTCAACTCGCTTTCTTGTGACCTGGCCGCAACACCGCAGGATGGCTTCAGGCCCTAATCTGGTTCCAGCCCGGCATGCTGAGCCTTTGGTTAATTCCTCTTCCTGGTGGGAAATGAGAGTTAAATTTGCCCGTCCAGACACCTCCAGCTAGTCTCTCATTGGTTCTCGCTATTCCTGTTCATCTTCCGCAGAAATTGCAAACTGGGCCAAACAGGAGGTTAAAGGGACTGACTCTCCAAGTGGGGAGAGTGTTAGTAAAGCGATGGAATGTTGCACCCGAGTACCAGGGGAGGAAAACTGAGACATATTTGAAGACGTCTCCTGATCACATGGTTGATCATACTCTAGGTTCCACATGCATGTTTTAGCTGAAGGAAGAATACCTTAAACCTGGGTAGTTGAAACCCGTGGAATGGGTACCATGCAATATGACTTCAAAGGGTCTTCATTTGCTCACCGAACCTCTCCAATCCTATCACTGCTGCATTTATGCCCCTGTACACATGCTTGATTCTCTTTCGGAGACATAGCAATCCATAGGTTTTAAGATACTTACTAGTCAGGTACATTCTTAAGCGTTTAATATGGGGTGTTGAGTCCATTTCGTTGAGCAAGGAGTAGCTCTTGTCTATTCCATATTTGGCTTAAGGAACTTTATCTGTGCTCATTTCAATCTCTGGTTTTATGCAGCACCCCCACTCACCTTTACCCTTAAGCAAGAATAAGTTGGTTTTCTAAATTTGAGACCCTGTTCTGTTCTGTAATTCAGTTCCTGTGTAGCCAAGTTTACATTCCGTGTATTACTGATATCTTATGATGTTTCTTTTTCTGTGTGACTTACTTCAGTTAGAATCATCATACCTGAATCCACTCATTGTGCTGCTAAGGGCCTGATGACACAGATTTCATTGCTGAGTGATATTGCTTTGTAAGTAAATACCACAACTTCTTTATCCATTTTTCACTTTCTGCGATGTTGAACTTGTACTGTAAACGAGGTTCTTGTAAACAGAGCCATTCCAAACTTTGGGGTGGCTGTGTCTTTTTGATTTTAATTTCCCTAAGCTATAGGACCATAAGTGGAAGTGCCCTAGGTTCTGTTGCTTTGTTTTTTAGATGTTTCAGGAAACACCATACACTTCTCCCGAGTGGTTGTTGGCAATTTACATCCCGCCCATCAGCATAACAAGGCTCCCAGTTCTCCATGGCCTGTCCTGCCTTTCTGGATTTTACACTTTTTTCAGATGGCCCTTTTGACCGGGGGGAAGTGAGACTTCATTGTAGTGCAGATTTCCTTTGCAAGCTTGCTTGGTTGGCCAAAAAGGGCGTATGCGTTTTTTCCTGAATATATTCAGGAAAAAACGCATACGCCCTTTTTGGCCAAGTGCATCATTGTGGACGTTCTGCCTCTTTTCCTATGCTTTCAATGCAATTCCAGTCTACCTCCTGAAATCGGTTTCCTGCAATTCTGCCCCGCTTTCAAGTCCTTTTGGCAGCCTTACTTCAGTCTATTTCTGGACGATAGCTGTCATTTATAACTCTGCAGGTTTGTGAATTACAGTGCCCCTGAGCTCCTCTCTTCAACTTGCTTTCTTGTGACCTGGCCGCAACACCACAGGATGGCTTCAGGCCCTAATCTGGTTCCGGCCCGGCATGCTGAGCCTTTGGTTATTTCCTCTTCCTGGTGGGAAATGAGAGTTAAATTTGCCCGTCCAAACACCTCCAGCTAGTCTCTCATTGGTTCTCGCTATTCCTGTTCATCTTCCGCAGAAATTGCAAACTGGGCCAAACAGGAGGTTAAAGGCGCTGACTCTCCAAGTGGGGAGAGTGTTAGTAAAGCGTCTGGAATGTTGCACCCGAGTACCAGGGGAGGAAAACTGAGACATATTTGAACACGTCTCCCGTTCACATGGTTGATCATACTTGGGTTCCACATGCATGTTTTAGCTGAAGGAAGAATACCTTAAACCTGGAGAGTTAAGACCCGTGTAATGGGTACCATGCAATATGACTTCAAAGGGTCTTCATTTGCTCACCGAACCTCTCCAATCCTATCACTGCTGCGTTTATGCCCCTGTATACATGCTTGATTCTCTTTCGGAGACATAGCAATCCATAGGTTTTAAGATACTTACTAGTCAGGTACATTCTTAGGCGTTTAATATGCGGTGTTGAGTCCATTTCGTTGAGCAAGGAGTAGCTCTTGTCTATTCCATATTTGACTTAAGGAACTTTATCTGTGCTCATTTCAATCTCTGGTTTTATGCAGCACCCCAACTCACCTTTCCCCTTAAGCAAGCATAAGTTGTTTTTCTAAATTTGAGACCCTGTTCTGTTCTGTAATTCAGTTCCTGTGTAGCCAAGTTTACATTCCGTGTATTACTGATATCTTATGATGTTTCTTTTTCTGTGTGACTTATTTCAGTTAGAATCATCATACCTGAATCCACTCATTGTGATGCTAAGGGCCTGATGACATAGATTTCATTGCTGAGTGATATTGCTTTGTAAGTAAATACCACAACTTCTTTATCCATTTTTCACTTTCTGCGATGTTGAACTTGTACTGTAAACGAGGTTCTTGTAAACAGAGGCGTCCCAAACTTGGGGTGGCTGTGTCTTTTTGATTTTAATTTCCCTAAGCTATAGGACCATAAGTGGCAGTGCCCTAGGCTCTGTTGCTTTGTTTTTTAGATGTTTCAGGAAACACCATACACTTCTCCCCAGTGTCTGTTGGCAATTTACATCCCGCCCATCAGCATAACAAGGCTCCCAGTTGTCCTTGGCCTGTCCTGCCTTTCTGGATTTTACACTTTTTTCAGATGGCCCTTTTGACCGGGGGGAAGTGAGACTTCATTGTAGTGCAGATTTCCTTTGCAAGCTTGCTTGGTTGGCCAAAAAGGGCGTATGCGTTTTTTCCTGAATATATTCAGGAATAATTTGCCCGTCCAGACACCTCCAGCTAGTCTCTCATTGGTTCTCGCTATTCCTGTTCATCTTCCGCAGAAATTGCAAACTGGGCCAAACAGGAGGTTAAAGGCGCTGACTCTCCAAGTGGGGAGAGTGTTAGTAAAGCGTCTGGAATGTTGCACCCGAGTACCAGGGGAGGAAAACTGAGACATATTTGAACACGTCTCCCGTTCACATGGTTGATCATACTTGGGTTCCACATGCATGTTTTAGCTGAAGGAAGAATACCTTAAACCTGGAGAGTTGAGACCCGTGTAATGGGTACCATGCAATATGACTTCAAAGGGTCTTCATTTGCTCACCGAACCTCTCCAATCCTATCACTGCTGCGTTTATGCCCCTGTACACATACTTGATTCTCTTTTGGAGACAAAGCAATCCATAGGTTTTACGATACTTACTAGTCAGGTACATTCTTAGGCGTTTAATATGTGGTGTTGAGTCCATTTCGTTGAGCAAGGAGTAGCTCTTGTCTATTCCATATTTGGCTTAAGGAACTTTATCTGTGCTCATTTCAATCTCTGGTTTTATGCAGCAACCCAACTCACCTTTACCCTTAAGCAAGCATAAGTTGGTTTTCTAAATTTGAGACCCTGTTCTGTTCTGTAATTCAGTTCCTGTGTAGCCAAGTTTACATTCCGTGTATTACTGATATCTTATGATGTTTCTTTTTCTGTGTGACTTATTTCAGTTAGAATCATCATACCTGAATCCACTCATTGTGATGCTAAGGGCCTGATGACATAGATTTCATTGCTGAGTGATATTGCTTTGTAAGTAAATACCACAACTTCTTTATCCATTTTTCACTTTCTGCGATGTTGAACTTGTACTGTAAACGAGGTTCTTGTAAACAGAGGCGTCCCAAACTTTGGGGTGGCTGTGTCTTTTTGATTTTAATTTCCCTAAGCTATAGGACCATAAGTGGCAGTGCCCTAGGCTCTGTTGCTTTGTTTTTTAGATGTTTCAGGAAACACCATACACTTCTCCCGAGTGTCTGTTGGCAATTTACATCCCGCCCATCAGCATAACAAGGCTCCCAGTTCTCCATGGCCTGTCCTGCCTTTCTGGATTTTACACTTTTTTCAGATGGCCCTTTTGACCGGGGGGAAGTGAGACTTCATTGTAGTGCAGATTTCCTTTGCAAGCTTGCTTGGTTGGCCAAAAAGGGCGTATGCGTTTTTTCCTGAATATATTCAGGAAAAAACGCATACGCCCTTTTTGGCCAAGTGCATCATTGTGGACGTTCTGCCTCTTTTCCTATGCTTTCAATGCAATTCCAGTCTACCTCCTGAAATCGGTTTCCTGCAATTCTGCCCCGCTTTCAAGTCCTCTTGGCAGCCTTACTTCAGTCTATTTTTGGACGATAGCTGTCATTTATAACTCTGCAGGTTTGTGAATTACAGTGCCCCTGAGCTCCTTTCTTCAACTCGCTTTCTTGTGACCTGGCCGCAACACCGCAGGATGGCTTCAGGCCCTAATCTGGTTCCGGCACGGCATGCTGAGCCTTTGGTTAATTCCACTTCCTGGTGGGAAATGAGAGTTAAATTTGCCCGTCCAGACACCTCCAGCTAGCCTCTCATTGGTTCTCGCTATTCCTGTTCATCTTCCGCAGAAATTGCAAACTGGGCCAAACAGGAGGTTAAAGGGACTGACTCTCCAAGTGGGGAGAGTGTTAGTAAAGCATCTGGAATGTTGCACCCGAGTACCAGGGGAGGAAAACTGAGACATATTTGAACACGTCTCCCGATCACATGGTTGATCATACTCTAGGTTCCACATGCATGTTTTAGCTGAAGGAAGAATACCTTAAACCTGGGTAGTTGAAACCCGTGGAATGGGTACCATGCAATATGACTTCAAAGGGTCTTCATTTGCTCACCGAACCTCTCCAATCCTATCACTGCTGCGTTTATGCCCCTGTACACATGCTTGATTCTCTTTCGGAGACATAGCAATCCATATTTCTTAAGATACTTACAAGTCAGGTACATTCTTAGGCGTTTAATATGCGGTGTTGAGTCCATTTCGTTGAGCAAGGAGTAGCTCTTGTCTATTCCATATTTGGCTTAAGGAACTTTATCTGTGCTCATTTCAATCTCTGGTTTTATGCAGCACCCCAACTCACCTTTACCCTTAAGCAAGCATAAGTTGGTTTTCTAAATTTGAGACCCTGTTCTGTTCTGTAATTCAGTTCCTGTGTAGCCATGTTTACATTCCGTGTATTAGTGATATCTTATGATGTTTCTTTTTCTGTGTGACTTACTTCAGTTAGAATCATCATACCTGAATCCACTCATTGTGCTGCTAAGGGCCTGATGACACAGATTTCATTGCTGAGTGATATTGCTTTGTAAGTAAATACCACAACTTCTTTATCCATTTTTCACTTTCTGCGATGTTGAACTTGTACTGTAAACGAGGTTCTTGTAAACAGAGCCGTTCCAAACTTTGGGGTGGCTGTGTCTTTTTGATTTTAATTTCCCTAAGCTATAGGACCATAAGTGGAAGTGCCCTAGGCTCTGTTGCTTTGTTTTTTAGATGTTTCAGGAAACACCATACACTTCTCCCGAGTGGTTGTTGGCAATTTACATCCCGCCCATCAGCATAACAAGGCTCCCAGTTCTCCATGGCCTGTCCTGCCTTTCTGGATTTTACACTTTTTTCAGATGGCCCTTTTGACCGGGGGGAAGTGAGACTTCATTGTAGTGCAGATTTCCTTTGCAAGCTTGCTTGGTTGGCCAAAAAGGGCGTATGCGTTTTTTCCTGAATATATTCAGGAAAAAACGCATACGCCCTTTTTGGCCAAGTGCATCATTGTGGACGTTCTGCCTCTTTTCCTATGCTTTCAATGCAATTCCAGTCTACCTCCTGAAATCGGTTTCCTGCAATTCTGCCCCGCTTTCAAGTCCTCTTGGCAGCCTTACTTCAGTCTATTTTTGGACGATAGCTGTCATTTATAACTCTGCAGGTTTGTGAATTACAGTGCCCCTGAGCTCCTTTCTTCAACTCGCTTTCTTGTGACCTGGCCGCAACACTGCAGGATGGCTTCAGGCCCTAATCTGGTTCCGGCACGGCACGCTGAGACTTTGGTTATTTCCTCTTCCTGGTGGGAAATGAGAGTTAAATTTGCCCGTCCAGACACCTCCAGCTAGCCTCTCATTGGTTCTCGTTATTCCTGTTCATCTTCCGCAGAAATTGCAAACTGGGCCAAACAGGAGGTTAAAGGGACTGACTCTCCAAGTCGGGAGAGTGTTAGTAAAGCGTCTGGAATGTTGCACCCGAGTACCAGGGGAGGAAAACTGAGACATATTTGAACACGTCTCCCGATCACATGGTTGATCATACTCTGGGTTCCACATGCATATTTTAGCTGAAGGAAGAATACCTAAAACCTGGGTAGTTGAAACCCGTGGAATGGGTACCATGCAATATGACTTCAAAGGGTCTTCATTTGCTCACCGAACCTCTCCAATCCTATCACTGCTGCGTTTATGCCCCTGTACACATGCTTGATTCTCTTTCGGAGACATAGCAATCCATAGGTTTTAAGATACTTACTAGTCAGGTACATTCTTAGGCGTTTAATATGCGGTGTTGAGTCCATTTCTTTGAGCAAGGAGTAGCTCTTGTCTATTCCATATTTGGCTTAAGGAACTTTATCTGTGCTCATTTCAATCTCTGGTTTTATGCAGCACCCCAACTCACCTTTCCCCTTAAGCAAGCATAAGTTGGTTTTCTAAATTTGAGACCCTGTTCAGTTTTGGAATGCAGTTCCTGTGTAGCCAAGTTTACATTCCGTGTATTAGTGATATCTTATGATGTTTCTTTTTCTGTGTGACTTATTTCAGTTAGAATCATCGTACCTGAATCCACTCATTATGCTGCTACGGGCCTGATGACATAGATTTCATTGATGAGTGATACTGCATTGTATGTAAGTACCACAAGTTCTTTATCCATTTTTCACTTTCTGTGATATTGAACTTGTACGGTAAACGAGGTTCTTGTAAACGGAGGCGTCCCAAACTTTGGGGTGGCTGTGTCTTTTTGATTTTAATTTCCCTAAGCTATAGGACCATAAGTGGAAGTGCCCTAGGCTCTGTTGCTTTGTTTTTTAGATGTTTCAGGAAACACCATACACTTCTCCCGAGTGTCTGTTGGCAATTTACATCCCGCCCATCAGCATAACAAGGCTCCCATTTCTCCATGGCCTGTCCTGCCTTTCTGGATTTTACACTTTTTTCAGATGGCCCTTTTGCCCGGGGGGAAGTGAGACTTCATTGTAGTGCAGATTTCCTTTGCAAGCTTGCTTGGTTGGCCAAAAAGGGCGTATGCGTTTTTTCCTGAATATATTCAGGAAAAAACGCATACGCCCTTTTTGGCCAAGTGCATCATTGTGGACGTTCTGCCTCTTTTCCTATACTTTCAATGCAATTCCAGTCTACCTCCTGAAATCGGTTTCCTGCAATTCTGCCCCGCTTTCAAGTCCTCTTGGAAGCCTTACTTCAGTATATTTTTGGACGATAGCTGTCATTTATAACTCTGCAGGTTTGTGAATTACAGTGCCCCTGAGCTCCTTTCTTCAACTCGCTTTCTTGTGACCTGGCCGCAACACTGCAGGATGGCTTCAGGCCCTAATCTGGTTCCGGCATGGCACACTGAGCCTTTGGTTATTTCCTCTTCCTGGTGGGAAATGAGAGTTAAATTTGCCCGTCCAGACACCTCCAGCTAGCCTCTCATTGGTTCTCGCTATTCCTGTTCATCTTCCGCAGAAATTGCAAACTGGGCCAAACAGGAGGTTAAAGGGACTGACTCTCCAAGTGGGGAGAGTGTTAGTAAAGCGTCTGGAATGTTGCACCCGAGTACCAGGGGAGGAAAACTGAGACATATTTGAACACGTCTCCCGATCACATGGTTGATCATACTCTGGGTTCCACATGCATATTTTAGCTGAAGGAAGAATACCTAAAACCTGGGTAGTTGAAACCCGTGGAATGGGTACCATGCAATATGACTTCAAAGGGTCTTCATTTGCTCACCGAACCTCTCCAATCCTATCACTGCTGCGTTTATGCCCCTGTACACATGCTTGATTCTCTTTCGGAGACATAGCAATCCATAGGTTTTAAGATACTTACTAGTCAGGTACATTCTTAGGCGTTTAATATGCGGTGTTGAGTCCATTTCTTTGAGCAAGGAGTAGCTCTTGTCTATTCCATATTTGGCTTAAGGAACTTTATCTGTGCTCATTTCAATCTCTGGTTTTATGCAGCACCCCAACTCACCTTTCCCCTTAAGCAAGCATAAGTTGGTTTTCTAAATTTGAGACCCTGTTCAGTTTTGGAATGCAGTTCCTGTGTAGCCAAGTTTACATTCCGTGTATTAGTGATATCTTATGATGTTTCTTTTTCTGTGTGACTCATTTCAGTTAGAATCATCGTACCTGAATCCACTCATTATGCTGCTACGGGCCTGATGACATAGATTTCATTGATGAGTGATACTGCATTGTATGTAAGTACCACAAGTTCTTTATCCATTTTTCACTTTCTGTGATATTGAACTTGTACGGTAAACGAGGTTCTTGTAAACGGAGGCGTCCCAAACTTTGGGGTGGCTGTGTCTTTTTGATTTTAATTTCCCTAAGCTATAGGACCATAAGTGGAAGTGCCCTAGGCTCTGTTGCTTTGTATTTTAGATGTTTCAGGAAACACCTTACACTTTTCCCGAGTGTCTGTTGGCAATTTACATCCCGCCCATCAGCATAACAAGGCTCCCAGTTCTCCATGGCCTGTCCTGCCTTTCTGGATTTTACACTTTTTTCAGATGGCCCTTTTGCCCGGGGGGAAGTGAGACTTCATTGTAGTGCAGATTTCCTTTGCAAGCTTGCTTGGTTGGCCAAAAAGGGCGTATGCGTTTTTTCCTGAATATATTCAGGAAAAAACGCATACGCCCTTTTTGGCCAAGTGCATCATTGTGGACGTTCTGCCTCTTTTCCTATACTTTCAATGCAATTCCAGTCTACCTCCTGAAATCGGTTTCCTGCAATTCTGCCCCGCTTTCAAGTCCTCTTGGCAGCCTTACTTCAGTCTATTTTTGGACGATAGCTGTCATTTATAACTCTGCAGGTTTGTGCATTTCAGTGCCCCTGAGCTCCTTTCTTCAACTCGCTTTCTTGTGACCTGGCCGCAACACCGCAGGATGTCTTCAGGCCCTAATCTGGTTCCGGTACGGCACGCTGAGCCTTTGGTTATTTCCTCTTCCTGGTGGGAAATGAGAGTTAAATTTGCCCGTCCAGACACCTGCAGCTAGCCTCTCATTGGTTCTCGCTATTCCTGTTCATCTTCCGCAGAAATTGCAAACTGGGCCAAACAGGAGGTTAAAGGGACTGACTCTCCAAGTGGGGAGAGTGTTAGTAAAGCGTCTGGAATGTTGCACCCGAGTACCAGGGGAGGAAAACTGAGACATATTTGAACACGTCTCCCGATCACATGGTTGATCATACTCTGGGTTCCACATGCATATTTTAGCTGAAGGAAGAATACCTAAAACCTGGGTAGTTGAAACCCGTGGAATGGGTACCATGCAATATGACTTCAAAGGGTCTTCATTTGCTCACCGAACCTCTCCAATCCTATCACTGCTGCGTTTATGCCCCTGTACACATGCTTGATTCTCTTTCGGAGACATAGCAATCCATAGGTTTTAAGATACTTACTAGTCAGGTACATTCTTAGGCGTTTAATATGCGGTGTTGAGTCCATTTCGTTGAGCAAGGAGTAGCTCTTGTCTATTCCATATTTGGCTTAAGGAACTTTATCTGTGCTCATTTCAATCTCTGGTTTTATGCAGCACCCCAACTCACCTTTCCCCTTAAGCAAGCATAAGTTGGTTTTCTAAATTTGAGACCCTGTTCAGTTTTGGAATGCAGTTCCTGTGTAGCCAAGTTTACATTCCGTGTATTAGTGATATCTTATGATGTTTCTTTTTCTGTGTGACTTATTTCAGTTAGAATCATCGTACCTGAATCCACTCATTATGCTGCTACGGGCCTGATGACATAGATTTCATTGATGAGTGATACTGCATTGTATGTAAGTACCACAAGTTCTTTATCCATTTTTCACTTTCTGTGATATTGAACTTGTACGGTAAACGAGGTTCTTGTAAACGGAGGCGTCCCAAACTTTGGGGTGGCTGTGTCTTTTTGATTTTAATTTCCCTAAGCTATAGGACCATAAGTGGAAGTGCCCTAGGCTCTGTTGCTTTGTTTTTTAGATGTTTCAGGAAACACCTTACACTTCTCCCGAGTGTCTGTTGGCAATTTACATCCCGCCCATCAGCATAACAAGGCTCCCAGTTCTCCATGGCCTGTCCTGCCTTTCTGGATTTTACACTTTTTTCAGATGGCCCTTTTGACCGGGGGGAAGTGAGACTTCATTGTAGTGCAGATTTCCTTTGCAAGCTTGCTTGGTTGGCCAAAAAGGGCGTATGCGTTTTTTCCTGAATATATTCAGGAAAAAACGCATACGCCCTTTTTGGCCAAGTGCATCATTGTGGACGTTCTGCCTCTTTTCCTATACTTTCAATGCAATTCCAGTCTACCTCCTGAAATCGGTTTCCTGCAATTCTGCCCCGCTTTCAAGTCCTCTTGGCAGCCTTACTTCAGTCTATTTTTGGACGATAGCTGTCATTTATAACTCTGCAGGTTTGTGCATTACAGTGCCCCTGAGCTCCTTTCTTCAACTCGCTTTCTTGTGACCTGGCCGCAACACCGCAGGATGGCTTCAGGCCCTAATCTGGTTCCGGTACGGCACGCTGAGCCTTTGGTTATTTCCTCTTCCTGGTGGGAAATGAGAGTTAAATTTGCCCGTCCAGACACCTGCAGCTAGCCTCTCATTGGTTCTCGCTATTCCTGTTCATCTTCCGCAGAAATTGCAAACTGGGCCAAACAGGAGGTTAAAGGCGCTGACTCTCCAAGTGGGGAGAGTGTTAGTAAAGCGTCTGGAATGTTGCACCCGAGTACCAGGGGAGGAAAACTGAGACATATTTGAACATGTCTCCCGTTCACATGGTTGATCATACTTGGGTTCCACATGCATGTTTTAGCTGAAGGAAGAATACCTTAAACCTGGAGAGTTGAGACCCGTGTAATGGGTACCATGCAATATGACTTCAAAGGGTCTTCATTTGCTCACCGAACCTCTCCAATCCTATAACTGCTGCGTTTATGCCCCTGTACACATGCTTGATTCTCTTTTGGAGACATAGCAATCCATAGGTTTTACGATACGTACTAGTCAGGTACATTCTTAGGCGTTTAATATGCGGTGTTGAGTCCATTTCATTGAGCAAGGAGTAGCTCTTGTCTATTCCATATTTGACTTAAGGAACTTTATCTGTGCTCATTTCAATCTCTGGTTTTATGCAGCACCCCAACTCACCTTCACCCTTAAGCAACCATAAGTTGGTTTTCTAAATTTGAGACCCTGTTCTGTTCTGTAATTCAGTTCCTGTGTAGCCAAGTTTACATTCCGTGTATTACTGATATCTTATGATGTTTCTTTTTCTGTGTGACTTACTTCAGTTAGAATCATCATACCTGAATCCACTCATTGTGCTGCTAAGGGCCTGATGACATAAATTTCATTGCTGAGTGATAATGCTTTGTAAGTAAATACCACAACTTCTTTATCCATTTTTCACTTTCTGCGATGTTGAACTTGTTCTGTAAACGAGGTTCTTGTAAACAGAGGCGTTCCAAACTTTGGGGTGGCTGTGTCTTTTTGATTTTAATTTCCCTAAGCTATAGGACCATAAGTGGAAGTGCCCTAGGCTCTGTTGCTTTGTTTTTTAGATGTTTCAGGAAACACCATACACTTCTCCCGAGTGTCTGTTGGCAATTTACATCCCGCCCATCAGCATAACAAGGCTCCCAGTTCTCCATGGCCTGTCCTGCCTTTCTGGATTTTACACTTTTTTCAGATGGCCCTTTTGACCGGGGGGAAGTGAGACTTCATTGTAGTGCAGATTTCCTTTGCAAGCTTGCTTGGTTGGCCAAAAAGGGCGTATGCGTTTTTTCCTGAATATATTCAGGAAAAAACGCATACGCCCTTTTTGGCCAAGTGCATCATTGTGGACGTTCTGCCTCTTTTCCTATGCTTTCAATGCAATTCCAGTCTACCTCCTGAAATCGGTTTCCTGCAATTCTGCCCCGCTTTCAAGTCCTCTTGGCAGCCTTACTTCAGTCTATTTTTGGACGATAGCTGTCACTTATAACTCTGCAGGTTTGTGAATTACAGTGCCCCTGGGCTCCTTTCTTCTACTCGCTTTCTTTTGAGCTGGCCGCAACACCGCAGGATGGCTTCAGGCCCTAATCTGGTTCCGGTACGGCACGCTGAGCCTTTGGTTATTTCCTCTTCCTGGTGGGAAATGAGAGTTAAATTTGCCCGTCCAGACACCTCCAGCTAGCCTCTCATTGGTTCTCGCTATTCCTGTTCATCTTCCGCAGAAATTGCAAACTGGGCCAAACAGGAGGTTAAAGGGACTGACTCTCCAAGTGGGGAGAGTGTTAGTAAAGCGTCTGGAATGTTGCACCCGAGTACCAGGGGAGGAAAACTGAGACATATTTGAACACGTCTCCCGTTCACATGGTTGATCATACTCTGGGTTCCACATGCATGTTTTAGCTGAAGGAAGAATACCTTAAACCTGGAGAGTTGAGACCCGTGTAATGGGTACCATGCAATATGACTTCAAAGGGTCTTCATTTGCTCACCGAACCTCTCCAATCCTATCACTGCTGCGTTTATGCCCCTGTACACACGCTTGATTCTCTTTTGGAGACATAGCAATCCATAGGTTTTAAGATACTTACTAGTCAGGTACATTCTTAGGGGTTTAATATGGGGTTTTGTGTCCATTTCGTTGAGCAAGGAGTAGCTCTTGTTTATTCCATATTTGGCTTAAGGAACTTTATCTGTGCTCATTTCAATCTCTGGTTTTATGCAGCACCCCAACTCACCTTTACCCTTAAGCAAGCATAAGTTGGTTTTCTAAATTTGAGACCCTGTTCTCTTCTGGAATGCAGTTCCTGTGTAGCCAAGTTTACATTCCGTGTATTACTGATATCTTATGATGTTTCTTTTTCTGTGTGACTTATTTCAGTTAGAATCATCGTACCTGAATCCACTCATTATGCTGCTACGGGTCTGATGACATAGATTTCATTGCTGAGTGATACTGCATTGTACGTAAGTACCACAAGTTCTTTATCCATTTTTCACTTTCTGCGATGTTGAACTTGTACTGTAAACGAGGTTCTTGTAAACAGAGGCGTCCCAAACTTTGGGGTGGCTGTGTCTTTTTGATTTTAATTTCCCTAAGCTATAGGACCATAAGTGGCAGTGCCCTAGGCTCTGCTGCTTTGTTTTTTAGATGTTTCAGGAAACACCATACACTTCTCCCGAGTGTCTGTTGGCAATTTACATCCCGCCCATCAGCATAACAAGGCTCCCAGTTCTCCATGGCCTGTCCTGCCTTTCTGGATTTTACACTTTTTTCAGATGGCCCTTTTGACCGGGGGGAAGTGAGACTTCATTGTAGTGCAGATTTCCTTTGCAAGCTTGCTTGGTTGGCCAAAATGGGCGTATGCGTTTTTTCCTGAATATATTCAGGAAAAAACACATACGCCCTTTTTGGCCAAGTGCATCATTGTGGACGTTCTGCCTCTTTTCCTATGCTTTCAATGCAATTCCAGTCTACCTCCTGAAATCGGTTTCCTGCAATTCTGCCCCGCTTTCAAGTCCTCTTGGCAGCCTTACTTCAGTCTATTTTTGGACGATAGCTGTCATTTATAACTCTGCAGGTTTGTGAATTACAGTGCCCCTGAGCTCCTTTCTTCAACTCGCTTTCTTGTGACCTGGCCGCAACACCGCAGGATGTCTTCAGGCCCTAATCTTGTTCTGGCACGGCACGCTGAGCCTTTGGTTAATTCCTCTTCCTGGTGAGAAATGAGAGTTAAATTTGCCCGTCCAGACACCTCCAGCTAGTCTCTCATTGGTTCTCGCTATTCCTGTTCATCTTCCGCAGAAATTGCAAACTGGGCCAAACAGGAGGTTAAAAGGACTGACTCTCCAAGTCGGAAGAGTGTTAGTAAAGCGTCTGGAATGTTGCACCCGAGTACCAGGGGAGGAAAACTGAGACATATTTGAACACGTCTCCCGATCACATGGTTGATCATACTCTAGGTTCCACATGCATGTTTTAGCTGAAGGAAGAATACCTTAAACCTGGAGAGTTGAGACCCGTGTAATGCGTACCATGCAATATGACTTCAAAGGGTCTTCATTTGCTCACCGAACCTCTCCAATCCTATCACTGCTGCGTTTATGCCCCTGTACACATGCTTGATTCTCTTTTGGAGACATAGCAATCCATAGGTTTTAAGATACTTACTAGTCAGGTACATTCTTAGGCGTTTAATATGGGGTGTTGAGTCCATTTCGTTGAGCAAGGAGTAGCTCTTGTCTATTCCATATTTGGCTTAAGGAATTTTATCTGTGCTCATTTCAATCTCTGGTTTTATGCAGCACCCCAACTCACCTTTACCCTTAAGCAAGCATAAGTTGGTTTTCTAAATTTGAGACCCTGTTCTGTTTTGGAATGCAGTTCCTGTGTAGCCAAGTTTACATTCCGTGTATTAGTGATATCTTATGATGTTTCTTTTTCTGTGTGACTTATTTCAGTTAGAATCATCGTACCAGAATCCACTCATTATGCTGCTACGGGCCTGATGACATAGATTTCATTGCTGAGTGATACTGCATTGTACGTAAGTACCACAAGTTCTTTATCCATTTTTCACATTCTGTGATATTGAACTTGTATGGTAAACGAGGTTCTTGTAAACGGAGGCGTCCCAAACTTTGGGGTGGCTGTGTCTTTTTGATTTTAATTTCCCTAAGCTATAGGACCATAAGTGGCAGTGCCCTAGGCTCTGTTGCTTTGTTTTTTAGATGTTTCAGGAAACACCATACACTTCTCCGGAGTGGCTGTTGGCAATTTACATCCCGCCCATCAGCATAACAAGGCTCCCAGTTCTCCATGGCCTGTCCTGCCTTTCTGGATTTTACACTTTTTTCAGATGGCCCTTTTGCCCGGGGGGAAGTGAGACTTCATTGTAGTGCAGATTTCCTTTGCAAGCTTGCTTGGTTGGCCAAAAAGGGCGTATGCGTTTTTTCCTGAATATATTCAGGAAAAAACGCATATGCCCTTTTTGGCCAAGTGCATCATTGTGGACGTACTGCCTCTTTTCCTATGCTTTCAATGCAATTCCAGTCTACCTCCTGAAATCGGTTTCCTGCAATTCTGCCCCGCTTTCAAGTCCTCTTGGCAGCCTTACTTCAGTCTATTTTTGGACGATAGCTGTCATTCATAACTCTGCAGGTTGGTGAATTACAGTGCCCCTGAGCTCCTTTCTTCAACTCGCTTTCTTTTGAGCTGGCCGCAACACCGCAGGATGGTTTCAGGCCCTAATATGGTTCCGGCACGGCACGCTTAGCCTTTGGTTAATTCGTCTTCCTGGTGGGAAATGAGAGTTAAATTTGCCCGTCCAGACACCTCCAGCTAGCCTCTCATTGGTTCTCGCTATTCCTGTTCATCTTCCGCAGATATTGCAAACTGGGCCAAAGAGGAGGTTAAAGGGACTGACTCTCCAAGTGGGGAGAGTGTTAGTAAAGCGTCTGGAATGTTGCACCCGAGTACCAGAGTACGAAAACTGAGACATATTTGAACATGTCTCCCGATCACATGGTTGATCATACTCTAGGTTCCACATGCATGTTTTAGCTGAAGGAAGAATACCTTAAACCTGGGTAGTTGAAACCCGTGGAATGGGTACCATGCAATATGACTTCAAAGGGTCTTCATTTGCTCACCGAACCTCTCCAATCCTATCACTGCTGCGTTTATGCCCCTGTACACATGCTTGATTCTCTTTTGGAGACATAGCAATCCATAGGTTTTAAGATACTTACTAGTCAGGTACATTCTTAGGCGTTTAATATGGGGTGTTGAGTCCATTTCGTTGAGCAAGGAGTAGCTCTTGTCTATTCCATATTTGGCTTAAGGAACTTTATCTGTGCTCACTTCAATCTCTGGTTTTATGCAGCACCCCAACTCACCTTTACCCTTAAGCAAGCATAAGTTGGTTTTCTAAATTTGAGACCCTGTTCTGTTCTGTAATTCAGTTCCTGTGTAGCCAAGTTTACATTCCGTGTATTACTGATATCTTATGATGTTTCTTTTTCTGTGTGACTTATTTCAGTTAGAATCATCATACCTGAATCCACTCATTGTGCTGCTAAGGGCCTGATGACACAGATTTCATTGCTGAGTGATATTGCTTTGTAAGTAAATACCACAACTTCTTTATCCATTTTTCACTTTCTGCGATGTTGAACTTGTACTGTAAACGAGGTTCCTGTAAACAGAGGTGTCCCAAACTTTGGGGTGGCTGTGTCTTTTTGATTTTAATTTCCCTAAACTATAGGACCATAAGTGGCAGTGCCCTAGGCTCTGTTGCTTTGTTTTTTAGATGTTTCAGGAAACACCATACACTTCTCCCGAGTGTCTGTTGGCAATTTACATCCCGCCCATCAGCATAACAAGGCTCTCAGTTCTCCATGGCCTGTCCTGCCTTTCTGGATTTTACACTTTTTTCAGATGGCCCTTTTGACCGGGGGGAAGTGAGACTTCATTGTAGTGCAGATTTCCTTTGCAAGCTTGCTTGGTTGGCCAAAAAGGGCGTATGCGTTTTTTCCTGAATATATTCAGGAAAAAACGCATACGCCCTTTTTGGCCAAGTGCATCATTGTGGACGTTCTGCCTCTTTTCCTATGCTTTCAATGCAATTCCAGTCTACCTCCTGAAATCGGTTTCCTGCAATTCTGCCCCGCTTTCAAGTCCTCTTGGCAGCCTTACTTCAGTCTATTTTTGGACGATAGCTGTCATTTATAACTCTGCAGGTTTGTGAATTACAGTGCCCCTGAGCTCCTTTCTTCAACTCGCTTTCTTGTGACCTGGCCGCAACACCGCAGGATGGCTTCAGGCCCTAATCTGGTTCCGGCCCGGCATGCTGTGCCT
The DNA here is from genome assembly GCF_949987515.2 of Delphinus delphis. NCBI lineage: Eukaryota > Metazoa > Chordata > Mammalia > Artiodactyla > Delphinidae > Delphinus > Delphinus delphis. The sequence continues at coordinate 5,694,776 of NW_027192648.1, forward strand.
TTGGTTAATTCCTCTTCCTGGTGGGAAATGAGAGTTAAATTTGCCCGTCCAGACACCTCCAGCTAGCCTCTCATTGGTTCTCGCTATTCCTGTTCATCTTCCGCAGAAATTGCAAACTGGGCCAAAGAGGAGTTTAAATTGACTGACTCTCCAAGTGGGGAGAGTGTTAGTAAAGCGTCTGGAATGTTGCACCCGAGTACCAGAGTACGAAAACTGAGACATATTTGAACATGTCTCCCGATCACATGGTTGATCATACTCTAGGTTCCACATGCATGTTTTAGCTGAAGGAAGAATACCTTAAACCTGGGTAGTTGAAACCCGTGGAATGGGTACCATGCAATATGACTTCAAAGGGTCTTCATTTGCTCACCGAACCTCTCCAATCCTATCACTGCTGCGTTTATGCCCCTGTACACATGCTTGATTCTCTTTTGGAGACATAGCAATCCATAGGTTTTAAGATACTTACTAGTCAGGTACATTCTTAGGCGTTTAATATGGGGTGTTGAGTCCATTTCGTTGAGCAAGGAGTAGCTCTTGTCTATTCCATATTTGGCTTAAGGAACTTTATCTGTGCTCATTTCAATCTCTGGTTTTATGCAGCACCCCAACTCACCTTTACCCTTAAGCAAGAATAAGTTGGTTTTCTAAATTTGAGACCCTGTTCTGTTCTGTAATTCAGTTCCTGTGTAGCCAAGTTTACATTCCGTGTATTACTGATATCTTATGATGTTTCTTTTTCTGTGTGACTTATTTCAGTTAGAATCATCATACCTGAATCCACTCATTGTGCTGCTAAGGGCCTGATGACACAGATTTCATTGCTGAGTGATATTGCTTTGTAAGTAAATACCACAACTTCTTTATCCATTTTTCACTTTCTGCGATGTTGAACTTGTACTGTAAACGAGGTTCTTGTAAACAGAGCCGTTCCAAACTTTGGGGTGGCTGTGTCTTTTTGATTTTAATTTCCCTAAGCTATAGGACCATAAGTGGAAGTGCCCTAGGTTCTGTTGCTTTGTTTTTTAGATGTTTCAGGAAACACCATACACTTCTCCCGAGTGGTTGTTGGCAATTTACATCCCGCCCATCAGCATAACAAGGCTCCCAGTTCTCCATGGCCTGTCCTGCCTTTCTGGATTTTACACTTTTTTCAGATGGCCCTTTTGCCCGGGGGGAAGTGAGACTTCATTGTAGTGCAGATTTCCTTTGCAAGCTTGCTTGGTTGGCCAAAAAGGGCGTATGCGTTTTTTCCTGAATATATTCAGGAAAAAACGCATACGCCCTTTTTGGCCAAGTGCATCATTGTGGACGTTCTGCCTCTTTTCCTATGCTTTCAATGCAATTCCAGTCTACCTCCTGAAATCGGTTTCCTGCAATTCTGCCCTGCTTTCAAGTCCTCTTGGCAGCCTTACTTCAGTCTATTTTTGGACGATAGCTGTCATTTATAACTCTGCAGGTTTGTGAATTACAGTGCCCCTGAGCTCCTTTCTTTAACTCGCTTTCTTTTGAGATGGCCGCAACACTGCAGGATAGTTTCAGGCCCTAATATGGTTCCGGCACGGCACGCTGAGCCTTTGGTTAATTCGTCTTCCTGGTGGGAAATGAGAGTTAAATTTGCCCGTCCAGACACCTCCAGCTAGCCTCTCATTGGTTCTCGCTATTCCTGTTCATCTTCCGCAGAAATTGCAAACTGGGCCAAAGAGGAGGTTAAAGGGACTGACTCTCCAAGTGGGGAGAGTGTTAGTAAAGCGTCTGGAATGTTGCACCCGAGTACCAGGGTACGAAAACTGAGGCATATTTGAACACGTCTCCCGTTCACATGGTTGATCATACTCTAGGTCCCACATGCATGTTTTAGCTGAAGGAAGAATACCTTAAACCTGGGTAGTTGAAACCCGTGGAATGGGTACCATGCAATATGACTTCAAAGGGTCTTCATTTGCTCACCGAACCTCTCCAATCCTATCACTGCTGCGTTTATGCCCCTGTACACATGCTTGATTCTCTTTTGGAGACATAGCAATCCATAGGTTTTACGATACTTACTAGTCAGGTACATTCTTAGGCGTTTAATATGCGGTGTTGAGTCCATTTCATTGAGCAAGGAGTAGCTCTTGTCTATTCCATATTTGACTTAAGGAACTTTATCTGTGCTCATTTCAATCTCTGGTTTTATGCAGCAGCCCAACTCACCTTTCCCCTTAAGCAAGCATAAGTTGGTTTTCTAAATTTGAGACCCTGTTCTGTTCTGTAATTCAGTTCCTGTGTAGCCAAATTTCCATTCCGTGTATTACTGATATCTTATGATGTTTCTTTTTCTGTGTGACTTATTTCAGTTAGAATCATCATACCTGAATCCACTCATTGTGATGCTAAGGGCCTGATGACATAGATTTCATTGCTGAGTGATATTGCTTTGTAAGTAAATACCACAACTTCTTTATCCATTTTTCACTTTCTGCGATGTTGAACTTGTACTGTAAATGAGGTTCTTGTAAACAGAGGCGTCCCAAACTTTGGGGTGGCTGTGTCTTTTTGATTTTAATTTCCCTAAACTATAGGACCATAAGTGGCAGTGCCCTAGGCTCTGTTGCTTTGTCTTTTAGATGTTTCAGGAAACACCATACACTTCTCCCGAGTGTCTGTTGGCAATTTACATCCCGCCCTTCAGCATAACAAGGCTCCCAGTTCTCCATGGCCTGTCCTGCCTTTCTGGATTTTACACTTTTTTCAGATGGCCCTTTTGACCGGGGGGAAGTGAGACTTCATTGTAGTGCAGATTTCCTTTGCAAGCTTGCTTGGTTGGCCAAAAAGGGTGTATGCGTTTTTTCCTGAATATATTCAGGAAAAAACGCATACGCCCTTTTCGGCCAAGTGCATCATTGTGGACGTTCTGCCTCTTTTCCTATGCTTTCAATGCAATTCCAGTCTACCTCCTGAAATCGGTTTCCTGCAATTCTGCCCCGCTTTCAAGTCCTCTTGGCAGCCTTACTTCAGTCTATTTTTGGACGATAGCTGTCATTTATAACTCTGCAGGTTTGTGAATTACAGTGCCCCTGAGCTCCTTTCTTCAACTCGCTTTCTTGTGACCTGGCCGCAACACTGCAGGATGTCTTCAGGCCCTAATCTGGTTCCGGCACGGCACGCTGAGCCTTTGGTTATTTCCTCTTCCTGGTGGGAAATGAGAGTTAAATTTGCCCGTCCAGACACCTCCAGCTAGTCTCTCATTGGTTCTCGCTATTCCTGTTCATCTTCCAAGAAATTGCAAACTGGGCCAAACAGGAGGTTAAAGGCGCTGACTCTCCAAGTGTGGAGAGTGTTAGTAAAGCGTCTGGAATGTTGCACCTGAGTACCAGGGGAGGAAAACTGAGACGTATTTGAACACGTCTCCCGTTCACATGGTTGATCATGCTTGGGTTCCACATGCATCTTTTAGCTGAAGGAAGAATACCTTAAACCTGGAGAGTTGAGACCCGTGTAGTGGGTACCATGCAATATGACTTCAAAGGGTCTTCATTTGCTCACCGAACCTCTCCAATCCTATCACTGCTGCGTTTATGCCCCTGTACACATGCTTGATTCTCTTTCGGAGACATAGCGATCCATAGGTTTTAAGATACTTACTAGTCAGGTACATTCTTAGGCGTTTAATATGCGGTGTTGAGTCCATTTCGTTGAGCAATGAGTAGCTCTTGTCTATTCCACATTTGGCTTAAGGAACTTTATCTGTGCTCATTTCAATCTCTGGTTTTATGCAGCACCCCAACTCACCTTTACCCTTAAGCAAGCATAAGTTGGTTTTCTAAATTTGAGACCCTGTTCTTTTCTGTAATTCAGTTCCTGTGTAGCCAAGTTTACATTCCGTGTATTACTGATATCTTATGATGTTTCTTTTTCTGTGTGACTTATTTCAGTTAGAATCATCATACCTGAATCCACTCATTGTGCTGCTAAGGGCCTGATGACACAGATTTCATTGCTGAGTGATATTGCTTTGTAAGTAAATACCACAACTTCTTTATCCATTTTTCAATTTCTGCGATGTTGAACTTGTACTGTAAACGAGGTTCTTGTAAACAGAGCCGTTCCAAACTTTGGGGTGGCTGTGTCTTTTTGATTTTAAATTCCCTAACCTATAGGACCATAAGTGGAAGTGCCCTAGGCTCTGTTGCTTTGTTTTTTAGATGTTTCAGGAAACACCATACACTTCTCCCGAGTGTCTGTTGGCAATTTACATCCCGCCCCTGAGCATAACAAGGCTCCCAGTTCTCCATGGCCTGTCCTGCCTTTCTGGATTTTACACTTTTTTCAGATGGCCCTTTTGACCGGGGGGAAGTGAGACTTCATTGTAGTGCAGATTTCCTTTGCAAGCTTGCTTGGTTGGCCAAAAAGGGCGTATGCGTTTTTTCCTGAATATATTCAGGAAAAAACGCATACGCCCTTTTTGGCCAAGTGCATCATTGTGGACGTTCTGCCTCTTTTCCTATGCTTTCAATGCAATTCCAGTCTACCTCCTGAAATCGGTTTCCTGCAATTCTGCCCCGCTTTCAAGTCCTCTTGGCAGCCTTACTTCAGTCTATTTTTGGACGATAGCTGTCATTTATAACTCTGCAGGTTTGTGAATTACAGTGCCCCTGAGCTCCTTCCTTCAACTCGCTTTCTTGTGACCTGGCCGCAACACCGCAGGATGGCTTCAGGCCCTAATCTGGTTCCGGCCCGGCATGCTGAGCCTTTGGTTAATTCCTCTTCCTGGTGGGAAATGAGAGTTAAATTTGCCCGTTCAGACACCTCCAGCTAGCCTCTCATTGGTTCTCGCTATTCCTGTTCATCTTCCGCAGAAATTGCAAACTGGGCCAAACAGGTGGTTAAAGGGACTGACTCTCCAAGTCGGGAGAGTGTTAGTAAAGCGTCTGGAAGGTTGCACCCGAGTACCAGGGGAGGAAAACTGAGACATATTTGAACACGTCTCCCGTTCACATGGTTGATCATACTCTGGGTTCCACATGCATGTTTTAGCTGAAGGAAGAATACCTTAAACCTGGAGAGTTGAGACCCGTGTAATGGGTACCATGCAATATGACTTCAAAGGGTCTTCATTTGCTCACCGAACCTCTCCAATCCTATCACTGCTGCGTTTATGCCCCTGTACACATGCTTGATTCTCTTTTGGAGACATAGCAATCCATAGGTTTTAAGATACTTACTAGTCAGGTACATTCTTAGGCGTTTAATATGGGGTTTTGAGTCCATTTCGTTGAGCAAGGAGTAGCTCTTGTCTATTCCATATTTGGCTTAAGGAACTTTATCTGTGCTCATTTCAATCTCTGGTTTTATGCAGCAGCCCAACTCACCTTTCCCCTTAAGCAAGCATAAGTTGGTTTTCTAAATTTGAGACCCTGTTCTGTTTTGGAATACAGTTCCTGTGTAGCCAAGTTTACATTCCGTGTATTAGTGATATCTTATGATGTTTCTTTTTCTGTGTGACTTATTTCAGTTAGAATCATCGTACCTGAATCCACTCATTATGCTGCTACGGGCCTGATGACATAGATTTCATTGCTGAGTGATACTGCATTGTACGTAAGTACCACAAGTTCTTTATCCATTTTTCACTTTCTGTGATATTGAACTTGTACGGTAAACGAGGTTCTTGTAAACGGAGGCGTCCCAAACTTTGGGGTGGCTGTGTCTTTTTGATTTTAATTTCCCTAAGCTATAGGACCATAAGTGGAAGTGCCCTAGGCTCTGTTGCTTTGTATTTTAGATGTTTCAGGAAACACCATACACTTCTCCCGAATGGTTGTTGGCAATTTACATCCCGCCCATCAGCATAACAAGGCTCCCAGTTCTCCATGGCCTGTCCTGCCTTTCTGGATTTTACACTTTTTTCAGATGGCCCTTTTGACCGGGGGGAAGTGAGACTTCATTGTAGTGCAGATTTCCTTTGCAAGCTTGCTTGGTTGGCCAAAAAGGGCGTATGCGTTTTTTCCTGAATATATTCAGGAAAAAACGCATACGCCCTTTTTGGCCAAGTGCATCATTGTGGACGTTCTGCCTCTTTTCCTATGCTTTCAATGCAATTCCAGTCTACCTCCTGAAATCGGTTTCCTGCAATTCTGCCCCGCTTTCAAGTCCTCTTGGCAGCCTTACTTCAGTCTATTTTTGGACGATAGCTGTCATTTATAACTCTGCAGGTTTGTGAATTACAGTGCCCCTGAGCTCCTTTCTTCAACTCGCTTTCTTGTGACCTGGCCGCAACACCGCAGGATGGCTTCAGGCCCTAATCTGGTTCCGGCCCGGCATGCTGAGCCTTTGGTTAATTCCTCTTCCTGGTGGGAAATGAGAGTTAAATTTGCCCGTTCAGACACCTCCAGCTAGCCTCTCATTGGTTCTCGCTATTCCTGTTCATCTTCCGCAGAAATTGCAAACTGGGCCAAACAGGTGGTTAAAGGGACTGACTCTCCAAGTCGGGAGAGTGTTAGTAAAGCGTCTGGAAGGTTGCAACCGAGTACCAGGGGAGGAAACCTGAGACATATTTGAACACGTCTCCCGTTCACATGGTTGATCATACTCTGGGTTCCACATGCATGTTTTAGCTGAAGGAAGAATACCTTAAACCTGGAGAGTTGAGACCCGTGTAATGGGTACCATGCAATATGACTTCAAAGGGTCTTCATTTGCTCACCGAACCTCTCCAATCCTATCACTGCTGCGTTTATGCCCCTGTACACATGCTTGATTCTCTTTTGGAGACATAGCAATCCATAGGTTTTAAGATACTTACTAGTCAGGTACATTCTTAGGCGTTTAATATGGGGTTTTGAGTCCATTTCGTTGAGCAAGGAGTAGCTCTTGTCTATTCCATATTTGGCTTAAGGAACTTTATCTGTGCTCATTTCAATCTCTGGTTTTATGCAGCAGCCCAACTCACCTTTCCCCTTAAGCAAGCATAAGTTGGTTTTCTAAATTTGAGACCCTGTTCTGTTTTGGAATACAGTTCCTGTGTAGCCAAGTTTACATTCCGTGTATTAGTGATATCTTATGATGTTTCTTTTTCTGTGTGACTTATTTCAGTTAGAATCATCGTACCTGAATCCACTCATTATGCTGCTACGGGCCTGATGACATAGATTTCATTGCTGAGTGATACTGCATTGTACGTAAGTACCAAAAGTTCTTTATCCATTTTTCACTTTCTGTGATATTGAACTTGTACGGTAAACGAGGTTCTTGTAAACGGAGGCGTCCCAAACTTTGGGGTGGCTGTGTCTTTTTGATTTTAATTTCCCTAAGCTATAGGACCATAAGTGGAAGTGCCCTAGGCTCTGTTGCTTTGTTTTTTAGATGTTTCAGGAAACACCATACACTTCTCCGGAGTGGCTGTTGGCAATTTACATCCCGCCCATCAGCATAACAAGGCTCCCAGTTCTCCATGGCCTGTCCTGCCTTTCTGGATTTTACACTTTTTTCAGATGGCCCTTTTGACAGGGGGGAAGTGAGACTTCATTGTAGTGCAGATTTCCTTTGCAAGCTTGCTTGGTTGGCCAAAAAGGGCGTATGCGTTTTTTCCTGAATATATTCAGGAAAAAACGCATACGCCCTTTTTGGCCAAGTGCATCATTGTGGACGTTCTGCCTCTTTTCCTATGCTTTCAATGCAATTCCAGTCTACCTCCTGAAATCGGTTTCCTGCAATTCTGCCCCGCTTTCAAGTCCTCTTGGCAGCCTTACTTCAGTCTATTTTTGGACGATAGCTGTCATTTATAACTCTGCAGGTTTGTGAATTACAGTGCCCCTGAGCTCCTTTCTTCAACTCGCTTTCTTGTGACCTGGCTGCAACACCGCAGGATGGCTTCAGGCCCTAATCTGGTTCCGGCCCGGCATGCTGAGCCTTTGGTTAATTCCTCTTCCTGGTGGGAAATGAGAGTTAAATTTGCCCGTTCAGACACCTCCAGCTAGCCTCTCATTGGTTCTCGCTATTCCTGTTCATCTTCCGCAGAAATTGCAAACTGGGCCAAACAGGTGGTTAAAGGGACTGACTCTCCAAGTCGGGAGAGTGTTAGTAAAGCGTCTGGAAGGTTGCACCCGAGTACCAGGGGAGGAAAACTGAGACATATTTGAACACGTCTCCCGTTCACATGGTTGATCATACTCTGGGTTCCACATGCATGTTTTAGCTGAAGGAAGAATACCTTAAACCTGGAGAGTTGAGACCCGTGTAATGGGTACCATGCAATATGACTTCAAAGGGTCTTCATTTGCTCACCGAACCTCTCCAATCCTATCACTGCTGCGTTTATGCCCCTGTACACACGCTTGATTCTCTTTTGGAGACATAGCAATCCATAGGTTTTAAGATACTTACTAGTCAGGTACATTCTTAGGCGTTTAATATGGGGTTTTGAGTCCATTTCGTTGAGCAAGGAGTAGCTCTTGTCTATTCCATATTTGGCTTAAGGAACTTTATCTGTGCTCATTTCAATCTCTGGTTTTATGCAGCAGCCCAACTCACCTTTCCCCTTAAGCAAGCATAAGTTGGTTTTCTAAATTTGAGACCCTGTTCTGTTTTGGAATACAGTTCCTGTGTAGCCAAGTTTACATTCCGTGTATTAGTGATATCTTATGATGTTTCTTTTTCTGTGTGACTTATTTCAGTTAGAATCATCGTACCTGAATCCACTCATTATGCTGCTACGGGCCTGATGACATAGATTTCATTGCTGAGTGATACTGCATTGTACGTAAGTACCACAAGTTCTTTATCCATTTTTCACTTTCTGTGATATTGAACTTGTACGGTAAACGAGGTTCTTGTAAACGGAGGCGTCCCAAACTTTGGGGTGGCTGTGTCTTTTTGATTTTAATTTCCCTAAGCTATAGGACCATAAGTGGAAGTGCCCTAGGCTCTGTTGCTTTGTTTTTTAGATGTTTCAGGAAACACCATACACTTCTCCGGAGTGGCTGTTGGCAATTTACATCCCGCCCATCAGCATAACAAGGCTCCCAGTTCTCCATGGCCTGTCCTGCCTTTCTGGATTTTACACTTATTTCAGATGGCCCTTTTGACAGGGGGGAAGTGAGACTTCATTGTAGTGCAGATTTCCTTTGCAAGTTTGCTTGGTTGGCCAAAAAGGGCGTATGCGTTTTTTCCTGAATATATTCAGGAAAAAACGCATACGCACTTTTTGGCCAAGTGCATCACTGTGGACGTTCTGCCTCTTTTCCTATGCTTGAAATGCAATTCCTGTCTACCTCCTGAAATCGGTTTCCTGCAATGCTGCCCCGCTTTCAAGTCCTCTTGGCAGCCTTACTTCAGTCTATTTTTGGACGATAGCTGTCATTTATAACTCTGCAGGTTTGTGAATTACAGTGCCCCTGAGCTCCTTTCTTCAACTCGCTTTCTTGTGAGCTGGCCGCAACACCGCAGGATGTCTTCAGGCCCTAATGTGGTTCCGGCATGTCACACTGAGCCTTTGGTTAATTCCTCTTCCTGGTGGGAAATGAGAGTTAAATTTGCCCGTTCAGACACCTCCAGGTAGTCTCTCATTGGTTCTCGCTATTCCTGTTCATCTTCCGCAGAAATTGCAAACTGGGGCAAACAGGAGGTTAAAGGCACTGACTCTCCAAGTAGGGAGAGTGTTAGTAAAGCATCTGGAATGTTGCACCCGAGTACCAGGGGAGGAAAACTGAGACATATTTGAACACGTCTCCCATTCACACGGTTGATCATACTCTGGGTTGCACATGCATGTTTTAGCTGAAGGAAGAATACCTTAAACCTGGAGAGTTGAAACCCGTGGAATGGGTACCATGCAATATGACTTCAAAGGGTCTTCATTTGCTCACCGAACCTCTCCAATCCTATGACGGCTGCGTTTATGCCCCTGTACACATGCTTGATTCTCCTTCGGAGACATAGCAATCCATAGGTTTTACGATACTTACTAGTCAGGTACATTCTTAGGCGTTTAATATGCGGTGTTGAGTCCATTTCGTTGAGCAAGGAGTAGCTCTTGTCTATTCCATATTTGGCTTAAGGAACTTTATCTGTGCTCATTTCAATCTCTGGTTTTATGCAGCACCCCAACTCACCTTTCCCCTTAAGCAAGCATAAGTTGGTTTTCTAAATTTGAGACCCTGTTCTGTTCTGTAATTCAGTTCCTGTGTAGCCAAGTTTACATTCCGTGTATTAGTGATATCTTATGATGTTTCTTTTTCTGTGTGACTTATTTCAGTTAGAATCATCATACCTGAATCCACTCATTGTGCTGCTAAGGGCCTGATGACACAGATTTCATTGCTGAGTGATATTGCTTTGTAAGTAAATACCACAACTTCTTTATCCATTTTTCAATTTCTGCGATGTTGAACTTGTACTGTAAACGAGGTTCTTGTAAACAGAGCCGTTCCAAACTTTGGGGTGGCTGTGTCTTTTTGATTTTAAATTCCCTAACCTATAGGACCATAAGTGGAAGTGCCCTAGGCTCTGTTGCTTTGTATTTTAGATGTTTCAGGAAACACCATACACTTCTCCCGAGTGGTTGTTGGCAATTTACATCCCGCCCATCAGCATAACAAGGCTCCCAGTTCTCCATGGCCTGTCCTGCCTTTCTGGATTTTACACTTTTTTCAGATGGCCCTTTTGACAGGGGGGAAGTGAGACTTCATTGTAGTGCAGATTTCCTTTGCAAGCTTGCTTGGTTGGCCAAAAAGGGCGTATGCGTTTTTTCCTGAATATATTCAGGAAAAAACGCATACGCCCTTTTTGGCCAAGTGCATCATTGTGGACGTTCTGCCTCTTTTCCTATGCTTTCAATGCAATTCCAGTCTACCTCCTGAAATCGGTTTCCTGCAATTCTGCCCCGCTTTCAAGTCCTCTTGGCAGCCTTACTTCAGTCTATTTTTGGACGATAGCTGTCATTTATAACTCTGCAGGTTTGTGAATTACAGTGCCCCTGAGCTCCTTTCTTCAACTCGCTTTCTTGTGACCTGGCTGCAACACCGCAGGATGGCTTCAGGCCCTAATCTGGTTCCGGCCCAGCATGCTGAGCCTTTGGTTAATTCCTCTTCCTGGTGGGAAATGAGAGTTAAATTTGCCCGTTCAGACACCTCCAGCTAGCCTCTCATTGGTTCTCGCTATTCCTGTTCATCTTCCGCAGAAATTGCAAACTGGGCCAAACAGGTGGTTAAAGGGACTGACTCTCCAAGTCGGGAGAGTGTTAGTAAAGCGTCTGGAAGGTTGCACCCGAGTACCAGGGGAGGAAAACTGAGACATATTTGAACACATCTCCCGTTCACATGGTTGATCATACTCTGGGTTCCACATGCATGTTTTAGCTGAAGGAAGAATACCTTAAACCTGGAGAGTTGAGACCCGTGTAATGGGTACCATGCAATATGACTTCAAAGGGTCTTCATTTGCTCACCGAACCTCTCCAATCCTATCACTGCTGCGTTTATGCCCCTGTACACACGCTTGATTCTCTTTTGGAGACATAGCAATCCATAGGTTTTAAGATACTTACTAGTCAGGTACATTCTTAGGCGTTTAATATGGGGTTTTGAGTCCATTTCGTTGAGCAAGGAGTAGCTCTTGTCTATTCCATATTTGGCTTAAGGAACTTTATCTGTGCTCATTTCAATCTCTGGTTTTATGCAGCAGCCCAACTCACCTTTCCCCTTAAGCAAGCATAAGTTGGTTTTCTAAATTTGAGACCCTGTTCTGTTTTGGAATACAGTTCCTGTGTAGCCAAGTTTACATTCCGTGTATTAGTGATATCTTATGATGTTTCTTTTTCTGTGTGACTTATTTCAGTTAGAATCATCGTACCTGAATCCACTCATTATGCTGCTACGGGCCTGATGACATAGATTTCATTGCTGAGTGATACTGCATTGTACGTAAGTACCACAAGTTCTTTATCCATTTTTCACTTTCTGTGATATTGAACTTGTACGGTAAACGAGGTTCTTGTAAACGGAGGCGTCCCAAACTTTGGGGTGGCTGTGTCTTTTTGATTTTAATTTCCCTAAGCTATAGGACCATAAGTGGAAGTGCCCTAGGCTCTGTTGCTTTGTTTTTTAGATGTTTCAGGAAACACCATACACTTCTCTGGAGTGGCTGTTGGCAATTTACATCCCGCCCATCAGCATAACAAGGCTCCCAGTTCTCCATGGCCTGTCCTGCCTTTCTGGATTTTACACTTTTTTCAGATGGCCCTTTTGACAGGGGGGAAGTGAGACTTCATTGTAGTGCAGATTTCCTTTGCAAGTTTGCTTGGTTGGCCAAAAAGGGCGTATGCGTTTTTTCCTGAATATATTCAGGAAAAAACGCATACGCACTTTTTGGCCAAGTGCATCACTGTGGACGTTCTGCCTCTTTTCCTATGCTTGAAATGCAATTCCTGTCTACCTCCTGAAATCGGTTTCCTGCAATGCTGCCCCGCTTTCAAGTCCTCTTGGCAGCCTTACTTCAGTCTATTTTTGGACGATAGCTGTCATTTATAACTCTGCAGGTTTGTGAATTACAGTGCCCCTGAGCTCCTTTCTTCAACTCGCTTTCTTGTGAGCTGGCCGCAACACCGCAGGATGTCTTCAGGCCCTAATGTGGTTCCGGCATGTCACACTGAGCCTTTGGTTAATTCCTCTTCCTGGTGGGAAATGAGAGTTAAATTTGCCCGTTCAGACACCTCCAGGTAGTCTCTCATTGGTTCTCGCTATTCCTGTTCATCTTCCGCAGAAATTGCAAACTGGGGCAAACAGGAGGTTAAAGGCACTGACTCTCCAAGTAGGGAGAGTGTTAGTAAAGCATCTGGAATGTTGCACCCGAGTACCAGGGGAGGAAAACTGAGACATATTTGAACACGTCTCCCATTCACACGGTTGATCATACTCTGGGTTGCACATGCATGTTTTAGCTGAAGGAAGAATACCTTAAACCTGGAGAGTTGAAACCCGTGGAATGGGTACCATGCAATATGACTTCAAAGGGTCTTCATTTGCTCACCGAACCTCTCCAATCCTATGACTGCTGCGTTTATGCCCCTGTACACATGCTTGATTCTCCTTCGGAGACATAGCAATCCATAGGTTTTACGATACTTACTAGTCAGGTCCATTCTTAGGCGTTTAATATGCGGTGTTGAGTCCATTTCGTTGAGCAAGGAGTAGCTCTTGTCTATTCCATATTTGGCTTAAGGAACTTTATCTGTGCTCATTTCAATCTCTGGTTTTATGCAGCACCCCAACTCACCTTTACCCTTAAGCAAGCATAAGTTGGTTTTCTAAATTTGAGACCCTGTTCTGTTCTGTAATTCAGTTCCTGTGTAGCCAAGTTTACATTCCGTGTATTAGTGATATCTTATGATGTTTCTTTTTCTGTGTGACTTATTTCAGTTAGAATCATCATACCTGAATCCACTCATTGTGCTGCTAAGGGCCTGATGACACAGATTTCATTGCTGAGTGATATTGCTTTGTAAGTAAATACCACAACTTCTTTATCCATTTTTCAATTTCTGCGATGTTGAACTTGTACTGTAAACGAGGTTCTTGTAAACAGAGCCGTTCCAAACTTTGGGGTGGCTGTGTCTTTTTGATTTTAAATTCCCTAACCTATAGGACCATAAGTGGAAGTGCCCTAGGCTCTGTTGCTTTGTATTTTAGATGTTTCAGGAAACACCATACACTTCTCCCGAGTGGTTGTTGGCAATTTACATCCCGCCCATCAGCATAACAAGGCTCCCAGTTCTCCATGGCCTGTCCTGCCTTTCTGGATTTTACACTTTTTTCAGATGGCCCTTTTGACCGGGGGGAAGTGAGACTTCATTGTAGTGCAGATTTCCTTTGCAAGCTTGCTTGGTTGGCCAAAAAGGGCGTATGCGTTTTTTCCTGAATATATTCAGGAAAAAACGCATACGCCCTTTTTGGCCAAGTGCATCATTGTGGACGTTCTGCCTCTTTTCCTATGCTTTCAATGCAATTCCAGTCTACCTCCTGAAATCGGTTTCCTGCAATTCTGCCCCGCTTTCAAGTCCTCTTGGCAGCCTTACTTCAGTCTATTTTTGGATGATAGCTGTCATTTATAACTCTGCAGGTTTGTGAATTACAGTGCCCCTGAGCTCCTTTCTTCAACTCGCTTTCTTGTGACCTGGCCGCAACACCGCAGGATGGCTTCAGGCCCTAATCTGGTTCCGGCCCGGCATGCTGAGCCTTTGGTTAATTCCTCTTCCTGGTGGGAAATGAGAGTTAAATTTGCCCGTTCAGACACCTCCAGCTAGCCTCTCATTGGTTCTCGCTATTCCTGTTCATCTTCCGCAGAAATTGCAAACTGGGCCGAACAGGAGGTTAAAGGGACTGACTCTCCAAGTCGGGAGAGTGTTAGTAAAGCGTCTGGAAGGTTGCACCCGAGTACCAGGGGAGGAAAACTGAGACATATTTGAACACGTCTCCCGTTCACATGGTTGATCATACTCTGGGTTCCACATGCATGTTTTAGCTGAAGGAAGAATACCTTAAACCTGGAGAGTTGAGACCCGTGTAATGGGTACCATGCAATATGACTTCAAAGGGTCTTCATTTGCTCACCGAACCTCTCCAATCCTATCACTGCTGCGTTTATGCCCCTGTACACACGCTTGATTCTCTTTTGGAGACATAGCAATCCATAGGTTTTAAGATACTTACTAGTCAGGTACATTCTTAGGCGTTTAATATGGGGTTTTGAGTCCATTTCGTTGAGCAAGGAGTAGCTCTTGTCTATTCCATATTTGGCTTAAGGAACTTTATCTGTGCTCATTTCAATCTCTGGTTTTATGCAGCAGCCCAACTCACCCTTCCCCTTAAGCAAGCATAAGTTGGTTTTCTAAATTTGAGACCCTGTTCTGTTTTGGAATGCAGTTCCTGTGTAGCCAAGTTTACATTCCGTGTATTAGTGATATCTTATGATGTTTCTTTTTCTGTGTGACTTATTTCAGTTAGAATCATCGTACCTGAATCCACTCATTATGCTGCTACAGGCCTGATGACATAGATTTCATTGCTGAGTGATACTGCATTGTACGTAAGTACCACAAGTTCTTTATCCATTTTTCACTTTCTGTGATATTGAACTTGTACGGTAAACGAGGTTCTTGTAAACGGAGGCGTCCCAAACTTTGGGGTGGCTGTGTCTTTTTGATTTTAATTTCCCTAAGCTATAGGACCATAAGTGGAAGTGCCCTAGGCTCTGTTGCTTTGTTTTTTAGATGTTTCAGGAAACACCATACACTTCTCCGGAGTGGCTGTTGGCAATTTACATCCCGCCCATCAGCATAACAAGGCTCCCAGTTCTCCATGGCTTGTCCTGCCTTTCTGGATTTTACACTTTTTTCAGATGGCCCTTTTGACAGGGGGGAAGTGAGACTTCATTGTAGTGCAGATTTCCTTTGCAAGTTTGCTTGGTTGGCCAAAAAGGGCGTATGCGTTTTTTCCTGAATATATTCAGGAAAAAACGCATACGCACTTTTTGGCCAAGTGCATCACTGTGGACGTTCTGCCTCTTTTCCTATGCTTGAAATGCAATTCCTGTCTACCTCCTGAAATCGGTTTCCTGCAATGCTGCCCCGCTTTCAAGTCCTCTTGGCAGCCTTACTTCAGTCTATTTTTGGACGATAGCTGTCATTTATAACTCTGCAGGTTTGTGAATTACAGTGCCCCTGAGCTCCTTTCTTCAACTCGCTTTCTTGTGAGCTGGCCGCAACACCGCAGGATGTCTTCAGGCCCTAATGTGGTTCCGGCATGTCACACTGAGCCTTTGGTTAATTCCTCTTCCTGGTGGGAAATGAGAGTTAAATTTGCCCGTTCAGACACCTCCAGGTAGTCTCTCATTGGTTCTCGCTATTCCTGTTCATCTTCCGCAGAAATTGCAAACTGGGGCAAACAGGAGGTTAAAGGCACTGACTCTCCAAGTAGGGAGAGTGTTAGTAAAGCATCTGGAATGTTGCACCCGAGTACCAGGGGAGGAAAACTGAGACATATTTGAACACGTCTCCCATTCACATGGTTGATCATACTCTGGGTTGCACATGCATGTTTTAGCTGAAGGAAGAATACCTTAAACCTGGAGAGTTGAAACCCGTGGAATGGGTACCATGCAATATGACTTCAAAGGGTCTTCATTTGCTCACCGAACCTCTCCAATCCTATCACTGCTGCGTTTATGCCCCTGTACACATGCTTGATTCTCCTTCGGAGACATAGCAATCCATAGGTTTTACGATACTTACTAGTCAGGTACGTTCTTAGGCGTTTAATATGCGGTGTTGAGTCCATTTCGTTGAGCAAGGAGTAGCTCTTGTCTATTCCATATTTGACTTAAGGAACTTTATCTGTGCTCATTTCAATCTCTGGTTTTATGCAGCACCCCAACTCACCTTTACCCTTAAGCAAGCATAAGTTGGTTTTCTAAATTTGAGACCCTGTTCTGTTCTGTAATTCAGTTCCTGTGTAGCCAAGTTTACATTCCGTGTATTAGTGATATCTTATGATGTTTCTTTTTCTGTGTGACTTATTTCAGTTAGAATCATCATACCTGAATCCACTCATTGTGCTGCTAAGGGCCTGATGACACAGATTTCATTGCTGAGTGATATTGCTTTGTAAGTAAATACCACAACTTCTTTATCCATTTTTCAATTTCTGCGATGTTGAACTTGTACTGTAAACGAGGTTCTTCTAAACAGAGCCGTTCCAAACTTTGGGGTGGCTGTGTCTTTTTGATTTTAATTTCCCTAAGCTATAGGACCATAAGTGGAAGTGCCCTAGGTTCTGTTGCTTTGTTTTTTAGATGTTTCAGGAAACACCATACACTTCTCCCCAGTGGTTGTTGGCAATTTACATCCCGCCCATCAGCATAACAAGGCTCCCAGTTCTCCATGGCCTGTCCTGCCTTTCTGGATTTTACACATTTTTCAGATGGCCCTTTTGACCGGGGGGAAGTGAGACTTGATTGTAGTGCAGATTTCCTTTGCAAGCTTGCTTGGTTGGCCAAAAAGGGCGTATGCGTTTTTTCCTGAATATATTCAGGAAAAAACGCATACGCCCTTTTTGGCCAAGTGCATCATTGTGGACGTTCTGCCTCTTTTCCTATGCTTTCAATGCAATTCCAGTCTACCTCCTGAAATCGGTTTCCTGCAATTCTGCCCCGCTTTCAAGTCCTCTTGGAAGCCTTACTTCAGTCTATTTTTGGACGATAGCTGTCATTTATAACTCTGCAGGTTTGTGAATTACAGTGCCCCTGAGCTCCTTTCTTCAACTCGCTTTCTTTTGAGCTGGCCGCAACACCGCAGGATGGCTTCAGGCCCTAATCTGGTTCCGGTACGGCAGGCTGAGCCTTTGGTTATTTCCTCTTCCTGGTGGGAAATGAGAGTTAAATTTGCCCGTCCAGACACCTCCAGCTAGCCTCTCATTGGTTCTCGCTATTCCTGTTCATCTTCCGCAGAAATTGCAAACTGGGCCAAACAGGAGGTTAAAGGGACTGACTCTCCAAGTGGGGAGAGTGTTAGTAAAGCGTCTGGAATGTTGCACCCGAGTACCAGGGGAGGAAAACTGAGACATATTTGAACACGTCTCCCGTTCACATGGTTGATCATACTTGGGTTCCACATGCATGTTTTAGTTGAAGGAAGAATACCTAAAACCTGGGTAGTTGAAACCCGTGGAATGGGTACCATGCAATATGACTTCAAAGGGTCTTCATTTGCTCACCGAACCTCTCCAATCCTATCACTGCTGCGTTTATGCCCCTGTACACATGCTTGATTCTCTTTCGGAGACATAGCAATCCATAGGTTTTAAGATACTTACTAGTCAGGTACATTCTTAGGCGTTTAATATGGGGTGTTGAGTCCATTTCGTTGAGCAAGGAGTAGCTCTTGTCTATTCCATATTTGGCTTAAGGAACTTTATCTGTGCTCATTTCAATCTCTGGTTTTATGCAGCACCCCAACTCACCTTTCCCCTTAAGCAAGCATAAGTTGGTTTTCTATATTTGAGACCCTGTTCTGTTTTGGAATTCAGTTCCTGTGTAGCCAAGTTTACATTCCGTGTATTAGTGATATCTTATGATGTTTCTTTTTCTGTGTGACTTATTTCAGTTAGAATCATCATACCTGAATCCACTCATTGTGATGCTGAGGGCCTGATGACACAGATTTCATTGCTGAGTGATATTGCTTTGTAAGTGAATACCACAACTTTTTTATCCATTTTTCACTTTCTGCGATGTTGAACTTGTACTGTAAACGAGGTTCTTGTAAACAGAGCCCTTCCAAACTTTGGGGTGGCTGTGTCTTTTTGATTTTAAATTCCCTAACCTATAGGACCATAAGTGGAAGTGCCCTAGGCTCTGTTGCTTTGTTTTTTAGATGTTTCAGGAAACACCATACACTTCTCCCGAGTGTCTGTTGGCAATTTACATCCCGCCCTTCAGCATAACAAGGCTCCCAGTTCTCCATGGCCTGTCCTGCCTTTCTGGATTTTACACTTTTTTCAGATGGCCCTTTTGACCGGGGGGAAGTGAGACTTCATTGTAGTGCAGATTTCCTTTGCAAGCTTGCTTGGTTGGCCAAAAAGGGCGTATGCGTTTTTTCCTGAATATATTCAGGAAAAAACGCATATGCCCTTTTTGGCCAAGTGCATCATTGTGGACGTTCTGCCTCTTTTCCTATGCTTTCAATGCAATTCCAGTCTACCTCCTGAAATCGGTTTCCTGCAATTCTGCCCCGCTTTCAAGTCCTCTTGGCAGCCTTACTTCAGTCTATTTTTGGACGATAGCTGTCATTTATAACTCTGCAGGTTTGTGAATTACAGTGCCCCTGAACTCCTTTCTTCAACTCGCTTTCTTGTGACCTGGCCGCAACACCGCAGGATGTCTTCAGGCCCTAATCTGGTTCCGGCACGGCACGCTGAGCCTTTGGTTATTTCCTCTTCCTGGTGGGAAATGAGAGTTAAATTTGCCCGTCCAGACACCTCCAGCTAGTCTCTCATTGGTTCTCGCTATTCCTGTTCATCTTCCAAGAAATTGCAAACTGGGCCAAACAGGAGGTTAAAGGCGCTGACTCTCCAAGTGTGGAGAGTGTTAGTAAAGCGTCTGGAATGTTGCACCTGAGTACCAGGGGAGGAAAACTGAGACGTATTTGAACACGTCTCCCGTTCACATGGTTGATCATGCTTGGGTTCTACATGCATCTTTTAGCTGAAGGAAGAATACCTTAAACCTGGAGAGTTGAGACCCGTGTAATGGGTACCATGCAATATGACTTCAAAGGGTCTTCATTTGCTCACCGAACCTCTCCAATCCTATCACTGCTGCGTTTATGCCCCTGTACACATGCTTGATTCTCTTTCGGAGACATAGCGATCCATAGGTTTTAAGATACTTACTAGTCAGGTACATTCTTAGGCGTTTAATATGCGGTGTTGAGTCCATTTCGTTGAGCAATGAGTAGCTCTTGTCTATTCCACATTTGGCTTAAGGAACTTTATCTGTGCTCATTTCAATCTCTGGTTTTATGCAGCACCCCAACTCACCTTTACCCTTAAGCAAGCATAAGTTGGTTTTCTAAATTTGAGACCCTGTTCTTTTCTGTAATTCAGTTCCTGTGTAGCCAAGTTTACATTCCGTGTATTACTGATATCTTATGATGTTTCTTTTTCTGTGTGACTTATTTCAGTTAGAATCATCATACCTGAATCCACTCATTGTGCTGCTAAGGGCCTGATGACACAGATTTCATTGCTGAATGATATTGCTTTGTAAGTAAATACCACAACTTCTTTATCCATTTTTCAATTTCTGCGATGTTGAACTTGTACTGTAAACGAGGTTCTTGTAAACAGAGCCGTTCCAAACTTTGGGGTGGCTGTGTCTTTTTGATTTTAATTTCCCTAACCTATAGGACCATAAGTGGAAGTGCCCTAGGCTCTGTTGCTTTGTATTTTAGATGTTTCAGGAAACACCATACACTTCTCCCGAATGGTTGTTGGCAATTTACATCCCGCCCATCAGCATAACAAGGCTCCCAGTTCTCCATGGCCTGTCCTGCCTTTCTGGATTTTACACTTTTTTCAGATGGCCCTTTTGACAGGGGGGAAGTGAGACTTCATTGTAGTGCAGATTTCCTTTGCAAGCTTGCTTGGTTGGCCAAAAAGGGCGTATGCGTTTTTTCCTGAATATATTCAGGAAAAAACGCATACGCCCTTTTTGGCCAAGTGCATCATTGTGGACGTTCTGCCTCTTTTCCTATGCTTTCAATGCAATTCCAGTCTACCTCCTGAAATCGGTTTCCTGCAATTCTGCCCCGCTTTCAAGTCCTCTTGGCAGCCTTACTTCAGTCTATTTTTGGACGATAGCTGTCATTTATAACTCTGCAGGTTTGTGAATTACAGTGCCCCTGAGCTCCTTTCTTCAACTCGCTTTCTTGTGACCTGGCCGCAACACCGCAGGATGGCTTCAGGCCCTAATCTGGTTCCGGCCCGGCATGCTGAGCCTTTGGTTAATTCCTCTTCCTGGTGGGAAATGAGAGTTAAATTTGCCCGTTCAGACACCTCCAGCTAGCCTCTCATTGGTTCTCGCTATTCCTGTTCATCTTCCACAGAAATTGCAAACTGGGCCAAACAGGTGGTTAAAGGGACTGACTCTCCAAGTCGGGAGAGTGTTAGTAAAGCGTCTGGAAGGTTGCACCCGAGTACCAGGGGAGGAAAACTGAGACATATTTGAACACGTCTCCCGTTCACATGGTTGATCATACTCTGGGTTCCACATGCATGTTTTAGCTGAAGGAAGAATACCTTAAACCTGGAGAGTTGAGACCCGTGTAATGGGTACCATGCAATATGACTTCAAAGGGTCTTCATTTGCTCACCGAACCTCTCCAATCCTATCACTGCTGCGTTTATGCCCCTGTACACACGCTTGATTCTCTTTTGGAGACATAGCAATCCATAGGTTTTAAGATACTTACTAGTCAGGTACATTCTTAGGCGTTTAATATGGGGTTTTGAGTCCATTTCGTTGAGCAAGGAGTAGCTCTTGTCTATTCCATATTTGGCTTAAGGAACTTTATCTGTGCTCATTTCAATCTCTGGTTTTATGCAGCAGCCCAACTCACCTTTCCCCTTAAGCAAGCATAAGTTGGTTTTCTAAATTTGAGACCCTGTTCTGTTTTGGAATGCAGTTCCTGTGTAGCCAAGTTTACATTCCGTGTATTAGTGATATCTTATGATGTTTCTTTTTCTGTGTGACTTATTTCAGTTAGAATCATCGTACCTGAATCCACTCATTATGCTGCTACGGGCCTGATGACATAGATTTCATTGCTGAGTGATACTGCATTGTACGTAAGTACCACAAGTTCTTTATCCATTTTTCACTTTCTGTGATATTGAACTTGTACGGTAAACGAGGTTCTTGTAAACGGAGGCGTCCTAAACTTTGGGGTGGCTGTGTCTTTTTGATTTTAATTTCCCTAAGCTATAGGACCATAAGTGGAAGTGCCCTAGGCTCTGTTGCTTTGTTTTTTAGATGTTTCAGGAAACACCATACACTTCTCCGGAGTGGCTGTTGGCAATTTACATCCCGCCCATCAGTATAACAAGGCTCCCAGTTCTCCATGGCCTGTCCTGCCTTTCTGGATTTTACACTTTTTTCAGATGGCCCTTTTGACAGGGGGGAAGTGAGACTTCATTGTAGTGCAGATTTCCTTTGCAAGTTTGCTTGGTTGGCCAAAAAGGGCGTATGCGTTTTTTCCTGAATATATTCAGGAAAAAACGCATACGCACTTTTTGGCCAAGTGCATCACTGTGGACGTTCTGCCTCTTTTCCTATGCTTGAAATGCAATTCCTGTCTACCTCCTGAAATCGGTTTCCTGCAATGCTGCCCCGCTTTCAAGTCCTCTTGGCAGCCTTACTTCAGTCTATTTTTGGACGATAGCTGTCATTTATAACTCTGCAGGTTTGTGAATTACAGTGCCCCTGAGCTCCTTTCTTCAACTCGCTTTCTTGTGAGCTGGCCGCAACACCGCAGGATGTCTTCAGGCCCTAATGTGGTTCCGGCATGTCACACTGAGCCTTTGGTTAATTCCTCTTCCTGGTGGGAAATGAGAGTTAAATTTGCCCGTTCAGACACCTCCAGGTAGTCTCTCATTGGTTCTCGCTATTCCTGTTCATCTTCCGCAGAAATTGCAAACTGGGGCAAACAGGAGGTTAAAGGCACTGACTCTCCAAGTAGGGAGAGTGTTAGTAAAGCATCTGGAATGTTGCACCCGAGTACCAGGGGAGGAAAACTGAGACATATTTGAACACGTCTCCCATTAACACGGTTGATCATACTCTGGGTTGCACATGCATGTTTTAGCTGAAGGAAGAATACCTTAAACCTGGAGAGTTGAAACCCGTGGAATGGGTACCATGCAATATGACTTCAAAGGGTCTTCATTTGCTCACCGAACCTCTCCAATCCTATCACTGCTGCGTTTATGCCCCTGTACACATGCTTGATTCTCCTTCGGAGACATAGCAATCCATAGGTTTTACGATACTTACTAGTCAGGTACATTCTTAGGCGTTTAATATGCGGTGTTGAGTCCATTTCGTTGAGCAAGGAGTAGCTCTTGTCTATTCCATATTTGGCTTAAGGAACTTTATCTGTGCTCATTTCAATCTCTGGTTTTATGCAGCACCCCAACTCACCTTTACCCTTAAGCAAGCATAAGTTGGTTTTCTAAATTTGAGACCCTGTTCTGTTCTGTAATTCAGTTCCTGTGTAGCCAAGTTTACATTCCGTGTATTACTGATATCTTATGATGTTTCTTTTTCTGTGTGACTTATTTCAGTTAGAATCATCATACCTGAATCCACTCATTGTGCTGCTAAGGGCCTGATGACACAGATTTCATTGCTGAGTGATATTGCTTTGTAAGTAAATACCACAACTTCTTTATCCATTTTTCAATTTCTGCGATGTTGAACTTGTACTGTAAACGAGGTTCTTGTAAACAGAGCCGTTCCAAACTTTGGGGTGGCTGTGTCTTTTTGATTTTAAATTCCCTAACCTATAGGACCATAAGTGGAAGTGCCCTAGGCTCTGTTGCTTTGTATTTTAGATGTTTCAGGAAACACCATACACTTCTCCCGAGTGGTTGTTGGCAATTTACATCCCGCCCATCAGCATAACAAGGCTCCCAGTTCTCCATGGCCTGTCCTGCCTTTCTGGATTTTACACTTTTTTCAGATGGCCCTTTTGACAGGGGGGAAGTGAGACTTCATTGTAGTGCAGATTTCCTTTGCAAGCTTGCTTGGTTGGCCAAAAAGGGCGTATGCGTTTTTTCCTGAATATATTCAGGAAAAAACGCATACGCCCTTTTTGGCCAAGTGCATCATTGTGGACGTTCTGCCTCTTTTCCTATGCTTTCAATGCAATTCCAGTCTACCTCCTGAAATCGGTTTCCTACAATTCTGCCCCGCTTTCAAGTCCTCTTGGCAGCCTTACTTCAGTCTATTTTTGGACGATAGCTGTCATTTATAACTCTGCAGGTTTGTGAATTACAGTGCCCCTGAGCTCTTTCTTCAACTCGCTTTCTTTTGAGCTGGCCGCAACACCGCAGGATGGCTTCAGGCCCTAATCTGGTTCCGGCCCGGCATGCTGAGCCTTTGGTTAATTCCTCTTCCTGGTGGGAAATGAGAGTTAAATTTGCCCGTCCAGACACCTCCAGCTAACCTCTCATTGGTTCTCGCTATTCCTGTTCATCTTCCGCAGAAATTGCAAACTGGGCCAAACAGGAGGTTAAAGGCGGTGACTCTCCAAGTGGGGAGAGTGTTAGTAAAGCGTCTGGAATGTTGCACCCGAGTACCAGGGGAGGAAAACTGAGACATATTTGAACACGTCTCCCGTTCACATGGTTGATCATCCTCTGGATTCCACATGCATGTTTTAGCTGAAGGAAGAATACCTTAAACCTGGAGAGTTGAGACCCGTGGAATGGGTACCATGCAATATGACTTCAAAGGGTCTTCATTTGCACACCGAACCTCTCCAATCCTATCACTGCTGCCTTTATGCCCCTGTACAGATGCTTGATTCTCTTTTGGAGGCATAGCAATCCATAGGTTTTAAGATACTTACTAGTCAGGTACATTCTTAGGCGTTTAATATGCGGTGTTGAGTCCATTTCGTTGAGCAAGGAGTAGCTCTTGTCTATTCCATATTTGGCTTAAGGAACTTTATCTGTGCTCATTTCAATCTCTGGTTTTATGCAGCACCCCAACTCACCTTTACCCTTAAGCAAGCATAAGTTGGTTTTCTAAATTTGAGACCCTGTTCTGTTCTGTAATTCAGTTCCTGTGTAGCCAAGTTTACATTCCGTGTATTACTGATATCTTATGATGTTTCTTTTTCTGTGTGACTTATTTCAGTTAGAATCATCATACCTGAATCCACTCATTGTGCTGCTAAGGGCCTGATGACACAGATTTCATTGCTGAGTGATATTGCTTTGTAAGTAAATACCACAACTTCTTTATCCATTTTTCAATTTCTGCGATGTTGAACTTGTACTGTAAACGAGGTTCTTGTAAACAGAGCCGTTCCAAACTTTGGGGTGGCTGTGTCTTTTTGATTTTAAATTCCCTAACCTATAGGACCATAAGTGGAAGTGCCCTAGGCTCTGTTGCTTTGTATTTTAGATGTTTCAGGAAACACCATACACTTCTCCCGAGTGGTTGTTGGCAATTTACATCCCGCCCATCAGCATAACAAGGCTCCCAGTTCTCCATGGCCTGTCCTGCCTTTCTGGATTTTACACTTTTTTCAGATGGCCCTTTTGACAGGGGGGAAGTGAGACTTCATTGTAGTGCAGATTTCCTTTGCAAGCTTGCTTGGTTGGCCAAAAAGGGCGTATGCGTTTTTTCCTGAATATATTCAGGAAAAAACGCATACGCCCTTTTTGGCCAAGTGCATCATTGTGGACGTTCTGCCTCTTTTCCTATGCTTTCAATGCAATTCCAGTCTACCTCCTGAAATCGGTTTCCTACAATTCTGCCCCGCTTTCAAGTCCTCTTGGCAGCCTTACTTCAGTCTATTTTTGGACGATAGCTGTCATTTATAACTCTGCAGGTTTGTGAATTACAGTGCCCCTGAGCTCTTTCTTCAACTCGCTTTCTTTTGAGCTGGCCGCAACACCGCAGGATGGCTTCAGGCCCTAATCTGGTTCCGGCCCGGCATGCTGAGCCTTTGGTTAATTCCTCTTCCTGGTGGGAAATGAGAGTTAAATTTGCCCGTCCAGACACCTCCAGCTAACCTCTCATTGGTTCTCGCTATTCCTGTTCATCTTCCACAGAAATTGCAAACTGGGCCAAACAGGAGGTTAAAGGCGGTGACTCTCCAAGTGGGGAGAGTGTTAGTAAAGCGTCTGGAATGTTGCACCCGAGTACCAGGGGAGGAAAACTGAGACATATTTGAACACGTCTCCCGTTCACATGGTTGATCATCCTCTGGATTCCACATGCATGTTTTAGCTGAAGGAAGAATACCTTAAACCTGGAGAGTTGAGACCCGTGGAATGGGTACCATGCAATATGACTTCAAAGGGTCTTCATTTGCACACCGAACCTCTCCAATCCTATCACTGCTGCCTTTATGCCCCTGTACAGATGCTTGATTCTCTTTTGGAGGCATAGCAATCCATAGGTTTTAAGATACTTACTAGTCAGGTACATTCTTAGGCGTTTAATATGGGGTTTTGAGTCCATTTCGTTGAGCAAGGAGTAGCTCTTGTCTATTCCATATTTGGCTTAAGGAACTTTATCTGTGCTCATTTCAATCTCTGGTTTTATGCAGCACCCCAACTCAGCTTTACCCTTTAGCAAGCATAAGTTGGTTTTCTAAATTTGAGACCCTGTTCTGTTCTGTAATTCAGTTCCTGTGTAGCCAAGTTTACATTCCGTGTATTACTGATATCTTATGATGTTTCTTTTTCTGTGTGACTTATTTCAGTTAGAATCATCATACCTGAATCCACTCATTGTGCTGCTAAGGGCCTGATGACACAGATTTCATTGCTGAGTGATATTGCTTTGTAAGTAAATACCACAACTTCTTTATCCATTTTTCACTTTCTGCGATGTTGAACTTGTACTGTAAACGAGGTTCTTGTAAACAGAGCCGTTCCAAACTTTGGGGTGGCTGTGTCTTTTTGATTTTAATTTCCCTAAGCTATAGGACCATAAGTGGAAGTGCCCTAGGCTCTGTTGCTTTGTTTTTTAGATGTTTCAGGAAACACCATACACTTCTCCCGAGTGTCTGTTGGCAATTTACATCCCGTCCATCAGCATAACAAGGCTCCCAGTTCTCCATGGCCTGTCCTGCCTTTCTGGATTTTACACTTTTTTCAGATGGCCCTTTTGACCGGGGGGAAGTGAGACTTCACTGTAGTGCAGATTTCCTTTGCAAGTTTGCTTGGTTGGCCAAAAAGGGCGTATGCGTTTTTTCCTGAATATATTCAGGAAAAAACGCATATGCCCTTTTTGGCCAAGTGCATCATTGTGGACATTCTGCCTCTTTTCCTATGCTTTCAATGCAATTCCAGTCTACCTCCTGAAATCGGTTTCCTGCAATTCTGCCCCGCTTTCAAGTCCTCTTGGCAGCCTTACTTCAGTATATTTTTGGACGATAGCTGTCATTTATAACTCTGCAGGTTTGTGCATTACAGTGCCCCTGAGCTCCTTTCTTCAACTCGCTTTCTTGTGAGCTGGCTGCAACACCGCAGGATGGCTTCAGACCCTAATCTGGTTCCGGCACGGCACGCTGAGCCTTTGGTTATTTCCTCTTCCTCGTGGAAATGAGAGTTATATTTGCCCGTCCAGACACCTCCAGCTAGTCGCTCGTTGGTTCTCGCTATTCCTGTTCATCTTCCGCAGAAATTGCAAACTGGGCCAAACAGGAGGTTAAAGGGACTGACTCTCCAAGTCGGGAGAGTGTTAGTAAAGCGTCTGGAATGTTGCACCCGAGTACCAGGGTACGAAAACTGAGACATATTTGAACACGTCTCCCGATCACACGGTTGATCATACTCTAGGTTCCACATGCATGATTTAGCTGAAGGAAGAATACCTTAAACCTGGGTAATTGAAACCCGTGGAATGGGTACCATGCAATATGACTTCAAAGGGTCTTCATTTGCTCACCGAACCTCTCCAATCCTATCACTGCTGCGTTTATGCCCCTGTACACATGCTTGATTCTCTTTCGGAGACATAGCAATCTATAGGTTTTAAGATACTTACTAGTCAGGTCCATTCTTAGGCGTTTAATATGCGGTGTTGAGTCCATTTCGTTTAGCAAGGACTAGCTCTTGTCTATTCCATATTTGGCTTAAGGAATTTTATCTGTGCTCATTTCAATCTCTGGTTTTATGCAGCACCCCAACTCACCTTTCCCCTTAAGCAAGCATAAGTTGGTTTTCTAAATTTGAGACCCTGTTCTGTTCTGTAATTCAGTTCCTGTGTAGCCAAGTTTACATTCCGTGTATTACTGATATCTTATGATGTTTCTTTTTCTGTGTGACTTATTTCAGTTACAATCATCATACCTGAATCCACTCATTGTGCTGCTAAGGGCCTGATGACATAGATTTCATTGCTGAGTGATATTGCTTTGTAAGTAAATACCACAAGTTCTTTATCCATTTTTCACTTTCTACGATGTTGAACTTGTACTGTAAACGAGGTTCTTGTAAACAGAGGCGTCCCAAACTTTGGGGTGGCTGTGTCTTTTTGATTTTAATTTCCCTAAGCTATAGGACCATAAGTGGAAGTGCCCTAGGCTCTGTTGCTTTGTTTTTTAGATGTTGCAGGAAACACCATACACTTCTCCGGAGTGTCTGTTGGCAATTTACATCCCGCCCATCAGCATAACAAGGCTCCCGGTTCTCCATGGCCTGTCCTGCCTTTCTGGATTTTACACTTTTTTCAGATGGCCCTTTTGACCAGGGGGAAGTGAGACTTCATTGTAGTGCAGATTTCCTTTGCATGCTTGCTTGGTTGCCCAAAAAGGGCGTATGCGTTTTTTCCTGAATATATTCAGGAAAAAACGCATACGCCCTTTTCGGCCAAGTGCATCATTGTGGACGTTCTGCCTCTTTTCCTATGCTTTCAGTGCAATTCCAGTCTACCTCCTGAAATCGGTTTCCTGCAATTCTGCCCCGCTTTCAAGTCCTCTTGGGAGCCTTACTTCAGTATATTTTTGGACGATAGCTGTCATTTATAACTCTGCAGGTTTGTGAATTACAGTGTCCCTGAGCTCCTTTCTTCAACTTGCTTCCTTGTGAGCTGGCCGCAACACCGCAGGATGGCTTCAGGCCCTAATCTGGTTCCGGCACGGCACGCTGAGCCTTTGGTTATTTCCTCTTCCTGGTGGGAAATGAGAGTTAAATTTGCCCGTCCAGACACCTCCAGCTAGTCTCTCATTGGTTCTCGCTATTCCTGTTCATCTTCTGCAGAAATTGCAAACTGGGCCAAACAGGAGGTTAAAGGGACTGACTCTCCAAGTCAGGAGAGTGTTAGTAAAGCGTCTGGAATGTTGCACCCGAGTACCAGGGTACGAAAACTGAGACATATTTGAACACATCTCCCGATCACATGGTTGATCATACTCTGGGTTCCACATGCATGTTTTAGCTGAAGGAAGAATACCTTAAACCTGGAGAGTTGAGACCCGTGGAATGGGTACCATGCAATATGACTTCAAAGGGTCTTCATTTGCTCACCGAACCTCTCCAATCCTATCACTGCTGCGTTTATGCCCCTGTACACACGCTTGATTCTCTTTTGGAGACATAACAATCCATAGGTTTTAAGATACTTACTAGTCAGGTACATTCTTAGGCGTTTAATATGGGGTGTTGAGTCCATTTCGTTGAGCAAGGAGTAGCTCTTGTCTATTCCATATTTGGCTTAAGGAACTTTATCTGTGCTCATTTCAATCTCTGGTTTTATGCAGCAGCCCAACTCACCTTTCCCCTTAAGCAAGCATAAGTTGGTTTTCTAAATTTGACACCCTGTTCTGTTTTGGAATTCAGTTCCTGTGTAGCCAAGTTTACATTCCGTGTATTACTTATATCTTATGATGTTTCTTTTTCTGTGTGACTTATTTCAGTTAGAATTATCGTACCTGAATCCACTCATTATGCTGCTACGGGCCTGATGACATAGATTTCATTGTTGAGTGATACTGCATTGTAGGTAAGTACCACAAGTTCTTTATCCATTTTTCACTTTCTGTGATATTGAACTTGTACGGTAAACGAGGTTCTTGTAAACAGAGGCGTCCCAAACTTTGGGGTGGCTGTGTCTTTTTGATTTTAATTTCCCTAAGCTATAGGACCATAAGTGGAAGTGCCCTAGGCTCTGTTGCTTTGTTTTTTAGATGTTTCAGGAAACACCATACACTTCTCCCGAGTGTCTGTTTGCAATTTACATCCCGCCCATCAGCATAACAAGGCTCCCAGTTCTCCATGGCCTGTCCTGCCTTTCTGGATTTTACACTTTTTTCAGATGGCCCTTTTGACCGGGGGGAAGTGAGACTTCATTGTAGTGCAGATTTCCTTTGCAAGCTTACTTGGTTGGCCAAAAAGGGCGTATGCGTTTTTTCCTGAATATATTCAGGAAAAAACGCATACGCCCTTTTTGGCCAAGTGCATCATTGTGGACGTTCTGCCTCTTTTCCTATGCTTTCAGTGCAATTCCAGTCTACCTCCTGAAATCGGTTTCCTGCAATTCTGCCCCGCTTTCAAGTCCTCTTGGGAGCCTTACTTCAGTATATTTTTGGACGATAGCTGTCATTTATAACTCTGCAGGTTTGTGCATTACAGTGTCCCAGAGCTCCTTTCTTGAACTCGCTTTCTTGTGAGCTGGCCGCAACACCGCAGGATGGCTTCAGGCCCTAATCTGGTTCCGGCACGGCACACTGAGCCTTTGGTTATTTCCTCTTCCTGGTGGGAAATGAGAGTTAAATTTGCCCGTCCAGACACCTCCAGCTAGTCTCTCATTGGTTCTCGCTATTCTTGTTCATCTTCCGCAGAAATTGCAAATTGGGCCAAACAGGAGGTTAAAGGCGCTGACTCTCCAAGTGGGGAGAGTGTTAGTAAAGCGTCTGGAATGTTGCACCCGAATACCAGGGTACGAAAACTGAGACATATTTGAACACATCTCCCGATCACATGGTTGATCATACTCTGGGTTCCACATGCATGTTTTAGCTGAAGGAAGAATACCTTAAACCTGGAGAGTTGAGACCCGTGGAATGGGTACCATGCAATATGACTTCAAAGGGTCTTCATTTGCTCACCGAACCTCACCAATCCTATCACTGCTGCGTTTATGCCCCTGTACACACACTTGATTCTCTTTTGGAGACATAACTATCCATAGGTTTTAAGATACTTACTAGTCAGGTACATTCTTAGGCGTTTAATATGGGGTGTTGAGTCCATTTCGTTGAGCAAGGAGTAGCTCTTGTCTATTCCATATTTGGCTTAAGGAACTTTATCTGTGCTCATTTCAATCTCTGGTTTTATGCAGCAGCCCAACTCACCTTTCCCCTTAAGCAAGCATAAGTTGGTTTTCTAAATTTGACACCCTGTTCTGTTTTGGAATTCAGTTCCTGTGTAGCCAAGTTTACATTCCGTGTATTAGTGATATCTTATGATGTTTCTTTTTCTGTGTGACTTATTTCAGTTAGAATCATCGTACCTGAATCCACTCATTATGCTGCTATGGGCCTGATGACATAGATTTCATTGCTGAGTGATACTGCATTGTACGTAAGTACCACAAGTTCTTTATCCATTTTTCACTTTCTGTGATATTGAACTTGTATGGTAAAGGAGGTTCTTGTAAACAGAGGTGTCCCAAACTTTGGGGTGGCTGTGTCTTTTTGATTTTAATTTCCCTAAGCTATAGGACCATAAGTGGAAGTGCCCTAGGCTCTGTTGCTTTGTTTTTTAGATGTTTCAGGAAACACCATACACTTCTCCTGAGTGTCTGTTGGCAATTTACATCCCGCCCATCAGCATAACAAGGCTCCCAGTTCTCCATGGCCTGTCCTGCCTTTCTGGATTTTACACTTTTTTCAGATGGCCCTTTTGACCGGGGGGAAGTGAGACTTCATTGTAGTGCAGATTTCCTTTGCAAGCTTACTTGGTTGGCCAAAAAGGGCGTATGCGTTTTTTCCTGAATATATTCAGGAAAAAACGCATACGCCCTTTTTGGCCAAGTGCATCATTGTGGACGTTCTGCCTCTTTTCCTATGCTTTCAATGCAATTCCAGTCTACCTCCTGAAATCGCTTTCCTGCAATTCTGCCCCGCTTTCAAGTCCTTTTGGCAGCCTTACTTCAGTATATTTTTGGACGATAGCTGTCATTTATAACTCTGCAGGTTTGTGCATTACAGTGTCCCAGAGCTCCTTTCTTGAACTCGCTTTCTTGTGAGCTGGCCGCAACACCGCAGGATGGCTTCAGGCCCTAATCTGGTTCCGGCACGGCACACTGAGCCTTTGGTTATTTCCTCTTCCTGGTGGGAAATGAGAGTTAAATTTGCCCGTCCAGACACCTCCAGCTAGTCTCTCATTGGTTCTCGCTATTCTTGTTCATCTTCCGCAGAAATTGCAAATTGGGGCAAACAGGAGGTTAAAGGCGCTGACTCTCCAAGTCGGGAGAGTGTTAGTAAAGCGTCTGGAATGTTGCACCCGAGTACCAGGGTACGAAAACTGAGACATATTTGAACACGTCTCCCGATCACATGGTTGATCATACTCTGGGTTCCACATGCATGTTTTAGCTGAAGGAAGAATACCTTAAACCTGGAGAGTTGAGACCCGTGGAATGGGTACCATGCAATATGACTTCAAAGGGTCTTCATTTGCTCACCGAACCTCTCCAATCCTATCACTGCTGCGTTTATGCCCCTGTACACACACTTGATTCTCTTTTGGAGACATAACAATCCATAGGTTTTAAGATACTTACTAGTCAGGTACATTCTTAGGCGTTTAATATGGGGTGTTGAGTCCATTTCGTTGAGCAAGGAGTAGCTCTTGTCTATTCCATATTTGGCTTAAGGAACTTTATCTGTGCTCATTTCAATCTCTGGTTTTATGCAGCAGCCCAACTCACCTTTCCCCTTAAGCAAGCATAAGTTGGTTTTCTAAATTTGACACCCTGTTCTGTTTTGGAATTCAGTTCCTGTGTAGCCAAGTTTACATTCCGTGTATTAGTGATATCTTATAATGTTTCTTTTTCTGTGTGACTTATTTCAGTTAGAATCATCGTACCTGAATCCACTCATTATGCTGCTATGGGCCTGATGACATAGATTTCATTGCTGAGTGATACTGCATTGTACGTAAGTACCACAAGTTCTTTATCCATTTTTCACTTTCTGTGATATTGAACTTGTATGGTAAAGGAGGTTCTTGTAAACAGAGGTGTCCCAAACTTTGGGGTGGCTGTGTCTTTTTGATTTTAATTTCCCTAAGCTATAGGACCATAAGTGGAAGTGCCCTAGGCTCTGTTGCTTTGTTTTTTAGATGTTTCAGGAAACACCATACACTTCTCCTGAGTGTCTGTTGGCAATTTACATCCCGCCCATCAGCATAACAAGGCTCCCAGTTCTCCATGGCCTGTCCTGCCTTTCTGGATTTTACACTTTTTTCAGATGGCCCTTTTGACCGGGGGGAAGTGAGACTTCATTGTAGTGCAGATTTCCTTTGCAAGCTTACTTGGTTGGCCAAAAAGGGCGTATGCGTTTTTTCCTGAATATATTCAGGAAAAAACGCATACGCCCTTTTTGGCCAAGTGCATCATTGTGGACGTTCTGCCTCTTTTCCTATGCTTTCAGTGCAATTCCAGTCTACCTCCTGAAATCGGTTTCCTGCAATTCTGCCCCGCTTTCAAGTCCTCTTGGGAGCCTTACTTCAGTATATTTTTGGACGATAGCTGTCATTTATAACTCTGCAGGTTTGTGAATTACAGTGTCCCTGAGCTCCTTTCTTCAACTTGCTTCCTTGTGAGCTGGCCGCAACACCGCAGGATGGCTTCAGGCCCTAATCTGGTTCCGGCACGGCACGCTGAGCCTTTGGTTATTTCCTCTTCCTGGTGGGAAATGAGAGTTAAATTTGCCCGTCCAGACACCTCCAGCTAGTCTCTCATTGGTTCTCGCTATTCCTGTTCATCTTCCGCAGAAATTGCAAACTGGGCCAAACAGGAGGTTAAAGGGACTGACTCTCTAAGTCGGGAGAGTGTTAGTAAAGCGTCTGGAATGTTGCACCCGAATACCAGGGTTAGAAAACTGAGACATATTTGAACACATCTCCCGATCACATGGTTGATCATACTCTGGGTTCCACATGCATGTTTTAGCTGAAGGAAGAATACCTTAAACCTGGAGAGTTGAGACCCGTGGAATGGGTACCATGCAATATGACTTCAAAGGGTCTTCATTTGCTCACCGAACCTCTCCAATCCTATCACTGCTGCGTTTATGCCCCTGTACACACGCTTGATTCTCTTTTGGAGACATAACAATCCATAGGTTTTAAGATACTTACTAGTCAGTTACATTCTTAGGCGTTTAATATGGGGTGTTGAGTCCATTTCGTTGAGCAAGGAGTAGCTCTTGTCTATTCCATATTTGGCTTAAGGAACTTTATCTGTGCTCATTTCAATCTCTGGTTTTATGCAGCAGCCCAACTCACCTTTCCCCTTAAGCAAGCATAAGTTGGTTTTCTAAATTTGACACCCTGTTCTGTTTTGGAATTCAGTTCCTGTGTAGCCAAGTTTACATTCCGTGTATTAGTGATATCTTATGATGTTTCTTTTTCTGTGTGACTTATTTCAGTTAGAATCATCGTACCTGAATCCACTCATTATGCTGCTATGGGCCTGATGACATAGATTTCATTGCTGAGTGATACTGCATTGTACGTAAGTACCACAAGTTCTTTATCCATTTTTCACTTTCTGTGATATTGAACTTGTATGGTAAAGGAGGTTCTTGTAAACAGAGGTGTCCCAAACTTTGGGGTGGCTGTGTCTTTTTGATTTTAATTTCCCTAAGCTATAGGACCATAAGTGGAAGTGCCCTAGGCTCTGTTGCTTTGTTTTTTAGATGTTTCAGGAAACACCATACACTTCTCCCGAGTGTCTGTTGGCAATTTACATCCCGCCCATCAGCATAACAAGGCTCCCAGTTCTCCATGGCCTGTCCTGCCTTTCTGGATTTTACACTTTTTTCAGATGGCCCTTTTGACCGGGGGGAAGTGAGACTTCACTGTAGTGCAGATTTCCTTTGCAAGTTTGCTTGGTTGGCCAAAAAGGGCGTATGCGTTTTATCCTGAATATATTCAGGAAAAAACGCATACGCCCTTTTTGGCCAAGTGCATCATTGTGGACGTTCTGCCTCTTTTCCTATGCTTTCAATGCAATTCCAGTCTACCTCCTGAAATCGGTTTCCTGCAATTCTGCCCCGCTTTCAAGTCCTCTTGGCAGCCTTACTTCAGTATATTTTTGGACGATAGCTGTCATTTATAACTCTGCAGGTTTGTGCATTACAGTGCCCCTGAGCTCCTTTCTTCAACTCGCTTTCTTGTGAGCTGGCTGCAACACCGCAGGATGGCTTCAGGCCCTAATCTGGTTCCGGCACGGCACGCTGAGCCTTTGGTTATTTCCTCTTCCTGGTGGGAAATGAGAGTTAAATTTGCCCGTCCAGACACCTCCAGCTAGTCTCTCATTGGTTCTCGCTATTCCTGTTCATCTTCCGCAGAAATTGCAAACTGGGCCAAACAGGAGGTTAAAGGGACTGACTCTCCAAGTCGGGAGAGTGTTAGTAAAGCGTCTGGAATGTTGCACCCGAGTACCAGGGTACGAAAACTGAGACATATTTGAACACGTCTCCCGATCACATGGTTGATCATACTCTAGGTTCCACATGCATGATTTAGCTGAAGGAAGAATACCTTAAACCTGGGTAGTTGAAACCCGTGGAATGGGTACCATGCAATATGACTTCAAAGGGTCTTCATTTGCTCACCGAACCTCTCCAATCCTATCACTGCTGCGTTTATGCCCCTGTACACATGCTTGATTCTCTTTCAGAGACATAGCAATCCATAGGTTTTAAGATACTTACTAGTCAGGTACATTCTTAGGCGTTTAATATGCGGTGCTGAGTCCATTTCGTTGAGCAAGGAGTAGCTCTTGTCTATTCCATATTTGGCTTAAGGAACTTTATCTGTGCTAATTTCAATCTCTGGTTTTATGCAGCACCCCAACTCACCTTTCCCCTTAAGCAAGCATAAGTTGGTTTTCTAAATTTGAGACCCTGTTCTGCTCTGTAATTCAGTTCCTGTGTAGCCAAGTTTACATTCCGTGTATTACTGATATCTTATGATGTTTCTTTTTCTGTGTGACTTATTTCAGTTAGAATCATCATACCTGAATCCACTCATTGTGCTGCTAAGTGCCTGATGACATAGATTTCATTGCTGAGTGATATTGTTTTGTAAGTAAATACCACAAGTTCTTTATCCATTTTTCACTTTCTGCGATGTTGAACTTGTACTGTAAACGAGGTTCTTGTAAACAGAGGCGTCCCAAACTTTGGGGTGGCTGTGTCTTTTTGATTTTAATTTCCCTAAGCTATAGGACCATAAGTGGAAGTGCCCTAGGCTCTGTTGCTTTGTTTTTTAGATGTTTCAGGAAACACCATACACTTCTCCCGAGTGTCTGTTGGCAATTTACATCCCGCCCCTGAGCATAACAAGGCTCCCGGTTCTCCATGGCCTGTCCTGCCTTTCTGGATTTTACACTTTTTTCAGATGGCCCTTTTGACCAGGGGGAAGTGAGACTTCATTGTAGTGCAGATTTCCTTTGCAAGCTTGCTTGGTTGGCCAAAAAGGGCGTATGCGTTTTTTCCTGAATATATTCAGGAAAAAACGCATACGCCCTTTTTGGCCAAGTGCATCATTGTGGACGTTCTGCCTCTTTTCCTATGCTTTCAATGCAATTCCAGTCTACCTCCTGAAATCGGTTTCCTGCAATTCTGCCCCGCTTTCAAGTCCTCTTGGCAGCCTTTCTTCAGTATATTTTTGGACGATAGCTGTCATTTACAACTCTGCAGGTTTGTGAATTACAGTGTCCCTGAGCTCCTTTCTTCAACTTGCTTCCTTTTGAGCTGGCCGCAACACCGCAGGATGGCTTCAGGCCCTAATCTGGTTCCGGCACGGCACGCTGATCCTTTGGTTATTTCCTCTTCCTGGTGGGAAATGAGAGTTAAATTTGCCCGTCCAGACACCTCCAGCTAGTCTCTCATTGGTTCTCGCTATTCCTGTTCATCTTCCGCAGAAATTGCAAACTGGGCCAAACAGGAGGTTAAAGGGACTGACTCTCCGAGTCGGGAGAGTGTTAGTAAAGCGTCTGGAATGTTGCACCCGAATACCAGGGTACGAAAACTGAGACATATTTGAACACATCTCCCGATCACATGGTTGATCATACTCTGGGTTCCACATGCATGTTTTAGCTGAAGGAAGAATACCTTAAACCTGGAGAGTTGAGACCCGTGGAATGGGTACCATGCAATATGACTTCAAAGGGTCTTCATTTGCTCACCGAACCTCTCCAATCCTATCACTGCTGCGTTTATGCCCCTGTACACACGCTTGATTCTCTTTTGGAGACATAGCAATCCATAGGTTTTAAGATACTTACTAGTCAGGTACATTCTTAGGCGTTTAATATGGGGTGTTGAGTCCATTTCGTTGAGCAAGGAGTAGCTCTTGTCTATTCCATATTTGGCTTAAGGAACTTTATCTGTGCTCATTTCAATCTCTGGTTTTATGCAGCAGCCCAACTCACCTTTCCCCTTAAGCAAGCATAAGTTGGTTTTCTAAATTTGACACCCTGTTCTGTTTTGGAATTCAGTTCCTGTGTAGCCAAGTTTACATTCCGTGTATTAGTGATATCTTATGATGTTTCTTTTTCTGTGTGACTTATTTCAGTTAGAATCATCGTACCTGAATCCACTCATTATGCTGCTATGGGCCTGATGACATAGATTTCATTGCTGAGTGATACTGCATTGTACGTAAGTACCACAAGTTCTTTATCCATTTTTCACTTTCTGTGATATTGAACTTGTATGGTAAAGGAGGTTCTTGTAAACAGAGGTGTCCCAAACTTTGGGGTGGCTGTGTCTTTTTGATTTTAATTTCCCTAAGCTATAGGACCATAAGTGGAAGTGCCCTAGGCTCTGTTGCTTTGTTTTTTAGATGTTTCAGGAAACACCATACACTTCTCCCGAGTGTCTGTTGGCAATTTACATCCCGCCCATCAGCATAACAAGGCTCCCAGTTCTCCATGGCCTGTCCTGCCTTTCTGGATTTTACACTTTTTTCAGATGGCCCTTTTGACCGGGGGGAAGTGAGACTTCACTGTAGTGCAGATTTCCTTTGCAAGTTTGCTTGGTTGGCCAAAAAGGGCGTATGCGTTTTATCCTGAATATATTCAGGAAAAAACGCATACGCCCTTTTTGGCCAAGTGCATCATTGTGGACGTTCTGCCTCTTTTCCTATGCTTTCAATGCAATTCCAGTCTACCTCCTGAAATCGGTTTCCTGCAATTCTGCCCCGCTTTCAAGTCCTCTTGGCAGCCTTACTTCAGTATATTTTTGGACGATAGCTGTCATTTATAACTCTGCAGGTTTGTGCATTACAGTGCCCCTGAGCTCCTTTCTTCAACTCGCTTTCTTGTGAGCTGGCTGCAACACCGCAGGATGGCTTCAGGCCCTAATCTGGTTCCGGCACGGCACGCTGAGCCTTTGGTTATTTCCTCTTCCTGGTGGGAAATGAGAGTTAAATTTGCCCGTCCAGACACCTCCAGCTAGTCTCTCATTGGTTCTCGCTATTCCTGTTCATCTTCCGCAGAAATTGCAAACTGGGCCAAACAGGAGGTTAAAGGGACTGACTCTCCAAGTCGGGAGAGTGTTAGTAAAGCGTCTGGAATGTTGCACCCGAGTACCAGGGTACGAAAACTGAGACATATTTGAACACGTCTCCCGATCACATGGTTGATCATACTCTAGGTTCCACATGCATGATTTAGCTGAAGGAAGAATACCTTAAACCTGGGTAGTTGAAACCCGTGGAATGGGTACCATGCAATATGACTTCAAAGGGTCTTCATTTGCTCACCGAACCTCTCCAATCCTATCACTGCTGCGTTTATGCCCCTGTACACATGCTTGATTCTCTTGCGGAGACATAGCAATCCATAGGTTTTAAGATACTTACTAGTCAGGTACATTCTTAGGCGTTTAATATGCGGTGCTGAGTCCATTTCGTTGAGCAAGGAGTAGCTCTTGTCTATTCCATATTTGGCTTAAGGAACTTTATCTGTGCTAATTTCAATCTCTGGTTTTATGCAGCACCCCAACTCACCTTTCCCCTTAAGCAAGCATAAGTTGGTTTTCTAAATTTGAGACCCTGTTCTGCTCTGTAATTCAGTTCCTGTGTAGCCAAGTTTACATTCCGTGTATTACTGATATCTTATGATGTTTCTTTTTCTGTGTGACTTATTTCAGTTAGAATCATCATACCTGAATCCACTCATTGTGCTGCTAAGTGCCTGATGACATAGATTTCATTGCTGAGTGATATTGTTTTGTAAGTAAATACCGCAAGTTCTTTATCCATTTTTCACTTTCTGCGATGTTGAACTTGTACTGTAAACGAGGTTCTTGTAAACAGAGGCGTCCCAAACTTTGGGGTGGC
Source organism: Delphinus delphis (assembly GCF_949987515.2). Lineage (NCBI taxonomy): Eukaryota > Metazoa > Chordata > Mammalia > Artiodactyla > Delphinidae > Delphinus > Delphinus delphis. The sequence continues at coordinate 5,733,640 of NW_027192648.1, forward strand.
TGTGTCTTTTTGATTTTAATTTCCCTAAGCTATAGGACCATAAGTGGAAGTGCCCTAGGCTCTGTTGCTTTGTTTTTTAGATGTTTCAGGAAACACCATACACTTCTCCCGAGTGTCTGTTGGCAATTTACATCCCGCCCATGAGCATAACAAGGCTCCCGGTTCTCCATGGCCTGTCCTGCCTTTCTGGATTTTACACTTTTTTCAGATGGCCCTTTTGACCAGGGGGAAGTGAGACTTCATTGTAGTGCAGATTTCCTTTGCAAGCTTGCTTGGTTGGCCAAAAAGGGCGTATGCGTTTTTTCCTGAATATATTCAGGAAAAAACGCATACGCCCTTTTTGGCCAAGTGCATCATTGTGGACGTTCTGCCTCTTTTCCTATGCTTTCAATGCAATTCCAGTCTACCTCCTGAAATCGGTTTCCTGCAATTCTGCCCCGCTTTCAAGTCCTCTTGGCAGCCTTTCTTCAGTATATTTTTGGACGATAGCTGTCATTTACAACTCTGCAGGTTTGTGAATTACAGTGTCCCTGAGCTCCTTTCTTCAACTTGCTTCCTTGTGAGCTGGCCGCAACACCGCAGGATGGCTTCAGGCCCTAATCTGGTTCCGGCACGGCACGCTGATCCTTTGGTTATTTCCTCTTCCTGGTGGGAAATGAGAGTTAAATTTGCCCGTCCAGACACCTCCAGCTAGTCTCTCATTGGTTCTCGCTATTCCTGTTCATCTTCCGCAGAAATTGCAAACTGGGCCAAACAGGAGGTTAAAGGGACTGACTCTCCGAGTCGGGAGAGTGTTAGTAAAGCGTCTGGAATGTTGCACCCGAATACCAGGGTACGAAAACTGAGACATATTTGAACACATCTCCCGATCACATGGTTGATCATACTCTGGGTTCCACATGCATGTTTTAGCTGAAGGAAGAATACCTTAAACCTGGAGAGTTGAGACCCGTGGAATGGGTACCATGCAATATGACTTCAAAGGGTCTTCATTTGCTCACCGAACCTCTCCAATCCTATCACTGCTGCGTTTATGCCCCTGTACACACGCTTGATTCTCTTTTGGAGACATAGCAATCCATAGGTTTTAAGATACTTACTAGTCAGGTACATTCTTAGGCGTTTAATATGGGGTGTTGAGTCCATTTCGTTGAGCAAGGAGTAGCTCTTGTCTATTCCATATTTGGCTTAAGGAACTTTATCTGTGCTCATTTCAATCTCTGGTTTTATGCAGCAGCCCAACTCACCTTTCCCCTTAAGCAAGCATAAGTTGGTTTTCTAAATTTGACACCCTGTTCTGTTTTGGAATTCAGTTCCTGTGTAGCCAAGTTTACATTCCGTGTATTAGTGATATCTTATGATGTTTCTTTTTCTGTGTGACTTATTTCAGTTAGAATCATCGTACCTGAATCCACTCATTATGCTGCTATGGGCCTGATGACATAGATTTCATTGCTGAGTGATACTGCATTGTACGTAAGTACCACAAGTTCTTTATCCATTTTTCACTTTCTGTGATATTGAACTTGTATGGTAAAGGAGGTTCTTGTAAACAGAGGTGTCCCAAACTTTGGGGTGGCTGTGTCTTTTTGATTTTAATTTCCCTAAGCTATAGGACCATAAGTGGAAGTGCCCTAGGCTCTGTTGCTTTGTTTTTTAGATGTTTCAGGAAACACCATACACTTCTCCCGAGTGTCTGTTGGCAATTTACATCCCGCCCATCAGCATAACAAGGCTCCCAGTTCTCCATGGCCTGTCCTGCCTTTCTGGATTTTACACTTTTTTCAGATGGCCCTTTTGACCGGGGGGAAGTGAGACTTCACTGTAGTGCAGATTTCCTTTGCAAGTTTGCTTGGTTGGCCAAAAAGGGCGTATGCGTTTTTTCCTGAATATATTCAGGAAAAAACGCATACGCCCTTTTTGGCCAAGTGCATCATTGTGGACGTTCTGCCTCATTTCCTATGCTTTAAATGCAATTCCAGTCTACCTCCTGAAATCGGTTTCCTGCAATTCTGCCTTTCTTTCAATGCCTCTTCATAGCCTTTCCTCAATATCCTTTTTGAAAACTGTTGGCCTTTATAACTCTGCACGTTTTTGAATTGAAGTGACCCTGAGCTCCATTTTTCAGCTCTTATTTTTGTGATCTTGCCTCATAACCGCAGGATTCCTTCAGGCCCTATTCTTCTTGTGGGACACCTTGCTGTGCCTTTGGTTAATTCTTCTTACTGATGTGAAATTAGAGTGACATGTGCCCATTGAAACCACTACATTAGTTTCTCACTGGTTCCCCCTAACCCATTCATCCTCCGCACTATCTGCAGACTGTGCGATACTGGAACTTAAAGGCATTGACTCTCCATGTGAGGTTGTTGTTAGTAAAGCGGCTGGAATGTCGATCCGGTGCCCCAGGAGAGGAACAATGAGGTGTGTTTTAGAAACCTTTCCCGATCATATGGTATACCAGTCGCTGGGTTTCCCAAGCATGGTTTAGCTGTAGGAAGATTCCCTTCAACCTGGAGTGTTGGGACCCTTGGAATGAGTAGCATGAAGTATTGCATTAAACTTTTGGCAGTTGCTCACCAAAGCTCACCAATCCTGTCAGCCCCAAGTGTCCAGCCTTATGTCTTATCCAGCTGTGGGTTTATATGTGGTCAATCCAGGTTGCATCACAGCCCCTGAGCGAATTTTGTAAGAATTTTTCTCTCTTTCATTGTTTCTGCGTTTTGTTTTTAAAATTTATTTCTATAATGGGGTTTAGCTCATCTTCACTGCTGTGTTTGTGCCGCTCTGCACACACTTGATTCCCTTATGGAGATATATCAATACATGGGTTTTAAGATTCTTATTACTCAGATATATTTCTCTGCGGTGTATAGGGTGTGTTGAGGCCAGTTCATTGAGCAAGGTGTAGATCTTGTCTAATACCTATTTGGTTTATTGAACGGTATCTGTGCTAATTTCAAACTCTGGTTTTATGCATCACCCCACCTCTCCTTTCCCCTTAAGCTGACATAAGTGTGTTTTCTAAATGTGAGACACTGTTCTGTTCTGTAATTCATTTCTTGTGCAGCCATATTTACCCTCCCTCTATAAGTGATATCTTATGATATGTTTCTTTTTCTGTTTGACTTATTTCAAGTAGTATTATCGGACCTAAATCCACTCTTTATCCTTCTACTAGCCTTATTACATTGATTTCATGGTGAAGAGATATTCCATTGTACATAAGTACCACATCTTCTTTATCCATTGTTCTCTTTCCTGGGATATTTAAGGTGTACTGAAGTTGAGGTTCTTGTAAACAGAGTAGCCCTAAACTGTGGTGTGCTTGTGTCTTGTTGATTTTTAGACTTCCCTAGATATACTCCCATGATTGGAAGTGTCCTATGCTCTGTAGCTCTGTTTTTTAGATGATTTAGGAACCACCATACACTCCTCCAGAGTGGCTCTCGGCAGTTCACACACTGCCCATCAGCGTATAAAGGCTCCCTGTTCTCCATGGCCTGTCCTGCATTTCTGGTTTTTACAATTTTTTAGGATGGCCCTTTTGACCGGTGGGAAGTGAGACTTCTTTGTTGTGCACATTTGCATTGCTTGCTTGTTTCCTTGCCCATAAGGTGCATATGCGTTTTTTCCTGGATATAATCAGGAAAAAACGCATACGCCCTTTTGGGCCAACTGCATCATTGTCGAAATTCTGCCGCTTTTCATGTGCTTTAAAGACGAGTCCAATCTATCTCTTGAAATCTGTTTCTTGCAATTCTGTCTTGCATTCAGATCCTCTTCTTTGCCTTACCTCAACATAATTTTGGACGTTAGTTTTCATTTATAACTCTGCAGGTTTGTGAATTGCAGTGACCCTGAGCTCCATTTTTTAAGTTGCTCTTTTGTGAGCTGGCCTCAAACCCGCAGGATTGCTTCAGGCCCTATTTTGGCTCCAGCGAGGTGGGCTGAGCCTTTTTTTAATTCTTATTCTTAATGGGAAATTAGAGTGATATGTGCCCGTCCAAACCCCTACAACTATTCTCTCATTGGTTCCCCCTCTTCCCGTTCATCCTCCTCACAATTTGCAAAATGTGTGAAACAGAAGTTGAAATGTGCTGATTCTCCAAGTGGGGAGATTCTAAGTAACGTGGCTGGAATGGTGAACAGGAGCACCAGGAGAGGATAAATGAGCTGCATTTTAGACACATCTCCCGATCACATGGTGTACAGTCCTCTGGGTTTTCCATGCATGTTTTAGCTGTAGGAAGATCCCTTGAACCTGCAGATTTGGGACCCATTGAATGGGCACCAGGTAGTATTACTTTAAAGGGTGTGCATTTCCTCACCCAACCTCACATTTCTCTTAGCGCGAACAGTTTCCAGCCTTATGTCTCATCCTGCTGTGGGTCTAGACGTGTTCAATCCATGTTGCATCACCGTCCCTGAGGAAAAGTTGTAAGAGGTTTTCTCTGTCTCTCTGTCGTTTATTTTTTCAATTTATTACTATATTGGTTACAGCTGATTTTCAAAGCTCTGTTTCTTGCTGCTGTACATCCACTTGATTCACGTACAGAGAGACATCAGTAAATTCTTTTCCAGATTCTTACCAGTCGTATATATTCTTTTCCGGTGACTTGAGTGTGCTGAGTGTAGTTCTTTTAGCTACCGTGTAGGCCTTGTTGATTATCAGTTTGGTATTTGGAATGGTATCTTTGCTAATTTCAACCTCCTGGATGATGCCTCACCCCTCCCCACCTTTCCCGTTTAGCAGCCTTATGCGTGTTTTCTACATATTTGACTATGTTTTTGTTTTGTAATTTATTTCATGTGTAGCTATTTTGGATTCCACCTTTAAGTGATATCTTATGATATGTGTCTTTTTCTTTTTGAATTCTGTCGCTTAGAATGATCATACATAACTCCTCTGGAGTTGTTACAACTGGCCATATTTCATTGATTTCCAGGCTGAGTAATATTCCACTCTACATAAGTACCACATCTCTATCCATTTTTTCCCTCCAGAGACATTTAAGTTATATCCTAGTCGAGGATCTTTTAAACAGAGAGGGGGTAAACATTGGGGTGCCTGTGTCCTCTCGATTTTTGTTTTTCCCAAGATATACGCCCATGAGTGCAAGTGCCCTATGCTCTGTAGCTCATTTTTTAGATGCTTTAGTAAACACAATACACTTCTCCAGAATGGCCGTTGGCAATATACATTTCCACTATAAGTCTCACAGGGCTCCCTCTTCTCGTTGCCCTGTCCTGCATTTCTGTTGTTTACGCTTTATGAGGATGGCTCTTCTGACTGATGCGAAGTGATATCTTTTGTAGTATTGATTTCCAGTGCCCACCTGTTTGGTTGGCTAAAAAAGTGTATGCCCTTTTCTTGAATATATACAGAAAAAAACGCATACACCCTTTTTGGCCAACTGCAATGTTGGCAATGTTCAGCTCCTTTTCTTGTGCTTAATGGCGAGTCCTTTCTACCTCCTCAAATCCCTTTCCTGCCATTCTCCCTTGCTTACAAGTCCTTTTCTCTGACTTTCCTCAAGACATTTTTCAGTGATGGATATTTTCAACTCTGCAGTTTTGTGAATTTTACTGCCCCTGAGTTCCATTGCTCAACTTGTGTTTATGGGAACTGGCCACAAAGCAGCGGGATTTCCTCAAGCCCTATACTGTTTCCATGGGCAACCCTAGCCTTTGGTCAATTCGTCTTCCTGATTGGAAATTAGAGTGACATGTGCCTGTCTGAACACCTAGGACTTGTCTCTCATTGTTCCTCATCCTTCCGCTTCATCCTCTGGACAAATTCCAAACTGTACGCAACAGGATGTTGACAGTGCTGACATCTCCAAGTGGGGAGACTGTTAGTAAAGACGCTGGAGGGGTGAACCCGAGCACCAGGAGATGAGGAGATGAGATGCCTTTTCCAAACTCTTCCCGATCAGACGGTATAGCATCCTCTGGGTGTGACAGACATGTTTTAGCAGTAGGAAGAGTCCCATTCATGTAAGGAGAACACCAGGGCTTTTTCAAAATCAGTGTCTCCCCGAAACCCAAACTGGGGAAGTTTTTAAGCTACGGCTACACATATGTTCATTAAGGGCCTTGGGAAGTAGGCAGACTCCAAATTTTAGATGATTGAAGTCTTCAGGGTCAGAAGCACTCACCACCAGCTTCCCTTAGGCTACACTTTAACTGTCATTGATAGATGATGTCAACAAAAATATCTATTCTTTTTCAGATTATTTCCCCTTATAGGTTATTGCAAAATGTTGAGTGTAGTTCCCTGTGCTATACAGTAGTTCCTTGTTGATGATCTATTTTATACATAGCAGTGTGTATGTGTTAATCCCAAACTGTTAATTTATCCCTCCTCCCACCTTTCCCCTTTGGTAATAATAAATTATAAGATTTTATACTTCTCAGAAATGGGGGAGCTGAAAGAGAGGTATCATTTTCAATGGAAAAGCATTTAAAACAAGATTGAAGCTTTAACCAAGATTATTAGATGTACATCCTTGGAAAGAAATCACTTCGTTTCTCTAATATTGACCTGACAAATAAGACAAACCCTTTCACTGAACTTGCTTATAATAAAGTGATGGAAATATCAAATGGAAGTGTTAGAAACATCTTATTTTACCCGAGCCTTATACACTGTTCTATGTTAACTACAGTTTGGCTCACACATCTGTTCATTGAGGTTACAATAGTCTCAATTTCTGTTACTGATCCTCCAGAGTGGACCCCAACAAGTGTCCCCCTGCCCAGTGTCATTGGGGCCAACAGATCGACACTGAGTTTGGTTCACAAGCAAAGGAAACTTTATATTTTGATCAGAGAATGGAGAGGTGAGAGCATGCACTACCCCGTGGGCTGTGGGCTGGGCTGCTGTGTAGAGATCCTGTCAGAGTCAGTGGGAGGGAGGGGACAGAGCTTTCAAGGGCTGGGTTGGCTGCAGCTCAGGCTCTATATCGTGGAGTCTGCACTGGGCCCCAGGAGCTGAGGTGTCGACCCAGCCATTCTGCACTAGGAAATCTGGTCTGAAGTGCCGGGTGTGGAGCCTCTGCATGCGAGACCCTAGGAGTACGTGAAATTAGACAAAGCACAAAGGATAAAAAAGTTAGACTTGACTTTATTGCCCAGATTCTATTTTTATCTCCCAGGGATTTTTAATGGGCTTTGCTGGGGACAAACCCCTCCTCTGCCTTTTGTCCCGTTCCTCATTCTTGGAGTGCTGAGGGTGCAGACCCTTCTTCTGTAACTGCTGAGTGCTGAGTTGGGAGCCCTCATACCCAGGGGCGAGGGTCAGAACTTCTCCCCAGCAGCCTCCAGGTGACGTTGATTGTCCCCAGGACCCCTGCCTCCCTGCTCGTGCACCTGAGCACCAGCATTGGAAGTGTTATAGATTCTAATGACCTTTAAGGGTCCAGGAAAGAGATGTGCAGAGACGCTGTGGGGGCCGGTTTCACCCCGCCCCACATTTGTTCGGCCACCTTAGGCTGACCGTTTCTGCCAGCCTAGATGCTCTGACCAGTAGTCTGTGCTTTCTTCAATTAGGTCCCTGAATTAACGTACAAACAGCACCAGGTGTCAGAGCCCTGCCCGCTCAACTCCCAGACAGTCCAGGGTCAGTGGTGATCAAGGACCATGATGGCCACTGAGTCAACAGCCTTTTGAAGTAAACAGGAGTCCAGCCGGTCTTATTGGCCACCATCATCACGGTGTCTGTAGGCTTTTCTATGGTGACAGTGTGGTATACTGTTCCCCCGCCAAGATTATTAGCTCCCCTCTGGGTGCAGTAAGTCCTGCAAGCAGTAGTCTACTGTTTTGGGACACACTCTTGTTGTTTTATGAGAAAAACTCCAGGTCAAGTGATGTTCACACGAGTCGTCATGGTGCCCTGTTGCCCCCGGTTATCTCTCTGGATGTTGGAGTTGGAAGGCCTCCTCACTCGAGGTTGCTGTGCCAACGGAGCGAACCCTGCAACTTCAGGGCATGGTTGGTGGTTAGGATCACCACGTGGTGTCCTTTTCCCTTAGGAGGGAGGTGGCCTTTTGGGCTGCTGATTTCCAGGTTTTTAGTTACCGCCAGTATCTTGGCCAGATGTGGCAGTGGGTCAAGCCCCTTGGTGACCGTAGTTTATCCTACCTGGATGGCATTCTTGCATTGTTCCATTTCAAGTGGTCCCAGTTTTTGCACTAATTCTCCAATGGCGATTCACCTTTCACTGGGAATGTAAAGGTCAAAGGGTTTAGCTAAATTAGGGAGTTCCAGGGCAAGGGTCTGAATTGACTGCTCTTTCCATTCTTGAAAGGCCACTTCTGGATTCTATTCAAAAGGATCATCATCTTTTCCTTTCAGTGTTTCATATAGAGGCCCAGCTAGTAGACTATAGTTAGGGATCCAGAAGCAGCAAACCCTGGCCTCCCCAGGAACCCCTAAGCTGTCTTCTAGTTTTAGAAAGGGGTAAGGCTGAAAATGGTTTCTTCCCTTTCCTGGGATGGGCTTCTCCGACCTTCTGTGAGAATGAAGCCCAGGCAGGTCACCGCAGTCTGTGATATTTGAGCTTCTTTTTGGACGACTTCTATCCTTTATTGGCTTGGTAGTTCAGAGGCCTCCTTAGTAGGGCTGGCGATCAGAATGTCGTCTGCGTATTGAAGGAGGGTTTCCTTTTCCAGAGGTAGAACTTTTAGGTCTTTACCTAAGCTTTCCCCAAAGACGGTGTGGGAATTTTTGCACCCTTGGGGCAAGACGGCCCGGAAGTATTGTTTTAGTTGTATGTTGAGTCCTGCCACTCACAAGCCAAAATTTCTTGTGACTCTGGGACTAATGGAATACAAAAGAAGGCATCATTGAAGACTAATACAGAATACCATGTCCTGGTGGTTGGTAGAATGACCAGCAGGGTGTAGGAATTAGGAGCAGCTGGAGGTATATCCTCGGTGGCTTCACTGACTGTCCTGATATTCTTTACCAGGTCCCCAGCAGCCCATGGGGCTCTCGTGGTCAGACCAATCCCCGGATACAGAGCTACCCTTGCAGGTACCGTGGCAGGGCTGGGCACACAGGAACCATGCACATAGCCCTCATTGCAGAGCACCCCCAGCTCACCTGTCACTCAGAGCTGACACAGAGCACCTCAGAGCAGGACTTGAACTAACAAACAGCAGCTGCGACAGGTCTGTGACCCTGGGCATCACTCTGTACGGCCTCCCTCCACCTGGTCTTCCAGAGACTTCCACTGCACCCGGGGCACCAGGCCTCTGTCTCCAACCACCACCCACCCCTCCTCTCCCTGACTCCTGGGTTCCTCTCATTAGGAGAGTGTTTTCTTGAAGTTGTCTCCCACTCATGGGCCAGATAAAATGATTAGAAAACAAGCCAAAGCTGCAGCCCCTTGTCTATCTTGACTCTCAGGAGCCCACACCTGTTCCTTGGACCTGGCCGGTTCAGCAAGTTCCATTTTCTGCAACTGTGAGCCCCTGAGGGGTGATGATTGGCTGACCTGGGCAGCCTTACCGTGCCGGCCAGCCCTCCCCAGGTGTGCCTGGGTTGAGATCAATATAAATACCACTCCAGGCAGCAAGAGCCCCTGCAGCCGTGCCTGACGCCATTTTCTCTGCCCTGTCAGCAGTCTCGGGGCTGGGCTGGTGGGAGGGAGTGAGAGGCCACAGCTTTGTGGGTGGCCCAGTGTGAGTGGGGCTCTGCTGGACTTTCTGCAGCAGTTGCCAGGCTGCCACCTGCTAAAGAAGAGGATGTGTCACCCATACCTGCTGCTGGAATTTCTCCCTGGGCAGAGGTGAGGAAGAAAAAAAGCAGTGGGGGCAGGGACAGGACGGGTATCTCAGGCAGGGAAATGGAAATCTTCCAGAAGAGCACCCAGGGCCAGTACCATACTGGCTGGCCTGCAGGCACCAAGTCGGCTGGCATGCTGTCACTCGTGTGGCTCCATGGCCCTTCCTCTAGGCTTTCAAGTCCTTGTACATATTCAGGTGTTTTACCTGGGAAGGTTGGGAACAGTTCAGCAGCAGCTGGCCTGGGGCTCATCTCACGTTTACTCACAGATGCCTCGGCACGGTCCCCCAGGCTTGTAATGAGGACACTCCTTGCAGGGGGGCTGCTGGCTGCATGCGAGATGATTCCCCACCTCTGACCAACTTCAGAATTGTCTACCACTGAAGCAAGTGCCCTGATAGGGTTTTCATCTGTATAACTGGTGGGTTCTGTTTTGTTTTTTTCTTTTTTGTTTCAAGGTAGGTTTTATTCCTCTTTTTTGTACTTATGGATGTAAGCATGGAAATAATTCATTCATATAAATACATGTATGTGAAAGGAATAACTTTTTTCCGTTTTTTAAAAAATTTTATTTTTCATCTTATTTTATTTATTTTTATACAGCAGGTTCTTATTGGTTATCTATTTTATACATATAAATGTATACATGTCAATCCCAATCTCCCAACTCCTCCCACCGCCACCCCCCCATGGCTTTCCCCTCTTTGTGTCCATACATTTGTTCTCTACATCTGTGTCTCTATTTCTGCCCTTCAAACCGGTTCATCTGTACCATTTTTCTAGGTTCCACATATATGCGTTAATATACAATATTTGTTTTTCTCTCTCTGACTTACTTCACTCTGTATGACAGTCTCTAGATCCATCGACGTCTCTACAAATGACCCAATTTCATTCCTTTTTATGGCTAATAGTCCATTTTATATATGTACCACATCTTTATCCATTCGTCTGTCTGTGGGCATTTAGGTTGCTTCCATTACCTGGCTATTGTAAATAGTGCTGCAATGAACATTGTGGTGAATGTGTCTTTTTGATTTATGGTTTTCTCTGGGTATATGCCCAGTAGTGGGTTGCTGGATCATATGGTAATTCTATTTTTAGTTTTTTAAGGAACCTCCATACTGTTCTCCATAGTGACTATCAATTTACATTCCCACCAATCGTGGAAGAGGGTTCCTTTTCTCCACACCCTCTCCAGCATTTGTTGTTTGTAGATTTTCTGATGATGCCCATTCTAACAGGTGTGAGGTGATACCTCATTGTAGTTTTGATTTGCATTTCTCTAATAATTAGTGATGTAGAGCAGCTTTTCATGTGCTCCTTGGCCATCTCTACATCTTTTTGGAAGAAATGTCTATTTAGATCTTCTGCCCATTTTTGTATTGGGTTGTTTGTTTTTTTAATATTGAGCTGCATCAGCTGTTTATATATATTGGAGATTAATCCTTTGTCCATTGATTCAGTTGCAAATATATTCTCCCATTCTGAGGGTTGTCTTTTTGTGTTTGTAGTTTCCATTGCTTTGCAAAAGCTTTTACGTTTCATTAGGTCCCATTTGTTTAGTTTTCTTTTTTATGTCATTACTCTAGGAGGTGGATCAAAAAAGATCTTGCTGTGATTTATGTTAGAGTATTCTTCCTATGTTTTCCTCTAAGAGTTTTATACTGTCCGGTCTTACATTAAGGTCTCTAATCCATTTTGAATTTATTTTTGTGTATGGTGTTAGGGGGTGTTCTAATTTCATTCTTTTACATGTAGCTGTCCATTTTTCCCAGCACCACTGATTGAAGACACTGTCTTTTCTCCATTGTATAGTCTTGCCTACTTTGTCATAGATTAGTTGACCATAGGTGTGTAGGTTTATCTCTGGGCTTCTTTCTTTTTTATTTTCCTTTTACACCTTTATTGGAGTATAATTGCTTTACAATGGAGTGTTAGTTTCTGCTGTATAACAAAGTGAGTCAATTATACATATACATATATCACCATATCCCCTCCCTCTTACATCTCCCTCCCACCCTCCACATCCCACCCCTTTAGGTGGTCGCAAAGCACCGAGCTGATCTCCCTGTGCTATGTGGCTGCTTCCCAGTAGCTATCGATGTTACATTTGGTAATGTATATATGTCCATGGCACTCTCTCACTTCGTCCCAGCTTACCCTTCCCCCTCCCCGTGTCCTCAAGTCCTTTCTCTATGTCTGTGTCCTTAATCCTGTCCTGCCCCTAGGTTCTTCATAAACTTTTTTCTTTAGATTCCATATATCTCTGTTAGTACACGGTATTTATTTTTCTCTTTCTGACTTACTTCACTGTGTAGGACAGACTCTAAGTCCATCCCCCTCACTACAAATAACTCAGTTTTGTTTCTTTTTATGGCTGAGTAATATTCCATTTATATATGTGCCAGATATTCTTTATCCATTTATCTGTCGATGGACACTTAGGTTGCTTCCATGTCCTGGCTATTGTAAGTAGAACTGCAATGAACATTGTTGTATATAACTCTTTTTGAATTATGGTTTTCTCAGGGCAAATGCCCAGTAGTTGGATTGCTGGGTCGTATGGTACTTCTATTTTTAGTTTTTTCAGGAACCTCTATACTGTTATCCCTAGTGGGTATAGCAATTTACATTCCCAGCAACAGTGCAAGAACGTTCCCTTTTCTCCAGTAAATGCCTCTCCAGCATTTATTGTTTGTAGATTTTTTGATGATTGCCATTCTGACTGCTGGGAGTTGATACCTCACTGTAGTTTTGATTTGCATTTCTCTAATGATTAGTGATGTTCAGCATCCTTTCACGTGTTTATTGGCAATCTGTATATCTCCTTTGGAGAAATATCTATTTAGGTCTTCTGCCCATTTTTGGATTGTGTTGTTTGTTTTTGTGATATTGAGCTACACGAGCTGCTTGTAAATTTTGGAGATTAATCTTTTGTCATTTGCTTCATTTGAAAACATTTTCTCCCATTCTGAGGGTTGTATTTTCGTCTTGTTTATGTTTTCCTTTGCTGTGCAAAAGCTTTGAAGTTTCATTAGGTCCCATTTGTTTATTTTTGTTTTTATTTCCACTTCTCTAGGAGGTGGGTCAAAAAGGATCTTGCTGTGATTTATGTCATAGAGTGTTCTGCCTATGTTTTCCTCTAATAATTTTATAGTGTCTGGTCTAACATTTAGATCTCTAATTCATTTTGAGTTTATTTTTGTGTATGGTGTTATGGAGTGTTCTAATTTCATTCTTTCACGTGTAGTTGTCCAGTTTTCCCAGCACCACTTACTGAAGAGACTGTCTTTTCTTCATTGTATATCTTTGCCTCCTTTGTCATAGATGAGTTAGCCATAGGTACGTAGGTTTATCTCTGGGCTTTCTATCTTGTTCAATTGATCTATATTTCTGTTTTTGTGCCAGTACCATATAGTCTTGATTAATGTAGCTTTGTAGTATAGTCTGAAGTTAGGAAGTCTGATTCCTCCAGCTCTTTTAATTTCCCTCAAGACTGCTTTGGCTATTCGGGGTCTTTTGTGTCTCCATACAAATTTTAAGATTTTTTTGTTCTAGTTCTGTAGAAAATGCCAGTGGTATTTGATAGGGATTGCATTGAATCTGTAGCTTGCTTTGGGTACTATAGTCATTTTCACAATATTGATTCTTCTAATCCAAGAACATGGTTTATACCTCCATATGTTTATATCATCTTTGATTTCTTTCAGCAGTGTCTTATAGTTTTCTGAGTACAGGTCTTTTACCTCCTTATGTAGGGTCATTCCTCCGTATTTTATTCTTTTTGTTGCAATGGTGAATGAGATTGTTTCCTTAATTTCTCTTTCTGATCTTTCATTGTTAGTGTATAGGAATGCAAGAGATTTCTGTGCATTAATTTTGTATCCTGCAACTTTACCAAATTCATTGATTAGCTCTGGTAGTTTTCTGGTGGCATCTTTAGGATTCACTATGTGTAGTATCGTGTCATTTGCAAACAGTGACAATTTTACTTCTTCTTTTCCAATTTGTATTCCTTTTATTTCTTTTTCTTCTCTGATTACTGTGTCTAGGACTTCCAAAAACTATGTTGAGTAATAGTGGTGAGAGTGGACATCCTTGTCTTGTTCCTGATCTTAGAGGAAATGCTTTTAGTTTTTCACTATTGAGAATGATGTTTGCTGTGGGTTTGTCATATACTGCCTTTATTATGTTGAGGTAGATTCCCTCTATGCCCACTTTTTGGAGACTTTTAATCATAAATTGGTGTTGAATTTTGTCAAAAGCTTTTCCTGCATCTATTGGGATGATCATATTTTTATTCTACAATTTGTTAATATGGTGTATCACATTGATTGATTTGTGTATATTGAAGAATTCTTGCATCCCTGGGATAAACCCCACCTGATCATGGTGCATGATCCTTTTAATGTGTTGTTTAATTCTGTTTCCTAGTATTTTGTTGAGGATTTTTACATCTATATTAATCAGTGATATTGGTCTCTAATTTTCTTTTTCTGTAGTATCTTTGTCTGGTTTTGGTATCAGGGTGATTGTGGCCTCATATAATGAGTTTGGGAGTGTTCCTTCCCCTGAAAAGTTCTGAAGAGTTTGAGAAGATTGGGTGTTAGCTCTTGTCTAAATGTTTGATAGAATTCACTTCTGATGCCATCTCGTTCTGGACTTTTGTTTGTTGGAAGATTTTTAATCACACTTTCAATTTCATTACTTGTGATTGGTCTGTTCATATTTTCTATTTCTTCCCGGTTCAGTCTTGGAAGGTTATACCTTTCTAAGAATTTGTCCATTTCTTCCAGGTTGTCCATTTTATTGGCATAGAGTTGCTTGTAGAGGTCTCTTAGGATGCTTTGTATTTCTGTGGTGTCTGTTACAACTTCTCCTGTTTCATTTCTAATTTTATTGATTTGAGTCCTCTCCCTCTTTTACTTGAGTCTGGCTAAAGGTTTATCATTTTTGTTTATCTTCTCAAAGAACCAGCTTTTAGTTTTATTGATCTTTGCTATTGTTTTTATTTCATTTATTTCTGCTCTGATCTTTATGATTTCTTTCCTTCTATTAACTTTGGGTTTTGTTCTTCATTCTCTAGTTCCTTTAGGTGTAGGGTTAGATTGTTTATTTGAGATTTTTCTGGTTTCTTGAGGTAGGCTTTTATTGCTATAAACTTCCCTCTTAGAACTGTTTTTGCTGCATCCCATAGGTTTTGGATCATCGTGTTTTTGTTGTCATTTGTCTCTAGGTATTTTTTGATTTCCTCTTTGATTTCCTCAGTGATCTCTTGGTTATTTAGAAATGTATTGTTTAGCCTCCATGTGTTTGTTTTTTACGTTACTTTCCCTGTAATTGATTTCTAATCTCATAGCATTGTGGTCGGAACAGCTGCTTGATATGATTTCAGTTTTCTTAAATTTACTGAGGCTTTATTTGTGACCCAAGATGTGATCTATCCCGGAGAATGTTCCGTGTGCCATTGAGAAGAACTTGTAGTCTGCTGTTTTTGGATGGAATGTCCTATAAATATCCATTAAATCTATCTGGTCTATTGTGTCATTTAAAGCTTGTGTTTCCTTATTAATTTTCTGTCTGGATGATCTCCATTGGTGTAAGTGAGGTGTTAAAGTCCCTTGCTATTATTGTGTTACTGTTGATTTCCTCTTTTATAGCTGTTAGCAGTTGCCTTATGTATTGAGGTGTTCCTGTGTTGGGTACATATATATTTATAATTGTTATATCTTGGATTGATCCCTTGATCATTATGTAGTGTCCTTCCTTGTCTCTTGTAACATTCTTTATTTTAAAATCTATTTTATCTGATATGAGTATTGCTACTCCAGCTTTCTTTTGATTTTCATTTGCATGGAATATATTTTTCCATCCTCTCACTTTCAGTCTGTATGTGTCCCTAGGTCTGAAATGGGTCTCTTGTAGACAGCATATATATGGATCTTGTTTTTGTATCCATTCAGTGAGCCTGTGTCATTTGGTTGGAGCATTTAATCCATTCACGTTTAAGGTAATTATCAATATGTATGTTCCTATTATTATTTTCTTAATTGTTATGGGTTTGTCTTAGTGGGTCCTTTTCTTCTCTTGTGTTTCCCACTTAGAGAAGTTCCTTTAGCATTTGTTGTAGAGCTGGTTTCGTGGTGCTGAATTCTCTTAGCTTTTGCTTGTCTGTAAAGCTTTTGATTTCTCCATCAAATCTGAATGAGATACTTGCTGGGTGGAGTACTCTTGGTGGTAGGTTCTTCCCTTTCATCACGTTAAATTTATCATGCCACTCCCTTCTGGCTTGTAGATTTTCTGCTGAGAAATCAGCTGTTAACCTTATGGGAATTCCGTTGTATGTTGTCATTTTTCCCTTGTTGCTTTCAATAATTTTTCTTTGTCTTTAATTTTTTCAATTTGATTACTGTGTGTCTCGGCATTTTTCTCCTTTGGTTTATCCTGCCTGGGACTCTCTGCGCTTCGTGGACTTCAGTGGCTATTTCTTTTCCCATGCTAGGGAAGTTTTCAACTATAATCTCTTCAGATATTTTCTCGAGTCCTTTCTCTCTCTGTTCTCCATCTGGGACCCCTATAATGCGAATGTTGTTGCATTTAATGTTGTCCCAGAAGTCTCTTAGGTTGTCTTCATTTATTTTCATTCTTTTTCTTTATTTTGTTCCATGGCAGTGATTTCCACCTTTCTGTCTTCCAGGTCACTTATCCGTTCTTCTGTCACAGTTATTCTGCTACTGATTCCTTCTAGTGTATTTTTCATTTCAGTTATTGTATTGTTCATCTCTGTTTGTTTGTTCTTTAATTCTTCTAGGTGTTTGTTCCTTAATTCTTCTAGGTCTTTGTTAAGCATTTCTTGCATCTTCTCGATCTTTGCCTCCATTATTTTTCTAAGGTTTTGGATCATCTTCACTATCATTATTCTGAATTCTTTTACTGGAAGGTTACCTATCCCCACTTCATTTCGTTGTTTTTCTGAGGATTTATCTTGTTCCTTGATCTGGTATAAAGTCCTCTGCCTTTTCATTTTCTCTATCTTTCTGTGAATGTGGTTTTCCTTCCACAGGCTGCAGAATTGTAGTTCTTCTTGCTTCTGCTGTCTGCTCTCCAGTGATTGAGTCTATCTGAGAGGCTTGTGCAAGCTTCCTTATGCGAGGGACTGGTGGTGGGTAGAGCTGGGTGTTGTTCTGGTGGGCAGAGCTTTAATCTGCTTGTCTGTGGATTAAATAAAAGTTTAATAAAAAGTTTAATCCACTTGTCTGCTGATGCATGGGGCTGGGTTCCCTCCCTGTTGGTTGTTTGGACTGAGGCGACCCAGCACTGGAGCCTACCTTGCTCTTGGTGGGGCTAATGGTGGACTCTGGGAGAGTTCACGCCAAGGAGTATTTCCCAGAACTTCTGCTGTCAGTGTCGTTGTCCCCATGGTGAGCTGCAGCCACACCCCACCTCTGCAGGAGACCCTCTAAAACTAGCAGCTAGGTATGATCATTCACCTACGGGGTGACTGCTCCTTCCCTTGGGTCCTGATGTGCACACTACTTTGTGTGTGTCCTCCAAGAGTGGAGTCTCTGTTGAGACTCTGAGTCTCTGAATGCAGTTGAGACTCTGAGTGGAGTCGCACAGACTCTGGGTCCTGTGAAGCTTCGATGTTTTGTGGTTCTAGAAATCCTATAGGAGACAGTCCACAGCAGGTGAAGCTAATGCTGTCATAGAGGTGGTGAAACCAAAGATCTGCAGTTCCGACTAGAGGTGCTGATGTACAAACAGGACAAAATCATCTCATGTGAATGTAGTTCAGGCACGTTTAAAATGAATGCAGTCATGTTAATGCCTAACATCTTCTATCTTGTGCCTCTCCTCAAGGACCCCCTCCTCAGTTCCTGAGGCTCCTGTAAGTCATGTACAGGGGAATGGAGAGTGGGCTCTGTCCAGTCTGAGCCCTGAGTTACCCTGTGTGTATCTTAGGATACTTTGTATTTCTGTGGTGGCTCTTGTAACATCATCTCTTTCAGTTCTGATTTATTTGGCCCCTCTCTTTAAAAAAAAATACTACTGTTGTCTTTTATTCTTTACAGAAGTTTAATAAGTGTTTGATCTACTACCCTTACTCTATGTATACTTTTTGCCGTGAGATTTTTACTTTTGTTTGTTTTCTTGTTACTGTCAATAATTAGTGAGAATTCTTTTAAGCTACCTTCAACATTGCTTATAAAGCTGCTTTATTAGTGATGACAGAGCTTTAATGGAAGTCATGTTCTGGTTGTAAATTAGAATGCAATGTGCCAGCAAAAAGCCCCTTAAGTGTATGTCTCATTACTTCTCGTTCTTTTTTTCCCCTTTTTTTCTCTCTTTTTTTTCTTGTTCTTTTTTTAATGTTTATTTTTTATCAGAGCAAATTTGATTAAAATGTTTTGTTTGTTCTAGGTGTGTAAGATGTGGTTCTTTTACACATATACATGTATCTATACTTCTTCAGATCGTTTTCTCATGTAGCTTGTGACACAATGTTGAGTAGTCTTCTCTTGGTATTCCATAGGTCTTTGGT